>NC_090933.1:528808803-530058803 GCF_040938575.1 Ambystoma mexicanum | reverse complement strand
AAATCATTCCTGTTCTCTCTAAGCTTGCTGGTTAATTGGGATTGAACTGCATTGTTGATTGTATATTCCTG
This sequence comes from Ambystoma mexicanum, assembly GCF_040938575.1. Taxonomy (NCBI): domain Eukaryota; kingdom Metazoa; phylum Chordata; class Amphibia; order Caudata; family Ambystomatidae; genus Ambystoma; species Ambystoma mexicanum. The sequence continues at coordinate 530,058,732 of NC_090933.1, read as the reverse complement.
AAACCTGTGCTCCTCCATTCCATCTCTTCATATTGCAGATTAGGGGGGATTGAGTAGTAACAAGGGGAAAGAGTGATTACATTGTCTTTGATTGAATTCATATCAAGTTTTATTTCTGTGCTGCATTGATTTCATATCATTGCCTTTCATTGAATCCACACAAAGTTATTCTCTGCTACATTATTCTTCTCACCCATACTCCTATTGATTAAAGAGATTGTTGATTGTTGTGACATCACGCATTGCTGATCAGTGTATAAATATTAATAAGTGTGATATCTAGATACTGTTCATATTCATAAAGGTGTGATATATATATATATATATATACATATATATATATATATATATATATATATATATTACATGGCCACAGTAGTGGCCATGTAGTTATGGTTAAGTTTGGTTTTGGGTGGCTTATAACTTCGCTCCCCCTGGACGAATCCTCACCAAACTTTGCAAAAAAAGTATATGGCCCACTCTGATTTTTTCTGCAACGTTTGGTGAGGATTCGTCCAGGGGGGGAAAAGTTATGGGGGGGTCCCAAAACTTTTTTTTTCCCATAGACTGAATGGGAAAAAACTTTGTGCACGGCTACAGCCCGAACCGCTGGACGGATTTACACCAAATTTGCGGCAGGAGCGGCGGCCTGGTCCTGAAAGCGTGCTTTTGTAAATTTGGTGTAAATCCGTCCAGTAGTTTTTTAAAAAATGACCAAAATGTAAGGCAAAAAAATTAGTGATATCTATGTTCGCTTTGCGGACGGACTTCCCTGTTCGCTCCGCGGACAGCACCCCGATTGGCCCAGCGGCTTGCGTCATGTCCGCGGACATGCGACGTGTTCACTGTTTGGGCGGCGTGGTGCGTGATGTGCGGCAGATTTTCTGTCGCGCCCGCCATCTTGCATTTGCGGACGTCCGCAGACAGCGCAGTGAAAGTTTGTTCAAAATGTGTATTTAGTAGAGTGTGTTGGTGTGTAGAAGTCTTTGGGGAGGATGGGGGAGTATGAGATAGGTTCAAAATTGTATTTTATTTATGTGCTAGACGCTTTTGTTGTGTTCGATTTGTCTGCGGACAACACGGCTGTTCTGGAATGTTCGTAAATAAACAGAATGGATTCGGCGTCAACTTGAAAGTGTTCTAAGAACACTCGTGGAGTCTTGGAATGTTTGCAGGGGGTGTCCTGGAGACGTTGTCTGTATTGTTTGTTGGCAAGGTGAAAATGTTTTAAGAACAATCGCGGTGTCCTGAAGTGTTTGTACATAAAGAAAATGGGGGTGTCCTGAGGGCGCTGTTTTTATTGTCCTCTGGCAAGTTGAATGTGTCCTAGGACCTTCCCCCTGTCCGCGGACATAAAAATGGTTGCAATGCTTGCATCTATGGGTGTGATATGCTGCGGTGGTTGTGGCCAGGGTATAGAATGTTGGGTGCGTGGCCATTTGGCCATGCACCCAAGAGTGTATGCCCTGGCCACAACCAGTGCAGCATATCACACCTATAGTGGCTTTTAACTTTGGGTCAAAAACTAATTTATAAGGAGCAATGTTATAAGCTTGTTTGGGTGTGAAATGGTGCAATGGTTGTATTTATCTTGTTATACGTACTATTTGGTTTAGTAACGGGAGTCCATGTTTTTCTTATTCATTTCTGTAATAAAAGAAAATAGCACGTTAGTATTAGTATTTTATAATGACTTATTACATTGTACAATCAACATTTTCTTCTTTTTATTGACCCTCATATTTAGTAGATTACAAACCAGAGTACTGTGCAATTTTCAAAGTTTCTGTGTTTGTTGCTAAAATCATTTGGTCTGTGGGAGAAAAAAAATCCATGTTGGATTAAAAAAAAAAACCTTTTTCTGTTATGCTACAGTTTATTTATTTGTTTGTTTTCCGCATTTACTTGTTCTTTCTGCCTAATGCTTTATGCATTGGATTGTTTCAGTTTTTGTGAGCAGTAAGATATTAGGTATTTGTTTGGATATTGTAAAATTTTGGCCCAGTTAGATACCAGTAGGCGTATTCTGTTTATGTTTTGATATAATTTCGTGTTATTGATTTATCTGTTTGCATATTTGTACATTTTGGGACAGTTAAATACCAATTGGCGTATTCTAACTGTCTATTTTTTGCTCTATTTGAGTGGTATTAATTTATCTGATTAGTTGTTGTAGAATCTTTGGGCAGTTATATAGGTTTTGAAATATTGTGACAGTTTATATTTTTACTACAAGTGTACTTAAGGTTTAAGTACAGTTCAGTTATCAAATTTTGGTTTTAAGAACATTAAATACGCGTTTGTAAGATTAGCTGGTAATCTCTGCTTTAGAGTAACGGTACTATCATTACATTCAAACCATCCACATTTTTTTTATATATATGCAGTGTAGTGCCCTGAGTTGGTTGTGGCTCCTGCGTGGTAGATTACCAGTCAGCTTGCAGTTGTTTTTCGTACCATCTGCATTGTAACGTAGAAGCATTAGTATTACGTATTTACTATGTGTTTGTATTAGTAATGTGGAGCGATTATTCGTATTGCAGGTAGAACATAATCTACCGTGGTTTGCATTTTGTACAAGTTGCTGAAATGGAACGGATTCACAATTAGGTATTGATATATAGACAAAGCGCTCATTGGGGATTTGTTCTTGTGTCACATTGTTGCAGAGAGTGCATGTATGTTTCCACATGTATGAAATCTGGAAGATTTCATTTATAGGTATGTTTTTGTTTTCCAGTAATAATAATAAGTACATTAGAAATTCTTGTGGATCTTCCTGTGAGTTTATAGTGAATTTCACCATTCCAGCACAGTAGTCCAATTCTTGTCTTATTCCATGAACAGTATACGGGGTGTCAGGATTGTTTTTGCGTTTCTATGAAGTACTAACATTTGTATACACAATGGGTCTCTAAAGTGTAAGTAAATGTTGTCAACAATTGCTAGTATTTGAAATAGAATATTGATTGCTACATTTGCGTAGCAACTTACACCTATTTCATTTATAAGTTTAAATGGACCAGGTAGTTCTTCATCTGAGTGATTTTGTTTTAGTTTGTCTTCCTTCTTTGACGAAGTACTTGGTTTACTTTCCCTAATTGGTCCTATTTTGCTTGTGGTACTTCATGAAGTTTTAGTTTCTTTTAGTCTCTTTGGAGGATTTGCAGTGACATCCTGTTGCATTTCTGTTTGATTTAGTTTTCTTTTAGAACATTTTCCTTTTTGTGGAACAGGATATGTTTGTAGATGGGGGTGTATAGTGAACGAAGTCTATTGTATTCTAAAATGCAAGGAATATCAGTGTTTACTTTACTTGCATCAAAGTTTATTAGAAATAGACCGTCAATTGTACATAGGCGTGACAGTGCTATGTAGCTCATGCCTTCTTTAAAGACTGTGTTACCAATGCCTATCATTGCTTTGTCTAGAGTAAGACCTGGTGATTTATGAATGGTGACTGCGTATGCAAGAGTTAGAGAAAATTGTTCTCTGCGTGCATACATGTATTTGAAGAGAAGGAATCGAGCTGTTGAGCGTCCTATTCTTTTTACTTCTGAAAGTTTGTCAAAGAGAATATTGACAAACTGAATTTTGTTGTCACATGGGTATGTTTGAAAGCCAACAACTGTACCCAGTGCTCCATTAACTAGTCCTTGGTCCACGTCAAGGTTACGTTTAAGCATTACTCTGCAATTTAAGGATAATTTTAATATCTTTTCCAAGCCTGCTGTGTTTGAGATTGATTTTTCTAAACTATTTAGTCTTGCTGTGGCTTGGTCACACATGGGTAGTGTCATTCCATGTACATCTAGTTTGTCTGTGGCGCTAATTTCCATAATTGGTTGCATTTCTTAGCTTAACATTATTTCATTGAATTTGAAACAGCTTGCAAGAGTTGGCATTAAGGCCATACAATTGACATTTTTGTGGGCTAATTGTTCCATAACATCTGTAGCACATGCATTATCACCATAAAGTGCATGAATGTGCTGGGTTTTCAATATTGCTTCTGCTTCTCTAGAAAGTATACCAACTCTGATACTTTTTAAGATGTTGGCATAAGTGAGATCTGCAGATTGGCACATGTTTTCTGTTAATTCTCTGTATTGAAAATGTTGCCAAAGGTTGACATTTCCAATGCTGCCAACAGTTTTACAGCAGAGTTTGTGTCCTAATGTTTTAAAAATAGGCTCACCTTTTACAGGTGTCAACTGAAGAAGATCTCCGAAAACAATGATGTGTTTTCCTGCAAAGAGCTCTTCATAGTTTGTTTTGAGTACTTCTTGTACTCTGAGGTGAATCAAAGCCAACATTAGGTTGGACACCATGCTCACTTCATCTATTAATAGCATTTTCATTTGTTTCAATACTCTGCGTACTTCCATTGCAGCTTCTGCAGAAGGTTTGTAATAATCTAACTTGTTTTGGTGTTCTACTGGCAGGAGTAGTAATCGGTGTAAAGTGACACCACCTATATTGTAGGCAGCTAAACCTATGGGGGCAGTGACAACAGCTGACAGTTTGTTGTTTGTCAATTGTTGAAGGAACTTACTGATGATTTTGATTAGGAATGTTTTGCCAGAACCAGCTTCACCACTGACATACAATAGTATAGGTTTGTAATTTTGGCAGGTGCATTCTTTGTTTTCATGCTGCGCACCATGTGCAATTTCTTTTGTTATTTCTTAAAAAATGCTACATTGCTCTTTGTTTAGTTTTGATTGTAGTGTAGTTAAGTCTTCTTTATCTTCACAGTGACGCATGGTGTTTTCTACTTCTATCATAGCTAATTCTGCCTCATTTGTTATTAGTGGTTCTCCCAGTGGTTCTTGGCTTCCTGTGACAGAAGGTTGACTACTGTCAGGAGTGTCCTTATCTAGTTGGGCCTGGAGTTCCTCTTCGTGTTGCTGTTCATTGTGCAACATTGTTTTGTACTGTGCAAAGTTTACATCAGTTATACTGCTTTCATTGGCTTTGAAAGCATCTTCATATGAGTCATAGGTATCTAGTATTTCTTCTTCTTTTCTCCATGGTTTGAAGAGTTGTAGCAGGGACATGTAATATATTTCTTTATGTTGAGGAGTCTTTAATGACAATTTGATATGATTAATTAAATTTGGTTTGGTGAGTTTTACTAAGCTGCCATCACAGTTTGTCACTTTGTATTTACGGTTTTGCTCATCAGGTTTTATATTATTTGTGTATGCGTAATTTTGGGCTGTGTGGTATAGACACATGGTTTCCAAAGTGGTACTCCTGTTTGGGTAGTATGTGTCCAATAAATTGTTTTTTAAAATGTCTTGGCTGTTGGGATCATGTTTGGCTATTGTTTCTATATCTTCGTATGATTTTAGAACTCTTTTTCTAGATTTACCTGGACCAAGACTTAGCCATACTATATTTGCAGATTTACCATACAATGCAGAACCAGTTAATCGATCAGCTGCTTCATAGGATCCACATTCTCTATGGGACAGCATTTTTATGCCCAAGCTGTATAATTTCAGAGACACTGTTTTATCTGATGACAGGTCATTCCAGAGGTCTTGGAGCTCTGTCTTTTCTGATTTGGTTAAGTATGCTGTGATATATCGTGCAACTGCAGTAGAATTGTCTGCAATGTACTGCACATCTATGTTTGCATTCCACAAGTGGGCAATGATTGCATTGTAATCATTGATATATTTTTCTTCTTCTTTTCTTTTTATGCAATATGTATTTTTAGGTGACTTACCTTTAACACTATGTCTAACTGAAGACATGAGGTTGTTCACTTGACCAGTATTTGTAACTGGTCTAGGGAAACCAAATCGGCATTTGGTGTAGTATTTCCCTTTGTTTTTGTATTTGCGACAACAATATTTGCCACATTTGTGTCTTTGGAATTGTAAGATTTTTGCATGAAGATCACAATTCGTGGATTCTGACGGACTTTCACAAGTGACATATTTTTCAATAAACTGTAAAACAGTGGCATCACTGTCTTGACCAAATTTAGGAGCATCTTTAATCCATAAAAGCATGTGGACATATGGCGCTCCTCTAGCTTGGTATTCTTTTCTCCAAAAGAAGTGTTGTATTTCTCCAAGGGGAGGAACAGTTTTATTACAAATAAAATGTAGCATAGCAATGAAGCGATGGTGAAAATATCTAGAAACATTAAAAGGATCCTGAGAACAAAGTTCTCCAGGTGTTAGTATATCTATGTTTGTTTTGTTTTCGTTTGATATGCGTAGGAAAGCATGTAAATCTTCCCATGCATATTCTGCGCAACTTAATGTAACAAACCAAGTTGGTGGTTCAAGGTTCCTGATCATACAACGTACATCTCCATGGCGTCGAAACCAGTACTCTTTAGTACCTCGCATATTTGCTAATAGATTTGTAAGATTTGCCTGTAAAACCTCATCTTTTTGTTGAACTTTTTGTAATAATTGTGTGGCTGTCATATTTTGAAAGTGTGATCCTGATTTTAAAATGTGTGCAACTCCGTAACATAAAGTTGCTAGTTCACTTTCAAAGAGTAGGTGGAATATGTGTTCCACATTTTGTCGAAATCTGGGATCTTCAGAATACATTCGTAATGAGCGATATTCTGATCCTGATATTTGAACAGGTCTATCATCGTATCTTCCTCCTTTGCCAGTAGGAAAGAGTAGAGGAAAAGCACGTGCTTCTATACTTTTTTCCCATATGCTGATTGGTGATCCTTTTGTTTGACGCATTTGGTACGTTTCCAGTACATCTTCTATGGTGTCATTACAGTGCAATGGGTGAATTGTATAATGGTCTAAAGTGTTTGCTATTGTAGCAGGATCTAGGAGCTCAAATTGACCAGTTTCTTGTGTCTCTTGAATTATTTCAGTTGTATCTTTCAGGTTTTCTTCGATATTAATTTCTTTGTAATAATCATTATTCTCTTTGAGATATTGCAGGGCTTCTCTAATTTTATGTAAATCTACCAGTTGTTGCCAAATTATTTTGTCTTTTGTAGGTACTCCATTTACCAAGATAATTAAAGATTGTTGCATTGGACGTTGCACTCCTAGAGTGTGCACATTTTCTTTTAAATCTAATGGTAAATACACTACTTTTCCATGAATACCTTTCACTAATTCAGAGGGAGGTAATTTTGCAGTTTTTGGTTGAAGGCGTATTATTGCTTGAAATGGATGAACTGTTTGAATTATGATGCTCTCATATAAATTAAGTTGTTGAAGGAGTTTTGGTAGTGGATGTAATTCCAAGTTATTTGAGATAGCACGTGAAGGAGTTTGGTTGTTGTCAAATTTGGTAGTGCAGTAACTGCAAAGTATTATGGGGTCAGTTATTTCGTATTTGTTTTCTGCTATAAGGTAGAGAGCTAATTCAAACCATTTAGAATCTTCATTGTCTTCTATTTTGTATGAAAGGTCTATAGTTTTTGTGTTACTTTTATAACACGTTCTGCGGCAACATACACACACGTGGTTTGGTACTTCAGCTGAAGTGCTTTGAAATTTTAGTATTTCTTTTTTGTATGTGTGTAGTGAAAGGTTGCCATGTGCAGATTTGTTACGAAGTTGGTTGACAGCTAATTCATCTTGTAAGTGGGTTTCATTTCCAAAATATTTTTTCTGTATATACTCGATTTCTTCTAGTAGGTCTTTTGGTGTACCATGTAGAAGAATGTTATTTAAATTGGCTAGTGCTAAATCAGGACTTTTTGCAGAATACAGTTTATAAACTAGATTTCTTATACTTGCATGATGTGTTGATATCCTTTTGATATCATGGAAGGTTGTTTTGCAAGTAGCTCCTGATATGCAGGCCAACGAATGTCCTTGCAGTTCTGTGTGCTTGCGTACTGGACAAGCATCCATACTTTGCAGTATTTTAATTTTGATTTTGTCTTTGCTTTTCACATATTGATTGAGGAATAGGCGTAAAGATTTGAACATTTTTTTGGGAATGTTACACATTGACGTGCATGGCCATGTGTAAATTAGATGTTCTGATTCAGTCGAATGGAGGGGTAAATCTAAGTTTTCAGGGCATATTTTTGTAAGGAGTACTTCTTGTTACATTATGGTATTATTAACTTTTTTAATAACCTCGACCACTGCTTTGTATGGCAATTGTATTTGTTTGCTTTTGTTTGTACGCTTCATCATTAAAGTATGGTTCTGTGCTTGTAGTGTGACTCCATTCACCTCCACAGATATTTAAGAAGTTATTTCTGTTCACATTTTGTTTATTGAGAAGTCTTTTTTGAAATTTAGTTATTAGTTTTGTTATTGGTTTAATTCTGTTTAACACAACAATAAATAAGTTTCTTTTGAGAAGAATTGCACTGTCTATCAACGCTTCTAAGATTACTTTCCTACGATAGGTTTGAAGTGTTGAACCTGGTTTCTCTCCTGTTTTTATCAGATTTTGAAGGACTTTGTGACGGAACATTTTGGCTAATATACTTTTCTTGGCATGCTTACTTTGTACTATATCAAGATTTATAGAAGACGTTTTATTTGTAGTGATAGTTGATTTTCTGTTAATAGTTTTTTGGGTCGTTTTACTTTGTGATAGAGGAGGCAAAGTATTTGCACTAGAAACTTCTTCTGTTTCACAACATGACTGTATTAACTGTTGTGTTTCAACGTTTTTTACAAATTCTGCTATAGATGGGTGTTTATGTTGGAGACTTTTCTTTTCATTTGCTCTACTTCTGCGTCCCTTTCTACGGAGTTGCTTTTTGGTGGGCATTCTTTAGCGTCTGTTGAAAAAAATACAGAAGGTATGGGTTGGGGTTTTCTGCAATGCATGTGTGTTGTGTGCATGATTGTTTGAGTAAGATGATAAAGATGTATGTAATGGTGTGTGATTGTGAATTGGGAAGTTGAACTACTAGGGATGGGTATTCTTCAATTAATGTGTTACTAAACTGGGGTTCAGATGACAGAAAAAAGTAAGCCGGTGGTGTGGAGAAGAATAAATAATATAGGTAAAGCTATACAATTAAAACAGTTGTTTGTTCTACAACATCTACATTCTAGCGGCTGAGTTGGGTAATTTGTGTGCCGAAAAATAGGAATTTGAGGGCCATTCTGACAGGAGATTACTGTTTAAGATGTGGGGATTTTTGGTCAGAATGGTGCAGAATCTCTATTTTTAGGCACAGAAATACTATGAATGCACCGTACAGTGCGTGTGAGTTATAAATCAAATATTATGGTAACAATCTACTTACTTTTTTTTCAAAAATGAGTAGTTTGCTTCTTAGTTGTTCTTCTTAAATCAAACTCGGCTGCTTCTATTCAGGAGAATGGGCTTCACTGCAATTGTAAAATAAATAAATTAGTAATTTGGTTGCTATATAGCACCGTTTTCATTTTAGACATAGATTTTTTTAAATTGAAATGCTCAGCGCCTTCCTGAAAACCATTAAAACTATATTATGAGTAAGAGTAGGAAAGAAAATATCTTTACTATGGTTTGTGGAATTCATAATCTACCAACGTATACCACTATTCTTGTAACTAAGCTTTTCCAAGTAATAGTGAGTCATTGTCATAGGGCCTCATTACGACCCAGGCGGTAAGTTACAGCCTGGGTCGTACCCTTACCACCATGGTGTAAACGACGTTTACACCATGCTGGATGGCGGATTTACCGCCCCATTCCAAGGTGAGTGGGGCGGTAAATCCCCATTTCCCATTTTACCCTTCCCCATTCCCATTTTTGCCCCATAGGGCATAATGGGAGTGGGGAAGGCGCTAATTACGCCACCGTAAATTACGGTGGCGTAATTAGCACCATGGTCCCCTAGCGCCATGGATTTTAACGCCTGCAAAAAGCAGGCGTTAAACTCAACATGGCGCTAAGGGACCTCGGAATCACGCGTTATGGGTCGGCGCCGTTTACGGCGCCGTTAACCCCTTAACGCCTGATTCGTAATGAGGCCCATAGCCTGCTTTTGCACGTAACAGTGAGTGAATGTCATAGTCTGCTTGTCCTATATAAATGTATGTAAGTACTTATATAAATGAAAAAAATTCAAACCAATTATGTGTTTGTACAAATATTATTGTTTGAGATTTAATCATAGAGTGTGTATGTTATTTTGTGTGATTATATGTCGTGTATATATTTTATTTCAAAAATGTTAGTTTAATAGTATTTGATGTGTGTGTGTGTATGAAGAAATTAAACGATATAAAGGTTTGTAAGTGACAGGTCATTTTAGGACAATGAAACAATGATCGTCCATTCATTTTTCAGATTATAGAAGGTAAAAGTCGGTTAGAAAATGTGTTCATGTACTGTGTAGAAAATATGCATACCTGTACTTTCTGTTCATGTATATGGATATGGACCAAGCTGCAAGTAGAAATATTGGAGATTTGTATAGTATTTCTCGTAGATCGTGGTTGTCAATGGTATGAGACTTGTACTCCGAGAGATACACCGTACATTTGTAGTGCTGCTCTATGATGATGCAGTTACATGTAGAGTTATTGGATTTGATTGGTGGATGGTCATGTGATTGCTTAGCTACATCCAATGAGGGAATGGCACAGAGAGTGAAATCGAAATGGTAGAAGGGCTGTACATGTTACGATACGTTCACGGACATGGCGGTAGTTCTAGGACACTGCGTATTACATCCTGGGAATTTGGGGAGGGGAGGTATGGAAATGAGATTGGATGAAGCAAGGGATTGGTCAGTAAAGTTTAGTGAGTGTGTTGTGCTAGGAGAGGTTTTCTCAGATATTGTTTTTGCAGAGAGAAGAACAGATAGCTATGGCTGAGTGTTTCAAAACACAGATTGTATGGATTTTGGGAGACTCGTGGATTAATTGGTTGAAGGTGCATGCAGAAAGCTGTGGAGTATCTATAGATCTTGGATTCCCATATGTGGAAGTGCACTGGCATGGAGTGCGTGGAGTGAAGTGGTTGGACTTGCTACCTCTCTGTGCAACTTTGAAGATAGAGGAACATCCAGACATACTTGTAATTCATTGTGGAGGGAACAGTTTAGGACATGTGTCTGGAATTTCTTTGCAATTTGCAATGGAAGAAGGACTTCAGAAGATAATGGACATGTTTCCAAACTCTAAAATAATTTTTTCACCGATTGCGCAGAGACAAGTGTGGCTTCGTTCTTTCTCATGTGGTCCACAAATGGAGAAAGCATGGCGTAATGTTAATAAGGCTGTTTGTGCCTTCCTCAGAGATTTTGGCATGTCCTCTTTTAACAATGAAAATATTTTGTTTCGTAGTACATACATTTTTCGCAAAGATGGAGTCCATCTTACTTATGCTGGCAATCAGATTTTTCTGAGAAATGTACAAAATGCATTGCAACCTTTTTTAGAAATACAGCATTCGTTTTGAAGTACGTCTTACGTAGTTAAAATGTTTTACATTCAAACACCTCCCAAAGGCTCTTTTCAGAGCCACCACTTCCTGTTAGAGAAAAATGCATTGGTTTCAATAGGGTAGCAATGCAATTGTTTTTCTGTTTGCGAACCGTCCGCGGACTTTCACGAAATGGAAATGGCTATGCTTTATGTATCTTCACTTCTATTTTTTAACTGTGAAAGGCGGCTCTGAAAAGAGCCTTATTTTTTTTTTTGATTTTTGTTATTTTGTATTTTTTTTGTTCTTTTTTCTTTTTTATACACGACACACTAGGAGAGGAGGGAAAGGAGGGTAAAGGGAGGGGGACACCAACCAAAGGGATAAGAAAGGGCGAGCTGAGAGAGGAAGATGTAGAGTGGGTTTTATTTGGGTAGTGAGCAGGTCTTCTGGTGCTCTGAGACGATCGTCTCAAAAGCACTCCGAAGTCGGTCCCCCCTGCAGAGTACTGTGTCACAGTACACACATACAACTGTGACCCTCGAAAGGTAAGGGTCATCAGAATTCTGTATGGCCTTGAGGCAGCTTGAGGAAGACGCTGTCCCACAGAGGTGTTCCTTGTGGTGACAGGATCAGGAACGGAGGATGAAGTAGAGGCAATCAACCCACTATGCTTCTCGCAAGGTACAACCTTGCGAATGGCCCCAGTGTGGAATGAGTGCAGGTATCGCTTCATGGTAGTGGTCCCAAAGCTATACGAACCATGCTTCCCGCGACTGAGTACCATTTTGCACTCATTACAGGTGACATGGTTCGCATGAGACTTAGGACCGTTTCCATGAACGGTAAACAACCGCCACACCCAAGATTCACGCCGACGGCAGGTAGTGGGGATTTCCTCTACCTCATTCTCGTCATCCTCTTCTTCCTCCTCTGTATCCTCACTCCTGTTCCCCTCTTCAGGCCCTTGGGGAAATGGTGGTGGTGGAGGGGGTGGGGGTGGTGCTGAGGCAGATGTAGCACCATGTGGTAATAGTCAAGCCATGGATGTCATAGGCTTGGAGATGGAAATCTCAAAATCTGCAAAGTATGCAGCAAAATGCAGTGTGCTCTGTGGAATAGTCAGAAACACAATGAGAATGCGCTCTAGGGCGTGGTCTTATATCGGGGTGCTTGTGCGCGGGTCGCGGACATGCGCGCCGTCCGCAAGACAGATCGAACATCGAAAAAGGTTCAAAAAGTCACAAAAACTATGTGGAAAGTTAGGATTAGTATGTGGGATTTGTGGTATGGTGATTTTTTAATGAGAAATATTGTGGATTACTTGGAAATGTACTTTTAAACTGGTCGGGGACACAAACAGTGTCCGCATTTAGAGCACGAGATGAGCGTGGGCGCGGTCACATGATTGTTTTGTGAGCATGTTCGCTAAGGTAGCGGTCGTCCGCAGGACACCCAATGTACGGACATTGTTTTGCGCATGCGTGTTGATGTTCTGTGGACAGTGTTCGGGTCCTGAACTAATTAAAAGTGCATCACATGTAAAACGAACAGTTACGGACAGCTGTTTGTTCTTAGCACAGTTTAATTTATTTGCTAACAATACGGACAGACATAGCGTTTCAAGCACACCTCCATTTTCGTTTATTTACGAATAATTCAGGACACCACGAGTGTTCTTAGAACAGTTTCTGCTTGCTATCGAACACTACGAATAGGCATAGTGTTCTTAAGGACACCTCCATTTTCGTTTATTTACGAACATTTCAGGACACTACGAGTGTTCTTAGAACATTTTCAACTTGCCTGTCCTCAGGACAGTTACATTTTCTTTTCTTTACGAACATTTCCGAACAACCGCGGTGTCCGTGGACACCTACATTGGTTTTATCACAAGGAACTGAAAGTAATTACAACACAATATAAGAAAAGTAACTTTATTTCATATATATATACAATTATGACGGGGAAGGTGGGGCAGAAACGGAAACAAAAACAGGAGAATTAGGGATTTCTAGATAACTGGGATCAGGTGAAGAAGGGAAGGAAATCTCATCGAAACGCTTTGGTCCATAGACAGGGTTTGGGGTTAACTGCGTGGGATAGGGTGAGGGGGGACAAGTGCAGGTTGGACAATGGTGTGCTGTTGGGGGTTTCACATAAGTTTCCACAAAGTTTTTCAAATCCATAAAATTTTGCATACGGTCGTCCATTTTTTGATTAATCTGCTGTAGAGTGATATCCTCTGATTGTTGTTGTGAGATGCTTGGAATTTTTGTATGGTCTGTAATAAAAAAAAATATATGTTAAATGTATACAAAATAATATTTATTAATTGGTTTATATAGTAGAGTGTGTACCATTAGGTGGACTATTTTCTAACATTTCCTCTCGTGGGAAATGCTCCTCTAGCCAGTCGAGAGTACTACACATTTCTGTGAGAAAACAAAAAAGTAATATGTTTTTTTTTCTAATGTAGAAAGTTTATAAATATATGAGTAAAAAGAAGTGCACTTACTATGTCTGGTGAGATATGTAATCAGTAGTGTATACTTCTGGTCTTGCTGTTGGTTGTGGAGCGTCTGTGAGGTAATTATGGTGGAAGCCACTTTATCTTCTTTTGGTATATTCCATTTTAAAACATATTGTATTTACATGAATGGTTAGTGTGTTACATATATGGGTAACATTTTTTAAGTATTACTACATATACTTTGTATGTGTGCTGCTTTGTGAATTTGTTAAATGTTCCTATGTTATGATATAACTATTAAACATACCTCTCCAGAGTTTTTAGGTGATGGACCGTCAAATTCAGTAGAAAGGGTTCAGTATGTTCCATATTATATGTACATAAAGTCAAAGTTATTATTGTTAAGTTGTGCTACTAAAAAACTATGAAATTCAGTAACAAAACTTTGTTAAAGGGACGTTATGGTTAAGTTGCGCCACTAAAAACCTATGAAATTCAGTAGAAACACTTTGTTAAAGGGACGTTATGGTTAAGTTGCGCTACTAAAAACCTATGAAATTCAGTGAAAAAACGTTGTTAAAGGGACGTTATGGTTCAAAGTAAAACCAAAAAACCCCTGAAATTCGGCAGTTATGGTAAGATAAGCAACCATAACTCGCGCCGCCACCGTGCACTGCTAACACTAACACCCAGGACGTCCCTTTAACAAAGTTTTTTTACTGAATATATATATTGTTCAATTCATCAAATAAATCTTTTAACTTTGCAAAACAACCTACTTCTTGGTTCAGTGAGACCGGGGGGTGGGGGGGACTTCAAAGAGAGGAGCATTATATAAGGGTACATCGTTCAGAAATAAAAGAACTTTTGACATAAAAATATATAAATAAGGGTTCCAGCTGGACATCTCATGCTAGGCATTGACCTAGGTGGAGTGCTGGGTTGAAACCACTTACAAAAAGGAGCTCTCTAAAGTAGGTAAAGAGGGATGCATGCACAAAAACTGCATGAGGAGACCATGGGCCTCATTATGAGAATGGAGGCAATGAAAAAAGGAAGGCAGTATGGTAATAGTGTCATTGTTAATGGGTCCGGGGCATTCCGACCCGACAACCCGTCAATACTAGCACCGCCCGTACCGTGCCCCCTCATACCGGCATGTGTTGCGATGCATACCCCACCTGGGTGGGAATGGGGGAATGCATACACCACCTGGGTGGGAATGGGGGGATGCATACACCACCTGGGTGGAAATGGGGGGGTGCATACACCACCTGGGTGGGAATGGACGGTGAGTGGAGAATGCACGCTGAACTAATGACACCTGACCTGAACCCACCAATCCCATGAGGACACATCATTGGCACACATCTGACCATTAACGCATATCAATGACCACATGTAAGACGCAGAACCTGACCAGCATGTGTATGTCAAGCAATGCATGACTAAACAGGATTGCAACTGTGCCAATGTGGCTACTGTGTCCATGCACAGTGTAGTATACACAGCATAAATGGGAGGCTAAACATTGTCGTACAACCACAGTACATCCCCCTCAGCATGCATCATTTCACCCTGTATCATCTTTTGAATGCCATCCAGACTAACACACCTCATAGCAGTATAGTATGCATCTAGATGACATTTGTGCATATGTACAGGGACATGTGCATGTCCACACCAAATAGCTGTGGCCATGACTGTGATCCCTGAAGGTGGCAGCTAAGAGTGACACACACCTATTTGTATTTGCTTGCAGGTGATGGAGGATATCCCTTGAGGCCGTGGCTACTTACCCCTGTGCAGAACCTGCAGAACAGCCATGAAGAGGAGTACAATCGGGTACACACCCGTACCCGTGTAGTGATTGAGCAGACCTTTGGCCTGTTGAAGGCGTGGTTCCGCTGCCTAAGCAGGTCTGGTGGAGCACTCCTTTATAGGCCTGAGAAGGTGGCAAAGATCACCATGGCCTGTGTCATGCTGCACAACATGTGCGTCCGGAGAAATGTACCACTGCCACCTGACATTGACATGCATGCACCGGGTGAGGATGATGAGGATGGAGACGGAGGTGAAGCAGCACCCCGGCCAGTACGTGATGCACAGGATGGCCATGCAATACGCCGATCACTGATTCACGAATACCTCTGAACCACAGGGACTTTGACAGACATGTGTCAGTGACACACCGGGTCCATGTGGACATGCACACATGGAATGTTGGGATTTGGACACTGAACACCGTCATACAATTAATGGATACACACGAAATGAACAATGTCCAGGCATTATGTTTTTTCTCACAACTGATGTATTGGTTCAAACTGCAAAAATATGACACCCCGCCCCGCCAAACCTCCCCAGTGAACACCTAAACCCCCCCAGTGAACTCCCAAACCCCCTAGTGAACTCCTAAACCCCCCCAGTGAACTCCCAAACCCCCCCAGTTAACTCCCAAACCCCCCAGTTAACTCCAAACCCCCCCAATAAACTCCCCCAAATGCTCCCATCCACCCCCAACAACATGTGTCCCACTCCCATTGTCCGCCCACACTACTTGTGGGACTTTTTGCTCTCAGGGGGCTGCATTTCGGTGTGCCTTGCACTCCTTCTGGTAGGACGCACAGGGCTGGTGGGGACTGAGGAAGCAGGTGTGGTGGCTGATGAGGAGTCAGTGGGGACTTCCACACCTGCTGCAAGTCGTGGCCACTGCATGTGCCGCAGGATGGATGTTAGTACCTGTGTTATAGCCCCCAGACAGTCCCTCATCAACACTGCTGAGGCATTCACTGCGGCTGTGTTGGCTGTAATGGCGGCAGTGGTCCCCGCTATGGCTGTGGCAATTCCCCGCCTGGTGTCCTCGCCATCCGCTATGTATTGCCGCAGGATCTCCAACATCGATTCCTGTCGGCCTCCACCCTTGCCAGCTGTGACTCAAGGGTGTTGGTGGGAGAAGGAATGGTGGGGGTGCTGTCACAGGGACTGCATTTTCAGTGCTGTCCTCCAGGAAGGGGCTCAGGTCCGAATCATGCAGGCAGGGATCAGCACTGCTGTAGGTGGGTGAGGGCTGAGTTTGGGGCGAGGGGGTGGACACAAGGCTTGGGGTAGTTGGACATGTCACTTCCGTGACTCCCTCCTGGTCCACATTCTCCTCCAAGTCATCTTCAAAAGTGGCCAGTGCTTGTAGGGACTCCCCTTCCACTGGTGTGGTTGTGGGCAGCTGGGTCTCGACTGTGTCAGGCACACTGGCTGTAGGTGTTGTGAGCTGGGTCTCAACTGTGTCGGGCACACTGCCTGTATGTGTGGGCTGCGTGGCTGCCCCAGAGGTGGTGGTGGAAGTAGCCCTTTTCTGTGGGCGGAACGTGGATGCCCTCGCGGTGGTGTCTTGGCTGGCATCTTCTCCATCGGTGCCTGGGGGGTAGAAGAGATGCCGGGCATCAGTGATGGTGGTACATGCCAGAAGCATACTATGGTGCTGTTCATTATTCATTTAATCATGCATTCATGTCTTACAGGTGTGTCACACAGGGTAGTATGAGGGGGCATTTTGCCATTTGCTGCATGGCAGGTGGCATGCCGTTGAGTTGGGGTTTGTGTGATGTATTACATGGGCACGGTCCATGTGTGTTGGCTGTGTGTTGGTTATGGGATTGGCACTCAGCATGCATTTCTGTCTGGCAGGGTTTGGCCCGCCATCAGGACTTGGATATGTTCATGTGGGTGTTGGGACATGCATTGCCTTGCCTAGACTCTCTTCCACATCACTTGTGCTACGTCATGGTTTCCCCTACAGGGATCTGCAGGGACACTCACCTCCTTCTGGTAATGATGCCCCACCCGTCTCCATCTCCCCAAATCCCTCGATGGACTCTGGATTAATGAAGGTGCTTGCGGTCTCCTCCCAGGTGGTCATTTTGGCAGGAGAGTGGGGACCCCCGCCTGTGGGCATGGCCTCCTTCCTGTTGCTTGCAATGATCTTACGGACCCTAAGGCAGAGGTCGTCCCACCTCTTCCTGCAATCCTTGACACTACGTGGGGTGGTTCCCACAGTGGACACCTTGCGGGCTACCTCCTGCCAGATGTCCTTCTTCTGCTGTTGGACCTCACGCTTCAGGTTCTGGGATTTGATGACATCTGCATATGCGGCAAGGGTGTCCGCAAGCATATTTAATTCAGCATCGGAAAAGCGCTGTTTCCGCAGCCGGGGGGTGGTCTTCCGGGTTGCCTTAGACATTATCAAAGTATTGCCACTGAGCTCTCCTGGAAACAACTGGTGGTTTGGGAGGATTGCAATGGATTGTGTTTTTAAAGATGGCCGCCGGCCCATTTCCCATTCTGACGCGATGACGTTATTTCCGGGTCCGGTATTATGTGCCCGTAATTAGCATGTTGGTATTACCAGGTCGGTATTTAGGGGTTCCTGTTAGGCGGTGGCGGTATCGGCGGGTCCCGTGATGGCGCTATCGGGGGGTTAGAGGGCCTTTAGCGGCATGCCGTAACGGCCATTACCGGCATGGGGGTTCGCGCATGCTCGCGCACTCGTAATCACCCGCTATTAGCGGTGTCATATGAGCACGGACCCGCTTGTTCCTCTATGCCGGTAATGACCCCGTTTTTACCGCCCTAATCGTAATGAGGCCCAATGTGTGTATATATATATTCTCAAGGAAAAACACGTAGACATAGGGACATTAAGGTGAGTAATAGATTGTAACAAAACCTTTGAAATTCAAGGAAAAAAACGTTAGTTTCAGGGATGTTAAGGGGAGGACTTAAATATAGGTTGGGCAAAATGTGTACATTTGTGGCATTATTTCCCCCATCTTGACTGGGAAACTACAAATACCAGAATACAATGCAGCAAAAGAATGGTCTCCAAGCACAATACTTTCAAAGACTGACATTAGCATGTTTAAAAAAAATAATAATGCGGATGTCATGTGTTTTCTTTATGTATGAGATAATTAAAACTAGGAAAACACAGCATCCGGAACTGTGGACTGTCTCCAATCCATGCAGTAAGCGGGACTGACCCTGTGTAGCTTCAAAGCAAGGCAGGTGCCGGCCCCCTCAGGCCATGTTGCACTAAGTAATCTTTTAACTTGTGCTCATTTATTAGGCAATATGGCGTGAGGGTGCCAGCCACTTCTTTGCTTTGAAGCTAAGCTGGGTCAGTCCTGGTTACTGCCTGGATAAGAGTTCCCAATGTTTATTGTGTCACTGGCCATGGCCAGTGATTTTGCTTTGAGATGTCGGCTATTAGCAGATATAGCCAAGGTTACTAAAAAGCTTTGTGTTGCAAACCCAGTTCCTAGACCCCTTCCCAACTCCCAAATTTCACTTGGTGCCCTCCAGAGAGACACCCACCCTCACCACCACCTCTAGACTGATGGAATTTGCATGTTTTTGACCTGCAAATGGCTTTTTACCTGTGTTTCATTTTCCTATGACCTTAGCTATCTCTCGCATTGAGCAAAAACAAAGATGGCGGCTGCTGCATTTCTAAAACAACCTGGATTTGGCAATTTACCTGAGGTGTAGCTATATATTTTTGAGAAGGGGCACCCCATTCACCATCAAATATTTAAAAAACGACTGTATGGAATAACCCCAAAAAGGCCTATTTAAAACGCTTCATGCCCAAGTTGTTTCGGACCTGGTCCAAATCCATCCAGCGGTTTGGGCTGTGCAGTCTGGCAAAAATCGACCTTGTTTGTCTACGGAAAGAATAATAGGAAGCAGGGCGCACATTTATTTGTCTTAATAATTTCTTTTTTTTTTTTTAATAAATCTTGACAAAACTTTGTAGTCTGGATGCGGGTGGAGGGGGTTACGCATCACTAACCAACTTCAAGATTTACAGCCAAATCCATTACTCAAACCAAAAGTTATTAACAGAATTATTCCAGGTTCCTATGGGAGCCCGACTCACCTTAACTATAGGACGAGCACAGTCACCCTATAATAGATAGATAGATAGATAGATAAATAGATAGATAGATAGATAGATAGATAGATAGATAGATAGATAGATAGATAGATAGATAGATAGATAGATAGATAGAATACATTGTTCACTGCAATCGTATTTCTGCTGTTAGCATCTGCTTAGATTCACATGCTGTGCATATAGTCTAATGTCTAGTGGTAGTAGCATAGTATTGCGTCTTTTTTTCAAAGATCAAAAAGAGTCGTCGACATGGGCGGGTCTGCAACACTATGCCTAAAGTGACGTGTAGTGTACTTGAGGTCCCCCCGTTTGTTTTTATCCTGCCATGAGGAACCCTGAAGAGAATTTGTGAGTACAGAAGAGGAGAAGGTGTAAGATGTCTATGCTCCTTCAACTCCAAGATGGGAGGAAGGGTGGGTGCAGGTCAATCTAAGCAGGTACATTGATCAGAAATACGATTACGATGAGTAATATATGTCTTCTGATGCTTATGAATCTGCTTAGAATCACATGGTATGCATAGACTAGCGACATAACAGCAGACGGTGGTTGGATGTGGGAAAGAACAGCAGCAAAGAGATGTTTTAACACCGCCTTGTCCCACCTCAGAATCATTCTTAGAGTGTGTGGTGTGTGTCTAAGGAGTAAGTTGAGTCGAAGTCTGAATAGAACTCCATATAGCTGCTTTGCAAATAGAATCAAGAGGAACATTTGCAATATTTTTATTTTATTTATTGTGCATTTGTAAGGTGCTTATACATCAAGTGATTGTGGTTCAAAGCGCCCACAGGGCAAAGGGGAGGGAACATGAGAATGAAGGGCAATGATGATAAAAGATAGAGGCAGTCCTACTAGGCCTTATGAGCATTCAGAACGTGCAAGTGCAGGGAAAAGGGATGGGGTAAGTGCTAGGAGTTCCACAGAGGAGAAGTGCAAGGGAGTCCGTTGCAAGTAACAATACAATATGTGCAGGCCTGTGAGACAGAACAGGCCAGTGGGCGCCCAAAGGCAAGTGCTGGGAATGGTAGGGGGCTGAAGGTGATTCGGGGAGGGGGGCGAAGGACACAAAAGGGCCCTGGTCACCAATCTCAGCGACTGAGGGGTTTAGCACAGGAGGGGGAAGCAGGAGGTGAAGAGGAAAGTCTTGAAGAGCGTCTGGAATTTGAGGAGATCTGGCTCAAGAGGGAGAGGAAGGGGGCAGGGGCGTAGGAGACCCATAAAATCTGGGGGGGACAGGGGACACCTTGGAGACTTGGGCAGGGAGAGGCAGGAATTGCCTGCTCGCAGATACTCCTTTACATCTTTCCCCCGTCACTGACATATGCAGTAGATTGTACAGGAGCTAACCCAAATGTATGGAAATAATTTGGTCTTAATAATATTCCCCCCACGGGCCTTGTTTTTCTCTTCCACCTCAGTTGGTGTGATGATCCGTTTCACTTCTTGTGTTTCTCCAGGTCTCCCAGTGATGGACCTTTACAGAGATCTTTTATAATACTCTCACGTGCGCTTTAAGTGCAAATGCTTTATGGAGTTTCGCCCAAACCCATCCTATCCTATTCCACTTGAACACTCAATGATGGAACAGGAGTGTGCCCCTTTACAGCAGTGTATGATCTGCAATCATACCTCTGTACCAGGGTATTCACTGGATTTACATGGGTAGCGGAACAAGTGCTGTTGTGAATCTGGAGGCTCTGCTTTATTTTTTCTGGGTCACCCAGATGGCTTATGGTGGCCTCTATTAAAACTTGTCTAAAATTCATTAGTCAGCTTGTGGTGGGTACCAGAAATTCATTTGCATCCCTATTTTAAAACAAGCGCTGGCAACGCCAACCGTTTGGGTTTTAATGTAGGCATGGAAAAGCACTTGCCAGGCACCGCCATAGTGGTATTAGTTACCCTCTGATGGTAGCAGCTGCAAAATGGTGCAAGTACTGGACATTTAATGGCAGTGCCTGGCAAATGCCCAATATGTATACACAAGCAAACACTCGCCATTGCTGGTTTTAGCAGGACTTCAGTGAAGGAAATGCAAAGTGCTAATAGAGTGGCTGAAGGCATCCCTGGATAAGACATTTGTATTACACCAGTAGTATGTTCCCAGCTCCAATTAAGTTATGGTATGATATATGGCCTTTATAACACACCTATACACAAATGTTTCAAGGTGCGATGAGGCAAGGGAGGAGGAACAGAGGGAAGACAGACAACAATCCTACTAGGCCAGGAGTCATTCAGATCGTGCAAGAGCATGGGAAGGGGAAGAAGGAAAGTATGGAGGGGGTGGGGCGGAGGGGCCAGTGCAGTACATGGCCTAATAAGATAAATAAACAAAGTAAAAGCAAGGTCAGCAGGTGGCGAATGCCAGGGTTAGTGCAGACAACAGGTGTCAAGTGCTGGTAGTGGGAATGTAGGGATACAGAAAACAGTCCCCAAGTGCGGGGGTTGCCAAGAAGGCAGTGCAGGAGTGCGACTAGCGGGGAGGGGGCCTGGGTCTGAGATCAGAGGGTGGCCAGGTAACCAGTGCAGTTTCAGTATCAGCCAGGAAGTCAGCAGGGGAGAGGAGGAGAAAAAGCAGAAGAAAAGAGAAAGGTTTTGAGGTGCTTCCGGAACCGGAGATGATTCTCCTCAAGTTTCAGGGAGGCAGGGAGGCAGTTCCAGAGGGAGGCCCCAGCCGAAGAAAGAGATCTAGCACCAACTCGTTGCTTGGAGGAGCGTCTGATCCTGAGGGAGTTGGAGGCGGATGAGCGAAAAGCTTGAGAAGGAAGATATTTAGGAAGAGAGAGTTGAAGGTATTGAGGCCCCATGCCCCAGAAGGCCTTATGGACAATGCAGAGGGTTTTGAACTTAATCCTCACAGCCACTGGGAGCCAATGCAGAGATTTCAGTCCTGGAGAGATACGATCCCTGGGCCTGAGACCAAGGGCAGGTATTGCAGTCCTGTTCTGGATGAGTTGCAGAGGGCCGAAAGTAGCAGGCAGATTTAGAAAGAGGCTGTTGCAACAGTCCAGCCTAGAGAGAACCAGATCTCTGGAGACAGTGAGCTTCTGGGGGAAGGAGAGAAATGGAAGAATACCTCTGAGGAGGTGCAGCTGGTAGTGAGACTTCTTAGAGACATCAGAGACGTGATGAGAGAAGGAGAGTGTGGAGTCAAAGATGACACCAAGGTTTTTGGCCTCACAGGTGGGAGCAGGAAGAGGGCCAAGAGAGGCTGGCCGGAGAGTGACAGGAAAGGAGGGAGCGGGTGTACTGATGAGGCGAATCTCGGTCTTACTGGCATTAAGGCAGAGATCATTGGCGGCACACCACTCCTGTATGGCGGGCAGACAGTCAGAGATGAGAGAGGCAGATGAGGTGGATGAGGGTAGCCTGAAAGTGAGCGGAGTGTCATCCGCACAGCACTGGAAGTTGGGACAGAGCGCGGCAATGCGGTGGCCAAGAAGTACCAGGTATTGGTTGAACAGCCAGGGAGAGAGATTAGACCCCTTGGGAACACCACATGTCGAGATAGAGATAGAGGAGAGGAAGGACCCAAGTTGAACCTATGTGGGTCGATCAGAGAAGAAAGAAGTCAGCCACGCCAGGGCCTGACCGGTGATCCTCAGGTTATCACCGAGACGGTTGAGCAGGATGGCATGGTTGACTGTGTCAAAGGCAGAAGAGAGATCAAGTAAGATGAGGACACAGGGGGTGTTGGAATCAAGGTTGGAGAGCAGGTCTTCACGGATGTTCAGGAGAGCAGTTTCCATGCTCTGGCAGCTCTGACGCCAGACTGATGATCATGGAGACAACCAACATATTCAGTGTGAAGATTGAGCTGGGAGATGGCCAGCTTTTCCAAGAGTTTGCCCAGGAAAGCAGTGATGGAGATTGGGCGATAGATAGCTGGGCAAGGCTGGTCGGCAGAGAATTTCATAAGGAGAGGGTGCACCAGGGAGTGCTTCAGGGTTGAAGGGAAGACTCCAGTGATGAAGGAGTGGTTGGGTTGCAGAAGTCAGCCAGTGCAGCATCCAGGGAGTCAATGTGGTCCTTGATGGCTTTGGAGGAACAGGGATGAACCTGTTTTGATGAGACTTTCATAGATCGAACTTGTCTCGAAACCTCGTCTGGGGAGAAAAGGGAAAAGGCAGAGAAGAAGGGGAGAGGTGGCAGAAGAGGGGTCGGAGGAAGAGCAGGGAGTAGAGGGAGGAAGGGGAAAGGAGGAGAGAGAGGACAGGATGTCCTGAGTTTTAGAGATGAAATGAGAAGCCAGTGCTGTGCCGTGCAAACATCCCTAATGGCTTTATCTAAACTCGAAGCACATCCTATGCCATTGCTGCCCTACACCACTCTCCCTGTGTTCTGGTCTTTCCTGAACCCCTCTCTCCCCTGCACACACTAGTCACCCCATGCTGCAAACCATCCCCATCTTTCATCTGCACTCCATTCTTGTTCCTATCTCTTCCCTCCCTTGCTCCTCTTTTTCTGTCCTCTGCACCCTTTCAACCCTTTTTCACTTTGTATTCCCCCACTCTACTACACCCCAGTGCCTCACTTCCCATTCCCCCATGGCCAGAACCCCACAACTCTCATATGTACACTTACTCAGCACTTTCTCCTCAGTCTTCAGAGCACCCTCGATATCCTTGGGCGCTTTTCTACAACTATTAGTCATGCTCCATTGTCGTACCTCATTTTGGGGTCTTCTCCAGGTCACTGTGGAGGCAAGGCCCAGCCAGGGCTGTGCACACATGCTTGTATTTATTATTTACACTATAATGCCGCTTGCCGGATGCTGCCCCCCCCATACAGGCCTGCACCGCACTGGTATGAGATCACATGTTTGTCTCACCTGCACTGTATGCAGTGTCTGTATACATACACTCATCGCTCTGTGATGATGAAGTCCAGGTATGGACCCAGCAGGGGGTTGAGGGGGATAAGTGGGTAATGAGGATTATAAGCCACTTGAACTTCCATAAACTAGTGCACTGTTCTGGATGTGCTAAGGGAACGGAAGGGAAGATGGCAACATGCTTCTTTTCACAGCAACAGCATTAATACTGCATATACCATAGGGACCCCTGAGAGCTCTCTGAGGCAAACACACAACACAAGGGAAAGGAAACTGCAACAGAGCATGGACATGAATGTGCACTGGCACGCAGGTCCATGGGGGAAAGAGGCCCGCTAACAAGGCCATACAGTGCTGTCTCGGGTCACTGTCACCAGGTAAGTAGCACAATGTAAGTGACTGGCCTGCACTTATTTTCAGGGTGTTGAGCTGTGGGGTCAGGTCTTTGTAGTATTTACACATTAGCCTGCAGTGCAGGTCTAAGTAATTTCTCATTTTTGTGCATTCATGTAATACAGACTATTCTTTATAGTCGACACAATTTCCAAACAGTCATCTCCCTATCATGGCTTTTTAATTCCCACAAGGCGCAGGTGGCGTGGCGGTGGTGGTGCCCTGACCTCACACTACACTTATGGTTCCTAAATCCGAATTCGAACTCTGCAGAGCCTAAACAAACTCCCCCCTGGACCCGGGCCAACCGCTCCCTGCGACGCACACCTCCCCTCAGCCACAGCCACCACAGTACCATAGTTGAGTTCAGCTGCTTCAAATGAATCCACAGACGTGTGAGCTCATCCCTTAGCTGTGGGTACAGGCTGAGGTAACTTGCATTTCACACCCACTTTTATGGTCCTCACGAATGTCCTCGTTATCGGGAAGACCACACTGCACGATGCACCCCATTATGAGCTTCAACATAAACAAATAGCTTAATTTTCCAAACAATGGAGACCTTCCCAGAATAGCGCTCCGGTGTATGTGCTCCAGGTATGTCACCACAAACCAGTTTGCCTGCGGAGACCTACAAAGAGTTCCACCAGCAGGTAAAAATCAGTAAATATTGAATCCCTCTGAGCTGGGGGCTTTTTTCTGAAGTCGCATAGGTTTGCGATACACTTGTGAGCACATTGCGCAACACAGGGGTCTTGGGTGTTGATTTATCATTTATGTTCTGTAATGGGGCTATGTGATACCTAAACAGTGCATGCAATACATCAGGGACGTATGTATTTTGCCCATCGTTTAAAAGTGCACATTGCGTGCACAGAACACCCAAATTTAGCACTTGTGTGCTGTTGGGTCACCTGCATGCAATTTGAAACCATCACGAGGCATGGGGCGAAGCCTGTCTTTTCCTCTTACCATGAAATAAAATGAGGGTTCGACCCTCAGGTTTTTCAATTCATGATGAAACATTAAGAGGCCAGGATTCCATGATCAGTTTGCAACATGCTGCACGTGTTTAGAAACTGTATAAATATGACGTTGGCACATTCCCCCTAATAAATCCTCCCTATGCCGGCCTGCACTGCACCTGGGAGAGGGGGGCCATTTGACTTACCTTAAGTACGGTAGCTGAGGTCTCAGGAGGTCGAGTCGAAGTCAGAGTCTGACTCTGTCTCCCTCGATATTAACACACGCTGTTAGTCAGTCACTCTCAGCAGGAGCATGCGTCGCTGCCTGGCTTCTCCTTCGTTCTGGAAGCTGAGGCTCGGCAGCAGTGCACTGCGCAGGGGCACGTGCATTTCCCCGGCCTGGGCACATTCCAAATGTGCAGGCTCTGGGCACGCATGAGCAAGCAGCAGAAGTTCTTGTTTTAGCCCGCTGCTGCACACAGTCTGAAGTTAACTTGTACTTTTGCACGCATGACCAGGGATGTCATTTCACCAAAATGTCAGGGGTAGCGGAAGTGACATCACACGAGCCTTGACCTCGGATGACATCACAGGAGGTGATGTCATTTGATCCCACCCAGAAGTGATATCACGTGAAGCGATGGAACTCAACCTTTCACCCCTTGACAAAACAGGAAGTGGCAACACATAGCATTGTTCCTAAGTACACTACGAAAAATATGTTTACGATATCACTATAATGTGATGTACATTTCATACAAGAATGGATCGCCACATGTATCATTAGGATCAGTGTGTATAGACCCATATTACCAAATTACTGTGAATGCAAGCAGACATCCATGGCCAAATGATAATGATGTGTTATTATATAGCACTTACGCATAAGCACTTTATATAGAAAAAATATACACCCAATATCACCCAACTTGTCTTGGTACTCATTTATCGACCTCAGAAGGAAGAAAAGCTGAGTTGAGGTGTTTAAGAACAGACTAAATCAGTGACTCACCCCCTGAAGTGTGCCTGAAATGAACCTTTAATGAGTCTAGCAATTATTGTATAGAATTCCAGAAAGACACATATGAAAGTGTTAGACTGGTGGCACCCCTGTTCTTTTTTTTTTTTCTTCTTTTTTTTTAGAGGCCTGAACAAGAAAGCCAGCCACTCCAGAAGTAAAGAGACACATGGTGCTGGCCAAAGCCCAGGAGCTTGCATTACAAAAACAAAACAAACAAAAAAAATGGACACTTTTTATTATTTTCATTTTTTTAGGGGTAGCAAGGGAGACCACAGGGGTAGCAAGGGAGATATCAGAGGTCTCCGTTGTGACCTCTGGTGACCCCTAAATGACGTCCCTGCGCATGACATCTGCAGCCTGCAGTGCAGGCTGCAGACGTATTTCACATGTTGAAGTGACACAAATTCTGGGGGGGATAAATTACATTATATCCCCCAGAGACGGGCCTCAACGACCGGTGGGGGGTGTCTGTACTTCCGCTCCCTATATGGTGGAGGAGAGGCACAGGAGACCCCAGCCAAGATTCTCTATTCGGTAGCAATGGTCGAGCAATCAAGGCCTAGCTTCTCAGGAGGTGATGCAGGCTGGTTCTTAAGTACAGTGTATCCCCCAAGCCCCCACAAAGGAATATCCACACTCTGTATTGGTTAGAACACAGTCTTTATATAATCAATAGTTACGGTTATGTACATTTATCATGATAACTCACTTTGTACTCTGGCAAGATCTACAATGACAAATATTTACAATCCTAAAGTGGTACCACCCTAGATCTCATTGAAGTGCATGAACAATACTGTACAATGTCACACAGACCAATAGAGTGAAACCAGCAATAGAGAGAGGAGAGAAAATAAGATGGTTGAGCATTAGGCAGAATACTGGCCCCTACCACTGGACACAGTTCTGTGTGGAGATCCCCCCACCTGGGCAACCTGTAAATAAAGATATAGCACAAGCCCAGTCCATATATTGCTCTGCAAGTCTTATTCTCTCCTATAATGTTTTTACCCCCCCAATGTACCTGGTGGAGTCGAGCTCCTCGAAGAGGCGTCGACAAACGTCAAGGAACTCGCGTTCGGCGACGGGGAATCGACGGCCCTTCTTGAATGCCTTCCCTTTCAAGCGGGAGGCACGGGGCGTCGAACGTCCGTCGACAAACGAGGTAGAACGATGTCGAAGAGGCGGCAGCTTTGTCCAAGCGGTGCTCGTCGGGGTCGGAACGTCGGTGTCCTGCAAGGCGGAGGTGTGCGGGGCACCTCGATGACAATAGTTCTGGACCGCAAAGATTGTAGAGACGGAAGCCCAGCAAGGGCGTCGAGTCGTCCGAATCTTTGAGGTCGTCGGGTGGCGGGAAACCCACCGGCAGGTTTCTCCTCGGCGCGTTGGTCGTCCTCGACTTTCTCCGGCAGGATAAGCGGTCGACGATGCGGTCGAGAGAGTCCTTTGATTGAATGTTCTTAGGCAAAGGAGCGGACGGCTCCAGTCGTCGGCGGCACAGCGTCGAGTGGTTCCCACGGCTGGGCAACACAACTTCGACGGACCTCCAGCGGTTACACAAACCTGCGAACCCTGGTCGACGGCAATGGACTTCGACAACGTCGATGTCCGGGTGCTTCACCTCGATCTCCTCAGCGGTCCCGTCTCGGGTCGACAACCTTTCGAGGGTCTGTCTTCCAGGGCGCTTCGGCGAAGATGGAGCGGTGCTCGATGGTCCCTCGGAGCACGGGAAGAGGGCGCCTTACCAGGTCCTCTCTCGGATCAGCCCTCGACAAATTCGTCAGCCTTCGGATCGGTCGAAGCAAATGCCACAGCAAGTCTTCTTCTTCCAGCTGGACGTCGAGGATCAGCAGTTCCAGTTACTCGTAGAGTGGAGACTCAGCTCCCTAGCTGCTTTAGGAGCACAATGGTCGCTTCTCAACCAAAGGTCCCTTCTGAACACTTTTCCAGTTGTGAGAGGTCCCCAGATATACTATCCTCTCTCTCATCCACGCTGCTGGCACACACTCAGCAGCCAATCAAACTGCAGGGCATTCATGCAGTCAGTCAGCCAATCAGGCACACAGTGCATTCAGGCCACACTCCTCCCTTCCAGACACTCACAACAGGGAATGTGGATTGGGACAAGTACCCAGCCATTCATCACCACCCACTGCATTCAGGCCAGTTTCGGGCAGGGCTGCCTCAGTTTTTGTCTCTCATGCCAGAAACCAGACAACCACAACAAGAAGTGTATATTGGTCACACACTCCATTCACCCAGGTCCCACCCACAGGAGGTACCCACAACATACAGTCACTGGGAAGGCTCCAGCCAGTCTAGCTGGGCCTTCACAACAATACCATACATGGAAGTTCCACCCAACAGCCAGTCAGGGGGAAGGGACAGAGACAGGGCTTCCCAGGACTTTGGGAAAACAAGATAACAGGCAATAGAAAGCAAGAGGCCACAGGGGCCATCTTGTTTTCTATCAGGAATCAACTGATCCCAATGGCAGGGCCTGGGTATCCCAAAATGGAGGACACCCAGAGCACCTGTCAATTTCAGCATGGAGCTGCCACCAGCCCATACCCTGCTCTGGGACCACCCACAGGTGCCCAAAAACATACACTAGGGGCACAGGGTTGTACCCCTACCCATGGGTGCCATAAGGGTATCCAATGGGTCTGCTCACCAAACCAAAAGAGAGAGCTGCACTGCCAGGAGTCCCACATGGACTCCGGGGCAGAAAACATAACAGAACACACGGTAAAAACAGAAAAAGGACAAGGATTCAGAGGCCCTGTCCCTCAGATGCATTTCCAGCATCACACCCCCCACCTAAAATTGTGGGGGGGATTTGTCCCCCCCATGTCCTACGCCCATGGAAGGGGGCCAGATGAAGAAAGAGATCGGCCACCAACTTGCTGTTTAGAGAAGGGCTTGACACACAGAATTGGAGCCGAGGAGCATAAAGATCTGGAGGGAGAGTATTTGGTGAGAGCAAGTTGTAGATAGCATGGTCCCCAGACAGCCTTATGGATGATACAGAGGGATTTGAATTTGATCCTTGCAGCAACCGGGATCCAGTGAAGAGATTTTAGGGCTGGAGAAATACAGTCCTTGGGCTTGAGGCCAGGGACAAGTCTTGCAGGCCTATTCTGGATAAGATGGAGTGGACGGAGAGCGGAAGAGGGTAGATTAAGTAAGAGACTGTTGCAGTAGTCCAGCCTAGAGAGTACCCGAGCTCTAAAGACATTGAGGTTCTGGGGAAAAGTGAGGACAGGAAGGAAAACTCTGAGGAGGTGGAGTTGAAAATGGGCCTTCTTGGATGAGAGGGAGAAAGGAGAGAGGGGTCGAAGATGACTCTAAGGTTTCTGGCTTCAGATGAAGGAGAAGGGGGGAGAGCCCAGAGGGTGACAAGAGTGAATGGAAGAAAGAGGGAGCAGAAGTCCCAATAGGAAGGCTCTCAGTCTTGCTGCCATTGAGGCAGAGATCATTAGAGGCACATCAGGACTGGATGGCAGATAGGCAGTCAGGAATGATAGAGGAAGTAAGTAGAGATCAAAGGGAAGTTTGAAGTAGAGCTGCATGTCATCTGCATAACACTGAAAGTGAGGGTAGAAAGTGGAAATCAGGTGAGCAAGCGGAGCGAGATAGATGTTAAAGAACCAGGGTGAAAGGTTGGAGCCATGGGGAGCGCCACAGTTGGAGATGGAGGTGGGAGAGGGGAAAGAGCCCAGGATAACCTGGGAGGGACGGTCAGTAAGGAAGGAGGTCAGCCAGTCCAATCCCCAGGGTATCGTGGAGACGTTTTATGAGGATTGAGTGGTTGACCGTATCATATGCAGAGGAGAGATCAAGTAGAATGAGAACAGCGGGAGAGTTAGAGTCAAGAGATGTGAGCAGTTCTTCACGAGTGCTCAAGAGAGCAGTTTCCGTGCCTCTGGATGCTTGGAATCCAGATTAATGGTCCTGTGGGCAAACAACAAGCTCTGTATTAGCTGTCAGTTGGGAGAAGATCAGCTTCTCCAGGAGTTTCCCAAGGAAGGGAGTGATAGAGATGGGGCGGTAGTTAGCCAGACACGAAGGGTCGGCAGATGGCTTAAGGGAGTAGGGGTGGGGGACAAAAGAGAGTGCTTGAGGGAAGAGGGGTAAGACCCAGTAGCAAATGAGTGAATACAGAAATCAAGTAGGAACAAGTAAGGCAATATTATCCTTAATAGTTCTGGAAGAACAGGGGGAGACCTGTTTGTAGGAGACCTTCATAGAGCAGACAACCCTAGTGACCTCATCAGATGTGATAGGGAAGAAGGAGGAAAGACTGAGGGAGGATGGGGGCCATAGGTGGCATGGGGATGGGAGGGGTAGAGGGGGAAAGGAAGGAAGAGAGAGTGGTCAGGATGTCCTGAGTTTTTGCAGTGAAATGGGTGGCCAATGCGCCAATGCATTGGAGAGGGCTTGAGAAGGAAGAGGTGAGGTGGAGACTGCGGAAGGGTTGGCTAGTTCCTTGCAGATTCTAAAGAGTTCAGCCATGTTGTTGGCTGCTCCAGAGATGCAAGCCTGGATGTGGGCCCTCTAATTGGCACAAATAGAAAATCGGTATTGCCTTTGGAGAAGGTGACAGGCCAGTTTGTAAGAAGAGGAGTGTGATGCTGGAAATGCATTGGAGGAACAGGTCCTCCATGTCCTTGTCCTGTACTCCCTTAACATGTGTGTTCTGTGTTGTTCTCTGCACAGGAGTCCATGTGGGACTCATGGCAGTGCATCTCTTCCGCTTTCTGGCTGTAGTGAACAGAGAACCTTGGGATACCCTTATGGCACCCATGGTTGGAGGTACAAACCTGAACCACTAGTGTGTGTTTTTGGGCACCTGTTTGTGGCCCACAGAGCAGGGTATGGGCTGGTGGCAGCTTCATGCTGAATTTGACAGGTGCTTTGAGTATCCTCCATTTTGGAATACCCAGGCACTGCCATAGGAATCAGTGGATTCCTGATGGAAGGCAAGATGGCCACTATGGCCGCTTGGTTTCTTTTACCTGTTACCTTGTTTTTCTCAAAGTTCTGGGAAGCCCTGACTCTGTCCCTTCCCCTGACTGGCTGTTGGGTGGAAGAACCATATGCAGTATTGTGGGGAAGTCCAGGCCAGACTGGCTGGAGCCCTCCCAGTGACTGTATGTTGTAGGTACACCCTTGCAGTGGGACCTGGGTGAATGGGGTGTGTGCCCAATATGCATTCCATGTGATGGGTGTCTGGTATCTACGTGTGTGACCCAAAGAAAGAGACAGCGATGCCTGAAACTGACATGAATGCAGTGTGATGTTCTGAAAGGCTGGGTGCTTGCCCCAATACACATTCCTTGTTATGGGTGTCTGGGTGGAAGTGAATGGCCTGAATGCACTGTGAGCCTGATTGGCTGGCTGCCTGCATGAATGCCTGTCTGACTGATTGGCTGACTGCGCTTGGCTCAGCAGTGTGAATGAGGGACAGATGTGTATATCTGGGGACCTCTCAGTTACCAATGTGTTCAGAAGCTGAAGTTGAAACTTGAAGCTGCTTATCCTTGAAGCCAAGCTGGAAGAAGAAGAATTGCTTCTGCTTTCCTCTGATGAAATCTGAAAGCTGTCAAGTCTGTCGCGTACCGATCCAAGAGAGGACCTGGCTGGGAGACTTTTCCTCGAGATACGAGGTAACATCGTGTACAAGCTGATCTTCCTCGAGGCACCCTGGAAGCCAGTCACGAAAGGCTGTCGACTGGGGACAGGGTCTGCCAAGTAATGTTGAAGTAAAGCACCTGGACTTAGAGGCCATCGAAGTCCATCGATGTTGACCGGGGTTCGGATGATTTCCGTAACTCCTGGAAGTCAGTTGAGTCATGTTGCCCAGAAGTGGGGACAGCTCAAGGATGTGCTGCTCGACGACCTGAGCCGCAACGCTCCACCTTTGCCTAAGAACATTGAAAGAAGGGCTCCCTTGCCATCACCGTCGACCACTTTGTCCTGCCGGAGAAAGTCGAGGTCGTTAACGACTGAGGAGAATCTGCCGATGGGTTTCCTGCCACCCGAAGTCCACAAAGACAGAGACAAGTGAAGATCCGAAATCCAGCCGTGGTCGAGTTAAGATCGCTGACGCCGACACTTGACGCCAGCTGCGGGGCCTACGTTCTTCATCGAGTCTTCTTCGCGGCACCAAACCCTTTTTCTTCGAGGACTCTCCACGCCGAGGTTCACATTTCTTCGAGGACTCTCAATGCCCTGTGGCTGCTGCTTTAAAGGGAGTCCACTCTCGAGGGATTGGTTAGATGAACCATCGAAGAAACTCTTCTAACTCAGGTACATTGGGGTAGTTGAACATTTTGACCAGGAAACAAGACTATTTATTGCAGGTTGCCCAGCTGGGGGGATCCTCAGTCTGAATTGTGTCTTAGTAGCTAGAGAACCATTCTGCCATTGTTTTATCTAACTTGCCTTCCTTCCTATGATGTATGCTGATACACATTGTTATATGATTTGTATGCCATTATAACTGTCAGCAGTTGATGCATTTTAAAGGAGTCATTAGCTAAGTGTGGTACCACATTGAATACATTTGCCTTATTAGACTTGCCAGAGTACAAAGTGGGGTTATTAATTGATGTCTATATCTTGAACCTTATTTATATATAAAGAACTGTGTTCGCACATAACATAGTGTGTGGACATTGCTTTGTGGGGGGCTTGGGGACTACACTGTAATTAAGAACCAGCCTGCATCTCCTCCTGAGTGCTTAAGCATTGATTGCTCGTCCATACTACCATATAGAGAATCTTGGCTGGGGTGCTCTGTGCTTCTACTCTGCAATATAGAGGGCAGGAGTACAGATACCCCTCTAGTATTTACAATGAGTTTGAGGTCTGCGACATCTGTTCAGCAGCTCTGCACTAGTGCTTCAGGGCTGCAAGTTCAGAATCGTAGCAGGTGTTATGCTTGGTGGCATGTTTCAGGTGGATCTTCATGACTGGGTTAAGAAAGTCAAGAGTGTTAGTGATGGCGAGAGGGAGGTTTGTGAGAGCAGAGTCAGCGGGAGAATCTGCAGTGGGAGGAGAGGGGGGATGAAGGTTAATGCAAAGGCAGCAGCTGACATTCATTTCATCGGGCGGATGTCAGTGAACAAGGTTGGTAGAGCTGGGGCAGGTGTGGTCAGAGGGTCAATAGGACCCATGTGAGAGTGGAGGAGGGAGTGGTTTGAACAGGAGAGCGGTGTGGCGAGTGGGGCAGAGAGCAACAGATCGGTGTGGATAAAGGCATCAAGAGTGTGTCCAGGCAAGTGGGTAGGTCCAGAGAGGAGAGCAAGGTGCAGAGCTCACGGAAGAGAGTGGACGCTGTGATTGAGGAGTCAAGGTGGATGTGAAGCCACTCAGGAGAAGGAGTTTAGAGGTAGATGTCAAAATAGAGCAGTAAGCCCATTCTAAGAGGAACAGGGTGATAGAACCTGGTGGCATGTAGACAGTGGCAATGGTCAGGGGGAAGTAGGAGAGATGACCAGTTTTCAGACCAGGCTCTCAAAGGAGGAGTATGGCTGGGTGGGTATGATGGAAGAAGGAACCCACTCAGGGAAGATCAGGGCAACCCCACTGCCAGCATGGTTAGGGAGAGGCTCAGAGATGATCTTGTAGCCATCAGGGAGAAGGGAGTCCAAAGCAGTGACTAAGCCAGCATTGAACCACGTCTCGGTTAGAGTGAGGATATTGAGGTCAATGTCTTCGAGGAGGAAGCAGATGTCAGCAGAGTGTTTGATAGCAAAGTGATTATTAAGCATGGCTAGATGAAGCAGGTCTCTGTCTTTGAAGGTTTTCCGATGAGGGGTACAAGGGTCTGGTACACCAGTCAGAGGAGGGGGAGGGTAGAAAGAGAGAGAGGAACAAGGAGTAGCAGGCAGAGGAAGGAGGTTGATGAGGGATGCCAAGCTCTGGTTGAAGAGGAGGAGGTTGGGTTGAGGACCCTTAGCCACAATAGTGCCCTTACGATAGACCTTATGATACAGCTGGATGATAAGTCCACCAAGAGTACTTTCCATCTAGTGCCACCATTAATGGGTGAGGATGAGAAAGGAGAGAGAGATAAAATGAGGAGTCTAAAGATTTGGAGAGGGGACAGAAAAGATGATACCAGTGACAATCTGCCTGCACGTTGTGTTGACGTAGGTGTCTGCAATTGGTAGACCAAGGTTAGTGGTCAGGATAACTTTTTAAAGCTTTTTCCTTCCAGAATTCATGAGAGAAGGAGGATAGGTGATCGTATAGCAGTTAGAAAAGATAGGGGAGATGGCGAGTGCCATAGGGCCGTTGAGTGCCGAAGATGGAGGATAGAAGGAGAGACTGCACAGCATGAGCATAAACTCACTAGCCAGCCTAGTAGCGGAGAAAGAGAGCAAACATATGCAGTAGAAATACTTGACTACAGAAAGTTGTAGAATTGTTAAAAACACACCTAGGTTCGAAATTTGCAAAACGCACACAAATGCAAAAGAAAGGGAGTATATTAAGGCATAGAAAAGCAGCACAAATTTACTTGCTATGATCAACATTTGTGAATCAGTGTATTCGTGTAGCGGCATCAGGTAGTCCAGGACATGACTCATAGGTACTGTTGAATGGGACAACAAAGCTCCAGGCGAGGCACAAGTTCGGGTAGCAGCTGGCTGCATGCTGGGAAACTGATCCATCAGGTGAAGGCAGAGAAGCGTGAAGTGTTGTGGGAGAGAGATGGAAGGCCCTCTGAGCCTTCCCAAGATCCGGACAGGCTCATACAGGGGCCTTAATGTGGGGCCGGATTAGCCTGACGGCTCCCAGATTGGCCTTTAGTGTCCCAGACTGGCCAATGACAACCAAGGAGAGGCTGGCTGGTTAGGCATTACATCTAACAAAGATGGTGTCGGCCATCTTGGAGTTACTGCCACAATGGATTTCAACAGCCCAACTGGGCTGCAAAGGAAGATAGAGGCTGCATGTGTGCTCAATAGTGGCAAAAAAGAAGCCAGTGATGCTGCCGGCACCCCAGGCGAATTTAGGTGGAAATAAATGCCCAGATCGAGGTTGGAGGAAACAGGGTCTGAAAAAGGTAGGCATCCCAGGCCCAACAGGGTTTACCTGGGGAAGAATCCCACTGCAGATGGATAAGGGCTCTGAGGCTGCCTCGTGGTCCGAAGGTTCACCTGTGCTGCTGCTGTTGCTTCCTCACTGATGGATGTAATGCGATAATAGCTTTAGAATAAAAGCTATACTAGCTCCTGTGCTCCAGGCATAAAGGGTACATCTCTCTTAACCAGAGAGTAACACATTTTGATGCATTTAACAATCCATCTAGAGATTGCCGACTTGGAGACCGGATCCCCTTCTATACCAGTGGCAACAAAGAATCGGTCTGTTTTCCCTCAGTGGTTTTGTCTTGATAATACACCACTGCTGTCCTAAATTCGAGTGTATGGGGGCTTCTTTTAGCTCTGTTAGTGGGATTTCGAAAGAAAGTTGGAAATATAACTGGATTGGTTCACATTGAACCTAGAAATTAATGTAGGCGCAAAATGTGGGTCTGTGCTCAAAACCACTTTGCCCTTATGAATAGTAATAAACGGGTCTTGAACTGACAAAGCCTACAGTTCACTAACTCTCCTAATAGAGGTAATAGCCACCAGAAAAGCAGTCTTATAGGTGAGAGTCTTAAGACTAGCTTTGTACTTTGGCTCAAAAGGAGGGTCCATAAGTTTAGTAAGAACATTCAAGCCCCATCCGGAGTTGGATTGGAGATAGGAGGGTGAAGCCTTTTTACCCCTTCTATGAAAGCCTTAATTACAGGGACCTTCCACCAGGAAACCTTGCTTTGAGATGTGGTGTAGGCAGAAAGGGCAGCAAGGTGGACCGTTATCAAATTAAAAACTAGTCCTGAGACTAAGAGGTGATTTAAGTAAAGGACTATGGGCCTCATCACGAGTTGGGCGGTAGCGCTGGCGCTATCTGCCCTACCGCCAAACCCACCCGCGCTATTAGCGCCAGATCACAGGTTTGGCGGATTTGTAAATCCCCATTCCCCATTGAGCCCATTCGGGAATGCCCCATTCCCCATTGGGCTCAATGGGGAAATTCCACGCTCATACTGCTGGCGGATTTCCCGCCGGCGGTATGAGCGTGAATTTTCAGCGTATTTCCCCCCTGCTCAGAGCTGGGGAGAAATCCACCAAGGCCATGATTTGGCAAACCCTTAAAGCCGGCGGTAACAGCGCTACCGCCGGATTTAAGGGTTACCGCCAAACTCGTGATGAGGCCCTATGTGTGTGGGCGAACAGTCAATTGGGTTGATGTTACGAGTATTGCACTAAATGACAAAGTTTTTCCATTTACTGGAATAATAATGCCTAGTATTATGTTTATGTGCCTCTTTAAAATTGTCCATACACTTTTGAGACAGCTGGAGATGCCCAGCACTCTATGACCTCAGGAGCCATGCTGCTAGGTTGAGCATTTGAGGGCATGGGTGCAGTGTTGTCCCCTGGTCTTGGGACAGCATGTTGTATGGGCAAGGCAGCTTCACCGGAGGGGAAAGTGACATTCTCATGAGATGTGGGAACCACGGCTGACAAGCCCACATTGGTGCCATCAGGATTAGTGTAACTTGTTCCTGGTGCATCTTGTGAACTATCCTGTTGAGGAGAGGGACCGGGGGAAAAGCGTATCTGAAATTTCCTGACCATGTTATCCAGAGACCGTTAACCCTTGGACTGTCTTTGGGGATACCTGAAGGCGTAATCTGGGCATGTGCGTTCTCCAGTGCTGCAAACAGGTCAATGTCTGGATGAACCCATTCTGCAAAGACGCTGCGTTAAAATGTGTTTGTACAAGTGCCACTCGTGCTCTATGGGTAGCTTTACATCTCTGTTGAGAATGTCTGCCAGAAGATTGTGTTCCCCTGGAACATGTTGTGACAGGAGGAACTTATTGTGTTTGAGTGCCAATTTCCAATTGCTCCAACACATTTTGGACAGCCGTGGAGAGTGTGTGTCCCCCAGTTTGTTCAAGTGGTACATGGCCGTAGTGCTGTCTTTAAGGAGCAGAACGGTCTTCCCATGCAGTTGTGTTTGAAAGTATTTTAGGGCTTTGAAAACAGCAAGTAGTTCAAACAGGTTGTTTTGTTTCTTTGCTACTGATAGGGACCACATGCCGTGCCCTGTCTGGTGTAGAGGTTGTGCTACCCACCCTGACAGATATGTGTCCGTGGTGAGAATGGCTTCTACTGCGGGGATGGTGAAGGAGTTTCCTTTCAGAAGGTTGTATTTCGACCACCACTGCAGACTGAACGATGACTGATGAGAAAATCACTAGATCGTCCCACTGACCGCTTGCCTGACACCATTGGTTCGAGAGCCATTACTTCATAGTACGCACGTGCAGATGGGCATGTGGAACCAGGAAGACACTGAATGCCATCATCCATCAACAGCCGCATGGCTTTCCGGATGGTTACCTGACTGGCTACATACAGAGGGATTTGGAAGATATTTTGAACCCTCTCAGAGGGAAAGATAAGGCAGTCTTCTACTTGAATTAGGGCCCCCAGAAATTGTTTGACTTGGCTGGGGACAAGACGACTTTTTTTTAATCAATGGAGAAGCCCAGGCCGAAAAGAAGGTCTATAGTCATGGGTGTTCTATAGACACGCCTGGTGCGAGTCTCCAGTTATGAGCCAGTCGTCGGGATAAAGGTACACCGGAATGGACTGTCTGCGCAGGTGAGCTGCCACCACTGCCAGTACCTTGGTAAACACCCTCAGGGCTGAGGCAATGCCAAAGGGGAGTACCTTAAACTGATAGTGAGTGATCTCTATCTTGAACCTTAGGTACTTTCTGTGCATGGAAACATTGAAATATCAAAGTATGCATCTTTTATATCCAAAGTGGCCATGTAATCCCTTTGTTTCAGCAATGCGATTATCTCCTGCAGAATTGTCATCCTGAACTTTTGAGTTATGACATACTTGTTCACAGGTCTAATACAGGGCGCATGTTTAGATCGTTTTTGAGTAGAAGGAATAAATACCCTTGGTTACCTGAAGATCAGTACGAGTTTTATGGCTCCATTTTGCATCAGGGTCTGCACTTCCTACAGGAGAATGAAGAGATGTTCTGGAGACAGGCTTTTGCCCTTTGGTGAGTGAGTTGTGCGGGGAAAGGACTGCCCATGAAGGGACCAGCAGGTTTTTAATACCCTGCGCTATACATACGGTCTGGCAGACATCTGATT
Source organism: Ambystoma mexicanum (assembly GCF_040938575.1). NCBI lineage: Eukaryota > Metazoa > Chordata > Amphibia > Caudata > Ambystomatidae > Ambystoma > Ambystoma mexicanum. The sequence goes on along the minus strand of NC_090933.1, from coordinate 530,019,498 downwards.
AAGAGATTTTAAGGTCTCGTGCTCCTGTGCGGTCTCAAGGGCATCTTCCACAGCCTTGCCTTAGCGTGCTGAGTACTCAATAGGCTTATTGAGCAAGGCCTGTGTCTCGGCTTAAACCTGGAATTTTTAAGCCATGCATGGCGCTTGTTTTAAGAGAGTGCCTTCATCCAACACCCTACCCACATTCTCTGTGGCACTGTGTGTTTTTCAAGATGTTCTGTGTGACTTGACAGCTCTCCTGCCCCACTGCAAGTAGCTGCGACCTTGTAGGTTCAGGCACATTTTGCAGGTCCTATTTTATCAGTCCCCATTGGACATCACTAAAGCTAGTAAGGATAGTGGTATTGTTAGCTATTCGGGTACTGTAGGCTGCAGAAGAAGTCATTCTTTTGCCCAGGCCAGAAAGTTTCTTGCAGCCTTTATCAGGGGGAGATTCAGATGAAGAAAGGGGAACCCCCGCATGTTTTTTAGTCATGGTAATGACTAGGGATTACAGGAAGGAATTCCACGGATAGAGTGAATCAGAAGGCACAGGGCGAAACATCTCGATGCGTGGATTAACCCACCCCTTCCCCTGAGGAAGTTCCTGCACCTTTTGCTTCTTCCTCCATTTTGGCATGAATCTTCGATAGTCTAGTAACTACTTCAGCAAGTGTCCCATTTGCTTTATTGTCTTCTCTCTGCACCCGCCAGCAAGAAGGATGTCTCTGACTTCATTGTGGGACAACGTCTGCTACACTACCCACTGGCAGTAGCAGGCGCCAAGGACATGCCAAGATGTCTGCCGTCTTTTTCGGCCTTGCTGTACCTGCCCACGCTGCATGGTTTGCCTGGAGGCACTTCCCAAGATCTTTCAGCCTGATTCGCTGTAGCCCCTAGAAAATGCATCGGCTGATCTGGGCATTAAAGGGTCGCGTTCAAGGGCCAACCCTATCTTCTCCCTGTCCTTTCCCGGGACTTTCCCACTATGCTAACACTCGCCTGAGGCCTACCATATCTGCCTTCGTGATCACGTCACGATATCAGGTAAGAGGTGTGCGTGTGTGGTGTTCGACCCATCTAGCATCTCTTTCTACGTTGTACTAAGGTGCTCACTTTCTCCACCATTCACTTCAAGAATGCTGACTGCTTACTTCACACGTTCCATTTTCTTGTGAATTTCCACTCACCTTCCACTCTATTATTTTACAAATTCCCCACCTTGTGGCCCCTTGTGGGAACTGCATGTCATCGTCTCTGAAAAAGTTAGATCTTTCACCTTGCCACGTCTCCAATTAAGCCGGCATGAACATAACATTTTCAACCCGCCTTTTACCCTTGAACTTAACTTCAACTGCTAGTTCAGCTACTATTCCCATTGCTACTCAACATGCCTTTTATGTTTAATTAGATCTTACTGCCTATCCTCTTATATGCATCTGATGTAGCTCTCCCATAAGAGGTGAACTTTCCATTTTGCATGTGCCCGTCACTCTAACTATGACCTATTTTGTATTTGATGTAGCTCTACTATAAAACGGGAACTTTTCACTTTGCATATGCCTGCTACCCTAACTATGACCTATTATGTATTTGATGTAGCTCTCCTATAAGAGGGGGACTCTCCATTTTGCATATGCCTGCTACCCTAACTATGACCTATTATGTATTTGATGTAGCTTTCCTATAAGAGGGGAACTTTCCATTTTACATATGCCTGTTACCTAGATTTTGACTTAACAGGTACCTGCTCACATGTTTTGGATGTTCTATATCCATCTTCCTGTTTCAGCTTTTTTCCCTCAAAAGGCAAAGCCACCTTCCTTTCTGTATTTATTATCCTGTACAATGTTTCCCATATATGCCTTTGTCTGTAACCATTTATTGCACTTAATGTAACCATGTTTTTAAGCTTAGCACTGAGTTGCCTAAGGGCTTTGTGCGCGATACAAATAAACTCAATTGGTGCAAATGTGCAGCAAGAAGACCCACTCCTGGCACAAACTCCTCTTTCCATCACTGTGAGAAGGTCCAGAACATATCTGTTTTGGAGGGCCATCGACCTTACTGCTCGGAGCTCTTCCTTTGTGGCGTGGAAGCCGTTCACTGTTGAGTTTATTGGCTGCATCAGCTCCCACCTCATAATCTGGAGCCATTTTGCGTATTTCTGTACTGCTGGTACTACTGATGCAAAGAACATCTCTGTCCTGCTGAACAACCTGTGTTCAGGTGATATGGCGTCCAGAGAAACTTCTGATGCTGACGATATGTAGTTCTGCCTTTTTACCCTTGTCAATTCAATTGACCTCTTCTTTCTTCTGGCATTATCCATTTTAGGGAAGTCGTCCATCTTGATGTCTTTCTGTGGAACTACTAGTGCTGTCGTGTTGATGTGCACCAACAAGCATACTCCTCCCCAGTTGAGTGGCAGCTTCTCGTATGCCTTAGATCCACAGCCCCAATAATGATCTATCAATACTGCTGTCGGAACTTCCATGTCTGGAGCCTTTACCATTCGCTTGCAATCTTTGTTTTCTCTAGCCTTTACTGTCCTGTCGTTCTGGAAACATAATGCTGCTTTCGTCAGTGGTATTATGGGAATTGCTCCAACTTCATTTTTCACCTAGGTCAGTAATTTCGCACTTGCCTCCCATTCTTTTAGGCATTTTTCATTTTCTTCCTGTACTGTGTTTACTGAAACGGTTAGGAGCGTGTGCGCTTTACTTCCCACTACACCTTCTTTCCATCCTTCAGCTGTGTATACTTGGCCGTAAACAAGCATCAGTGGTCGTTCCCAGCATCCGGGTTCTCCTATTTCTTTGGGTCCCTTTTTAGGACATGGTAATTCTTTCAGTGTTTTCATTTTTGTCTCTCCTTTTTTTGGGACATCAGTTATGTGTGGTACAGCCTGGTCCTTTTTCCCAATAATTGTCCATCATGTCAAGTGTTTTTATATAGCTATCTTCATAGGGGAATGTTGTTTTGGACATCCATCTCAAGGTTGCTGTTCTCCCTTGGGATGGTAATTGGGTAGTACACATTGACAGGTACATATGGCACAGTGCTCTTGCTGCTGGCATTTCAGTTGCCACAAACATTCTGGAGGCACTCATGGTGAAGGGTATTAGAGAACACATTTAGCAGCTCTCCGTGTGGTTTGCTTGCCTACTTTAGTCATGTGTTTATACTACGTTATTGGATACTCAAGCAGTATTTGTGAGATAGAGATCAACCCCACCAAGCTCTGCATCAACACTGCATCTATCTCTCCCTACTGGTCTTGCAGTGCTAACCAACCCCCCCTAACATGGTAGTTCCACCTATGCAAATTGGGGTTATGTTAGTAGGGGGTTACAGCCTTATTCTCTATAACAAAGGACATTTGTCAAAAAAATAAGAGCAAACATACCAAATGAAAAGAAGACACAAGACACAATTAGCACACTTTTAATAATGATACCCATTTCTTACTCCTCTTCGGAATCTTGTGTAGGTTGGAAAATGCTGATTGACCGACTGCAATGCCCTAGAAATGCATTATTTTGTTAGTACTTTATTAATTCAAGCCCTACGAACATGATGCTGTCTTATTGGAGGGAGAAATAATTGTTCTCAGACAGTGCGTATTCTAGGATCACGAAGTACTGCAAGCACTGAAGGATTTCTATTCAGTTGTGGGTATGTTTGGGACAAATAGCCCAGGAAAACACAGAAAAATACACTAGGATGGCATCTTCTTGTACTGTTAGACCTCCCAACAAAGAGGACAAATTGGCCTTGCAACGTTGCGGGATGAGGATCATAGGGAAGCATGGGACAATGCAGTAATAACAGTCGCAACTTCACAATGAAGCTGTCAGTGTGCGAAAAGGGAAACAATAAACAGACAGTGTGCCCTCACTCTGGATGTGTAGGAAGTCCTTTCCCTATCTTTCTTGCTCGGAAGCAAGTAATCATAGGCTGGCCTCTGCTGGGCTGTGATGTGCCTGGATAGTCTCCTTGTTCTCCTGCTTGTGGAACGTTGGCCCTTTCGCTGTCGTTGCTAGGAGAGGCTGCTGCTTGACAGGGCTTGATGTCACCAAGATAATTCCAGGCCTTATTATCTTGCAGTTTCACGGCTCGATCTGTTATTTTTCTCTACAACATTGGGGTCCCGTAATGCATGGTTTGAACCACTTATGGGTAAAGTTACGCAAAAGGACACTATCTCCTGGATAAAGTTGTGGAGGTTTTAGTCTTTCTTCATTTGTTTCTGGTTTGTCTTTCTTCTTTTGCTACGGGCCTCTCCCATTGTCCCTGCAACTGACGAGAAATAAAAGAGGCACTAGCCATCAAGGAAGCTGTGTACTCCTAAATTTTCCAGTCCCAATGCATCCGAATTTATTTCTGCATCTAACAATGCCCTGGTGGGAGGAGCCAGGGGAAGTCTCATGCACCGCCCGGTTGCCACCTCATGTGGGGTTAAATGGTGGTTGGACCCTGGTTTGTTGTGCAATGCGAATAAGGCCAAAGGTAAACAATGTAACCAACTCTTATTTAGAATTTTCTTTATCTTAGCTATGTTTCCTTTGAGCAGCCCCTTGAAGCGCTTGCACACCCCATTTGCTTGCGGGTGATAAGCACAAGAAAATGTGTGTTGTATCCATAGCAAGGTTGAGATGTGATGAAACATCTCATTGGCGAAGCGAGGGCCATTGTCAGACTGCAGGATCTCACACATGCCCCATCATGGGAATATTTCCTGAACCAGGAAATTTCCTGCTCTGGTGGCATCAGGATGGGAACATGTACCAGCTTTGATCCATCGGGAAAATGAGCGCACAACCACTATCATGTAGCGGTAGCCCTGGCATACTTGGAGCATATCCATATATTCGACATGAAGGTGTTGGAATGGACCCATTGGGGGAGGTATGGCTCCTCTCACTACCCTTAATGTGTGACCTGCTGTGAATTGTAAACACACAATGCAATTAGTCATACATTCTGCCACATGTTCTGCCAAATTAGGACAGAAGCCGTCTTTTCCAATATGAGCAGCAAGTACATCCTTCCTCATATAGGTAGGATGGTGCAACTGTTTTAGTGCAGTGTGCAATAATGACAATGGCACTACTACCTTTCCCTGTGTTGTTTTGCCGCCATAGGGCATCTGACGGAGATCCTGAGCATCCCCTTTTCACCCATAACCCCTTCTCCTCTCTTAGTGCTGCTCCCTGCAATTCCATAATCTAGGTCACTGGTAATGTGTTATACCCTTTTTTCGACACCATTGTCCGTACATGGTTACGCAGTGGGGACGAAGTGTCCATTTCTAAAATGTACTCAAAAGAAGCAGCACGTTTCGTTTTAATTACATGTCTGCTGCCTCATTGCCACTAGAGATGGGGGTCCTCCCCTCTCGTGTGGGCCTCACATTTTGCCACTGGCTTGCGCAGTGGGAACTGGAGCAGCTCTATAAGTCTGCCCAATAGGAGCACATTCTGCACTGGTGACCTCATCAGCATGTCTGAAGACCCTCCTCAGCCAACATGACATCCCAGAAAGCACTGTTTTCACGTAGGCTGAATCTGAATAAACTGTCACATTCGTTTTTGCTATGTTCCAGTGCCAATATTAGAGCTATTAACTCTGCAGCCTGCACTGAAAAATGTGACGGTAAACGTGCGCTCACTACTACCTCGCTTTTCCCAACTTCTTTTAACCTCACAACCGCCGTCCCAGTATGTCTTTCTCCTGTCATCTGGTCAATTGACGATGACCCGTCAATATAAAGTACGTCTTCCCCTCAAGCACATTCCCCTGTACTTACGGGATGTCGTCATTGTTTTCTATGTTGGCGGTACAGTCGTGTCGCTGGGTTGAAAAGTCAGCATCTCACTATCTTGAGAGCTGGGTTTGACAGTAACATCTCATGCTCCTATGCTCTTTGGGTAGTTAATGTACTTTTGGGCCTTTCTAGTATTGCGAAGAGAGCGTACTCCACGAAGAGTGGTGCTGCATCTCATAGCAATACTCGTTGACTTCTCCACTGCGAATGTGGCTGCAGCCAGTGCTTGCTCGCAAGCGTAGTGTCCTCTCATCACTGGATCTAATTCCCTGCTGTAGTATGCTAATGGATGGTTTGTGCCCTATGGTTATCTTTTGTGTCAGTACTGCAGTCATTACTACTCAATTGGAGTGCGAGAATAAGAAGAATTCGCCTTGATAGTCTGCGATCCCTAACATGGGAGCTGTGCATATTGCCACCTTCAGCTATTCAAATGCCTCAGTCATTTCTTCCGTCCATTATAAGGTGCCCTCTCTCTTTGTGCTTCTTTCAGTGAGCTTACCAAGGGCCTAGTCTAAGTGCTGTAGTCAAATACCCACGCTCTGCAGTAATGACATAATCCTAGAAACTGCTGTTTTTGTCTTATGATTGCGGGTTTAGTCTTGCGTATTGCCTCAGCTCTTTCTGGTGTCACTTTTCACCCATCTTGTGATATCAGCTGTCCAATATATAATACTTCCTTCTGGCAACATTGTCATTTGGTCTTGTCTACTTTGTACCCCCTTTCTGCTAGTACAGTCAACATGTGCACAGAGTCATCCCTACACTGCGTTTCTGTGTTGCTGCAAATCAAGATGTTGCCTACGTATTGTATAACAGCACTAACTGTACATTGCCTAAGTCCATTTGAAGGACCGTGTTGAATATGTAAAGGGACTCACAGTACCACCCTGTTGAATTTGTAAGGGGACTTGCAGTACCCTTGAGGAAGTCTAGTGTGTTTCCACTTCTTATTTCTATATAGAAACAAAGTTAAGTCTTGTGAGTCTGGATATAGTGGTATAGAGAAGAAGGCATTCTTCAAATCTATAACCGTGAAGTAGGTAGCTTCCGTAGGAATGCAACACAAAATGGTCACTGGATTTGGAACTAATGGAAATTCTACCTCAACAATATGGTTCAGACGGAGCAAGTCCTATATAAAATAACACAAACCTCCTGTTGCCTTTTTCACAGACTACACTGCTGTGTTGCACAGTGACTGATGGTATTAAGATGCCTTGCTTTACTAGTGCTGCAATTATCTCATAGATGCCCTCGTCTGCCTCTCTCGGCAGGGGATACTGTTTAGCTCTTGGTAAAATCGCTCCTGGCTTAAATTGGATCTTCACTGTTCCTATCCCTTTCAGAAGCCCCACATCATAGGGACTTGTGGTCCACAAGACACTGGGGACCATTGCCAAGTCTTTCTCGAGAAATGGCAGCGGTGCTTGTAGCATCATTGCCATCCTTTGTGGTACTTCCCTGTAGTGCATCTTCACCCAGTATGTGATGCTAATGTCGAACACAACCTCGTGATCTGAGCGGTTATCCTTGAACAGTTCTTCGTCTGTTACAGTAGTTAACCTATATCCTTCAGCTACCACGATCACGGACCTCCATGATCGTTTGGTGTCATCTGTCCTGTGTACTGTTATTCTGTCTTCCCCCACTATTACTGCCTCTAATTCTAGTGGTATTACCATCCCCTCCTTTTTGTCTAATGGTAACTCTGGTCTGAATATGTATTCATTTGGAAGGCTCCACAGTTTTCCTTGTATTCGCGGGATCCATGCTATCATTACTTCAGCTCCATACCGAAAAAGTTCTTTGTCTGTACTGTGCATCCACAATAAGCCTTAATAATTTCCCTCACGTTTAGGAGGTGAATCCGTGGTGTGAAACACACTATCCCATTGTCAGTGAACGAGATGGTCATATTAAGTTTACTCATGATATCTCTCCCCATTATGTTTGCTGGCATCTGTTGGGAATAGGTCATGCTCCCCTATAGAAAGTGTAAGATCATCTGTAAAAGGAACAAATTCTGTCGCCCCAGAAAATCCCAGCGCATTCATGGCGTTGCCTGACATTATGTGCCTCCCCTCCCGGATGCAGGATCTAGTTGTCCCTGTGTCAACAAGAAAGGAGAAAGTCTTGTCACCCATCATCACCCCTGTTTGTGGCTCCTCTGCCGGGCTGGGTGTAATCGATAGGATGTAACACATCAGGTCTGTCTGTAGGCTGTCCTATTGAGGGTATAATGACATTCCATTCCCTGCGAATGGGTTGCCGCCCACCACGGTAGTCCTTCCTAGTTTGAATGGGAGTCATTCCCCTGGAGTCTGTGCTCATATGTGTCCCATCGCCTTGCTGTGCCGAGTATGGTGACTGTGTGTTATTCTGTATCTGTGGTACATGTGGCACCTGTTGGTACAGTTGTGCTGGCTTCTGCATCTGTGGTGTCTGTGTCATAGGTTGGTATGGATGCGGTATGCGTTCAGTGTCTGCACTTGCTGTGCCTGGGCATAGCAATCAGTCTGTTCCCCCTGATATGTTGGCTGTTATTGCATTCCCCCATTTTGCTGCATCCTCCTTTCCTTCTACACACCCTACAGATGTGCCCTATCTGTCCGCATATCCAACACTGGTTCTCTCATTTGCCTTGGGTACCCCCCGGAGAAAACCTCTGGGGTGTTAAGGATTCCAATCGGGCGTCACACACCAGACCCAGACTCTTGCTCTTAGCCTAGGAGGTAGTGCACAATTAATATACGTTTTCTTTATTTCCTTCGAATTCAGATTGAGCTGGCACCCAACCCATCTCACACCCCCTTTGACAAATACCCTGGGTCACAATGGACCATGAACCAGGCCGGTGGGTGATAATACAATATTTATTTATTTTAAATTCAAGAAAATCACACAAATTTAATAATGGGCAGCAATCACCAATGGGGTGATAATTACAAACACAATTATGGAATACACTTAGTTTGACCTTCTACTATAACATATCCAAAGCACAAAGGAATGGGAGCAATTTTACTGTTTGGGTAGATAGCACCCAAGTTAGGATTTCCCCCTGCAATGCTCCCAAAAACCCCTATTAATCGAATTTTGAGTGGATAGAAAGGAGCAGCAAGGAGTCAGGCTCTAGGCAGCAAACAGAATTAAAATCTGACCTTCCCCCACGAAATGAGAGGCAAAATCGGATTCAAAAACCTTTGCAATTGTATAAATAACACTTGGAATTGGTAAATATTTAATGTACATGTGCATGTGAATAAATGAGGTAAATATGAGTTATAACAGTATCAGAGATTTAAGAACACTAGCAAATACAAGGCAAGGTGCCACCAAAGGGCATACAGTTCAAAAATCAACTTTGAAGTGACAACACAGTGCAGCCAAAATCACACGCATGGAAATGTCACTTTCTTATTTTCACGGGTTTAAATGTCAAAATGGTTTGAAAAACGGCTGAAATAAACAGAATTGGAATGTGGTTTTTATGCTGGATGACAGATGCACATCACAGGGATAATATGCAAGTGAAAGAGTGACTTACTTAATAACAGGATGAAATTCTCACTGGGGAAGTAAATTCGGTTTTAAAGATAAACGCAGTTAACAGAGAAAATCGGTTTGGAAAGGAAAGGACAAGTTTCACTTAAACTAGATTTAGGGGCTACAAAAGAGAAATGCCACCCGTGAATAGAAAAGTTACGCTGCAGTTGTAACCGTTCACGCAGTGTACCTCTTTTTAAGGAGAATTAATTTATTTAATCAAAATATTACGAGGACTTACACATGACAAAACTGAGTGGAAGAATGGCGCTAACATTAGGACATCAAGGACAGGATTCACAGAGAATTCTGACAGTTTTAAACAAGTTATCAGGGTATTGATGAGATTATTTAGATAGTGGAACAAAGACAAGGTGTCAAGATGGGGTATGATATGTGTTGCTATGCAATGGGGTGATACTCACATCTGCACTTGAGTTTGGGATTTGGGACAGCCAACTGGGTTTCGGGACACCAAGGCAATATCTGGTCACTGGTCACCACGGCGGTGTTCTCCTAGAAGAAAACAGCTGGGCCAGTCTGGTCACTGGAGAGTACAGCTGGCATGCAGGTAGTAGGGCAAGAAGCCTGCCTGCACACAGGATACTTTCAAAAAGGGTACCACCGCTTCGCCCCCTTTCTCCCTGGTTTATTGAGATTTTCAGTGGGTTTTCTTTTTCTGGATCAATGGTCCTGCCTGTATAGGGTCAGCCATGCTCTGGCCTGGCAGTGGAATGTGGAATCTTGCAGGATGAATATGGAATGTCTGGATACGCAGGAGCTGGAAAATTCAGAAGAGTCTCCTGTCTCTGTGAGCTTTCCCCTTTCACAGGATTTATTGTTGGGGCAGGCTTAGGCTGGACATGCCACTGGATAGGTCAGCCTATTTAGGTTGCCTCCTTCCTAAAAGGAGATTGGACTGAAGGAGTGAACTCCGTTTTATGGGGTGTGTTTTTATGAGGTACAGAGCCATCCCACAGTTACATTTGCCAAAAATCAGTTCTGACTTAGATTGCACATTTTTACAGTTGTGGCACTCTTGCAAATCACATACACAAATGACATATTTCATACAGAGAATGGCACTCCAACTCCCAGGTCTGTACGACAGCTGTTTGATCCCTCTAATCATCTTTCACACTTTTCGGTGGGAAATATTCCACTTACATTTCTGCAATTTTATACAGGTGTACCTATTATCACAGAGCAGGTTTGCATTACATTTCGAAGTTATCCCATGAACACTTTTCCCATGAATGACATTATTCCACTGTTTGCATCCCATAGATGCTAGGAAAAGCCACAATATCTTGTTTTAATGACCCCAAAATCATATTTAAACTATTAAACTTTCGCATTACTGCATTGCACGGTCGCAGAAAAAAGTTTATTAATTCAAAACAGTCTTTTGCCCCAAATGGCCAGCACTGTCTCCCAAGTAAGGGCATAACTTCCAAGGTTGCTCTGGAGTTTGCTTTGAGGCTCCCCAGTTGAAGTTGAGGGGCGGTGCTGTTCATAAAGTCGCACCTAAGTGTCCTGGAACTCCTTTGTCTTTTGGCTGCAGAATGCCAGAAAGTCTGATGAGCGTGTTACATTCTCCCCCTTGGTCTATTCATAGTTTCCAGATGCTGTTCCCCTTGTGGGGAGGCAGGTCTTGTTCCCAGGAAGCAAACGTCCTTTGAAGCCAGGCCAGGAAAACCCGTTCTCAGGCTTCAACAGATTTATTTATTTATTTATTTATTTGTTTATTTATTTATTTATTTTCTGGACCAGAAAGCAAACTGTGGGACTTAAATATCCTACATATGTTTTAAAACAAAACCCCCATCACATTCTGTGCAAAGACAGTTCCTTAATTCCACAATTTACTTTCAAACAGACATTTCCTTGTTTGTAAAAAGCACAACCATTTTTACATGTGATGAACCTTCCTTTTGCTGTCACTTCCAATCCGATTTTCTCTTACATCTAGATTCTAAACATTATTTGCAGCCCTAGTCAATTTCTCATACACAGAAATCTGTTCAATGCAAAGGTCCACTGAAACTGACATGAGCCCCGAGATATATGGCTTCTTTTGAAGAGTTTAGCTATGATATTTTGTTGCAAAAAGTCAAGCATTTTTCCGTACGGCTGAGAGTGAAGTATCTTTGTTATTTCACAGATCTTGCCTGGCACAGCCTGTCATTCATTGAGAAATGCCCCCTCTTCCTGAAGCACAATCTGAATATGGATGGACATAGCTGGGTCTCACTGAACAAAACTGTGTACTGTTGAAAACGGTGGACAAGAGCATCTGGGCGCAGCCATTTTAAATGTAAAATATTTCCTTTTTCAATGGGAAATTTGAGCTAGCAGCAGAGCAGTGCTGCTTTTCAGTTCTTTTCTTGGGTGCACATAAGGAACACACTGGCAGCGTTTCTCGGGATGTTCCATCTTGCCCCATATGTGTTTGGCAAAGACAGTGGAGCCATCATTTTTGTAGCTGCAAAATGCAGTTTTGATGCGAGGCACTGATGCTCAAAAGATCTGGCATAGCCATTCTGCTGGTACTGCTGAATTGCAGCTTGGTGATGGAGGGGAATTCTGCTGGGTGGGTAAATGTACCCCACAAATTCCCCCCGACTCTCCCGAGAGCTCTTGTTGAGGGAGAGTAGGGCTAAGTGGGGTTCATCAGATAGAGTCCTTCTTCCATCAGGGAGCGGTACACAACTATCTTCCTGTTGTCCTTTGTTGGAGTGTGGAGCAACACCCACAGATTTTCCTTCGTTCTTTCCTTGGAGTGTGGAGCGACATCCACAGATTTTCCTTCGGTCTTTCCTCTCCAGGTCCCAGGGGAAGTCCTCCTCGGTCTATGAAGGAGCGAATTCAGTACTAATCTAGTGAATAAATAAGACAGGTTACAACATTTTCCCACTGACTGTCTTCCCGGAAGGTTGACAGCAGTGGGACACACATACCTTACAGTCATTCAAGCACTCGGACAATAACAACAAATAATTACTTACAAGACACAGCTAACTATTGATATTATTTAGTCATACCCTTTTAAACTGACAATGAAGAAAAGTACTCCTTGTTAGATATACCTATGTTACCTCCTGGTTCCTCTTTTTCTTGTCCTCATTCTAAAGGTGTCTACTCTATTTGACTTTCTCTTGGCCCCTCAATGAGCTGCAAAGTGTGGCTGGGGTGACAAATCTTTAACTGATTAATATAGACCCATTTCTCTTCTGCCATCTCTCCTTTGGGGATGCGGATTCTGTAGGCAACAGGTGAAATGTTATCTACAATTTCAAAAGGACCGCGCTAGCTAGGGAGAAATTTCTGCTCCTTGGTCTGGTTCCTTTGGAAATTGTACAAGTAGACCCTGTCGCCTACTTGGTATTCTGTTTTGGTTGTTTTTAAGTCATATTGAGTCCTCATCCCCTCTGCTGACTTTTCCAGATTCCACTGAGCGTACGCAAAAGCATGTTGAAGGTGTTTTCTTAGATTCTCAACATATTCATGAGTTGTGCAGGCGTTTATCCGTGTCTGCTCTTGTGTTCTATAGAGATCTGATGGCCATCAGGACAAGCGGTAATCGGATGTCCCAACTTGGCCCAGAATCATCCACAAACCTTTTTACAATGCTCACAATTGTTTTGTTGTACCTCTCAACTCCCCCACTAGAGGACTCTACAATGTGAAGTTTCCTTTTTACCCCAAGTATCTCACTTCACTGGTGAAGTGACTTCCTCGGTCTGACTCAATCATTTGGAGTAGGCCAACACACGAGAAGATGTAGTTGATCATCAGGGCAGCTGCTGTTACTGCCTTGCAATTTGGGGCCGGGAGACATTCCACCCATTTGGTAAACAAGCATGTTACTGTTAACATGTACGTGTTTCCCCTAGAGGAGCGAATCATGGGCCCGATGAAATCTACTTGTAAATCTGACCAAGGCAGTGTCATTCCCCTCTTTTGGAGGGAAGCTCGGTGTGTGAGTGAAGTTGGCTGAAATTGTGTACACACACGACACCCCTTCAAATATTGGTTGAGGTCCTGCCCCATGTGTGGCCAGTATGCAACCTCCCGTAAGAATTGTAGAGTATTGTGAAACCCCCGATGACCAGCTGTGGCCCATGGGCGTGACTTAGCATCAGACTTCGGAATGAGGTAGGGACCACCCACTGGTCACAGCCAGATATGGGTCTCCTCACCAACAAACCGACTTGGATTCAGAACATTTTTGGACTCTGAGGTCCTCTTTCCCAATGCAATCGGTATCCATCAGGGGAAAGTTCTCAGGGTCCTCAATGTGTTGATAAAACTTACCAATGATTGGATCCCCTTTTTGAGCCGTGATTTAATCAGCAACTGGGGTTTCTTTACTCCACTGGGCAGTTGAGAGTTCACTGTGAGCATTTGGCTGGGACCTAGTGATAGCAGTGACCTGGATTTCCCCCAACAGGGACTCTATCTCAAGTAGATCCGCTTGGATGGCTCCGGTTTTGGCCAGTTGATCAGCTAGGTCATTTCCAGTTTTGTCTGGTCCCTCTATTCTAGAATGACCCTTGATCTTTTTCCAGTAGATGGTCATCCCACTAGTGGTGTTTTGATATTTTGTATTAGCTTGCCATGCTTTAGTGGTTTGTTGTTAGCACATAGCATGCCTATGGTTTTCCAATTTACCAGGTGCTCCATGAACCCGTTCCGGACATAATCTGAATCAGTGATTATGAACAGTTCATGGAGGTGGTGTTGGACAGCAGTGAGGGTGGCTTGATGAACTGCTATCAGCTCTGCCACCTGACTACTACGGGGACCTATTTTGTACCCAGCGGAGGGTTCCGGGGCATCATTCACCCAGGCATTCCCAACACCAGCCGCCAGTTCCTTTTCCCCATTGTTGTCAACATGGTAGGAGCACCCATCCACATAAACAGTGGGCATTCCCTCGCAATTGTCTTCTTCATAGACTTTGTGCGGGGAATTCCGGTACGCCTCCATGTTGTCCTGGATTTTAAGACTTTCATCCTCGAGACAGTTTTCTCTGGCACAATCATGCAAGTCAGCCAGATCTTGCGCGAGGGGACTCTTCTTTTTTTGGCCATATCTGACCTCCACAGGAAAGCCTTGCATTGACAGAATCGAGGAAGTAATTCTGGAATTACTCACATTTCCGGCCCGGATTCTGTCACTTTGAAGATATTGGAGAGGCTGGTGTGGAGTCTCCACTATGATCTGTTCCCCCTGGATGAACGGGCGGTAATTTTTCAATGCCCACACCGTTGTCAGGAGTGTCTTCTCACAATCGTTGATTTTTTCCTCCACAGAGGATAAAGTCTTACTTGCATAGTAGATGACTTTATTGAACTTATCATGCTTTCGGTATAATACTGCGGTCAAGCATGTATTTGAGAACCCTGTCTCCAAGAAGAAATCCTTGTTTTTGACAGGGTAAGCTAGACAAGGCGATTGTAAGAGGCTTCTTTTGAGTTGCTTTACTGCCTCGGCTTGTTCTGGACCCCATTCCCACTTGACCCCCCCTTTAAACAGATGGATCAGGGGTCTTGTGATCTCTGCGTAATCCTCAGTGAACTTTCTACTGTAATCAGTCAGTCCAAGGAGGCTCCTTAGCTCACGCAGAGTTGTGGGGTCTTTTAGTTTCAGGAGTGTTTCCACTTTCTTTTCCTGGGGACAGAGACCCTCAGGAGTTATCTCATGCCCCAAGAAATTGACCCGGGTTCTGCACCACTGTGCCTTTTGGAAAGAGAGCTTTTCTCCGGCAACCATCAACTGGCTAAGAATATAACTGATTTCTGCTACGTGTTCCTCCACAGTTGAGCTTTTGAACAGGACATCATCTACATAGGCCAGGTTACCCCTTTTGCCCAAGTCAGGCATGGCCTTATGTAAGAATATGTTAAATTAATTGCCGGAGTTGATGTATCCGAAGGGAGTCCGGGTCCATGTGTACTGCTGCCCACGAAGGTAAAGGCCAGCTTGTATTGGTCCTCCCTACTGACAGGTACGGTCCAGTACCCATTTGTCAGGTCAATGGCAGTGTATACCTTTGACCCCTGGATCTGGGCTCGCCTCTGGTCAGTGTAGGGGAGGGGCCATTGGGACGTATGGACCCGTTTGTTTAACTCCCTTAGGTCAGCACAGAGTCTCCACTGGTCATTGGGTTCTAAAGTCCCCAGTGTTTTCGGGGAGAGGAAATTACTGGAGCGAGCTGTTTTCATCTGTTCTTTAACTTCCCTGTCCATATTTTCATACTTGATATGATATGATATCATATGATGTGGTATTTATAACGCACCTGTACACACGTGTTTCTAGGCTCCACATGACAAGGGAGGAAATTGCTGATGGGCCCATTGGTCAGTACTCAACCCCCAAAAACTTGTAATACAAGATAGCTGCACCGTGTGAGGACAGGGTGCAGGACTTACATACTCCAGCAAATCAATACTAGGGACTCAGTAAGTTGGCAAAGGGAAGTCTGTTTAATAATACATACATCAGCTTATGGAAATCAGCAGCATTGTCTCGCCCAGACTTCCCCGAACTTTGGTCAAACAGCCTCTTTTATTGGCAAATCCGTCATCATTGACGTACACTTCTATAAAAAATCATCATGCAATATAATTGGTTGGGAAAGGTAACTTAAGTATAGGTGTTATATCTGTATATGAAAATAAAGCATACGGATTGGATAACTCTTATCGGGTGGGCGTCTACGCCCATCCCTCTACAACACACGTGATTGACGTCACTGAAAGTACGACGTCCTATTGGTTACAGTTTCTATTTTGTGATTGAGCATGTTACACCCCTAAACATAAATCTCCACTTTAATTAGCAGCATGCAGAATAGACACCCTGGTGCTTGGTGTCCCAAGATTCACCCTGCCTCCCTTCCATCAATCAGAGTTTTTAGGGCGCTGTGTCAATTAGTTGGCTAAGGAAGGCCTCGGAACTGTAGTCTCTTATCAGGAAAAGTTATGGCACTCTCCAATCTGGGTGACATCAGGCGGTGGTACATCTTCGCGCCTGGTTAGTCACGTGTTTGTTCACAGTGAATCTGCTTCAGTTCTCCGTCTTTTCGTGCATTTGATTCTGTGTTCGCTTGGCCACTTGCATGGGCCTCTCTTATCTTGACCTTCCCAGGGCAGGCTGGTATGCTCTGAAGTTTCGACTCTCTTTAGTTGAGCTTGCCTTCCCCTCCCGGGTTGCCCTCGATTCCCCAGGCTTAAGCCATTCTTTGTTAAGTTTCGATTCCGCTCTTCCTCCAGGCTTGTGGCTAGATGTGAAACTTAGCCAGTTGGGCCTGGGCCGCCTGGGCATCCTTCTGCTCAAACAAAATGGAGCTGCACGTGTACATTGTGCTGCATTGAGGTAGACATATATAGTTGGCGTATGGCGCTCCATTCTTCTACTTAAGCATTGCAGGCAGTATTGATTACTTAGCTCCTTGCGTTCCAAGCTTATTTACATGCATTAGTCGGTTGATTCTTCCATCTAGGTTCACAGTTATATCGTTTCTTACGTTTCATCGTTGCTTTGTCTTTGCGTTTTGGTTTGTCCTGGCTTTCTTAGCATCATTGTTTGTCCTCCATCCAAGATCTTTGTGTCTCCTCATGGACAGTCTGTAAATACTCATCGTTTCATATCAGTGGCTGGTATGGTTGTCTGATTGGGTACCGTGCTGCCCAGGGCTGTCTGGTTATGGGCGCTTCGACTGGTACCAATTTCCTTATGTATATGGGGCAGAGGCCTAGTGAGGCTCTCTGCTGATTCAGCTGCTCCTCGTATGTCACATACCTCGGGGGGTACCTTACTGGCCACTTGAAATGAGGGGCAGGGGTGCAGGCCATGTCTGGCACCTCCTCTACACTCCCCCCTCTGGTCAGTTCATTGACCACTTCTGCTTCCTCCTTTATATTCAGTTCCTTTGTTTCTTCAATGTCTCGTTCATCGTCTTCTGGATTTACCCAAGATGGCGTGAATGTATGCACTTTTGGTGTGCATATCTTTATCACCCCTTTCAAGCTTCCTGCTGTTTTCACATGCTCATCTTTGTTCCAGGTCATCATTTGGCATTGTCCATTTGGACTGCAGTAAATCCATTTTCCTTCATACCTCCTTCGTTTCTTGGGATAAGTAAATTTTGTTCCCTCAGGTGCAAATTCACTGGCTTTCACAAAGTCTCTTATTTCATCATCAGTCAGGTCTCTCGGTTTCAGTCCTGGTTCGACATTGACCATAATTTTTATCCCAATGGCTTTCTTTGCGGTTTTCTGGCACTGTGTGATGATTATCTTGATTATGCAGAATCCCAGCAGCACCATTGCTAGCAAGGCTCCCAGAAACTTGAATATGTCTGTAATCCATTGCGGGACCCATGAAATTCGGTTTCCGAACCAGCTATTGTCATCCACTTCATCAACTTCTTCGGTCATCTGGTTTTTCAAGGTTGTCAGCATGCCTATGGCCTCTGTGAGGGTTCCATTTTCTTCATCGTGTGAGGGTATGAACGTGCAACATGATTCTCCAATCTTTGCACAAACACCTCCATCCATTGCTGTGATCATGTCTAACACGTATCTGTTCTGGAGAGTCATCAGTCGGACTGCTCTTAGTTCTTCCTTGATTGCATTGAATCCTTCCTTTTATAGTGGTGTTAATGGTCTGCAATAACTCCCATCTGGTTATCTTCAACCACTTGGCATTTACTCCAATTTGGATGTGAGGTAAGAGCATTGTGGTGAACACCGTCGAGGTGAGGCTGAACAGCCGGTGTTCATATGGCATTGCATGGAATGCCTCTTCGGATTTGGCAGAAATGTAATTTTCTCTCTTCATTCTGGACACCACTTCTACAGCTCTCCTTCTCCCCAGGTGAGCATTTGCTTTCGGGAAGCTGTCCAGATTCAGTTCATTTTTTGGGATTACCAGTGCAAGAACAGGGACGTTCACCAGTGTGCATATGCCTCCCCAGTTCTTTGGTAGCCTTATGTATGCCTTGGATCCACACGCTCAATAGTGGTCCATCAGGACTGCGGTTCCTTGCATCATTCCTGGGGCCTCGAAGATTCGCCCGCAGTTTTGATTCTCGCCCATTTTCCTTGTGCCATTACCTCTGAAGCACAGTTTCGGGTTTTCCAGTGGCACTATCTGCAAGGGTCCTCCTCTGTCTTCGACCCATGTTAACAGCTTTACCAATTTTGGCAACAATGGTTTGCATAGTCTTTGTGAGTTCTCTATAGCTTCTTGACAGGCTCCAAGGACCATCCAAGCTCAGCAGATCACAACTCCTTCTTCCCATCCATTTGGGGAAACTACTGACCCCCAGATCTACATTTGGCCTCTGTTCTTCCAGCTTTGAGCCTCTTCTGCAGTTTTTCCTTGGACGTTAAGTCTTGGGTTTATTTCCCATCTAATTCCTGATCCTTTGACGTCAGGGTTCTCGTATTTAATTAGATGGTTCTTGGTGTGTGCCCTGTTTCTTGTTTTGATGTCCTGGACAAAACCGTCTTCATCTGGGAAGTCTTTTTCCTTGGCCCATATCAGTGTGGTGTCTCTTCCCATAAACTGCCCTCTGGTGTTGCAAATTGCTAAGTGTGGCATGCAGTGTGCCGTGGGGACATCAACTTGTACTGCAACAAAGATTTTGGACTTGCCCATGCTATATGGCAGGAGTGCACAGACAAAACACTCTCCTTCAGATTGCCTTCTTCCAACTTCCTTCATGTGTTGGTACCAGATATTGTTTCCAAGATGGGCTGTGCTGTTCAAATAATCATTCAGTTCGTTGTCGGCTTCATATGGACTTCTCTTGATTCTCAATGTTTTCCTGTAATTAGCTATCACTATGTCTCTGAATGTGTCTGTGCTGCTTTTTCGCTCAGCTCTTCATTTAGCTTCTTTGCTCTAAGTATGAGTGGAAACACATACTTTACTACCGCGTGTGTTTTCTCAGTAAGTTCTTTCGTAGCTTCCTTCATTTTATTGAGGGATTTTGCTATGTCAGCTTCGTTCGGTTTCTCGCTTGGTTCTCTGTTTTCTGGTACTGTCTGCTCCACAGGTGACTTCTCTTCTTCAGTTGCTTTGGCCTGTGGTTGCGTAGCCATTGACACTTGCCCTTGCTTGTGTACATTCAGTGTATGGGTGCGTGCCGTGGACAGTGCTATGTTATCATTCATTCCGTGCTGACCTTGTCTCCAGCTTTTCTCACCATTCATTACTTCAAGTGTGTACGTATTACTGCTAATTACATTCAACTGTAAATCATTTGCTTTATCATCAGGTTTTCTTGGAACAAGGACCGCTATATAGGGTCTGGGCGCTTTTGTGGGGCCCAGACGTTCATTACCCAGTGGATGCACAGATATTGGGATGCTCCGTGCTCCAATAATAAAGGCAGTTCTGACAGTTAGAGACAAAAATACTACAATAATCACTATGCATATACATATGACGGCCTTGAAAGACATCTTACAGCATCTCCTTCCAGGAAACCGGGGGCGTCCTTCTGCTGGTGGCACGACTAAATTACTGTTCTGGGCCCCCATTTCAAATATGTCCATAGTAAATAGTCAATTTTTCTTCTTGTTCTAGCTTGTTTCTCAAAGTTCAATACACACTAAATTGACAAGTGCAGCTCAATGTCCCCCCTCTTTTACGAGTGATGATGATGATAGTCTCTGCTCAATGTAATACAGGTTCTCCGAAAGACTATGGAAAAAGGTTAGACTATCGTTTTCAGCATATCATATTCGGTTTATATTTCTATGATACCCGTTGTCCCAGGGCACTCTTCCAATTCGATTCGGCCCTGTGGACATGCAGGGATCTGTTCACTGTGGCACCATAAACGGGTAGCTTCGCTGCACATCATGCATAAATAAACCATTGAGAAAATAAAAACAAAAATAAAAGTGAACATATGAGGAGGTATCAGAGTCTGAAGAAGCCTCCCCCTGTGTCTCCTCACCTGTGACCTCCGACGTAAGAATTATGGTAGACTCTCTGACTCTCCTTCTTTCTTTTCTGTGTACTTCTTCACTCTTCTCCACCTTCTTTCCCTTCCTTCTTTCGTAGAGAAAAGGACGCTCTCCACCTGGGGCCACCTTGACAATGATTTGAGAATTGTCAGGCGGACCCAAGGGAGCTTGCCCCCAAATTCAGGGAAAAAGCCTGGTAAGGCGCAAAAAACCGTGAGCGGAATCAGCATGCAGCTGTAGGTCTTGCTTTGGAAGAAAGGTCCAAATCCTTAACCGGAGTAGGCAGTGGGACCAGGACAGCTACGGCGTAATGGAATAATGACTGTGTCTCCTGGAAGGGGCACAATCCAGAGAGCACAGAGTCCAATAGGTTCTGAAGGTAGGTTCCAACCAGGATGACTGGAACGCCTCCTATGCAGGTAAGAAAAGGGGAGCTCGAAAGCGAAGGCTAACAGAAAAGGTGGACGATAGGAAGGTAAGAGAGAGAGAAAGACATTATCCAAGGCAAAGCCAACAAGGTGTAAGAGTGGAGGAAGTAGAGAAAAGAAGAACGGAAGGGAAATAAACACCTGAAAGCTCGGAACGAAGGAGGAAGGATACACTGGCGTGCATAGCAGGCAAACAGCGAGAAGGGAAAGAGAGAGAGAGGCGAACACGGTACGCGAAGGACGCGACCTAAGAAGGAAAAAGGAATAGAGCAAATAAACTTGACCGGAACGGGGAAAAGGCAAACTGAGGCAAGGAAAGAAGAAAGGTAGGGTACGAGGGTTAAAGCGTAGGGACGGAGAAAAAAACACACGGAGGAAGCACCGGGCGGTCCGACGCGGGCAGTTGGAAAGAGTTGCAGCGCGTCTGGTAAGGGGGCATGTCAGCCTATGTAAACAAAGTCACGTTGAACACTAGAATGCTGCTTCTGATTCCGCGGTGGCCTAATGAAGCCGCCATTTATTCCATATCTTCCACGGTTGAACCGTGACAGCATGCCCCCTCTTCTGCAACCTTCCACCGGGTTTACCCGCGTGGAGGCGATGAAAGCGCCTGAGTAACCTGGGGGCGTGAATATGCCTTCTGGGTTCCCACGTGCGTTCCTCCACGGGATAACCTTTCCAATGCACTAGATATTGGAGGGTTCCATGCCTGTATCGGGAGTCTACAAGTCTTTCAACCTCGTATTCATCTGGAGGCCGGTTCTTGAGGGTTAGAGGTCGAACCCTCTTGTGGCCGTAAGTGTCTGGCTTGAAGGCTTTTAATAACGAGGTGTGAAATACAGGATGTATCCTCTTGAGACTTGGAGGTAGCCTTAAACGAAAGGCCACAGGGTTGACTTGAGATTCAATGAGATACGGACCTATGTACCGGGCAGTGAATTTCACAGCATGTGTCCACCTTGGAAGAAACTTAGTGGACAACCACACCTTGGTACCTGGAGTCCAGCCGGGGTTAGGTAACCTCCTGCTATCTGCCTGTTTCTTATATTGAGATCTGCTGGCTTCAAGTTGTACTTTGGCATCTCTCTGTATGCGTCGTAGGTCTTCCAAGTGTGTATCTACCGAAGGTACGGTGGTTGTAGGCAATCCAAAGAAAGGAATGTGTCTGGGATGATACCCATAGGTGAACAGAAATGGGCTAACCCCAGTAGCGGAATGTCTTGAGTTATTATATGCAAACCCAGCCATAGAGAGGAATGACGCCCATCTCTCTTGTTCTTGGCTACAAAAGCAGCGGAGGTACTGTTCTAAGGTAGCATTAAGTCGTTCTGTAAGGCCGTTGCTCTGGGGGTGGTAGCCCGAGGAGAGGGCGCGCTTAATGCCCAATGATTTACACATTGCAGACCAAAATCTTGAGGGAAACTGAGTCCCCCTGTCAGAAATGATACTCGTGGGCAAACCATGCAGTCTGACAACATCCTTCAAGAAGACAGCCGCTGCTTCAGGAGCTGAGGGCAGGCTTGAGAGTGGGGAAAAGTGTGCCAACTTACTTAAAGAGTCCACTGTGACCATAATCGTGGTATAGCCAGAAGATGGCGGTAAATCGACGATAAAGTCTGTCGAGATAAGTTCCCAGGGCTGGGATGGTAATGGTTCTTGTTGAAGTAGGCCTAAAGGCTTAGATACTGAATTATTATTGGAAGCACATACTGGGCAACTAGCCACGTATTCCTTAGCATCCTGATGCATGTTAGGCCACCAAAATTGCCTAGACAAAAGGTCTAAGGTAGCGGTACGGCCCTTGTGTCCTGCAGATGGCAGATCGTGACACCAAGACATTGCTTGTACCTGCAGGTTCCTTGCGGGTAGGTACAGCTTACCCTGGAAAAAGTAGAACGGTCCTCTCTTTTCCAGGTCAGTTCGTCGTAAAATTGGATCAGTTGTTACCTTAGTGGCTTGTTCCACTTCCTGCAGAAAGGAATTAATAACTCAAATGAATCTCTTTCCTGATAAGATATGGTCTACCTTCGGCTGATCTCTAGCCTTATCTTCTTCCTCAAGACTTCGGGATAATGCGTCAGCCAATGCGTTCTCCTTCCCAGGCAGGTAAGTGATTTCAAAATCATATTGCGAAAAAAAATAAGCCCAACGAGCATGTCTAGAATTGCGACACTCCATCTGTTGCAGCACTCGTAAATTACGATGATCCGTGCGTACTTTAAAGGGATGAGTGGATCCTTGAAGCAGGTGTCTCCATTCAATGCAAGCTTGACGAATGGTCAAAAGCTCTTTCTCTAACACCGAATAATGTATTTCACTAGGAGTGAGAGTTCGGGAATAGTATGCCACTGGATGCTCCTCGCCATCCTCTCCTTCTTGTAACAGAGCAGCTCCTATTGCTCCTCCGGAGGCATCAGTCTCAACAATAAAAGGTAAGGATTGATTAGGTTGGATCAAAATTGGAGCTGTGGTAAAAGATTCCTTGAGCTGTTGAAAGGCTTGATCAGCTGCCTGATCCCATTCAAACCTTCTTCCCTTCTTTAGCAACTGAGTAATGGGAAGTACCTTTTCGGAGAAGTTGGAAATAAACCTTCTATAAAAGTTAGCGAGACCTAAGAACCGTTGGATGTCCTTCACAGTCTTTGGAATAGGCCATTGCAGCACTGCCTTAACCTTTTCTGGATCCATCTGTACCCCTTCCCGGGAGAGGATAAAGCCCAAATAAGAGATGGAAGACACTTCGAAGACACATTTCTCGGGTTTCACCAACAACTGATGGTCCCTTAATCTTTGTAATACTTCCGTGACATGTCTTCTGTGTTCAGCTGGAGTGGAGGAGAAGATCAAAATATCATCCAAGTATACCACTACCGACGAATACAACAAGTCTGAGAATATCTTGTCAACAAAACGTTGAAATATTGCTGGGGCATTAACCAAACCAAAGGGCATCACTCTATACTCGAAATGCCCATGTGGAGTGCGGAAGGCCGTCTTCCATTCGTCGCCCTCTCGGATTCTCAACAGATGATATGCCCCGCGTAGATCAAGTTTAGTAAAGATCTTGGCTCCCTTAACCGCCTCCAACGCCTCCTTTATTAAGGGCATGGGATAGCGGTCTCGGATGGTCATGCTATTGAGGCCACGGTAGTCAATACAAGGCCTCAACTCAGTGGTTCCCTTTTTGGGTATAAAAAACATGGACGCCCCTGCCGAGGAATGAGATTCTTGAATAAGTCCATTCTGCAGATTTGCATCGAGATACTCCCTGAGCGCTCTTCTTTCTGGGAGAGACGTTGGATACATACGGCCAAACGGTACTGAAGTTCCCGGTCTCAGATCAATATTGCAGTCTTCTGACCGGTGAGGAGGCAAGGAGCGAGGTAATCTGTCTTCAAAAATGTCTATAAACTGATGGTAATAAGGGGGAATCGACTGCACCTCTGAGGTTGATACGGGTATTGAGAGGCTAGCTGCAGAAGCTGGGTGAGCCAAGGGGAGACAATGCTGGGTACAATAGGTGGAAGCGATTTGGATGGTATTAGCAGACCAATCAATCTGAGGATTGTGGCGACGTAACCACTAGATTCCCAATATCACGGGAAAATGAGCTGCCCTGATGATGTCGAAAGAGAGTTGTTCTTGATGTTGCAAAAGAGACATCTGACCCATATCGGTCTCTTGGGAGACGGGTCCAGAGGATAGCGGGTTGCCATCAACCCCTTCAACAGGGATGGGGTTTTCCTTGAACAGCAGAGGAATACGGTGTTCCAAAGCCCAATGAGTGTCCATAAAGTTACCGGCGGCTCCGCAGTCTAACATTGCGAGTGTCTCAATCGGAGGGTCAGCTCCAAAGGTCAAAGTGAACAAAAAAACCATTAGGCGATGGTCGTCGGTAGGTACGCCCTCTTGGCTACATCGGCAGGGACTAGTCCTTCCAGCCCGGATCCTTTCCCTGCTCAGGACCGGGGAGATCCGTTTCCCGACCGTCTGGGCGGAACTTCGGGACAATTTCGAAGCAGGTGTTTAGAGGATCCGCAGTACATGCAGAGCCCCAGATTCTTACGGCATTGTCGTTCATCTGGAGTTAAAGGACCTCTTGCGGCCCCTATTTGCATGGGTTCTTCTGGTTGAGTCTTCCCAGGAGGGCTCATAGGTGTCATTCTGGAGGGAAAAAGAATCTTAGTCCTTCGTCTTTCCTGTCTTCTCTCCTGCAGGTGGTATTCTAACTGAAGGGTAAGCGTAACCAAGTCTCTGAAGGAATCAGGTCGGGCCATTCTTGCAAGTTCATCCTTCAATTCTTCATGTAAACCACGGCGAAATAGGGTCTGTTGAGCAGAATCTGGCCAGGCTGCTTCTGTGGCCAATCTACTGAATGAGGAGGCATAAGTTTGGACATCCTGTGACCCCTCTCTGATATCAAGTAGTGCCTCATAGGCAGAGTATTGGACCTCTGCTCGCCCGAACCTGGACCTTAAAAGTTGAGTAAACTGGGAATAGTCATTAATGGCTGGGTCTTCTTGAGTGATTAGAGGAGTAGCCCAAGCCAGGGCATTTCCCATCAAGTTAGTGACTATAAACCCCACCTTGGATCGGTCAGATTCATAAGCCTTGGGGCGAAAGGTGAAATACACTGTGCAAACATCCAAGAACTCCTTCAACGTCTTGGGATCCCCTTCATACTTCCCAAATGAAAACACGAGGGGGGGCAGATCGCCACGAGTCTCTTCCCTGACGGATATCTGTTGTTTTAGGGTTTGATTCTCGGCGCGTAGATTCTGGACTTCTGCCTGAAGACCATGGATGGCGTTGACCATCTCTTGGAATTGTTCAAGGGACGGCATGGGTTTTAAGTGGCGCTGCAAGCTATCAGAGTCTGAAGAAGCCTCCCCCTGTGTCTCCCCACCTGTGACCTCCGACGTAAGAATTATGGTAGACTCTCTGACTCTCCTTCTTTCTTTTCTGTGTACTTCTTCACTCTTCTCCGCCTTCTTTCCCTTCCTTCTTTCGTAGAGAAAAGGACGCTCTCCACCTGAGGCCACCTTGACAATGATTTGAGAATCGTCAGGCAGACCCAAGGGAGCTTGCCCCCAAATTCAGGGAAAAAGCCTGGTAAGGCGCAAAAAACCCTGAGCGGAATCAGCATGCAGATGTAGGTCTTGCTTTTGAAGAAAGGTCCAAATCCTTAACCGGAGTAGGCAGTGGGACCTGGACAGCTACGGCGTAATGGAGTAATGACTGTGTCTCCTGGAAGGGGCACAATCCAGAGAGCACGGAGTCCAATAGGTTCTGAAGGTAGGTTCCAACCAGGATGACTGGAACGCCTCCTATGCAGGTAAGAAAAGGGGAGCTCGAAAGCGAAGGCTAACAGAAAAGGTGGACGATAGGAAGGTAAGAGAGAGAGAAAGACGTTATCCAAGGCAAAGCCAACAAGGTGTAAGAGTGGAGGAAGTAGAGAAAAGAAGAACGGAAGGGAAATAAACACCTGAAAGCTCGGAACGAAGGAGGAAGGATACGCTGGCGTGCAAAGCAGGCAAACAGCGAGAAGGGAAAGAGAGAGAGAGGCGAACACGGTACGCAGAAGGACGCGACCGTAAGAAGGAAAAAGGAATAGAGCAAATAAACTTGACCGGAACGGGGAAAAGGCAAACTGAGGCAAGGAAAGAAGAAAGGTAGGGTACGAGGGTTAAAGCGTAGGGACGTAGAAAAAACCACACGGAGGAAGCACCGGGCGGTACGACGCGGGCAGTTCGAAAGAGTTGCAGCACGTCTGGTAAGAGGGCGTGTCAGCCTATGTAAACAAAGGCCCGTTGAACACTAGAATGCTGCTTCTGATTCCGCAGTGGCCTAATGAAGCCGCCATTTATTCCATATCTTCCACGGTTGAACCGTGACAGGAGGCAGGAGAAAGCAAGGAAAAGATTGAAAAAGATGAGTATGGCAGTGAAGTTAGTGTTTCTGCTCCATTCGTTCGGTTCTTCGAGGTCGGGTTGCTGAACAGTCTCCCTCCCCTCTCCCCCATTTACTCCACTGCGGGAGGATGATGATGAAAAATAGAGAACACCAGAAAAAATAAAATCACGGTACAGGTATCCTTGTTTCTGCTTTCCTCGATCAGTCCTTGCCTTCTCGATCTGTCCCTCGCCAAATCATTTCACTGGAATTCTCTCAGAAACTCCCTCTGAAAGCTGGACAGTTCCACTTCTAACTGTGTGCTATGGAAGAGTGTTCCTATCTTTCTCGTGTTCGCAGGATCTCTGAGGAAGGTGAGGGCGTCGACCTCGGCAGGTCTCCCTACCATTTCCGGAAAGTCATTTACTAAGCCGTAGAGGACATTGTGGGCTAGTAGGCTGTCCTCAGGGGACAGGGACATTTATTCATTTTGCAGAGTCTCAATCACAAGGTCTTTTGCTGTCGTGAACAGGTTCTTTGCTTATCTCCCCGATCTGTCCCTCGGCGGAAAGTTTCACTGGAGACTCCGGAGGAATTTTTGCCGAAAGTTGGTCAGTTCCACCTGGAGCATGATTCCGTGGAGAAGAGTCTTCATGTGTAAGAAATTGGCTGGATTTCTGAGGAAGGTTGCAACGTCAACACCAGTGGGCCTTCCCACCATTTCAGGAAAGTCTGTGACTAGTCAAATCAGAAGATTGTGGGTAAGCTGCATGTCTGCGGGGGACAGTGGCATTTGCTTTGCCTTGCTGGGTCCCAATCACACGCCTTGCTTTTGCTTTGAGCAGTCTTTGCACTTGCCTGCTGCGTGGATGGCTACCATGTGGTTTATTTTATTCCATATTTGGGTCAGGAACTGATTATTGCGGGGATTTCGTGTAAACATCAGTGTGTCGGTGGTCCTCCCGATAAGTTCTGTGCACTCCTCTATGATCCGAAAGAACAATGCGTAAGTAATCTCATCAATGACTGCTTGTGGTGGTAGCATCAGTCTTTTGCTCCTCGTGCTTGGGCAATTCAGCGAGGATCTCTGTGATGACAGTCAATAGTTGCCTGATTACCTTCTTATTTTCTGGATTTGGATGAATTCTGTGACACTTGTTTCTCTCCCTATGAGTGCTGGATAAGTCAATGTCACTAATTGGGAGTAAGTGAGTACATCCCACTTAAGGCTTCTGCTGGGGTGTACCATAAGTTTGTGAACAAAGTCTAGATACTGGATGCTTTCAGGATAACAGTTTCAGCTATTAAGAGTGTCCTTCCTTTACTGCTTATCAGAGTTTTAGAGTTCTTTTTTCACTACTCTGTGGCTCTATGTGTTTTCGTTACCAGTGTCACTGCAGGTTCAAAGTATGCAACCTTTTCCTTTGCTCTGCAAGTTCAGCTGCGCATTGCGTTTGTTTGAAAAGTCTTGCATCTCGTTCAGTGGTTAGAGAAAAAGTTCAATGTATAGCCACAATTTTCACAGCGAGTTCTTCAGTCTGTCTTTTCTGCTTGTGCGTCCTTCTTCCTCACCATAGATCTTGTCTGCACGTGCTGGGGTCTGTATTGCTCTCCTCTGAAAAGTGCACGGAACTACCATAAATCACCAATGCAATTATAGAGCAAATACTTCAACCCATAAACAGACAGACACAATAACTCAAAGCCACGCACTCTTTAGAAGATAATCAGCTCTTTACTGCTATTTATTCAAAGATTACAAGTACATAGAAATAACTCATAAAACGAACATGGACATAGATCGCAGAAGAAGTAAAGAAGTCAAAAGAAATACATCACCATGGGCGTAATTCTTGTCCTCATCTCGTCCAGAAGCGGCTGGAAGACTGCGGGGGGCAGCCAGGAAGAGAGTGCTAAAGCTCACAGGAAGGCCAGATGGAGCGTCCTTCTCTGGCTGAAGTCTCACCTGTCCCCTCCGGGTTTCCGCATATATAGGCACTCCAAAAAAAGGAGTTCATTCTCGAACCTTCTGGAATTGCACTTGCGCAGTTGAGGAACAGCCATCGGTTGCCAGCTGGGTCAATCGAGAGCTCCCCCCAAGGGACGCAGGGCCCCCCTGCTCTAACAACATGCTCCACGGAGAACAGCAGCAAGTCATAACAATGTTAGCTTTTCCCAGCAGAAATGGCCTTGACTGCATACCAAGTTTGAAAAAGTATGTTTGTCTCAGCACTGTGAATCTAACACTTCAGCAAAATGTGTGCAGCCTTTCACTGCGGAGTGAAGCAAATATCCAACATGGCTCCGAGTGCTCCCAGAATGCAACTCGCGTCTGTGCCATTTTGAACTAAGCATAAATTAAGCAGAACATCTCCACCCTTTGGATATTTATCTTCCGTAGCCAGGTGGCACTGGAACTGGTCTCTGAAACCTACGAAATGTTAAAGCTAAATTGGGAATACATTGAAGGCAACAACAACAAGCAATTATAATAGAAAAAATAACAAAAATGCAAGCAAAAATATAACGTAGTGTACCCCCAATATCAGGTATCCATGAAAATAACCAATCCCACCAGTTTCTGTTTTGATCTTGAGACACTTGAGAAATGAGATCCCTCAAACCTCTAATATGACTTTCAATGGATCGTGAGTGGTCACTCAAATTGAAGCAACACATACCTTCAAAGGCATTACACCCTAAATTATGTTTCAGCAATAGATAATCAACATTAGCTCTGTTATGCAAAGTAGCTTTTCTAATAACTTGACTATCAAGGAGTAATTCTTCTAAAGCTTGCGAAGTATGGTTAAGACTTTTAACTACTAAACACACTAATTTCATCAAAGATTTGTAACCTCCAGCAGCTAAACCCCAAACACCTACTAATGAAAGGGTTAATGCTAAAACTTCAGCTTCTGATAACAAATGTACATGTGAATCACAGTCAGGAGATAGTCCCATAGATACAAAGGTTGACCTTTTACCTCGAGTTATCGCTGAGTGTAAAGGAAACATCATTAGTCCTAATCGAGTCAAAGCACATGGACCTCCAGAAATGTTAGCTGGAATATAAGTATATGTAATGTTACCACATGAGAAGAGCCATCCTGTTGGAAGTTTCACATGATTCAAATGACTAGCAGTTATCACTGTATGATTGCAAGACAGTGTTATTTACACTGGTGCATTTGCGCGACATTCGTGAACACAGTCTCCTCTCGAATGTGGTGTGATTGTATTGATCAGTCAACTCTATTTGTCTGCATTTACCAATTTCTTGTGCTTTGCACATCATAATATAACATACATCACCTTGGGTTACATTGTACGTGATCACACGTGTCAAATTTTTCCACTTCTTGTCGGTTTCTTGGCAGAAGCGTCAATATTCATAGACTGAAAAAGATTGTCTAATGTCTGAGTCTTGAAATAAAGAATCATTATGTGTGACGCCGAAAACATGCTTTAAAACCAGAAGAGGCGTTGGCACCGCTACTAAACGTGTAGTCAATAAAGCTTCAGCATTGGGCACATCAGATAAACAAAAGTGTGATATATTCAGTACTTGCTGTGCCAGATAGACCCACATATGTTCTTCTTGAGTAATCATAGGAGAGTGTTTCCTCCGTCCTACAAAGGGCTCCTGCGCAACTGGCATCAAGGTTGTTTTCACTTGCTCCTGATGTGTTTCTCGCAATTCACGGATCCATGTCTTCGGTCTGGCGGGCTTGTCGGCACTGGCATAGGGTTGCTTGGGGTCAACATTATTCATCACTATCAGTATCCCCTTGATCACTGGCACAGATGTGACATTGTTTGCTGGCGACAGAAGACTTTTTAACCCGTCCAAATGGAGTCCATTTAGTGCCACAGTCACACCAACCAGACCCAGGATCTACAAAGCAAACCCAGAAAAGAGATATCAGTGTTGTACATCACCCTCTTAGGTAACATTTGTCTGCAGGTACATATTGCCATTTCCTTCTACCAGGCTCCATTACTAAAACCACTTGATCTTTGCCTGATGCAATGACATCTGCTGGCACTGGTGGACCACTTGGCTGTTCCACCCACACCTTTGCACCCAGTACCATACTGTCTGAAGAGCCAAAACCGCGATCCCCACAGGTAGTTAACACTCTAGGAGTCTCCCCTTTCTTAATCAAGGACAATTTAATAGGAATGACTATCAATTGGGCTACTCGATCACCCTTGTGGATTGATAACAATTGATCCCCACTATTCATTAGGATGACTTTAATCTCGCCTTGGTAATCAGCATCAATTACCCCTCCCAACACTTGAACTCCCTTCAATGCTAGGCCAGATCTAGGGGCAATCCATCCCATATGCTCTGGGGGAATCAGTACTCCAATCCCTGTTTCAATTACAACTATTCCTCTTGGGTCTAATCTGATTTCTTCATTAGAATGCAAGTCTACCCCTGCTGACTCTGGAGTTGCTCGATAGGGAGCTAAAGAACCTGGTGTAATTTCCCAGTATAATAGTGTTTCTCTGACTAAATTGGGTTGAACCTGCAAAGTAGGAGTCATTAATCGCATCAAAGGAGTTTCATGTTCATATACAGGCCTATTGTTCAACACTTGCACCGCATCAAACACACGATCACGCCAGCCTGCTAAACTACCGTCTCCAGATTTGCGCAACTGTTCTTTCAGTAACCCATTCATTTGTTCAATTAGCCCTGCTGTAGCTGAGTGGTAGGGAATATGATATAGACCACTCAATGCTCTTTTCCTGACCAAACTCCTGGACTAATTTGCCTTTGAAATGTGACCCATTGTCACTTTGAATCTGCAAAGGCACTCCATAATGTAATATGATCTGATCTAACAATCTGATGGTGTTCAATTGGGTTGCACGTTTGCACGGCAAAACCATCAAATATCCCGAGTATGTATCTACAATAGTGCATGCATACTGACAACCTCTGCTGATTGGCATAGGACCGATATAATCAATCTGCCAAATTTGACCTGGTAATTTTCCTCTTCTTAATGTGCCTCGAACAATTTGAGGTATAGGTCTATGCAATTGGTGTTGGCACACGGGACACTGCAAAATAATGGTTTTCACTAATTCTAAAGGAAGACTGATGCCTTGAGCTGGTGCCCACCTGATAGTAGCCTTTTCTCCAAGGTGCCCACATTTCTGATGGGCCCATTCGGCCAAACCCTCAATATCGTCTTCCCGAGCCTCTGCATCCACTGAGGCAATCTTGGTGTGTTCATCTGCAACAGAATTAAACCAACGTTCTTATGAATCTGTGGCACAATGCGCGTCCACATGATAGACAGTGACTTCACTTTGTAACATTTCTGCAATATCTTGCCACAGTTCTTTTCCCCACAACTCTTTTGAATGAATCTTTCATCCATTCTTTTGCCAAGTTGGCAACCACACTGCCAATACATTCGCCACCGACCATGAATCTGTGTACACATAACATTTACCAGTGGTCTCTTGTTTCAATGCTTGGTAAACTGCGTAAAGTTCTGCAAACTGACTGCTCTTTCCTTTCCCTGTCGTTGTCAACATCTTTTTGGTTTTGGGATTGTACGACACTGCTTTCCAGTACCGCTCAGTTCCCACGTATCGGGCTGAACCATCCGTGAACTAAGCATGCTCTGTTTGTTCCACGGTCAAATCGCTGTAAGGTACTCCCCATTTCGCAGGATACTCACGTTTTTCATGCACTTCCGGTGGTATGTAATCTGAGGGCGGTATGTTGGCTACTTGCTCATGTAATTTTGCCACTCCACCCTTTCCTGATTTGGCTCTGTCTTGAATGTACCATTTCTATTTAATTATGCTGGCTTCTTGAACATGTCCTATTCTATGTGTTTTAGGAGAGCTCAGTAACCATTGCATGATTGGTATTTCTGGCCTCATCAATACATCATGGCCGACATTAATTTGCTCAGTATCAACAAGAGCCCAATAACATGCCAGTAATTGTTTCTCAAACGGAGTATATGAGTTACCAGCATCGGGCAATTTACGACTACAAAACCCTAATGGCACACGTTTCCTGTCTTGTTTCTGCCACACACTCCAGTTAGCATAATTGTCCTGCACAGACACATTTAATTCCACTTCGCCTTCCTTCAAGGGCCATAAATCAAGCACCTGCTGCACAGTGTCTTTCGCCATCTCAAGGGCTCTCTGCTGCTCTTCCCCCCACTGAAACTCATATTTCTTTCGTGTCACCTTGTAGAGGGGGCCAATATCTGCCCTAAATGGGGAATGCGCTGTCTCCAAAACCCAAACAGCCCTATAAACTGCTGAGCTTGCTTTTTGTTCGTTGGAGTGGTGAATTCAAGTATTTTCTGTCAAGCTTTTGGCACCATTTCTCGATGCCCATGATGCCACTGAATCCCTAGAAATATCACTGTTTCAGCTGGACCTTGAATTTTACTCGGATTAATCTCCCACCCTTCCTTTTTCAATCCTTCCATAAGGACATCTAACTGACTTTGCACGCTGTGCTCATCCTTGCCCTGAATCAAAATGTCATCAATGTAATGAGAGATTTGTATGTCAGGTTTACACGGTATCTTGTCTAAGTGCTCTGCCACCAGCCGGTGACAGATAGTCGGACTGTGCATGTACCCCATGGGTAGTCTCGTGAAAGTGTACTGACGTCCACCCCACGTAAATGCAAACTTCTCTTGACACTCATCAGCAATTGGCACAGAGAAAAATGCATTAGCTAAATCAATCACTGCATACCAAGTCCCCTCAAACTTTTGGACATTTTCAATCAAAGTAATAGCATCTGGGACTGCGGGCACTCGGGGAGGAGTGTGTTTATTCAACTCCCTGTAATCCCCCCATCATCCTCCACGACCCATGCCCTTTTTTAATGGGCCAGAACGGATTGTTCCATGATTTGTTAATAGGGCGTAATACACCCACCTCCACGTACTCTTTGATGGTGTCTGAAATTTCCTTGTGCCCCCCAGGAATGCGATATTGTTTCATTGCTACCCACTTGGTTGCTATTGGCACTTGCACTGGGGGCATCTTCAATTTCCCTACAGTAATGGGTGTTCAAATTAATGCACTCACTCCAAACTGGTACGTTTTACCGCCAAGTCTTAAGGTTAGCCCTTCCAAAATGTCAAAACCAATTATATACTCAGGTATCGGGACAATCAACACTTGGTATTTCTGCCTCTTTAAATTGCCTATTTTCATCTCCACTCGCGTTTGCACTGCGGGGGTCCCCTTTCCCCCTAAACCTGTGATCGTGAACTGTTTGCCTTTAAATCGTGTGGGATTACCATGAATCAAAGAGGCCTCCGCCCGGGTGTCTATCAATGCTCGTACCCCTTGTGTATTTCCTGACCCCCAAAAAATCTTAACATCAACATGAGGCCGCCTATCCACTTTTATGCGGGCAGACGCTGCCGGAGCTTGGCCAAAGCCCTAATCAAACTTCGAATGAGTGTGGCTTGATTCCGCCTCTAGCATTGCACTCACAATCTTTCCCAAATCAGCGTATGTCGGTTGGTACGGAGAAGGTGTCCCCATAGACCCTTCATCTTGTTCTTCGGCAGGGGGAGCGGAAGGTGAGGCATCCCCCTTTGGTGTGGTGACTACTTGTTTCTTAACCTGTTTATAGCGCTCTTTTGCTGCAAGTCCTCGTTTTTTGTATAATTCATACATTACTCTGGTTTCAATGCCATCAATTTCTTCATGTGGCACACCATCTTTTAACAAAGCCAGAAACATGTCTTTTCGGGACACTTGGGAGTCTCTGCTATCTTGCCGCCTGCCTTCAGTTCTTCTCTCACTACGCCCCTCTCTCTCCCGTGGCTTGTTATCGCTCTTGTCCCACTCTCCCAAATCTGCAAGTTGCCGAATGGCATCTGCTACCTCATCAGTAGCTTTGCCTGTCATGCCTACGAGCAAAGTCATAATGATGCTTTCGTATGCGGGTGGCGCAGTTCTAATCACCATGTTTCGAGTTGAAACTGAGAGCGGCACGGCTCCCATGTGATCAAGAGCATCTATGTGAATCGCCTCTTTCATAGCATGCTCTCTGACTTTTTGAATTGCTTCTCTCTATATATACCACTTTGTTTCTTCACTAGGCCAGTCTGTGGTAATGGGGTATTTACGGTTACATGCTTGGGCTATCAGGTGCAACAAAGACACCTGCGTATCTTGACCATTTGCATCAGGTGGCGGTCCTGCTCTTAAGACCTCCTGTACATTGGTGTCAATTGACAGGGGTACAAAACGCGGTGAATCAGTAGAATCTACCAACAACCCTGCAGCACCCCCATCTAGTAATCTCTCGATCCATGTCAATAAAGCTTCCCCTGATTTTTGCCTCAAACGGGTAATAATTTCCCCAACCTCCTGTTGTGTGTAATCCTCCAGCGTGGTTAAATCCACCATACCACCACCAGGATTCTGCGGGTGTGGTCCGGCTCGCCGCCTTCTAACAGGCTTCGCCGCCACTGTTTTCTGTTTCACCTCTGGTTTGGGGTCAGACTCTTCTGCAGAACTACTTTCTAAACTGGTGGAATAAAAAATATCCCCATCCCATTTGTCTGGATCCCAGTCGGCGCCAGCGGTAGCGATTACAGTTGCCACCTTTCTTTTATTGACCCCTCCCGTCTTTTCCTATATTTATAACGAGCTACTCTGACTGCTGCCCTCTTGGCCACCGCCTGATATGTGTCATCCTTATCTTTAAACAGTTTCATTTGAATCTGCTGCATTAACGCTGTATGCCTTTCTGCAGCTAGCTCTCTCTCTAATCTCAAAACCTCATTTTTCATATCCATTTGCCTCTGATGTATTTTCCTATAAGCATGCAAAAGAACCCCAACCTCGCCTACCTAATGCCACACATTCTTTACCACGTTCTTCTAAAACTTGTTGCAAGCATGCAATTACATCAGTCGGATCGGCATCCCCCAATCCTTGATCCCAAGTCTCACTTAGCCCGGCACCACAAGCCCATGCCTGAGCCAACTTATCATATGGACTCTTAGTCCAGGCTGGAATGACAACATCAGAGCATTCACCGCCAGCGGTAACACTCTTTTTCCTGAACAAACTATTCATTACTGCAAAATGGTACAAAACTTCTTTATATCTATTTTTTTTCTCTGCAATCACTCCCACAAGCACGCACACACCATCAAGGAAAAGAAAACAGCTTAACACAGTTCAACACTCACTGCCAACTTACTTTCGCTTGCAAGATAACTGAAGCCTATCTACGTTCAAACAGATGCTGGAATATTTGGAACACTTCATCACAAATAACCCTGCTCACAGCGCCATAATGTATTGCTCTCCTCTGAAAAGTGCACGGAACTACCATAAATCACCAATGCAATTATAGAGCAAATACTTCAACCCATAACCAGACAAACACAATAACTCACAGCCACGCACTCTTTAGAAGATAATCAGCTCTTTACGGCTATTTATTCAAAGATTACAAGTACATAGAAATAACTCATAAAACGAACATGGACATAGATCGCAGAAGAAGTGAAGAAGTCAAAAGAAATACATCACCGTGAGCGTAATTCTTGTCCTCATCTCGTCCAGAAGTGGCTGGAAGACTCGGGGGGGCAGCCAGGAAGAGAGTGCTACAGCTCACAGGAAGGCCAGACGGAGCAGCCTTCTCTGGCTGAAGTCTCACCTGACCCCTCCGGGTTTCCGCATATATAGGCACTCCAAAAAAAGGAGTTAATTCTTGAACCTTCTGGAATTGCACCTGCGCAGTTGAGGAACAGCCATCGGTTGCCAGCTGGGTCAATCGAGAGCTCCCCCCAAGGAACGCAGGGCCTCCCAAACATGCTCCACGGAGAACAGTAGCAAGTCATAACAACGTTAGCTTTTCCCAGCAGAAATGGCCTTGACTGCATACCAAGTTTAAAAAAGCATGTTTGTCTCAGCACTGTGAATCTAACACTTCAGCAAAATGTGTGGAGCCTTTCACTGCGGAGTGAAGTAAATATCCAACATGGCTCCGAGTGCTCCCAGAATGCAACTCGCGTCAGCGCCATTTTGAACTAAGCATAAATTAAGCAGAACATGGTCCTACCCCGTTGTCTGTAGATTCCACGGTGAATGCAGCAGGACCACCTTCTCCTATTAAGGGCTGGACGTCATTCAGGAAGATCCAGGCTCTTCTTCCTTGGAGCTTGACAGCGGACGGGGTGCAGTCCTCTACGATGAAAGGGCCATTAAATTGTGGTTCGTCCCATTTCTTCCTCGTAAAGTTCCTCACCAAAACGCTGTCACCAGGGAAGATGAGTGGCGCACAAAGGCTGTGTGCTGCGCCTATCTCAGCACCGTCTGTTGCGGTTTCTGATGTGCTGTTCCCTTTACGCCGTCGCTGCAGCTGGCCTGAAATGACAGATGTACTAGAGGTAAGACAGTCAAGGTAATTCTTCATTTCTGCTCCCAGAACCTCCCTAGCAGGCTGGGCATCACATCTAGCTCTATCTTGGAGGGTAAGAGGGGTTCTCATCCTTCTACCAGTGATAGTTTCGTGCGGCGTGAGATGATGGTCGGAGCCTGGCTGGTTCTGAAGTGCATACAATGCCAATGGCAGGCAGTGCAGCCATCCCTTCTTTAATGTGAACTTCAACTTAGCTAGCCTTTCTTTCAACAGGGTGTTGAGCCGTTCACATATGCCATTTCCTTCTGGCTGATACGCCGACGAGAACTTGCGCTTTATACCAAGCAACAAGCTAATCTGCTCAAACACTGAGTTTACAAAATGGGGCCCGTTATCTGACCTCATAACCTCACACACCCCCACCTAGGGAAAACCTCCCTCACTAGGAACTTAGCAGCACAGGCAGCGCCAGGGTGTGTACAGGGCCCTGCTTCTATCCATCTAGAGAATGGACACACCACGACAATTAAATACCTGTACCCATTACAAACCTGAATCATATAGACATAGTCGATATGCAGGTGCTGGAAAGGCCCTTCAGGTCTGGGAATGATTCCTCTCATCACTTTCAATGTGTGCCCATAGGTGAATTGCTGGCAAATTATGCAATTGACCATAAAGAATGCAACATGCTCCGCTTAATTCGGCGTGAACCAGTCTTCTGAGAGCATTGCAGCAAGATTTTATTTTGACATATGGAAAGGGTAGTGGAGCTGTTCTAACACTACCTTTAGAAGGGTGACAGGCATTACTGGTTTACCAGTGCTGTTCTGCCTCCATAACCCATCAGAGGGGTTTAAAGAACACCCTCAACGCTTCCATAAATTCTTCTCATCCTGAGGTGCCTCCCCCTAGAGTTCCATTAGCTGTGTCTGCCCCATATTGCTATAGGCTTCTGGAGTGGCTCGGGCTATCATCATTCGTTCATGGGTACATGCCACCTCCACGTCCATGATTGTCTCACCCTTGTATGGCATGCGCTTGGCTTCCGTGTCCGCTTCATGGTTTCCACGTGACATGAAATCTGTTCCCTTGGTGTGAGCGGCGCACTTGACGACCGCTATGCATACTGGGTGCTGTAGTGCTTTTATCAGCCTGTCCAACAAGGCTGCATGTTGCACTGGCGTGCCGCCCGCTCGGAGGTAGCCCCTCCTTTTCCATCGTGCCAGGCCTGCGTGTACGGTGGACGTCACATAGGCGGAGTCACTGTACACTGTTACTCCCTGGTCTGCGTGATTCTCAATGGCGAGTATCAATGCCACTAGTTCTGCAGCCTGTGCCGAATAGTGGGATGGTATTTGTGCACTGACAAGTACTTGGAACTCTCCATTTGCCATGTGTTTGATCACGGCCACGCCTGTATACCTTTGCCCGTCTTCTTAGGTCAATTCTCGATGACCCATCAATGAAGACGACTTCTCCGCTTGGCAGAGCATTCTCTCTTACTCTGGGGATTTCATCATAAAACTCTTCATAATTGGCGCAGTCATGCACAGGTTCTCCCTCTTTGACTGGCTCAGCAATAAACATAGCAGGGTTCACAGTTTTGCATCGCAATATTTTGATCGATGGATTTGAGATAATCACCTCATATGCGGATGCTCTCTGTGAAGTCAAGGTGCCTTTTGTCTTCTCCAATATGGCAAATAATGAGTGCTCAACATATAATGTCATGGAGCATCCCATCACAATGGATGACGCTTTCTCAATGGCAAACGCGGGGGCTGCTAAATTTTGCTCGCATTGGAAGTGGCCCCTCATGACTGGGTCCAAGCTCCCACTGTAGTATGCTAGGGGCTTGTACCCCAGCGATGTTCGGAGAGCGAGCACTGATGTCATAAAATTGCCATCGGTATGAGAGAAGAGATAGAATTCCTCTGCATAATTGGGGATCCCGAGAACTGGGGCCTTACAAATTGCCCCTTGAGCTCGACAAACCCCTTTTCCATCTCTTCAGTCCATTAAATTTTTTCCCCTGTTGCCTGGGCTTTCTTTAAGGCCTGGAGCAAGTGCTTGGTATATGAGCTGTAATCGAAGATCCATGCTCTGACATAATTGCATAGGCCTAAGAAGCTCTGCATTTGTTTTACCGTGAGTGGCTTAGTTTCACTGCATGCTTGGGCAGTTGCTTACATGGATGCATAAGAGGCGTAACCCCCTCCATCTTATCACTTCAATACCCACAATATTTACACAATAATTTACACCAATATGAGCGAGTACCACAACCGCAAGCTCCACTCCACTTTTTCCCGCCACAATTTATACCATCAATTTACTGAACAGAAACCATCAATTCACTGGCGATTCCCTCTCAGTTACAGAATCGCAAAAACCCAAAATGCATTTAACTCAAGCATCAACACATTTTTTGCATCAATACATTTAATGCACATTCACATATAGCAAGACACTTATGACATATATCTGCCTTCTAATTATTACCCCACCATGGGATGTGAACAAACCCCCTTGAATCCGTCTTTAAACGGAAGCGCAGCCTATAATGTCCCTACTCTGTGGGCTCTGGGATCACTTTCCTTTTGACCACTCTTTAAAGTGCAGGAACAAGGCGAATATTCGTTTTTCTCTTGGGTGTCCGTCCGTCCCGGTATCCTTTTACGTTTTTACCTTTCCCAGGTGTCCCCCTGGTATTCTATTACGTTTTGGCTCAGGTGCCCCCCTGGAATTGTATTACGTTTTAGTTCAGGTGCCCCCCTGGTATTCTATTACATTTTGGCTCAGGTGCCCCCCTGGAATTCTATTACGTTTTAGTTCAGGTGCCCCCCTGGAATTCTGCTATATCTGTCTTCCTTTTATACTCGAGTCATTAACCCACTATATATATATATATACCGTCTTCTCTACCTCTAACTATTTTATCTTTCTCCGCCACCCCCCGTTACCTTTCCCCCACTTGCTCTAATGCCTATAAATCATTTGCCAAGGTAATGAGTTTCGTTGTTTCACTCACCAATCGTCTCTTTTCCTCTCTGGATCTCCGGGATCACCGTCCCTTCCTCGTCCCGCTTTATGGTTTTCGTCCGATCCGCTTCCCGTAGGAATGAAAAGGGTTATGCTTGGAAAAGCGGGTTCCTTCAGACCCATTGCACATTTTTTGGAAGTAAATACACTATCACTGTCCACGGGAAGCTTCTCGGCCTCCTCAGCCGGAATAGCGAAAGGACTCGCGATGTAACCGAAGATCCAGAGTTACTTCGCGCCGTCGGTCTAAGGGTGTCTTATAACTATATTAATCGATTATCAATAATCGATGGTCGAAACCATCCTCACGCTACCAAGTGTCCTCGGGGAGAGGGAATTACTGACGGGCCCATTGGTCAGTACTCAACCCCCAAAAACTTGTAATACAAGATAGCTGCACCGTGTGAGGACAGGTTGCAGGACTTACATACTCCAGCACAAATCAATACTAGGGACTCAGTAAGTTGGCAAAGGGAAGTCTGTTTAATAATACATACACCAGCTTATGGAAATCAGCAGCATCGCGAACACCTGTCTCGCCCCGACTTCCCCGAACTTCAGTCAAACAGCCTCTTACATTGACGTACACTTCTATAAAAAATCATCATGCAATATAATTCGTTGGGAAAAGGTAACTTAAGTATAGGTGTTATATCTGTATATGAAAATAAAGCATACAGATTGGATAACTCTTATCGGGTGGGCGTCTACGCCCATCCCTCTACAACACACGTGATTGACGTCACTGAAAGTATGACGTCCTATTGGTTACAGTTTCTATAGGACCCTAGATTACATGGTCCATTGTGATTGGGCATGTTAGACCCCTAAACATAAATCTCCACTTTAATTAGCAGCATGCAGAATAGACACCCTGGTGCCTGGTGTCCCAAGATTCACCCTGCCTCCCTTCCATCAATCAGAGGTTTTAGGGTGTTGTGTCAATTAGTTGGCTAAGGAAGGCCTCGAAACTGTAGTCTCTTATCAGGAAAAGTTATGGCACTCTCCAATCTGGGTGACATCAGACGGTGGTACATCTTCGCGACTGGTTAGTCACGTGTTTGTTCACCGTGAATCTGCTTCAGTTCTATGTCTTTTCGTGCATTTGATTCTGTGTTCACTTGGCCACCTGCATGGGCCTCTCTTATCTTAACCTTCCAAGGGCAGGCTGGTATGCTCTGAAGTTTCGACTCTCTATAGTTGAGCTTGCCTTCCCCTCCCGGGATGCCCTTAATTCCCCAGGCTTACGCCATTCTTTGTTAAGTTTTGATTCCGCTCTTCCTCCAGGCTTGGGCCTAGATGTGAAACTTAGCCAGTTGGGCCTGGGCCGCCTGGGCATCCTTCTGCTCAAACAAAATGGAGTTGCACGTGTACATTGTGCTGCATTGAGGTAGACATATATAGTTGGCGTATGCCGTTCTATTCTTCTACTCAAGCATTGCAGGCAGTATCGATTACTTAGCTTCTTGCGTTCCAAGCTTATTTACATGCATTAGTCGGTTGATTCTTCCATCTAGGTTCACAGTTATATCGTTTCTTACGTTTCATCGTTGCTTTGTCTTTGCGTTTTGGTTTGCCCTGGCTTTCTTAGCATCATTGTATGTCCTCCATCCATGATCTTTGGGTCTCCTCATGGACAGTCTGTAAATACTCATCGTTTTGTATCAGTGGCTGGTATGGTTGTCTGATTGGGTACCCTGCTGCCCAGGGCTGTCTGGTTATGGGCGCTTCGACTGGTACCGATCTTCATATGTATATGGGGCAGAGGCCTAGTGCGGCTCTCTGCTGATTCAGCTGCTCCTCGTATGTCACATACCTCGGGGGGTACTTACTGGCCACTTGAAATGAGGAGCAGGGGTGCAGGCCATGTCTGGCACCTCCTCTACACCAGCACCGGATTATTAAAGGTGATGTGACTGGTCGAATTATCCCATGGGACTCAAGCTTTTTGATTATTCCTGTGAGGGACTCCATGGATGCGAGAGGCAAGCGATATTGCTTCACAAACACTGGAGTCATACCAGGGTCCGTGGGAATTGTTGTTGTATGGATTTCGGTGCGACCACAGTCATATGAGTCCACCGCAAAGAGATCTTGAAAATCTAAGAAAACTTGTTTTGCTTTTGCTCCAGAGTCTCACAGACATCAGCTGGGTTGACTCTCTCTTCAAACATTTGCCTGAAGCCTGGAAAGACTTCTGGTTTGGCTATTTCAGTGGCCTCCTCCAGCTGGGTGGAGAAGTCCCTGGTTAACGTATTGACCTGGACAGAGGGCTTCAGGCAGGGAAGGCAGTCCTTGTGGACGTGGAAGATCACCTCATCCCTCCTGAAGTCACAGGTCACCTCTTCCTTACCGTAAGGGCAGGAAAAGTACAGCAGGAAATTTCCCCCCATGCCGGGTGAAGATCCTGTCCGTTGTTATGTCATGGTCACTATCACTGTCAAAACAGTCATTGGGGATCGGTCTGATCAGTTCATTACCTAAATCTATGTCGGTCATCAACCACCATTCCAATAATGGTGTCTGCGCCCAGAGTGATACTCCTAAGGTCGCTGTTATCCATCAATATTGGAATGGTGTTGTGTTCTACATTGACTAATGGTGTTGGGTTTCCCAACCATTGCTGTTGGATATGGGCATGGAGGTGAACACATGCGTCCGGATTTTGCAGTTTCTGTCCTCTTTTAATATTAATTCAAGTGGGAATAGTTGTGTGCATCCTGGGATGATGACTTCCTCTCCAAATTGAACTTCAACTGCATACGGCAGCAATTGGGCTGACTGAAATGCTTTTTCTGAATCATCAAAGTCCATGGGATTACCCCTAATCGGGACCAGGCTTTGTAGTTTATTCGGCCCAAATTAATGACAAAGCGATTGAGAATGTCACAGCCTAAATAGAATGCAGCAGGGACATCTCGCACAACTCAACAATTATGTACTATGCTTTTGTTGCCTATAGAAATGTGGAGCATACACCTACTAGGCAGGAGATGTTTGGAATTGGGAGTTTCCAGGTCCATTTTCCATTTGTCAATCAATTTAAATGTGGAAATGGCTGGATCTTTTGGGAGTTTTCGGAACATGGCTTCGCCGATGAAGCACTTACCGTTGTTCACACACACTCGGGCGAGAACAGATTCCTTCCCCTCATTTAACTGAATAGGGATGAATAACTGTTCTCTAATTTTCTGAAT
The DNA here is from genome assembly GCF_040938575.1 of Ambystoma mexicanum. Classification (NCBI taxonomy): domain Eukaryota; kingdom Metazoa; phylum Chordata; class Amphibia; order Caudata; family Ambystomatidae; genus Ambystoma; species Ambystoma mexicanum. The sequence goes on along the minus strand of NC_090933.1, from coordinate 529,976,182 downwards.
GTCAGCTAAACTTTGAGCTGGTTTCTCATCATTCTGGACAATGGAGTTGAGATTTTCTGATTGTGAATTAGTATAGAATTTCAGAGTATTTCCTTACAGGGTGGAATGCCACTTGAAACTGGAAGGAAGGTTGATTTTCAGAAATAGAGAGGAATTCCCATCACAAGTTTGTTGTCCTACAGAAATTACTGTCACGTCAGGGATTTGGTTGTTTTGAAAATAGAACTCAATATAATCCTGTTTTTGTTCAACCACGTGCCATTTAAACTAGCATGCTTGACACTATGTTTTAATTTTATTGGCTGGTGGTTTGGGTCCAGAGGACCTTGTTTATGCAGTCTATTAGGGGGGACAACCTTCGCAGGATGTCATTCCCTAGTTGCCAGGGTATGCCCTCCGGCGTCACGACTATGCCCGGGTGTTCCACCTTGTGTTGCCCAATTTTAATTTCCAGATCTGCAATCCCCTCGACAGGAGTTTCATTCCCATCGAGGTTCTGAAGTTGTCCAGGAAGAGGGGTGAGAGGGATCTGGTATCTCTCCCCCTTCCTTAATTCCGCAGATCAAAGGCCCTCTTTGACAGACGAGTGGCTTGGGATCCAGTGTCCACCAGTGCCGACAATGTACACTGGCCTTGTATTTGGACCGGGGCATAAAATCTTCCCTCCTTCTCCTCAAGGGGGCAGAGATAATGTGCATTTTGGGCCAGTTGGTTGGTCAATTTCTTGATTCTTGATTCCGACACAGGGGTAGTTTGGGCATGATTCTGGGTGGGAGCTTCGGAATCTGCAAGAAAGATGTGGCAGTTGGATATGGGGGGAGTTTTGGGCTCCTCTGGTTCTGGGCCACCCGCCCTTTTTGGAGGCCGTCACCAGAATAGGGTTGGGCAGTGTGGTTTTCTTGATTATCATCCTGGGGTTCAACGATGGGCGATTGTAACTCTGTCCCCACATTCACCCAGTCTTCATTAGGATCTCTTGGGTTGCATTTTTCTTTGGGAGGAGTTCCCCTGTCCCTGAAGGAGAAGACCTTTTTTTCCAGAATCCTCTGAGGATCCCTCTCCTTCAAATTGGAGGACACTAACCTCCTCCACAAAATGGGCCTTTTTAGGTTCTTTATTTCTCCTACCCGCCCTCTGTTCCATGGGTTGCAGATTTTCGGGGGCAGGAAATTTTGGTTCTGGTTCCCGGGTTTGCAGGGGCTTTTCACAAGTGGGGAAGGAAGCTCCCTCTAAGGCTTTACACCTCTCCTCCCCCGTGCCTCCTCCTTTGGAACCGTTGAATTGTCTGGGTTCTCTCCCTGTCATTGTTCTGGATTACCAGACCCTTGGTTTGTGGGGTTCTGAGCCGCCATGTTCATCTGAGGGTTCTGCTGAGCCCTCAACATGTGACCCAGATCCTGGGACAAGTTCTGGACCTGGCGCTCCATTTGAGACACCTGTTCTGGATGGTACGGGGATCTCTGGTCCATACGAGTTAAATCACGGGAAGGGTAACTGTCCCTTCTCCAGTAGCACCCTGGGTTTGGGTAATTGGGGTAACCCTCCACCCTTGGCCTCCCCTCTCCTGGATTGGGCTGTCTGGGCTCTGGAAAGTGGTGAAGGAAAGGAGGGTTGTTCTGTGGGTTGAAGTTTTGAGGGTACCGGGGAAAGAAACTCAACCCGGCATTTGGGGATTACTGCCCTCCTGGGGAAAGTTAGGAGGGAAGTTTCCTGGGGTGGTACTTACCTGGTTGGATCCCACCCGTTGGGCTGGGGGAGTCCACACATACCCCAGGATGGGTTTGTTACCCTTGTATTGGGGACTAATGTAATCAGGGGAGTTAGGTTTCCCATTTGTGGGATTGCCTCCCTGACTACCAGCTGTCTGGAATTGGCCCGAGGGCCTTTTTGTTCTTTGGGTGGATGGATTTTGTACAGGTATATTTTTAGGCCCCCCTATCTCCAGATCTAAAATGGGGGCAACCTTCCCCTCTGCCACCTTAGCAGCAGCAGGGGTGTTGGCTGGTTTGGGGTTTTATTTGTGTTCTTGTTATCTACAGGTTTTTGTACCTCATAAATACGGGTCGCCTGTTGTATGACCCAGTCCAGTGATCTCTTCTCGTGAAAGTCCCTTACCAGCTGGGTCATTATATATTTGGGGAGTGCATGGAAGAAGGTGTTGATGAACTCCCGATTATCTGTGCGCACCCTCCTGGTGATCTGCGCAAAGACACGTTTGAGCTCCTGCACAAATTCTTGTCGGGCCTGATCTTCCCTGCACTGTAGATTGTAGGCTGCCTTGCGGACCTCTTGTGGGTTCCTATGTGCAGAGAAGTGTTTTAAGATGGCCGCTCTGTAGGTGGACCATCTTGAGTGATTCTGATTCTCCTGTCCCACAAAGAAACTGGAATATTCATGAAAGAATGTCCATTTCACATACTAGATGCAATTCTGGCTATCTTTCAGATGAAAAGTGTCCATCATCTGTTCATATAATTCAGGGTGTTCCCAGACTGAATATTTTGCATTTTTATGATACAGAGTTATAACACTCCTAATGGCCTTGATCTGCTTAAGGGGATATTTTTGCATAGCTCTCTTAATTTTGTTTGCCTTTTTGGTTTTTGTCTCCCAAGTCCACTCGTCCTCAGACTCTGGTGCACTACTACTGGAGGTGGCTTCTTGATCCTCTAGGCACTCCCTGATTCTGGAATTTGAGAAGGGCTGGCAGAATGTTGGGGCCCAGTTTCCCTGTTCCTGTGGTGCTCAGAAGAATCTTCTGACTCTCCCTTGCTCCCAGGATTGGCGGAGTACCCCCCCCACACTGCCCTAACTGGGTAGAGGTCTTCAGGACACTCTTTTTGGGCTTTATGTCCTGGGGTTCCCCACCAAATTTCACCAACTGATCTTTTGGAAGGCAGTATTTTTGTGGATCCAGTTCCCTGACTCTCATATGAGTCTTCCTGGTCAGAGATATTAGCCCTAATCTTTGGGGATCTGTACAGGGACGCCCGTCCATCAATTTCTGGGGGGCGCTGATCTGCCAGTCCCATTTTACCAACTCTTTGAAGTCTACCATCCCCATGGCCCCTGGTTCATATGAGCCAGTGGACATGAAGCTGGCAGAGTTCATGGTATTTAAGGGGTTTGAGTCCCTGAGTACAGGGGTCCTGATGTTAGGATCAGGGGTTGCTCTGTCCCTCTCTACCTTTCCTCTTTCAGCCCCTATTCCCTGGTGGTAAACAAAACTCTGAGCCTTTTGTTCCTCTATCAAGGCCTTACTGTTCTCAATGATTTGCTCTTGCATTGCTACTTGTTGGTGAAGCCTATCATTCTTTTCACAGAGAGCCTCATAGTCCCTCTGCACTTCCTGCATGGTCTGGAAATACTGGGCCAATTTCTGCTGCAGGAGACTCACCTCCTGAGTTTTAGCATCTTTGGTGGGTGTTCCCTTCCAGAGTCTGGTGTGCTCTAGTAGCTTCCCATATTCTGTCTTTAATTCCTTGAGCTCCTGGAGGGCCAGTTTTCTTCCCTCTAGCTCGGTTTTTAATTGGCTTACTTCCTGGCCTAAGGCGTCTCTCTCCTGACTTAGGGTGCCCCTCTGTTCAGCCAGGTTATCCCTTTGTTTTTTGAATGCATTGGATTTCTGGCGCTCTGTATCAAATTCTGTCTGAGAGTGTAGGTCTCTCATTATTAATTTATCATTTTCCTCTTTCAAGGTTTCTATCCGGTTTTGTAAGGTAACTATATGTTCTGCGCAGACTCTATTATAATTTATTTGTTGATTTAACTTCTGGTGACTCTCTTGCAGAGAGTCAACCCTTTCCTGACACTACTCTTTTAGTGCCTGTAATTGGGTGTCTTGCTCTGCATTCTCTTTCTGTAGGAAAACCAGATCTTCTTTCAATTTTGTGATATATGGTCTAGATTCTGCCTCTAATTCTTGGCTCTTCTGTAGTCTTTGTTATGCAGAGTATAGCTCATTCTGGATTCTCTGTAGTGCTTCAACTTGATTCTGTGCCAGAACTATGTTTTCAGCGTGCTTTTCATGCATCACTCCTATGTGAAAGTATAGGTTGGCTGCAATTCTGGCAATTTTACTTTGCTCCTCTTTAACTTTTGGGGCCATGTACAATTCACTGAGAGCTTGGTGTAACAGGCCCTTGTCCTGCCATGTATCCAGGTTCATGGCAGTGACCTGTTCTGTGATTTCCTGCAGCCAGACATGTTCATTCTGTTCTGGCCACTCACCTCTGACAAAAAGCTTGTGCAGGAGCTTCTCCCTAGCGATACTTCTACAGGAATCGGCATTTTGGAAATATCAATTTCTTTATTGATTATTTCAGGGTTGATTTACTTTTACCTTTACAGACGGGCCTGGTCTTGGGGTATTTGTTTTGGGGGGCGCTTGTACAGTATAGCACAGTACACCAACCCAAGCAAAGTGTCTCTACCCTGCAGGTTAGTCTGCTGTGTTAGACTGTCACAGGTGGTAACTCGAACTCAAAATCACGGCACAAGCCACCAAATCTGTTAAGTATTTCAATCAGGTGATACATCCTGGTCTCAGCCTAGTATGCAGCACACAGCTTAAATGCTTATTTTATTATGTCTATAGGTTCAATATTCTGAGTGATATAAAACTCATATCACACCCCTTCTCTCGTTGGTAAAGTTAATATTTATTTATTTATTTAAAATTCAAATCACACTTATACTTTGTAATAGGGAGCAGCAATCACCAATGTGGTGACGATAATAGATAGGTAGGTATGTAAGGCAGTTAAATTCACTGTTAGCAACACAGAATATAAAACATCAGAGAAAAGAACACTTTTGGCTTGTTTGAAAAGATAGCACTTAGTTGGGATTTCCCCCTGCAATATTCCTCAACCCACCAATAAGCAATTCTGAATAGATATAAGGAAGCAGCAGGTATTCAGGAATAAAAGAACAGTAAACAGAATTTAAATACCACCTTCCCTCCCCAAAAAAGAGAGAAAAACGGGTTGGAAATCTTAGACATTTAAAAAGATAATTAGAAAATGGCTTAGTAAAACAATGAAAAGTGTGCAAAAATCCTTCAATCACCACAAATTTGTATAGGAGCAACACTGGAAAGATGCTAACAATCACAAGCTATAGTTTGAGAAAAAAGTAAACACTTGGAAGTTTGGAAATAATTTAAATTGAAATCACATGTGAAAAACTTTGCAGAAATGTGGATTTCCATCTAAAATTAACCAAACGATTGCGCCACGCAGAAAATCAGGATAAAGTCAGGAATCAGTGTGTTTGTGTGCTGTGAGGTTCCCTTATTTATCATGCCAAATGACATCACTAAAGTATATGGCAGGGGCAAGCCTACTGACCACATCCCCTACTGCTAGGATTGGGCAAAAGCATAATCTCTGCCTTGCTTTTCGCTGATTGAATTACAAAAAGGACGTCATGATTTATGATGTTACTTTTACAATGTTTGGAAACCTCTCATAGCTATTGGGATCAAAAACTAACTTTCCCACAAATACATTTTTATGTAGTTATGTCCTCTAAGAAAATCAGATGCATATGTTACATATCTTGTGGGTCACATTTCAATCCAAATCCCAAGTCTAGGAGACCTGATTTTGCCTTTCTGCTACATTTTGGCAATTTTAACCATGAAAGATTTGGCCTAAAATTTCCCAATTTTGTACATAGATGTGCAATTACCCCTGGCATATGTGTACACAATGTTATGTTTGCAACATTAAAATTTTCCGCACAATTGGTCCTTCATTATAACTTCTGTTCCTTAAGCAGTAAGAAGCTCTACCAAGTTTTCAAATGAATAGCATAAAATTAGATTTAGAATTATGCACTTTTCACATTTTTCCTGTTTCTTGTGGGAAAGTTAAATGTCTTTAAAGTTCAGTTACAAATAGGCTTTTTAAACATCAAATGTCCTTGTCAGTTTTTTTTCTATTTCCCAAGTGTAAGCAAATGTCAATCCTTTGAAGTAGAATGAGGGGCCTCTTCCTTGAGAGTGAAGCTTCCTGCCCCTCCCACTGGAAGGGGGAGTGTCTTAGACTGCTATGTCTTGGCCTGGGGCAAAGACGAAAGTCTAATGTGACTTGGAAAGCCCCATTTGTCCTGGGGATTCAAAGCCTCCAGCTAGCAATTCGCCTTTTTCTGTTCCAGCAGTTGAGGTGTCACCTTTTCTCAGGGTCAGCACTGACAGAGCAGGTTTTTTTTTTCTTTTAAATATAGTTTACCAACTCAGATGGGGTTGAGCTTTGATTTATACTTTTAAATCTTAACTTTAAACATATACAATTAAAACAGTTTATAAGTGTGTCTTTAGAATTACAAATCCTTTTACATTTCTTAAGTAATTATGCCTTGACACAACAATGTACTTTTAAAATAGGCGATTTTCCCCCTTCAGTCAAGAAAAAGCCCATTTTACTATTTCCTTAAATTCTGTTTTCATATCAGTAAATATACACTCTGTGCAGCTTATAGTTCTTGTTTTGAGTGCTAGAATTGTTTTGCAGCATGGATACAATTACAGTCATCTGTTCTGAGTCTCTCTCTGGACAGCTGATCCTTGAAACTTTTGCAAAGAAATAGCCGCATTTCCTGTGAAAATGAAAACAAAGCCTCAAAGATACATTGGACTGGAGCTGTCACTCAAATAAGGCCCGGTTCCTCTGAGCCACAATCAATGATCTTAGGCATTGCAGGTCCTTTATAATCACAGTGGTTTATGAGAATATGATGTATTTAGCAAGCAGCACTTTTTAAAATTGGGAAAGTGTCATTTTAACAGGCATTTTCGGCTTTTCAGCACAATGATGCTGCTTCATTCACTTTGCTCCATGTAAAATGTTGCAGAGCCCACTGACATACCTCTGCAGTGAGGACTCTGTTTTCACCCCCCCTGAAATGTGTGTGGCAGAGTGTGCAGCAATTTTCTGGTTGTGACACAAATGCAGTTTTAAAGATCTTGGTGTACGCAAGAGTCAGCACGGTCATTTTGGGCTGTTTCTTTCACCATTGCAGTAAAGTGATGTAGTGAGGCCCATCTGAGTGGGTCAAAATATCTCACACAAGCCATTTTTCCATCGACAACAGCGAATTTGTGCAGTTGCTTGGGGCGGCTCTTGCTATGAGAAGTAAGTCCTAGTGATTTTTCTTCCTCCCCCACATCTCATTTAGATGCTATAGCGAGCACATGTTTGTGAGACTGTGGGTCAATAGACACTAAATGGCGTATATTTTGCACACTACCCCTAAAATCTGAAATATTTAGCATCTGTTGAGACCCATTATGCTGCAGAGAGGTCTGGTGGGACAACCAACGCCATTAGGCATTATCTTGCCAGAACAGCAAAGTTAGACCTAACTTGTCTGCAATATTCAGGCCTTTCAAAATTCTTCCTCAAAAGAATATATCTTGCTGAAAAGAATTTCTGCAAATAGTTTGAAAATATTTTGTATCGTGATATAACCTATTGTATACAAATACGATCAAATTTGACAGAGCAACTTTCCCGTTTCCCTCTCATGTTAGAACGTAGCCTTGAGACGTTACCGTACCAATGAGACTTGAGAACGCCTACTTTTAACACTGACCATAGTTGGAATCACCCTCAGGTCAGTGCTCTGGAACGTTTTACATTGTCAGTTATTCTTTTGAGTTATGAGAATATGAGAAATGCTGAGAAGTAATCAATCACCACTAATGGCAACATTTAAATCTGTGCATATGTGAGAATAGTTTTTGTGGGTTACACTTAAAGATACTGTAGAATTGCATGTATTTATTTGCGGTTCTTGAGCCAATATTTGTGGAACTACAGCAACAAATTTACCCTGGATTATGTTTTTTCCTCTAGGTTCCATCGTGAGCTTTCCCAGTCCTTGACATGTTGTGAAAAGTGGTAAAGTACATTACACTCGCATGTCTCTACATACTGATTGCACCAGAAATGTTGAAGAAGACTGTCCTGATGAAAGTGGCTCACTGACACTAGTCTCACTGAAACCGGTAGACAATGGTTGCTACATGCGGGAGGCCAAAGTCTTGCCTAACCCCCTTTTTGAGCAACCTTTCATTGTTCCAAACTCCCTGTTGATAGAAACGACTTACTAACAGAGAGGGAGCATTTGTTTGCTTTTGTCTTCTACCGGTTTGTGATTAGTTGTTGCCTCTCACAAGATGCACCGTTACAAATATATATTTTTTTTAACCAAAGCACCACTAACGGTTATTCAGATAGTCTAAGGGCTATTAAATAATTATGTACCCACTTTAGACCTCTGATGATATGCCCTAGGTGTTCCTTTTTAACACCTTTGTTGTCTCTCATGGCATTTTTTCAGTCTTGTAGAGTGTGGTCAATGATAGACAAGGTTGAACATCCCTTTATATTCTTATACTATCTCTATTAGATAAGCGGCACATCAGTGTGATCTAGTATTAGATACGGATGAGGCAGATGTAGTTAGAAAATCGCTCTATCCTTCCTGTCTTTTCCACAACCTTGCCTATCTAGGCTACTTGGAGACTGAGGTAATCTCTCTGCTATAGATATAAATACCATATACAGATGTGTTTTGCCCCTGTGTTGTCTTAAAACACTTCATCAATACCCTGAGGTCCTCTTTCCCAATGTAATTGGTATCCCTCAGAGGAAAGTTCTCAGGGTGCTCAATGTGTTGATAACATTTCCCAATAATCGGATCCCCTTTTTATGCTGTGATTAAATCAGCATCTGGGGTCTCCTTACTCCATTGGGCAGTTGAAAGTTCATTGTGAGCATTTGTCTGGGACCTAGTGACAGCAGTGATCTGGATTTCCCCTAACAGGGACTCAATCTCAAGGAGACCCCCTGGATGGCTCTGGTTTTGGCCAGCTGATCAGGTAGGTCTTTACCATTTTTGTCTGGCCCCTCTATTCTGGAATGACTCTTAATATTTTACCAATAGATGGCCATCCCATTAGAGGTGACCAGATCATCAATTTTATGTATTAGCTTGCCACGTTTAAGTGGTTTGCTATTAGCACACAGCATGCATCTGGTTATTCCTAATTAACCAGGTGCTCAACGAACCCATTCCGGACATATTCTGAGTCGGTGATTATGACCAGTTCGTGCAGTTGGTGTTGGATGGCAGTGAGGATGGCCTGATGAACTGCCATCAACTCCACCACCTGACTACTGCAGGGACCGGTTTTGTACCCAGCGAAGGGCTGCGGAGCATCATTCACCCAGGCATTCCCCACGCCAGCCACCAGTTCCGTTTCCCTGTTGTTGTCAACATGGGAGGAGCACTCGTCCACAAACTGTGGGCATTCCCTCGCACTTGTCTTCTTCATAGACTTTGTGCGGGGACATCAATTACACCTCCATGTTGTCATGGGTTTTAAGACTTTCGTCCTTGAGACAGTTTTCTCTGGCACAATCATGCAAGTCAGTCAGACCTTGCGCGAGAGGACTCTTCTTGTTTTGGCCATATCTGACCTCCACAGGAAAGCCTTCCATGACAGAATCCAGGAAGTAATTCTGGAATTACTTACATTTCGGGCCCAGATTCTGTCGCTTGGGAGGGATTGCAACAGCTGGTGTGGAGTCTCCACTATGATGTGTTCCCCCTGGATGAACGGACGGTAATTTTTCAATGCCCACACCGTTGACAGGAGTGCCTTCTCACAATCGTTGAATTTTTCCTCCACAGAGGGTAAAGTCTTGCTTGCGTAAGAGATGACTTTATTGACCTTGTCATGATTTTGATATAAAACTGCTGTCAAGCATGTATTCGAGAACCCTGTCTCCAAGAAGAACTCCTTGTATTTGACAGGGTAAGCTAGACAAGGTGCTTATGAGTGACTTCTTTGGAGTTGCTTTACTGCCTCGGCTTGTCCCGGACCCCACTCCCACTTGACCCCCCCTTCAACAGATGGATCAGCGGTCTTGTGACCTCTGTGTAATCCTCAATGAACTTTCTACTGTAATTAGTCAGTCCAAGGAGGCTTCTTAGCTTACGCAGAGGTTGTGGGGTCTTTTAGTTTTAATAGTGCTTCCACTTTCTTCTGCTGTGGAGAGAGACTCTCAGGAGTTATTTCATGTCCCAAGAAGCTGACACAGGTCCTGCACCACTGTGCCTTCTGGAAGGACAGCTTTGCTCCAGCAACCCTCAACTGGGTCATAACATAACAGATTTCCACTGTGTGTTCCTCCACAGTTGAGCTTTTTATCAGGACATCATCCACATAGGCCAGGTTACCCCTTTCACCCAAGTCGGGCATGGCCTTATGTAGGAAGATGTTGAATTTGTTGCCGGAGTTTATGTATCCAAAGGGAGTCCGGGTCCATGTGTACTGCTGCCCCCCAAAGGTAAAGGCCAGCTTGTATTGATCCTCCCTACTGACGTGCATGGTCCAGTATCCATTTGTCAGGTCATTGGCAGTATATACCTTTGACCTCTGGATCCGGGCCAACCCTTGGTCAGTGTAGGGGAGAGGCCTTTGGGACACGTGGACCCGCTTATTTAGCTCCCTGAGGTCTGTGCAAAGTCTCCATTGGCCATTAGGATTTAAAATCCCCAGCACTAGATTATTAAAGGTGCTGTGGACTGGACGAATTATCCCAAGAAGCTCAAGGTTTTTGATTATTTCCGTCAGGGACTCCATAAATGCGAGAGACAAGCGATATTGCTTCACAAATACTGGAGTCATTCCAGGGTCCGTGGGAATTGTGATAGCATGTATCTCGGTGCAACCACAGTCATACGAATCCCACAGCAAAGATATCTTGGAAATCTAAGAACACCTGTTTCAACTTTTGCTTTTGCTCCCGAGTCTCACAGGCATCAACTAGGTTGACCCGCTCTTCAAACATTTGCCTGAAGGACAGAGGGTTTCAGGTAGGAGAGGCAGTCATTGTGGACCTGGAATATCACCTCATCCTGCCTTATGTCACAGGTCACCTCTGCCTCCCCGTAAGGGCAGGAAGAGCACAGCAGGAAATTCCCCCCTTGCCGGGTGAAGATCCTGTCTGGTGGTATGTCATTGTCACTGTCATTGTCACTGTCATTGTCAAAGCAGTCATTGGGGATTGGTCCTATCAGTTTATTTCCTAGATCCATGAAAAATGACGGTCATCAACCACCATTCCAATAATGGTGCCTGCGCCCAGAGTGATATTCCTAGGGTCGCTGTTATCCATCAATATTGGAATGGTGTTGTGTTATACATTGACTAATGGTGTTGGGTTTAACCCCAACCCCTGCTGTTGGAGATGGGCATTGAGATGTACATAGGCGTCAGAAGTTTTCAGTTGCTGACCTCTTTGAATTTTTAATTCAAGTGGGAATTGTCGGGTCCATCCTGGGATGGTGACCTCCTCTCCAATTTGAACTTCAATGGCATACGGCAGCAATTGGGCTATCCAAAATGCTTTCTCAGAATCATCAAAGCCCATTGGATTGCCCCCTAGTCGAGACTGTACTTGTAATTTATCAGGTCCAAATGAATTGCGAACTGAGTGAGAATGTAACGGCCTAAATAGAATGCAGCAGGGACATCTCGTACGACCCAACAATTATGTTCTATGCTTTTTTCACCCATAGAAATTTTGAGCATACAGCTGCTATACAGGAGATGTTTGGAATTGGTAGTTTCCAGGCCCATTTCCCACTTATCAATCAATTTAAATGTGGGAATGGCTGAATCTTTTGGGAGCTTTCTGAACATGGCTTTGCTGATGAAGCTCTTTCCGTTGTTCACACACACTCTGGCGAGAACAGACTCCTTCCCCTCATTTAACTGAATAGGGAAGAACAGCTGTTCCCTAATTTTCTGAATGTCAGCTAAACTTTGAGCTGGTTTCTCATCACTTTTGACTATAGAATTGGGATTTGCAGATTGTGAATCAGTATAACTTTTCAAAGTATTTCCTTCCAGTGTGGAATACCACTTAAAACTGGAAGGAAGTTGTATTTTCAGGAAGGGAGATGAGTTCCCATCAACGGTTTGCTGTCCTACAGCAATCACTGTAACGTCAGGTAATTGATTGTTTTGGAAATGAAACTCAGGAACTGTGCAACCTCTCCACATATTCTAATGCAATTGGAGATGATGAAACTCAGGATGAAACTTACATCTCTTCATTAATGAGTTTGAGCATTTTGGAAACTCCTTCCCAAAAACATCAGGGTCGACAGAAAGGCAGTATGAAGTATACGAGAGCTGCCATAAAACAAATGGGAGATAAGAAAAGTTCTTTGCCACAGGCAGCAGCCACAAAAATGGCTGACAGGCAGTCGAATGCAAACCGTTTCACTAAAGACAAATTGGAATTGGCTCTAAATCCAAAACATACGGCAGCTCAAAATCAAACAAGAAAAGAAATGCCGAAATCTTTGCGAGGACAACGTACATGTGCCTCAGGAAAAATAAAAATTATTAATATGCTTGATGACGATTCAGAGGTAAACTTGAACCGAGGCAATGTAATGCGATTATTTCACTCAGTACCGACATTAAGGATACTCAAGTCTGAAGATATACAAATTGTTGAATATATATCTGAAGAACAAGCTGATTGTGTTCTTTTACATATCAGCTCTCAAGCGGTCAGGAAGACCATATTGACGGCGAAAGAGGAACTGTTATGTGTAGGGTTCGAGATTTCTGAACACCTGGAGATGTCATCACGGTTGGCTGAAGCTCACGAGGAAAGAAATAAGTGAAAAACAACTTTGACTCAACGGCGAGCACCATTACGAACCCACTTGAGTACCAATCTATCATCTGTGACAAACGAAAAGTTTCAAATGCAAGCTAAAAGGAGACATTAACTAGTCATTCCCGGACAGGACGCCAACGCTACCCTCATTTCGTGGAACACCAGGGGATTCAGTCATTTATACAACGACTTCGCAGTGGACCTAACGAACAACTTTGCAATTTGCTTGCAGGAAACTTAGCTGCGGCAGCCACCAGTAAAGGTTGGCTATCGGATATTGATTAACCCTGCCGACAAAAACATAACAGGTCGTCCTTTTTCTGGTCTTCTAACGTTGATAAAAATAGGAACAAATTGGGAAGTGACTGAAACAAGCAATCCAAATCGCCACGTACAAGCGACCTTACTTTAAAGGTCGAGTGGAAAAATAGAGAAAGCCCAAAAGTTATTGCTGCTGAATGTCTACTGGAACCCAAGAAAGATCACTAGCAGCAAATTCACTACCTCCATAACAACGTTAATAGATAAGAACCAGTCGTCCCATCAAAATCTATGGATCATTGTGTGCGGAGATCTGAACCTAGCATGGTTCAATGGGAAAAAACAATTAATTGAAGTATCCCGACTAGAAGAACGTAAAGCCGGCTCCAGACGAATAAGATGGAACGATGCAATGGAGGCACGAGACTGCACAATGATCAACGGAAATGTGAAGGGAGACATCCCGCCACAAATCACCTGGCGAAACATGGGGTATGAAAAAACTTTAGACTACATCTGGACGTCTAATAATGTGACGAAGCTAATTCACAACCTGGCGATAATTCCGTCAAACTACAGTGATCATTCACTTTTGATCATGTCTTGGCAACCAGTTGCAAGACATTGGCAGGTTCTGCATGTACAGAGCTGGAAGTGAACTCTGGGCGTAACAGACTCAGGATAAAAGTAAACCAGATCCTGAAACTCACATCTGCTTTCCAATTACAAACCAAGGATAGTCTGGATCCACCAAACTACATCGCTTTACTGTCATACACCAATCTGACAATTAAAAGACAATACTATCAAGAACATGACCATTTGCACACATGGAGCGATACCTTGAGAAAGGAAAAAAGGAAATTAAGAAAAGATCTACGAGAGCTAAGATCTGGAAGCAACATAAATACAGCTACCTCGATAAAACACCGAAAACAAGTTTTTCGTAACTGGCTAAAGGCTTTCAACTTTCAGCGCGATCAAGAGCGCAGCGAGGCAATGCTAGCCTTAATTAAAACAAATAACACCAGAGACATCTGGAACATCTTGACCCAAGGCAGTATTAAGCATGCAAGCACAATGGCAAATGGTGTATCTGAAGCCAACTGGGTGAGGCATTTCGAGCAACTATTCACGTCACAATCAAGCAAGTTGGAAGTCAAAAATGATCCATCTTTAATTGCCTGGGACATAATTGAATATGAAGAAGACATAGCAAGTGCTATATCAAAGTTAAAAAATGCGAGAGCAGCCGGCCCAGATTGCATCACTAACATGATGTTAAAACAACACAAACAAGAATGGTCAGTCTTCATTTCGGAGCTGTTTAGGAAGATTGCAAAAACCAGGAAAATTCCATCATCCTGGTCCGAAGCAATTATTGTACCAATTCACAAGAAGGGCGACAGAGAAGATCCTGTCAATTATCGCCCAATTGCTTTATTGGACACTGTTGGGAAGGTATTTGCAACGTTCTTACAACAAAAAATAACAGCATGGGCTCGGAGGTCCGAAATCGATGATGAAAGACAAACCGGCTTAACAAAAGGAGTGGGCACGGAAAACAACCTCGCCATAGTAAACATCTTGAAGCTGGAAGCCATTCGGAAGAGGGAAAACTTATATTTCGCTTTTATTGACATGCAACAAGCGTTCAACACCATAAACTGAGAGATGCTTTGGGAAAAATTAAAGAAATGGAAATGCCCTCTCTCTCTGCTAAATCCAATACAAGCCTTGCATAAATCCACCACAATAAGAATAAGGCTGAATGCAAATGGTGATCTTTCAGAATCAATCGCAACAAATAAAGGAGTGAAGCATGGTTGCCCCTTGGCTGGGGTCCTATTTAAACTGTACATTGCTGATGTCTCGAAAGCCTTAGCTAATACACATTCATTCGCCCCAAAAGTAAACGGGCATCAAATACGCTGCTTGATTTATGCCGACGACCTGGTGCTGGCCGACAGAACTCCAATTGGCCTACAGCGTCTCCTAAGTGCCCTGGAAGGGTACATGGAAACAAATGACCTTAAGATTAATGTGAAAAAGACAAAGATCATGAAGTTTGGTCGCACAGAGGGACCAAGAAATAAGAACTTCAAGTGGTACATCAATAAGGTTCCAATAGACGAAGTGAATGTGATTCGATACCTAGGAATATCAATAAATACCTCAATCAGAGAACGGAGCTGGGCAAACGAGCTTTATAAGCGAACCTGAACCCTTGCACTACAAGGAGCAAGAATCCACACGTTATATGGGAAATTCACGCTTGTCCCAGTCCGTTCTTTCTATCTTCAAAAAGTGATCCGAGCAATCACATTCAGTGCAGAGGCAGGCTGGAATATTGACCTAAAAATCTGGACAAAACTTGAAGGAATCTTTTGGCGACGTGTGTTACAACTGCCAAAATACCTATCAATGACAATAATTCAAAATGAACTAGCAGTGGAGCCTCTGTACGGATTAGTTATTTGAAAATCCATGGCTTTGTTAAGAAAGATGGACCTCAACAAAGTGGAACCTGAATACAAAATCTTTGTTCCTCATGGTAAAATAAATCAGAATAACCTCTTGAAAGAATGGTCTCAAAGAATAAAAGTCTACATGCGGTCTGCAAATATTTCAATGGAGATGCTATTGAAATGGCCACAAATTGCTAGAAAAAAACTGAGGCAGTGGCTATGGATACAAAACCTAGACAAATATTACGACTTGGCAACTGCAATGGACTTGGGGCCGACAATGAACACATTAGACAATCCACCTAAACATCTCTGTCAATTTCCATCTAGACTACACAGAGACCGTTTTTTCCGCCTACGAACTAACATCTTTATGTCACGGCACATGCTGTGTGTGAGACACATGGAAAATGTTACAGATGACTCCTGTAGAGTCTGCAGGCTTTGTCCAGAAACAGTAAAGCACTTACTAACGGAATGTCAACAACTTAAGGATTCTAGATCCTTATTTATGGGCCAGTTTGCACCGATAACTGGAAACCTAGATGATTTATGGGTGCGAATTGAGTACACCTAGTTTGTGCAGCCATAAACTTGTTGGACAGTGTTCTATCTACATCGGAGAACACGATTAGCGAATAGAGTCGAGGCTGCTTTGGTTTGCTTTGTTTGCTTGTTCCTCCTTCATGTCATTTCTTTCATTTTAGTGCTGGCAGAATATTGACGCTGATGATGCAGATCTGAATAAGGACATCTGATTCTTAAGGAAATTGTAATAAAAGTTTGTAAGAAACTGTAAATTACAAATAAAAAAAATAAAGAAATTAAAAAAAAATAAACTCAATATGATCAGAATTTTGTTCAACCATGTGGCATGTGCCATTTAAGCTAACATGGTTGACACTTTGTTTGAATTTCATTGGCCTATTAGTCTGAGTCCAGAGGACCCTGTTTACACAGTCCATTAGGGGGGAAATCCTGCGAAGTATGTCATTCCCTAATAGACAGGGGTTTCCCTCTGAAATCAGGACTATGACCGGGTGTTTCACCTTATGTCGTCCAATTTTTATTTCCAAATCCTGCAGTCCCCTCGACAGGAATTTAATTCCCATTGCAGTTCTGGAGTTGTCCAGGGAGAGGGGTGAGAGGGATCTGGTGTCTCCCCCTCACCCCCCCTCCTGAATTTGGCTGCTCAAAAGCCCTTTTTGACAGAAGAGGGGCTTGGGATCCAGTATCCACCAGTGCTGAAAATGCACATTGCTCTTGCACTCGCATGGGGGCATAGAATCTCCCCTCCTTCTCCTCAAGTGGGAAAAGGTAATGGGCATTTTGGATAAGTTGGGTGGTCAATTTCTTTATTTTGGACTCCGGCAGAGTGGGGTTTTGGACATTTTTCTGTGCCAGAGTCTGGGAATCTGTAACAAAAATGTGGCATCCTGAAATAGGTGGGATTTTGGAATCCCCTGTTTCCCTTAACTCTGTGCTGCCCCCTCTTACCTGGCGACAGGCACCAGTACCAATTTGTGGGGAGGATCCCTCCATTACTATTTTTTCTCAGTTTGACAATTCTGGGGTTCAGGGATGGGTGACTCTGAATCAGTCCCCACATCCACCCAGTCTTCACTCAGATCTCTTGGGACCCATTTTTCTTTGGGAGGAATTCCCCGTCCCTGAAGGAGAAGATTCTTTTCCCAGAATCCTCTAAGGATTCTTCCCCTTCAAACTGGAGGACACTAACTTCCTCCACAAAATGGGCCTTGATGTCTTTATTTCTCGTACCCACTCTCTGCTCGCTGGGTTGCAGATTTTCGGGGGCAGGAGATTTTAGTTCCAGTTCCGGGGTGTCCAGGGGTTTTTCACGGGTGAGGAAGGAAGCTTCTTCTAGGGCTTTACACCACCCTTCCCTCTGTGTCTCCTCCTCTGGAACCGGTGCGTTATCTGGGCTCTCTCCCTGTCATTGTTTGAGGGGTTCTGAGCCGCCATGTTCATCTAAGGGTTATGTTGAGCCCTCAACATGCGACTCAGATCCTGTATTAGGTTCTGGACCTGGCGCTCCTCCCCTGTGTCGTACAGCAGAGTAGTCTTATGGCTCCTCCCTGCTTCCAGGGTTGGTGGAGAATTCCCCCCACTGCCCTGATTCGGTGGAGGTCTTCAGAATGCTCTTTTGGAGACTCATTTCATGCTGTTTTTTTTGCAAATTTGCAAATCGAACCAAATGGTCCCTTTGGAGATAGTGCTTTTGCAAATCTAATTCCCTGACTTTCTCCTCATAGGAGGCTTCCTGGTAAGAGACATTAGCTATAATATGTTTGTACCTATACAGGGACGCCGGTCCATCAATCTCTGATGGGTGGTGGCCTTCCTTTTCAAACATGCTATGCCTATTTAAGTCTGGCTGCCCCATGACACCCAGTTCATGTGAACCGGCAGACATGAAGTCAGCAGTGCACGAAATATTAAATGGGTTGGAGTCCCTTAGTACAGAGGGCAACACTCTGTGATCAGGGGTTGCCCTGTCGCTCTCTACTTGTTCAGGGTCCCTCAAGTTTGGATTTAGCCTGGAATAATCTTTCTCCAACCTCACAAGTTTCACCTTCTCAGCCCCTACCTCTTAATAGTAGGCAAAGGTCTAAGCCTTTTGCTCTGCTATCAAGGCTTGACTGGACGTTATTACCTGCTCTTGAGCTGCCATCTGCTTATAGAGTCCATTGTTCTCCTCACAGAGGGCCTCATTGTCTTTTTGTGCTGCCTGTATGGTTTGGGAACACTGTGACAATTGTTTGTTGTTGTAAGAGATTCACCTCCTGAGTTTGAGCATTTTCAGTTTGGGTGTTCTCTTCCAGAGCACCTTCTACTCATCTGGTGTGCTCCAATAACTTTTCGTATTCTACTTTTAGTTCATTTAGTGTCTTGAGACCTAACTCTCTTTTCTGTAGTTCTGCTTTTAAGTTGCACACTTCCTGACACAGGGCATCTTTCTCCTGATTTAGGGTGCCCCTTTGTTCAGCCAGGTCATCCCTTTGTTGCTTGATGGCATTTAATTTCTGGCGTTCTTGATCAAATTCTGCTTGCTGGTGGAGTTCTTTAATAATGAATGTATTACTTTCCTCTTCCACTTTCTTAATCTGCTTTTGTAACACAGTGATTGGTTCTGCGCAAACTTTATTATATTTTAGTTGTTGATTTAGTTTCTGTTGAGTCAACCTTTTCCTGACACTGCTCTTTCAATGCATCTAATTGTGCCTTTGGGTCTGAATTATTCTGTTGTTGTAGGGCCAAGTCCTCTTTGAGCTGTCTAATGTAATGTTCCAATCCAACCCCAGAATCTTGGCTCTTTTGCAATTTTTATACTGCTAATTTTAATTCAGTCTGGATTTGGTTTAGTATCCCGGACTGAGTTTGCGCAAAGGTTCTGTTTTCTTCATGTTTTGCCTGCATCACTCCCATATGGAGATACATGTAGGCTGTGATTCTGACAATTTTCATCTTTAATCTGCTCCTCTTTAATTTTCGGAGTCATGTATAACTTGCTCAAAGCTTGATGTAATAGGCCACCATCCTGCCACGTATCCATGTCCATGGCGGTGACCTGTTGTATCATCAGACCGCCTCATCTTGCTGTGCCCATTCCCCCCAGACAAATAACTTGTGAAGAAGGTGGTGCTTAACCACGTTGATTTCTACTGTGGTCATTTTGGAAAGTGTCCTTCTTTATTAATGTATTTATCTAAGCTTAACCTGTATTCTGTTGCTTTTTTTGTCTAGTTTGGGGCTGATTTTGCTTTAGTTTTACACACAGGCCTGGTACTTAGGGTTTATGTTTTGGGGAGGCGCTTTTTACAACGTAACACAGCTTTCTAGCCACACAAAGTATCATTACCTTGAAGTTTAGCCTGCTGTGTTAAGCTGCTACCGGCGGCAACACTTGTCTCAAATCCCAGCACGAGCCCCCAATCTGTTAAGGATTCCAATCGGGCCTCACACACCAGACCCGGACTCTTGCCCTTAGCCTAGGAGGTAGCGCACAATTAAAATACTTTTTCTTTATTTCCTATTAATTCAGATTGAGCTGGCACCCAACCTGTCTCACACGACCTTTGACAAACACCCTGGGTCCCAATGGACCATGAACCAGGCTGGTGGGTGATAATACAATATTTATTTATTTTAAATTCAAGAAAATCACACAAATTTAATATTGGGCAGCAATCACCAATGGGGTGATATTTAAAAGCAAAATTATGAAATACACTTAGTTTGATCTTCTACTATAACATATCGAAAGCACAAATGAATGGGAGCAATTTTACTGTTCGGGTAGATTTCCCCCTGCAATGCTTCCTCAAAACCCTATTAATCAAATTTTGATTCAAAAACCTATGCAATTGTATAAATAACACTCGGAATTGGAAAATAATTTATTTACATGTGCACGTGAATAAATGAGGTAAATATGAGTTATAACAGTGTCAGAGATGTACGAACACTAGCAACTACAAGGCAAGGTACCAACAAAGGGCATACAGTTCAAAAATCAACAGTGCAGCCAAAATCACAAGCATGGAAATTTCACTTTTTTGACTTTAAATGTCAAAATGGTTTGAAAAATGGCTGAAATAGACAGAATTGGAATGCAGTTTTTATGCTGGATGACAGATGCACATCACAGGGATAATATGCAAGTGAAAGAGTGACTAACTTAATAACAGGATGAGATTCTCACTGGGGAAGTAAATTCGGTTTTAAAAATAAATGCAGTTAACAGAGAAAATCAGTTTGGAAAGGAAAGGACAGGACAAGTTTCACTTAAACTAGATTTAGTGGCTAGAAAAGAGAAATGACACCCGTGAATAGGAAACTTACGCTGCAGTTGTAACCCTTCACGCAGTGTGCCTCTTTTTAGGGAGAAATAATTTATTTAATCAAAATATTACTAATATTACTAAGGACTTCCACATGACAAAAATGAGTGGAAGAAGGCCGCTTATACTAGGACATCAAGGACAGTATGCACAGAGAATTCTGACAGTTTTAACAAGTTATCAGGGTATTGATGGGATTACTTAGAGAGTGGAACAAAGACAAGGTATCAAGATGGCGTATGATATGTGTTGCTATGGGATGGGGTGATACTCACATCAGCACTGGCGTTTGGCATTTGGGACAGCCACCCGGGTTTCTGGACACCAAGGCAATATCTGGTCACTGGTCACTGGTCACCACAGTGGGGCTCCCCTAGAAGGAAACAGCTGTGCCTGTCTGGTCACTGGAGGGTACAGCTGGCATGCAGGTAGTGGAGAGAGAAGCCTCTCTGGTCACAGGATACTCTCCAAAAGGGTACCAGTGCTTCTCCCTGGGTTATTGGTATTTTCAGTGGGGTTTCAATTTCTGGATCAATGGTCCTGCCTGTATAGGGTCAGCTATGCTTTGGCCTGGCAGTGGAATCAGGAATCTGGAGTCTGGCATGATGAATATGGAAGGTCTGGATATGCAGGAGCTGGAAAATTCAGAAGAGTCTCCTGTCTCTGTGGGCTTCCCCCTTTTAGAAGGTGGGTGACATCACAGGATTTATTGTTGGGGCAGGCTTAGTCTGAACATGCCTCTAACAACTGAATAGGTCAGCCTATGTAGGTTGCCTCCTTCCTAGAAGCGGATTGGACTGAAGGAGGGAACTCAGTTTTATGGGGTGGGTTATTATGAGGCACAGAGCCATCCCACAGTTACATTTGCCAAAAATCAGTTCTGACCTAGATTGCAAATTTTTACAGTTGTGGCACTCTTGCAAATCACATAGACAAATTACATATTTCATACAGAGCATGGCAATCCAACTCCCAGGTCTTTCACTCTCTTCAGTGGGAAATATTCCACTGCAATTTTATACAGGTGTACCTATTATCGCAGAGCATGTTTGCATTAAATTTCAAAGTTATCCCATGAACACTTTTCCCATGAATGACATTCTACCGTTTGCATCCCGTACATGCTAGGGAAAGCCACAATGTCTTGTTTTAATGCCCCCAAAATCATATTTAATCTGTTAAACTTTTGAATTACTGCGTTGTACGGGCACAGAAATAAAATCTTAAAGTTTATTCATTCAAAACAGTCTTTTGGCCCAAATGGCCAGTGTTAGGAAAGATTTCTTAATTGTAGGTAATTTTCCTTCCATGTGGCAACCCCTAAACTTTTTGCTGTTGTTTTCACCCTGATCTAGACTTTGCCAGAGAAGCGCAGCATTCCGCCGCACTCCTCTGGGCTTTTGCTCCATTCTTACGGGGAAACTGACATGCCCTTAAGACAGTCAGTACCGGGAAATGTTGTTTTCCGTAGTTCTTTTCTCATGTTGCAGCTTTTGCTGCAACATGACACTAGAGGGCACTGTAAGCTAAGTTACTGCTCTGTTGGGTCTCTAGTCACTCTACAGGCCCTAGAACCTCTCATTGGATTGTTAACGAACGGTGCAAGTGAATCACGGACGGGACTGGTGGCAGCAATTGTTTCTTTGTGTTTTGAGCTCCTTTTGGCTGTTTAAGCGCATGTCTCGCGCTTAGCCCAAAATGGTGGCCTGGCTTCCAAAATGGCCAGACCACGAGGCTCTTTGTCCTGCCCGCTGACCGACTTGCCCCTTCACCTTCCCTAGGTCGAGCCGACCCGGGGCCTTCCTTATTTGGGCATGTACTTTCCCGCGAAACACAAATGCTTTTGAAGGCTTCTACAGGCCTTGTGTGTGCCTCCAGGATGTGGGCTGGGATGTCTGTTCCCAATACACATACTGGGTGCCAGAGAGTCTAGTGTGTCTTGAATGCCTGGGACCACAGTGGTCCGTGATAGGTCCACGTATGGTGTGAGTTTTTTGTGAGCAGATCTCCCATTGGGTCCTCTCCATTTTGGCGCGAAGGGAACCCTGGATAAGAGGAGGCTGGAAACACCACTACCATGTCGATCTCCTGAGTTCTCACGAACAAAGGATACAGGAGCCAAGTATCCTGCAACTAAGAGGCTGAACCGAGGAATCACTGGTGACCCGCTGAAGGACTGCTCCTCTGCACTGCTGTCGCCCTGTGAAACCATTCTGCCTCTGATCGAACGAGAAGGTCTGTGCTGGTAGTTCGACCCTTTGGAATACTGGGAACAGCTATTCTCGCCATCTTCATCATGTCCTGCACGTAAGCCTTCGGAAGCATCTCTGGGCCATCCAGTGGACTGACCAGCTAACCCAGGAGTCCTGCTCTGTCACCGCCATCAGGTTGTTGCTGTATTCCGAGTCCTTGACACTCTCACACGATTCGTACACTTGGCATTCCCAGGTCTGAAGTGAGAAGTGTACATTGGGCTGAAATACACATGGCCACTTCATTGCCCTGCTGTGGTAACAATCTGTGTGGGTTCACTGCGTTTGGGACATCCTCAACTCTAACTTCTGCTGCCGCGGAATCTACACGACGCCGAGACATCCCCTGCTCATATCTGAACCTGCCAGCACTGAAACTGACGCAGAGAAGCCTGGGTCTGCCTGCATCGGGGACCGGTGAGTAGCAACGCTAGGAACCGGTCGTCCTCCTGCAGTAGCCTGTAGCATTTCCTCACTATGTTAAACAGCACGCCTTTTTCCGCACCCGCACTCTGCTTCTACCCACAAGTGGAGGCCGCGCTTGAGTAGTGGAGATCTGTTCGTCCTAATTTGTTCACCGCTCTGAACTGCCTGATTTCCTTGAAGAGACTCCCCTTGGCCCGTTGGCACCAGCGTGTGCAGGTACTTTTGAGCACAAGGCTCCACTCTTCGTAGGGCTCGGACTTCCTTCTAGTTAGGTCGCCACTGAAGGCGAACTGGGTCTAACGATTACTTGCACTGCCTGTTTTCCTCCCCATCTAGGTGGTCTGCATATTTCGTGCTTCTAACTCTTTAGACCCTTCCGTAATTGTATATATATTGTATTTGATTGTGATGTGTTGGTTTACTTGAGTTTTATCGTGATTCTTTACTATGGTCAATATTACAAAGGCCTTGTCATAAATGTGTCTATATTTTTAATATAACACCTGCTTGGAGTGATTTGTAAGTGTCCTTGCTTTGGGTGCTCATTGCAGGCTTTCAGTCACCCTCACCCCTCTTGAGACCTAGTCTTGACCGCCGCCATCGCTACCCTGATTGGTCTGGCTTGTCCAGAGGTTACCCTGTTCCAAGAAACTAGACTGGCCTTCTGAACCTCTGCCCCTCCAGGGCAGAGTTCAGAAATCCATCTTAACAGCCAGCTTTGTCTCCCAAATAAGGGCATAACTTCCAAAGTTGCTCTGGAGTTTGCCGTGAGGCTCCCCAGTTGAAGTTGAGGGGCGGTGCTGTTCACAAAGTCACACCTAAGTGTCCTGGAAATCCTTTGTCTCTTGGCTGCAGAATGCCAGAAAGTCTGACGAGCGTGTTACATTCTCCCCCTTGGTCTATTCATAGTTTCCAGATGCTTGTCCCCTTTGGGGGAGGCCGGTCTTGTTCCCAGGAAGCAAATGTCCTTAGAGGCTAGGCCAGGAAAACCTGTTCTGTGGCTTCAACACACTTATTTATTATATATATTTTTTTCTGAACCAAAAAGCAAACTGTGGGACTTAAATTAAACATTTTGAACTCACCTCTAGATTTGAATTGGGACTGATAAAGTGATAATTACTATCATAAGCTACGTACTATCATAAGTCCTGGGTGTTAGTCTTAGCAGTGCACGGTGGTGGCGCGAGTTATGGTTGCTTGGCTTACCATAATTGGCAAATTTCAGGGGGTTTTCGATTTTACTTGGAACCATAATGTCCCTTTAACAAAGTTTTTTTACTGAATTTCATAGGTTTTTGGTAGCGCAACTAAACCATAACGTCCCTTTAACAACGTTTTGTTACTAAATTTCATAGGTTTTTATTAGTGCAACTTAACCATAATGTCTACGAACATCTGACTTCATTGCAGACCTTCCGGTGATTCCACATGACCATATGCTGGCGCGCAGCATGATGACGTGTCCGAGAACCCGTACGCCCTTCACAATAAGATATGTGCTTCTTGGACAGTTTGGAACTGCATTTTCTACTGATCTAGAAACTTTCAACTTCAACATATCCCTTGCACAGCTCCAACACCTATTCCTACTCATCCATTAACAATCTAGTACACAGTACATACTTTTAGCAAAACTGCTATTTACCTTAAAAATGGCATCAGCTAAGGCCATCCCTCCTCCCCAAGAGACACCACCACTGCTGTAATCGAGGAGCATAACAAACACTGCCCCCTACCTTAGAAATAATACACGCGCAACATTTTCACCTGTCCACCTGCCCCTTCATATTAGTGTTTGGTGCCTCTTCCCTCATTTCCCTCCCCACCTTTCGTTCTTAGCTCTCCTGCCAACAAAAAAATAAAATACATCCAACAAAAGAAATTTTCCTTTAGGAACCAGCTTTCACAGTTAAAAAAAAGAACTAAAAAAAAACATATAGACTCCTACTTTATATTTCTCCGTAAAGTACATAGGCCCTCATTACAACTCAGGCGTTAAGGGTTAACGCCACCTTTAACCCTTAACGCCTGATTCCCACCTTAACGCCTGCTTTTTGCAGGCGTTAAGTTCCATGGTGCTAAGGCACCTTGGTGCTAATTACGGCACCGTAATTTACGGTGCCGTAATTAGTGCCTTCCCCACTCCCATTATGCCCTATGGGGCAAAAATGGGAATGGGGAAGGGAAAATGGGAAATGGGGATTTACCGCCCCACTCACCTTGTAATGGGGCAGTAAATCCGCCATCCACCATGGTGTAAACATAGTTTACACCATGGTGGTAAAGTTGGTGCACTTAGCACCTCAGTTGTAATGAGGGCCATAGACTCAATAAGATTTTCCAACATTTCCATTTGCATTTTGTGTCATGCTAATGGCAATATAGGGGCGTTCATCCTCCGTTCCAGGGACTGGAATGGTGGATACTGGCCCAGCAGCCCAAGTTATCATCCCAAGCAAAGCGAGGGTGGATAACAACGTCTCTGGACCATTATCCCCCCATTCCAGCCCCTGAAATGGGGGATGAGGCCATTAGCAGCCTAGGTTCCCAAAGCAGGAACCCGTGGTACTAAAAAAGAGGATTTTTCATTCTAGGTTTAGGAAGGAAAATCCTTTTACAAGATGTCCACCATGGAAACGGAAGGCGGGAGTTCCATACAGGGCCCCTCTTCGCTTTCCATGGCAGCCTGCAGAAGGCAAAAAGAACACCCTATGACGAGCACATTTTATTTCCCTTTCAAATCTATCCTAATTTTGAATAACTTTACCACAAAGCCAGTCCCAGGTGGACATGGCCACTTTAATCCTATGTTTTGTCCCTTCTGGTCATGGCCAGTAGCCAGATTGTCTGGATCATGACCTTATATCATGAACCGGACATTCTGGACACTGCCCATGGCCACAGGCTACCCCTCAGTCACTAAAGCTATACCGCAATTTTTTTTAACTACATTATGACTAGGGCTGTACCGAACTTTGGCTTCGAGTCCCTATTCTGCCGAAGTTCGGCTGAAATACAGCTATCCGGTTTCGGCAGAATAGTTTCTGTTTAGGGACTCGAAGCCGAAGTCCATTTTCTATGATTAGCTGCCCTCTCCCTGTTTGGGAGATGACAGCCAATCATAGAAAGTTTGACAGTGTTCAGGCTGCAGAAGCCAAACAAGCTGTTTGCCTATTGGCTTCTGCAGTCTGACCACAGAGGAACCAGCCTAACATGTTGAAATAGGAAGCGAGGGAAGGGAACAGTTCTTCCCTTCCCTCACTTCCTATGCCAACAGACGGCACCGCAATAATGTTGTGTTTGTCGAGCCACCGGGCCAAAGCCGGTGGCCCGACATTGTATTGCATAGGGGGGCCGCGGCCCCCCCCCCCAGAGTTATGAGGCCGCCGGGGCACTTTGCCGACCCCGGCGGCCTCGATTTCTAATATGCCCCCCATCTCCCCTCATCACAGTGAGGCCGCGGGGGTGCCCTGCAGGAGCGGCCCCCCCAGACTCATGTGGCCGCCGGGGCACTTTGCCAACCCCGGCGGCCTCGCTGTGAAATGTGCCCCCCCTCACCCCTTGAGCCCAGTGAGGCCGCGGGGCCACAGGGAACCCCCGCAGCCTCACCGCAATAATGTTGTGTTTGTCGGGCCACCGGGCCAAAGCCGGTGGCTCGACATTGTATTGCATAGGGGGGCCGTGCCCCCCCCAGAGTTAGGAGGCCACCGGGGCACTTTGCCGACCCCGGCGGCCTCGATTTGTAATGTGCCCCCATGCCCCCTCATCACGGTGAGGCCGCGGGGGTGCCCTGCAACCCCACGGTCTCACCGCAGTTATTTCAGGTATGCTGGCCGGGCCACCGGTGCAAAGCCGGTGGCCCGACATTTGTTTTGCATTGGGTGGCCGCTCCTACAGGAGCGCCCCCCCAGACTCATGAGGCCGCCGGGGCACTGAAGCCACCCCGGCGGCCTCGCTGTGAAATGTGCCCCCTCATCACAGTGAGGCAGCAGGGGTGCCATGCCCCCGCCACCCGCAATGTTCTCCAATGTTCCCCCCACCCCCACAGTTGTCCCGCAATGTACTCCCATTTACCCCCACGCCTGAATTGTCCCATGATGATCTCCCATGTTCCCGCCCACCCCCACTGTTGTCCCGCAATGTTCTGCCATTTACCCCCAACCCCACTGTTGTCCCGCAATGTTCTCCCATGTTCCCCCACCCCCACATTTGTCCCGCAATGTACTCCCATTTACCCCCACCCCTCAATTGTCCCATGATATGATATGATATGATAGTTTATTTATATAGCGCCTATACACAATGTGTTTCAAAGCGCTTCAAGGAGGGAGGGGAACAAAGGAAAATACAGTTACATTCAGCAAAAGTCCTTGAAACAGTACAGAATGTAAACATAACTATCATAATAGGCCTGTCGACATTTCTGATAGTGCAAGTGCATAGAACAAGTAAGGCAAGAGGTAATGGATAGGAGGAGAACAAAGCAAGCAGTAACATTACTATGTCTGACGACAATTTACGCAGTGCAGGTGGTAACAAGAGGAGGGGCGGGAGGGGGGGCAAGGGTACGGAGGGGAAGGAGAACAAGGCATGATACTGAACAAAAATGTCGGTGACAAATTTGAAAGTAGGGGAGGGGGGGAGGAAGAGAACAAGGGGGGAGGAGGGGGGACAGACAAGCTGCTATCGAGAGTCACGGAACAAAAGATAGGAGTGCTAGGAGGGGGAAGTCTGAGAGGAGGGAGAAGGAGTGGGGAGTAGGAAAGGTAGTAGAAGAGGATGGATGTGAGGAGGTGGGAAGGGAAGGAGGCAGGAAGGGGGGTGGAACACATAGCAAAGAGGTGGAGCAGGCACTCAGGGGGAAAGGGGGGCACACAGGCACTCACGGAGGGCCAGGGGGAAACACAGGCACTCACGGAGGGGTAGGGGGGAACACAGGCACTCACGGAGGGGCAGGGGGGCACACGGGCACTCACAGGGGGGCAGGGGGCACACGGGCACTCACGGAGGGGCAGGGGGGCACACGGGCACTCACAGAGGTGCAGGGGGGCCCACGGGTACTCACGGAGGGGGAGGGGGGGCACACGGACACTTACAGAGGGGCAGGGGGGCACACAGGCACTCACAGAGGGGCCAGGGGGCACACAGGCACTCACGGAGGGGGAGGGGGGCACACGGGCACTCACGGAGGGGCAGGGGCACACAGGCACTTACGGAGGGGCAGGGGGGCACACAGGCACTAACAGAGGGGCAGGGGGGCACACAGGCACTTACAGAGGGGCAGGGGGGCACACAGGCACTCACGGGGGGGAAGGGAGGGCACACAGGCACTCACGGAGGGGCGGGGGGCACACAGGCACTCACGGAGGGGGGGGCACACCGGCACTCACGGAGGGGGAGGGGGCAAATGGGCACTCACGGAGGGGCAGGGGGGCACACGGGCACTCACGGAGGGGCAGGGGAGACACACGGGCAATCACGGAGGGGCAGGGGGCACACAGGCACTCACGGAGGGGCAGGGGGGCACACAGGCACTCACAAAGCGTCAGGGGGGCACACAGGCACACAGGCACTAGGAACTCACAGAGGGGCAGGGGGGCACACAGGCACTCACGGGGGCAGGGGGGCACACAGGCACTCACGGAGGGGCAGGGGGGCACACATACACTCACGGAGGGGGAGGGGGGCAACACAGGCACTCACGGAGGGGGAGGGGGGCACATAGGCACTCACGGAGGGGCAGGGGGGCACACAGGCACTCACGGAGGGGCAGGGGGGCACACAGGCACTCACTGAGGGGCATGGGGGCACACAGGCACTCACGGAGGGTGAGGGGGGGCACACGGGCAATCACGGAGGGGTAGGGGGCACATGGGCACTCACGGAGGGGTAGGGGGGCACACGGGCACACAGGCACTAGGAACTCACGGAGGGGCAGGGGGGCACACAGGCACTCACAGAGAGGTAGGGGGGCACACGGGCAATCACGGAGGGGCAGGGGGGCACACGGGCACACAGGCACTAGGAACTCACGGAGGGGCAGCGGGGCACACAGGCACTCACGGGGGCAGGGGGGCACACAGGTACTCACAAAGGGACAGGGGGCACACGGGCACACAGGCACTAGGAACTCACGGAGGGGCAGGGGGGCACAAAGGCACTCGCGGAGGGGCAGGGGGGCACACAGGCACTCACGGAGGGGCAAGGGGGCACACAGGCACTCACAAAGGGTCAGGGGGGCAAGGCACACAGGCACTAGGAACTCATGGAGGGGCAAGGGGGCACACAGGCAATCACGGAGGGGCAGGGGGGCACACGGGCACTCACGGAGGGGCAGGGGGGGCACACGGGCACACAGGCACTAGGAACTCACGGAGGGGCAGGGGGGCACACAGGTAATCACGGAGGGGCAGGGGGGCACACAGGCACTCACGGAAGGGCAGGGGGGCACACAGGCACTCACGGGGGGACAGGGGGCACACAGGCACTCACAAAGGGTCAGGGGGGCACACGGGCACAACAGGCACCAGGAACTCACGGAGGGGCAGGGGGGCACACAGGCACTCACAGAGGGGCAGGGGGGCACACAGGCACTCACGGAGGGGGACGGGCGAACGGCGTACTGCGGTGGACAGCGGTAGACAGGGCCTTTGAAGTGGCCCTTCGATGTTGCGGCCGGCTCCCGCCTCCCGGTTGCAGCCATTGGCTTAAGGGGCCAATGGCAACCAATGGGGGAGGGAGGCGGGAGCTGGCACCATAAGATGCAGAAACAACAGCAATTCAAAAACCTAGCCCAGCACACGGCCATCTTGGATGGTCTAAGGCATCAGGCCTCAATATGGCATATTTAAAACAAATCACCAGTAGAAATGCGCGTAGCGCAGCATGGTGATTCAAGTTAGATAAGGTATGCAGGCACGGTGAAATGTGCAATTAAGGCAGGTTTTCAAAGCTGCTCGCTGCAACTTGCCCAAGCGTCCCACAATTGTCAGCTCTTTACCCCACAGCAAAGCGCAGCAAGAAGAAGTCCAGGCATCGATGGAGGGTGCTGGGGAGCAGAGGGAAGGGGCTCCGTAGAAGGCAGCAGTAGGAAAGGAGTGAGTGAGGATGGAGGCGGGCCTCGCAGTGGCCCTTCGATGTTGCGGCCGGCTCCCGCCTCCCGGTTGCAGCCATTGATCTCCCATGTTCCCGCCCACCCCCACCCCCACTGTTGTCCCGCAATGTTCTCCCATGTTCCCCCACCCCCACATTTGTCCCGCAATGTACTCCCATTTACCCCCACCCCTCAATTGTCTCATGATCTCCCATGTTCCCGCCCACCCCCACTGTTGTCCTGCAATGTTCTGCCATTCACCCCCATCCCTCCATTGTCTCGCAATGTACTCCCATTTACCCCACCCCCTCCATTGTGCCATGATGTCCCTGCCTGAGCAGCCCCCAGGGTTGCTTTTAGCCTTGCCCTCCATAGAGTTCTGTGTCTGAAATATTTTATGAGTGGATCTCAGTCCCGCTGGCTGTGATGGGACTTCTGCATCCCAAAGAGTCTCATAGTTTGTTCCTTTTAGGCCATAGTTGCTTGATCTTATGATCCAGTTGTCCTGGGCCATGTATTTGTTCTTGTAGACTTGTTGTGACAAAATGTGAGGAGTAGAAAAATTGTGCATTTTCTTAATCCTGCAACACTTGTCTAGCAGTAACATCATCCTTTTCTTTACTTTAGTTATACCACAGCCCAGAAAAGACACAGCACCTACCAAGGAAGCTCACCCCTGAGACGGACTTACACCACCTTGATGCAGATGCCTGCTTAGTGCCTACAATCCTGGTGAGTACTATGGGGGTTTTACTATTCAGGGGAAGCTTGCGGTGGGAGGTTAACACTCATATGCCTGATTAAATGAAAGACTGCTATATTATGCTTGCTGCCGTCAATGGATGTACATAATGACTCCAACTCCTGGCAATTTCAAGTGAGGTTTTTGTCGTTCATATTTCGTTTTTTTACATAGTTATTTTTGATAAAAGGTTTTTTCAAAAACTTTTTTAAAGGGAACCCCGATACCACTTCAGAGCCAAGAGCCATCATGCAGTACTGCCCTGCCAAAAAATTAAGTTTGACTTTTGCTTTACATTTCTTTGTCACCAGTACGAGCTTCTGATTTACCTAAAGGCCCACAAGCAACAGCTAGGAGACGTGCCCAGCAGAAACCCTATCCCTCGCCCAGAGCTGCAGAACCCCCTTCGTTGTCGGCATGAGTAGCACCAAGGAGAAAACCAGCCCTGTGTGGGATTACTTTACCATAAAAATGGACGATAACTCCAAGGCAGTGTGTTCTGTGTGCCTTGCGGTTTTGTCTCGTGGATCTGCAAACTCGAGACAGTGCAGCACATCAGCACTGACCAACCATCTGCGGTCCAAACATCACAATGAATATGTCCAATATGAAAGGAAAAAAGAGGCAGTTGTTGGGAGAATCAATAGCAATGTGTCTCCCGCAAAGTGCAAGAGGGCATTGTCACAGCTGCCCATTAAAGATTGTCTGGACAAAAAACAAGCGTGGCCTCTGGACAGCCCTTCCGCACATGCAGTGCATCGCAGTATTGGCGAAATGATAGCGCTAGACTTGCAACCATTTTCTGTTGTTGAGGATGTCGGTTTTGTGCGTTTACTCCATAAATTGGAGCCTAGGTATAAGGTACCATCACGTAAATATTTTTCAACACGCATCATCCCCGACCTGTATGAGAAAGTGAGCCAGTTTATTGCTTCAGAGGTTCAGAGGGCTGAGAAAATTGCATTTACTGTGGACATTTGGACATCTGATAACACTGTGAAATCTTTTATGAGCTTAACAGGGCATTGGCTGGCCAGCGACATGAAAAGGCATGGAGTTTTGTTGCAGTGCGAGGCTTTTGGCGGAAGCCATACTGGTGCCAAAATAGGATCAGCATTTCAAGAAATGCTAGAAAGGTGGCAAATTAGCCATTCCAAAGTGCACGTCATTCTTCGGGATAATGCCGCTAACATGTGCAAGGCCTTCAGAGAAGCAGACCAAGCTAATGTGGGGTGTTTTGCTCACACCCTACAGCTTTGCATCCATGATGGCCTTTTTGTGCAAGGATCTGTATCAGACATGATGGCACATGTAAGGAAACTTGTAGGCCACTTCAAAAATTCTAGTTCGGCCACGTCCCGCCTGCACGCACTGCAAAAAGATCTAGGGCTGCCTGAATTGCAGTTGATTCAAGATGTATCTACACAATGGAACTCGTCCTTTTTGATGATGGGGCGACTGGTAGGGCAGAGGCGGCCAGTAAGTTTGTACTGTGCGGAGGACGATAAAGTGTCAAATCTTTCTGCCTGCCAGTGGCTTTTGGCAGAAAATGTTTTATCTTTGTTGGCACCCTTTGCAGAGCTCACAAAAGAGATTTGCTCTCATGCATCAAGCATCTCCCTGGTGGTTCCTGCTGTGAAAGCTTTAAGGGCCTACCTGAGCTCTGGCGAGGTTAGGGACACTGGTGTGAAGCTAGTGAAAGCAGAGTTATTGAAGGCTGTAGAGGCAAGATTCAAAGACATTGAGGCTATATCTATCTACTGTGTGGCAACAGGCATTGATCCGCGGTTCAAATGAACATTTTTCAGCAATGATGTTGTGGCCAACAATGTGAAATGCTCTATGCACTCTACTGCCTTAGCCCTCTGTGAGCAATCCTCCCCTCCTGAGGGGCAACCTGCAGACCCTGACCCACAAGAGGATGAGCCACCACCCAAGAAGAGCGTTGCACCATGTGGCATATGGGCATTCTGGGACAGTGTTGTTGAGCAGTCCATGGCTGGTGTGAGTCAGTCCATAAGTTCCCTGGACACTGAGCTCACTGTCTTTTTGAGAGAGCCGCTGCTCCCTAAAACTGCAAACCCGCTGGAGTGGTGGGATATGAACAGTGTTCTGTTTCCAGGGTTGGCAAAAGTTGCGCGTGTGTACTTGGCACCTCCTCCTACCAGTGTGGACAGCGAGAGAGTGTTCAGTTCAGCTGGAGATATTTATTCCGAACACAGAAGTAGCCTCTTAGCTGAAAATGTTGAAAGGCTTGTTTTCCTAAAATACAACCTTCCCCTTACAGGTTACTCTTACTAGGAGTGAGGGCTTTTCCCGTAACTTTTGTTTTTTTTCTTTGTCTTTTGTCATAAGCTTACAGAGATGTGTCCAATTAATAAATATGTACCCATGCAATAGAATGCCTCCTTAGTTTATTCATTGAAATGCTGGTTTTTATGCCCTAGAATATGTTTGCCTAAAAAAAAAACTATTAGGCTCACTATTCGGCTCCGGCCGAATAGTTGACAAACTATTCGGTATCCGGCCGAATACTAAAATATGCTATTCGGTACAGCCCTAATTATGACACTTGTGAAATAAGAAAACACTGCCACATTTGCAAAATCATGCTTGTAGATCCTTGCCAATGCGCCTTACGCAGGTTTGCTGGTAATCCGCCCACATTTTATTTTTGCAAAAGTGTCAAAATAATGCACATACAATCGTCATATAAGCTACCCCCTCTGCACAAAATCCCACCAAACTTTGCAAACTCATTCAAAATCAGGTCAGAAATATCCCACCCATCTTCATCACCCCTCACCTCCCCAGACATTATTTCATAAGTTTCACAAGTGCAATGCTCAGAAAATATTATTGTCCCAAGGGTTCGGCCATGTATTTTTATACATACGTTGATCTATCGCAAACATTTTCAATTCACCTTACCTCACTTTTCCTCTTTTAAAAACATACAAAATCTGGCAGCAGGGTGCGTCCATCTTCTGCTATTCTTATCCATTGCTGCATCTGCCTAAGGTAAACTGCCCTGACGTCCCTAAATCATATGCCCCGCCCCTGAACCTCACATCACCAAACCTAGTGATATTCTACACCTTTCTCGGTGACGTTCCTTGTCAGCGTAGCCAAACGCGCCCATAATCACCTACGTGACGTGACGCAGAACCTGAAAATCAACACACATTGACTAACAACACAGAATGTCACAGCGGCTGAAGACACACCTTTTTAGATGATGAATTGGGGGAAAGCAGGGTTCAGGGTCACTCATCAGGCCGCAGTAATCGTTACTTAATGTCTGTCGTGCAGCTGCTGTGTTGTAAGTTTAAGCGCCCTGATGCCCTCGGGCTACCGGCGCTATACAAAAATAAAATACATTCATACAAAATACATACATAACATTTGCAATATTAAACCGTACTTTAAAAGAAAACAATAACACTGTGCAATTTGTAAAGTACTTTTATTTCAAAAGAAACGCTCCGAGAACATCAGACTATTGCCATATTCAATCAAATTGCACATTTGTTTCTTCACTCGCGATCCAAAATGTTTATCGTGAGGAACACGTTGTTCTTTTTGCGTACACAACGTGTTCGTTTTGGTAAAAGAACTGCTTGCGTCGCACAGTGAATTCCAGTGATTCTGCATCAACTTGGGGCTAGACCACCGTAAAGGATGTTATGTTACTCCTAATCGCCAGTACAGCGTAAGGGCATATGGGCCCTGGCCGATCGTCCCAAAAAAGAGTCACTATCATCCAGGCATTGACAGCTACGTTCAGCTGCTGATTGAAGAAGCCGTCAGTTGGCATCTGGAATCTATGACAATCGCAGAAAGGCAGAATATATCTGTTTCAAAAACATAACAGAAAATGTGTCTCAATACCCTAACTTTGTTACAATGTATCTATTGACTTATTAATTCGGCATAGAGTTCAAACTAACGATTAGCACAGACATCAAACAATCTCAACAAAGAGAAAACAACATGGAAACTTATACAAAATTCGATATGGTCATATGTGACATTTTAATGAAATATTAGCGTTGAACCTGGGTGAACCTAGTGGTGGTCTACATGCACCTCGATGCTGCACTCCCCATAACCACGTCAAAAAGATAACTACACACATAGTACTTGCGATTCATTCCAATACGCAACACAGAACAGACAAATAGAATATAACCCAAAAATAATCTTCAGGTAATAATAAGGTAATGCTTGTTCCGGTATACAATCGTCGAAAATCACACTTACATTATATTCACCATTTCCATTCTCTTGGTGTAAGTCAGACCGTGACGCTCACTGCGTTCGCACCAAAGATTCTTCATAAACTGAATTTACATGTTCCTTACACACTTTTGGAATGCATAACCTTATCAAACCTTCATTATTACAAACCTCCTCTCATTGCATTCCTTACGGAATGGTCCCTTTCTCTCAAGGTCAAAAAACAATTGAACCTTATACTGTGTGTCCCATACGTGGGCTTCCTTAGCTCGCAACCAAAAATTCAAAGCTGGTGACCTTCACTCAGAATCAAAATACATTCTCACTTTGCAACAACTTGCTCACCGCATCCATGACAACTGTTATTCTCATACACGTGCAGGGCCGCTCTTTGCATCAGACACTACACGTGGCTGCCTCAGATGCCAGACTCTAGGGGGCACCAGTCTGACCATTATTATTTTAATTACATTTTAACACAGACACATTAGTCCTTTATTTGCCGCGTTCTGGTTGTACCACATCAATTTATAAACATCAAGTGTTTTAATTAAGAGTGTAAAATAACCCGAAATTGCTTCTATTTAATATTAATAAATATTTGGCAACCAATATAAACAGTATAGAGTAACGGGCATTCGGAATGTAGTATTACTCTGCAATACCACAAGATAAAGTTGAGGTTGCAGACTACAGAAGCAACAATCTATATTTACAAGTCCACAATTCCATGATTATACATCTCCATCCCTTGAATGCCAAAATGCAATCTCTTTCACCTGTACTTTAGGCACATTATATTGTGGAACACCTCCAAATGTACGGTGTGACTTTTGTGACAAAAGAACACCCGTATTTTGCTTCTTGCAGCCATATCCCATCCCATCCTCATCAACCCTCACCTCCCCAGAGATTATTTGATAAGTTTAACAAGTGCAATGTTGTGTTTTTTAATATGTTTTTGCCGTGATGTCCGCGGACACCAAAACACGGATGCAAGATGGCGGGTGCATCGGAACAATCAGACGCACTTCACGCTCTTCACCATCCAATCAGCGAACAGGTCGCATGTCCGCGGACATGATGCAAGCCAATCAACCAATTGGTGTCCTGTCTGCAGAGCGAACAGGGAAGTGTGTCCGCAAAGCGGACACAGATATCACAAATTCTTTGAGACCTACTTTTTGATCGTTTAAAAAAAATGACTGGATGGATTTTCACCAAATTTACAAAAGCACGCTTTCGGGACCAAGCCGCTGCTCCTGCCGCAAATTTGGTGAAAATCCGTCCAGAGGTTTGGACTGTAGGTGTGCACAAAGTTGGGGAAAAAAAATGTTGGGACGCCCCCATACAACTTTTCCCCCCATGAACCAAACCTCACCAAACTTTGCAAAAATATTCAGAGTGGGCCATATACTTTTTTTGCAAAGTTTTCCTATGGGATTAGCAATTTAACCATAACTACACAGCCACTATTGTGGCTGTGTAATATATATATATATATATATATATATATATATATATATATATTGGATCGGACTGTCTTCCTACAGTCGGCATGGGAGGCACTCCCCTGTACTACAGAGAATCACCAGGAAACTCGTTTACTGCGGACAAAATACCTTCTTTATTGTGCAGACCATGGCTATAAATAAAAACTACAAAGTATGTGGTGCTCCATACTTACAGGGTAATTCATAGAATTTCGCAGAAAGTGGGGCACACGGCTGGCGCACAGTGTGCACGTGCGAATGTCTGCGCCAGCCGCGTGCGCTAAAATCAATTTCTGCGCACAGCGTATTCATGGATTTTCGCCTCCAAAACCAGCCGTGGTGCAGAGTGGTGCAGCGACCCTGCAGCAGCGCTAGTTACGCCCCCAAGAACGCCCCTAGCGCAAGGAAAAGCCATCAAAATCCCCAATCCAGCGCAAAGGGCTGCGCTAACCCTGGACCAGTTACAGGGCTGCCAAACAGCAAACGCCAAGCGGGGAACATGCATTACTGGGGTTCGCGGGAAGTGTCACACGCGATTTCAGCAGGGTAGATGTATTTTGGGGGTTCGCGTGAGGTTTCACATGCGAAAGGGCCTGTGAGAGTGGGGTACGTGTATAACTGGGGTTCGCGGGAAGTTTCACACGCGATTTCAGCAGGGTACATGTATTTCGGGGGTTCGCGGGAAATTTCACACGCGAAAGGGCCTGTGCGAGTGGGGTACGTGCATAACTGGGGTTCGTGGGAAGTTTCACACACGATTTCAGCAGGGTACATGTACTACGGGGGTTCGTGAGAAGTTTCACACGCGAAAGGGCCTGTGCGAGTGGGGTACGTGTATAACTGGGGTTCGTGGGAAGTTTCACACGCAATTTCAGCAGGGTATGTGTATTACGGAGGTTCGCATGAAGTTTCACACGCGAAAGGGCCTGTGCGAGTGGGGTACGTGTATAACTGGGGTTTGCGGGAACTTTCACACGTGATTTCAGCAGGGTACGTGTATTTCGGGGGTTCGCGGGAAGTTTCACATGCGAAAGGGCCTGTGTGATTGGGGTACGTGTATAACTGGGGTTCGCGGGAAGTTTCACACACGATTTCAGCAGGGTACGTGTATTTCGGGGGTTCGCGGGAAGTTTCACACGCGAAAGGGCCTGTTTGAGTGGGGTACATGTATAACTGGGGTTCGCGGGAAGTTTCACACGTGATTTCAGCAGGGTACCTGTATTTCGGGGGTTCGCGGGAAGTTTCACATGCGAAAGGGCCTGTGCGAGTGGGGTACGTGTATAACTGGGATTTGCGTGAAGTTTCACAGGCGAAGGGGCCTGTGCGAGTGAGGTACATGTATAACTGGGGTTCGCGGGAAGTTTCAAACACGATTTCACCAGGGTCCCTGTATTACGGGGGTTCGCGGGAAGTTTCACACGCAAAAGGGCCTGTGCGAGTGGGGTACGTATATAACTGGGGTTCGCGGGAAGTTTCACACGCGATTTCAGCAGGGTACGTGTATTTCGCGGGTTTGCAGGAAGTTTCACACGCGAAACGTCCTGTGTGAGTGGGGTACGTGTATAACTGGGGTTCGCGGGAAGTTTCACATGCGATTTCAGCAGGGTATGTGTATTTCGGGGGTTTGCGAGAAGTTTCACACACGAAAGGGCCTGTGCGAGTGGGGTACGTGTATTTCGTGGATTCGCGGGCAGTTTCACACGCGATTTCAGCAGGGTACGTGTATTTCGGGGGTTCGCGGGAAGTTTCACACGCGAAAGGGCCTGTGTGAGTGGGGTACGTGTATAACTGGGGTTTGAGTGAAGTTTCACACGCAATTTCAGCAGGGTATGTGTATTACGGAGGTTCGCATGAAGTTTCACACGCGAAAGGGCCTGTGCGAGTGGGGTACGTGTATAACTGGGGTTTGCGGGAACTTTCACACGTGATTTCAGCAGGGTACGTGTATTTCGGGGGTTCGCGGGAAGTTTCACATGCGAAAGGGCCTGTGTGATTGGGGTACGTGTATAACTGGGGTTCGCGGGAAGTTTCACACACGATTTCAGCAGGGTACGTGTATTTCGGGGGTTCGCGGGAAGTTTCACACGCGAAAGGGCCTGTTTGAGTGGGGTACATGTATAACTGGGGTTCGCGGGAAGTTTCACACGTGATTTCAGCAGGGTACCTGTATTTCGGGGGTTCGCGGGAAGTTTCACATGCGAAAGGGCCTGTGCGAGTGGGGTACGTGTATAACTGGGATTTGCGTGAAGTTTCACAGGCGAAGGGGCCTGTGCGAGTGAGGTACATGTATAACTGGGGTTCGCGGGAAGTTTCAAACACGATTTCACCAGGGTCCGTGTATTACGGGGGTTCGCGGGAAGTTTCACACGCAAAAGGGCCTGTGCGAGTGGGGTACGTATATAACTGGGGTTCGCGGGAAGTTTCACACGCGATTTCAGCAGGGTACGTGTATTTCGCGGGTTTGCAGGAAGTTTCACACGCGAAACGTCCTGTGTGAGTGGGGTACGTGTATAACTGGGGTTCGCGGGAAGTTTCACATGCGATTTCAGCAGGGTATGTGTATTTCGGGGGTTTGCGAGAAGTTTCACACACGAAAGGGCCTGTGCGAGTGGGGTACGTGTATTTCGTGGATTCGCGGGCAGTTTCACACGCGATTTCAGCAGGGTACGTGTATTTCGGGGGTTCGCGGGAAGTTTCACACGCGAAAGGGCCTGTGTGAGTGGGGTACGTGTATAACTGGGGTTTGAGTGAAGTTTCACACGCGAAAGCGCCTGTGCGAGTGAGGTACATGTATAACTGGGGTTCGCAGGAAGTTTCACACACAATTTCAGCAGGGTATGTGTATTTCGGGGGTTCGCCAGAAGTTTCACACGCGAAAGGGCCTGTGTGAGTGGGGTACATGTATAACTGGGGTTTGCGGGAAGTTTCACACGTGATTTCAGCAGGGTACGTGTATTTCGGGGGTTCGCGGGAAGTTTCACATGCGAAAGGGCCTGTGCGAGTGGGGTACGTGTATAACTGGGGTTTGCGTGAAGTTTCACACGCGAAAGGGCCTGTGCGAGTGAGGTACATGTATAACTGGGGTTCGCGGGAAGTTTCACACACGATTTCAGCAGGGTACGTGTATTACGGGGGTTCGCGGGAAGTTTCACACGTGAAAGGGCCTGTGCGAGTGGGGTACGTATATAACTGGGGTTCGCGGGAAGTTTCACATGCGACTTCAGCAGGGTACGTGTATTTCGGGGGTTTGCGGGAAGTTTCACACGCGAAAGGGCCTGTGTGAGTGGGGTACGTGTATAACTGGGGTTCGCGGGAAGTTTCACATGCGATTTCAGCAGGGTACGTGTATTTCGGGGGTTTGCGAGAAGTTTCACACACGAAAGGGCCTGTGCGAGTGGGGTACGTGTATAACTGGGGTTCGCGGGAAGTTTCACACGCGATTTCAGCAGGGTACGTGTATTTCGGGGGTTCGCGGGAAGTTTCACATGCGAAAGGGCCTGTGTGATTGGGGTACGTGTATAACTGGGATTCGCGTGAAGTTTCACACGCGAAAGGGCCTGTGTGAGTGGGGTACGTGTATAACTGGGGTTCGTGGGAAGCTTCACATGCGATTTCAGCAGGGTACGTGTATTTCGGGGGTTTGCGAGAAGTTTCACACACGAAAGGGCCTGTGCGAGTGGGGTACGTGTATAACTGGGGTTCGCGGGAAGTTTCACATGCGATTTCAGCAGGGTATGTGTATTTCGGGGGTTCGCGGGAAGTTTCACACGCGAAAAGGCCTGTGCGAGTGGGGTACGTGTATAACTGGGATTCGCGTGAAGTTTCACACGCGAAAAGGCCTGTGCGAGTGGGGTACGAGTATAACTGGGGTTCACGGGAAGTTTCACACACGATTTCAGCAGGGTACGTGTATTACGGGGTTCGTGGGAAGTTTCACACGCGAAAGGGCCTGTGCGAGTGGGGTACGTACATAACTGGGGTTCGTGGGAAGTGTCACATGCGATTTCAGCAGGGTACGTGTATTACGGGGTTCGCGTGAAGTTTCACGCGCGAAAGGGCCTGTGCGAGTGGGGTACGTGTATATCTGGGGTTCGCGTGAAGTTTCACACGCGATTTTAGCAGGGTACGTGTATTTCGGAGGTTTGTATGACGTTTCACACGCAAAAGGGTCTGTGCGAGTGAGGTACGTGTATAACTGGGGTTCACGTGAAGTTTCACATGCGAAAGGGCCTGTGCGAGTGGGGTACGTGTATAACTGGGGTTCGCGGGAAGTTTCACACGTGATTTTAGCAGGGTACGTGTATTACGGGGGTTTGCAGGAAGTTTCACACGCAAAAGGGCCTGTGCAAGTGGGGTACGTGTATAACTGGGGTTTGCGGGAAGTTTCACATGCCATTGGAGCAGGGTACGTGTATTACGGGGGTTCGCGGGAAGTTTCATGCGTGAAAGGGCCTGTGCGAGTGGGGTACGTGTATAACTGGGGTT
The DNA here is from genome assembly GCF_040938575.1 of Ambystoma mexicanum. Classification (NCBI taxonomy): domain Eukaryota; kingdom Metazoa; phylum Chordata; class Amphibia; order Caudata; family Ambystomatidae; genus Ambystoma; species Ambystoma mexicanum. Next base: position 529,935,142 of record NC_090933.1, on the reverse strand, counting down.
TGCATGAAGTTTCACACGCGAAAGGGCCTGTGCGAGTGGGGTACGTGTATAACTGGGGTTTGTGCGAAGTTTCACACGCGATTTCAGCAGGGTACGTGTATTTCGTGGGTTCGCGGGAAGTTTCACACACGAAAGGGCCTGTGTGAGTGGGGTACGTGTATAACTGGGGTTCGCTGGAAGTTTCACACGCGGTTTCAGCAGGGTACGTGTATTTCGGGGGTTCGCGGGAAGTTTCACACGCGAAAGGGCCTGCGCGAGTGGGGTACGTGTATAACTGGGGTTCGCGGGAAGTTTCACACACGATTTCAGCAGGGTACGTGTATTTCGGGGGTTCGCGGGGAGTTTCACACCCGAAAGGGCCTGTGCGAGTGGGGTACGTGTATAACTGGGGTTCGCGGCAAGTTTCACACGCGATTTCAGCAGGGTACGTGTATTTCGGGGGTTCGCAGGAAGTTTCACCCGCGGAAGGGCCGGTGTGAGAGGGGTATGTGTATAACTGGGTTTCGCGGGACGTTCCACACGCGATTTCAGCAGGGTACGTGTATTTCAGGGGTTCGCGTGAAGTTTCACACGCGAAAGGGCCTGTGCGAGTGGGGTACGTGTATAACTGGGGTTTGCGGGAAGTTTCACACGTGATTTCAGCAGGGTTCGTGTATTACGGGGGTTCGCGGGAAGTTTCACATGCGAAAGGGCCTGTGCGAGTAGGGTACGTGTATAACTGGGGTTTGTGGGAAGTTTCACCTGCCATTGGAGCAGGGTACGTGTATTACGGGGGTTTGCAGGAAGTTTCACACGCGAAAGGGCCTGTGCGAGTGGGGTACGTGTATAACTGGGGTTTGCGTGAAGTTTCACAGGCGAAAGGGCCTGTGCGAGTGGGGTACGTGTGTAACTGGGGTTCGCGGGAAGTTTCACACACAATTTCAGCAGGGTACATGTATTACGGGGGTTCGCGGGAAGTTTCACACGCGAAAGGGCCTGTGCGAGTGGGGTACTTGTATAACTGGGGTTTGCGGGAAGTTTCACACGCGATTTCAGCAGGGTACGTGTATTTCGGGGGTTCGCGGGAAGTTTCACACGTGAAAGGGCCTGTGCGAGTGGTGTACGTGTATAACTGGGTTCGCTGGAAGTTTCACACGCGATTTCAGCAGGGTACATGTATTTCGGGGGTTTGCGGGAAGTTTCACACGCAAAAGGGCCTGTGTGAGTGGTGTACGTGTATAACTGGGGTTCGTGGGAAGCTTCACATGCGATTTCAGCAGGGTACGTGTATTTCGGGGGTTTGCGAGAAGTTTCACACACGAAAGGGCCTGTGCGAGTGGGGTACGTGTATAACTGGGGTTCGCGGGAAGTTTCACATGCGATTTCAGCAGGGTATGTGTATTTCGGGGGTTCGCGGGAAGTTTCACACGCGAAAAGGCCTGTGCGAGTGGGGTACGTGTATAACTGGGATTCGCGTGAAGTTTCACACGCGAAAAGGCCTGTGCGAGTGGGGTACGAGTATAACTGGGGTTCACGGGAAGTTTCACACACGATTTCAGCAGGGTACGTGTATTACGGGGTTCGTGGGAAGTTTCACACGCGAAAGGGCCTGTGCGAGTGGGGTACGTACATAACTGGGGTTCGTGGGAAGTGTCACATGCGATTTCAGCAGGGTACGTGTATTACGGGGTTCGCGTGAAGTTTCACGCGCGAAAGGGCCTGTGCGAGTGGGGTACGTGTATATCTGGGGTTCGCGTGAAGTTTCACACGCGATTTTAGCAGGGTACGTGTATTTCGGAGGTTTGTATGACGTTTCACACGCAAAAGGGTCTGTGCGAGTGAGGTACGTGTATAACTGGGGTTCACGTGAAGTTTCACATGCGAAAGGGCCTGTGCGAGTGGGGTACGTGTATAACTGGGGTTCGCGGGAAGTTTCACACGTGATTTTAGCAGGGTACGTGTATTACGGGGGTTTGCAGGAAGTTTCACACGCAAAAGGGCCTGTGCAAGTGGGGTACGTGTATAACTGGGGTTTGCGGGAAGTTTCACATGCCATTGGAGCAGGGTACGTGTATTACGGGGGTTCGCGGGAAGTTTCATGCGTGAAAGGGCCTGTGCGAGTGGGGTACGTGTATAACTGGGGTTTGCATGAAGTTTCACACGCGAAAGGGCCTGTGCGAGTGGGGTACGTGTATAACTGGGGTTTGTGCGAAGTTTCACACGCGATTTCAGCAGGGTACGTGTATTTCGTGGGTTCGCGGGAAGTTTCACACACGAAAGGGCCTGTGTGAGTGGGGTACGTGTATAACTGGGGTTCGCTGGAAGTTTCACACGCGGTTTCAGCAGGGTAGGTGTATTTCGGGGGTTCGCGGGAAGTTTCACACGCGAAAGGGCCTGCGCGAGTGGGGTACGTGTATAACTGGGGTTCGCGGGAAGTTTCACACACGATTTCAGCAGGGTACGTGTATTTCGGGGGTTCGCGGGGAGTTTCACACCCGAAAGGGCCTGTGCGAGTGGGGTACGTGTATAACTGGGGTTCGCGGCAAGTTTCACACGCGATTTCAGCAGGGTACGTGTATTTCGGGGGTTCGCAGGAAGTTTCACCCGCGGAAGGGCCGGTGTGAGAGGGGTATGTGTATAACTGGGTTTCGCGGGACGTTCCACACGCGATTTCAGCAGGGTACGTGTATTTCAGGGGTTCGCGTGAAGTTTCACACGCGAAAGGGCCTGTGCGAGTGGGGTACGTGTATAACTGGGGTTTGCGGGAAGTTTCACACGTGATTTCAGCAGGGTTCGTGTATTACGGGGGTTCGCGGGAAGTTTCACATGCGAAAGGGCCTGTGCGAGTAGGGTACGTGTATAACTGGGGTTTGTGGGAAGTTTCACCTGCCATTGGAGCAGGGTACGTGTATTACGGGGGTTTGCAGGAAGTTTCACACGCGAAAGGGCCTGTGCGAGTGGGGTACGTGTATAACTGGGGTTTGCGGGAAGTTTCACACACAATTTCAGCAGGGTACATGTATTACGGGGGTTCGCGGGAAGTTTCACACGCGAAAGGGCCTGTGCGAGTGGGGTACTTGTATAACTGGGGTTTGCGGGAAGTTTCACACGCGATTTCAGCAGGGTACGTGTATTTCGGGGGTTCGCGGGAAGTTTCACACGTGAAAGGGCCTGTGCGAGTGGTGTACGTGTATAACTGGGTTCGCTGGAAGTTTCACACGCGATTTCAGCAGGGTACATGTATTTCGGGGGTTTGCGGGAAGTTTCACACGCAAAAGGGCCTGTGTGAGTGGTGTACGTGTATAACTGGGTTCGCTGGAAGTTTCACACGCGATTTCAGCAGGGTACATGTATTTCGGGGGTTTGCGGGAAGTTTCACACGCGAAAGGGCCTGTGCGAGTGGGGTACGTGCATAACTGGGGTTCGCGTGAAGTTTCACACACGAAAGGGCCTGTGCGAGTGGGGTACGTGTATAACTTAGGTTTGCGGGAAGTTTCATACACGATTTCAGCAGGGTACGTGTATTACGGGGGTTCGCAGGAAGTTTTACACGCGATTTCAGCAGGGTACGTGTATTACGGGGTTCGCATGAAGTTTCACATGCGAAAGGGCCTGTGCGAGTCGGGTACGTGTATAACTGGGGTTCGCGTAAAGTTTCACACGCGATTTTAGCAGGGTACGTGTATTTCGGGGGTTCGCGTGATGTTTCACACGCGAAAGGGCCTGTGCGAGTGGGGTACGTGTATAACTGGGGTTCGCGGGAAGTTTCACACGTGATTTCAGCAGGGTACGTGCATTACGGGCGTTCGCGGGAAGTTTCACATGCGAAAGGGCCTGTGCGAGTGGGGTACGTGTATAACTGGGGTTCGCGGGAAGTTTCACATGCCATTGGAGCAGGGTACGTGTATTACGGGGGTTCGCAGGAAGTTTCACACGCGAAAGGGCCTGTGCGAGTGGGGTACGTGTATAACTGAGATTCACGGGAAGTTTCACATGCGAAAGGGCCTGTGCGAGTGGGGTATGTGTATAACTGGGGTTCGCGGGAAGTTTCACACGCAATTTCAGTAGGGTACGTGTATTTTGGGGGTTCGCAGGGAGTTTCACATGCGATTTTGCTGTCAGAGCGGGGTACGTGAATTTCAGGGGTGTGCGGTGAGTTCTACATGTGAATTGGCAGTGTGGGTCCTCCCAGGTGTTCCCTCTACACCCCCCATGGCACCTGCAGGCAGCCCACACCACAGGGGACTACCCCCCACCCCTGGTCATGTCCCGCAGGCAGCCCATTTACCATGGGCATGCCCCCCAGCCAAGCCACATGTCAGCTTGAACCCCCACCCCCCAGCAGTCAGGGGCACCTGCCAGCAGGCCCCCACACATGTCCCACACATGTCCCCTTGCACCCCAACCCCCAGCAGTGAGGGGCACCTGCCAGCAGGCCCCCACACATGTCCCACACATGTCCCATTGCACCCCCAACACCCAGCAGTCAGGGGCACCTGCCAGCAGGCCCCCACTCATGTCCCACTCATGTCCCCCAGCACCCCCACCCCCCAGCAGTGCAGGGCACCTGTCAGCAGGCCCCCCACACATGTCCCCTTGCACCCCCCAGGCCCCAGCAGTCAGGGGCACCAGCCAGCAGGCCCCCACACATGTCCCCCTGCACCCCCCAGCAGTGCAGGGCACCTGCCAACAGGCCCCCACTCATGTCCCACTCATGTCCCCCAGCACCACCAGCTGTCAGGGGCACCTGCCAGCAGGCCCCCCACACATGTCCCACACATGTCCCCCTGCACCCCCACCCCCAGCAGTCAGGCCCCCCACATGTCCCCTTGCACCCCCAACACCCAGCATGCAGGGGCACCTGCCAGCAGGCCCCCACTCATGGCCCACTCATGTCCCCTAGCACCCCCACCCCTCAGCAGTGCAGGGCACCTGCCAGCAGGCCCCCACACATTTCCCCCTGCACTCCACCCCCCAGCAGTGCAGGGCACCTGCCAGCAGGCCCCCACTCATGTCTCACTCTTGTCCCCTATCACACCACCCCTTAGCAGTACAGGGCACCTGTCAGCAGGCCCCCACTCATGTCCCACTCATGTCCCCCAGCACCCCCACCCCCCAGCAGTGCAGGGCTCCTGCCAACAGGCCCCCACTCATGTCCCACTCATGTCCCCCAGCACCCCCAGCTGTCAGGGGCACCTGCCAGCAGGCCCCCCACACATGTCCCACACATGTCCCCCTGCACCCCCACCCCCAGCAGTCAGGCCCCCCACACATGTCCCACACATGTCCCCTTGCACCCCCAACACCCAGCATGCAGGGGCACCTGCCAGCAGGCCCCCACTCATGGCCCACTCATGTCCCCCAGCACCCCCACCCCTCAGCAGTGCAGGGCACCTGCCAGCAGGCCCCCACACATTTCCCCCTGCACTCCACCCCCCAGCAGTGCAGGGCACCTGTCAGCAGGCCCCCACTCATGTCTCACTCATGTCCCCTAGCACCCCACCCCCCAGCAGTACAGGGCACCTGTCAGCAGGCCCCCACTCATGTCCCACACATGTCCCCCTGCATCCCCAACCCCCAGCAGTCAGGGGCACCTGCCAGCAGGCCCCCACACATGTCCCCCTGCATCCCCACCCCCCAGCAGTGCAGGGCACCTGCCAGCAGGCCCCCACTCATGTCCCACACATGTCCCCCTGCACCCCCACCCCCAGCAGTCAGGGGCACCTGCCAGCAGGCCCCCCACACATGTCCCACACATTTCCCCTTGCACCCCAACCCCCGGCAGTCAGGGGCACCTGCCAGCAGGCCCACACTCATGTCCCACTCATGTCCCCCAGAACCCCCACCCCCCAGCAGTGCAGGGCACCTGTCAGCAGGCCCCCCACACATGTCCCACACATGTCCCCTTGCACCCCCCAGGCCCCAGCAGTCAGGGGCACCAGCCAGCAGGCCCCCACACATGTCCCCCTGCACCCCCACCCCCCAGCAGTCAGGGGCAACTGCCAGCAGGCCCCCACTCATGTCCCACTCATGTCCCCCAGCACCCCCACCCCCCCAGCAGTCAGGGGTACTGTTAGGCAGAAACCTGTGCAGTTCCCTCTGGGGCCACTGCAAAAAGTTTAAGACTACAGGAGTTAGCAGTAAACCCAATTGGTAGCAGTCTGCACCACCCAGATTTACCTGGTAGCTGTCGCTGAGCAGTCAGACTTCTCTCAAGACGAGTTAGGCAGTATTTAGAGTATACAAAATAGGGCAATTTACACAGTAGAACAAGCAGACACTGATCAGAGCTTGGTTGTAAGATATATAATTATTTATTTAAAAACCCTCTATGAAAAACACACTGGCACTAATATGGCAAACAACTTCAATCACAGTTACTATAAGTATATAACAATCCCATAACAATATTTCGACAAGTCTAGGTTCAAAGACACCAATTATTTGGAGGCAGAGGTGAGTGCTTAACCTAGATGGCACTCTAGTATTCGTTAGAAGGGGAGAGAAAAAGGCAGGGTTTGAAACCAACTCAGTACCAACACTTTTACGAAGCAAATGCAAGGCAAGCAAGGGAGGGTCTACTGTAGATCACAAAGTTCAGAGGCCATGCCCACTCGGAGAGAGGCAAGGCGGTATGTCCCACAACTACCACGAGTGCGAGTGGGGTACGTGCATAACTGGGGTTCGCGTGAAGTTTCACACACGAAAGGGTCTGTGCGAGTGGGGTACGTGTATAACTTAGGTTTGCGGGAAGTTTCACACACGATTTCAGCAGGGTACGTGTATTACGGGGGTTCGCGGGAAGTTTCACATGCGATTTCAGCAGGGTACGTGTATTACGGGGTTCGCATGAAGTTTCACATGCGAAAGGGCCTGTGCGAGTCGGGTACGTGTATAACTGGAGTTCGCGTAAAGTTTCACACGCGATTTTAGCAGGGTACGTGTATTACGGGGGTTCGCGTGATGTTTCACACGCGAAAGGGCCTGTGCGAGTGGGGTACGTGTATAACTGGGGTTCGCGGGAAGTTTCACACGTGATTTCAGCAGGGTACGTGCATTACGGGGGTTCGCGGGAAGTTTCACACGCGAAAGGGCCTGTGCGAGTGGGGTACGTGTATAACTGGGGTTCGCGGGAAGTTTCACATGCCATTGGAGCAGGGTACGTGTATTACGGGGGTTCGCAGGAAGTTTCACACGCGAAAGGGCCTGTGCGAGTGGGGTACATGTATAACTGGGATTCACGGGAAGTTTCACATGCGAAAGGGCCTGTGCGAGTGGGGTATGTGTATAACTGGGGTTCGCGGGAAGTTTCACACGCGATTTCAGTAGGGTACGTGTATTTTGGGGGTTCGCAGGGAGTTTCACATGCGATTTTGCTGTCAGAGCGGGGTACGTGAATTTCAGGGGTGTGCGGTGAGTTCTACATGTGAATTGGCAGTGTGGGTCCTCCCAGGTGTTCCCTCTACACCCCCCATGGCACCTGCAGGCAGCCCACACCACAGGGGACTACCCCCCACCCCTGGTCATGTCCCGCAGGCAGCCCATTTACCATGAGCATGCCCCCCAGCCAAGCCACATGTCAGCTTGAACCCCCACCCCCCAGCAGTCAGGGGCACCTGCCAGCAGGCACCCACACATGTCCCACACATGTCCCCTTGCACCCCCAACCCCCAGCAGTGAGGGGCACCTGCCAGCAGGCCCCCACACATGTCCCCTTGCACCCCCAACACCCAGAAGTCAGGGGCACCTGCCAGCAGGCACCCACTCATGTCCCCCAGCACCCCCACCCCCAGCAGTGCAGGGCACCTGCCAGCAGGCCCCCACTCGTGTCCCACACATGTCCCCCTGCACCCCTACCCCCCAGCAGTCAGGGCCACCTGCCAGCAGGCCCCCACACATGTCCCCCTGCACCCCCCAGCAGTGCAGGGCACCTGCCAACAGGCCCCCACTCATGTCCCACTCATGTCCCCCAGCACCCCCAGCTGTCAGGGGCACCTGCCAGCAGGCCCCCACACATGTCCCACACATGTCCCCCTGCACCCCCACCCCCAGCTGTCAGGCCCCCCACACATGTCCCACACATGTCCCCTTGCACCCCCAACACCCAGCATGCAGGGGCACCTGCCAGCAGGCCCCCACTCATGGCCCACTCATGTCCCCCAGCACCCCCACCCCTCAGCAGTGCAGGGCACCTGCCAGCAGGCCCCCACACATTTCCCCCTGCACTCCACCCCCCAGCAGTGCAGGGCACATGCCAGCAGGCCCCCACTCATGTCTCACTCATGTCCCCTAGCACCCCCACCAGTACAGGGAACCTGTCAGCAGGCCCCACTCATGTCCCACACATGTCCCCCTGCACCCCCAACCTCCAGCAGTCAGGGGCACCTGCCAGCAGGCCCCCACACATGTCCCCCTGCATCCCCACCCCCCAGCAGTGCAGGGCACCTGCCAGCAGGCCCCCACTCATGTCCCACACATGTCCCCCTGCACCCCCACCCCCAGCAGTCAGGGGCACCTGCCAGCAGGCCCCCCACACATGTTCCACACATGTCCCCTTGCACCCCAACCTCCGGCAGTCAGGGGCACCTGCCAGCAGGCCCACACTCATGTCCCACTCATGTCCCCCAGCACCCCCACCCCCCAGCAGTGCAGGGCACCTGTCAGCAGGCCCCCCACACATGTCCCACACATGTCCCCTTGCACCCCCCAGGCCCCAGCAGTCAGGGGCACCAGCCAGCAGGCCCCCACACATGTCCCCCTGCACCCCCCAGCAGTGCAGGGCACCTGCCAAAAGGCCCCCACTCATGTCCCACTCATGTCCCCCAGCACCCCCAGCTGTCAGGGGCACCTGCCAGCAGGCCCCCCACACATGTCCCACACATGTTCCCCTGCAGCCCCACCCCCAGCAGTCAGGCCCCCCACACATGTCCCACACATGTCCCCTTGCACCCCCAACACCCAGCATGCAGGGGCACCTGCCAGCAGGCCCCCACTCATGGCCCACTCATGTCCCCCAGCACCCCCACCCCTCAGCAGTGCAGGGCACCTGCCAGCAGGCCCCCACATATTTCCCCCTGCACTCCACCCCCCAGCAGTGCAGGGCACCTGCCAGCAGGCCCCCACTCATGTCTCACTCATGTCCCCTAGCACCCCACCCCCCAGCAGTACAGGGCACCTGTCAGCAGGCCCCCACTCATGTCCCACACATGTCCCCCTGCACCCCCAACCCCCAGCAGTCAGGGGCACCTGCCTGCAGGCCCCCACACATGTCCCCCTGCATCCCCAACCCCCGGCAGTCAGGGGCACCTGCCAGCAGGCCCACACTCATGTCCCACTCATGTCCCCCAGCACCCCCACCCCCCAGCAGTGCAGGGCACCTGTCAGCAGGCCCCCCACACATGTCCCACACATGTCCCCTTGCACCCCCCAGGCCCCAGCAGTCAGGGGCACCAGCCAGCAGGCCCCCACACATGTCCCCCTGCACCCCCACCCCCCAGCAGTCAGGGGCAACTGCCAGCAGGCCCTCACTCATGTCCCACTCATGTCCCCCAGCACCCCCACCCCCCAGCAGTTAGGGGTACTGTTAGGCAGAAACCTGTGCAGTTCCCTCTGGGGCCACTGCAAAAAGTTTAAGACTACAGGAGTTAGCAGTAAACCCAATTGGTAGCAGTCTGCACCACCCAGATTTACCTGGTATCTGTGGCTGAGCAGTCAGACTTCTCTCAAGACGAGTTAGGCAGTATTTAGAGTATACAAAATAGGGCAATTTACACAGTAGAACAAGCAGACACTGATCAGAGCTTGGTTGTAAGATATATAATTATTTATTTAAAAACCCTCTATGAAAAACACACTGGCACTAATATGGCAAACAACTTCAATCACAGTTGCTATAAGTATATATCAATCCCATAACAATATTTCGACAAGTCTAGGTTCAAAGACACCACTTATTTGGAGGCAGAGGTGAGTGCTTAACCTAGATGGCACTCTAGTATTCGTTAGAAGGGGAGAGAAAAAGGCAGGGTTTGAAACCAACTCAGTACCAACACTTTTACGAAGCAAATGCAAGGCAAGCAAGGGAGGGTCTACTGTAGATCACAAAGTTCAGAGGCCATGCCCACTTGGAGAGAGGCAAGGCGGTATGTCCCACAACTACCACAGTGGAAATGCACTTCAAGTCTTTCTAGCAAAATGTCACAGAAAGGTTGGACCAGTTTTAGAACAAAAGTTAAGAAGGTCTGGAGGCAACCCTGGGGAAAGGTAAGGATTTAAGACACCTCACCCTAACCGTTTCAAGGGAAGCCAGGCGGACACAGTACCTTGAAAGTGGAGAGACAGCTCCGGCGGGGGCAGTTGTTCCTGGTGGTGGATGCAAGTCGGGGCTTTGCCAGAAGAAGAGATGATCTTGTCGTAGAGGAAAGTTTAAGATCGTTGCACCACCAGGGAAGAGACCAGCCGCGGAGTGCTCAGTCACAAGGCACCACCTTTTGGTCACGGTACAGTGATTAGTGGATATCCGGTTGCCGGGGTGCTCAGCACGGGCAATTCGACCACTAGACGTCCTGGAAGCGAAGAAAAAGCAAGGGACTGGTTGTTCCCACCAGTCAAAGGGAAGAAGACTCTCCGGCAGGGAGATCTCCTCTGTCGTTGGGAAGTGGTGAGTCGGTTCAGCAGGGCTCCACCGGTGGTGTCGTCGTTGCAGGTCGGCTCAGCTTCTCCCTCGTCGGATTCTTAGGTCCTGTGGCGACTTCTGAAGTTCCAGTCCCAAAAGCCGTGCTTTCATGCAGAAAACCCCCATTCATTCAGCCTAGCTGTCAATCAAACATGCTAAGTGGTGTGCGGGGCGGCTCCCCACTTGGGCCAATCACACTCGAGTGCGACTTGAGTTGGCAAGGCAACTCAGTCCAGGGTTCCTAAACCCCCTCCTTCACCTCCTGTGGTACCCAGACAGAATGGCACCACTCTGGAGGGCTTCTGTGCAGAAGCCCGCCAAAAGTGGAACAAAGGGCTCAAACTTTGGTTTGGAGTTATAGAGGCGAACACATACGCCATTTTAAAAACCGAGTTCTGGCAGAAAATATCAACGGGTGAACTTATTTTAAGTCAATAAACCGGCGGTATGACCGAGGCTACATAGAAAAAGAATTAGCCTCGTACAATGGGAAAATCCCATAGGAATATATTCGCGGTCGAATATAAAAAGGAGTATCCACTGCCACCAGCCAAAACTCGACGAGGGGGGACGGGACAGTGCCCCCTCGAACAACAGACCCAGGGGTAATCAAATTACCCCTACCAGTACATCCACAATAGGATGGTTTCTACTGGTTCTGTTAGTAAATTTAGATATAGTAAAGCCAATGGTGACTTTACATGCCCTGGGAGACAATAGTCCGTCCCAGGGTATGGAGTCTATGGTGGGGGTCACCTAGGACACCCCAGTGTTACGGCACGGAGGGTGCTGTGTAACACACATAGCAAAACACATGAGACCCTACAGAATAAAAGACCCCATAGCCCATAGAACACATTAACATTCAAAGAAATACCACAAATCATGTCCAAGAGTGGGAGAAAAAGAGTCTCACTCTTGGCTAGATGAAAAAATCAAACTCCAGAAATCCAGCAAAGCTGCTGGGGGACGCACTAGGTTAGGAAATTCAGCCTAAACAGAGAATTCCCCCTAACAGGTACCTGCCAGCAGGCCCCCACACATGTCCCCCAGCACCCCCACCCCCCAGCAGTCAGGGGCACCTGTCAGCAGGCCCCCACTCATGTCCCACACATGTCCCCCTGCACCCCCACCCCCAGCAGTCAGGGGCACCTACAAGCAGGCCCCCCACACGTCCCACACATGTCCCCTTGCACCCAACCCCCGGCAATCAGGGGCACCTGCCAGCAGGCCCCCACTCATGTCCCATTCATGTCCCCTAGCACCCCTACCCCCCAGCAATGCAGGGCACCTGCCAGCAGGCCCCCCACACATGTCCCACACATGTCCCCTTGCACTCCCACCCCCCAGCAGTCAGGGGCACCTGCCAGCAGGCCCCCACACATGGCCCCTGCACTCCCACCCCCCAGCAGTCAGGGGCACCTGCCAGCAGGCCCCCACATATGTCCCCTGCACCCCCACCCCCCAGCAGTCAGGGGCACCTGTCAGCAGGCCCCCACTCATGTCCCACTCATGTCCCCCAGCACCCCCACCCCCCAGCAGTGCAGGGCACCTGCCAGCAGGCCCCCACACATGTCCCCCTGCACCCCCACCCCCCAGCAGTCAGGGGCACCTGCCAGCAGGCCCCCACACATGTCCCCCTGCACCCCCACCCCGCAGCAGTGCAGGGCACCTGCCAGCAGGCCCCCACTCATGTCCCACTCATGCCCCCCAGCATCCCCAGCAGTCAGGGGCACCTGCCAGCAGGCCCCCACTCATGGCCCACTCATGTCCCCCAGCACCCCCACCCCCCAGCAGTGCCGGGCACCTGCCAGCAGGCCTCCACACATGTCCCCCTGCACCTCCACCCCCCAGCAGTGCAGGGCACCTGCCAGCAAGCCCCCACTCATGTCCCACACATATCCCCCTACCCTCACCCCCAGCAGTCAGGGGCACCTGCCAGCAGGCCCCCCACACATGTCCCATACATGTTCCCTTGCACCCCAACCCCCAGCAGTCAGGGGCACCTGCCAGCAGGCCCCACTCATGTCCCACACATTTCCCCCTGCACCCGGACCCCCCAGCAGTCAGGGGCACCTGCCAGCAGGCCCCCACACATGTCCCCCTGCACCCCCACCCCCAGCAGTGCAGGGCACCTGCCAGCAGGCCCCCACTCAGGTCCCACACATGTCCCCCTGGACCCCCACCCCCAGCAGTCAGGGGCACCTGCCAGCAGGCCCCCCACACATGTCCCACACATGTCCCCTTGCACCCCAACCCCCAGCAGTCAGGGGCACCTGCCAGCAGGCCCCACTCATGTCCCACTCATGTCCCCCAGCACCCCCACCCCCCAGCAGTGCAGGGCACCTGCAAGCAGGCCCCCACACATGTCCCCCTGCACCCCCACCCCCAGCAGTCAGGGGCACCTGTCAGCAGGCCCCCACTCATGTCCCACACATGTCCCCCAGCACCCCCACCCCCCAGCAGACACCTGCAAGCAGACCCGCCAACATGTTTCACACATGTTGACTTCTACACCCCAGCAGTCAGGGGCATCAGCCAGCAGGCTCCCACACATGTCCCCTTGCACCCCCACCCCCCCAGCAGTGCAGGGCACCTGCCAGCAGGCCCCCACTCATGTCCCACACATGTCCCCCTGCACCCCCACCCCCCAGCAGTCAGGGGCACCTGCCAGCAGGCCCCCACACATGTCCCCCTGCACCCCCACCCCCAGCAGTGCAGGGCACCTGCCAGCAGGCCCCCACTCATGTTCCACACATGTCCCCCTGCACCCCCACCCCCAGCAGTCAGGGGCACCTGCCAGCAGGCCCCCCACACATGTCCCCTTGCACCCCAACCCCCAGCAGTCAGGGGCACCTGCCAGCAGCCCCCCACTCATGTCCCCCAGCACCCCCACCCCCCAGCAGTGCAGGGCACCTGCAAGCAGGCCCCCCACACATGTCCTACACATGTCCCCTTGCACCCCCACCCCCCCAGCAGTCAGGGGCATCAGCCAGCAGGCCCCCACACATGTCCCCCTGCACCCCCACCCCCAGCAGTCAGGGGCACCTGCCAGCAGGCCCCACTCATGTCCCACTCATGTCCCCCAGCACCCCCACCCCCCAGCAGTGCAGGGCACCTGCCAGCAGGCCCCAAACCATGTCCCACACATGTCCCCCTGCACCCCCACCCCCCAGCAGTCAGGGGCACCTGCCAGCATGCCCCCACACATGTCCCCCTGCACCCCCACCCCCCAGCAGTGCAGGGCACCTGCCAGCAGGCACCCACTCATGTCCCACACATGTCCCCCAGCATCCCCAGCAGTCAGGGGCACCTGCCAGAAGGCCCCCACTCATGTCCCACTCATGTCCCCCAGCACCCCCACCCCCCAGCAGTGCAGTGCAGGGCACCTGCCATCAGGCCCCCACTCATGTCCCACACATGTCCCCCTGCACACCCACCCCCCAGCAGTCAGGGGCACCTGCCAGAAGGCCCCCACACATGTCCCCCTGCACCCCCACCCCCCAGCAGTGCAGGACACCTGCCAGCAGGCCCCCACTCATGTCCCCCAGCATCCCCAGCAGTCAGAGGCACCTGCCAGCGGGCCCCTACTCATGTCCCACACATGTCCCCTTGCTCCCCCAACCCCCAGCAGTGAGGGGCACCTGACAGCAGGCCCCCACACATGTCCCCCTGCACCCCCACCCCCAGCAGTGCAGGGCACTTGCTAGCAGGCCCCCACTCATGTCCCCCTGCACCCCTACCCCCAGCCCCAGCAGTCAGGGGCACCTGCCAGCAGGCCCCCCACACATGTCCCACACGTCCCCCTGCACCCCCACCCCCAGCAGTCAGGGTCACCTGCCAGCAGGCCCCCCACACATGTCCCCTTGCACCCCAACCCCCAAAAGTCAGGGGCACCTGCCAGCAGGCCCCCACTCATGGCCCACTCATGTCCCCAGCACCCCCTCCCCCAGCAGTGCAGGGCACCTGCCAGCAGGCCCCCACACATTTCCCCCTGCACCCCCACCCCCCAGCAGTGCAGGGCACCTGCCAGCAGGCCCCCACAAATGTCCCCCAGCACCCCCTCCCCCAGCAGTGCAGGGCACCTGCCAGCAGGCCCCCACACATTTCCCCCTGCACCCCCACCCCCCAGCAGTGCAGGGCACCTGCCAGCAGGCCCCCCACACATGTCCCACACATGTCCCCCTGCACCCCCACCCCCAGCAGTCAGGGTCACCTGCCAGCAGGCCCCCCACACATGTCCCCTTGCACCCCAACCCCCAGCAGTCAGGGGCACCTGCCAGCAGGCCCCCACTCATGGCCCACTCATGGCCCACTCATGTTCCCCAGCACCCCCTCCCCCAGCAGTGCAGGGCACCTGCCAGCAGGCCCCCACACATTTCCCCCTGCACCCCCACCCCCAGCAGTGCAGGGCACCTGCCAGCAGGCCCCCACTCAGGTCCAACACATGTCCCCCTGCACCCCCACCCCCAGCAGTCAGGGGCACCTGCCAGCAGGCCCCCCACACATGTCCCACACATTTCCCCCTGCACCCGCACCCCCCAGCAGTCAGGGGCACCTGCCAGCAGGCCCCTACAATGTCCCCCTGCACCCCCACCCCCAGCAGTGCAGGGCACCTGCCAGTAGGCCCCCACTCAGGTCCCACTCATGTCCCCCAGCACCCCCACCCCCAGCAGTGCAGGGCACCTGCCAGCAGGCCCCCCACACATGTCCCCCAGCATCCCCACCCCCCAGCAGTCAGGGGCACCTGCCAGCAGGCCCTCACTCTTGTCCCACTCATGTCCCCCAGCACCCCTACCCCCCAGCAGCCAGGGGTACCTGCCAGCAGGCCCCCACACATGTCCCCCAGCACCCCCACCCCCCCAGCAGTCAAGGGCACCTGCCAGCAGGCCCCCACTCATGTCCCACACATGTCCCCCAGCACCCCCACCCCCCAGCAGTCAGGGGCACCTGCCAGCAGGCCCCCACACATGTCCCCCTGCACCCCCACCCCCAGCAGTGCAGGGCACCTGCCAGCAGGCCCCCACTCATGTCCCACACATGTCCCCCTGCCCCCCACCCCCAGCAGTCAGGGGCATCAGCCAGCAGGCCCCCACACATGTCCCGCTGCACCCCACCCCACAGCAGTGCAGGGCACCTGCCAGCAGGCCCCCACTCATGTCCTACACATGTCCCCCTGCACCCCCACCCCCCAGCAGTCAGGGGCACCTGCCAGCAGGCCCCCACACATGTCCCCCTGCACCCCCACCCACAGCAGTGCAGGGCACCTGCCAGCAGGCCCCCACTCATGTCCCACACATGTCCCCCTGCCCCCCACCCCCAGCAGTCAGGGGCACCTGCCAGCAGGCCCCCCACACATGTCCCACACATGTCCCCTTGCACCCCCAACCCCCAGCAGTCAGGAGCACCTGCCAGCAGGCCCCGACTCATGTCCCACTCATGTCCCCCAGCACCCCCACCCCCCAGCAGTGCAGGGCACCTGCAAGCAGGCCCCCCACACATGTCCCACACATGTCCCCTTGCACCCCCAACCCCCAGCAGTCAGGAGCACCTGCCAGCAGGCCCCGACTCATGTCCCACACATGTCCCCCTGCCCCCCACCCCCAGCAGTCAGGGGCACCTGCCAGCAGGCCCCCCACACATGTCCCACACATGTCCCCTTGCACCCCCAACCCCCAGCAGTCAGGAGCACCTGCCAGCAGGCCCCGACTCATGTCCCACTCATGTCCCCCAGCACCCCCACCCCCCAGCAGTGCAGGGCACCTGCAAGCAGGCCCCCCACACATGTCCAACACATGTCCCCTTGCACCCCCCCACGCCCCAGCAGTCAGGGGCATCAGCCAGCAGGCCCCCACACATGTTCCCCTGCACCCCCACCCCCCAGCAGTAAGGGGCACCTGCCAGCAGGCCCCCACTCATGTCCCACTCATGTCCCCCAGCACCCCCACCCCCCAGCAGTCAGGGGCACCTGCCAGCAGGCCCCAACTCATGTCCCACACATGTCCCCCTGTACCCCCACCCCCGGCAGTCAGGGGCACCTGCCAGCAGGCCCCCACTCATGTCCCACACATGTCCCCCTACCCCCACCAGTCAGGGGCACCTGCAAGCAGGCCCCCCACACATGTTCCCTTGCACCCCCAACCCCCAGCAATCAGGGGCACCTGCCAGCAGACCCCCACTCATGTCCCACTCATGTCCCCCAGCACCCCCCAGCAGTGCAGGGCACCTGCCAGCAGGCCCCCCACACATGTCCCCCAGCACCCCCACCCCCCAGCAGTCAGGGGCACCTGCCAGCAGGCCCCCACTCATGTCCCACACATGTCCCCCTGCAACCCCACCCCCAGCAGTCAGGGGCACCTGCCAGCAGGCCCCCACACATGTCCCCCTGCACCCCCACCCCCAGCAGTCAGGGGCACCTGCCAGCAGGCCCCCACTCATGTCCCACACATGTCCCCTTGCACCCCCAACACCAGCAGTCAGGGGCACCTGCCAGCAGGCCCCCCACACATGCCCCCCCCCCGACAGGTCATTACACTCCAGACCCATGCCCCTCATGGCCTCCCAAATCCCACCCCAGTCCAAACACCCCACATTGAATTCCCAAAGTCATGCTAGAAAATACATAACCAGCATGGCCGTGAATCACTGTCCCTCAGACCCACGCAATGGTGGCACATGACTGTGAAAAGATCAACATTGTGACATGCACAAAACAAATGATATAAGACCACATCAGTAAAGTATATAATAAATGTGTATTCAATAATTAACCAAATGCATAAAACAAAATCACACAATAATGGAAATAATGAAGAAAAAGCTGCATGTCCAAAATATTTAAAAAAATGTGTGAAAGCAGAATCCAAATCAATCCAAAAGAAAATGGGTCCAAAGATTCTGTCAGTCCAACCAAAGCCAAAGTGTAAAAATAAGACATCCATTGATCCATGGCAAAAAAGAAACTTAAATGAAGTGAAATCCAGTGTTGAACTATATACAAAGTACAAATCCAGGGTCCATGAACCCAACCATTGAAAGGAAACCTACAAAAACCCTACCTAATGAACAACTATATACAAAAAGGTGGGGCATTGTCCAAGCGCCCCAAATGAAATGAAAAACAAAAGGAAACCTAACACTAATTAACTATATACAATGGCAGCGGGCTAGTCCGACGGCTCACTTCCTGATTTCCCGGGCCAGGGCATCATCAAACTCCTGCTCGATGCCCCGGAGGCGGTCCTCTTCCATGGCCCAAAGGGTTCGCAGGGACGATGACATCCGGACCTCCAGGTCCCTGCGAATTGCCTCGAGGCACTCGGCCCGCCTCAAAGTCCTTTGCATGGAGTTCTCCGCTCTGACCATCGTGAGCCATGCCTCTTCCGTCCGCTGCCGCTCCGCATCTATAGCATGGCCTAACCGCTGCCACACGGAAGACACTTCCCGTCCTGGGTCCTACTGCCCTCCGGCCGATGCCTGCCCCTCCAATGTCGACGGCCCCGAGCCATCATGGCTCCAACCTTGTTGCTGCTGCTGCTGTGCCTGTGCCCGTGCCCTGGCTCCTGCTGCCTGCACATCCTCTTCCGGCTGGGGTGCAGTTGTTGAGGTGGCCACCCCTGCTGGACGTCCGACTCCCGACTGTGGCAGGTATATGTCTGGCCGCACGGTCAGAGGCAGCTCCAAAGGGTACCCAGGTGATACACCCGCACTGCACCCCCACCCCCCAGCAGTAAGGGGCACCTGCCAGCAGGCCCCCACTCATGTCCCACACATGTCCCCCTGCACCCCCCAGCAGTGCAGGGCACCTGCCAACAGGCCCCCACTCATGTCCCACTCATGTCCCCCAGCACCCCCAGCTGTCAGGGGCACCTGCCAGCAGGCCCCCACACATGTCCCACACATGTCCCCCTGCACCCCCACCCCCAGCTTTCAGGCCCCCCACACATGTCCCACACATGTCCCCTTGCACCCCCAACACCCAGCATGCAGGGGCACCTGCCAGCAGGCCCCCACTCATGGCCCACTCATGTCCCCCAGCACCCCCACCCCTCAGCAGTGCAGGGCACCTGCCAGCAGGCCCCCACACATTTCCCCCTGCACTCCACCCCCCAGCAGTGCAGGGCACCTGCCAGCAGGCCCCCACTCATGTCTCACTCATGTCCCCTAGCACCCCCACCAGTACAGGGAACCTGTCAGCAGGCCCCACTCATGTCCCACACATGTCCCCCTGCACCCCCAACCCCCAGCAGTCAGGGGAACCTGCCAGCAGGCCCCCACACATGTCCCCCTGCATCCCCACCCCCCAGCAGTGCAGGGCACCTGCCAGCAGGCCCCCACTCATGTCCCACACATGTCCCCCTGCACCCCCACCCCCAGCAGTCAGGGGCACCTGCCAGCAGGCCCCCCACACATGTCCCACACATGTCCCCTTGCACCCCAACCTCCGGCAGTCAGGGGCACCTGCCAGCGGGCCCACACTCATGTCCCACTCATGTCCCCCAGCACCCCCACCCCCAGCAGTGCAGGGCACCTGTCAGCAGGCCCCCCACACATGTCCCACACATGTCCCCTTGCACCCCCCAGGCCCCAGCAGTCAGGGGCACCAGCCAGCAGGCCCCCACACATGTCCCCCTTCCCCCCCCCAGCAGTGCAGGGCACCTGCCAACAGGCCCCCACTCATGTCCCACTCATGTCCCCCAGCACCCCCAGCTGTCAGGGGAACCTGCCAGCAGGCCCCCCACACATGTCCCACACATGTCCCCCTGCAGCCCCACCCCCAGCAGTCAGGCCCCCCACACATGTCCCACACATGTCCCCTTGCACCCCCAACACCCAGCATGCAGGGGCACCTGCCAGCAGGCCCCCACTCATGGCCCACTCATGTCCCCCAGCACCCCCACCCCTCAGCAGTGCAGGGCACCTGCCAGCAGGCCCCCACACATTTCCCCCTGCACTCCACCCCCCAGCAGTGCAGGGCACCTGCCAGCAGGCCCCCACTCATGTCTCACTCATGTCCCCTAGCACCCCACCCCCCAGCAGTACAGGGCACCAGCCAGCAGGCCCCCACTCATGTCCCACACATGTCCCCCTGCACCCCCAACCCCCAGCAGTCAGGGGCACCTGCCTGCAGGCCCCCACACATGTCCCCCTGCATCCCCAACCCCCGGCAGTCAGGGGCACCTGCCAGCAGGCCCACACTCATGTCCCACTCATGTCCCCCAGCACCCCCACCCCCCAGCAGTGCAGGGCACCTGTCAGCAGGCCCCCCACACATGTCCCCTTGCACCCCCCAGGCCCCAGCAGTCAGGGGCACCAGCCAGCAGGCCCCCACACATGTCCCCCTGCAACCCCACCCCCAAGCAGTCAGGGGCAACTGCCAGCAGGCCCTCACTCATGTCCCACTCATGTCCCCCAGCACCCCCACCCCCCAGCAGTTAGGGGTACTGTTAGGCAGAAACCTGTGCAGTTCCCTCTGGGGCCACTGCAAAAAGTTTTAGACTACAGGAGTTAGCAGTAAACCCAATTGGTAGCAGTCTGCACCACCCAGATTTACCTGGTAGCTGTGGCTGAGCAGTCAGACTTCTCTCAAGACAAGTTAGGCAGTATTTAGAGTATACAAAATAGGGCAATTTACACAGTAGAACAAGCAGACACTGATCAGAGCTTGGTTGTAAGATATATAATTATTTATTTAAAAACCCTCTATGAAAAACACACTGGCACTAATATGGCAAACAACTTCAATCACAGTTACTATAAGTATATATCAATCCCATAACAATATTTCGACAAGTCTAGGTTCAAAGACACCACTTATTTGGAGGCAGAGGTGAGTGCTTAACCTAGATGGCACTCTAGTATTCGTTAGAAGGGGAGAAAAAAAGGCAGGGTTTGAAACCAACTCAGTACCAACACTTTTACGAAGCAAATGCAAGGCAAGCAAGGGAGGGTCTACTGTAGATCACAAAGTTCAGAGGCCATGCCCACTCGGAGAGAGGCAAGGCGGTATGTCCCACAACTACCACAGTGGAAATGCACTTCAAGTCTTTCTAGCAAAATGTCACAGAAAGGTTGGACCAGTTTTAGAACAAAAGTTAAGAAGGTCTGGAGGCAACCCTGGGGAAAGGTAAGGATTTAAGACACCTCACCCTAACCGTTTCAAGGGAAGCCAGGCGGACACAGTACCTTGAAAGTGGAGAGACAGCTCCGGCGGGGGCAGTTGTTCCTGGTGGTGGATGCAAGTCGGGGCTTTGCCAGAAGAAGGGATGATCTTGTTGTAGAGGAAAGTTTAAGATCGTTGTACCACCAGGGAAGAGACCAGCCGCGGAGTGCTCAGTCACAAGGCACCACCTTTTGGTCACGGTACAGTGATTAGTGGCTATCCGGTTGCCGGGGTGCTCAGCACGGGCAATTCGACCACTAGACGTCCTGGAAGCGAAGAAAAAGCAAGGGACTGGTTGTTCCCACCAGTCAAAGGGAAGAAGACTCTCCGGCAGGGAGATCTCCTCTGTCGTTGGGAAGTGGTGAGTCGGTTCAGCAGGGCTCCACCGGTGGTGTCGTCGTTGCAGGTCGGCTCAGCTTCTCCCTCGTCGGATTCTTAGGTCCTGTGGCGACTTCTGAAGTTCCAGTCCCAAAAGCCGTGCTTTCATGCAGAAAACCCCCATTCATTCAGCCTAGCTGTCAATCAAACATGCTAAGTGGTGAGCGGGGCGGCTACCCACTTGGGCCAATCACACTCGAGTGCGACTTGAGTTGGCAAGGCAACTCAGTCCAGGGTTCCTAAACCCCCTCCTTCACCTCCTGTGGTACCCAGACAGAATGGCACCACTCTGGAGGGCTTCTGTGCAGAAGCCCGCCAAAAATGGAACAAAGGGCTCAAACTTTGGTTTGGAGTTATAGAGGCGAACACATACGCCATTTTAAAAACCGAGTTCTGGCAGAAAATATCAACGGGTGAACTTATTTTAAGTCAATAAACCGGCGGTATGACCGAGGCTACATAGAAAAAGAATTAGCCTCGTACAATGGGAAAATCCCATAGGAATATATTCGCGGTCGAATATAAAAAGTAGTATCCACTGCCACCAGCCAAAACTCGACGAGGGGGGACGGGACAGTGCCCCCTCGAACAACAGACCCAGGGGTAATCGAATTACCCCTACCAGTACGTCCACAATAGGATGGTTTCTACTGGTTCTGTTAGTAAATTTAGATATAGTAAAGCCAATGGTGACTTTACATGCCCTGGGAGACAATAGTCCGTCCCAGGGTATGGAGTCTATGGTGGGGGTCACCTAGGACACCCCAGTGTTACGGAACGGAGGGTGCTGTGTAACACACATAGCAAAACACATGAGACCCTACAGAATAAAAGACCCCATAGCCCATAGAACACATTAACATTCAAAGAAATACCACAAATCATGTCCAAGAGTGGGAGAAAAAGAGTCTCACTCTTGGCTAGATGAAAAAATCAAACTCCAGAAATCCAGCAAAGCTGCTGGGGGACGCACTAGGTTAGGAAATTCAGCCTAAACAGAGAATTCTCCCCAACAGGTACCTGCCAGCAGGCCCCCACACATGTCCCCCAGCACCCCCACCCCCCAGCAGTCAGGGGCACCTGTCAGCAGGCCCCCACTCATGTCCCACACATGTCCCCCTGCACCCCCACCCCCAGCAGTCAGGGGCACCTACAAGCAGGCCCCCCACACGTCCCACACATGTCCCCTTGCACCCAACCCCCGGCAAGCAGGGGCACCTGCCAGCAGGCCCCCACTCATGTCCCATTCATGTCCCCTAGCACCCCTACCCCCCAGCAATGCAGGGCACCTGCCAGCAGGCCCCCCACACATGTCCCACACATGTCCCCTTGCACTCCCACCCCCCAGCAGTCAGGGGCACCTGCCAGCAGGCCCCCACACATGGCCCCTGCACTCCCACCCCCCAGCAGTCAGGGGCACCTGCCAGCAGGCCTCCACATATGTCCCCTGCACCCCCACCCCCCAGCAGTCAGGGGCACCTGTCAGCAGGCCCCCACTCATGTCCCACTCATGTCCCCCAGCACCCCCACCCCCCAGCAGTGCAGGGCACCTGCCAGCAGGCCCCCACACATGTCCCCCTGCACCCCCACCCCCCAGCAGTCAGGGGCACCTGCCAGTAGGCCCCCACACATGTCCCCCTGCACCCCCACCCCCCAGCAGTGCAGGGCACCTGCCAGCAGGCCCCCACTCATGTCCCACTCATGCCCCCCAGCATCCCCAGCAGTCAGGGGCACCTGCCAGCAGGCCCCTACTCATGTCCCACACATGTCCCCTTGCTCCCCCAACCCCCAGCAGTGAGGGGCACCTGCCAGCAGGCCCCCACACATGTCCCCCTGCACCCCCACCCCCCAGCAGTGCAGGGCACCTGCTAGCAGGCCCCCACTCATGTCCCATGTCCCACTCATATCCCCCTGCACCCCTACCCCCAGCAGTCAGGGGCACCTGCCAGCAGGCCCCCCACACATGTCCCACACATGTCCCCCTGCACCCCCACCCCCAGCAGTCAGGGTCACCTGCCAGCAGGCCCCCCACACATGTCCCCTTGCACCCCAACCCCCAGCAGTCAGGGGCACCTGCCAGCAGGCCCCCACTCATGGCCCACTCATGTCCCCCAGCACCCCCACCCCCCAGCAGTGCCGGGCACCTGCCAGCAGGCCTCCACACATGTCCCCCTGCACCTCCACCCCCCAGCAGTGCAGGGCACCTGCCAGCAAGCCCCCACTCATGTCCCACACATATCCCCCTACCCTCACCCCCAGCAGTCAGGGGCACCTGCCAGCAGGCCCCCCACACATGTCCCATACATGTCCCCTTGCACCCCAACCCCCAGCAGTCAGGGGCACCTGCCAGCAGGCCCCACTCATGTCCCACACATTTCCCCCTGCACCCGGACCCCCCAGCAGTCAGGGGCACCTGCCAGCAGGCCCCCACACATGTCCCCCTGCACCCCCACCCCCAGCAGTGCAGGGCACCTGCCAGCAGGCCCCCCACACATGTCCCACACATGTCCCCTTGCACCCCAACCCCCAGCAGTCAGGGGCACCTGCCAGCAGGCCCCACTCATGTCCCACTCATGTCCCCCAGCACCCCCACCCCCAGCAGTGCAGGGCACCTGCAAGCAGGCCCCCACACATGTCCCCCTGCACCCCCACCCCCAGCAGTGCAGGGCACCTGCAAGCAGGCCCCCACACATGTCCCCCTGCACCCCCACCCCCAGCAGTCAGGGGCACCTGCCAGCAGGCCCCCACTCAGGTCCCACACATGTCCCCCTGGACCCCCACCCCCAGCAGTCAGGGGCACCTGCCAGCAGGCCCCCCACACATGTCCCACACATGTCCCCTTGCACCCCAACCCCCAGCAGTCAGGGGCACCTGCCAGCAGGCCCCACTCATGTCCCACTCATGTCCCCCAGCACCCCCACCCCCAGCAGTGCAGGGCACCTGCAAGCAGGCCCCCACACATGTCCCCCTGCACCCCCACCCCCAGCAGTCAGGGGCACCTGCCAGCAGGCCCCCACTCATGTCCCACACATGTCCCCCAGCACCCCCACCCCCCAGCAGACACCTGCAAGCAGACCCGCCAACATGTTTCACACATGTCGACTTCTACACCCCAGCAGTCAGGGGCATCAGCCAGCAGGCTCCCACACATGTCCCCTTGCACCCCCACCCCCCAGCAGTGCAGGGCACCTGCCAGCAGGCCCCCACTCATGTCCCACACATGTCCCCCTGCACCCCCACCCCCCAGCAGTCAGGGGCACCTGCCAGCAGGCCCCCACACATGTCCCCCTGCACCCCCACCCCCAGCAGTGCAGGGCACCTGCCAGCAGGCCCCCACTCATGTTCCACACATGTCCCCCTGCACCCCCACCCCCAGCAGTCAGGGGCACCTACAAGCAGGCCCCCCACACGTCCCACACATGTCCCCTTGCACCCAACCCCCGGCAAGCAGGGGCACCTGCCAGCAGGCCCCCACTCATGTCCCATTCATGTCCCCTAGCACCCCTACCCCCCAGCAATGCAGGGCACCTGCCAGCAGGCCCCCCACACATGTCCCACACATGTCCCCTTGCACTCCCACCCCCCAGCAGTCAGGGGCACCTGCCAGCAGGCCCCCACACATGGCCCCTGCACTCCCACCCCCCAGCAGTCAGGGGCACCTGCCAGCAGGCCCCCACATATGTCCCCTGCACCCCCACCCCCAGCAGTCAGGGGCACCTGTCAGAAGGCCCCCACTCATGTCCCACTCATGTCCCCCAGCACCCCCACCCCCAGCAGTGCAGGGCACCTGCCAGCAGGCCCCCACACATGTCCCCCTGCACCCCCACCCCCCAGCAGTCAGGGGCACCTGCCAGTAGGCCCCCACACATGTCCCCCTGCACCCCCACCCCCCAGCAGTGCAGGGCACCTGCCAGCAGGCCCCCACTCATGTCCCACTCATGCCCCCCAGCATCCCCAGCAGTCAGGGCCACCTGCCAGCAGGCCCCTACTCATGTCCCACACATGTCCCCTTGCTCCCCCAACCCCCAGCAGTGAGGGGCACCTGCCAGCAGGCCCCCACACATGTCCCCCTGCACCCCCACCCCCCAGCAGTGCAGGGCACCTGCTAGCAGGCCCCCACTCATGTCCCACTCATATCCCCCTGCACCCCTACCCCCAGCAGTCAGGGGCACCTGCCAGCAGGCCCCCCACACATGTCCCACACATGTCCCCCTGCACCCCCACCCCCAGCAGTCAGGGTCACCTGCCAGCAGGCCCCCACACATGTCCCCTTGCACCCCAACCCCCAGCAGTCAGGGGCACCTGCCAGCAGGCCCCCACTCATGGCCCACTCATGTCCCCCAGCACCCCCACCCCCCAGCAGTGCCGGGCACCTGCCAGCAGGCCTCCACACATGTCCCCCTGCACCTCCACCCCCCAGCAGTGCAGGGCACCTGCCAGCAAGCCCCCACTCATGTCCCACACATATCCCCCTACCCTCACCCCCAGCAGTCAGGGGCACCTGCCAGCAGGCCCCCCACACATGTCCCATACATGTCCCCTTGCACCCCAACCCCCAGCAGTCAGGGGCACCTGCCAGCAGGCCCCACTCATGTCCCACACATTTCCCCCTGCACCCGGACCCCCCAGCAGTCAGGGGCACCTGCCAGCAGGCCCCCACACATGTCCCCCTGCACCCCCACCCCCAGCAGTGCAGGGCACCTGCCAGCAGGCCCCCACTCAGGTCCCACACATGTCCCCCTGGACCCCCACCCCCAGCAGTCAGGGGCACCTGCCAGCAGGCCCCCCACACATGTCCCACACATGTCCCCTTGCACCCCAACCCCCAGCAGTCAGGGGCACCTGCCAGCAGGCCCCACTCATGTCCCACTCATGTCCCCCAGCACCCCCACCCCCAGCAGTGCAGGGCACCTGCAAGCAGGCCCCCACACATGTCCCCCTGCACCCCCACCCCCAGCAGTCAGGGGCACCTGCCAGCAGGCCCCCACTCATGTCCCACACATGTCCCCCAGCACCCCCACCCCCCAGCAGACACCTGCAAGCAGACCCGCCAACATGTTTCACACATGTCGACTTCTGCACCCCAGCAGTCAGGGGCATCAGCCAGCAGGCTCCCACACATGTCCCCTTGCACCCCCACCCCCCAGCAGTGCAGGGCACCTGCCAGCAGGCCCCCACTCATGTCCCACACATGTCCTCCTGCACCCCCACCCCCCAGCAGTCAGGGGCACCTGCCAGCAGGCCCCCACACATGTCCCCCTGCACCCCCACCCCCAGCAGTGCAGGGCACCTGCCAGCAGGCCCCCACTCATGTTCCACACATGTCCCCCTGCACCCCCACCCCCAGCCGTCAGGGGCACCTGCCAGCAGGCCCCCCACACATGTCCCCTTGCACCCCAACCCCCAGCAGTCAGGGGCACCTGCCAGCAGCCCCCCACTCATGTCCCCCGGCACCCCCACCCCCCAGCAGTGCAGGGCACCTGCAAGCAGGCCCCCCACACATGTCCTACACATGTCCCCTTGCACCCCCACCCCCCCCAGCAGTCAGGGGCATCAGCCAGCAGGCCCCCACACATGTCCCCCTGCACCCCCACCCACAGCAGTCAGGGGCACCTGCCAGCAGGCCCCACTCATGTCCCACTCATGTCCCCCAGCACCCCCACCCCCCAGCAGTGCAGGGCACCTGCCAGCAGGCCCCAAACCATGTCCCACACATGTCCCCCTGCACCCCCACCCCCCAGCAGTCAGGGGCACCTGCCAGCATGCCCCCACACATGTCCCTCTGCACCCCCATCCCCCAGCAGTGCAGGGCACCTGCCAGCAGGCGCCCACTCATGTCCCACACATGTCCCCCAGCATCCCCAGCAGTCAGGGGCACCTGCCAGCAGGCCCCCACTCATGTCCCACTCATGTCCCCCAGCACCCCCACCCCCCAGAAGTGCAGTGCAGGGCACCTGCCATCAGGCCCCCACTCATGTCCCACACATGTCCCCCTGCACACCCACCCCCCAGCAGTCAGGGGCACCTGCCAGAAGGCCCCCACACATGTCCCCCTGCACCCCCACCCCCCAGCAGTGCAGGGCACCTGCCAGCAGGCCCCCACTCATGTCCCCCAGCATCCCCAGCAGTCAGGGGCACCTGCCAGCAGGCCCCTACTCATGTCCCACACATGTCCCCTTGCTCCCCCAACCCCCAGCAGTGAGGGGCACCTGACAGCAGGCCCCCACACATGTCCCCCCTGCACCCCCACCCCCAGCAGTGCAGGGCACTTGCTAGCAGGCCCCCACTCATGTCCCACTCATGTCCCCCTGCACCCCTACCCCCAGCCCCAGCAGTCAGGGGCACCTGCCAGCAGGCCCCCCACACATGTCCCACACGTCCCCCTGCACCCCCACCCCAGCAGTCAGGGTCACCTGCCAGCAGGCCCCCCACACATGTCCCCTTGCACCCCAACCCCCAAAAGTCAGGGGCACCTGCCAGCAGGCCCCCACTCATGGCCCACTCATTGTCATGATCTCTGCTTCCAAAAGGTCAGGGTTTTCCCAACTCCCTTGGAAGCAGATCCATAACCCAGGTTCCGAGTGCCAACCAGTCCCAATTGGGACCTTTTGGGCCCAGTCCTGGCGCCAGTGGCACCAGGCTCATAAATATGCCCAGTCCCAGCGCTGGAAGCGCCGGGCTCATAATGCTTGGGTGGACTTACCTGCAGCAGACCATACTGCTTACTTGCCTGCCAGTTGAGCCTCTGATCCTCTTCTGTTTGGAACTACTTTTCCTGTTGGGTGGGGCTGGAGCCACTCCCTAGATTTAGAACACTGGAACTCTTCTGGAAGGCAGGAACTCTTTTCTTACCAGGAACTCTTTTCTTACTTAGGCGTGGCTGTGGAAGGAGACACCTAAGCACTACAGGAGGCTATTTAAACCACACCCGGTGGATGAATCTTGCTTTGCGTTATTCTGCACCCTCTGCAGCAGGACGCTCATCGTGTCTTCTGCATCCAGTCCTGGGCCTAAGGAAAAAGGCTTACAATCCTGAATCCAGTCTTCAGCAGCACCTATAAAGACAAGAAAGAACAGGTTAGCATTCCGGCATCTGAAAGGCAAAGGCTTACCTACTCTTCGTGCGCTCCGGAGGTCTTCACTCTGCATTCCGGCATCTGAAAGGCAAAGGCTTACCTACTCCTCGTGCGCTCCGGAGGTCTTCATACTGCATTCCGGCATCTGAAAGACAAAAGCTTACCAACTCTTCGCACGCTCCGGAGGCCTTCGGCGCTGCATCCCACATCTGAAAGACAAAACAAGGTGCGTTTAAAGACATTGGGGAACTTTAATACTCACGTGCCATTACTCCTTTCCACATCTAATCCAGTGGGTATTCCGGCACCCTGCAGCCGCTCCGAACTCGTACCTGCAAAATAAAAAGACAGTTAGAGCGCATCGTGAAGCAGGCAACAAGCGCTTACTCACGTGCTTCCAGGCGCTTCTATTCATCACACGGGCTCCATCTTCAACTCACTTCAGCCCGTCACCCGCCATCGCCGGAACCCTGCAAAACAAGAGACATCATTACTAAAGACTTTAAAAAGACATTTGAATGACTCGAAACTTACCGTTCGTGCAGTAAACGACGGACAGCAGTCCTCTGAAGTCAAGAGGCCTGCGCTACCTATCCAGTGAGGAAACTGGCTACAGCACCCTGCCCCGAGGCAGATGGAGAGCTCGGCATTCACTTACCTAAGGTGAGAGCGTTAACCTTTGGGGGTCTACAGGAGAGGAGAAGAGGAAAGAGATAGGGACACCCCAATAACCCCAGTTCATTAACCCCATATTTTCTATCTGCAGACATCTTACTCTACACGTCAGGCATACCGTGCACAGAGGTCCAGCCCAAAGAGCCAACCGGGTGTTACACATCACCTGTGAAGATACGGTAGTCGCCCAGTCAAGACCGGCGCCTCTGCGAGAATCAGGTGAGCGTTACAGAACGCAAAGCCTACCGCAAAACTCTCGCCCAGGCGCTATGGAAACCTCGGATACTGACCCCCTAGCCCGGTTACTTGGGGAACTAAGGACAGAAGTGCATGCAACTCGTCAGGAAACGAATGCTCTAAGAAGGGAACTAATTATTTCCAAGGAGAGAACAGACAATCTTGCTAGACAAGTGCTACAGTCACAAGCCGGACAGACCCCGTTACCCGCATCAGGGGCAAATCTTCCTTCAACATCCTTTATGAATCCAGTACAGATCAACCTACCTGGGAATGTACCTCTGGCTCCGCCCGAGCGATTTTCTGGTGACCCAAAGAGGTTTGCAGTATTTATCAATCAGTGCCGGTTGCACTTCTTATGCCGGCCAGCAGCCTTTCCAACTGATCAAGCTAAAGTAGCTTTTGTACTTTCGTACCTTAGTGGCAATGCGGCAGACTGGTCGATCCCTCTAGTTCATCAAGATGATCCGGTTCTCCATGATTTTCAAGCCTTTCAGCTTAGTATGGAAAAACTGTTCGCAAGACATTCACAGGGGCAGGCCTTGGACAATGAGCTCCTTTCGTTGCGACAGGGTAATCAAGACCTATTGGCTTATATTGCATCTTTCAATAGACTAATAGTGGAAACTCAATGGCCTGAGGACAAAAGGATTACGCTGTTTTATAGAGGTCTACGTGGAGAGCTCAAAGACGTTTTAGCCCAAGTAGTGAATCCCCCACAAGACTGTTCGGATTACATAGACTTGGTCGTTCAAATAGATCACAGGCTGCAGAACAGGAAGGCCGATCGTTCCAAGTTTGATGCTCGAGTATTTTCCAAACCGCCAACTCCTTCCAAAGGAGTAGACTCCGGGGAACCCATGCAAATAGGGGGTCTGAAAGGTCCTCTAACACAACGGGAGCGGGAAAGGAGGAAACAGTTGCAATTATGCCTATATTGCGGAAACTCAGGGCACTTTCTTCGAGACTGTCCGGTGAAACCTGCCAAGAAGGCAGTAGGAGCTGCAGTTACCAAAGTTACAAACTCTGAGCAGGGAAACGACCTCGCCCGACAAGAATAGAGGTCCTCTTGCCGAGCGTAAAAACCAGTTCCGTGACCTCGCATTTCGTGATACCTATGGTCCTCATTAGCCCTGATAATCCGGATCGATTACATGCAATTGAAGCTTACGTCGACAGCGGTGCCATCGGCAATTATGTGGATCATGAAATGGTTTTGAGGATGAATCTAACTCTTTGTCCCAAGGCTGTAAAGGACGTCATTACTACGGTGGATGGTACGGAGATAGCCTCCGGGCCAGTAACGCATACCACTCAAGAAGTGACGCTAGTAAGTCAAGATGGACACCATGAGAAGATCGTGTTCGATGTGATCAAGGCCCCTCAGTTTCAGATTATTCTGGGAATACCTTGGTTAGAGAAACACAATCCTCTGATCGATTGGCGAGCAAGAACGGTCCAGTTTCCAGAATGTGTCTCTACTTGTCACCCTCCACTTGGTGTTGCACTGGCCGCAATTTCTTCAGAGACTCCCCAGTTACCTCCAGAATACCTAGAATACCAAGATGTTTTCCGGAAGGATCAGGCTAACTCTCTACCTCCTCATAGGTCTTATGACTGCCAGATAGACCTGATACCTGGATCTACTCCCCCTTGTAGTAGAATTTATGCCCTCACCGAGCCTGAGAACCTTCACCTTCGACAATACCTGGATCAATACCTGGCAAATGGGTTTATTCGTCCTTCCAAGTCCCCTGCTTCTTCAGCTTTGTCCTTCGTTCCAAAAAAGGAAGGAGACCTTAGAACTTGTATCGATTATCGCTCCCTGAACCAGATCACCGTTAAGAATAGATATCCGTTACCTTTGATCCCTGAACTCCTGGACCAAGTCAGAAAAGCATGCATATATACAAAGCTGGATCTTAGAGGAGCTTACCACTTGGTACGAGTAAAAGAGGGTGATGAATGGAAGACGGCCTTCCGCACCAAGTATGGGCTATTTGAATATCAGGTCATGCCCTTCGGACTTTGCAATGCCCCGGCCGCCTTTCAATATTTTATGAACGATGTCCTCAGAGAGCTCATAGATGTATGTGTTGTTGTTTACATTGACGACATCCTCGTTTATTCTTCATCGGAATCTGAACATCGGAAACACGTGAAAATGGTCCTCGAAAGATTGCGTCAACACAAACTTTTCGCTAAATTGGAAAAATGTGTTTTCAACGTGACTGAAGTTGAATTCTTGGGATTCATATTATCACCTGGCGGAGTGCGTATGGATTCAAAGAAGGTCGATGCAGTTCTCAAATGGCCATCACCGTCCTCCGTAAAAGGTGTGCAAAGCATGTTAGGCTTCGCTAACTTTTACCGCAGGTTTATCCCCGAGTTCTCTCGAATAGTCCAGCCCATCACTGCCTTGTTAAAGAAAAACAAACGTTTTGAATGGTCTACCGAGGCGGAACAAGCTTTCCAGGATTTGAAGACTAAATTTATCTCTGCACCAATCTTAAAACACCCTCGCCCCGAACTCCCCTACATCGTGGAAACCGATGCTTCAAGCCTTGCCATGGGGGCAGTTCTATCACAAAAGGACCCGGTAACCAATCAGTTGCATCCCGTGGCATTTTGGTCCAGCAAATTCTCGCCTCCTGAGGTCAATTACACGATTACTGACAAGGAACTTCTGGCTATCAAGTCTGCCTTTAAGGCTTGGCGGCATTATCTGCTGGGGGCCCGACACACCGTTACTGTGATTACGGATCACCGAAACCTGCAATATATGAAAACCGCAAAAGCCCAATCCTCTAGACAACTCCGTTGGGCATTATTCTTTGCCGAGTTCGACTTCATAATTACCTATCGACCTGGTACAAAGAACGGTAAAGCCGATGCCCTTTCTCGGATGGGAGTGGAAGAACACTTGATCAACCCTAAACCTGTACCAATCATTCCCGAACAAAGAATTCTGGGTGTAATCGCCACAGAATCCATAGAGGAAGTTAAGGATAATGCCAGGCAACTTGTAACTCCAGCAGATATACAGAATTGGCATCTGCAGGGAAAGGACTTTGCAGTAAAGGACAACTTATTGTATTTCCAAGAACGATTATACCTACCCAGCACAGATTTACAGAAAAAAGTAATCTCTTGTTATCACGACTCTCTAATGGAAGGTCATCCCGGTATAGCCAAGACCTCAGAAAAGATCAAACGCTACTTCTGGTGGCCGTCTTGGAAATAAGATATCAGAGACTTTATAATGTCCTGTGGAGTATGCGCCCAAAACAAGAGTCAAAAGGAAAGACCAGCAGGCCTCTTACGCCCTATTGACATCCCACCTCGCCCTTGGCATACGCTTTCTATGGACTTCATCACCGATCTACCTCCATGCTCCGGATACAATACGATTCTAGTAATCGTGGACTTATTCTCCAAGATGGCGCATTTCATTCCGCTCAAAGGCTTGCCAACAGCAGCAACTCTGGCCCGAGAATTTCTCGAAAACATCGTCCGACTGCACGGTTTTCCTTCGGTTCTAATTTCGGATCGAGGTAGTCAATTTATTTCTCATTTTTGGCGAAGTTGCTGTCGGTCGGCTCAAATTGATGTGAGACTATCGACCAGTCACCACCCTCAGACCGACGGACAAACCGAGAGGACCAATCAAACTCTGGAGCAGTATTTACGCTGCATGCTGCAACAAACTGAAAAAACTTGGAAAGATATCCTTTGGATAGCCGAGTATGCCTACAATAACTCTGTCCATTCGGGAACTGGGAAAACCCCGTTTTTTCTTTTGTACGGCAGTCACCCTCGAACCTCGGAGTTGGATCCCCTCCAAGATCTTGAAACACCAGCAGTAGACTACCTGCATTCCACAATCACCCAAGCCTTTAAGGAAGCTGTTTCTCACCTTCAAAGGGCTAAAGAACAATACAAGAAAGGAGCAGATCAACATCGGAAGGAAGCCCCTCACTATCAAGTAGGGGATCAAGTCTGGTTGTCCACCAAATATCTATCTCTAAAAGGGCCACGCACATTCAACCCAAGATACCTTGGTCCCTATTCCATCACTACCATAATAAACCCAGTAGCGGTCAAGTTGGACTTGCCCCCGCACATGAAGATACATCCGGTCTTCCACGTCTCTCTATTAAAACCCGTGCAACCTCAAACCCGACTAACCAAATCTCCAAAACCTATCCTAGTGGATGGAGAACTCGAGTTTGAAGTCAAAAGCATTCTGGACTCCAAGATCTCCAAATCTAAACTATTCTACCTAATTGACTGGAAAGGCTACGGCCCCCAAGAGAGATCCTGGGAACCTGCTGAATATGTCCACGCTCCTCGCCTAATCAAAAGATTTCACCGAACATTTCCTGACAAGCCAAAACCCCCGGAGAAGCCCGGTTTGGGAGGGGCCTTGAGGGGGGGTACTGTCATGATCTCTGCTTCCAAAAGGTCAGGGTTTTCCCAACTCCCTTGGAAGCAGATCCATAACCCAGGTTCCGAGTGCCAACCAGTCCCAATTGGGACCTTTTGGACCCAGTCCTGGCGCCAGTGGCACCAGGCTCATAAATATGCCCAGTCCCAGCGCTGGAAGCGCCGGGCTCATAATGCTTGGGTGGACTTACCTGCAGCAGACCATGCTGCTTACTTGCCTGCCAGTTGAGCCTCTGATCCTCTTCTGTTTGGAACTACTTTTCCTGTTGGGTGGGGCTGGAGCCACTCCCTAGATTTAGAACACTGGAACTCTTCTGGAAGGCAGGAACTCTTTTCTTACCAGGAACTCTTTTCTTACTTAGGCGTGGCTGTGGAAGGAGACACCTAAGCACTACAGGAGGCTATTTAAACCACACCCGGTGGATGAATCTTGCTTTGCGTTATTCTGCACCCTCTGCAGCAGGACGCTCATCGTGTCTTCTGCATCCAGTCCTGGGCCTAAGGAAAAAGGCTTACCATCCTGAATCCAGTCTTCAGCAGCACCTATAAAGACAAGAAAGAACAGGTTAGCATTCCGGCATCTGAAAGGCAAAGGCTTACCTACTCTTCGTGCGCTCCGGAGGTCTTCACTCTGCATTCCGGCATCTGAAAGGCAAAGGCTTACCTACTCCTCGTGCGCTCCGGAGGTCTTCATACTGCATTCCGGCATCTGAAAGACAAAAGCTTACCAACTCTTCGCACGCTCCGGAGGCCTTCGGCGCTGCATCCCGCATCTGAAAGACAAAACAAGGTGCGTTTAAAGACATTGGGGAACTTTAATACTCACGTGCCATTACTCCTTTCCACATCTAATCCAGTGGGTATTCCGGCACCCTGCAGCCGCTCCGAACTCGTACCTGCAAAATAAAAAGACAGAGCGCATCGTGAAGCAGGCAACAAGCGCTTACTCACGTGCTTCCAGGCGCTTCTATTCATCACACGGGCTCCATCTTCAACTCACTTCAGCCCGTCATCCGCCATCGCCGGAACCCTGCAAAACAAGAGACATCATTACTAAAGACTTTAAAAAGACATTTGAATGACTCGAAACTTACCGTTCGTGCAGTAAACGACGGACAGCAGTCCTCTGAAGTCAAGAGGCCTGCGCTACCTATCCAGTGAGGAAACTGGCTACAGCACCCTGCCCCGAGGCAGATGGAGAGCTCGGCATTCACTTACCTAAGGTGAGAGCGTTAACCTTTGGGGGTCTACAGGAGAGGAGAAGAGGAAAGAGATAGGGACACCCCAATAACCCCAGTTCATTAACCCCATATTTTCTATCTGCAGACATCTTACTCTACACGTCAGGCATACCGTGCACAGAGGTCCAGCCCAAAGAGCCAACCGGGTGCTACACATCACCTGTGAAGATACGGTAGTCGCCCAGTCAAGACCGGCGCCTCTGCGAGAATCAGGTGAGCGTTACACTCATGTCCCCCAGCACCCCCTCCCCCAGCAGTGCAGGGCACCTGCCACCAGGCCCCCACACATTTCCCCCTGCACCCCCACCCCCCAACAGTGCAGGGCACCTGCCAGCAGGCCCCCACAAATGTCCCCCAGTACCCCCTCCCCCAGCAGTGCAGGGCACCTGCCAGCAGGCCCCCACACATTTCCCCCTGCACCCCCACCCCCCAGCAGTGTAGGGCACCTGCCAGCAGGCCCCCCACACATGTCCCACACATGTCCCCCTGCACCCCCACCCCCAGCAGTCAGGGTCACCTGCCAGCAGGCCCCCCACACATGTCCCCTTGCACCCCAACCCCCAGCAGTCAGGGGCACCTGCCAGCAGGCCCCCACTCATGGCCCACTCATGGCCCACTCATGTCCCCCAGCACCCCCTCCCCCAGCAGTGCAGGGCACCTGCCAGCAGGCCCCCACACATTTCCCCCTGCACCCCCACCCCCAGCAGTGCAGGGCACCTGCCAGCAGGCCCCCACTCAGGTCCCACACATGTCCCCCTGCACCCCCACCCCCAGCAGTCAGGGGCACCTGCCAGCAGGCCCCCCACACATGTCCCACACATGTCCCCTTGCACCCGAACCCCCAGCAGTCAGGGGCACCTGCCAGCAGGCCCCACACATGTCCCACACATTTCCCCCTGCACCCGCACCCCCCAGCAGTCAGGGGCACCTGCCAGCAGGCCCCCACAATGTCCCCCTGCACCCCCACCCCCAGCAGTGCAGGGCACCTGCCAGTAGGCCCCCACTCAGGTCCCACTCATGTCCCCCAGCACCCCCACCCCCAGCAGTGCAGGGCACCTGCCAGCAGGCCCCCCACACATGTCCCCCAGCATCCCCACCCCCCAGCAGTCAGGGGCACCTGCCAGCAGGCCCTCACTCTTGTCCCACTCATGTCCCCCAGCACCCCCACCCCCCAGCAGCCAGGGGTACCTGCCAGCAGGCCCCCACACATGTCCCCCAGCACCCCCACCCCCAGCAGTGCAGGGCACCTGCCAGCAGGCCCCCACTCATGTCCCACACATGTCCCCCTGCCCCCCACCCCCAGCAGTCAGGGGCACCTGCCAGCAGGCCCCCCACACATGTCCCACACATGTCCCCTTGCACCCCCAACCCCCAGCAGTCAGGAGCACCTGCCAGCAGGCCCCGACTCATGTCCCACTCATGTCCCCCAGCACCCCCACCCCCCAGCAGTGCAGGGCACCTGCAAGCAGGCCCCCCACACATGTCCAACACATGTCCCCTTGCACCCCCCCACGCCCCAGCAGTCAGGGGCATCAGCCAGCAGGCCCCCACACATGTTCCCCTGCACCCCCACCCCCCAGCAGTAAGGGGCACCTGCCAGCAGGCCCCCACTCAAGTCCCACTCATGTCCCCCAGCACCCCCACCCCCCAGCAGTCAGGGGCACCTGCCAGCAGGCCCCAACTCATGTCCCACACATGTCCCCCTGTACCCCCACCCCCGGCAGTCAGGGGCACCTGCCAGCAGGCCCCCACTCATGTCCCACACATGTCCCCCTACCCCCACCAGTCAGGGGCACCTGCAAGCAGGCCCCCCACACATGTCCCCTTGCACCCCCAACCCCCAGCAATCAGGGGCACCTGCCAGCAGGCCCCCACTCATGTCCCACTCATGTCCCCCAGCACCCCCCAGCAGTGCAGGGCACCTGCCAGCAGGCCCCCCACACATGTCCCCCAGCACCCCCACCCCCCAGCAGTCAGGGGCACCTGCCAGCAGGCCCCCACTCATGTCCCACACATGTCCCCCTGCAACCCCACCCCCAGCAGTCAGGGGCACCTGCCAGCAGGCCCCCACACATGTCCCCCTGCACCCCCACCCCCAGCAGTCAGGGGCACCTGCCAGCAGGCCCCCACTCATGTCCCACACATGTCCCCTTGCACCCCCAACACCAGCAGTCAGGGGCACCTGCCAGCAGGCCCCCCACACATGCCCCCCCCGACAGGTCATTACACTCCAGACCCATGCCCCTCATGGCCTCCCAAATCCCACCCCAGTCCAAACACCCCACATTGAATTCCCAAAGTCATGCTAGAAAATACATAACCAGCATGGCCGTGAATCACTGTCCCTCAGACCCACGCAATGGTGGCACATGACTGTGAAAAGATCAACATTGTGACATGCACAAAACAAATGATATAAGACCACATCAGTAAAGTATATAATAAATGTGTATTCAATAATTAACCAAATGCATAAAACAAAATCACACAATAATGGAAATAATGAAGAAAAAGCTGCATGTCCAAAATATTTAAAAAAATGTGTGAAAGCAGAATCCAAATCAATCCAAAAGAAAATGGGTCCAAAGATTCTGTCAGTCCAACCAAAGCCAAAGTGTAAAAATAAGACATCCATTGATCCATGGCAAAAAAGAAATTTAAATGAAGTGAAATCCAGTGTTGAACTATATACAAAGTACAAATCCAGGGTCCATGAACCCAACCATTGAAAGGAAACCTACAAAAACCCTACCTAATGAACAACTATATACAAAAAGGTGGGGCATTGTCCAAGCGCCCCAAATGAAATGAAAAACAAAAGGAAACCTAACACTAATTAACTATATACAATGGCAGCGGGCTAGTCCGACGGCTCACTTCCTGATTTCCCGGGCCAGGGCATCATCAAACTCCTGCTCGATGCCCCGGAGGCGGTCCTCTTCCATGGCCCAAAGGGTTCGCAGGGACGATGACATCCGGACCTCCAGGTCCCTGCGAATTGCCTCGAGGCACTCGGCCCGCCTCAAAGTCCTTTGCATGGAGTTCTCCGCTCTGGCCATCGTGAGCCATGCCTCTTCCGTCCGCTGCCGCTCCGCATCTATAGCATGGCCTAACCGCTGCCACACGGAAGACACTTCCCGTCCTGGGTCCTACTGCCCTCCGGCCGATGCCTGCCCCTCCAATGTCGACGGCCCCGAGCCATCATGGCTCCAACCTTGTTGCTGCTGCTGCTGTGCCTGTGCCCGTGCCCTGGCTCCTGCTGCCTGCACATCCTCCTCCGGCTGGGGTGCAGTTGTTGAGGTGGCCACCCCTGCTGGACGTCCGACTCCCGACTGTGGCAGGTATATGTCCTCCACCAGCCTGGCCGCACGGTCAGAGGCAGCTCCAAAGGGTACCCAGGTGATACATGGGTGGGAAGATGGCACGGAGGACGACTGGCGCATAGGGGGTTCAGGTGAGGAGGAGGTCGAAGCAAGGTTCGGCAAACGGAGGAATAGGGCCTGGGTGACCTGTCCCAGTAGGCTGATGTGGTCAACGAGCCATTCGAGATGACGTGCAGTCTCCCCATGAAAAGACTGCAGGTCACCTCGCATGACCCGTTGACGCAACGCCACCCCACCCAGGACAGGCTCAACCCAGTCCCGGATAGCCACGTCGGCAGGGAGAGGAAGACCAGTTGTTTTAAGCGGATCCCCTCCCTGAAAACGGGTTTGGACGTAGGCATTCCTGCTGGTGCGGGTGATGCAGTCACAGGATCGGGGATAGGATTACACAGAGGCACCTCCGCGGCGGCCTGTGCTGCCTCCTGTCCCTGCTCCTGCACTGCACCACTGGCACCAGTGGAATCCCCACCTCCAAACCCCTTCTCTGTCCCTTGCGCGGCCTCCTCCTCCACCAAACCCCCCCACCAACCTGGATGACTCTGTGCCATCTTCCTTCATCGGACCCTGTGGGGTCTCAGCTGCCCCTTCTGCTGCCGAGGAGTCCAACTCCGACCTCCGCCTCTTGGACCTACCCTCGGCAGCTGCAGCCTGGTACGCGGCACCGGACTCCTCACTCCCTGACGAGATCACAACCTGGGAGGGGAGCCGGGCCTTGCATCTCCGGCTGGTGGTGTGACCCCCGCCACTGTGCTCCACAGCACCCTCTCCGCCCTCTTCATCAGTTGACGTTGCAGACAGGGAGAGATAGGAGACAGGCATCAGGGCACTGTACAATGGACTGATACACACATGCCAGTTGCACATGAGTGGCAGTGTCAAACTTCAGACATGGCATGTCAACTCACACACATGAGCAATTCCACAGCCATTTTGCAACAGCCAGCACCATCCATACACATTGTTAGGCAGAAACCTGTGCAGTTCCTCTGCGACCACTGCAAAAAGTTTAAGTCTACAGGAGTTAGCAGTAAACCCAATTGGTAGCAGTCTGCACCACCCAGATTTACCTGGTAGCTGTGGCTGAGCAGTCAGACTTCTCTCAAGATGAGTTAGGCAGTATTTGGAGTATACAAAATAGGGCAATTTACACAGTAGAACAAGCAGACACTGATCAGAGCTTCGGTGTAAAGATATATAAGTATTTATTTCC
Source organism: Ambystoma mexicanum (assembly GCF_040938575.1). NCBI lineage: Eukaryota > Metazoa > Chordata > Amphibia > Caudata > Ambystomatidae > Ambystoma > Ambystoma mexicanum. Next base: position 529,895,680 of record NC_090933.1, on the reverse strand, counting down.
AAAACACATCTATAAAAAAACACACTGGCACTAATATGGCAAACAACTTCAATCACAGTTACTATAAGTAGAAATCAATCCCCTAACAATATGTCGACAAGTCTAGGTTCAACGGCACCATTTATTTGCAGACAGAGGTGAATACTTTAACCTAGATGGCACTCTAATATTCGTTAGAACGGGAGAGAAAAAGGCAGGGTATGCAACCAACTCGGTACCAACACTTTTACGAAGCAAATGCAAGACAAGCAAGGCAGGGTCTACTGTAGATCACCAAGTTCAGAGGCCAGGCCCACTCGGAGAGAGGCAAGGCGATATGTCCCAAAAAGTATCACAGTGGAAATGCACTTCGAGTCTTTGTAGCAAAATGTCACAGAAAGGTCGACTGTTTTAGAACAAAACGTTAAGAAGGTCTGGAGGCGACCCAGTGGAAAGGCAAGGATTTAATACACCTCAAGCTAACCGTCACAAGGAAGCCAGGCGGACACAGTACCTTGTAAGTGAAGAGACAGCTCCGGCGGGGGCAGTTGTTCCTGGTGGTGGATGCAAGTCGGGCTTTGCCAGAAGATGAGATGATCTCGTCGTCGAAGAAAAGTGGAAGATCATTGCACCACCAGGGAAGAGACCAGCCGTGGAGTGCTCCATCACAAGGCACCACCTTTGGGTCGCGGTACAGTGGGTAGTGGCTATCCGGTTGCCGGGGTGCTCTGCACGGGCAATTCGACCACTATGTCCTGGAAGCAAAGAAAAAGCAAGGGACTGGTTGTTCCCACCAGTCAAGGGAAGAAGACTCTTCAGCAGGGAGCTCTCCTCTGTCGTTGGGAAGTGGTGAATCGGTTCAGCAGGGCTCCACCGGAGGTGTCGTCGTTGCAGGTCGGCTCAGCTTTACCCTCGTCAGATTCTTAGGTCCTGTGGCGACGTCTGAAGTCCCAGTCCCAAAAGCCCTGCTTTTATGCAGAAAACCCCCATTCATTCAACCTAGCTGTCAATCAAACATGCTAAGTGGTGAGCGGGGCGGCTCACCACTTGGGCCAATCACACCAGAGTGCAACTTGAGTTGGCAAGGCAACTCAGTCCAGAGTGCCTAAACCCCCTCCTACACCCCCTGTAGGACCCAGACAGAATGGCACCACTCTGGAGGGCTTCTGTGAAGAAGCCCGCCAAAAGTGGAACAAAGGGCTCAACCTTTGGTTCGGAGTTACAGAGGTAAACACATACGCCATTTTAAAAAAACGAGTTCTGGCAGAAAATACCAACCGGTGAATTTATTTAAGATAAATAAACCGGCGGTATGTTAGAGACTAACGTGAAAAAGTATTAGCCTCCAACAATGGGAAGAATCCCATAGGAATATATTTGCGGTCGAATATAAAAAAGTAGTATCCACTGCCACCAGCCAAAACTCGACGAGGGGGGACGGGACAGTGCCCCCTTGAATAACAGACCCAGGGGTAATCGAATTACCCCTGCCAGTACGTCCACAATAGGATGGTTTGTACTGGTTCTGTTAGTAAATTTAGGTCTAGTAAAGCCAATGGTGACTTTACATGCCCTGGGAGACAGTAGTCAGTCCCAGGGTATGGAGTCTATGGTGGGGGTCACCTAGGACACCCCAGTGTTACGGCACAGAGGGTGCTGTGTAACACACATAGCAAAACACATGAGGCCCTATTGAGTAAAAGACCCCATAGCCCATCAAACACATTGACGTTCAAAGGAATCTACCAAAAATCATGTCCAAGAGTGGGAGAAAAGAGTCTCACTCTTGGCAGGATGAACAAAACAAACTCCAGAAATCCAGCAAAGCTGCTGGGGGACTCACTAGGTTAGGAAATTCAGGCTAAACAGAGAATTCTCCCTAACACTCGCCCCCCCAGACTAAGGGACAGGAGGATTTAATCCACTCCTGGATGAATCTCATACCTCTAGTCGATGACATACATCCTAGAGAGACCATCAGCATTTTGGTGGTGACACTCTGACCTGTGCTCAATGGTGAAATCAAACCCTTGCAGGTAGATTGACCATCTCAGTAGTTTTGGGTTTTCCCCTTTCATTTGCATTAACCATCTCAAGGGTTGGTGGTCAGTCTGAATGACAAAAGTAGAACCATACAAATCATAACGAGAACTAGCTGGTCTTGAGTGAACTCAACCATGTTAGCCTTTTGATCATGCCAGTGCTTGACCAATGCTTGTCCAGCTTTCAAGTTATCGCTTGCTTCTATCATCATGTGTGACATTCTCCTCTGGAAACCTATCACGTAGTCAGTCACTCTGACTGGCTTGGGGGAAGGAGCACTCTCCAACCCCTCCTTAATCAGGGCAATGGACCTCTGACGGGATGACCACAGAGAAGCTCAAAGGGAGAATAACCTACTCCCTCCTGAGGGACTTCTCTATAAGCAAAGAGAAGGCATGGCATAGAAGATCCCACTTCCGTTTAAGGGGTTCTTCTAGAGCACCTATCATGCTCTTCATAGTTCGGCTGAACCTTTCTACCAACCCATTGCTTTGTGGGTGGTAAGCTGTTGAGAACTTGTAAGTAACTCCACAGGTTTTCCACATGGCTTTCATGTAGTGGGACATAAAGTTTGACCCCCTGTCAGAGATTGCTTCCTTAGGAAACCCGACCCTGGTGAAAATACCAAGGAGGGCCTTAGCCAGAGCCGGAGCTGTGACAGTCCTCATAGGAATTGCCTCAGGATACCTAGTAGCATGGTCTACTGCAACAAGTAAAAACCTGTTGCCAGAGGAGGTTGGAGGATCAAGGGGACCAACAATGTCAATCCCTACTCTCTCAAATGGGACTCCCACAACCGGGAGAGGCACTAAAGGTGCCACATTCTTGGAGCCAACCTTACCAGAGGTGTGGCAGGTGTGGCAGCTCCTGCAGTGTTTTTCTACTTCGGCCCCCATTTTTGGCCAATAAAAGTAGAGAGAGAGCCTTTCCTTAGTCTTCTTGAAACTCAAGTGACCAGCCAAAGGAATCTCGTGGGCTAACTGCAAGAACTGTTGTCTGTTCCCTTGGGGTACTACAAGTCGTTTGTAGTCCCCAGGTGCAGATTCGGTCGGTTCAGTGTAGAAGAGGCCATCTTCCCAGTGTAACCTGTATTTCCCAGGCTCTTGCCCTTCAGCCTGAGCTTCTGCCTGGTGGCGAAGACCTTCCAGAGTTGGACATTCTCTCTGTCCCTTACTGAAGTCTGCCCTGTTGGGTCCACCTTCTGCCAGTAAAGACTGCAGCTCAGGATGGTCAACAGGATCCAGATCTCCAATGAGTTCCTGGCCTTCTATTAGCTCTTCCTCAGAGTCTAATTCTACCACACAGGGTTGTACCACCCTCTCAGCCTCAGCTGGAGGGGGAGTTATGGGTGTAACTTTGGACAACCCAGGGGAAGTCCTTGTTGGCTGCACTTGACTGCTGGCTGCTGGTTTCGGTATAGAAGTTTTATGTTTCCCTTTCGCTTCTGATTTCTTTGAGACAGCAGCTGACAATTCCAGTGGAGCAGGAGTGATATCTTTCTTCATCATCTCCTGGGGAGTACCTCTCATGGTTCTCTCCCTTGCAGGTCTGGTTAGCTCCTGTAACCGTTTACTAGGAGGTCTGGGGGTATGAGATACAACTCCGAGTGTTTTCAAATCGTTACCCAACAGAACTTGTCCCGGTACCTCACTCTGTATGCTGACAGGTATCTTCACAGTCATGTCATTACACTGGATGAGAACTGGTAATTGGGGAAGCATCTGCATAGGCCCTCCAGCTAACTTGGTCAGGAGTTTGGGTGCCTTAGCAACATCCTCAGCTTGAAAAAAGGATTTATCCACCACAGTTATGCTGGCCCCAGTGTCCCTAATGGCAGGAGTCTCCTGACCATTCACCTGGACACTGTCCTTATAATACTCTTTAGTATTATCTGGGATCGAATTATAGACATCTAAATTCTGTTGTTCCCACAAACCCAGAGATACTAAAGAAATGCTGGCTGAGACTCCAGTGGGTTCATCAGCTAGCAGTAGAAAGTTTCAACTTGCCATTTGGACTTCCTCCTCTGGAGCGAAGGCTAAGGAGACAAGCTGGACCCCTGAAGGTTTACCCTTGCATCTGGGATCTCCTTTCACATGGTCAGTAGAGCCACAAACAAAGCATTTACCGAATGCTTTCTGGAATGGTGGCTTGTTCTGGCCTCCCTCTGGTTTGGCACCAGACGGTACACTATTCTGCTGCAGTTTTCCTTGGGGCTTACCCTTCTGGCTTTGGTCGGGGCCCTCTTTGGAATTTGAGTTATTAGAATTCTCTTTTGAGTCTTTTTTAGGCTGCTTTCCCTCATCCTTTTTCTGAGTTGCCCCAGAATCCTTATGAGTAGCCTGGTTGGCAACCCACAAGTCAGCAGCCTTAGCTAACTTCCTGGTATCCAATTTCTTCGAATCAGCCAAGTGCTGTCTGAGCTCAGGAGAGCAGGCATTATAAATAGACTCCAACATAAAAAGATTCTTCATACCCTCATAAGTGTTCACTTTGTAACCCTTAATCCATCCCTCTAAGTTTTTCAACCCTTCACTCACCCAGGTAGCCCAAGGGGTACCATCATGCTTTTTGAGGGTTCTAAACCTTTTAGGATACTGGGAAGGGGTCTTCCCGAATTTAGCTATCAAAGCTAGTTTCACACTTTCGTAATCCTTCTTATCCACCTCCCCCAACTCCATAACCACATCAGTTGCAACAGGGGGAAGCCTAGAGAACAAGCAGGGGAGTAACTCATTCCCTGTGATGTCCTGGAGCCCATGATTATACTCAAACATTTTCAACCAATCCAACACATCCAATCTAGGTTCATACATACCCACTAATTCCTTAGGCATCCAGGGTCTTTTGGGACTGGAACTTCTAGAGTGACCAGAGGGGAGAGAAGCATTTTCCACAGACAACTTTTTCATTTCCAGCTCATGATTAAGTTCGATTTCTCTGAGTCTTAACTCAGCTTGCTTCTGCTCAGCCTGGGCATTCACCCTTCTGAACTCTAGCTCTTGGTTTCTTTCAGATTGAGCTAAAAAACATTTGAACTCTAATTCGAGCTTCATTTTTTCAAGTTCAAAATAAGCAGGGTTACATGTGGGACCTGGTATGGGCCCAGTAGGTACAGTAGGTAAGGCAGACAGAGGCTCGGAGTGGCTAACTTCATTACGTTCACTTTCCTCTTCTGACTCATTATCAAGACTTTGATTCAGATCAATACAATCACTGTTTTCTACATTTGCTGGGGGGTAGATTCCTCTGCACCAGTACCCAGACTTTGGTTTTCCAGCAATCTCGCTATTAGTTCTACTTTCTTGCCTCTTACAGAAAAATCCTCTTGTCTACAGAGAGCTCTCAAACTCTCAGCATTTTCACCTGACAAGGACTCTTGACTGTAAACTTCCATAGTAGACATATTGAAAGTTGCTTTTTCGTGCTAAGCTTTGTGGTTAGTTATCCTAAAGTGTTGAAAGCACTCTAAACTGTATACTCGATACAAATCCCACCGCTTGCCACCAGTGTCAGGCATAAACCTGTGCAGTTCCCTCTGGGACCACTGCAAAAAGTTTAAGTCTACAGGAGTTAGCAGTAAACCCAATTGGTAGCAGTCTGCACCACCCAGATTTACCTGGTAGCTGTGGCTGAGCAGTCAGACTTCTCTCAAGACGAGTTAGGCAGTATTTGGAGTATACAAAATAGGGCAATTTACACAGTAGAACAAGCAGACACTGATCAGAGCTTCGGTGTAAAGATATATAAGTATTTATTTCCAAAAACACATCTATAAAAAACACACTGGCACTAATGTGGTAAACAACTTCAATCACAGTTACTATAAGTAGAAATCAATCCCCTAACAATGTGTCCACAAATCTAGGTTCAACGGCACCACTTATTTGCAGACAGAGGTGAATGCTTTAACGTAGATGGCACTCTAATATTCGTTAGAACTGGAGAGAAAAAGGCAGGTTATGCAACCAACTCTGTACCAACACTTTTACGAAGCAAATGCAAGACAATTAAGGCAGGGTCTACTGTAGATCACCAAGTTCAGAGGCCAGGCCCACTCGGAGAGAGGCAAGGCGATGTGTCCCAAAAAGTATCACAGTGGAAATGCACTTCAAGTCTTTGTAGCAAAATGTCACAGAAAGGTTGGACCAGTTTTAGAACAAAACGTTAAGAAGGTCTGGAGGCGACCCAGTGGAAAGGCAAGGATTTAAGACACCTCACGCTAACCATCACAAGGAAGCCAGGCGGACACAGTACCTTGTAAGTGAAGAGACAGCTCCGGCGGGGGCAGTTGTCCCTGGTGGTGGATGCAAGTCGGGCTTTGCCAGAAGATGAGATGATCTCGTCATCGAAGAAAAGTGGAAGATCGTTGCACCACCAGGGAAGAGACCAGACGCGCAGTGCTCCGTCACAAGGCACCACCTTTTGGTCACGGTACAGTGGGTAGTGGCTATCCGGTTGCCGGGGTGCTCTGCACGGGCAATTTGACCACTATGTCCTGGAAGCGAAGAAAAAGCAAGGGACTGGTTGTTCCCACCAGTCAAGGGAAGAAGACTCTCCAGCAGGGAGATCTCCTCTGTCGTTGGGAAGTGGTGAGTCGGTTCAGCAGGGCTCCACCGGAGGTGTCGTCGTTGCAGGTCGGCTCAGCTTTACCCTCGTCGGATTCTTAGGTCCTGTGGCGACGTCTGAAGTCCCAGTCCCAAAAGCCCTGCTTTTATGCAGAAAACCCCCATTCATTCAGCTTAGCTGTCAATCAAACACGCTAAGTGGTGAGCGGGGCGGCACACCACTTGGGCCAATCACACCAGAGTGCAACTTGAATTGGCAAGGCAACTCAGTCCAGGGTACCTAAACCCCCTCCCACAACCCCTGTGGGACCCAGACAGAATAGCACCACTCTGGAGGGCTTCTGTGGAGAAGCCCGCCAAAAGTGGAACAAAGGGCTCAACCTTTGGTTCGGAGTTACAGAGGTAAACACATACGCCATTTTAAAAAACCGAGTTCTGGTAGAAAATACCAACCAGTAAATTTATTTAAGATAAATAAACCGGCAGTATGTTAGAGACTAACGTGAAAAAGTATTAGCCTCCAACAATGGGAAGAATCCCATAGGAATATATTCACGGTCGAATATAAAAAAATAGTATCCACTGCCACCAGCCAAAACTCGACGAGGGGGGACGGTCCCTCGAATAACAGACCCAGGGGTAATCGAATTACCCCTACCAGTACATCCACAATAGGATGGTTTGTACTGGTTCTCTTAGTAAATTTAGGTCTAGTAAAGCCAATGGTGACTTTACATGCCCTGGGAGACAGTAGTCAGTCCCAGGGTATGGAGTCTATGGTGGGGGTCACCTAGGACACCCCAGTGTTACGGCACGGAGGGTGCTGTGTAACACACATAGCAAAACACATGAGGCCCTATGGAGTAAAAGACCCCATAGACCATTGAACACATTGACGTTCAAAGGAATCTACCACAAATCATGTCCAAGAGTGGGAGAAAAGAGTCTCACTCTTGGCAGGATGAACAAAACAAACTCCAGAAATCCAGCAAAGCTGCTGGGGGACTCACTAGGTTAGGAAATTCAGCCTAAACAGAGAATTCTCCCTAACACACATACAACAGCATGAACAGCCAAAGGTGAGCCAGACATCACATGAAACACAGGGATTGCACTAGACATGCACACACGCCACCACACTTACATGCATGTGTACACCTCCACCAACTGTCGCAGTGATGAGATCGGCATCCATGTTACATCTGGCAATCAGTCTTCTCCATATCAGTGTCCCAAGCATCCATGTTGCATTACTGTTTCACCCTTGTGAAATACACACACATGCACATGTACATGGTGCAGATACATGCAGCTGGAACCGACATCCATGTGTGACACCACAACCAAGCTAACTTACATACACAGTCATTCAAACATGTGTGTTCACACATCTGCATTTGGCATGCAAGCTTACACACACATGCACCATCCATGTGTCTCACACATGAGAGGACTCGCATGTGTTAGCCTCACGGCCCTGTACATACACATCCATACATGGCCCTACAAAACCACATGTGCAACCTGCACACTACTGGCACACCACCACACGCACAGCTTACAATCAGTATGCATGTACACTTACCGCTCGACTCCAGACGGGTCTGCCTCTCAAGGACCTGGACGTGGAGCGCTGGGGATATGCATTCCAGGACCCTCATTAGATGTTCCGATAGGTGGCCCCGGTGCCCCTTAGCATGCGCTGCCTTCAAGAGGCACCGGGCCTTGTTGAGGGTCCTGGACCTGAAGTCCTCCCAGCGCTTCTTGACATGTTTGAATTTGCGGACTGCCACCCCCTCCACATTGATGGCAGTCACAATGTCTGTCCAGATCCTGGTCCGTCCTTCCTTGTCGGCGCGCGAACTTCCGAAGAGGGCATCATACTGCCCCAGGACTTGCTCCACCAGGACACCAATTTCGGTGGCAGTGAAGCTGGTGGCCCCCTGCCTCTCTGGCTGGGGGTTGCCAGTGGTCTCAGATGGTGGTGTGCCCGACATGGCAACCCCAGAGGCAGGTGTGGGTGGGCAACTGGGTCCTGGGGCTGGGCTGTGGAGCGATGGTATCCCAGTCGGGAGTCTTCAGCTCCAGCAGGGGTGGTCACAGCAACTGCACCCCTGGCTGATGTGCAGGCAGCAAATAGCAGGGCACGTGGGCAGTAGGCAGGCAGCAGCAGATGGCAGGTGGGAGCGTGCTCGGGGCTCTTGGGGGCAGGAAAATGGCCTTCAGGGCAAGAACGTGGTCTTCCTTTTCGCGTGGCCAGCTTGTTACGGAGTGATTTGGCACGTGAAAAAATTGCACGTCAGCGTGTAATTCGAGGAAAGGCCCTTAGCGCGTGAGCGCGTCAGCACACGCACGCGATTCCATTGGACCAAAGGCCCTTAGCACGTCTGTGCTGTATCACGCACGGCCGTTGCCCTGGCAGGGCTTGAAGATCCCACGTGGATTTCCATTGATCTGTACGTGTTTTTCGTGGGGTGCGGTTCATGTGTTTTCCAGGCGTTGGGGTTCACACGCTATTTGTCATGACCAGAGGTTAGGTTTCCCCTACTAGTCCTAAGAGATACAGGTTCATATGGAATTCATTTGCTCTAGCTGGTTATTGATTCTAATTCCCCCACGTTAATGGTTGGTTGGAGTTTCTTTAATGGCCGCTAGGTGGTGCCTCTTAGTCAGTTAGCTAGCGGGTCTAGTTGTTTTCATATGCCGGCTATTTAAGCCCCGCCCATCAGGAGGCTTGCGCTTCGCGTCGTTCGTCTGAGTTCAGATGGAACGCTTGCCGCGTACCTCCGTTTCCTGTCACAGCTCAAATATTCCTTGTCCACTTTTAATTACCGTTCATTCCATGAGTAACTATTACTAGATATTAGTTTCCTTCCTGTTTTTTTCCAGTTTGCAGTCGCCCCGGCTCTGTCACAGTCCATAGTCCGTAGTCCTGTCATAGCGGTCTCCTCACCTCACAGTCCGTTGCAGTTTTCTCTCACGCAAGTACTCCCAGTGATGTGCGAATGCATTTGTTTCGTTTGCTGCCTTATCAGATACTTGAATTGTGAATAAATGTTATTAGAATTCCTCACGTATTCCAGGGTATAACGTTGTCATTAAAGGTTCGTGCCTGGCTGTGGAGTTGCCTTGGAAGTTTGTTTCTAGTCAGAATTATTTTGGTCACACTCATGTTCTTATTACGCAAGGTCATAAGGGGCTTCCATGTTTCCGACTGAGTAGTTCCTTGACCCTTCTACTTAGTTTCAGGGGTTACTATTCTGTCACGCATTGTTGTGAGGAAGTTGGCTAGTCGTAATAGTTCTTCACTGCTCTTTTGTCTGTATTTTTACACACGCATCTCACCACAGCAGATTGCCCCTTTTAGGGTCAAATTAGGGTAGGGTTTCTGTCATTCCTCTTCCCAGTGATAATTGCTCTCCATCAGAGCCCATTTAGCCCCTTATAAAAGAAAACATTCTCCTGTGTCCCATCTTCAGGACTGGCGCCCGTGCATAGAACAGGATGGAGAGCTCAACAAATTAAATAACAAGGTGAGCTATAGCTGGTCCTATAGTTACCAGTTTGTTCATCCTATTTAACAAGAAAACTAAGGAAGGGAAAATTGTTATTTTCTTCACAGAAATTCCGTGTCTAGTTCCCAGGAAAGTAGAAGTCAGTTGGAGTTCCAGAAGGTTGCCGCAGAGTTCAGGTGAGCGTTACACTATTACTTCACAGAGGGTGGGTGTTGGCTACGCGTTCTTCTACACACAAGGCAGACAGTGAGTGCTAGCACGCTCGCCCAGGCCCAATCGCATGTAAAACTTCCCGCGCACCCCAGAAATACACGTACCCCGCTCGCCCAAGGCCTATCGCATGTGAACCGACAAGAAGTACAGATTTCACCCACTCGCTCTCCACGAAAAGCACGTACAAGAAAATGGCGTCCTGCCCTGAAGGCCATTTTCCTGCCCCCCGGAGCCCTCACCTGCCATCTGCTGCTGCCTGACTGCCTGCCTGCTGCCCACGTGCCCTGCCATTTGGTGCCTGCACATCAGCCATCTGCAGGGGTCCAGTTGCTGTATCCAAACCCTGCTGGAACAGAAGACTCCTGACTGGGATACCATTGCTCCACAGCCCAGCCCCAGGACACAGTTGCCCACCCACGCCTGCCTCAGGGGTCGCCATGTCGGGGCAAACACCATCTGAGACCACTGGCGACCCCCAGCCAGAGGGGCAGAGAGTCACCAGCTTCAGTCAGAAGGAAGTTGGTGTCCTGATGGAGCATGTCCTGGGGCATTATGATGCCCTCTTCGGAACATCACGCGCCAACAAGGAAGGACGGGATAGGATCTGGGACGACTTTGTGGTTGCCATCAACGCGGAGGGGGTGGCAACCCACAACATCAAGCAAGTCAAGAAGCGCTGGGAGGACTTGAGGTCCAGGACCCTCATAAAGGCCTGGCGCCTCGTGAAGGGGGGCCGGGGCAGCATGAGTACCATCCAGATGAGGGTCCTGGAACGCGTAGGCCCAGCGCTCCACGCCCATATCCTTCAGAGGCAGACCCGTCTGGAGTTGAGCGGTAAGTGGCCATTGCTGTGTGAGACAGGGCATGTTACAGGGTGTTGGTTGTCTGATACTTGCCTGTATGTGTGACATAGGCCATGTACATATGTGTGTGTGCAGGGACATCATGGTCATGCATGTGAGACCAGTAATGTGTGAACCACATGGTTGGTGCATGTGTTACAATGCAACATGCGGAGCAGCATGCGGAATGCGCACATTAATGCATGCCTGTCTCTGTTATTGGACATGGATGGAGTGTGAGAGATGGGTGCTGCTGTCATGGACATGTCTGGTGTCCATGTCTGTGTGTCTGACTTGCATGTCTGTGACTTGTAAATGCCATGGATGCATGACACATGTCTGTGACAATGTTCAGATTCACTGATGCAGCCTACTCATCCTTGTATCCACTGTGTCTGGAGTGTACGAGGCCAGATGGATGAAACTACGGTGAAGTGTGTGCATGTGATAGACATGACCCATGATGCATGTGAGTTTCAAACCAGCATTGTATGTTTCAAGAGTCCCTTGGACATTTATGCTAATGTTCATAGCATGCACCATGCCTGTTACTGCATGTGTTTTGCCTGCACTGACCCATGTGTTGTGGAGGGACATGATGGAAGTGATGTTTGAAAGTGCCACTCATCTGCTATTGCTTCCTGTCTAGGGGACCATTGTACAGTACCCTGATGCTTGTGTTCTATGTCTCCCTCTACACAGCGGCAAGTGATGAAGAGGGTGGAGACGGCGCTGTGGAGCAAAGCGGCGGGGATGCCCCCACAGGCCGGCGACGCAAGGCCCAGTCACCCTCCCAGAGATTACCATCATCTGGGAGTGAGGGGACTGGTGCTGCGTCTGCCACTACGGCTGCAGCGGAAGGGGTGGGTGAGCCTCCACAGGGGCTTGCAACGGCGGAAGACGGTGTGGAGCTATCCAGGTTGGTGGTTTCCACAGAGGAGGAGGAGGAGGCCGCTACTGAGCCGCACATGGGGCCTGGTGGGGGTGGTACCACTGGTGCAGTCCAGGGGCAGGAGGCAGCACAGGTCGCCGTGGAGGGGCCTGTGCATGTCACTGTCCCTGACACTGTGACTGCACCACCATGCTCCAGCAGGGATGCCCCATCCCAGGCCCGTCCGCAGGTAGGGGGGATGTCCATGTCATCTGACACTCCTCTACCTGCAGATGAGAGGACCCCTGGCCGTATGGAGAAGGTCCTGATTGGTGTCGCGTTGCGCACGCGTGATATTCGTGATGACGTGCATGCTTCCTGGGGGAGCACGCACATCATCACGAAGAGCAGCGTGCCAACGTGGCCCAGTTGGGAGTGTCCATGGTTGGGGGTTTTGTACATGTGTCGGCCACTCTGGCGGCCCTCTCCTCCTCTGTGGAGACTATGCGCCAGTCGTTTTCCATGCCGTCTTCTGGCCCAGATGCCACCAGGGCCCCCTGTGGACCTGCCCTGACCAACGCAGCCAGCTCGGTGGGGATCCCATCCCTGCCACAGTCGGGAGTCAGAGGTCCAGCAGGGGTGGACACCATAGCAACTGGACCCCAGCAGATGGAGGATGTGCCGGCATTATCAGGCAGGGCACGTGCACGGCGGCGTTGGTGGATTCCATCAACCTGGGTGCCGTCGTGCTGGCAGAGGCAGTTGTGTCGGAGGCAGCGGCAGGCTCAATGTGGGAGGCATCATGGCTCGGGGCCATCTACATCAGAGGGGCAGGCATCGACCGGAGGGCAGGAGGACCCTGGAATGGGAGTGTCTTCCGTGTGGCAGCGGTTGGGCCAGCAGATAGGTGCGGACCGGCAGAGGAGGCACGACTCACAATGGTCAGGGCGGAGAACTCCATGCGCAGGGCGCTGAGGCGGGCTGAGTGCCTCGAGGGAATTTGCAGGGAGTTGGAGGTGGACATGGGGTTATCCCTGCGAGACCTCGGGGCCAGAGAACAGGCCCGCCTCCAAGACATTGAACAGGAGTTCGATGATGCCCTTGCCCATGACATCAACAAGTGAGCCGTTGGACTTGCCCGCCGCGATTGTATATAGTTCATTAGTGTTAAGTCTCATTTCTTTTTTCTTTCATTTGGGGCGCATGGACTATGCCCCACATTTTTGTATATAGTTAGTAATTAGGTAGTTTTCATTGTAGGTTTCATTTATGTTGTTGGGCTCATGGACCCTGGATTTGCTATTTGTACATAGTTTTACAGTGGATTTTTCTCCTTCATCTTTTTTTTTTTTCACCATGGAGCAATGGATATTACGCTTTTCTTTCCCTTTGGATTTGCTTTGTTGGACGGTGACTTTGGACACATTTTCATTTGGATTTTCATTTTATTTTTTATCATTTTTTGGGACATGCTGCATTTTGATTATTGGCATTATTGTGTGTTTTGATTTCATTCCCTTCATTTTGACTTGAATAAATGTTTGTTTCTTACTTCAATGTGTGGTCTTCTCTCATTGGTTTCATGCATGTCACAATGTGGGTTTTCTCAGTCATGTGTTGCCATTGTGTGGGTCTGACAGACTTGTACTCATGCGCATACTGCTTATTTGTGATCTATCATGTAACGGGGATTTCAATTTGGAGTGGATGTAAAGCTTGGTTGGGTGTTTGGACTGTGGTGGCGTGGGGTGGGATTTGGGTGGCCATAAGAGCCAGGGATCTGGATTGTGATGACGTGCTGGCTGGGGGACATGTGTGGGGGCCTGCTGGCAGGTGCCCTGCACTGCTGGGAGCGTGGGGGTGCTGGGGGACATGTGTTGGGGCCTGCTGGCAGGTGCCTGTCAATGCTGGTGGGTGGGGGGGGCTGAGGGACATGAGTGGGGTCCTGCTGGCAAGTGCCCCTGACTGCTGGGGGGTAGGGGTGCTGGGGGACATGAGTCTGGGCCTGCTGGCAGGTGCCCCTGACTGCTGGGGGGTGGGGGTGCTGGGGGACATGTGTCGTGGCCTGCTGGCAGGTGCCTGTCAATGCTGGGGGGGTGGGGGAGGCTGGGGGACATGAGTAGGGGCCTGCTGGCAGGTGCCCCTGACTGCTGGGGGGTGGGGGTGCTGGGGGGACATGAGTGGCGGCCTGCTGGCAGGTGCCTGTCAATGCCGGGGGGGTGGGGGGCTGGGGGACATGAGTGGGGGCCTGCTGGCAAGTGCCCCTGACTGCAGGGATGCAGGGGTGCTGGGGGACATGTGTCGGGGCCTGCTGGCAGGTGCCTGTCAATGCTTGGGGGGGTGGGGGGGCTGGGGGACATGAGTGGGGGCCTGCTGGCAGGTGCCCCTGACTGCTGGGGGGTGGGGGTGCTGGGGGACATGTGTCGGGGCCTGCTAGCAGGTGCCCCTGACTGCTGGGGGGTGGGGGTGCTGGGGGACATGTGTCGGGGCATGCTGGTAGGTGCCTGTCAATGGTGGGGGGGTGGAGGGGCTGGGGACATACGTGGGGGCCTGCTGGCAGGTGCCCCTGACTGCTGGGGGTGCGGGTGCTGGGGTACATGTGTTGGGGCCTGCTGGCAGGTGCCTGTCAATGCTGGGGGGGTGAGGGTGCTGGGGGACATGTGTCGGGGCCTGCTGGCAGGTGCCTGTCAATGCTGGGGGGGTGGGGGTGCTGGGGGACATGTGTCGGGGCCTGCTGGCAGGTGCCCCTGACTGCTGGGGGGTGGGGGTGCTGGGGGACATGGTGATCCTGACTGCTGGGGGGTGGGGGTGCTGGGTTACATGTGTAGGGGCCTGCTGGCAGGTGCCTGTCAATGCTGGGAGGGTGGGGGGGGCTGGGGGGACATGAGTGGGACATGAGTGGGGGCCTGCTGGCAGGTGCCCCTGACTGCTGGGGGGTGGGGGTGCTGGGGGACATGGTGACCCTGACTGCTGGGGGGTGGGGGTGCTGGGATACACGTGTCGGGGCCTGCTGGCAGGTGCCTGTCAATGCTGGGAGGGTGGGGGGGATGGGGGACATGAGTGGGGGCCTGCTGGCAGGTGCCCTGCACTGCTGGTGGGTGGGGATGCTGGGGGACATGTGTCGGGGCCTGCTGGCAGGTGCCCCTGACTGCTGGGGGGTGGGGGTGCTGGGGGACATGAGTGGGGGCCTGCTGGCAAGTGCCCCTGACTGCTGGGGGGTGGGGGTGGGGGGGGACATGAGTGGGGGCCTGCTAGCAGGTGCCACTGACTGGTGGGGGTGCTGGGGTACATGTGTCTGGGCCTGCTGGCAGGTGCCTATCAATGCTGGGGGGGGTGGGGGGGCTGGGGGAGATGGTGGGAGCCTGCTGGCAGGTGCCCTGCACTGCTGGTGGGTGGGGGTGCTGGGGGACATGTGTCGGGGCCTGCTGGCAGGTGCCCCTGACTGCTGGGGGGTGGGGGTGCTGGGGGACATGAGTGGGACATGAATGGGGGCCTGCTGGCAGGTGCCCCTGACTGCTGGGGGGTGGGGGTGCTGGGGGACATGTGTTAGGGCCTGCTGGCAGGTGCCTGTCAATGCTGGGGGGGTGTGGTGCTGGGGGACATGTGTCGGGGCCTGCTGGCAGGTGCCCCTGACTGCTGGGGGTGGGAAGGTGGGGGTGCTGGGGGACATGAGTGGGGGCCTGCTGGCAGGTGCCCCTGACTGCTGGGGGGTGGGGGTGCTGGGGTACATGTGTCGGGCTTGCTGGCAGGTGCCTGTCAATGCTGGGGGGGTGGGAGTGCTGAGGGACATGTGTCGGGGCCTGCTGGCAGGTTCCCCTGACTGCTGGGGGGTGGGGTGCTGGGGGACATGAGTGGGACATGAGTGGGGGCCTGCTGGCAGGTGCCTGTCAATGCTGGGGGGTTGGGGGGGCTGGGGGACATGAGTGGGGGCCTGCTGGTAGGTGCCCCTGACTGCTGGGGGGTGGGGGTGCTGGCAGACATGTGTCTGGGCCTGCTGGCAGGTGCCTGTCAATGCTGGGGGGGGCTGGGGGACATGTGTTGCGGCCTGCAGGCAGGTGCCTGTCAATGCTGGGGGGTTGGAGGGGCTGGGGGACATGAGTGGGGGCCTGCTGGCAGGTGCCCCTGACGGCTGGGGGGCGGGGGTGCTGGGGTACATGTGTGGGGGCCTGCTGGCAGGTGCCTGTCAATGCTGGGGGGTGGGGGGCTGGGGAAATGAGTGGGGGCCTGCTGGCAGGTGCCCCTGGCTGCTGGGGGGTGGGGGTGCTGGGGGACATGTGTCAGGGCCTGCTGGCAGGTGCCTGTCAATGCTGGGAGGGTGGGGGGGCTTGGGGACATGAGTCGGGGCCTGCTGGCAGGTGCCCCTGACTGCTGGGGGGTGGAGGGGCTGGGAGACATGAGTGGGACATGAGTGGGGGCCTGCTGGCAGGTTCCCTGAACTTCTGGGGGTGTGGGGGTGCTGGGGGACATGTGTCGGGGCCTGCTGGCAGGTGCCCCTGACTGCTGGGGGGTGGGGGTGCTGGGGGACATGAGTGGGAAATGAGTGGGGGCCTGCTGACAGGTGCCTGTCAATGCTGAGGGGATGGGGGCCATGAGTGGGTGCCTGCTGGCAGGTGCCCCTGACTGCTGGGGGGTGGGGGTGCTGGGGGACATGTGTTAGGGCCTGCTGGCAGGTGCCTGTCAATGCTGGGGGGGTGTGGTGCTGGGGGACATGTGTCGGGGCCTGCTGGCAGGTGCCCCTGACTGCTGGGGGGTGGGAAGGTGGGGGTGCTGGGGGACATGAGTGGGACATGAGTGGGGGCCTGCTGGCAGGTGCCCTGCACTGCTGGTGGGTGGGGGTGCTGGGGGACATGTGTCGGGGCCTGCTGGCAGGTGCCCCTGACTGCTGGGGGGTGGGGGTGCTGGGGGACATGAGTGGGACATGAATGGGGGCCTGCTGGCAGGTGCCTGTCAATGCTGAGGGGGTGGGGGGCTGGGGGCCATGAGTGGGTGCCTGCTGGCAGGTGCCCCTGACTGCTGGGGGGTGGGGGTGCTGGGGGACATGAGTGGGACATGAGTGGGGGCCTGCTGGCAGGTTCCCTGAACTGCTGGGGGTGTGGGGGTGCTGGGGTACATGTGTCGGGCTTGCTGGCAGGTGCCTGTCAATGCTGGGGGCGTGGGGGTGCTGAGGGACATGTGTCGGGGCCTGCTGGCAGGTGCCCCTGACTGCTGGGGGGTGGAGTGCTGGGGGACATGAGTGGGACATGAGTGGGGGCCTGCTGGCAGGTGCCTGTCAATGCTGGGGGGTTGGGGGGGCTGGGGGACATGAGTGGGGGCCTGCTGGTAGGTGCCCCTGACTGCTGGGGGGTGGGGGTGTTGGCAGACATGTGTCTGGGCCTGCTGGCAGGTGCCTGTCAATGCTGGGGGGGGCTGGGGGACATGTGTTGCGGCCTGCAGGCAGGTGCCTGTCAATGCTGGGGGGTTGGAGGGGCTGGGGGACATGAGTGGGGCCCTGCTGGCAGGTGCCCCTGACTGCTGGAGGGTGGGGGTGCTTGGGGACATGAGTGGGGGCCTGCTGGCAGGTGCCCCTGACGGCTGGGGCGCGGGGGTGCTGGGGTACATGTGTCGGGGCCTGCTGGCAGGTGCCTGTCAATGCTGGGGGGTGGGGGGGCTGGGGAAATGAGTGGGGGCCTGCTGGCAGGTGCCCCTGACTGCTGGGGGGTGGGGGTGCTGGGGGACATGTGTCGGGGCCTGCTGGCAGGTGCCTGTCAATGCTGGGAGGGTGGGGGGGCTTGGGGACATGAGTCGGGGCCTGCTGGCAGGTGCCCCTGACTGCTGGGGGGTGGAGGGGCTGGGAGACATGAGTGGGACATGAGTGGGGGCCTGCTGGCAGGTTCCCTGAACTTCTGGGGGTGTGGGGGTGCTGGGGTACATGTGTCGGGCCTGCTGGCAGGTGCCTGTCAATGCTGGGGGCGTGGGGGTGCTGGGGGACATGTGTCGGGGCCTGCTGGCAGGTGCCCCTGACTGCTGGGGGGTGGGGGTGCTGGGGGACATGAGTGGGAAATGAGTGAGGGCCTGCTGACAGGTGCCTGTCAATTCTGGGGGGCTGGGGGACATGAGTGGGGGCCTGCTGGTAGGTGCCCCTGACTGCTGGGGGGTGGGGGTGCTGGAGGACATGTGTCGGGGCCTGCTGGCAGGTGCCTGTCAATGCTGGGGGGGGGGCTGGGGGACATGTTTTGCGGCCTGCAGGCAGGTGCAGGTGCCTGTCAATGCTGGGGGGGTGGGGGGGCTGGGGGACATGAGTGGGGGCCTGCTGGCAGGTGCCCCTGACTGCTGGAGGGTGGGGGTGCTTGGGGACATGAGTGGGGGCCTGCTGGCAAGTGCCCCTGACGGCTGGGAGGTGGGGGTGCTGGGGTACATGTGTCGGGGCCGCTGGCAGGTGCCTGTCAATGCTGGGGGGTGGGGGGGGGCTGGGGGACATGAGTGGGGGCCTGCTGGCAGATGCCCCTGACTGCTGGGGGGTGCTGGGGGACATGTGTTGGGGCCTGCTGGCAGGTGCCTGTCAATGATGGGGGGTGGGGGTGTGGGGGGGCTGGGGGACATGAGTGGGGGCCTGCTGGTAGGTGCCCTGCACTGCTGGGGGGTGGGGGTGCAGGGGGTCATGCGTTGGTGACCAGTAGTGCAAGGTGACATGTGGCTTGGCTGGGGGGCATGCCCATGGTGGATGGGCTGTCTGCGGGACATGACCAGGGGTGGGGGGTAGTCCCCTGTTGTGTGGGCTGCCTGCAGGTGCCGTGGAGGGTGTAGAGGGAACACCTGGGAGGACCCACACTGCCAAATCACGTGTAGGACTCCCCGGCACCCCCGAAATACACGTACCCTGCTGAAATCACATGTGAGACTTCCCGCAAACCCCAGGAATATACGTACCCCACTCACACAGGGCCTATCGTGTGTGAAACTCCACGCGAACCCCAGAAATACACGTACCCGGCTCCAATCGCGTGTGAGACTTCACTCGAACCCCAGTCATACAAGTACCCTGCTCGCCCAAGGCCTATCGCGTGTGAAACTTCACGCACACCCCTGAAATACACGCACACGCTATTTTTCACACAGCGGGTGTCCGTGTTTGTCGCATACCCCTTTGCATGTCATTTGTCCTAGAGGGACACAGTATGGGACATTCATCATAGGTTTATGTACGTGCTTTTTGTTAGCGCACATTTTTTTCATGCGCAGGGACGCTACCCCCTGCCTTCGTGTGGCGGACGTGTTTAGGCCTATGCGCGTCTTTGCCCGTGCGCTGGTTTGCCCTATTCGATTCCATGAATATGTGTTGTAGGCGAGCGTGTGGGCGTTCCGCGCACTTGCCTCCTGTACTTCCCCCGTTACGCCCACATTTTCATGCGTTGTTCCCCATTCTGCGTGTCACGCCCCGTGTTACGCCTACTTTTGTTGTGTGTGCCACGCTATGTGTGGTTTCGCTGTGCGCTTAGCGCACACTGTTTGAAGGCGTGTGCGCCAGCTTGCGCCGAACAGGATTTCAGCGCACATCCATGGATTTCCACGCGCACGGACTTCCATGAATCGCTGTGCGTGGGTTTCGCTGCGATTTTCGCACTGGCACTGCGATTCGCACGCTTGCGCTGAAAAATTTCTGCGCACATTAATTCCATGAATCGGCCAGTTAATGGCACAAGAAATGACGCGTTTCGCGGTTACCTCACCGCTTCATCACAACATATATATAGTATACTTCTTAGGGGTTAGTAGTATTTTGACTAATCCAGGTTCCTTATACGTCCTCGAAGTTCCATATGGTTAGTTGCAATAAGCGATTTGCAAGTTTGCTCTGTGCGACTTGCTTTCTTGCATTTGGCTAGTGAAAGGAACAAATCTGACAGTATGTACATGCATCTGTCCTCGGTCTATAGAGCTGCATATGCATGTTCTTCGTGTGTGCACATGCGTGTCGGTGTAACTTTGTGCAGGGATGAGTTTGCTTTGCGACTAATATTGCTATGTCATGATGTTACTAATGATGTCAGCACGGCTGGATATTTATCATTAGTCAACCTGGTCCAGTGCTGTGGCACCTGTGTACGTGAAGACATTAGCTAGATAGGGTTTGAACGGTTGTCTAAGAGAATATCTTTTCACATACGTAGGATGTACTGGCCTACCTGGGTGCTGGCCAAACAATGACTGGCATCTCTGATTTCTCAGTCTTCGTGCTGTCATGCATTTAGGGAACAAGTGGGCCATTCCAGGGACCCTCTCTTCAGAGGGCATAAGCAAGGATTGGACAATGTGCTGAATTAAGAAGTGGGATAGCTTGGCTGATTGGAATATTTTCCTGGAGGATGTCCTCTACAAAGTCAGAATCCTGAGTGACAATCTTAAAATGGTCTGCTGCTTTTCTAAGGATGGTATTGAAAATCATTTGATCATCAAAAGGGGGAAACCTCCCTGGATTGAGATACAGAGGAGTGTCCAGAAAGATATCATTAGGCTCTGCTTCCTGAGCAGGGGTAGTGGGCCAATTCCCGTGGTCATCCGTAGGGGGCCAAGCACTTGGGTCACGAGAAACAGGGTCTTGGGAGAAATCATCACAATTTGGGAGATATCAGACATCATCGTCGTGATCATCTTGAAAAATGTCTTCAGAAGGATCAGGCAATTTTTATCTAGGATAAGAGCGATGTAACAGTTTATTGAGAAGCCACTCTCAACACGGGGAGTTCCTTCCCTCCCCACTCAACGTGACACAACAAACTGTTTAACTGATTCTTTTATTCAGTCCTACTTCAGACACATTATGCCCCTCGGATCCCTCCCCCTGAGCTACCAATCAGCCAAGAAGTAGGCTGGTGTACAGGAAATATATTTGTATTTATTTAAATTAAAAGTAATAGAAATCACAATGAACTACACAAGCCACCTTCTTTGTGGCTCACCATTAACTTCTCGTTACTCAAATCAATTACACACATTAGTTAAAAAAAAAACACAAATCACAATTATTTACTTTCTACAAATTTCACTTCAAGAAATAATTAAACTGATCAATAACCAAAACACATATGAATGTAGTGCTGTGCAATGTTGATTTTCCAGTGGGCTATAGTTTTTCAGCACACACTGGGAAGTGAGCTTTATTAATGTCAAACTTTAACAAAAATCATTCCATAGTGTTCCACCAAATGGGGAATTCATTAAATTATTCTTTTTAGTTAAGCAGGCTAAGGATCTACACAGTTGTGCCCCCCATGACTATAAAGGGAAAAGGATGCAAGGCAAGCACACTCCCCACCATTTGGTTTCACAAGGCTCAGTTCTGCTCACATAGAAAGCCTCTGTTTAAAGTTCAGGACAGTTAGCTGCATGGCAGGACCCTGTGGAAAGATAGGGCAGGGGTCTGGTCACTCCACTCTCAAAGATGGCCTCCCGCTCTCCACCATAGGAAAAAGTCAGCTTTCAGGCCTTCCTAAAAATAGACAGCCCACCCAAATGCACTCTCAGCAATCCCCTCTGGTGTTTCCTTGCAGCTGTCAGATGGTAAGTTTCATCAGCGCTCTTCGATGGTAAATTTCAGCAGCTTTGTCTCTTCCTCCTAGTACAGTCCCACATATATATCAGCGATGACACCAACAATTTTACAATCTTGGGGGAGTACCCTACAACAGATTGGACAGTTCTCACCCCTGCCCACTCCAGGCCCTCTCTACGGATTGGTTTAGGGGTCCGGAGAAACTATTGGCAGTTCCCATTTGTAATCGCTGTTTGTTCTCCTTTCAAATATTTGGCAAAAATAAGTTCTGTATCAAAAACATTGTGATTTACTAGTAACTGCCATAATATATACATATTTTCCTTGTCAGCTAATTGTGAGGCATTTAATCAAACAACAGCCGGGTCTATACCAGGTTGTACAACTGTTTGCAATTTTCTGCCGTTTTCACAAATGCATAACAGTTATGAATGTAATGTAAGGTAAGGTATTACCCATATTCCTAATTTTTCTCTCCACCAATTCACCAACTCTCATTTGGAACCTTTTAGATCAGCCAGAAAACCATCTTAGATGGCCATTACAGTTCCCAGAGTCACAGGTGGATGAATTTTTTATATCTCCACAATCACCAGGAAATCACATAAAAAAATAACATATACATGTAATCAGTACAACTTAAGGTTGCTGAGAAAAATGTCTAAATGATAATAGTCCTTTTACATTAATTGTGAATCTTCATGTCGGACAAATGGCCATTCTCCTGCCTCCAGGCCATATAGTCTCACTGGGCCAGCCTGTAACCAGAGTTTCTATTATTCACTTTTTGTTTGCAGCTTGCTTTTTGAAATTGGTTGCCTGTTTGAAGTTGTAGCCCACAATCTTCACGCCTTTTAGGCATGCTCCAGCCAAGGGGAACTTGCCCTGCAGTAACTACCTTCAGAGCCAGCAAGTCCGGGGAACACTGAGGTTTCCACACCTTTAGCAGGACTAACGTCATTGCAGTTGTAATTAGATGTGGGATTTCTGTCACTTTCCAGTGGAGGAGTTTGTGGCGACATGTGTCCAAAAGCTAGCAAAAGGCTGGAGACACATTATCATGAAAACAAAGTCGCTTTTCAAATGTCACTGGTATTCTGTATGTGAAACATAATATACATTACTTTTTGTCAATACGCAGCATGTCTTTTTCCTGACATTTTTCCTGTTAGCAGTAGTATATTTTCACATTTAAACTGCAGATACACATGTCAAGCCGTTTTTTGGGTCAGTGTTTAAAAATCCTGCTTTTTGAATTGCGAAAAGACTGTATACTTCAGAAGATGCAGAAACTGAAGCAGTTCCTCTGGGAGGTGGGGTGGCGGGGGGTAAAAGGGGGGCTAGGGGAAGGGAAGTTCTGAAAGAAATATTTTATAAATGCCAATAAAAAAATATATAAAACAAATAAAATCCTTCTTTTCAGGTGAAAGGGACCTTCAGGTTTTCCCTTGCAGCGACAACCAAAGCGGTTTTTGTGTCAGTGTTGAACAATCCTGCTTTTCCTGTGAAAGGGACCTTTGAATGCACACCCCATGCCCCCCCTGTTCTTCCATGACTCTTTGGTGGGGAAGAACAGGGCAGAGTGGCGCTTCATTAGGTGCAATCTCCTTCATTAGTGAGTGGGCACTCCAGCCTCGCCCTTCCCTCTCTGGGTTGGGGATATGGCATGGCACCCCCTTTCGTTGCTTCATTAGGGAGTGGGCGCTCCAGCCTCCCCTCTCAGGGTTGGAGGGTATGGCATGGCACCCCCTTTCAATCCTTTTTGGGGTCCCTGAAGTTCACAGTTCTCCAATAATAGAAAGAAAAAGCAGTTCAGTACTTTTTACACACATTTCCCCAGAAGACTTGCATAGAAATTACACCAACATACAATTCTAAAATAACATTCACCACTTCACAAAACACATTTTATTTATTTTCTTCATTTGTACAATAGCACCAAGTAAATTACTCCTGGATATATATATATATATATATATATATATATATATATATATAGATTTTTCATCCTTCCTTCTCATTCTTCAGATGGTTCCTCTGCACAACTTTCATTTGGCTCATCAATCAGCCATTAAGTGTGTCTGGGATGACAGCTTTTCAACTGATTCATGTGGACCCATTTTTATCCTGTCTCTTCTTCTTGTGGGATGTGGATCTTGTAAGCAACCAGTGATATTTTATCTACAATTTCAAAGGCACCACACCAAGATGGGAGGAATTTCTGCTCCTTGGCCCAATTCCTTTGAAAATTGTACAGGTAAACCTGGTCACCTACTTCATACTCTTTCTTGGTGGTCTTTAGATCATAATAGGTCTTCCCTCCTTCAGCCAACTTTTCTAAAATGCACTAAGCCTAAACAAAAGCATGCTGGAGGCATGTCCTTAAATTTTCAATGTACTCATGGGTAGTGGACGCATTTATCAGTGTCTGCTCTTGAGTCCTATAGAGCAGATGCTGTGGTAACACCATTTCTTGTCATGTCATGAGCTCAAATGGCAACATCTTTGTTGTAGAAGATGATGTAGACCTAATAGCCATCAGGACAAGCGGTACTCAGATGTCCCAACTGGGTCCAGAGTCTGCTACGAACTTCTTTAAGATACAATTGTTTTGTTGCATCTCTCTACCCCGAACCCCCTCCTTAAGGCCAGGTGGTAGGCAAAGTGGAGTTTTCTTTTTACTACTACAATCTCCCACATCTGCGCCATCACCTCACAGGTAAAATGGCTTCCTCGGGCCAACTCGATCCTTTGCGGGAGGCCGAAACAAGGAAAGATGTGATTGATCATCAGTGCAGCAGCTGTCTCCACCTTACAATTCAGGGCTGGAATTCATTCTACCAACTTTGTGAACAAGCATGTTCAAGTCAACATATACTTGTTTCCTCTAGAGGAGCGAATCACTGGCACAATGAAATCTACATGCAGATCTGACCACAGCAATGTCAATCCCCTTTTTTGTAGGGGAACTTGGTGTGTGACTGAACTAGTCCTGGCCCGTGTGGCCAGTAAGCAAGCTTGTGCAAGATTTTTAACTTCGTGTGAAAGCCCCTATGACCAGCAGTGGCAGCATCATGGGCATGGTAAACCATCAGGATTTGGAATGAGGTAGTTACCACCCACTGGTCACAACCAGATAGGGTTCTCCTTACCAACAAACCATCTTGGATCTGGAACATCTTGGAAAACTTCAACACCACCCATAGATCCGGTTTAATCCAACTCTGTTAAAGGAAAGCTCATGTGATCTTCAATGTGTCCATAACATTTCCCAATGATTGTGTCCTCTTTCTGTGCAGTGATCAAATTTGCTTCTGGGGTATCCTTACTCCATTGGGCAGTCGAGAGTTTGCTGTATGCACAAGTATGTGACCTGGTGACAGCATTAATTCCGATTTCCCCCAGCAGGGATTCGGTTTCTATTAAATCCCCCTGCAGAGCTCCGGTTTTAGCCAACTGGTGAGCCAGGTAATTCCCAGTCTTATCTGGCCCCTCTATCTTGAAATAACATCTTATCTTCTTCGAATAGATGGTCATCTCATTGGAGGTGACTGGATCAGTTCAGCATGCTTTAGGGGTTTATTGTTGGCACAAAGCAGGTCTCGACTCTTCCAGTTAATCAGGTGTTCCATAAACCCATTCCTGACATAATCAGAGTCAGTGATTATGACCACTTCATTGAGTTGGTTGAGCACTGCAGAGGATGGTTTGATAAACGGCCATCAACTCTGCAACATGACTACTTCAGGGGCCTATTTTAGGACCAGCAGAGGGTTACAGGGTATCATTCACCCAGGCATTCCCAATGCCAGCCACCAGTTATTTTACCCCATTGCTATCAACATGGTAGGAGCACCTATCCACATAAACTGTGGGTATCCCGGAAACGTGTCTTCTTCATTAACCTTGTGTGGGGAAGTGAAATACACCTCCATGTTGTTCTTTATTAGTCTTTCAGAAAGTTTTTGTGAGCAGTCATGCCAGTCCACCAACCCTTGCGTTAGGGCACTCTTCTTGTTTTGGCCATGTCTGACCTCCAGAGGAAAGCCTTGCATGGACAGAACCCAGGAAGTAATTATGAAATTACAAACGTTACCCACCCGGATTCTGTCACTTGTAGATATTGCAAGGGTTGGTGAGGAGTCTCGACAATGGTGTGCTCCCCCATATGAATGGGCTGTAATTTTTCAACGCCTACACCTTTGCCAAAAGTACCTTCTCGCAGTCATTGAATTTTTCCTCACAGAGAACTTGCTACCATCCCCTCTAAGAATTGATCAAACCTTTCACAAGTTCAGCCAGATCATCACTAGCTGGCTCAAAGATCCCGACATCTAGGCATGTATCTTGTTGACTTTGCCCGGCATCTCTCTCTACACTGCATGCAGCAACCACTTTATGAAACTATGCATGCCTTCAATGTACCTGCCTGTATATATCACTACTTCACTGTGCCTACATGTAACCAATCAGCACCTGCACCTAAATGTATTTTACATGTTCTAACCAAGCTTTGAGTATCCTTTTGCCTTGCGCCTGAATACCCTCGGGTCTGGAGTGCACTACAAATAATAAACTAAACTAGAGGACAAAGTCTTGCTTGCGTATGAGATCACTGTTGACTATGTCATGCTTTTGGTACAATACCAGTTAGGCAAGTATCTGAGAACCCTGTCTCCAAGAAGAACTCTTTGTTCTTTATGTGGTAAGCCAAATAAGGAGCCTGGAAAGGCTTCTTTTCAGTTGTTTAACGGCCACAGATTGTTCTGGATCCCACACCCACTTGACTCCGGCCTTTAATAAATGGTCCAAGGGTCAAGTGACCTCTGCGTAGTCTTCTATGAACTTTCAACTATAATTAGTAAATCCAAGAAGACGTCTTAATTCGTGCAGAGTGGTAGGGTCTTTTCATTTCAATAAGGCTTCCACCCTCCTCGCATGGGGATTCAAAGCCTCAGGGGTGATCTCGTGCCATAAGAAGTTCTCGGGTCTTACACCACTGTCTCTTCTGAAAGGAAAGTTTTGCTCCGGCTTTCTGCAACTGGGTTGGAACATAGCAGATTTCTGCTATATGTTCCTGCAAAGTTGATCTCTTGATCAAAACATCATCCACATAGGCCAGGTTTCCCCTTTCGCCCAAATCAGGAATGGCCTTTTGTAGGTAGATGTTTAACTCCTTGTCGGAGTTTATGTATTCAAAGGGGGTTTGGGTTACACGTGTAAAACTGCCCCCCACCCGAAGGTAAAGGGAAGCTTATTCTGATCTTCCCCACTCACGGGTACTGTCCAGTAACCATTTGTCAGGTCAATGGCGATGTAAACCTTTGACCCTTGGATCTGAGCCAGTCCCTGATCGATTTAGGGAAGGGGCCATCTTGATATGTGGACCCGTTTGTTATACTCCCTCAGGTCTGCACATAGTCTCCATTGGCCGTTTGGTTTGAGGATGCCCAGTCCCGGGTTGTTGAATGTACTGTGGATTGGACAAATTATCCCACAGTATTCTAAATTATTAATCTCTGAGTGACCCCATGGACGAGAGGGGTAACCAGTATTGTTTCACAAATACTGGAGCCATCTCGGGGTCCGTGGAAATGGTGGTTGAATGAATGATGTGTGCCCACAGTCATATGCGTTCACTGAAAAGATATCTTGAAATTCCAAGAAGACCTGTTTTAGGTTTTGTCTTTGCTTCTCGGTCTTACAGGCATCAGCAAGATGTATCCTTTCCTTGACTATCTGCCTGAAACCTGGGAATACCTCAGGCTTGGCGATTTCAGCGGTATACTCCAGTTGGGTGGCAATATCTCTTTTGATGGCGTTGGCCTGGAGTGGGAATTCAAGGTAGTGTTCCTCGACTCTGAACACTACGTCCTCCCTCCTTGTCACAGGTCACCTCTTCCACACTGTAGGGGCATGAAGAGTACACCAGGAAACTCCCCCCCCATTCCTAGTTAAAATCTTTTCTGGAGGGACAATCACTGCGGTCGAAAGTCATTTGGGATTGGCCCCATGATTTCATTACCTAAATCAATAGAATAATGCTGGGCATCAACCGCCATTACAATAAAGCGGTCTGTGCCCAAAGTGATACTTCGAGGGTTGCTGTTAAGGAACAAGTTACTTACCTGTAACTATTGTTCTCCAGCATGGGTCTGGCATGGATTCAATGCTCATGAATATTCCCCGTCGTCAGGCTGGGAATCCTTGGTAAAAGAAAAAAGTTTCACTTTCAAACTGTATTTGTCCTTTAAATCAATCACTGTCCTCTGGGTCACACTGCCCCCATCGAATGACAGTCCTCTTCCTAAGCCCCTCCTCTGGCAGCCATCTTCAGATTTGCTAAGCACGTTCGGTGGCAGTATGACCAAGAAGAACAGCAGAGGGGACGAAGGGAGGGTTCACATGTGAATTCATGCTAGCCACATGCTAGGGAACAATAGTTACAGGTAAGTAACGTGTTCCTTCTCCAGCATGGGGTCTGGCATGTATTCACAATCTCATGAATAACTAATACATAGCAGTACAACATTACACAATCCCAGGAGGTGGCAAGGCTCAACAGAAGCAATCAACTCTCACCTCTGGAACAGACTCGCATCAAGCAAACAGGTTGCGTAGCACTGCTTGGCAGACTCTGGACTCCTCCCTGGAATCCCTGTTGATACAGTATAATTTCGTGAAAGTGTGTGTGGACCTCCACGTAGCCACCCTGCAGATGTCCAGCAGGGGCACACCAGACAGAAACGCTGTCGGTGCAGCGATTGCTCTGGTGGAGTGGGCTCTTGGACGGACCACCAGCAGTCCGTTCGCCAACCGATGACAGTGCGTGATGCAGCTGGAGAGCCACCTTGAGATGGAAGCCTTGGACAAGGCCTTCCCATGGTTCACAGGACCAAAGTCCACGAACAGTTGAGAAATCTTCTGAAAACTGTGTCATGTGTCACGTAGCACTTCAGGGCACGAGCAAGGTCCAGCGAGTGCAAGGCCCTTTCAGCCGGTAACTAAGGCTTCGGC
The DNA here is from genome assembly GCF_040938575.1 of Ambystoma mexicanum. Taxonomy (NCBI): domain Eukaryota; kingdom Metazoa; phylum Chordata; class Amphibia; order Caudata; family Ambystomatidae; genus Ambystoma; species Ambystoma mexicanum. The sequence continues at coordinate 529,867,103 of NC_090933.1, read as the reverse complement.
AAAAAAAAAAAAACAAACAGTTAACACCAAAGGCTCGTTAAGGTGGAATTCCGACAGAACCTTTGGCATGAAAGAGTGGTGCTTCCTCAGCACCACCCTCGATTTGTGGAAAGTCAGATATGACGGTTTGCAGGATAGGGCCTGGATCTTACCTACCATCTGTTAGGGAGAATTCTCAGAAATGTGCCAATTAATCCCAGCTTAGAGACCTCCAGCTCTTTTGCTAAACTTTGGGACTTTGAACTTTTCGATTCTATGTGTTTTCTGGGTTTGTTTCTTTTGGTTATGGAGTCTAATACACTCCATAGGCATCATGTTTTACCGTTGTGTCCCAAACACCTTCAGTGCAGTGATACAGGGAAGTCTTCCAGATTTCCAAAGGTTTAAATACCTTCTCTGGGATAAACTACTGTTTCCCAGCGCAGTAAAGTGAAATTGACTTTACTTGCCATTGTAGCTTTCTAGACCCAGCACACGCTATCTTACAATAGAGTGTTGGAGGGGTTATTTAGTATATCCTGTGTCTAGATCCTCATGTACCATTTTATGTTACCCTTTCCTCACTGAATGGCTGGAGGCAGTGGTTTCGTTTTGAACTACCATGGTTTGCATTTACAGCAACCGTTTGCGGCGTGACCATCCTGAATTTTTGTGACTCGAGGTATTTGCTCAGATGTCGTAAGTCTAGAATGGGCCTCCAGCCCCCGGTCTTCCTTCTGAACAAAAAGTATCTGGAATAGACTGCGGAGCCCTGAAATCGCTGGGGAACTATCGCCCCTTTTTGCAGCATGGCCCGTACCTCCTCCCAGAGTGGAGGGATGTGTTGCTCCTGACAGGGACACCAGAGGGATCTGCAGACACCTGTGCTGAAACTCCAGGGTATGTCCAGGCGAGAGCGTCAGGCACCCATCTGTCGGTGGTGATCTTTTTCAACTCGCTGGCAAACCTAGTCTGCCGGCCTCCCACCGGGGTGCACAGGTGGGGGCTACCGCCAGCCCTCCGATGTCCTTGCCAGTTCAGGCTTGCTTCAGCGCTGGCATCCTGCTTTGTGGGCTACACTGTCCTCCACAGTAGGTCTCGGAACAGCCTCTATAGGCTTCTTGATTCGTGGATCTGGAAGGCTGACAGTACGATGAGGAGAAAAGTTTTGACAACCTGCTCGACTTTCCTCTGGAGGAGCAAAAAGAAGAGTGGTGTGGCTGGAGGATGCCCAGGGAACAGGTCATCTCTGTATCTGCCTTGATGGCCTGTAGGGACTCATCAACGACCTTTCCGAAAAGGTTCTCATTCGAAGGCATGCCTAGCACCTTCGCTTGGACTTTCAGATGGAAATTCGTGGCCTTTATCCAGCCTTGGTGACTAAGCCAGACACTGTTCCCCATCTGCCGGAACCCTGTGTCGGCAATGTCCAGAGCCATTGTGGAGGCATGATCCGACGATACCTTCACTTTCTGGAAGAGAGTGATTGCCTCCATCTTCTTATCAGGGAGGAACTCCAAATATCGGCCCCAGCTTGTACCACAGCTCCCTATCATAACTGCCAAGGGTCGCCAGTGCCTTGGCCGTCTTAATGGTGGAAGCCGCAGAGAAAATCAGCTTCCTTCCCATGGCGCTCTTCTTCTTCCCCTCACTGTCAGGAGGGACAGAAGACAACAAGGAGGGGTTAGCTGACCATTTCCAAGCGACCGCTTGCGCCATTGGGCCTTTGGGTGCAGATTCCGGCAACCTGTACTTCTACTCCAGCCTCTCACGTTTGGCCGGAGCCATGCAAGTGTTCTTCAAGAGGGCCAGACCCTCCTCCCACACGGTGTCCAGAAGGGGCACCACAATTTATTTCCTCTTGGCCTTGCGCCTCTGGTACAAGAAACCCTCCTTCCTGGTTTCTTCGGGCACAAGCTGGAATAGCTTGGAGGCTCTGGCCACCATGGAATGGAACAACCCCACCTAATCCAGTGGGGACAACATAGGCTGCAGGGATCCACTGCGACGATATCATAACCGTCATCCATAGGTATAGTGGCCATATCCGTCCCTGTGTCTGCTGGGGGCGAGGGAGACAGACAAGGATGTGGAGGCTGAAAATGGGCATCAGACGATGCTTTCTCTTCTTTGCTGGAGGCTGATCGGGGGCACTGACGGACCATTGGAGCCAGGCCATGTGGCATCCTCTTCTGGATCTCCGACACCAAGGTGTGGCAGGTCGGCAGGATGTCCAAAGACACATCCCTCAGCTGAGCTGGCGTGATCAGAACACTAGGGCTGCACCATCATCTTCCTCGTGAACCGTGTGCAAGGACTCAAGGTCCTTATCCAAGGACAAACCTTCCACGGCACGGCCTGGGACAGATCTGGGGCCTCCTTGCCCCGTCCCTCTTTTTCCACCCTGACGGCTGGAACCAGGTTCTGAGACGGTGTCCCCTTCTCCGATGTGCTAGCAGACTTTGCCAAAGTCACTGCAGCGGTTTTGTGCCTCGGGCAGGGATACCTTATGTGCTGCAGGGGCTACCTTCACCGAGTAAGACCCCTTAGCCTTCGCAAGATCAGCCACCAACTCTATCGTCAAGGAAGACTTATCCTGTGCTGATAGGGCCTTATTGGGCAGCTCAGCCTTTTTCTCCTCCATCCGCGGCTTCTCTGGCTTCTCCCGGAGTATAGCCGGGTTGGACAATTTCCTTTGAGGAGGCGCTTGATTGCTGGCTGGCAATGGAGGGTGACGTCAATCGCGCCCTGTTAACTGCAGGACCAACTTCCGTGGCAACCCCGGTGGAACCGGACTTGCGGTCCTTGGCCTTGTCTTGGGCCCCCACGGATGAGGCGCCCTTAAAAGACTTAGAAAACGGCTCTTCGGACCGGCTGGTCCTGGGTGAGGCATGACCCTGCTCGGAGCATGGGGCAGAGGCCTTGGCGTTCAGCCACACCACCAGTCTACTGTGCCTATCCTTCGTCGTCTTCTTGGAGAAACCGAGGCATATCTCGCATTCTCCTTCCTTGTGGTCTGGATGCAGGCAGTAGAGGCATTGCAGGTGCTGGTCTTCAACAAATACATTCCGTAGCCCGCACTTGGTGCAGGAGTTGAAGAGGGATCTTTCTTCCTTCTCCTCAGACATGGTCAGAGGGCGCAAAGTAGGCCAGATGGCCTTCTGGAAACTTTGACTATCTTCGCCCTTGAGGGGTGCTGAAATTCACTGACAACAGATCCCCACTGTCGGCAGATGAAGAGAAGAGCACACAGGCTCTTTTGTAACAAAAAAAATAGAACCTTTTTCCGTCAAAAATATGAAAAACCGTAGAAGTAGCTCGCAGAGCAAACTAGAGGACTCCCAAAACTGAAGCAAGAGGTAAAAATCTGAAGATGGCTGCCAGAGGATGGGCTTAGGGAGAGGACTGTAATTGGATGGGGGAAGTATGACCCAGAGGACAGCGATTGGTTTAAAGGAGAAATACAGTTTGCAAGTGAAAGTAAAACATTTTTCTTTTACAGAGGATTCACAGTCTGAGGGGGAATATTCATAAGCATCTGAATCCACGCAAGTGCTATGTCTGGAAAATTTGGTTCAGCTCAGACCCAGGTGCCAGGAGGTGGACTTAACTTTACCTCCACACCCAATTAGCTCAACATCTCTCATCACCCATGCCTTCTGCGATGAAGATTGTCTTTGAACTTGGCCTTGCCGAGTATTCTCATCTCTGGGAATCTAAGGGAGTGCGAGCACACACTATCATCGTTCGAGAACTCCAAACTAAACTCCATTTCCATTGTTGGCTCACGTGACAGGAGACCACGATTTGGTTCGTTTTGCAGCATTTAAATGTCTTAAATGAATAAAACTTGGCACGCTTGGTGTTCTTTCTTTGCACCTTAACAAGGGATTATCCGGCTTCTCACCTTCATCGCCTTCAAGAATAGTTAACCGGCCTTGGATGCCTCAGCTTTGGTACCAGGCCAGACAGCCTCGCCATTCGTGTCCAAGATCTCAGCTAATTCTTTGCTGTGATACATTTCTTGGCCTTTCCTCCGCAGGGGTTCGGGCTTACTAAATTCATGACACGGATGTCTGGTTTCTATACAATGGAGGCTTCGCCTGCAGTCTATTCACTATGTATAGCTAGCTTCTATAATCACAGCCTACTTGCGTTACAGCATCTGTACAGTTATTGAACGTCTTGCATTTTCTGCAGTGCATCACACACATGCAATCTTTTCGCATATGAAAGTTTACTCGATTCTTAATTTCGTCATCAGTTTCTGTAGGTTCCATGCATTCTCTTCAGCCAGTATTCTCAGGGTGTCACGCTCTTCCAGTATACACGGGATGGGGGGGCGGGACTTCCTGCAGAGGCATTCAGCTGCTCCTCTATATAGGTCTACTAGAGGTCGAATTTAAATGCAAACCTCGTTGCACGAGATGGGAATTTAGGTTTATATAGGCATCCTGATATTTGAGGTTCTGTCCTTGCTTAATTTTGAGGGGAATAGTAAATTGTCACACCTATCCTGGGATGGTAAACTCTTCGGTATCCCTACATATTATCCCCACCAAAAATATTGCCGTACATATTGTCGTTTGTCTCACCATAAGCAATATTTTTGGGGGGATAATTTGTGGGAGCGGGGGTGTCCCCCCACACATTTAAAAATAATGCAGTGGTTCCAGGGGTGTCCCCCACAGGGTCCATGGCTCAATATCACCGCAATAAAATTGCGATACTTTTGTATCGCAATATTTTTGCGGGGATATTAACACATGGAACCATCTCTTCTCGCACATTAAAGGGATAAGGCAGCAAATGAGCTGCCCGGAATGCTTTTTCAATGTTGTCAAAGCCCATGGGATCACCCATCAGTCAAGAGTGGGCTTTACGATTAGGTCCAAATTGATAATGTCACTTCCCAGATAAAAGGTGGAAGCTACATCTCTCACTACACAACAATGATATTCTATGCTTTTGTTGCCAATGGACATTTGTAGCATACACCTGCTAGGCAGGGGATGTTTGGAATATGGGGTTTCCAGACATGCTTCCCATTTGTCAATCAACTTAAGTGTGGGAATGGTCTAAACTTTTGGGAGTTTCCTGAATAATTCTTTACTGACGAAGCTCCTTCCATTACTCGGGCATACTCTGGCAAGAACCGTCTGAATGGGGAAAACTGCTTGCCCTTTTTCTGAAAGTCTGTCAGACTTTGAGTGGGTTCTTCCTTGTCTGGTTTTACAGGATTCAATGTTTCTTCCAATTTTGGACTGGTCTAAAACCTTAGGTGTTCCCTTCCAGTGTGGAGTGCCACTTAAAACTGTGAGGAAGGTTGATTTTCAAGAAGGGTTCCCATCACCAGTTTGTTCTCCTACAGAGATGACAGTGATGTCCGGGACTTGGTTATTATTGAAATGGAACTCTATATTCTCAGACTGTTGAGCAATTATGTGACAGGTACCATTCAGGCTTACATAATTGGTACTCATTTTTAAATGTTGTAGGGTGGTTACTCTGAGTCCAGAGGACCTTGTTTACACAGTTGATCAGATGTTAACCTCCTCAGGAGATCATTCCCCATTAAACAAGGTGTGGCCTCTGGAGTCACAACTATCACCAGATGTTTCAGCCAGGGTCATCGAATTTTTATGTCCAGATCCAGAGTCCCTTGGATGGAAATATTCCTGTCGAAATTTTTGAGTTGTCTGGGAAGCGGTGCGAGCGGAATTTGGTGCCTCCTCCCATCCCGAGTTTAGATGGCCAAAGGCCTTTTTGGACTGGAGGGTGGCTTGGGATCCAGTATCCGCCAGAGCTGATAATTCACACTGACCCTGCACCTTGATCAGTGCATAAAACTGCCCTTCTTTTTCCTCCAATGTGCAAAGAAAGTGAGTTATTCGACAGCCCGATGGTCATTTGCTTAATATTGAACTTCGACACTGTGTGATCTTGGGTAATTTTCTGTGTCGGAGTTCGGGGAATCTGTAAAAAATAAACACTTTGCAACTCACAATGGGAGTTGTTGGCGCATCCACCTTTTCTCTGGCTCCTTCACTGTCCACCTTTACCTGGTGACAGTTCTCAGAACCCGTTTGGAGAAAGGACACCCCCTCTGTTTCCATTCTGTCTGGCTCACATGTTTGGGGTTGAAAAGTTTCTGGTTCTGTTCCACTTAGGGTCTTTTGGGGCCCATTTTTTTTGGGAGGGACCCCACTACCACCCCATTTTTGAAAGAAGTCTGCTTACCTGAATCCTCCAGGGATTCTTCTCCTGCAAAGGGGATAATCTGGAGTTCCTTCACAAAGTGGGTTTTTCTTTGGCCTCTTCTACCTAGCCTTTGCTCTTTCGGATCTAGCATTTCGGGGGTAGAAGAGACTCAGGCTGAGAGGTTTTTAGGCGCTCTGTTTGGGTGAGAAAGGAAGCTTTCTCTAGAGCCTGGCATCTCCCCTGAACCCAGGACCCCTCCTCAGGAACGTGTGGTTTGTCAGAGGTTTCCTCCCATCATTCCTCCCTCCCTCCCCCCCTGGGGACTCAGATCTGGGTGTTGGGGAATTCTGGGAAGCAGGGTTAGGTTGAGAGTTGGATTGAGCCCTCAGCATGCACCCCAGATCATCTGTCAGTTGCTGGACCCGTCGCTCCAGTTGTGAGACGTTTTCTGGTTAGTAAGGGGTGTTCCAAGTCATACCTCAGCTGCTCCCAAAAAGGGTAACTGTCCCTTCTCCCAAAGTAGCTCGGGTACTGGAAATTCCTCCGATAATTGTCCATACTGAATGTCCGCTCTACCGGGTTCAGGGATCTATTGTCCTGGAACCGGGGAGAGAGAATAGGATTCTTTTGGAAGTTCTGGTTTGGGGGATATCTGGGGAAACAATTCAGATTGGGAGGTGGAGTGATACTTCTCTCCTGAGGAAAAGAACAGTACTTACCCAATTAGTCAGTCCCCCACCCCCCCCCCCCTTTTGGGCCAGGGGAATGTACACATACCCCAGGATTGGTTAAGTACCCTTGTTCCTAGGATTTATACAGGTGGCAGGGTCAGAGGGATCATTGTTCTGGGCCCCCAACTACCATTTCGATTGGGCCGGGTTGTGGTGTCCCTTCTGCTTTCCATTTTGTTTGTTGGCAGGAGGGTTACTTTTAGATTCCCCCCCTACCGATCAATGTAGGGGTAGTTTCTTCCTCTGCCACCTTTGCAGCAACAGGGGGTGTTGATGGTTTGGAGATTATAGCAGTATTTTTACTCTCAGCAGGCTTTTGGCCCTCATAAATCCAGGAGGCTTGTTCAATCACCCAATCCAGGGTCCTATGCACATGAAAGTCACACACCAACTGAGTAATTATGTATTTGGGGTGTGCATGGAACTATGTAGTTATAAACTCCCTACTATTGGTGTTCACCTGCCGGGAAGCTAACTCCATAGGCGCCTGATCTTCCCCACACTGCAAGTTGTATGCAGCCTTAAGGTCCTCTTGTGGGTTTCTATGGGTAGACATATGGCTACCTTATAGGTGGACCATTTATAATAATCCATGGTCCTCCAGTCCCGCAAAGAAACCAAAGTACTCAGGTAAGAAAGCCAATTTTGCATCATTCCTGATCTGGAAAGATGCCATCATCTGCTCAAAGTTCCAGGTGCTCCCCATTCTTGTGGTATGGGGCCCGCAAGCTATTTATGTCCTTGATTTGTCTTATTGGGTCTTTCACAAAACCCTTGCTCTGTTTTCTTCCTCCTTTGCACCCAAGTCCATTCACCTTCTGACTCAGAGCTGCAATTTGTACTCCATTCCATATTCTAGGCGCTCCCCATCTCTATGAGGTGGGGAATATCGCCCAGAACCACGGGGTCTGGACTCCTTTTGCCTGGACCAAAGTGAACTCTCAGGGTCACTCTCCCTGGACTTACTTTCAGACCCAGGATAAAACCCAGTTTCCTCATCCCTCCTACCAGGGAGTCTGGGGAATTCCCCCCCCATAATATACAGAATGCCGCTCCTAGGCAGAGGGTCTGCCTCTTTTCCTTCAGCACAGCGTGCAAGGTGGTCTCTTTGTAGTTGCATCTTCAGCCAATCTAACTCCCTGACTTTCTCATCATAAGAGTTTATGGTCTGAAGTACTAACAGTATTATTTCTTACTTCCCAGGACACACTGGTCCAGCCACTTTCCCTTCTGTGTGGTAGAGATGAATACTCATCAATATAAGACAGGGACTTGCCTCCTTGATCAGTTGGGCTAGGCCTGGGTACGTCCAACTGGCTCATGTCGCCTTGTTCTTGATAGGTGGCATGCATGAGGTTGGTTCCCATTTGTACATGGGAGGTTATAAATGACTGGCATGAGGCCCCTGTTGGGAAGCGTGCCTCACCCTGATCAGTGGGCCTGGTCCCATATCCCGATTGGTCAGGGTGCCTTAGGTCCCGTTTATAATATTCAATTTCCTTGGTGAGGCTCTCACACCTGCTTCTCTCTGTCTGGATTTCCTGTTGGTATTCAGAGAGCTGGATTTTTAATTCTGACTTAAAGGCCACCCTGCTCTGAGCAACCAACCAATCCTTTCTTTGCAGCACCTCGTGTTGAAGTGATTCATTTTCCCCTCTGTGAGCCGTGTATGCTGCATGCATATTCAAGGTGCGTTTCCTTAAGGAGAATAATCTTTTGCTTGCTCATCCCTACATTTTGCTGCCTTTAATAGTTCAGGTCTCACTCGCTCTACTAGGTCATTTCTTTCTTCTCTAGTTCAGGTCAGTTCCTGAGAACCTTACTGTTCCTTTTCTACCTTAATCCTCTGTAATAGGATGCTGTTATCCTGATTAAAAAGATATTTTTCCTGAATCAGTTGCGTCCTCTGTTTGAGTACTTATGCCTTGGTGCATTTCATCAAACTCCTTTTGCGAATGCATTTCTTTAATGGTTTTCCCTTTCTGGGGTCTTAATTTGCTGTTTTAGGGCCATGATCTCACCTAACAACCCTCTGTCATGACCAGGCTGGTCATTCAATTGGGAATGTAGGCGACTAACAGAACCCCCAGTGCCTGTATTATGCATTGCACCAAACTCTCGCTCTGTGCACTGGCTTGCTGTTGAGTTTTTTTTTGTTGAGTTGTTGAACAAGATCCTCGGCCTGTGACAGCTCTCCAGCCTGATTCATCCTACAAGTCTCACTATTTTGCCAACGCTCTTCCACTAAAAGCAAATGAAAATCTAACTGAGCAATTTAATCACAAGCAGTTGTGGTCATGTAAAATGCCTCAAGCACGTGGTGTAACATTCCACCTTCAAGCCAAATAGAATTGCTTACAGAGCTAGCCTCCCGCACAATTCTTGTTTGCCAGTTTCCAGCATCGTCCTCAACCCATTCTCCTTTAACAAATTTTGCTAGGAGATGCTCCCTGGCTTCACCAATTTGTACAGTAGTCATTTTCCCAACGGATTTTTGCACCTTAGTAAAACTTTCTTTAAGCAGGGGCAAAATTATCCTGTTCCTGCTCGATTTCCTCAGACAAATCAATTCTAAACAATCTTAATTTTTCACCTATACGCGTCCCTAGAGCTAAGAAGTCAAGTCCTCGTGCCACTTCAACAAAACAAAGGGAACTGTCCCTGAACCTTAATGCAATTGCAGCAAAATGAACAGTATGTCACAATCCACTTGTCACGCGTCGGAAAAGAGGTAGCTAAATCCGGGCCACGAGCCCCCCCATTTGTAAAGTTTGAGAAGCCACCCTCAACATGGGAAGTTCCTTCCCTCCCCAACCCACCCCACCTGTTTCACAGATTCTTTTATTCTGCCCTACTTCAGGCACATATTATGCCCCTCGGATCCCTCCTCCCGAGCTACCAATGAGTCAAGAACTAGGCGGGTGTAAAGGAAATATATTTGTATTTATTAAAATTAATAGAAGTCACACTGAACTACACGCACCACCTTTTTGTGGCTCACCATTAACTTCTTGTTACTCAAATCAATGACACAAATTAGTTTTTTTTTTAAAAACACAAATCACAATTCTTTACTTTCGACAAATTTCACTTCAAGAAATAATTAAACTGATCAATAACAAAAACACTTCTAAATGTAGTGCTGTGCAATTTTTATTTTCCTGCAGGCTTAAAAGACTAGCAGTAGGGTTTCAAGATTGATACAAATATGGCAATTATGTTCACCCACACTTTTGGTTTAAAATAAAGACAGGGTAATTTAGCAGTTTGTTTTTCAGACCCCCCCCCCCTTTACTTTGGGCTGGTGTTGGGGAAGTCGGACAGAAAAATTGGAATTGGGGAATTTTGGATTTCAGACCCACTGCCCTCAAAAGGCCTTTGTTAGGGGGAGGGTGGACAAAAAGATTGGACATTTAAGAACAAAGATACCCTTCTTCTTTAAAGAAGTCTGGGTCAACAGGACAAAAAGGATTACCCAAATTATAGGCTTTCGTTTTTCACTGGGAAGTGAGCTTTGTTCATTTCGAATTTTAACAAAAAAACACCTTGTAGTGTTCCACCAAATGAGGAATTAATACAATTAATCTTTTTAGTCAAGTAGGATAAGGATCTACACAGTTTTTCCCCCCTCCCACTATAAAGGGAATAGGATTTAAGGCACGCAAACTCTCCACTGTTCGATTTACCAGGTCTCAGTTCTACTTCCATAGAAAGCCTCTGTTAAAAGTTCAGGACCGCCAGCTGCATGTTAGGACCCTCTGGAAAGATAAGGCAGGGGTCTGGTCACTCCACTCTCAAGGATGGCCTCGCGCTCTCCACCATAGGAGCCAGTCAGTAAGTCTTAGGCCTTCCTAGAAACAGACAGCTCCACCCAAATGCACTCTCAGCAATCGCCGTTGGTGTTTCCTTGCAGCTGTCAAGTTTCATCAGCGCTCTTCGATGGTACATTTAAGCAGCTCTGTCTCCTCCTCCTAGTAGTGTCCCCCTTATATAGCCGTGATGACACCAATTTTACAATCTTGGGGGAGTACCCGGCAAGAGGTCACAAAAATAGGATTGGACAATTACCCTTCTCTCTCTTGCCCACTCCAGGCCCTCTCTATGGATTGGTTTAGGAGTCTGGAACAACATATAGCAATTCCCATTTGTAATCACCATTTGTTCTTTGACATGTTTGGCACAAACTAGTTATGTATCAAAAACCTAGTGATTTACAAGTAAGTGCATATATATATTTTCCTTTTCAGCTATCGTGGGGCATTTAATCAAACAACAGCCGGGTCCGCACCATGTTACACCACTGTTTGGCCATTTTCTGCCGTTTTCACAAAAAAGCATAACAGTTATGAATATGTAATTTATTACCCATATTCCAAATGTTTCCCCCCCACCCATTCACCAACTCTCATACTTCAAACCTTTTCAGATCAGCCAGAGACCCATCGTAGATGCCCATTACAGTTCCCGGAGTCACAGGTGGATGAATTCTATATCTCCACAATAGCCTTGAAATTACACAAGATAATAACACTTATATGTAATTAGCACGACTTATGGTTGCTGAGAAAAAGGCCTAAATGAAAGTCCTTTTAAATTAATTGTGAATCTTCATGTGGCACAAATGGCCATTCTCCTGCCTTCAGGCCATATGGTCTCACTGGGTCAACATTGACCTGAGTTTATTTTTCTCCTTGTGTTTGCAGCTTGCCATTTGACGTTGGTTGGCTGTTTGAAGTTGTAGCCCCCAATCTTCACACCTTTTAGTCATGCTCCAGCCAAGGGGAACTTGTCCTGTAGTAACTGCCTTCAGAGCCCGCAAGTCTGGGGAACACTGGGGTTTCCACACCTTTAGCAGAGCAGAACATACTTTATTGCTGTTGTAATTAGATGGGGATGTCAATTTCCAGTGGAGGAGTTTGTGGTGACATGTAGCCAGCAAAAGGGTTTGCCGGGAGACACTTTCGTGAAAACAAAGTGGCTTTTCAAATGTCACTTGTATTCTGTATGTGAAACATAATCTATATTACTTTTTATCTTTTTCCCTGACATTTTTCCTGGTAGCACTAGTATATTTTCACCTTTAAACTGCAGGTACACGTCAATATGTTTTTGGGGTCAGTGTTGAAAAGTCCTGCTTTTGATGTGAAAGGAACTTCTGTTTGGGGCCTTTGAATGCAACCCACAGTGAGCCTCGGGGGAGTGAAGCCTAGGAGACTTCGGGGGCCTAGGGCCTTCATCAGAGGGTCAAACATTTACATGCGACTTAAATAAACAAATGAAATGATTAAGGGGTGGGGTGCCCGCCAAACCCTGTTTTCCCACACCTTTAACAACACCCCGAAACACCCGAAACTTTAATCCCTTACCCCACCCCAATATTTATTTTTCGTTATTATTGCATTCATTTTTTATTTTTAGGTACTTCACTGCATACCCATTAAACATTTCTGAAAAGTCAATGAATTCAGACACTTTCATACAGTGTTCATATCCCCCCCCCCCCGGGTCCAAGGAGTGGACATGGAAGCTTCTGGCAGAGAAAAGGCTGAGTCAGAGGCAATAGGGTCTGTTGGCCCCTGCAGAGCCTGGGATACGGGGGAGGCGGCTTGGGAATATCCTGAAGCTGAGGAAGGAGCTTTTTTGGGCCCAGAACCAGGAGAAGGGGATTTAGAAAGCTTTTCTGTGAGTTTGGGGTGAGGTTTCACTAACGGAGCGTTTTTTGACGCATCAGAAAGATGAGTCGAAACTTCAAAGACGGTGCCCTTAGGAACAGAAGTCTTGGCACCATGTGCCAACCGCGACAGCAGACAGGTAGCGGGCCTTGAACCCTGAGGTTCACTAGCCCTTGTCGAAGGGCTTGCGGGTGCCAAAGGCTTTTTCGACGAGCCCGAAGGAGGCCAAGGGTTTGTGTGCTTGTCCTTTGAAAGAGTGTGTGCCTTTGTCGCCAGGGTGTGATCTCCATATTGCACTGCCGACTGCATGCTTAGTGGGGCTGAGGACAGGCACGTGGGAGTCAACTGACTCCCCAGAAACGTCCTCGGACTCCGAAACTGAGCCGTGGCTGCTTGAAGAATCCTCGTCTGAGGCGACAGCATGAGAATTACTATCAGCCTGCATAGCGTAGTCCGCCCACCGCTAAGTGCGCCTTTCTTTAAGTGTTTTAGGCTTAAAGCGTCTACAGGAATTGCAACGCTGCTTGTCATGGTCACAAGGTAGACAATTGTTACATTCCCTAGGAGTGTCCTTCCACGGAAACCTCCCGTTACAGGAGCGCAACATTTGAATGGAGTTCTCTCCATGATAGTGTGGAAATGCAGCCAGACGAGGAAAAGAAGAGGGGAAGGAAAGAAAAAGGTATTCTCTAAAGAGAAACGCCTCGAAAAGAAGGGGTCCCCACTATCCCTACTGTAAGGCCGAAGCCGGACCGCCAAGGCCGACCACAGCCGTCGAGTTGTTGGAGTCAGCAAAGGTTTGCAGGATGGCAACCCATAAAAGTCGTCAAGTAGTTCAATGGATGCGTCAAAGATGCTTGGAACAGCAATTATTGTTGTTAACACAGGCTCTGCATGCAAGCAACTGACCAGAATGGCGGAAAAAGAACAATCTGGGGGACCTTGATGTGTGCAGGATCTTGGGTACACTAAATGTCATGTTAGGGATAGTGTTACAGACAGGTCCATGTCCCTTTTCGATCCTCGAAAAAAGATGCAATACTCCGATTATCACTAGATGTCTGCCTATATGCACAGCATGTGATTCTAAGCGGATTCACAAGAATCAGAAATAAAGAATATATAGATAATTTCTTACTCTTCTCAGATGAAATGCTCACTTGCTGGTGGAATTTCTGCAGCAGTGAACTACACTTGCTGAACACGTAATGTAGCTTTCGCATCAACATACAGTAGGCTCTTTAAACATCCTGTGAAAAGAAAAAAAAACCCCAGGATAAAGACGTTTTGGTCACGCTCAAACTATGCATCTCCCTTTTATGTGGCTGCCTACAGTGTGCAAGAATGGTTTCAAATTTAGCAATATAGGTTTAGAAAGCCATCGGATAATACAGCATTCGGCAGTACACATCTAATGATGTTCTATTGTTATGGTTCCATAGCTAATACATCCCGTTTCTCTGCTACTCAAAGTATGCAACACAGTCTCCTTAAAGTTATCAATCCACATTGTTGAGATCCTGAAGTATGACAAGTCTGCAAGACAGTATCTTACAGGCTTCTGGTGGCATTTAACATTGCTGATTTGCTTTAATGCGTACGGAAATTTTGTCTACCAAGCGTAATGCTCACGCTGTCCAGACACGTGCTGTTTGCATTCTCCGAGAAATTCTCGAAGGATGAGCTGCACCAGCCCCCCAAACCTCAACAAGGCCTTTACGCAGATCAGCAAGTATGCCCATCGTCGCTATTATAGTGCTGAGAAAAAGTTGTGATCACCATCGCTGCAGAATATGCTGCAAGAAAATAAGATTGGTGCCGCATAGAAAGAAAAAAAAAAAAACAATGGTAACTACAGGAAATATTCTTCAAGTTGCTGTTTGTAGAAGCAACAGCTTATCCAATAATGTCAATATTGGTACCTTGAACACAATTTTCTAAAGATTTTCTAGAGGACCTCCCCATCCTGTGGCACTATTCAAAAAGGTAATGAATTCGGATTAAGATCTCATGACAGAGAACTGGATTACATAAAAAAAAAATAAAAATGGCATCTTATTTGCACACTGCTTTATGAGCCGAAATGTCTATCTGTATAACCATTTTAACACAATAGTCTTGCTATATTCATATTAGCGTTGCCAATGTGGGAAATGTAATTTATTAGCACTTTTGTAGGAGTGTCTGTAAATCTGCGCTGTGTGCAAGGATGCAAGAAAACAATTACTTATTGTATTGAACCATTGTTCTGAAAAAGCCTCCAATCATGAGAAAGGCCGAGCGTGAGTCGTCATTTCGTTACAGCTCTACTTTTACTGAAATAGATTGCACAAATACTGCCAGTGTAGATACGATTTATTATTTAACAGTACTTAAACACCACCATCATGGCCCTGTATGAAACAAAGGGAATTGTGTGTTTAAACACCCGCTTAGTACAATATTATGAGGGTGAAATCAGATTTTGATGTGCTTAATCACAAAGCAAAATGGACAAAGATGAACCTCTTCACTAAATAGCAAAGCATACAGTACTTGGATACTCATGATCTGAAAATTCAATATCAGAAAAGCTGACTCCATCTATATTTTGGCAAACATGGATGTCTTCAACTGAAGGAACTTTCCTTTCCTATCACACGATAGTAATTCTAGTCCGGTCCTTGCTAATTCTGCGAACCCAAACTGAATTCCGAAGAAGTACTTTATTTTTTAATTATAGTTCTTTATTTGCAACTAACCATCTGTAATCTAAAAATGCATCTGAGAAAGTATCGGACCACGTCTAGTCTGATTATATGAATGTAAATTGGTCCAGGAATTTTAAAGATATACTTCTGAACTAGAACTGTAACCGCTTGCACAGTATGTAAACGCGTTAATAAGCTGCCACATTGTGTTTGAATGTTTTCTTACAATAGGTCGGTTAGAAGCTAAGCAGCAGGACAAATTCTAGTGCAATCCATGATGTGACTAATAGAAGACGGTTTATGAAGGAGAATAATTTGATCAGAAATTGTAATCCAGTCTAAAATACATTGAAGCCTCGATTCAATCAGCAGCAGGCCACTGAAACTGTGTGCTGCACTATTAGAAAACTGAAGAAATTAAACAGTCACAAAGTACATTAAAATCAGCGAAGTTTGGAATCGCATTTCAAACGTTAACATAGCACTTAACTTTCTCATTGAAAAAATATTGAGTAAATAAAATAAGATGAGGTATGGGCACATGCACACCCAAAGGTATTTAAGTAATGTACTTATATTAAAACAAATAGTATACCCATAAGGACGCTCTCCACATTTTATTTACATTTTAAGACTAACTTTAATCTCAGAATCACATAGCCATACACCCATTTTCATTTTTGTTTCACTAAAACTTAAATGCATGGTTTATTAGAACAAAGACTGTAAACAAATATTTGCCATCGTCTGTTACAAGTAACACACAGGAGCTGCTTAACAGAAAATCCACTCCCACCCCATTTCATAAATACAAGTCATCAAAACAAACCTTACCAAACTTTGTGACATCAATAGTAGTCACGACCCATATTCTCGGCAACGTTATTCAACAACACGAGCAACAGTATTCACTGTGCCTCCTAATTTAAACAATGAACACTTATAAACTGTAGCTCATTTGCTAGACAAGATGAATAAAGCAAGCCGTGCAGTTTATTTCCTTTTGAATTGTGTGAAATACATTATCCCCAGTAATCTGGCTTTCATATCATGCTTTCATCTCGAAAAACCAGGATTTCAACGTTACGCTACTCCAGGCTCATGATAAAAAAGTAAAGTTCCTTGGTGAGAAAGAAAAATTTGCTGCACTTGTTCTCCATTTTGTGCCTGAAAACATAATGGGTATATGTATTTCTGTATACCAGCAAGGGATATTGTTACAATGTGCAGGCCACGCACTCATGAAAGTCAGCTGAAGTTCCTATAAATATGCGGGTGCTCTACAATGTGAAATTAATGATGACATCAATAGGAGTAGAAGGTCGTTGTTTTAAGACAGAAGTTTGCAAATCAGCTAAAATTAATTGCTGTAACATTGTCCTTCTGGGGGTTGCGGAAGCTTCATATTTTCTTTGGCCATCATTATACGCCGCAGCTCTTGAAGTACAACTTTTATGCTATAAGAATTTTGCCACTTGGCTAAAACTGGTATGCTTCTGGAATCCACCTATTGAAAGAGAAAATGGACAGTAAGTAATCTTACTTTGAATAGGTTTAGTTGAACATATTCAAATAAACTGAAAAGTGTACTGGTTATCTATTTTTCTAAAATGCGACGGTTAGGTGCATGCTACTATACATCGAGCCACAACCCCTTGCACTACAGTCAACGGACATGCTAACGTAGCTCCCTCTCGTTCAGGCAGGACAACATTTATTGAAGGAATGTCTGAATAAGACCATATACTTGGTTTGTGCCTCAAGTTCTCAGTATACATCTGTAGATTATTATGAAAAGCTGATCGAATATAAATTCGAAGAACAGCAGGGTGAAGAATGTTACATATAGAACCCTTTTAAATGATACAAAAACTTCAAGCAAACAAGTCAGACAGTTGGTGTGGGGACTAATGTTAAAGACATGGGGAAGGCAATTATAAGTTACTCACCGTAGTGACTAAAGTACTCTTCGTCCATAGTCCCCTTTCCTCCATACTGTATGAGCGTCCCTTCCAAGGGACTGGAGACTGAACCTTCTTCACCAGAAAACACCTTCCCCTTTAAATTTAGAGGCGTGCGGGGGTGCGGCACAGGGAGCATGCGCTGCCCCGACTCCGCCATCAGGCGCCACACCTCAGTCCCCATTGACGCGTCGACAATAGATTCAACAATGCCGAATGACACCAATATTATTAGGGGGGGGGGGGAGGTTGGTGGGACATATGGAGAAAAGGGGACTATGGACTACTTTAGTCACTATGGTGAGTAATTTATAATTACTCTTACGTCCCATCCTCTTTTCTCCATACTGTATGGGCGATTACAACGGATTGTAGCCCCAGGGTGGAGAGGAGACCCTCCTTAAGCAAATGGGTTCCCGAGAACGCCTGTCTGAAAGCTGCATTAGATCGAGAGCCAGCATCCAAACAGTAATGCTTGCAGAAAGCCGAGGGAGAGGCCCAAGTGGCCGCCCTGCTTATGACTTACCAAGGGACATGGCGCAGGAATGCTATGGCTGTTGCCTTGGCCCTGACTGCGTGGGCATGCATGTTGGCCGGGAGCGGCTTGTGGTGGCCCTCATACGCTTCTTTGATGGCAGAGACCATCCAGCGAGATATGGAAGCCTTAGAGGCGTGATAGCCCAGTCTTGAGCCCCTGAAGGTGACAAACAGGGTGTCCGATTTGAGGAAGCCCTTGGTCCTGTCCAAGTAGAATTTCAGAGCAAGCCTGAAATCCAGGCAGTGCAACACTCTCTGTGCTTCGTCCTTGGGATTGGGGAAAAACGTAGGAAGGACTATTTCCTCGTTCAAGTGGAAAGCAGACGGAACCTTGAGCAGAAATGCCGGATGTGTCCGCAGGACTACCTTGTCCCTGTGAAAGGTGGTATATGGCTCAGAGGCAACCAGCGCCTGGATTTCACAGACTCTACGAGCCGAGGTAAGGCCGTTTTGATGGTAACCAGCCCGATGTCCACTGACGGCATTGGCTCGAACGGTTTGTGCGCCATGGTGCCCAAGGCTATGTTGAGGTCCCACACTGGGTGTGGTCTCTTGACGGGCGGGTAGAGCCTTGCGAGTCCGGTCAGATGTTTGACGATCGAGTTGGAGGAGGAGAAAATGCCCTCCTCAGAGTTCCTGTAAGCCCCAATGGCTGCGAGGTATGTGCGGCAGGTGTCTACCTGCACGCCTGAATGAGCGAGGTTCCCCGAAAAAGCGAGCACGTCATCCAGGGTGCACGCCGGGGGGGCGTGGGGGTCGATTCCCTTGGAGTCTGGTCCATTTGCTCTTGTACTAGGCCCTGGTAGCTTTGCTCCTGGCGCCCTGTATGATCTCCAGATTGGCCTGTGAGAGGCTAAGGTGGCGAAGCGTTACCTGCTCAGGTACCACGCTGTGAGGGCTAGTCTCGCTGGCGCAGGGTCGATGACTCTGCCCCCCCCCCCTTGCTGAGCCAGGTGGTCTGCTGGGCCCGTCGGGAGGTGAATCGGGGGCACCTCCGAGAGACTGAGCAGCGCCGAAAACCATGGCCTGGCCGGCCACCATGGAGCTATTAGAATAATGAGGAGTTGGCGAGACTCCTTGATTTTGCAAATTACCCTGTGAATCAGGGGAGTGGGCGGAAAGGCATAGGCTTTCATGCCGGTCCACTGGAGGTGAAA
This sequence comes from Ambystoma mexicanum, assembly GCF_040938575.1. Lineage (NCBI taxonomy): Eukaryota > Metazoa > Chordata > Amphibia > Caudata > Ambystomatidae > Ambystoma > Ambystoma mexicanum. The sequence goes on along the minus strand of NC_090933.1, from coordinate 529,848,175 downwards.
TGCATCGCCCAGAGAACCGGGGTCTCAACCTTGCCAGGATGCGAACTGGGGACACTTCTTGTTGTGCCCGGGGGCAAAGAGATCCACCTGGGGGTGGGCCGACTGGTTGAAAATCTCCTGAATAACGAGGTCGTTATTCAGAGAGAAAACGTTTCTAACAATGTTATCAGCAACAAGATTTTATGCACTGCCCCATCAAACTGCATCCCAACCGCCCCACTCCCGAGATCAGATTGTCCCTGCACAGGTCTAGTGCCAAGGGCTGGACTACCAGAGTGAATAGCACGGTCAACGGGCATGACTGCCGAGTATCACTTGTAAGTGGGAATAATGCTGACAGACTGATGCTGGAAATGCATTGGAGGGACAGGGCCTCCATGTCCTTGTCCTGTACTCCCTTATTTTGTGTGTCCAGTGTTATTTTCTGCACAAGAGTAAAGTTGGGACCCCTGGCAGTGCAGCACTTCATCTTTTTGGTCATGTTAAACAGAGACCCTTGGAATACCCTTATGGCACCCATGGGTGGGGAGGTACAACCCTGAAACCCTAATGTACATTTTTGGGCACGCGTGTTGCCCACAGAGTAGGGTATGGGCTGGAGGCAGCTTCATGCTGATATGACAGGAGCTCTGAGTATCCTCCATTTTGGGATACCCAGGCCCTACCATATGAATCAGTGGATCCCTGGTAGAAGGCATGATGGCCCCTGGGGCCTCTTGGTTTCTATTTATTTAATTATTTATTGGTCACTTACTTGGTACTTATACAATTAGCAAAACTGTTTAAATGCGCCCATAGGACAAACAGGGTGGGGACAGGGGAATGCAGACAACATGCATTACTCACTGTAATAGCATTTCTGATGATTGTATCTGCGTAGATTCACATGCTGTGCATATGGTCCGACATCCAGTGGTAACCACAGAGTATCGCATCTAGTCTTTAAGGGACCGAAAGGAGGGGACGTCGGCATAGGCGTGTAACACTATTCCTACCGTGACGTGTGGTGTACCCAAAATCCCTCACGCGCCGAGGGCCCTCCGATTGTATTTTTTCTTCCATGAGGGAGCCCAAGGCTATTGTGAGTGAGTACATAAAGAGAGAAATGTAGTAATACGTCCATGTTCCCCCCCCACCCCTCCCCCGAGAGGCGAGGTAGAGTGGGCGGATATGAATCTAAGCAGATACAATCATCAGAAACGCTATTACGGTGAGTAATGCAAGTCTTCTGAGGCTTGTTAATCTGCTTAGAATCACATGCTGTGCATAGACTAGCAAGCAGTACCCGGAGTTGGAGGTGGGTTAAGAGAAGGAACAGTAGTGAAGAGAGGTCTTAATACTGCTTGTCCCACCTGAGAATCAGATCTAGAATGAGTGTCTAGGCAATAGTGTTTTGTAAAGGTGTACAGAACTCCAGGTTGCTGCTTTGCAAATGGACTCGAGGGGAACATTTGCAATGAACGCTATGGAAGCCCCAGTGCCCGGAGTAGAGTGTGCTCTAGGCTCGAGTTCGCTCTTATCAAGAGTGTAACATAGTGTGATGCAATTGACAATCCACCTTGAGATAGCTGATTTAGAGACAGGATCCCTTTTCTACCAGCTGCCACTGAAACAAAAAACGGGTTAGTCTTTCTCAGTGGTTTTGTTCTTTCCAGGTAAAACATGACGGTCCTGCGCACATCTAGTGTGTGTAGGTTTCTTTCGGCCATGCTAGTGAGTTTCTGGAAGAAAGTGGGTAGTTTGATGGATTGGTTCACATGGAACTTCGAGATGAATTTCGGTGCAAATCTGGGATGAGTGCGCAGAACCACCTTATCACTGAGGACTGTAACAAAAGGTTCTAGAACTGAAAGGGCCTGTAGTTCGCTAACCCTTCTGATAGAAGTGATAGCCACTAGGAAGGCAGTCTTTTAAGTAAAGTCTTTTAGACTTACTTTATGCATTGGCCCAAAGGGAGACCTCATGTGTCTGGTCAAAACCACATTTAGATCCCATCTGGGAACTGGGTTGGAAATTCGGAGGGGGGGGGGGTGAATTCTCTTAACCTCTTCCATAAAAGCCTTAATAATAGGTATTTTCCAGCACGACACTTTCTGTTGTGACGTAGTGTAGGCTGATCGAGCAACTAGATTAACCTTTAGGGAATTAAAAACCAAGCCGGAGTCTAACAAATGAGTTAGGTTCAACACAATGTGGGTAGGCTAGCAGTCAATGGGATTGACGCCCTTGGTTTTGCACCAGATGATAAAGCGTTTCCACTTACTGGAATAGCAATAACGAGTGTTAGGTTTTCTAGCCTCCCTGATTATGTCCATGCATCTCTGAGGGAGTTGAAGGTGTCCAAACTCGGACCTCAGGAGCCAGGTTGCTAAATTGAGTTTGCGGGCATGGGTGTAGTGGCTCCCTTCTGTCCTGAGACAACATGTTGTACAGGCAGGGTGGTTTTGCCGGGGAGTGGGGGGGGGGGGATGAGAAGTGGGACCTTTCCATTAGATGAGCGAACCAGGGTTGGATGTGCCCACATGGGGGCCACCAAAATCATGGTAACTGGTTCCTGGTGCATCTTGTGCACTATTTTGTTGAGTAGGGGAGTCAAGGGGGCGGGAGTGTAGACATTTCCCTGGCCATGGTATCCAGAGTCCGCTCCCCTTGGAGCGGTTCTGGGGGTACCTGGAGGCGTAGTCTTGGCACTAGGCGTTCTCCTGAGTTGCGAACACGTCGATCTCTGGGAAGCCCCATTCTGCGAAGACGTTGGAGATGTCTTAGAAGATCGAGTTCTCCTGGAACGTGTTGTGGCAGTAGGAACGTCTTGTGTCTGAGAGCCCACATCCAAATGTTCTGGGACAGCTTTGATAGCCCTGGAGAGTGTGTGCCCCCCCGTTTGTTTAGGTAATACATGGCTGTGGTGCCGTCTGTCAGGACCAGGACTGTCTTTCCCTGTCGCTGTGTCTGAAAGGCCTCCAGTGCTTTGAATACCGCTAGCAGCTCTAACAGATTTATATGAGATGTTATTTATAACGCGCCTAATAGCCAAAGGTTTCTAAGCACGGACCCGGGGATCAAACCTGCGTTGCTACGTGTCGTCTTGCTTCCAAGACGAGCACGCTGCCCTTGAGCTATCCTACCCAGTTGGTTCGATGCTACTTGTGGGGAGCACACTCCATGCGCTGTCTGCTGAAGCAGGTGAGCCCCGCCACCCCGAGAGAGATGCATCTGAGAGTGGGTTCTACTGCAGGAGTGGTGAAGGTTTTCCCCTTCAAGAGGTTTTCCCTCGACCACCACTGCAAAGAGAGAACGAGGGCTGGCGAGACAACTACCAGATCTTCCCACTGTCCGCTGGCCTGACACCACTGGCTGTTGGGCCACTCTTGCATGGGACGCATGCGCAGCCGCGCGTGGGGAACTAAGTAAATGCATGACGCCATCATACCTAGCAAGCGCATGGCCTTGCGTACCGTCACTTCCCGACTGGCTACATATTGAGGGATCTGAGAAAGCATGTTCTGAACACTCTCATTGGAGGGGAAGACAAGGCTGGCCTTTGTCTGAATTAGAGCCCCTAGAAATTGCTCGATTTGACTGGGGTCTAAGCTGGATTTCTTCTTGTTGATTGAGAATCCCAGACTGAACAGGAGGTCTATTGTCTTCCGAGTATTCACTAGGCAAGTTTCGTAATAGTCCCCTGTTATGAGCCAGTCGTCGAGGTAAGGGTAAACAGGGATGGATAGTCTGCACAGGTGTGCTGCCGCTACTGCCAGTACCTTCGTAAAGCCCCTTGGCGCCGAGGCAATGCCGAAGGGGAGTACTTTGAACTGATAGTGTTTGTCCTCCATCATGAACCTTAGGTATTTGTATTTATTTATTTATAAAGCGCAGCCAGGCCCAGGGGCATACGGGTGCATAAGTTAGATCTGGTTACAGTTGCAATTGAAAGCAGTCAATAAGGGTTACGTTACATTGCAGTTACAGGTGGGTACGAACTTAGTCATGCAAATGCATATATACATAGTCTAGTAGAAGTACATTAATTACAAAAGTGTGCCAGTGACAGTCGATCATGCTGGGATCAGGCGGTTAGGGAGTCCATGTTGTGAAGCCAACACTTTGTGTTATGTTTAAATAGGTTAAATGAAGGTTCTGCTCGCAAAAGCGCAGGTATTGTGTTCCATAATTTGAGGCTTGTACAGGGAAGCTAGCACCACCCGAGTTATGAAGTTTAAATCTCGGTATGGACATAGTGTTAGCTTGTGCTGCTCTAAGTGGTCTTGAAGAAGTGCGAGGTGTAAGTTGGTTGGTGAGGTAGGCTGGTGCCAGGTTGGCCCTGGCTTTATGTGTAAGGGTCAGAGTTTTAAGGGATATTCTGTGCTTGACTGGGAACCAGCGTATTTTGCGTCTGGTCTCCGAGATGTGCATCTTTTTGGGGATGTTGAGAGCAGCTCTGATGGCATTATTTTGAATTACTTGCAGTTTGTTGATATTTTTGTAGCTAGTGCCTAAGTAAAGGGCATTACAATAGTCTATCTTGGATAGGACTAATGCTCTAGCAAGAGTAATGCAATTGGGTGAGGAGATGAACAGCCTACATGCAGTGATCAGCTTGCAGGTGTAAGCGGCTGATGATGCTACTGCATTAGTTTGTTTGGAGAAGGATAAGGTGGCATCGATGTAAACCCCAAGGGTTTTGGTGTTATTTGACACGGGGATGAGATTGCCATCTATGGTGAAGGATTTAAATGCGGGATTGAGATTTTTTGAGTTTGGCGTGAGTGCCAAGGATGATCAACTCGGTTTTTTCGTCATTGAGACAGAGTCCATGATGTGCCATCCATGCTTGAATTACTGAGTAGATTTCATTAAGGGTTTTGCTGTCTGTTTCATAGTTCCCCGAGAAAGGAATGAGTATCTGGGTGTTGTCCGCGTAATTGGTATACGTGACACCCAGATAGTCAAGGATATCAAAGAGGGGCTTTGTGAATATATTATATAGTGTCGGGGACACGCAGGAGCCTTGCGGGACTCCGCAGGGTACTGGTGAAGGTTCAGCAGAATCAGTGGGAGAGAAGACCCTCATGGTTCTGTTCGCCAAGAAGGAACTGATCCAGGCTGTGGCTGCGTCTGAGAAGTGTGCTGCAGTTTTCAAGTGGTGACAGAGTGTTTGATGGTTGACCAGGTCAAAAGCTGCTGACAGATCAAGCAATAAGAGGAGTGCAAGTTTACCATTGTCTTTCAGGATTTGGATCTGGGTAGTGAGATCTATTAATGCAGTTTCCGTACCGTGTCTCGGTCGGAAACCTGACTGCCTAAGTCCTAGGCGATTGTTTCTAAGTAGGCCTGTATTTGTAAATAGGCTGCTCTATCCAGTATTTTTAATAAGAAAGATACAGTTGTTATTGGTCTATAGTTAGACGGGTTGGCTGGATCAAGAGTAGGTTTTTTAAGGAGTGGGATGACCCACGCATCTTTTAGGTTATCAGGCACTACTCCAGTTTTGAAGGAGGCATTGATGAGGTTGGTTATGAATGGTGCCAGGCCGTGCGCAGCAGCTTTGATGATCGGGGCAGGGCAGGCATCACCTTGGCAATTTGAAGGTTTAAGTTTCCTGATGATGTTTTCTACTTCCCAGATTGAGAGGGGTGAGAAGCTGAAAGGTTTACAAGTTGACTTAAAGGTAGGTGATTTGTTAGGTAATTGTTTGTAGTCCGGGTCAGCAAGTAGCAGGGATTTTTTTGCGTTGATTTTAGATTGTAGGCGAGCTATTTTATCTAATAAGGCCTTCTGAATATTACTACACCATAGTGCATCTGTAACACATTTGTCTATGGGGGTAATGGGGGATTCTAGTTCTTTCAAAATCTTAAAGAGTTCCTTTGTGTTGGATTCCGCTTGTGTAATCCTTTTGTTATATGTGTCCTTTTTAGCAATAAAGATGGCTTCTTTGTAACTAGAGGAGGATAGGGTTAGCTCAGTCTTATTGGATGCTGTGGGATGTTTTTTCCAATGTGACTCTGCGGTTCTCTTAGCTTTGCGTAATTCTCTTAGCTGCGGCGTGAACCAAGTGTTAAGGTGACGCTGTGGTTTGGGTTTCCGCAATTTTAGGGGGGCAATGGTGTTCTGTGCTTTAAGTATAGCCTGGTTGTAGATATCCACTGAGACTGTGGGGTCAGCCTCTGAGTCGATATTGTTCAGGATGGGGAGTAGTATGGGTAAGAGTTTGTCAGGTGTAATATCTTTCTTATTTCTCGTGCTGGTAGCTGGGGCGATGATAGGCGCCAGGTGAGGTGTATTGGCTTTGATAGAGAAGGTTATTATGTGGTGATCTGACCAAATGCATGGGTCATTGGATAGAAGGTCAATAGAGCAATTGAGGTGAGTGATCCAGTCCAGTGTTCTGCCTTTGATATGAGTGGGCTCGTGAATAATGTGCATGTGACCCAAATCCGATAAGGAGGGGATTTGAGCGTCCTGGATGACTTTGATGTCGAATGTATTTCTGAATATGATGGCGAGTCCACCTCCCTTCGTTTGAGTGGTGTTTCTGTCGCATCTAATAGCATAATCATTAGGTATAGCAAGGGCCAGAGTTGGACCGGAGGCAGCATTAAGCCAAGTTTCCGTGACTGCGAGGAGATCAAGCTTTTCTTGAGATATAAGGTCAGCAATGTCGAGAGCATGGGCAGGAAGAGACCTAGCATTCACCAAAGCTGCTTTAATGAGTTTGTCTTTTTGGGAAGATTTTTCAGGTGGTACAGGTAGGTCGTGCAAATGGGTATGGGCTAACTTGACTGAGTCAGTGGTCGAATTGGCAGGGTTGTGGTCAGTATGCGAATGTTTCATGCTGCGGGCTCTTAATCTAAAGTTTCTGGTTAAAATGCTAGGGTGGTGGGAGCATGGAGAGGTAGGTGGGCTAGTATTAGAATTCAATCTAGTGTTTCTAATGGCCGTAGTACAAGGTTGGTTAGGTGTTGGTCTGGTAGCAAAGTGGCGTAACCAGAGTGCTGGATCATCCAAATACGGGTTAGCAGGTGTCATGGTGATAGGCCACGAGGTGAGGGTGGTGGTTAACATGAGTGTGCAGGTAGTGTCTTGACTAGGAAATGGATTAGGTTGACTAGTCCAACGTCTAGTGTAGATATACAGTAGGTGGATGAGAGTAGATAGGCACCAATACATGATGTGGGCAGTGCTGCTAGTAAGCAGGGGTTGCAAATGTGGTCTATTGGCGACCATAGGCACAACACAAATCAATGAAATGTGGTCTTGTAGGCGACCATAAGGCACAACACAAATCAATCAAATGTGGTCTGAAGGCGACCATAAGGCATAACACAAATCAAATGTGGTCTTGTAGGCGACCATAAGGCACAACACAAATCAATCAAATGTGGTCTGTAGGCGACCATAAGGCACAACACAAATCAATCAAATGTGGTCTGTAGGCCACCATAGGGCACAACACAAATCATCAAATGTGGTCTTGTAGGCGACCATAAGGCACAACACAAATCAATCAAATGTGGTCTGTAGGCGACCATAAGGCACAACACTAATCAATCAAATGTGGTCTTTTCTGTGCGCTCGCAACATTGAAATATGAAAGTATGCATCTTTCATGTCCAGTGCTGCCATGTAATAGCCCTGTCTGAACAACGGGATTACTTCCTGTAAAGCGACCATACAAAACTTTTGGGGGTTTGACAAACTTGTTGGCTAGGCACAAGTCTAGCACAAGGCGCATGGTGAGATCCTTTTTGGGTACAAGGAAGTACACTGAATAAATACCCTCGATTACCTGTAGAATCGGGACGACTTCTATGGCGCCCTTTCCTAGAAGGATCTCCACCTCTTGCAGTAGGTTACGTAGGTGTTCGAGTCAGGCGTCTTGATTTTGGCGGTCTGAATTGAGGTGGTCAGCAAAATTCTATGCAGTATCCGTGGGCGACCGTCTTGAGTACCCACTGGGTTGTAGTTATCCCCTCCCATACCGTAAGGAAAGATGTTATACAGCCCCCCGACCGGGGTGGCATGGGAGGGGACCTGGATCTGAAGGTCATTTCTTACCAAAGGCCGCAGCGCCTCTGGGTGTGGGAACCTTGGCCTCTACCCTTTCCACATTGCTGTCCTCTGGGCGGATAGGAGGTGGAGGAATTAGGCACTTGTCCCGAATTCCAGTTGTTCCCTACACCATACTGGTTTTGGAGAAAACGAGATTGTCCTTGAAAGGACCGGCGAGAGCAGCTCCCTCTCTGTGGAGAGGATTTCTGGGTAATCTGTTGAAGGGACTTCAGTGTCTCATGCTCTTTCTTGGCTGTTTCCAGAGCTTCGTCCACTGCCTTGCCAAACAAGTTGGTTTCCTCAACGAGTTTTTGTATATTAAAGCTGCCTGTGTCTCTGGCTTGAACCCAGAGCTCCTCAGCCAGGCATGTCGCTTGAGCAGGGTACCCTGTGCCAAGGTCCTTCCCGCTGTCTCAGCAGCGTCTAGGGTGTTTTTAAGCACATTCTGATTGACCTGCTTGCCCTCCGATACGATGGCAAGCAACTTAGCCCGCATTGGTTCTGGTACTTCCTTAAGACCTTCTTGCAGCAGGTTCCATTGGACGTCTGCATAGCTGGCCAGCAGCGTCGTGTTATTGGCTATTCTTGTGGAGAATATCTGCAGCAGTTGTGATCCTCTTCCCCAGTGCATAGAGTCTTTTGGACTCTTTAACGGGTGGTGCCTCTCCTGTAGCCGGGGGACACCAGTCTGTTTCCTAGTAGTGGTAAGTACTAAGAATCTGGTGTGGCATGGCCCTTGATGTAGGCAGGGTCTGTCAGAGGACGACGAAACAGCATCAGAACCCTACGGTTCACCGCCCTGGTTTGAGCTGGCGTCAACAAAGATGGTGCCAATCTCCTCTTGATTGAGTTCAACAAAGGGATGGCCTGGCTGGCCGAAGGTTTTACCTCGAGGATGTTCTAGACAAAATCAGAATCCAGCAAGGCCTCTTGTGTGGCGATATGAAAATGGTCAGCCGCCTTTTTCAAGATGGCGTTAAACGCCATTTGATCGTCCACAGCGGAGGGTTGGCAGACTGGAGTGGAGGGGGGATCCATGCACAGGGCATCGGGTTCTAGGGTGGGCGTGGGGCACAACCATAGTTGAGCATCAACCAGGCGGCTGTCTTCCCAATTGTCCATAGGATCTGCCAGGTCGAGTGCCTGGTCATCCACATTGTAATTGTCCCCAAAGGGGCATCCTCATCCTGCACATATGAGTCTTTAAGGACATCATCATCAGTGAGGTCATAGGTATATTCATCATGTTGATCCTCCAAGGTCCTCTTAAACTTGGATACAGGTATAAAAGGAAGGTTTTCCCAAAGTCTCTTGGGAGCAAACCTTTCAGAATAAGAGACAAATTTCTCTTTCTACCTGGTCCATGAGGACGAACCAGATGGGTCCAGGGGAGGAAAGGGCTCATCTCCCTCTCTGGGACGAGGAGATGTGTCCTTCATGCTAGATCAAGGTACAGGACTGTCAATATAGTCCTTGCAGGGTATAGGGTGCTGCGGCGCGTCCTTCGGCACGTCTCTAGGCTGTTTGATTTTCATCGCCTCTTTCGACCGTTCCTTCAGTCTAACTGCTGAGGCAGTCCTAGCGATGCTCTCGCCGATGCTCGGGGACTCGGGGCGATCTGTCGGTTCAACCGGAGGCTGAGCAGTGGATTTCGTCGCCACCTGGGCCTTAAGCGGCATCTGCGCGTCGTCCTGGAGCGTCTCGACAGCCATGTGTTTTTCAGTGCTAGCGCCCTTCACTTTAGATTGCCCAGTCGCAGGCCACGGTTGTCGATCATAAAAATCAGCGGATCCAGCCGATAGTACGCTGGTACGGCTGAAGCATAACTTTGGGTTGTGTGTTCAGCGTCTACATAGTGTGCGCCCCTGTCGCCGGGTATTTTCCCAATAGCATGACTCCCGTTGTGCCTAGCGGGGTCGGGGATGGGCGCTGCAGACCAAGAAATATCCGCGGTTAGGTTAATGGTGTCTGCAACGGAGGCCTGGTCATCGCTAGTCCACCCCCCCCCCCAATCACTTTCGGTGGTTGCAGCGGCGGAGAAGCGCATTCGGCCTGCGACATGCCGTAGGCCTCCCACCGCTTTAGACGGCGTTCCTTAATCGTCTTGGGGCAAAGGAGTCTACAAGCCGCTTTGTTATGGTCGAGAGGAAGACAGTTGTTGCACCAAGGGTGCTAGTCTCTTCATGGATATTTGGCCCTACACAAGGGACAAAATCTAAATCGGGTCTTGTCCATAGCGCAAGACAGGTACAGCGATGACAAAACCCAGTGAGCAAAGAGGGTGAAAGAGGAAAGGCATACCTGTAAAAAAATAGGTCAACCCCATCCCCATGCTCCCTACTGTACAGGCCAGCCAGAAGGCCCGGCCACGTGGACCGCAGCGCCGGCCGGATCAACAGGCGTCCAAAGTCGTTGCACAGGAATCAAACGTCGAAGTGACTTAAGGGCAATAACGACAAAAGTTGATAATTATGACAATAACGCTATCTCTATGTAAGAGCTCCGCATTAGGGCGACCAGTAATCTGGGCGGAAAAAAACAATCTGAGGGACCTCGATGCGTGAGGGATTTTGGGTACACTACACGTCACTATAAGAATAGCGTTACAGACACGCCTATGCTGACGTTTTCATTCGATCCTCCAAAGACAAGATGCAATACTCTGTGGTTACCATGGATGTCGAACCATATGCACAGCATGCGAATCTAAGCAGATTAACAAGCATCAGAAAATTAATTACAGCAAGGAAAAATTATTGCATTAATAGTACATACAAATAATGAGAATAAAAGGAAGGGGAGACAAACCTACTATGCCTTATGAGTGTTCAGAAGGTGAAAGTGCAGAGGGGGGTGGGGGTAGAGAAGGTGCTTAGATGCTCATGGAGAAGTACTCAAGGTAAGTGTTAAGAGGTGAAGAACGTAAGTGCAACCACCCATGGGTAAAGTGAGCCCAAATAAGTGAAGCAGAAGACAGCGGTTGGGATGAGAGATGTGGGGGGTCCAAGGCACGAGGACACATAAGGGCCCTGCACGAACTTAAGGAGGTCTTGCTCAAGACGCAAAAGGAGAGGAAGCCAGCCGAGGAAAGTGATCACCCACCAGCTCTGTTTAGCAAAGCGCTTAACACGCAAGGAGTTGGTGCCAGAGAAACAGAGTCTAGAAGGAGAGTAGTTGGTCAGGAAGGGTTGAAGATCAGAGTGGTCCCCGGCCCCAGATAGTCTTGTGTATGAAAGAGGGATGTGAATTTAATCTGTGCTGAGACCGGGAGCCAGCGAAGGCTTTGCACGGCAGGAGAGATGCAGCTCCTGGGCCTGAGGACAAGGATAAGTCTTGCTGCCCCATCTTGGATTAGCTGGAGGGGTTGCATGGTGGAGGAAAGAAGATTAAGGAGGTGGCTATTGCAGTAGTCTAGCCTAGAGAGAACCAGAGCACAGTTAAAATTGAGTCTCTGCGGGAAGGTGAGGAAGTGTAGAGTCCCTTTAAGAAGGAAAGTGGGACTTCTTGACAAAGTCCTGAATGAGGGATGAAGGAAAGGAAGGAGTCAAAGAGGACTCCAAGAGTCCTAGCTACAGTGGAGTGGGTGGGGGGCCATGGAGGAAGGCCAGGGTGCAGGGAACCCAATAGGGAGAATCTCGGTTTAGCTGGCATTGAGGCAAAGGTCATTGGCAGTGCACCAGGCCTGGATGGCAGAGTGGCAATCATGGATGAAGGGGAGTGCAAGGGTGTCAGTGGACAGTTTGAAGAAAGGTTTTGTATCGTCAGTGTAGCACTGGAAGTTGGAGAAGGAGGCAATGAGTCGTGCCAGCAGAGAATAGTATACGTTAAAGAGCCAGGGCAAAAGAATGGAGCCCTGGGGGCCGCCACAGGTAGAGGAGGAAGAAGGGGAGGAGAAAGGGCCCAGAATGATTTTGGAGGAACGGTCAGTTAGGAAGGAGGTAAGCCAGTCCAGTGCCGCTCTGAGATGGCAAGGGTCTCATGGAGCCTTTTTAGGAGGATGGAATGATTCACTGGGTCAAATGCAGAAGAGAGATCAAGAAGGATGAGGACAGCAGGAGAATTGGAGTCAAGAGATGCAAGCAGTTCTTCATGGGTGTTCAGAAGAGCAGTTTCCGTTCCTCTGGATGCTCGGAATCTAGACTGGTGGTCATGTAGACTGCCAACAAGTTCGGTATGAGTTGAGTTGGGTGAGGGCCAGCTTCTCATGCAGTTTTCCCAGGAAGGGGATGATGGAAATTGGGCCGTAGTTGGCTGGCCAGGAAGGGGCTGCAGAGTTTTTTTAAAGGAGGGGTTGCACATGGGAGTGCTTGAGGGAAGATGGAAAAGAACCAGTAGCAAAGGAGTGGTTGCACAGATCAGCAAGAACAGGGGCAAGAGGTAATTTTCCTTGATGGTTCTGGAGGAGCAAGGAGCAACTTGTTTGGATGATACCTTCATGGAGTTGGAGTTGACAACTATGGCGACTCCTTCAGGGGAGACAGGACTGAAGGAGGGGGGGCAAATGGAAGGGGGGGACGACAGAGGAGGGTTGGGTGAGTGCGTGACAAGTCTGATCAGTATGTCGTGGGTTTTGGAAGTGAAGTGAGGCGAGTGCCTCACAGAGGGACTGGGAAGGAGAAGGGGCAGAAGATGCTGCAGATGGGTTGGCAAGTTCCCTGCAGATTTCTGGAGAGGTGGAGTAGAGTGGGTAGAATGGGTCGGGGCAGAGGAAGGAAGGAAGTTGATGATAGAAGGCAGGGGCCGGTCAAATAGGAGGAGGTTGATCTGAGGGCCTTGAACCATGACTGTGCCCATGATGTAAACATTGATACAGCAGCGAGAAGAAGCCCGCAAGGAGGACTTCCCACTTGGTACCGCCATTAATGGAAGTTGAAGAATAAGGTGCTCGTTACCCTGTTTTCCCAAAGTCCTGGGAGGTCCCGACTATGATCCATCCCCTGGCTGGCTGTTGGGTGGAAGAACCATATATGGCATTGTGGGGGAAGTCTAGGCCAGACTGGCTGGAGCCTTCCCAGTGACTTTATGTTGTGGGTACACCCTTGGGGTGGGACCTGTGTGAATAGAGTGTGACACCAATATGCATTATGAGTGTCTGGTTTCTGTGTGTGTGTGTGTGACACAATGAATGAGACGGCCCTGGATGAAACGGACATGAATGCAGTGTAGTGTGCTGAAAGGCTGGGTGCTTGCACCAATACACATTCCTTGTTATGGGTGTCTGGGTGGAAGTGAATGGCCTGAATGCCAGTGAGCCGGATTGGCTGGCTGGCTGGCTGGCTGCCTGCCTGCCTGAATGCCCTTCTGTGTGATTGGCTGAATGACATGATCACACGCAAGGAACGTGATCGCGTCATTCACGCCATTCAAAATAGCTGCCACTTTCAATCCTAGATGGTTACCATGCCGCAAGGATCACGCTACACAACGGGAAACCAGCGTGAAATTCAAAAACCCTATTAGGTAAGCCTTTTGGTTTTTGCCTTCATCATAAGAACAAAAACAAAAGACTAAGACATCTTTTAAAATCTGATGAGTAGGATAATTAACAAGCGACCAAAATTTAGCATGCTTATATTTATTTCAGCAAAACAAGTGCAAGATAATTGCACATTACAAGAAAGTGTTCCCATTTCTTCTCAAGTGATCACATATGTGACTCCCAAGCAACAAGATAGAAAAAATTGTGAGTACTTAATTCTAACATTAAGATAGTGGTATCTCAATCAATTCTAGGTTTCAAACCCAAAGAAATACACTAACCCTCCTGATGAACCACCCATAATACATGGTGGAGAAACACGTGTCGAGGGACTTTGTTTGATGTACCCAACTAACATTTACAAAGATCTTGACACAATCTATCAGATTCTTCTCTTTTTTTTATGCGATTGGCTGAATGAGCCTGGCTCCGCCAGAGTGAATGAGGGACAGAAGCATATATCTGGGACTTCTCACTTACCAATTAGTTCAGAAGCTGAAGTTGAAACTCATCCTTTAAGCCCAGCTGGAAGAAGAATTACTGCTGCATTTCCTTTGACGAAATCTAAAAGCTATCGAGTCTGTCGAGGACTGATCCGAGCGAGGACCTCGTTGGGAGACCTCACCCCGTGCTACGAGGGAGCACCGTGCAAAAGCTGCTCTTCATCGAGGTACCCTGGAAGACCGTCGCGAAAGGCTGTCGACTGGAGAAGGAGTCCGCAGAGAATCCTGAGAAACGCTGGGATATCGGGGCCATCGAAGTCTGTTGCCGGTGACCAGGGTTCGGAAGATTTCCTTGACCGCTGGAAGCCAGTCGAAGCGCGTCGCCCAGAAGCGGGGACACCTTGACCCGTGCTGCTCAACGACCGGATCCACAAAAGCTCCACCTTTGCCCAAGAACATTTGACAGATGGTTCCCTTGCCATCACAGTCGACCATTTTGCCGACAAATACGTTTCCGAGACAATGATGGAGTGAAGATCCAATGTCCAACCCGTGGTCGGGTCCAGATCGCCAAAGATATCACGAGTTATGTGCTGCGGCTGCAGCAACGACAGGCCAAAGGACTGCCGAAGCAACTCCCGACACTCGATGCCCGCTGCCGGGCCTACATCCATCAGCAAGTCTTCTTTGTGGCACCGAATAGTTTGCATCGAGGTGGACCACACGCCTCATCTTCCCAGGACTTCCACGAACGATCATTGAAGAGCACAGGGAAGGTTGGAGCTGTTGTCTGGATGCCAGTGTTCCACTTTTCTTAGAGTATCTCGATGCCCTGTAGCTCCTGCCTTAAAGGGAGTCCACCCTTGAGGGATCCGTCGAAGAAACTCTTCCATCTCAGGTACATTGGGGTGGTTGAACTTTTTGACCAGTAAGCAAGACTCATTTAACATTAATGGACAGGGCTTGTTAATACTTGTATTACAGGTTGCCCAGGTAGGGAGAATCCTCACTCCGAATTGTGTCTTAGTAGCCAAAGAAAGCATTCTGCCATTGTTTAATCTGACTTGCCTTCCTTCCTATGATCTATGTTGATACACCTTACTGAATTATGTGTATGCTACCTTATAACTGTCAGCAGTTTACGCATTTAAAAGGAATCTAAAGCCAAGGGTGGTACCACAGACATTGTAGATATTTGCAATATTACAATTACTGGAATACAACGTGCATTATTGATTTATGCATATATCCCTGAACCTTACTTTCATATAAAGGAATTGTGTTAGCACATAAGTGTGTGGACATTCCTTTGTGGGGGCTAGGGGACTCGCTGTACTTGAGAACCAGTCTGCATCACCTCCTGAGAGCGTAAGCCTTGGTTGCTTGTCCATACTCTACCATATAGAGAACCTTGGCTAGGGGGGTCTGCCATATAGAGGGAAGAAGTACAGATAACCCCTCCCCCTCCAGTCTTTGTCTGCCAGAGAATTATTTGAAAATAAAGCCTTAATCTTTTTTCCCCATTTACCAAACTATGGGCTGTGCGACGAACCCCAGGGTATCGTCACTGCTTCTGATGGGGGAGTCCCTTCCCATGAGGCCAGGGAGGTGAGGCCACTACCAGAAAGTCCCCCTGGGGGTGTTACGATAAACTCGGGAGAACACGGTATCATTAGACTATATCTACGACTCCTATAAAACTCCTCCTATCCAACCTTTACCCTCTGCTGCCATGTATTTCTGCAGTCCCACAGAAATAGGAACAACTGAGACAAAGATCCAACAAGAGTTAAGTTGTCTTAACCAACTAAGTACTGTGACGAGGAGGAGTGGAGGAAGGAACAAGTTACTTACCTGTAACTGTTGTTCTCCAGCATGGGTCTGGCATGGATTCACATGCTCATGAATATTCCCCGTCGTCAGGCTGGGAATCCTCGGTAAAGAAAAAAAACAGTATCAGTTTCGTTTCTGATCTGTCTTTCGTAGTAATAACCAATCACTGGTCTCTGCGTCATACTGACCACAGCCAATGACTGCCCTCTACCTAAGCACCGCCTCTGGCAGCCATCTTCAGATTTGTAAGCACGTGAAGTGGCAGTATGACCAAGTGAAGAGCCGCAGAGGGGTAGGCGGGAGGGTTCGCATGTGAATCCATGCCAGACCCATGCTGGAGAACAACAGTTACAGGTAAGTAACTTGTTCCTTCTCCAGCATGGGGTCTGGCATGGATTCACATGCTCATGAATAAAGAATACATAGCAGTACACACATGCACAACCACGGGAGGTGGCAAAGGCTCAACATTAAGCATTACATCAAACTCAACATTAAGCATCTTACCTCCTCACCAGGCTCACCTCAGGCGAACAGGTTGCGCAGCACTGCTTGGCCGACCCTGGACTCCTCCCTGGAATCCCGATCAACGCAGTAGAATTTCTTGAAGGTGTGCGTCGACCTCCACGTAGCAGCGCTGCATATGTCCAGCAGGGGCACACCAGAAAGGAACGCCGTGGTAGCTGCGATCGCTCTGGTGGAATGGGCTCTCGGACGGCCAGGCAGCGGTCGGTTTGCCAACCGATGACAGTACATGATACAGCCGGAGAGCCATCTGGAAATGGAAGCCTTCGAGAGAGCCTTCCCCTGATTGACAGGTCCAAAGTTCACAAAGAGTTGTGACGTCTTCCGAAAACACTTTGTGCGGTCCACGTAGAACTTCAGCGCTCTAGCCACATCCAGCGAGTGCAAAGTCCTCTCAGCCGGCGACGAAGGCGACGGGAAGAACACAGGCAACACCAAGGGTTCGTTGAGATGGAAGTCCGACGGTACCTTGGGCATGAAGGAGGGGTGCGTCCTGAGCACTACCCTCGTTTCGTGAAAAGTCAAGTACGGGGCCTTGCAGGAAAGGGCCTGGATCTCTCCCACCCGTCGTGCGGAGGTGATGGCCACAAGAAACGCTGTTTTCCACGACAGAAACTTCAACGGGGCCGAGTGCAGAGGCTCGAACGGAGGTCCCATGAGCTTGGTCAGCACCACGTTGAGCTCCCACGCCGGGGCCGGAGCCTTCACCGGCGGCAACAATCTGAACAGTCCCTTCATGAACTCTTTCACCAGACGATGAGACCACAGGGATGTCCGCCCCGTGGTTCTGGTGTATCGGGAGATCGCAGCAAGATGAATCTTGATGGACGCGTGTGCCAGTCCAGCTTTGGCCAGCGTCAGCAGGTACGGCAGTACCTGGGGAGCCGTAATCCGTAGAGGGTTAATCTTCTGTGCGTGGCACCAGACAGAGAACCTCTTCCATTTGTGTCTGTAGCATTTAAGAGTCAAGGACGCCCTGGCCTTTGCAAGAACCTCTCTGCAGTCGGCCGGTATGTCGTATCCTCCAAACTCTAGCGCTGCAGGAGCCAGGCCTGCAAGTTCAGCGATTTCGGATCGTGGTGGAGGATGGCGCCTCCTTCCCTGGAGAGTAGATCCGCGTCCACCGGCAGCTTGATTGGCGGGGACGTTGACAAGTCCAGAAGGTCCGGGAACCATATCTACCTCGGCCACGCAGGTGCGACGAGGATCATCCTGCACCGTGACCTCTTGAGCTGGTTGACGAGCCGGATTAGCAGTGGCAAAGGAGGGAACGCGTAGAGGAACAGGCCCTCCCAGGGGAACGAGAAAGCATCGCCCATGCTCCTCGCCTGGGGAAACCTGCTGGCGAATCTCCGGCACTTGGAGTTCGTCGCCGTCGCGAACAGGTCGATCTGGAGTGTGCCCCACCGTCGGAAGAGGCGATCCACTAGATCCTGCCGTAGTTCCCACTCGCGGCACGAGCGCAGCTCCCTGCTGAGTGAGTCGGCGATGGTGTTTTTTATCCCTGCCAGATGAAACGGCACCAGAAACATCCTTTGGGCGACGGCCCAATGCCACAGGTCCTGCGCTTCCTTGGACAGTGCTGGGGACCTGGTTCCGCCCTGTTTCCTGATGTAAAACATGGTGGTGGTGTTGTCGGTGAAGATCCTCACCACCTTGCCATTGAGGGACGGAAGGAAGGACCTGAGGGCCCAGAACACTGCACGGAGCTCCAGGACGTTGATATGGAGGGACTTCTCTGTCGGGAGCCAGAGGCCTCTCGCGTGCGATTTTCGGTGTGCGCTGCCCACCCTTCCAGGGAGGCATCCGTGGTCACCGTCTCCTGGTGGTCTGGGGTCCGGAAGTCCATGCCCGCCGTCAGATGCGCGCGGGTGCCCCACCACCGGACCGCTCGGCGGAAACTCTCGTCGAGTGTGATCCTCTCCTCGAAGCCGCCCGTCGTTTGGATCCAGCGCGCGTCCAGGAACTCCTGCAACAGGCGCATCCGGAGCCTGCACATGGGAATGAGGTAGATGGAAGAAGACATCATACCGAGGAGGAACTTGATGGACCTCACCTTGGCCGCGTCCGCAACCAGCATCCGCTGCACCTTGCCCAAGATGGCCCTCGTTCTTTCCTTCGACGGAGAGGCCAGAAGCGACACTGTGTCGAGCTTCGCTCCCAGAAACAGTGCGTCTTGCGCGGGCACCAGGTGGGACTTGGCGTAGTTTATGGAGAATCCCAGGTCCGTGAGAAGTTGGACGGTCCTTGCCGTGTGGTCCACGGCGAGCTCCTTCGTCTTCGCTCGGATGAGCCAGTCATCCAGGTAGGGGTAGACGTGGATCCCCTCTCGGCGCAGCTGCGCCGCCACTGGTGCAAGGCACTTGGTGAACACCCTGGGTGCTGACCTCAGTCCGAAGGGAAGGGCTCTGAACTGGTAGTGCCGCCCTTGGACCACGAACCGGAGAAACTTTTGGTGTCCCTTTAGGATGGGAATATGGAAGTAGGCATCCTCCAAATCCAACGATGACAGGAAATCGCCCTCCCCCAGCTGACCCAGAACGTGTTGGAGGGTGACCATCCAGAACTTCTGTGCCTTGATGAATTTGTTCAGTCGTCGTAGGTCCAGGATGGGACGCCATCCTGCCGTCTTCTTCTTCACGAGGAAGTATCTTGAGTAAACTCCAGAGCCCCGAAGCCTCTTTGGGACGAGCTCGATGGCGCCCTTCTTGAGCTTCGCCTTTACCTCCAAGAGAAGTTGAGGGACGTGATGTTCTTTCCTGGCCACAGGGGGGACGCGCGGGCACCTCTTTAGAAACTCAAGCGCGTGACCCTGAGCCAGGGCGTCCAGCACCCAACGGTCAGTGGAGATGGACTCCCACACGCTGACGAAGCTCGCCAGCCGGCCTCCCACCGGGATGCTTCGGTGGGGGCCCGACCCCACGGCCGGTTCAGTCCTGCTTCGACGAGGCTTTGCCGCCTTGTCCTCCTTGGCGACGACGGCGGGGTCCGCCTGACTTGCCTCGTCCCCTGTAAGCTTCCTGCGACGACGAACGGGCCGCTTGACGGTAGGTGGAAAATCTGCCGCCGGAACCTTTGGAGGCACCCTGTTTGCCTCCGTCACTCCGAAAGGGCGGCCGCCGTTGCTGGAGAACCCCAAGAGCCCGGGCCGTCACCGTGTCTGCCTTGATGGCTTGAAGGGAATCTTCCACTGTTTTCCCAAACAGGTTGTTTCCGTCGAACGGCATGTCCAAGACTCTGGTCTGCAAGTCCTGACGGAAGTCAGTAGCCTTGAGCAATCCACGCCGCCTAAAGCACACGCCGTTGCCCAACTGGCGAAATCCAGTGTCAGCGATGTCCGTCGCAATCGTAATGGCGTGGTCCGACGCCACCTCTCCTTCCTGCAAGATCTCTAGGGCTTCCGCCCTCTTGTCGTCCGGTAGGAAGTCCAGCAGGGGGGCCAGTTTGTACCACAACTCCCTGTCGTAGCGGGCTACGATAACCAAGGCGTTGGCCGCCTTAATCGTCGTCGCTGCAGACGAGATGACTCTGCGTCCCATCGTATCCAATTTCTTTCCCTCGCCGTCCGGTGGGGAGGTCGACGTAGAGGCCGCGCCCCCACCCGCTTTCTTCCTGGCCGCTGCGGAGACGACCGAGTCCGGGATCGGCTGTGCCCGAAGGCACAAGGGGGCCGCGTCCGGGACCCGGTACTTCTTCTCGTACCGATCCCTTCTAGCCGGCGTCGTGTATGGGTTCTTGAGGAGGGCGAGGCCCTCATCCCAAATATCGTCCAGTAGAGGTACAGAGAGGACCGTCTTCCTCTTGGCCTCGCGCCGTTGATAAAGGAAACCTTCCTCCTTCTCTTCCGGGTAGAGCTGGAAAAGCTCGGATGCCCTGGCGATCATGGAGTGAAACGATCCAATCTCATCGGGCGGGAGGTGACGACAGATCCTCGTAAACCTCGTCGTCCGTACCCGTCGCGGCCGTGTCAGTCCCCGTATCATCCCCACAAGTCGTAGACGGGGAGGAGGGCTGAACAGGGCGTGATGGCTGAAAAGGAGGTGGAGGATGAATCCTTCTCTTAGGGGGAGGGCTCCCAGAAGGGCCTGGCTCCGGGTCCCCCGTCGGGAGCGGTTCCTCCGCTGGTGGTAACGGCAGTCTCGTCCTCATCTCCGAGCATAAGGACTATATAGCCAACAAAATGGCTGCCGAGTTGTCTTGCGGCACTGGTTGAGGGGAGTCCGACGGGCGGTCAGGGGCCCCGTCGGCACCCTCGACGTTATCGTCTCCTCCTACGTCGGGGTCCCTAACGACGGGCTGGTCTTCTTCCACGCTGTGGCGACCTCCTGCCCCCCCCCTTTTTCTTCTCCGTCAGAGGTTTCACGGGGGTCCTGTCGATGGGCATAAAAGAGGACTCCCTCCGCGGTGGCAGGGAGACTGAGCCCCGAGGTCGCCACCACTGGTGTAGCCTCCACAGGCTGAGCCAGGGCCGCCGCGACTGTCTCGATAGAGGCCTTGGCCGGATGGATTAAGGCTTTCACCACCTTAGGTGCGCTCACCGCCTTCTCCTTGGGGGGGAGGGTCACTGCCTCGCTCCCCCTCCGATGGGGCCTTCGAGCTCGACCGGGGTCTCTCCAGGAGCTTCGCCGTGTGCTCGGCCTTCCTCTTACCTGAACCAGAGCTTTGGCTCGTGGTTGATGGCGCCGGGGAGGATGCGCCCTGCCTGGCGCCCGTAGAGCACGACCGTTCGGTGCTCCTGGTGCCAGCGGACCCGCGGTGCTTGGCCTTGTGTTGGACCCCCGTCGCCGGGGCGTCCTCAAAGGTCTTAGAAGACCGCTCGGACTTCTTCTTCTTCTCGCCTGACGGGCTCTTCCCTTCCAACCAGTTGGCGAGACGTTGATGGCAGTCCTTCATGGTCCGCTCTGACATATTGCCGCAAAACGCACAGTCCTTCTCCACGTTCGTCTTGTCCTCATGTAGGCAGTAAAGACAAAGGGAGTGTTCGTCCTCCTTAAAGACATTCTGAAGCTGGCATCCAGGGCAGACCCTGAACAGCTTTCCGGGCGTCGAGCTTACCTTCTCCTGGGCCATGTCCGAGATGGGCCTGAGAAACTTCTGGAGTCCTCCAAAAGCATGGCTCGACGAAATCTTCACCCTTGAGGGGCGTAGACGAATCTGACACGGGTCCCCGTTGATCGGATGAAGAAGCGGTGGAGCTTGAGGATCTTTTGACCGAAAAATAGAAGTTTTTGGAGAAAAAACGTGAAAAAAATAGCACTAATGCTCGAGAGCAATAGCACGAGGATCCCAACACTTGAACGTGTGGTAAAAATCTGAAGATGGCTGCCAGAGGCGGGGCTTAGGTAGAGGGCAGTCATTGGCTGTGGTCAGTATGACGCAGAGATCAGTGATTGGTTACTACTACGAAAGACAGATCAGAAACGAAACTGATACTGATTTTTTTCTTACCGAGGATTCCCAGCCTGACGACGGGGAATATTCATGAGCATGTGAATCCATGCCAGACCCCATGCTGGAGAATCATGATTTCCTTGACGGGAAATGGACCATAGTACCGGGGGGCATGTTTGTTTGGCCGTAATTGTCTGGGTAGTAGCTTCGAGGACAACCAGACTTGATTACCAACTGCATATGAAGGCCCTGGTCTTCTTTTAGATCAGCATTTTGTTTAGTTCGTATTCTGGCCTTATCCAAGTGTTCCTTGGCTTCCTTGTGTACATTGATGAGTGCTTCCTTTCAGGAGTCAACGGTAGGAACAGGTGTGGGATGTGGAAGAACAGAGGGTAACACTGATGGATGGAATCCTTGACGGGCTGGTGTTGATTGCCGAATGAGAATTGTTGTACGCAAACTCAGCCACGGGTATTAGGAGCGATCAGTCGTCCTGAACCTTAGTGGCGAAACAGCGAAGGTATTGTTCCAGGATCTGGTTTACACGTTCTGTAGCTCCATTGGTTTGTGGATGATAACCTGATGAGAGCGTACGTTGGATTCCCAGAATGCGACAGATGTTTCCAGAATTGTGAGACGTATTGAGGTCCTCAGTCTGATATGATCTTGGAAGGAAGTCCATGTAGGCGGAAAATGTGTTCCAGGAAGATGCCAGCTAGCTCTGATGAGGACGGTAGTTTATGCAGGGGGGTAAAGTGAGCCATGTGAGTTTACAAGTCAATGGTAACCATGATAGTCGTGTATCCCCTGGAAGGTGGCAATTCCACAATGAAGTCTGTAGCGATGAATTCCTATGGTCTTGTTGGTAGAGTAGGTTGTAGTAGGAGACCTGCTGGTCCGTTATCGTGTTTGTTCTGACTACAAACAGAACAGGCTTGGATGTACAGTTGTACGTCCGTCTTCATTCTAGGCCACCAAAATTGTCTTTGTATAAGATGGAGGGTGTTGGTAATGCACGATGTCCAGAATGAAGGGTATCGTGGCAGAGGTTGATTATCCTTTGTTGTAATTTCTGTGTGGGGATGACAAGAGCATTATCCTTGAACAAGTATCCTTCCTGTATTCTTAGATTCCATTGATTCTTCCTTGAAATATCCTTCCAGAGTTCAGAGCATTGGGTTTGTATCTGAATTTCTTCAAGGAGACTGACTGCTTGGGCTACAAAAATCTTGTGGGGAAACATCTTGGGATAGGTCCGGTCTTCAATTGTTTCGTAGTCAGGACGTCGGGATAAGGCATCAGCAATTATGTTCTGTGATCCGGGGACATGGTGGATGTGGAACTGGTATTGGGCAAAGAAGAAGGCCCAACGGGCCTGACGACTGTTCCTACACTCCAAGGATTGTAGAACTTGAAGATTCTGATGGTCCGTGCGGACCTGGACTGGATGTCTCGCTCCCAGGAGTAGGTGTCGCCATTCGGTGAAGGCTTGACGGATGGCTAACAGTTCCTTTTCCAGGACAGAGTAATGTGTCTCACTGGGAGTCAGAGTTCTTGAAAGATAAGCAATGGGGTGTTCCATCTTGTCCTCAAACTCTTGCGTCAGCACTGCCCCCTATGGCGTAGTTAGAGGCATCCGTCTCTACTATGAATGGTCAATTTAGGTCGGGTTGTGCTAGGATGGGGGCTTGAGTAAACTATCTTTAAACGTTGGAATGCCTTGTCTTGAGGTGTAGACCAGAGAAAGGGAATGTCTTTCTTCAAGAGTGCAATGATCGGCTGAACAATCTCAGAAAAGGTGGGTATGAACTTCCGGTAAAAATTGGCTAGCCCCAGGAAGGAATGAACTTGTTTCACAGAAGTGGGAGCCGGCCAGGATAATATGGCTTTTACCTTGGACTGATCCATACCAATTCCTTCTGGACTAAGGACAAATCCTAGGTAATGAACAGAGGTCACATTAAACTGGCATTTCTCAGGTTTGGCTAGGAGTCTATGTTCACATAGTCGTTGTAAGACAGCCTTAACATGTTCTTCATGCCTTAGAAGGTCCTTGGAATAGATCAGGATATCGTCCAGGTTGACGATGACGAAGATGAACAGCATATCGGAGAACACACTCTCCATGAAACGTTGAAAGACGGCAGGGGCATTAGCAAGTCCAAAGGGCATTACAAGATATTCAAAGTGTCCAAAGGGTGTTTGAAAGGCTGTTTTCCATTTGTCTCCTTCCCTGATACGGATCAGATGATAGGCACCCCTGAGATCCTGTTTTGTGAAGATTATAGCTCCTCTCACAGCTTCCAGGATATCTGAGATAAAGGGTAAAGGTCCTTGAGGGTGCATTGATTTAATCCACGATAATCGAGGCAAGGTCCAAGTTCCTTGGTGTCCTTCTTGGGAACAAAAAACAGTGAGGCTCCAGCTGGGGATTTCGATGGTCTTATGGTGCCATTTTCAAGGTTGGTATCGAGGTATTCTCGTAGGGCTCCCTTTTCAGGTTCGGATAGGATGAACATTCTCCCAAAGGGAATCACTGCTGAGGGTTCTGTGTGTATGGCACAGTCTTCAGGTCTGTGAGGGGGTAGAGCCTGGACTATGGCAGTTGAGAACACATAAGCATAACTCCGATAGGCCTTTGGAACCGATACGATATTGGAAACCATGAGTGGAACTTGCTGATCTATTGATGGTTGTTTGGAAGGTGTCACGGATGATTCCAGTAATAGACAGTGAGACATACAAAACTCAGATCCAAGAAATAAGGATCCTGCTGCCCAGTTGATATAAGGATTATGCTTCTGTAACCAGGGCATACCCAGTACCATGGGATAATGAGCAGACATAATGAAGTCAAATCTGATCAGCTCTTGGTGATGGTTTATTGGAAGTTGGATCTCTTTAGTCTGCAGGCTTATAGGCCCTGAAGTGAGGGGTCTTCCATCGATCGCTTCCACTGGTTGCATGGTACTTCGTGTCTCGTATGGAATATGGTGTCACGTAACCCAATCTTGATCAATGAATACTCCCATAGCTCTGCAGTCAACCAAGGCCAAAATGGAGTAGGGCTTATTCTTGGATGGCGATAGAAGGGCCTGTACAATCACTAGGCTGTTTTGTCCAGGAGAGTTCAAGGATGGAATAGACGTGGAGCAAACATCTCTCTCCCGAAGCCTTGCTCCATCTAGGATCGGGAGCTGGTGTTTCCCGAACGCCGAGGAGGGTCTAGAGGGCATTCTCTAACCAGGCGTTTATCCGAGGCACAGTACATGCAGAGCCCCGTATGAATCCTTCTCATCCTTTCTTGCGGGGATATGGGTCCACGGAAGGCTCCTATCTGCATAGGTTCTGGTTCAGTAGCTGACCCTGGATTTGTGTCAGTCTTGGAGGTAATCTCGAAGGATGCCTTCGGAGGGGTTACTTTGGATTTCCTTTTTTCTGCCTTTCTTTCCTGGATATGAAATCTATTTGCATGGCAAGGTCCAAAAGGGCCTGTAACGAGCTTGGGCGAGCCACTCTGGCCAATTCATCTTTGATCTCCTCATTCAGTCCCCTTCTGAAAAGTGTAAAACTTGCTTCAGGAGACCAGTCAGCTTCCTTGGTCAATTGCTTGAATTTGGTTACATACGTAAGCATATCCTGGGATCCTTGATGAGTCTAGCAGGCGCTCCTGGGCACTATAGACCTGCCCAGGGCAGTCAAACATGTTTTTAAGGGCTTGTATGAAACCGTTGTAGTCATCCAGGAGGGCATCACCAGAATTGACTAAGGGCGTAGCCAAGTTAGAACATTCCCGGAAAGGTGTGAAATTATGAAGCCAACCTTAGCCCTAGGGGTTGAAAAGTAGTAGGGCTTAAAAGTAAAGTGAACCAAACAAGAATCAAGGAATCCATGAAGGGTTTTTACCGACCCATCATATTTGTCAACAATGCAGCCCAGCAATACGCTTTCCTTTGTGGCAGAATTACGGGATAGATCCAATTGTTTGAGAGCAGTGTTTTCCGCCTTTAAATTTTGTACCTCAGTCGTTAGTTCTTGCATGCCACGCATGAGATCCTGAACAGCTGCTTCCATGTCGGCATCGGTCGCTTGGCGTCTCAAACTGTCACGGAATTCCCCCTTTTTCATCTGGGAGCGATCCTTGTAGGATTTCTTGGGCGGTGTCTTCTTACGCACAGACCTGATCTTGTATAAGCCTGCACGAGCTTCTTCTGGCTCCAGCGTGCGTTCAGAGCTCCAGAATTCAGACACTCCGGGATCCAGGAACCAAGAGGGTAAAGTCCGGAAAACAAGGAAGAAGGAAGAGGGTAATGGGAATGGAATTAGGAGGTCCAGGAACAAGGACAACAGTGTAGCGAACCACGGAGCACACATCTAGTCGCTGCTTGCAGTAGCACTGAGACGCGCGGGACCGCAGGGGCGCGGCCCATTTGTAAATACGCTACATCTGACGTAAGGACAAGGAAGATGTTGCACGTTAGACGGCCATGTTGGGAGTATCAAGGAGTGCAAGCCCCGTTGTGACAAGGACCATGAGGTCCAAAAGAGGCGTGTTCTGCGGATTATGACACAAACCGCAGCCGGTGCAGAGCTTGGAGAGGAAACCCTTGTCGTTCTCCTCCGACATGGTCCGGTGTGTGGTGCAGGCCTGATGGCCTTCTGGGATCTTCGAAGAAAAAAAACACTAGACGATTCTGCCCTTGAGGGGCTATGAAAGATGTCCCCGTTAGTCGGATGAAGAAGCGATGATCGCAAATAGGAATTTCCTAGCGAAAAAGGGCGAAAAATACAGAAAGCTCTAAGAGTGAAACACGGACTCCCAACATTTGGGCGCGCAGTAAAAATCTGAAGATGGCTGCCAGAGGAGGGGATTCGGGAGAGTGCAGTCATTGGCTGGGGGCAGTATGACCCAGAGCTCAAGGTTTGGTTTATAGGAGAAAGACAGTTTGTAAACGAAAGTGAAACTTTACCGAGGATTCCCGGCCTGACGACAGAGAATATTCAGGAGCATGTGAATTCATGCCAGACCCCATGGTGGGGAAGGAGGCTCCAAACCTAAATACTGACTGGGACACATGGACATATGGTCCGGCACCAGCAACAGCGAGGCTAGACAGCCCAGCCGCTGGCCTCCACAAAACAGCAGGGGAATCTGTGCTGCAGACAGCAGGGGAAAAGGATGACCCCAAGACCATTGCGGACCATTCGCAAAGTCAATGGAAGGGGAGGTCCTGGGGCACGCATAACATAGCGCAAAGCACTGTTGGGGAGAAAACAGAACCAGAGGCCACACTGGAGAGTCTGGGACCCCGACACTGAAAAGCAGGAACAGTGGAACACTTGGCAGGAGAGTGAACCAAGCAAACAAGGCAGAATTGAGAGTCTGGGACCCACATCCATTTGAAAGCTGGAAAACAGGAGGGTCTGAGCCCCCAACAACGATCTAACATAGAGAGGAACACTCACATATAAGCTAGTCATACTTGTCGCAGTACCTGGTGAAGAGGAACGAGGTCTGCTCACAAGGGTCTGTGACCCTCAACAGCTTGGAAAAGGCACCCAGGCCGTTTGTCGCAGTACCTGGAACCCAGTTTGGATTATAAGGGTCTGGTACCCTCTACAGTTTGAAAGAACATGAGAAGACTCGGGGGGGGGGGGGGGGGGCGACGAGTGGGGAGGGAGCCAAAACCATTGAGCTTCAGTGTACTTTGCTTTCGACACCTTTGGAACTTTACTTTTCAACTGCAAAGCAGGGCTGTGCGTGGGCAGCCAAGAGACCTTTTTCCCTTTTCACGTTTTATTGAGTTTAGCTTGTGAGGGATAGATTAAGATTTGGAAAGAGGACGTTGGACTTCAGTTGAACATCCTGGCACAGACCGTTTCATTAGTTAGGCAGGGAAACCCCTCCTAAAAGTCTCTGCCAATCAACATGCCACTCGTGTCCAACTCTTACTCCTACACCTTCATACATGCCTCACGACTGCTGCGCTTAATTTCCAGAAACTAGGTCTACATTCGTTGGGGGAGGAGGGAGCATTAACAACGAGGGAACAGATTAATACTACTGAAAAGAAATCCATCTCATTGTATCGCTGGCCCAAACACAGCTTTACATTATTACATTAGTATAGCGCTCCAACTGACCCAGAGGCTTAAGGGGGCTAACGGTCAAACAGTAAAAACACAGACAGAGGTGACAACCAGCTGGGAGAGAGCGCATCACAGCTTCAAAGAAACCAAGACTTGAACAGAGCAACTAATTAAAAAGAAAGGTCTTGAGTCTTTTCCTAAACCAGATGATTGAAGAATCCGCCCTCAAAGCCAGTGGCAGGCTATTCCAAGCCACCAGCACTGTTACATAGAAAGCTCCTTTCCTAACTTAAGTGAGTTTACATGTAGGAATTTTCAGTTGTGTGGCGTTGTTGGACCTCAAGTTATGCGTTATTTTGCATTACCTGAAGCCTATTGACTTTAGTCTTAGGCATCCCAGCAAGGAGACTGCTACAATAGTCCATTCTTGCACCAATCAAAGCTCTTGCCAATGTATCCCCGACTATTGAAATATAAGGATGTGCGCGAGTTAACAACTTAATGTAGTAGGAGGCTGACGGCACCAAACTACTCACTTGGGCCTTCATGTTTAGATTGCAGTCCAGATAAACCCCAAGGGTCTTGACCTTGTTCTTGATTTTTATTAGACAGTCTTCAATCTGACACAGTCTTCAAATTATATTCTGACATCTTGCGAGTTTTTGCCTCCATCCCAATGAGCATCAACTCAGTTTTCCTGTATTGAGAACAAGGCCATTGAGACACATCCATTTTTGGATTAGGCCATAAATCCTATTCATGTTCCTCTCATCTTCAAAAATTCCTGTCAAAGGGTTGTCGTCGGCGTAGTTGGTAAATTCGATGATGGCCTTTTAGGAAGTCCAAGAAAGGGGCTGTAACTATGTTATAAAACATAGGCGACAGACATGCCCCCTGTGGCACTTCTCGAGACAGCTCATTGGGTTCAGCATCTGCCAGAGTGCTACTCACGCTCCATTGGCAATCACTAAGAAATGATTTGACCCATTGGGCTGCTGGTGTTGTAAAATCTGAAACGTTCTCTAACCTACCGACCAACAATGTATGGTCGACCAGGTCGAATGCGGCAGACAGGTCAAGAACAAGTTACTTACAACCTGTAACGTTCTTTCGATTGGATGTTCCTCCCACTTATTCCTCATCTTAGAAATATACTTACCTTCAGCTTTGCTGCTTCGGAAAAAAACGTTCTCTCTCCACCAGAGGGCGTTCCATTCGAGGCTGCGGCGTCTATGTTCTCGGCGGCATCCTTCGAGCGCTGACGTCATCCGCTGTATAAATGCCTTGAGCCGCGCCCGTTGGCCTCAGTTCTGTTTTTTCGTATATTGTAGCTAATGGATTGTAGGTAATGGCATGCCTCTTTTGACCCAAGCCTTAAAGGAACTTTGGGTGTAAACTGTACTGTGGGGTAGGCTGGGAGGGTCGATGAGGAATACGTGGGAGGAACATCCAATCGAAAGAACGTTACAGTTGGTAAGTAACATGTTCTTTGAATGGATTGTGTCCTCCCACGTATTCCTCATCTTAGATAGACTCCCAAAGCAGTTTTGTATTGGAGGAGGGAGTACAGAGATATCAATCATGTACAGAATGAAGTACTGATTTAGCAAAGAGACCTCCCTGTGAAGAAGTCGAATCTGGGGCATAGTGTTTTATAAATGTGTGCATGGATGACCAGGTGGCTGCTGCACAAATATCTTGCACTGGGACACCCCTTTGAAGTGCTGTGGAAGTCGTCATGCCCCTGGTTGAATGAGCCCTCAGCCCATCTGGAGGATCTTTCCCAGCCAATCTATAACATTCAGTTATAGCCAAAATTATCCACCTAGACAATGTTTGTTTAGTCACTGCCAGCCCCAATTTACGGCCAGCGTATCCCACGAAGAGTGGATCACACTGACATAATCTTGCCAGTCTTGAAATATAGAAACTTAAGAGCCCTCCTAGGGTCGGATCTATGTAGCCTTTCCTCCTCCTTACTTGCGTAAGGGGGAGGGTAAAAAGCAGGCAGTGTTATTTTTTTGTAACAGGTGAAAATCTAAGACAATTTTTGGCAAAATAGAGGGTTTGACCCCAAGAACAACTTTATCTTTGTAAAAGACTGTGTGAGGAGGCCTGCTAGAAAGTGCCTGTAAATCACTTACCCTGCGGGCTGATGCAATTGCTACTAGAAGTATGGTTTTTGAACTAAGGAGCCTTAACGGACAAAAATGTAAAGGCTCAAACGGGATGCATGTGAGGAACTTTAATGCTAAGTTTAAGTCCCACACGGGTACTTTAAAAGGTATTGGAGGAAACACATTTAAGACCTTTTAAGAATTGTGTCAAAGCTATTTTGAAGTAAGATTCTTCTTCTGAGGAGCGCTTAGAAAATTGAATAGCGCTTCTAAATAAAACTTTATCGTGCCCACCTGGAGCCCCAGATTGGCCAAGTGTAGCAGAGAAGACAATATTGTGGGAATATTACACTGATAAGGGTCCACATTCTTATCTCTGTACCAGTTACTGAACTTGTTCCAACGACACCTGTACAGAGATTTAGTTGCTTACCTTCTGGCCGAAAGCAAAATCTCCATAATGTCATCCGGAAGATCCCAATCCTTGTATCTCAGAAGCCATGCGTTAAGGTTGAGTGTTTTGACCTCTAGATGGAGAACTCTACCTTTCCCTCTTGAGAGCAGGTCCTCTCTTTGTGGAAGATGTATTGGAGGGCAGATGGACATGTCCAGAAGGTCTGGGTACCACATTCTCCTGGCCCAATCGGGGGCAATTAGGGTCATGGTTTTGCTGAACCTTCTTAGTCTCCTGATTACTTGTGGGATCACAGGGACTGGAGGAAACGCGTACAGAAGCGAAAAATCCCAGTACACCACAAACAGGTCTCCTAGAGCTCCCCTCGGAGGAAATTCCCTTGAGCAGTACAGTGCGCACTTCCGGTTGACCCTGGTCACGAACACATCCACTTGAGGGGTTCCCCAAAGGGCAAAGATCTCTTTAAGGACTTCCTGAGTTAGTTCCCATTCGTGAGACACTGTGCTCTGTCTGCTCAGACCGTCCGCCGCTGCGTTTTGCTCTCTGGCTAGATGAACTACTGACAGAGAAATCCCTTCTTGTATTGCCCAGAACCAGAGCTGCATTGCACAGTGGTAGTGACCCTACTCCTCTCGTTGAAGTAGTACATGGCCACTGTATTGTGCGTCATTATCAGGACATTCTTTCACCGCACAGAGTGCAGAAAGGCCTTCAGCACTAGTCTGATTGTCCTCAGCTCCAACAGGTTGATGTGTAGTTTGGACGCCGATGGAGACCAACGACAGCTGATCGCCAAATCTTTGGCATGAGCTCCCCACCCTGTAAAAGTGAGATGTTCGTCACTACCGTGATCTCCGGCCATGGATGCCGAAAAGATTCTCTTGAGGAGATTGTCGTTGCAAGCCCACCATCGAAGATCCTGCGCCACTCTGGCCGACACTTGCAAACGATCCGACATCTCCCCCGACTATTGGGACCAGTGAGTCCTGAGGGGCCACTGTAGGGATCTCATCCTCAATCTGGCTTCTGGCACCAGAAAAATGCAGATGCCATAAGACCGAGCAACCTCAGAAAATCGAAGGCCGGTAGATACTGGGCATTCTGGAATTGTGTTACCATCTGCAGAATGTGGTGAGGTCTCTCTTCGGGAGGCGAGGGTTTCACCGAGCAAGTATCCAGGACTGCTCCGAAAAACTGGAGCTTCTGTGATGGGATCATATTTTAAGTTCAGAGAAAAGCCCAGTCTGTGAAGGAAGTGGCAGGTCTTGGTAAGATGCTCCTGGGCTTGTTCGGGGGAGCATGCCCGGATCATTAAATCATCCAGGTAGGGGTAGACGTGAATCCCCCCTCTCCCGAGACTCACTGCCACTACCGCCATCAACTTGGTGAAGACTCTTGGGGCGGAGGTGAACCCGAAAGGCAGAACTCGAAACTGATAGTGAGAATTGCCAATCGTGAACATCAGGTTCTTCCTGTGTTTGAGATGTATTGGCACATGAAAGTAAGCATCCTGAAGGTCCAATGATACAAACCAGTCTTGGAGTTGGAGAGCCTGAAGGATCTGAGAGAGTGTGACCATCTTGAACTTGTCCTTCCTGAGGAACTTGTTCAAGTTTCTCAAGTCCAAGATGGGTCTCAATTCTCCGTCCTTCTTTGGTATGAGGAAATATGGGGAATACCAACCCTTGTTCCTCTCTGCTACGGGTACATGTTCCATTGCACCTTTCTGTAGCAGGGTTAATACTTCCTGCAACAGGAGCGGGCCTGGATGTTTGGCAGAGTTGTATTCCCGCGGGTGATTGAGGTTTCTTTTGAAAAGGAAGGCCGTAACCTTGGGATACGGTTTCCAGCGCGCAAGCATCTGAAGTAATGGCCCACCATACTTCCAGCTGCTGCGAGATCCTGCCTCCCACCGGGGTCTTGTGGGTCAAAACATCAGAGTGGCTTTGCGGCAGCTGCAGCCAAAGGGAAAGTTGCCGTTGCTGGGGCATATCTAGTACCTTTTCCTCGCCCCAGAGGAAATTTCGTTTGTCCCCTTTGACTCTCCTGTCCCCTTCCCAAATGAGGAGTAAAATCGAAAAGGGACGACCCCTCCAGGAAGATAAGACTGTGTAGGGGCGTTGTTGAGGTTGTCGTATAGCGGCACTTAGTGATTTTGCTGCCGCTTTGGAGGTCTGCAGCTTCTCCAAACTTTCATCCGCCTTGCTGTCTAACAACCATGAGCCGTCAAATGGCATACTAAGTCTTTCCTGCACATCCAGTGCAAAACCAGAAATCCTCAGCCACGCAAATCTACGTAGCACTGCACTAGACGTCATGGACCTACTGATACTGTCAGCCGTGTCCAAACCTAATTAAAGGCATTCCCCAAAGCCTCCTTTCCATCCCTTACTATGGACACGAAACCTTCCAGTTCCTCACCTTCAGGGATTTGTTCAGCTGCCGCGCCATACAGTCCCCAAGGGTGTATGTAAATCTTGCAAGGGTGCAAGTTACATTTGTGGATTTTAATGCCATGCTCCCTGAAGAAATAATCTTTCGGGACCAGGCATCTATCTTCTTATCATCCCTATCTGGGGAAATTGTAGGATATGCCACATTCCTAGTAGAAGTAGCTGCTTGAACTACAGGACTCTCAGGTGATGGGTGTTTACTCAAATATTCAGGATCTGAAGAACAGGGCCTGTATTTTGAAACTTATTTTTTATTTACTTCCGGAGTAGACTAGGGTTTTCACAGGCAGTGTTCACCTTCCTTTGTAGGGCTAAGTGAAAAGGAAGTATGATCTTGTTGAGGCCCCTCCGAAAGGATGTCAGTCATATCATCCCCCTGATAAATAGGTGAATTTCTGCTGCACCCCATAAATTCAGTTACCCTGTTCATTAACCTTCTATATCCAGCATCAGCAAGCTCAGCCGGGTCAGGCTTTTCAAATTCATATTGTGGAGATGTGTCCAGGCCACTTGCTGACTGCAAGCACTCATAAGTCTGCCATTTTAGATTGAAGATCAATCAACTCCTCGGGGACCTGTTTTGTTCCATATTTCACTCCCGCAGGTGAAGCGTCTGATGAACCTCCCTCATAAATGGAGGACATGGTTCTAAAGAAATCCTGCCTACTTTCAGGGTGAAATAATTTCTCAGGTGGCATAGATTGTGACACAGATGTTGATTTTGCAACAGGAATGAACGAAGATGTCGACAAGGGCGTCGACGGGCATCCCCTTTGATACGGTCGAGGGAGGTATCCTTTGACACTTTGAAGGAATTGTTGACACCGAAGGAGCCTTCGACACCGTCTGCTGTGCACTCGACGTAACCCATTTGGAATGGTTTGGCGACACCCTGTGCTCTATCGCCTTAGATAGAGGCTTCGAGGAAGACTTCGACAAGGATTTTGATGGCGGGTGAGTATTTGACACCATTTTATAGAGTACTTCCCCCGATTTTTGCACCGGTATGTGTTTTTTATGAGGCATCGGGGAAGATTCCCTTGACGACACCCTCAACGATTTCTCATCGGATTTTCTTGTCTTAGATCTTCCCGTCACTTTTTGTATGAGCAGGGGCATGGCCTTCGCTAGACTGAGGAGGTCTGGGCCGCATTCTCAAAAAAAACCTTTAGCATAGATGTTCTGAAGGCTTCCCACTTTCCTGGGGAATCATGTTTTGACAGATACGTGATAACTTCCTCAGACGACGTCGAGGAAGAGGGAGACCGGTGTCGTCTTTTCTTCGCCTTTTTTGAGGAAGAAGAAAAAGGACTTCCTGATCTACTCCTCGACCTAGACATTTTGGGTTTGTGACGTTTTAAAGCAGACTCGGCCGAGTCTCTTTTTCCCCCCTTGAAGAAAACTCAGAGGACTCCTCCCCCACCGCCAGTTTACCTCCATGTTCCTTTAATGCTTTATGGGTCATCGACTCACAGGAACAGCACTAGTCTATACGGTTGTTGGAACCGAGGCACCAGAGGCAATGCCGATGGGGGGTGGGGGGGGTCAGTCAGCGACATCTTCCTCCCACATTTCTGGCATTTTTTTAATACAGTCTTTGGCGTGGAAGGATTTGAGGACGACATTTTCACGAACTGAAGCGCCGTTTTCTCGATCCGAATCAAAGCTAACGGAAAAACGGAACCGAGGCCAACAGCCGCGACTGACTTCAGCGCTCGACAGGTGCCGCAGAGGGACATAGACGTAACAGCCTTGAGTGGAGCACCCTCTGGTGGAGAGAGAAACATTTTTCCGAAGCAGCAAAGCTGAAGGTAAGGATAGATCTAAGATGAGGAATAAGTGGGAGAACAAAATCGATTCGAAGCATAAGTATTGAAGTTTTTCCCTGGTCCATATGATGAAGTAGCCTGGACTTAAGATTGAGCAACGTCGTCTCAGTTCCACGACTTTCTCTAAAGCCAGATTTCCATTGATTCAAGATGTTGTGCGTCTTAAGATGACTGAGGACTTGCTTCTATGCCACGCGATCCATTATTGTTAGGAGAAATGGTCTCTTGGATATAGGCCAGGTTTCCTGAATAGAGGTGTGACCCATGAGCTTTTATGCTTCTGGGGACATAACATTCCCTGAATGAGGCGTTCACAAAGCTACATGTGTTGGAATAAGCGTAGGTGAGCATGTCTTAATGGCAAGGGCTGAAGAGACGTCCCCCTGCATGGTGTAGGCTTAAGTTTAATGATTAAGGCCATCTTGGATTCACTTATTGATTTAAAAGTGAACTGTTCCTCAGCTTACCAGGTTCTACATTTGTCATCTATAGTATCAAGGTGGCTCATAGAGGTTGCTTCTTTTGATATAGCAATCCCCTCCTTAATAATCTTTAATTTAGAGTTCATGGTGTCTTGCGCCATTTGGTATCTGTAATAATTATTTCGGCGTCATGTTGCTTAGGAGTTACTAGTTCTTTTAGAACTAGAAAAAGTTAAAGTTCTCTTGGTTGGGATTGAGCCTTGGAGATCCGGTCATCCAAATAAGATTTTTTTGCTGAAACAACAGCAAACTTAAATTTTGTAACCGTCATTTTATACAGTTCTCTGTCAGTTTCAGCAAATGTTCTTTTCCACCTATATAGTGCTTTAATTATGTCACTTTTCAGCTTTTGTATGTCTGGAGAGAACCATAAATTAGTTTCTCTAAGAATAACTTTGCTACGTAGTGGAGCGAGCATGTTAACAGCTGTCTGTAATGTGTGTTGATAGATGTTAGTAATGCCTTCTACTGGAGTAAATTTGTTCACATGTTGTTGCAAGGGGTAAGCCGGTAAGCCACGGATCCAGTGCTTCCAATGTAAGATTTTTTACATTTCTACATTGAATTATGGAAGTGACAAGTTTCTTCCTTCTAGCCTTTTTTTCAAATTGGTTTTATTGATGCACTTAAGTTATCACATATCAACAATTATTTGCATTTCAATTAAAGCTGCATCATTCGAAGTTTTGATTTTTTCCACCCTTTCAAATAGGAACACAAAGTAAGCTCGAAGTAAGCTGTTGGGCTGGCCACGCTGCCCAAGACACCATTTGGATTGTTACTCAGCGCCTTTGCTTCCTGATATACTGATACTTGTAAGGAGGAGAGGAAGCGCGGGTTGTTTCTAGCAGCAAAACGCCTGCTGTATTGACTATCTGGACTGATTAACCAGAGTAATTAACTAGGCTGCAGGGAGCCTTCCCCTTTTTGTTACCTCACTGGCTTTACTCACTTTATTGTGTGGGTTTGCCTTTGTTCCTGTAGGCCGGTGTACTGGTGGGTTGGGCTTTGTCCTTGTGGGTTGGGCACCGGAGCTATAGTGAAGGAACCTAGCTGCCCGGATCCTAATAAGATCTTTTTGTTTCTACTATTCCAGATTCTGTGCGAGACTTAGCCACGCCCCCAGCCTTTCTGCTTTGAGCGCTCCACTTACTAAAGCAGGGGATTTTGCGCATGAAGTAAGATGTTGGGCTGTTAGGCTGCGAGGGTGAGTGGGGGTGGAGGAAGTGAGTTTTTGACAAAATACATATTGTCCCCATATCTGTATGATTTGGATAATCCATCTACCTATTGAACCTTAGCCAATTAGTTTAGGATTTTGATTTTTGTTCCTTCTCCCCTGTCTGCCCCACAGAATACTCTCTCTAGGTCGGGGGAGCAGGGTTTGCAGAACTAAAAGAAATACAGAGCAGGAGACCCCCAGTTTCTGAAAAGAATGGCAACTGTGTTGAGGAATGGGAAAGTATGTCTCGCATCTACCAGTTTAGCTAAGACTCCAGGTGATGCTCCGATCATGGACACTAATCCCCCTAGCCCAAGGAGAGGGAGTGAGGTGAAACCATTTAGGAAATTTCATGAACCATATCAAAGTGGGGAGGGGGCTGACGGACAAAAGGCTGTCACTAAAAGTATTGTGGCTGAGGAAGATAGGACTTGGGATTTGAATACTGAGGAATATGAAAATAAAAAAGCAGAAATGAAACGGGGTGGAGTTTTCGTATATGCACTCACAAAGAACACAAAAATGGTGTGTCAGTTTTTGGGGGATGAAGATTTTTCATTTGTGCCCGTTGGCCTTTCTTTTGAATCCCAGGTTCCCATTCAGTCTTTCAGTATAAGAGCCACAAAATCAACATCTCACTGAGGAAGCAAATACCGAGACAAATGATATAAATTTAGATGTCTCCATGATGGCCCAAACAGTAAAGATGGAACTGGGTAAGCGTACTAGACTTTCCCGGGGTCCGTCGACGCCTGTAAATAGTGCATGGAACGGGACAATGTAGATCTTTTTAATACTTTGCCACAAAAGGGGATTCTTACACTGCATAGAGTGTTTTCAGCTAACGCGAAATTCCCTCTACCAACGGCCTCAATCTTTACTGATGCAAAAAGAACCTGGGGAGGTGATGATAAAAGTGTTTTGGGTGAACAGGAGGGGCGGATGATGTCCGAGAAACTGGCTTGTATTGCCCCACCTTTACACTCTATCCACCCTCAAATTCCGGGGGTCTCCTTTACGAGTTCCCCCATTGCTGAAAATAATGATCAGTTTGAGGAATCACTTCCAGTGATTTCAAGGATATTGAATCTCCTGGATAAGGGGCATGAGCTTACCCACTGGGAAGTGAGACCTAAAAAGGATTGTATTGGACTCTTAATTAAAACTTAGTAGAGCGGAAGGCTTTCTAATGGTTAAGCTAGAGGGTAAGGACTTCCAGGTGAATAAGGCTACAGCACCACCTTACTTGATAACTAAATCTCAAGGATCCCAAACTATGGTAGCTGGAAATTAGGGACCTAGCTTTGCGGCTGTATTATCCTCCAAAAATGAGATGGATATGAGTAAGGATAAAAACAGAAATAGTGTTTTGAGGCAGAAGGAGAAAAAAGGATTATCGAGGCAGTTAGTGAGCCTTCCTTGAAAATTATCAAATTGGAACATGTTATATCAACTCTGTCTGGGACCACCACCCCAATAACAACTCTGGGGACGGTGATGTTAGCCAAAGAAAAGGAAACCCATACCCATGAGATCCCAGATAGCCCATCCGCCTTAACTGACATAGAAAGTGGTACAGGTCTAGAAGGGCGAAAATAGAACTCAGTTAGGAGGATGGCCAAAGTTCGGGAGGGGAGGGCCATTTCCTTTCTAGGTGTCAGAAACGCTTGGCTTTAAAAGCAAAAAAGAGGATGCTAAAGAAAGCATCGAAGCCTGTCGAGATGGAAATGAAGATAAAAGAATCTAAGGTTCCATCAAATGAAGTGACCCTATCTGATATAATACAACTTAATGAAGAATGCAGGATGGCTTTGCAGCTTCATAATATCAATACTACTATTTCTAAACCAGGATCAATTTTGGGAAATAAAACAAAAAAAAAACTCTAAAAAATAAAAAATATATATAAATAAATAGCAGGATGGTCGCATGAGATCTGTTGGCGGCAATGTAGCTGTAGGGACCGAAAATGGCAAACTGACCACACAGACGATGTGGGGAGTCGGAGGGGTATGGGTTAACAAGGAAGTAAAACAACTCCAATTGTCAAACTTCTATAAGGTACTAGAGAAATCGACCTCTAGACAAATAATGCCACAGGAAGTCTCAAGTGAGGTGGTGGAAATACCGACAACAACTGCTGAATCAAATAGATTAGGCTTCTCCTCTAAACCCCACGTTGTAAATCTTGCTCCTCTCTCCACAGGGGTCCCCAAACTCCCAGGATCAGTCAGAATTGAGGGCAAAACTCAAACCAAATCAGGAGAGATTGATGATGATGTGGTGGTTGTGGAACCAACATCATCGTTAAATGGACCATATCAGTCTTCTGATGAAACTGATCTAAAAAAACAGGATCTACCCAAAAACCATCCAAAAAATTATACTGGATTTATTGCCAGATCTAGCCCTGTTCAGAAAGCAGGGGTCCGCAGATAGCGATCGAGAAATAAATGGAAATTCTATGCGGGAGCAAAATGAGGGGTCTAGTAATGTGAAGATGATGGGCGGAGGGAGTCAAAGACAGCATATGCAGGTGGGTCAGTTGGGACATAGGGATAAACCTGAAAGGGATGTGGGGACTTTGTCCACACAGTCTACCCATACGCATGCATTTACCCAAATGAAGGAACCTCTGGAAGAGGGGAAATTGATACTATATGAACTACATACTACATGATACTATATGAACCAGTTAGGCCTCTTCATATTAAGGACAGTGACTTAAGAAATACAATGTGTTGGAAAATCTCCTTTCCCGAATATCCCGAGTATTCTCTGAGTATTCTACTCTATAACTTGTGTGATATTGAAGGTCCTCCTTCCCTTAAAAGACCCTGTGTTTTGTCACTTTTCAATGAAGTTCCTTGATTGAGGCTGGTCTCCTTGGCAGACATCCGTTTGGTGGATTTTATTCACCCCACGCGCCTTGATCATGTGCAAATTGTCCCGAACTCTCAAAAGATCTCTGAATTTGATTGTACAGGAGACTGAGCAATTCAACAGGATGGGGTATGACATTCTCATCTTCAGCAATGGATGGGAAAATGGGAGGGACTTGATCCATCAGAAGGCTAATTCCAACTCATTTTTGTAGTATTCTCTGCATCTGTTCTAATTTTGATGTGGAGAATATCACAATTCGCAATTCTCGATGTTTACGGAGCTGACTTTCCAAAGATCTAAAGTAACTTTGTATATCACCGCTAGTCCCCTCCTTTCCCCTCATGTCTGTCTTGGCATTTGATATTATATCCCTGCAGTATAGCTAGCGCGATCGCAGGCCCTGCTGCTGCTTGATTCCATGTCCCAGTGAGAGCACAGAGATCAATATTCAACGAGGAGCTATATACAGATACACCCAGCCATGTTTTATCAAAGATCATGTGTTAAGCAGTAGACATTTCAGTCCAGAGTAAGTGTAAAAGTTCAATTTGTCATTCTTATCACAGGGGGCAGTCATATGCAAGTTTGTGTTACTTAAGTTAGCATTCACTACCTTGTAATTTGTGTTAACAGTGTCATTTTCTTCACATAGAACTTTATTAGCAATATTAGGCATGTTTGCATGCATCATTGTCTCAGAGATAGATGGTTTGATTGATTTCACTATTTCTGCATCGCTTTCCATTGCTGCAGTATTAATAGTTTGTACATTATGTATAATACTAGAGCGTAAGCCTTCCCGCACTATACGATCGGTAAGGCATGCAGTTCTTAACCCAGAATTAGCTTTTTCTTTGACTATTGGGGCCAGAACTGATGCGCAACTCATCTGGTTTTACCAAATGTGAAAATGAAGAGACAGCCCCGCAGCTCCTGGAGTGCCGCCTGGTCAGCGAATTTGTAGTCCCAAGGACTACAAGCCTAATGGGAAGTGTAGTTTTGCTACTACGTTACATCAGGGAACAGAATCACGGTGAACTAAGCGGAACAAGGATTTCTAAGAGCACAGAATAACCGGGCCTGGCTAAAATCAGAGTATGCTTCTTTTAAAATGCTAAAATACAATTAAATTGAAAAAGCACAGTTCTAAAATTCCATCTGCTTCACTCTACACACTGCAGGCAGTTAAAACACGTTCACTGCTCCTCAACCGTAAGGCCTATCAAAAATAATTTGTGCGCAAGTAGTACAAGAAATTCCTCTTTGTGGCAAGACCAGCGCCACAAATCATGAAGGTTCTCCACCACGAAGGTCTGAATAATACCCCTAGAAGCCAGCTGCTAATTCAACTGTTTACTCTGCATCTAGCCATATCAAGAGTAAAAACAGTATTTACATTTCCTGAAAAAGTTTCGCCCTTGGCAAATGTCAAGTCCAGGAAAATAAATCCCTCAAGAAGGAATTTAATTCATTGCCCGCATTTATAGTACTAATAGTAAACTTGGGCGATGCTAGTCCCCTTTTCACATTAGGAATGCCTTGCTTTGTCAGCCAATATATACTCAATTGTGAACTGAATCTTTACTGAACAGGAAGCCCACTTCCCTCTATCACCCACTGAGGTGATATTTTGTTGTGGGACACTTGCATCTGCTTAGGGCGAACGTATGACCAGCTCCTATGTACAGAAGGTGTATCTGACTTCCAGTCCCTCACGAGGTGTAGTACACACAGGATCTTATTGGTCGAGTTTAGCTAAAGGAGAGCCCCCCCCCACCCAAACCCCCTTTTAGGAGAATGGTGCTGAAAAACATTCCACCCACTCCTCCACAATGAATTCTCCCAGAGGAAAACTCTGCCCGCCACAATGTGTTGTGGTAAAGATTGAAAACAGAAGAGGGTGACAAATTGAAACCTCAGCCCACTTGAGGAAAAATAGTGTACCTTCCGGGAAAGAAAATATTCCTTCCAGTTCCCAGAGTACATATTTTAAAATGTTAACAAGAGTAGTAATCTGCCAACTCATACAGAACCCAAAACAAGGCACTCCTGCTAAACTGGGTGCCCCTAATGTAGTTAGAAGGTGCATGCAAATAACTAAGTGGAAGTGTGCTCGATGGGAAGCACAGATCAAGTACCCTTTCCCCATCTAAACCACCTATCAAATGAAGCGGCCCCAGCCCATTTATGCTTCACGGCACGCCCTCCGCCGCGCAGCTTTGCTTCCCAGCCTTCTGTCTACTGGCATTTACACCTTCCTCCCTCAACACACTAGATTTCGCTGCTGTGTCGCTACCTCTTTCACGAAGCTCAGCAAGGAAGCAGCCTTGGCCACGTGAGTGACTAGATAAGACTGGTTATTCGAAGTGAATACAAACCTGAAAGGGAATTTGTAACAGACAGATGCTGAGAATATGAGACGCTTTTGCAAGGTAACTGCCGCAAGATCCTGAAAGATAGTTGAGCCATGCCGCTGAAATGCAAGTGCACAGTGATGCAGGCTGTCTGTACTCCCCATTTAAGGTATTAGAAAAGCACCCAAGTATTAAGGTCAATACATTGGTAGTCCGTTTTTGACAACCACAGTTACTGCAACCCAACCAACTTTTGTCCGACTCCTGTTGGGCGTATGAGCAACATAAATATGTATGTGTATGTTAAGGCGGGGTATGGACGTTGAAGGGGAGAGTAACTGGTGTATGGGGGACAGTGCCTCATGAAAAGAAAAACAAAAGGTGTACAAGCAACAGGCATCAAGTTAGTTGTGGTAAATGTGGATGATGAAACCACATAGAACCCTATGCTTTCAGTGGCCTTGATCGGTTCCTACAAGCAAAGATTTTTTTCAAGGCTTTCCCCTAGACTGGTCTACCTATAGCTGTAGTAACTGGACAGCAACAGCCTGCTCATCATCAACTAGATCTCCCAAAATAGCAACGTTGGTCTTTATCACCCCATGGATCTTTCTGGGGGCTGGGGTATGAAGAGATCTTCAGCTCTAAATCTCCTTTTAGCGCAGCCATGCATTTCAAAAACATTCTGTTGGAGGCAGACGGTCAGATGCACCATCCACATCCAATAAACCTTTTTTAATGTTCCTACTTCTTACATCTCGGGTGCTCACATACACTGTACCCCAAGAATTCTGGATTGCATTACTTT
This sequence comes from Ambystoma mexicanum, assembly GCF_040938575.1. Taxonomy (NCBI): domain Eukaryota; kingdom Metazoa; phylum Chordata; class Amphibia; order Caudata; family Ambystomatidae; genus Ambystoma; species Ambystoma mexicanum. The sequence goes on along the minus strand of NC_090933.1, from coordinate 529,805,796 downwards.
TAGCAGAACCAGTCTTTCCAGTCATCGGGAATGCGTTCAGGTGACGCATCCCCAAGTTCTTCTGTTGGGATGAACGTCATACATCCCACACTTTAGAAGAAATAGAAGTTAAGAAAACCCATATAACACGATGTCTGTACCTGTACCAAAAGGCCAAAGGCCCAGATCACAAGCAGATCACACTGTCATTCCCACCATATCCCTTCACTGAGAGATAAACAAACCCGCAAGACACGTACATGTACACTTAAGAGTTTAGATGTGTAGAATGATGGCAAACACATTAAGCCAGTAAATTCACACTTCAAATCAATCTAGCACAAAAAATAAAAACCACATATGCATGCATGTAAAGAAGAGTGGACCCCAAGAGACGGGGAGCAATTTAGGCAAAAGAGTGAGCATTGATTAGATAGAGCAAGCTTTAACACATGCAGACAGCGTACACGAGTCAGTAGTATTTGGTAGGCAATACCCTTCTTTGTTGGATAGCTAGCTAGCAAGAAACACATACACACACACACCCACATTTAGACTTTTAGTTGTGTAGATGAGGGTAACGGCAAGTAGCATATAGCAAATAAGGCATAACCACACACGCACACTCAAATAAGCAAGGCCAAATCTAGAGAGATATTCAAGTAGGAACAAGCATCGATTAGAAACCATAAAGGGTAGTGAATAGGAGTCACGATGTATACATATTTATATACATTTGACATCTGTTAAGCGAATAACATACAGAGTAGGCCACAGAATAAAAGGTAGCTCTTAGGCCATTTAGGCCTAAAAAAATCCATGGACAAAAACCACACAGTCACATGCAGTCAGTTTGCAGCTCACAATGGAGAGATATAAAGACAAGGTCAGAAGCCCTTAACACGGTGTAAAAGGTTGTGCTGAGATTGGTTAGAATCAGGAGGTAACGTCCTTTCCCAAGCTCAGAACAAGGTTGCAACAATGAGCAGAACCTGTGAGGGGGAAGATGTGAACTGCAGTGCAGTGCTTGGCTAAGAACTGAATGATGCAGGGTCCAAAACATACAAATGAGACATACAACTAAGTTTCTGCCCATGTTCTTAGAAACTAACAACCACAATGCCACTGCTTGATGAGAATGAGGCAATGTACAGCGATGTGCACAGTACAGCAGACAAACACTGCCCCCTGAAGGAAAATATTCACGTAAGAATCGAGCAAAACTACTAAGTGACACAATCATCTCTTCCAGAGAAAACATACAAAGACCGCGAATTAAGATTGTAGAAATTAAGAAATATGTTGAGTAACAAAGGAATACAACACTTCGATGTTCTGGCAGTTATTAAAGTACCCCTGCATGTACAAGTCCAGACCACACACACCTGCCCATTCATCAATACACAGTTTAGTCGTGCACAAGGTCTCAGAGCAAGAGGTAAGAAAAGCACGACCCATGTAGTCAGATCATGATAAAGGAAATGTTTCCAACCATGAGTCGCAACATTAGCTGCCGGGTGAGCATTCATAAATCCGCTGGTGAAAACGTTAAAGCTAGTGCCAACATTTTAGCGTTCATGGTAAAGTATGCAAATTCTTTTTTGTTGCCACGCTGTTCGCACCTCACATTTCTATTGGTCACCAATGACAGAAGTAACCCACCCCGGCATAATCAGCAGGGCTACACCAATCAGAAGATAAGTTGTACACAAAATATTTCATAAGTCTATTATCCGATCAAAATCCTGAGAAACTAAAAATGGTCCCACCATGAAGAACAAGTAACTTATCAGCTGTAAAGTTCTTTCGCTTGTATGTTCCTCCCACGTATTCCTCATCTTAGATATTCGTATCTTCCAACTTTCAGAAATGTTTTATTTTTATTTATTTTTTTTTAACCAGAGGGAGCTGTGCTCGAGGCCGCAATGTCAATGTCCCTCGAGGGCCGCCGTCGAGTGTCAACGTCATCGGCAATATAAAGGGCTCGAGCCGCGCCCATTAGCCTCAGTTCTGCTTTTACAATATGAGTAGCCGCATCAGTTGACCAGGCTTTATTGACCTTTGGCTTGCAAGGAACTTGAAGTGCAACTGGCGTAAACTGAACGGCGGGGTAGGTTGGGAGGGTCTATGAGGAATATGTGTGAGGCACATCCAATCGAAAGAATCTAACAGTTGGTAAGTAACTTGTTCTTCGAATGGATTGTGTCCTCCCATGTATTCCTCATCGTAAATATTCTCCCAAAGCAGTAATAATTCAGAGGAGGCACTATCAGAAAACATAGTCGTGAATCGTGTGAAGGACAGCTTTTGCAAAGAGGCCGCCTTGAAAATAGGTTGAATCCAAGGAATAATGTTTCACGAATGTGTGCATTGACGACCAGGTGGCCGCTGCACAAATATCCTGCACCGGAACACCCCTCTGAAGAGCCGTTGAAGTTGCCATGCCCCTGGTTGAGTGGGCTCTTAATCCATCCAGAGGCTCTTTTCCAGCCAATTTATAGCACTCTTGTCAAAATTATCCATTTGGATAGTGTTTGTTTTAATACACCCAAGCCCAATTTGTGTCCAGTATATCCAACAAACAGTTGGTCACTTGTTGGAATTTAGCTAATCTGGAGATGTAGAAACCGAGAGCCCTCTTTGGGTCCAGTTTGCATAGTCTTTCTTCCTCTTTACTCACATGCGGAGGAGGATAGAAAGAGGGTAAAGTAACTTTCTGTGACAGGTGGAAATCAGACTATTTTCGGTAAATATGAGGGTTTGACCTTAAGAGTTACTTTGTCTCTATGGAAGACGGTGTGAGAAGGCTTACAAAAGTGCCTGCAACTCATTCACCCTGCGGGCTGATGTAATTGGCACTAGCAAAATGGTCTTCAAAGTGAGGAGCCTTAACGGACAAGAATGTAAAGGCTCAAAGGGGGTACCTCAGAATTTTTAGAACTAAATTTAAATCCCAAATAGGTACTTGGAAAGAAGTTGGAGGGCACATATTTGTCAGTCCCTTTAGAAATTGGATAACCAAGGGTATCTTAAAATAAGAGACCTCTTCAGATGAGCGCTTGAAGATCGATACCAAGTATCCTTTTATGGTGCCAACTTGGAGCCCCAAATTGGCCAAATGTAGAAGAAAAAAGAGAACCATAGGTGTGTTACATTGGAATGGATCCACATCCTTGTCCTTGCACCAGTTACTGAAGTTACTCCAACGACACCTCTACAAGGATTTTGTTGCTGGTCTTCTAGCAGATAGCAAAATCCCCATTACGTCATCCGGTAGGTCCCAATACGTATATCTCAGCCTCTCAGAAGCCATGCGTGAAGGCTGAGCGTTTTGACCTCTGGATGGAGAACCCAACCTTCCTCTTGCGAGAGGAGATCCTTTCTTTGTGGAAAACTTATTGGAGGGCAGATGGACATGCCCAGAAGGTCCGGGTACCACGTTCTCCTGGCCTAATACGTGGCAATTAGGATCATGGTTTTCCTGAACTTTCTCAACCTCCTGATTAGGTGCGGAATCACAGGCACTGGAGGAAACACGTACACAGTAGAGGAAATTCCCAGTCCACCACAAACGCGTCTTTTCGAGCAGTACTGATCGCATTTCCGGTTGACCCTGGTCGCAAACAGATCCACTTGAGGGATTCACCAAAGGGTGAAGATCTCTTGAAGGACTTTCTGAGCTAGTTCCCATTCGTGAGACACTGTGCTATGCCTGCTCAGAGCGTTGATGCTGTTTTCTTGTCTCCGGCCAGGTGAATTGCTGATAGAGAGATTCCTTCTTGTATTGCCTAGAACCAGAGCTGCATTGCCTCTCTGCACAGTGGTAGTGACCCTACACTACCTCTCTTGTTGGAGGTAGTAGATGGCCACTGCCATCCGTCATTATTAGGACATTCTTTCCCGTTAGAGGGCAAAAGGGCCTTCAGTGCTAGTCTGATTGCCCTCAGCTCCAAAGGTTGACGTGTAGTTTGGACGCTGATGGAGACCAACGACCGCTGATTGACAGATCGCTGGTGTGGGCTCCTCACCCCATGAGTGAGAGGTCCGTCACTACTGTTATCTCCGGCTGTGGTTGCCAGAAAGGTTCCCCCTTGAGGATATTGTCCCTGCAAGCCCAACATAGTAGATCTTGGGACCATCGAGTTCTGGAGGACCCATTGAAGGGATCTCCTTCTCAATCTGACCTCGGCACCAGAAAAATGTAGGATGCTATAAGGCTGAGTAACCTGAGGAAATCGAAGGCCGGCAGATGCTGGGCATTGTGAAACTTTGTTCCCATCTGCAGGATGTGGTGAGCTCTATCCTCGGGAGGCGATGGCTTTGCCCGAGGACTTATCCAGTATTGCTCCGATGAATTGGAGCTTTTGGAGTGGTACATTTGAGACTTCTTGTAATTGAGGGAGAAGCCCAGAAGTGGCAGGTCATGGTCAGATGTTGCAGAGCTCGTTCGGGTGAACTCGACCTGCTTAACCAGTCGTCCAGCTAGGGGTAGACGTGAATCCCCCTCTCCTGAGACTCGCTGCCACCACAGACATTAGCTTGGTGAAAAGGCTCGGGCGGAGGTCAGCCCGAAAGGCACAACTCGAAATTGATAGTGAGAACCGCCAATCGCAAACCTCAGGTATTTCCTGAGCTTGAGATAGATCGGCACATGAAAGTAAGCATCCTGAAGGTCCAATGATACCAGATCAGTCTTGGAGTTGGAGAGCCTGAAGGATCTGAGAAAGGGTTACCATCTTGAACTTGTCCTTCCTGAGGAACTTGTTCAAGTTTCTTAAGTCCAAGATGGGTCTCAATCCTTCGTCCTTTTTTGGGATGAGAAAATAAGGAGAGTACCAACCTTTGTTACTCTCCTCTACAGGTATATGTTCTATTGCATCTTTCTCTAGCAGGGTTAAAATCTCCTGCTTGAGGAGTGGGTCTGGAGTTTTGGTAGAGTTGGCTCCCGGTGGATGGTCTCGAGGCCTTTGTCGAAAAGGAAGCCAGTAACCATGGGTCACTATTTCTAGTGCCTAGGCATCTGAAGCAATGCTTCGCCATTTGTCCAGATACCGAGTGATCCTCCCTCCCACCGGCGTCTTGTGGGTCAAGGCCTCAGAGTGGCTTTGCTGCAGCAGTGGCTGAGGGGACAGTTGCCGTTGCTGGGCTGATCTAGCACCTTTTCCTCTTCCACAACAAGGACATATTATTTGTTGCCCTTTTTCACTGGCCAGTCCTATCCCTCTCCCAGATGAGGAGTAAGGGATGGTTCCTCCAGGAAGATGACCCTGTTAAGCGACTTCAATTCAGCAATCCAACTAAGTCGGTGCCTAGTCTGGGATGCCCAATGAAGCGCTTATTTAAATATTTTTATGACAGGTTCATATATCTGGATAATAAACTCTTGTATAACGCCCCTCTCTTTGAATCCCCCTGACCTCACTGAGCCAAGAAGTAGGTTGGTTTTGCAAATTAAAAGATTTATTTGAAAAATTAAAAGATATATATCACACTTTTATAAATAAATTAATATTTGATAGCACACTTATGAATATGACAGTGATCAACAATGGATAATATTACACTAGCACACTTCTTTAATTTTTGGGAGTTGGTATAGAGAGGATAAAGTAGCTGATAATGCTTTTATGGTTTCAAGGAAATGCAATGATGGAAAAGAATGCAGCACAGAAATAACGGAGATGGTTTCCACCAGAGATAATATGATCACTTTTTCTTTTGACAATTCACTCCCCCTTATGCAATATAAGGAGATGGAAGAAGAGCACACAATTTTCAGGAATACAATCAAATGCAATACCAATTCAGTTCCCCCCTAGCAAGCTTAGAGCAACAGGGATGATTTTAAAACACAGGCTAAAATACTTTAAATGTGATTTGCAAAGAAGTGAAATATGCTAAAAATGATTTTAATTCCCTATAGGAGATTCAGGGTAGGTGACAGCTACTTGTTCAGGTCAACACTATCAGTGATTCATGAGGGATTATCAGGTTGAAAACAGATTTCAGCAGTTACCAGCAAAAGACAGCGATTTTGACAGGTGGAGGAATTAGATTCAAATTGCAATTCGCAGCACTTTTTCCGAGTGCGTCGAGCGCGATTACGGAAAAACTCGTTTCTAGTTCAAAAGATACGGACAATATAGTGGAGGTAGATTCTCAAAAATAAAGTAAAGCTCAGAATGACAAATGACACTTTCACAGGTTTGAAATCACAGAATGGACAGACGATTTCTGTGATGCAGTTTTAAATAGGTGGAAATGGTTTGAATTAGATTATTTTAAACTAAGAGATGACTATGCACAGTTCTGTGGGTACTCGCACTATAAATTTGAACTAGGCCGTCAAGATCTGGTCAGGTTTGGCCTTCACTCGCCACGGACGGTCTCTGGTACCGGTTCTGTTCACAGCGATCTGGTCTGGGTCTCTGGTTTTGGCAAAAGTTCTTGCACTGCACAGCAGTCTGGTCTGGGTCTTCTATCGGCACTGCAAGGCAGTCTGGATACAGCTCTACTTTCTGGGTTCCGGCACAGGGTTCTAGGCCAGAATCAAACAGCTCGCCCGGCTGTTGAATAGTTTGGTTAAGTTGCTGGATTCTGAGGTCTCTGAAGGATTCAGCTTGTGGACTAGGCCTCTCTGCTACAAGTTCTGAAGTCTGGATTTTAAGTTCTGGTTCTGGAGTCTTCTGGATTTGAAGTCTGGATTCTAAGTTCTGGTTCTGGAGTCTTCTGGCAAAGTGCTTCACAGGAAATCAGTTTGAAGTGGAAAGTGAGTGTCTCCACCTGGGTCTCAGTGACTCTTTTTATGTCTTTTGAAAGTGGGTGGGAAGGCTGACTTTCTATGCCCAACCCTCTGAAGATCCTGATAGGTTAGCGGATATTCTGTGCAGAGAGAGAACAGAGTTGCGAGTCATCCGTTGTCATTTTTATGGCATACAGAAAGAACACTCCTTGTCACTTTGCACACAAATCTATTTTTGATCCATATGCGTATTTATCCATGTACAATTCCGATCCCTGTCTTTGTAAGATGTTGTGTCCACTTCTGGATGAAAAGGGCAGAATTCTTTCAGAACACACAACCTCTAAACCTTTCCAGAATTTACACAAATGTGCGCAAGGAATATGGGCATCAGATGATGAAGTGTCAGATTTTTAACATACATACATACATTTGGCGTAATACCCTATTTTCTGCTAATACCACCCAGAAGATTCCACAGAGTCCTAACACCTCTTAAAATGTGTACAGAAAAATCACAGGAATCATGAGATTATGGATATAATTTTGACAATTATGTACTATGAATTATCCATCTTTCTAAAATTATGCTCTGGCCCAGAGGGGTGTGGTTTCCCAAAGCACATGGGGGATTTCTGGTTTGTCCACTTCCTCCAAGCTCAGCTGGCTCACAGAGGCAGCACCCCTCCCATTTCCTTCCAAGAGGAAGCCATTTAAGACCCCCTGATTTAGCATTTGCCTGAGCCAAGTAAAGTTCATTGCTCTGTTTCCTGCAGTCCCAGGTATTCCTCCCCCAATTCAATCAAAGAGGTGTGATCTCCTTTTGGTGGGAACAGCAGAAGGCAGCCAGGCCTGTGAATGTAGTTGCTGGGCAAGTTTCAACTCCTGTCGGGGGTAGTTGCCGGGCAGAATTCAATCTCTTTAAGCCAGGCTTCAGCCAAATGTCACTTTTGTTCCAGTTTTTCTTCATTCAAATCAAACTTACAATTTTGACACATGCAGCTAGAACGCTGATTCTAAGTTCAAAACTATGACAGACAGTTGCAACCTATGTGACACTCCAAAGTAAATCACTAATTTATTTTAAACATTACGATTTTAGTGGCTTTAAGTCCAATTCACTTAGGCTGCTGACATCCAGAGCTCAGCCAGTTTTGTTATGAACATTATTTTAGGCTCTTAATCGTTCCAGATTTGGTATGCATACAAGACTTCATTCTACAAGACGTCTGCTGGTGTTCAGTAAGATTTTTGAATATCTTGCACTGTTTGAAATGGGCATTTTGAGCTTGCATTCAGAGAAACAAAGGCGATTTTAAAGCGCTTTTTTGAGCCAACAGGCACTGCTGTTTTTCCTTTGGCACCACGTTTCACTCATGGCGCTTCTGGCCCATCACGCTCGCACTGGTGGGTGGCAGGTCAGGCGACCATTTTGGTGTGCGCAACAACTGCGCGGCTTTCCTGGATTCTGGCTTTTCAGCCATCTTGCATTTTCTAAGCCCACAGCACCAAATGTAGCATAATAGTTCAAACTTGGGTCAAGGCACCTGACAACCCTGAGTAGGAGTGTTGTTGAGGTTGTTTTATATAGGCGTTAAGTGATTTAGCCGCCACTTGAGGACTGCAGTTTTCCAAACTCTCGTCCGCCTTGCTGCCAAACAACCTTGAGCCGTCTATTGAGTAATCTGCATTACACATCCGGTGTAAAGCCCGATTTCCTCAGTCGTCCAAATCTGCGTAGGACAGTGCTAGACGCACTGGAGGCATTCCTCCATAGCTTCGTTTCCATCTCCGACTATTGCCAGGAAACCAACCCGCTCCTCGCCCTCAGGGATGTGTTCAGCCGCTGTTGTCATACAGTCCCACAGGGTGTGTGTGAACCTTGCCAGGGTGCACATCACATTTGTGGACTTTAGAGCCATGCTGCCAGAGGAAAAGACTTTTCGGGCCCATGCGTCAATTCTTATGTCATCCCTATCAGGGGGAATGGAAGGGTAAGCAGAATGCCTAGTAGAAGTTGCTGCCTGTACCACTAAGCTTTCAGGTGAGGGATGCTTTGAAAGGTATTCTGGGTCAGATGAGGAAGGCCTGTATTTCCCCACAAATTTCTCATTTGTTGCTGAGCCAGAATCTGGGGTTTGCCATGTGGCGGAGACCCTTGTTGTAATGCTTTGTGAAAGGGGAGAACAGGGTCCTTTTGAGGGCCTTCATTAAGGATATCCGTCATATCATCTTGGTCAGGGGTCAAGTCCTAAAATTTTAAGTGGGGGGACTCAACGCACGCAATGGGATGGGACATCGCCAGAAATTAACATATCAAGGTGAAATATGCACATTTCATTAAATTGGCTTTGCATAAACACCCAAATTGAACAGGACAAATGGCATTTGCCTTTCATGAAATCAACACACACACACACAAAACCAAGAGAGGATATTTTCTTCTAATAGTGTTTTTGAAAACTTTAAAAAGGTGTGCATGTTTTAAACTCCAAGAACCAATACAAATGTTTTCCCTGGGACTTGCAGAACCGAAAGAGGACATTTCACGTTGTTTGTTATTTTTATTTCAAGTTATATAGTTTAGTGGTGGAGTGTCCGGCCTACGAATCTGCCGACTGCGGTTTGATCCCCGAGGTGAGCTTTAATTCAGAATTCAAGGAGGACATTCAATGTTTCTCATTTTAGCTGGGGAGACTGAGTCCCCCCCTCTGAATAAAGTGGGTGGCCTCCGTCCCCCCGCGTGTACCCTCGACTTGAGCCCTGATCTTGGTGAAATTAGGGGAATTTGACTTCCATCCCATAAACTCAATAACTTTGTTCATTAACCTTCTGTACCCTGAGTCTGCATGATCTGCAGGGTCCGGGTCTGTCAAAGTCTATCTCGGGGGAAGTATCCAGGCCACTGGCTGTCAGAAGAAATTCATACAGATTACTTAATTTGGAGCTAGAATCAACCAATTCCTCAGGGGCATCTCTAGTCCCACATTTAACTCCAGCAGGCGTAATTTCCTCTTCAGAGGATTGCTTCTCGAAACTAGAGGACATAGACCTGAGAAAATCTTGTCTAGGCTGTGGTTGGTATGCCTTTCTGGGTGAAACAACCAGTTCTGATCTCGGCTGCGACAAAGATGTCGATTTTGGCACCGGAATTAGAGATGGCCTCGACAATGGTGTCGATTTGATAGACGTTGGCTTCAAAACCGTTGCGGAAGGCACCAACGCCATCTTCGAGGGTGGCATCGAGGACACCTTCCATAGATGCGGCGATGTGATCTTTGACGTCGGCTTCGCCGACTGGTGTATTCCCAATGCCATTTTGTCAGCCTTCAGCTCCGATTTTTGCACCGGTAGGTTTGATTTTATTTTACTAGGTGTCGGGGAATTTTCCTCTGACGACACCCTCAGTGACTTGCCGCCAGATCTCGTGTGTCTGGTCTTTGACCTGCCTCTGTCACTGAGTGAGTTGGGGTATGGGTCTTCACACAGCTTTTTCAAGGGGGCCTGGCTGTGTTCTCAAACATTTTTAACATTGAGGCTCTGAAGGCCTCCCATTTTTTGGGGGAATCGAGTTTTGAAGGGTAAGAGATAACCCGTGTGTCAGCCGACGAGGAAGAAGGAGATAGACGTCGTCTTTTCCTTGATTTTTTGGACGAGCAGGAGGATTTCCTCGACCCATGTCGAGATGCCCCCCTTGATTCTCTCGAATCCTTCGGTTTTCTCGAAGGTTGAGGATTCTTCCCCCACCGCTAGTTTACCTTTCTGTTCTTTACGAGCCTTGTTAGTCATAGCCGAGGCAAACTCGATGGGGATCGGTGGTTGACATCTTCTTCCTGCACTATTGACATTTTTTAAAACCCGTCTTGGGTGTGGAAGGAGTCGAAGACCAGGACATTTTCGTCGAAAACTGAAGCGCCACTTTTGTGACACGAAGTAAAGCTATCGGAAAAACTGAACTGAGGCTAACGGCGCAGTTCGTGCCCTTTATACTGCAGATGACATCAACAGCGGCCCTTCAGGGCCATCGACATTGTGGCCTCAAGCACAACGCCCTCTGGTGAAATAAAAATTCTGAAGCAGCAAGCTGTAGTATATGAATATCTAAGATGAGGAATACGTGGGAGGACAATGCATTCGAAGTCAATATTAGGAGGTAGTTACTAAAACAGTCACAAGGGTTAGGATAGGCCAATGGGGCTAGGAACTATACAGAATCACCTATAGAGCAACCTTGGCTGTTCAATCAGTGAACAGTGTCTTCCAAAAGTATTCTGAAACAAGGTTTGAAATGTCATTCCATTTTCTGCTACACAGCCATTTTGTCATGTTTTGAATGATTTTTTGATTGTTCCCGACCATGGTTGAATGCAATACATTTTGTTCCAGACCATGGTTGCATGCAATACATTTTTGTTTTTCTTTCTCCCGTCCATTTTTATCGACTCATTGCATTACTTATTATATTGATTTTTAGGCCTTACCCAACACCTGTCTGTGAATCGGATACTGCTCTACATCTCTCATGCTCACCCTACTGCATCTCCTGTGTTCCCTCTTCTATACCCAAGATCATTCCTCACCGCCTTCCTTTCTTGACCTCTTTATATTTCCCCCTTCTACTTCTCCAAATGACTTTAAGCATCCAGTCACTCTACCTATTTTAAGAAGTATGCGAAAGTACTAGTAAGTACTGTGCTGTCACGTTCACTGCAGTTTTGGCTGGGACGTGGTTGTGGATTACGTGCCGCAGCAGCAGGGAAGTGCTGTTTGAATATCCTGCAGACTTACGACCGGAGGACGTCTTTATCCTGGACACTAACTCTTGCCTGACTCAGAGACATAAACAAAGGTGATTGTGGGGCACTTGTTGTGATCCCTGCATGTACGTTGGGTGCTCGTTGTGCTCAACGTGTACGTGGTGTTCGTATATGTTACGAGTACTTTTGGAAATCACGTTGCAAGTACTTAACTGTTGATTCCTTGTTTGTTTCTATTGAATTCAAAGGTCTTGGATTGGGAGCCCGTCCCCTGGAAGCCCACCCTTCGGGTGCAGAAGTCCATCTTTTGTTTCTATAAAACCTTAGCAGCCCGCGCACCCGCAAAAGTACTAGTAAGTACTGTTTACAGTTCGCGGTGCGGTGTCCGGGCTGCATTTACGGGCTCTATCCAGGTATTAAAATAGTTAATGGTCTTCGTAGTGGACGTAAGATCCATGGTATGATAACTGAAATGTTGAATGATTCAATATCAAGTCACATGAGTATGATTGATAATAGTGTACTGGGTAACAACAAAATGAATCTTTCAAATGAGGTGGGAACGTCTGTATGTGCTGAACTTCAGGGTGAATTAAGTACACAATCAGCCCACCCAGAGAGGGTCCTAGCGAATGAGTCTGCTAACGTAATGTCGACCTTACAACTTCCTATTAAACGGGACCCTCTAATAGAACCTGGCATATTCAAATTTATAGATTTGAATCAGGGCAAGGGTAAGGGCACTGCGTGTGGGTATTTAGAGGCCCCGGAAAATGAAGATCTATTAACTAAGATGGGTATTACTACAACTAAACCCAAATTCTCTGATGTTTCCATAATTGCCCCGGCCTTTGAGGCACTTTTGGACAAGAGGATGCGTTTTTCTAAGTGTCCCTCTACCCCAGTGAAATTGGGTAGATACTGCATGGAAGACGTGCATATTGCTTCTGATAATTTGCAATCAACACAAGTCCAGGTTCATACATCTTTTGATGATCATTCAATGAATAATGAGACTATTAGCGGACTTAAAAAACCAGAGACTGGTTCGCCATCAGAATCTAGGAACAGGCGGGACTGTGCTGAGCTTCGCACTAGTTCGAAACCTGTGATTTCAACTTTTGTTGCTAAACAACAAACAAGTCTTTTCTGACTTAGAGGTTGAAGTAGAACTTAAGTTAATGGAGACCTCGGCGTTAGGAGCAGATTTTCCAGTTTTAGCTAGGATACTCAATCTTCTTGATAAAGGGCATGAGCAGACTCATTCACAACTTTGTTATTCTCATAATTTGTCAACAGAGCTATTATCTAAGATCAACAGAATCGAAGGTCTTTTATTTACCTGTGATGTGGTTGCTGCTCTATCAATGGGAAAACAAAGAGCGTCAACCCAAATGTTAGACAAAGACTCACAAACCCCAGTAGATTTAAAACTGGGGTCTAACCCTATAACTACCTTCGCTGCAGTTACTGTGTTAGATGTTAGGAAACCAGAAGGGGAACCATCTTGTTCAATTACTGAAATGACTAAGATGGCATCAGCAAATGCTGCTGCAATACAACAGATTTAGCAAAATATTACAAAGAGCCCAATCCCTCAATCGACTGGTGACAAGTTGCCCAATGACTATGTGAGAGTTGATTCTTCGTCACAATTGGCCCCGGCAAATATTGAGGAATCACCAGATAGTCCTTCGGCCCTGACCAACTTAATTGACCTAGATGACGAGATACCTGAAACTTTTAAGATGGTTGGCTCCCCGAAAGAGGAGATGGCCGAGATACGGACATATGAACCGGTATTATCAAGGAAACAGAAAAGACTGTTGATGAGAGCTAATAAACGTAAAACACAGCAAGCTAAATATTTTAAGTCGAGGGACAAACAAAATCCACCAAAGAGTTTATTAGAGCTCTCATCAATAGACATAAAAGAGACTTCAATTGAAGAGGAGAGGATAGACCAACAACTTAACCAAGAGTCAAAGGCTCTCTTGAATATTGATATTATTCAGCACTTTGTAGACAAGCGAAAGTTGCTGACGAATAACTGATAGGGAAGAGACAGAACCAGCGATTAAATTGAATGGGAAAGAGACAGAATCAGCAACCCATGTGGAAGCTTTAGGTGTAGATAAGCGAAAGTCGCTGGTGAATAAACCGACCGGGAAAGGGATAGAATCAGCGAAGCATATAGAAGACTTGTGTTGGCAGGCAAAAATAGATGGACTTGGTAAAGTTTTTTCCAGCCTTATATATGAAGGAGTCTAATAAAATCAAAGTAGCAGGCCCCACCAAAGTGTTGACTAAAACTCTGGAGAATAAATCCAAGCAATGCAAACAAAAGGACAAGAACTCAGACCCAACTTGTATCCAGGTCTGTGAGCTGACTAATAAATCTGTCAATCAGGGAACCTCATCTAATGATATAGTCAAGGAATTTGTGCCCTTGGTGGTTAACAATGATGGTTCTAAGGTAGAATCACAAGCCATGACTCGCTGCAATAACAACATAAACCAGGCTATGGAAAGTTCAAATATTGATCCATATGCTCGATTACATGAGCCACATTCAAATACACATGAGCATATACCGAAGACCGAGGTAATGACTCTAACCCCTGTCATGCCATCTATCATGGGGCTGGGAGATGAAGACGTCAACCTCGGTTAAAATGAGTCTGAATCGTTCTGCAATGCTTAAGGCCTTTCAGGCTATCCCTGCGTTGCTTACCATTAAGAAGTGATGACATTGATTGGGTGCGACTGTCTCACAATAATCCAAATCGCATGATCTGCGGGTACCACTCACATATAATTGCTATACTAATTTGGGCGCAGCGTGATGATTTAGAATTATTAGGCTTATTCCCATGCCTGTTCAATTCCAATGAACATGCAGAAATATTTATAGCGACCTTACCAGATCCACCTCAAACTTTGAACCAGGTAGGAAGCCAACCATTGTTAAATGAGGAGATGCTGAAACAGTTTATGAACTTTGCTGTCTCCTTTTCGGGAATGATGGGTATGGGGTCTTTGAACCCACCTGTAATCCCCAAAGCAATGGACAAGCAATAGGATGAAAACCTTGGGATGACCCTCCTGTCATGGAACTCATGTGGAAGTTCCAATCTGAGGTTATGAGGTGCATCGCTTGACCAAATCACTTGACCGGGGATTTGTTTGATTCAAGAAACAATGGCATTGGGCAATTTAGAGTTGGATGGTTTTTATATTCACCAGCAGTTTGCTACAAGAGGCTTAGTAGGGCGACCTGCGGGGGGCCTTGCTATCCTAATTGATCAAAATTTAAGATTGGAGTCTTCCGTTTTGTGGGCTGATGCTACACTGCTGGTGGTCGAAATTGGGTACAAAGATAACCAATGTCATGGTCTCCTTTTTATTAATCTTTATTGGAATGGTGCCAAGACGTCATTTGAATCTATTACAAATCGATTGAATCTCATCTTTGAACAGGTGTTTCTTTATAGATCAAATTTGAATGTCGTTATTGGGGGAGACGTCAATGCAACCTGTCTAACTTTAGACAAAGATGGGAAACATTGTTACCATAACTGAAAAAAAAAATCCAATGAAAATTGTAAAAAGTGGATGGATTCTTTTTTGTCATGGGATATTCAAATTATCCCGTTTGAAATAGGAACCTATCATTATACTTGGGCTAGAGGACCTTGGACCTCACTGATTGATTATTTTTTTGCCTCCACTGGGTTGATACGGAAGATGGATTCGATACTGATTAATAATTTGTCTTTTGGTGACCACTTTGCTTTGAAGACTAAAATTAGATTGGAAATTGGTAGCTTTGATGTTATTTCGACATTTTCTGCCATTGATTTTGATAGAGTTTGTCTGTCAGTTAAGTGGTCTGCCAGCATATGCAAGAAATTTATAGATAACATACAAGAGGATCCCCTAATTATTTTGGATAAGAATTTAAGAGGCAGGTCCTGTGTGGTTGCAGATTTCTATAAGACTTACTACTCATGTGAAATCGATCAAGATCGTGAGTGAAACCAGATATATGTCCACACATAGACATCTTTATAATCAGGTGGTTTCGCTTTCGGAAGGAGAAACGGTATCCGATTAGACAACTTGGTATTTTTGATTTGGACTCTGAGTATCATATGCAGAAAGCGCATATAATAAGGACTTATAAAAAACAAGTTAACTTTCTGAAGTATGAGCGTATTAATACCGACAATCGGAATATGATTGCTTTACTATTCAAGAATAATACTAGACAGTTTTGGGCGATGATCCGTACTCTGTCTGGTAAGTCAGAGATAATCGAAGAACCAGATATCTCAGCTGTTACTTGGGTTACTTATATTAAATCTAAGTTTGGTATGCCACAAGGCTTTCCTAAGAATCTCCATTCAACCCCAATTAATCTGACTGTTTGTGGGTGTCCTTGGACAAATGAGGATATTCAAAAGGCTATCATTAAATCCAAATGTTCAAGAGCACCGTGGCCCGATGGAATTCTGCCTGGTCTCATCAAACTTAATCCTGAACTGTGGGCTGGGATTCTAAAAATTAAATTTGATGCCATTTATTACCTTGGGCATATTCCCAGCTCTTTGTGTTCGGCCATTCTTATTCCAATTTACAAAACGGGTCCTTTGAATGATCCTGCTAATTTCAGGCCCATTGCACTTATGGATGCTGCGGCAAAGATTTTTTGAGGCCTCCTACTTCAATCTATTCAACAGCACATCTGCCAGCATAAGCTTTTGCCAAATTCCAGATAGGATTTCGTTGCTACATGGGATGTCAACTAAATGCTACCATACTGGCCCATGTTTACCAGCTGACAAGAGGGGCCAAATCAGGACCCAATCTATATGGCAGCTCTGCATCTTACCGCAGCCTTTGATTCAGTTATAAGAGAATTACTGTGGGCAAAATTGATTAAATATGGGTTTGCTCCGCAACTTGTCAAAACTGTTGAGGCTCTGCATTTACAAACCACATATCGAATCAATTTGACTAAAGCAGGTGATAATCCAATTTCTACGGAGATAGGCCTAAAACAGGGCTGCAATCTTGCTGCAGTCCCGTTTAACTTATATCTACTTGACCTAGATGAAGGATGGAAGGAGGCCATAATATTTCCTGTTAAATTGGGTTCCTTGCTACTTAATTGGCTAAGTTTTGCCGATGATTTGTAATTTTTTGACCGGACCCCTTTTGGGCTCCAGACAAAATTGGCTTTATTTCATACTTCTGCCAGTAAACAATCTAAAAATAAATCCTGGAAAATCGTTTATTATTACTTTTCCAGAAGGACGGAAAAGTTCAGTTAAATATATATGGTATCTCAATGGTATTTCTATTCCTAGGTCACCTTCCATGCATTATCTAGGCTACCAATTAGCCACCTCATATTCATACGATGGTTGGAAGATGCTTTTGAAATCGAAAGCTAAAATGCTTACTGTACAGTTGCGATTGATACATCAATTCCTTGCACCCCATGCTGAAATTTTATTTACAAAAAATAGAACCAATTCTACTCGATGTGCCTTAGATATATGTCTCTTTGACCTAGAGGGACTTTTGGACGTCATTCAGGGATAAATGTTGAAAACGGTACTAGGTCTGGCTTCATCTATTCCTAATGCCATCATCTGTCATGAGTTGGGCTTATTACCATTATCTGTGAAATGTCATTGGCGATTACTTCTAAATTATGGGAAAATGCCATCTCCCCCTAAGGATTTGCTATATGAAGATCTGGCAAATATGATGGCTTACGGATATCCTCCATCCTTTTTGAAATTTAGGAATAAAATGGAGGAATTATTTTACGCCACTATGAGATCTGGTACTGGGACTGCAATCATGCAAACTTAAATATTCTCGTTATTACTGGTGCTTGTTAACTGAGAAGATAAACAACTATAAATCATTCTATGAATATGCCCAATATATTAGGCAACGGGGACATCGTCCTAAGCACCAGGACATTTTTCCCTGTGATTTAGCCAGGAAGGCATATATGAGATTCCGTTTAAACCAACTACTCACAAATGAAAAACTGATAATGTGGAATCAACACAAAAATAATACCGATTATGGGCAATGCCGATTTTGTAACATTTATATGACTGTCGAAACCCTGAAACATCTTGTTTGAAACTGAGAGAAAATACTTATTTTGTGAGCATCTCTACTCTGACACAAGCCTGAGTAGGGAGAGTCTTTGGCAAAGATGTATGTGGGGATTAAGTCAAACTCTCATCCTTAAGTTAACACATTTTTGGGCTATTATTGAAGCAAAACTGATCGAAAAGACAATTGAATAGTGCAATAGATGTATATCCTTTTGAAATTGGTGTAAAATATCCCCAATTTAGATGAAGAAATAGGACTGTGTAAATGATTTTAATGTGAATTAAATCATCAATAAGGGTGATGATTATTATGAAAATGAGTCTTTGCAGCATCTGATGCTGGATTGTCCAGTATTAAGACCACAGAGGGTACAGCATTTTAGTAAATTTGTTGCATCTACGGGCCTGATTAACTTGGATTTACTTTGGTGGAAAATGTTGCACGGAAAAGACAACTCATTACATATAGCTATAGTGAGGTATCTGAGAAATGTATGTCAACTAGACACACAAACTGATCCCCAGGTGGAAATGTCAACTAAATAAATATGTAAATAGGTCTTAACCTTTATTTCAGGATTGATTTGATTGGCACTGTCTCGCTCTTGCTTTGTTTTAATTGAAATTGTGGTTATTTGATATACATGATGCAAATTTTCTTTTGTTTGTTTTTTGAGGTCTTTGTTGTAGATATCGATTTGCTTGCCTATTATTGTGCTATGTTTTAATCTGTGATTTTTAAAAACTAAACCTTTTGTAAAGGTTAATAACCATACAAAAATAAAAAATAAAAAAATAAGTATTCTTTTGATGTTTCTATTCCTGTAACTAGTTCACAGTTTGTAAGCAATCATACAGTCATTTTTTGATTCTTCACTCAACTTCTACGATTGGATTTCTGCGTTCATGCCGTTTTCAACTCTATAATATTCAGAAATTTACCAATTTCTCTCCTTCCAAGCCACAAAACCCATTTCCTCTCTTGTCTTTTCTCGCATGGACCACTGTTCTGCTGAACGAATTGGCATTCAGACTTACACATTTTCTCCATCACGTTTCATCTTGAACTCTATTAATATTTTTTGTTTTTCCTCTCGCACCTGTATTTTGCCTCATCCTCATTCTATTTAATCATTTCCTTTAGAATTCAGTCTTTTTCATCTCTTCTATATTGTCTTTAAAAGTATTCATGGTCTGCCTCCATGCCATCTTTCTTCCTTTGCCTTCCATCTATACTCCAGCTCGGTCTTCACCCTCAAGACACTTTCTCTTGTAAGCTCCAACCCTCCCTGTGCTTGATCCCATTTGTGTTCCTTCACATTGCTCGCACTGAAATGGAATTCTTTACCCCTTCCCAATACATCTTTACCTACACTTTACAAATTACTCCATACCCTTAAAGCTGACCTCCTCCCACTACATGAGTAATTAATTTCCTTATGGTCATTTTTTGCATAACGTAGATTTTTTTTATTGTACAGCGCTTTGGCAAAAGCCCCTTACAAATCAAAAACAAAATTTATATACCAAGTGTGACGAATCAACTTCAGGGGCACCAGCGGTCCAGGGGTGACTATCGTTTTCTAAACCGTACATCAGCCCCACACCTCTAGTATACCAGAAGGGATCCGAACAGAGTGAAATAACAAGCAAATTATAAACCACCTTGTCAATTTTGGTAATGTGGACGGAACGGCAGGCTCATCTCTGAAAGGTCTTGGTTTGTTGGTTAGTTGCAACATAGCGAAAATACAATTACCCAATGATAAAAGGGATTGCCAGTCAAGGTTGTATACAAAATATCGACTTTATTTATATCACAACAGATAGTTCTAGCAATACTACGAAATATAACCCACCCTGTAAAGGAATGCAGAGGACAGACAGTTAAAAAAAAAAAAGGTATGCACCGTGGATACTGACAGGAGGGTAGTCAGTATCGTTAATAGTCACAACAGCTTAAGGTTTCTTGGCTTCAGCACAAAGGGAGCAATGGGGTCTTGCGTCTCTAGGTGCCTTCTGGGAAGGACCAGCGGGACAGAAACACAATGTGCCTTACTGCTGTAGGTGTTCTTGGGGCTCGACTGGGTTGAGTCGGCTTCCGGGCACTTTGTAGGCTTATGTGACAGAATTCAAGATAGGAATCTGCTGCAGGCATCAGGCTCGTTTTATGATTGCACTGATTTAGGACAACCCACATGTTTGGTTGAGCATTTTTTCCAAATTTAAAAATGGAAAGTGTAAATATTGTGTCATTCGGTGAAGACATTTACAAAAAATGCCTAGAGATGCCCTCAATCCTAAACACTCCCATTGCGGGACCGTCTGCCACACCACAGGCCAACAATAATGATCTGGACCTCTTCACACAAAAAAACTAAAAAATTGATTAGGACTCAATCGCATGGGCAATTTATGATTGAATACTTAAAAAATTGAGTTATCCCTGAAGGTCTACAGATTGAAAATATACCCGGAGTGTTTCTTGAAAATCCCAAATTTATGAAAAGTTTGAGTGGTGTTGGCAATAAATGTTCCTGCGATTGGATCATTCTCATTATTGAGACAGCGGAGGAGGAAGGCAAAAAACAACAACAAGAATTAGATACGCTTGAAAAAAAGATGGACGAATCAATAATTCCAGATTTAAAATCTGCCTTACAAAAAATGAATGAGGAAATGTCTAAATTCAAAAATTTTACTTTAGACAAAAAAAAATCTGGAAGTTGAAAAAAGACATTTCAAACTATAAAGAAGAAACCACGTACCCATACTTGGTGCCTGTTTTTTTTAAACAATCAAACAGGCTGGAAAGGACAGACTAATTCCAGACCCCAGAGGAACAGAAAGTTAGTGTCTTTCTCAAATTCCTCAAATAGTAGTGATTCTGATACTACTACCCCGAATAATCCCAACACCAGCGGGAACAATCACCCGCAAAGGGGACAGTCACGGCCAGGGAATCGGGGCAAGAACAGACAGTGGGGCAACCATGCAATGCGGACCCGACAATGGATCCCCCCGCAGCAGTGGTAAAAGCAGTCAACCCCATTTTCAATCTTAGCACGCATGCGCTATCAAAAATTGAGGAAAATGTCTTGACAAAAGGTCTTTCCTTCATTCCAGTATGCAGGGCTGATGTCTTTCAGACAGAAATTGAAATGAGGATTTTTTTCCGCCTTATTAGGTTAAAATATTTCTTCCATGATAAAGACAACCCAAAAACTATGGATGACAATTATTCAGGAAAAAACCTCCTCCTTCCTTCACACCAATGCAAACAATGTTATCCCCAGAAATTTTGGCATTTGAAAATAAAATCCTGAGAGAAATAAAATTATGAAATTCTTATGTGCCAATAAGAACAGGTACAAAGATAACCTCTCAAAAGCAGAACGCCTGGCCCTAAAACACACGGAGAACCGCTTTGTTATGAAACCAGCCGACAAGGGTGGGGGCATTGTTCTATGGGATACCCTTCTGTATAAAACTGAAGTTGAAAAACAATTGTTGGATGTAAATGTTTACAAACAAATCCATTCTGATTCAACTGTCCAAATCACGGAAGAAATAGTAAGCCTTATGACACATGCACATGAAGAGGGATGGATCAATGAGGAAAAACTATTTTTGATCAACACACAACCAGTGACACCGGCATTTTATTGCCTCCCCAAGATTCATAAAAACTCCATCACACCTCCAGAACGCCCCATTGTGTCAGCAATGGGCTCATTACTTGAGCCCTTATCAATATATGCAGATCTTTTTTTGAGACCTTTTGTTAAGAAAATGAAGTCTTTTGTACAGGATTCTACATCTATGATCAACATTCTAGATGCATTGACCATTGAGACTGAAGATATTTTTGTCACCCTTGGTGTAGTATCCTTGTATACTAATATCCCCCAGATGAAATGCATTTAAGTAATGCTTGAATTGTTGGAGACTAGGGAGCAAAGAAATCCTCCCTCAGCCTTTATTGCAGAATGCATTCACCTTGCTCTCACTAAAAATGTCTTCATATATAATAACACCTATTTTCAGCAACTCTATGGCACAAGTATGGGGGCGACGTTCGCTCAGGACTTAGCCTATTTATACATGACTCCTTCGAGAATCACCATGTATATGCCAATATAAATCCATATTTGGCAAACATCCAAGCCTGGTATTGTTACATAGACAATATATTTATGATCTGGCGTGGCACTAGTGAAGATTTGAAAGCTTTCAACATGTAGCTGAATAACCAGGAGCTAACAATCAATTTTGCTTGTGAGGCACATAGGTGAAAAAATTGCTTTCTTAGACCTCCTTATTTACCGTATGCCGAATAAAGCCATCGGCACCAGTCTTTTCAAGAAACCCACCCAAAAAAATACCCTTTCGCAATTCAACAGCTGGCATCCCCAAGCACTAGGAGAAAATTTGCCCTTTGGGCAGTTTTTGCGTATCAGACGCAACTGCACCGATATACAAGACTATAAACTGCACAGTGACTCTTACAGGACCTTAAAGGCAGAGGTTACCCATCACACATCATAAGAGCAGCCTATAGAAAGGCAAAGACTACACAGAGAGGAGAGTGCCTTCAAAAACAAACAAAAACTGCTCTTGACAAAATCACATGTGTTTCGTCCTTTACTCCCATTGCTAATGATTTGAGGAAGTCCATTTTAAAAAATTGGAAGATGATCAACACCGAATCTTTCAACATACTCCCTCCTCGTTTTGCTTTCAAAAGACTGCAAAACCTTGGTGATAAACTGGTTCATACATACCCGCAACAACGAGATGTGACGAATACACAATCTACATTATGGGATCTCCCACTGGTCACAGGTCACTATAGATGTGGCAAATGTCTAATGTGCAAATTTACAAAAAATCTCTAATCAATTGACCTTAAGGGCAAAATCTGGCAGCTAAAATCCTTTACCCTTTGCTACCAAATGGGTGATTTATTGCATCATTTGCCCATGGGGCCTTTGGTACATTGGAAAAACAAAAAGAGCCATCCGTACTAGAATAGGTGAACATCGATCCTGTATCAAAAATGGCACAACAGACAAACCTCTGGTGGAACACTATAAAAAAAAGAAACAGCCATGATATCTTTTGGTGTGTTTTAGAAACTTTGGGTCCACATCCTCGTGGCGGCTATAGAGATTTGAAGCTCTGCAGACTGGAACAAAAATGGATCTATAATCTGGATTCAGTGAATAAGGGT
Source organism: Ambystoma mexicanum (assembly GCF_040938575.1). Lineage (NCBI taxonomy): Eukaryota > Metazoa > Chordata > Amphibia > Caudata > Ambystomatidae > Ambystoma > Ambystoma mexicanum. The sequence goes on along the minus strand of NC_090933.1, from coordinate 529,782,939 downwards.
CTCAATCTGTACATCGAATGGAACCTGTTTTTGCAAAAATAATGCCCTTGGGTCTCTAGTCTAGCGTATTCACACTAATTAATGTATCCATCATACTGACACTTATTTGAGTAGCTAACACTCAACCTTTGTCAGTGCTACATCTCAGGAACCCACGAATCACGTTGCCACCTTTGGGTATGTGATTTATTGCACATGATATTGGATGCGTAATACCCATACATATGGGCACCCCGATAAATGCATTTTTCTTTTGCACACCTGAACCAGGGTGCATCACTTGTGGTGAAACAAGCATTCGCTCTCCTCCCCCCCCCCCCCCCCATCCCCCCACCCCGAGTCATTTCTAAAGTCAAGTATCAGTTGTTCGCATCTGAACCATTTTTGTGTTCAGGTCCTTCCCATTTATGAGGTTTACATCGGCGGGCACTTTTCCGTCAGGCAGGGTGGCCGTCTGCTGCTAAGCATTTCCACCTAAATCACGGGTAGTTCTGAGCTGCGTTTGTAGTTTTTCTTTAACAAACGGAACTAAGTCACGCAGCACGCTCTCACGTGACTAGTACTTTAATACTAGATCACGTGTTGCCCGTGCCGACGAACGCTGATTTACTCGGTACGGAGACGCCGACAAAGAAACATCAAACTGCTGTGTCTGCCGCCCTCAATCTCCCAAGTAAGTTTAGAAACCGTTAGTTTTGCTACATTTGTTTAGCTAGCTACTACTGGTTGCTCCACATTACGGGTTGGTCTCTCCAACAGCTTTTCCCTCCTGTTCCCCCAGGTCAACCGGGAAACCAGTACACACTCCAGAAACAGACGCGATTTCACCCACCGGTAAGTGCCATCTTTGCACTCTCCGGTCTGAAATTCCAAGGACTTATGCCTTGATATCGCTGCTTTTGCTTGATTGGTATGCAGCATTCACCTACCTGTCACCGCTATAGGTAGGCTTCCACAATTATAAAATCAGGCTACAATTCCTAAAGTGGTTATACTTGTTTTCTCCCCGTAGTTAAATGCACAGAAGACTTATGCTTTGTGTCTTGGTCATTATACATGTCCCTTTGAAGCTAAAGAATTAAGATTGCTGACAGTGGTCAGTATCAAAAGGTAAAGTCTCATTCTGTAAATGTTGGTTTACTGAACTGATATGCATAGAAGGATTTAGGTCACTCAATCCCTTCTCTCCTTCCCCCCCCCCCTCCCTTTCCTCCCTCACCATGTTTGGGCACAATTTTCCAAAATGCCATGAGCTGTTGGTTAATGGAATGAAATAAGATGACAAATGATGGTTATTAACAAGGGGGGTCCTGGGAGTCCCTCTGCCAGACATTAGTCCTGGTTGCGAGAGACTTACCCAGAGTCTTTAGCTCACTATCTTTCACAGAGAAGAAATATCCTAAACATATCAGTCTTTGTCCTGCCCTGGGGCAGTCCAGCACCGAAATGCTAGGCAATTCTCCTCTGAACAAGAGTACCAACAGCATCCCCAGACACGTGTTTCGGTCTGGTTGGACCTCATCAGTAGGGAGGAGCTGTGCCTCTCTAAGAATAGTGAGCAAGGGGTCCATGTCTGGATTCCCCTAGTAACTTAGGGCGAGACCCAAAGTTACTTGCATATGCAAATTAACAAGCAGGGTCTTGGGAGTCCCTCTGCCAGACATTAGTCATTTCGGTGTTGGACTGCCCCAGGGCAGGACAAAGACTGATATGTTTGGGATATTTCTTCTCTGTGAAAGATAGTGAGCTAAAGACTCTGGGTAAGGCTCTTGTAACTAGGACTCATGTCTGGCAGAGGGACTCCCAGGACCCCCCTTGTTAATTTACAAATGATGGTTGTCACATGTACCAAATTTAAATTTTTTCTTGAGCTTGTTTATAAATAAACAAGCAGTTTGATGCGTATAAAGATTCTATTCTTTGGCTGTTAAATATATGGACTGTCACCTATACATGAAAGGACTACATTTCTTTGATTCTTTGAATATATTCGGTGAAAACTTGTTGTTTTTTTAGAATTGCTGGTTATAAATGAATATAGACCATCAACACGACATCTAAAAAACGTCCCCATTTGGATCACAAGTGCCCTGATTAAAGCCTTAACGGGAAAGACAGAAATCTACTATCGACCCTGAATTGTGGGGTACTAGTAGCTACTGTATGAAGGCTGGAAACAGATTGTTACTGTCGACACTTTTCTAATGGGCGTTTTTGCTTTGTGTAAAGAAATGTGCACATCACTCCTTATGTCCATGTTTTTTCAAACATAAATAAAAACTGATATTTTTTGGTAAATTCCGACCTCATCGTCTTTATATATGTTTGGAAAGACGGTTTTTCACATTTCTCTTGTTCTAGGTGCGATGCTAATTTTGCAGCCAAATACGACATTAGCAGGTAGTTTGTTGTGGACCCTAGTTGTTTTAAACATGTTTCTAAGTCCTCTCCCAACAAGGCCCTAAAAAAAAAAAAAGGACACCACACTGCTCGTTTTATGAATGCACAGACTGTAGCTTTGGCCAGGGTCCAAGGTTGAGTTCTTCTTGCTTACTTCTGGTGAAGTCGTCAGATCTGCTTAAAGAGGGCTACGTCCTTTTTTAAAGCCCAGTGGGCCACAGTGATTGGTGTAGGCTAGGCTAGGCCTACACAAGTGAACCAATCCTGCGGTGCCTACCAACAATCAGCTGTATGCGTGAGGTCATAACCAGAGTGCTTTGCAACAAGAAATGTAAAGGGGAGAAAACAGGAACAAGGTGTGCCCCCAGAACTAAAACGGCCAGAAACCTTCTCTCAAAAGAAAGCTCTGGCCACCCTACTGTGACACGAAGTCCCACCTATCTTCCTGTTTATGGTGTTCAAAGAGTCTCTCTGGTTAATGGTCCTCTCTATCAGGGCCCGTTTTAAAGCGGCAGGTCGCCCTTGAAGCTGCAGCGAGACCAGCCTCTCTGTATCTTACAAACCACATTCCTGTACCTTATGAATGGAGCCACCCTAGCAGTCCCAAACATGGCAGCTCACCGTCATTGATACTGAGGGTGGGAGCTAGCTTCAGGTTGACACAGTTACTTATGAAAGGTGTTTGGGTTTTCCGGTCTCCTTTGTTAACCTCTGCAGCCAGGCCCCATGTGGGCCGATTTGAAGTGCTCTCTATTGGTATGTTAATGGCTGCCACCAGCTGCAGGGCCTAATAAAAAAGCAGGGTGGATCCATGGAGCCTTTGTTAGTTAATCAGGCTGGCCACGACAGAGGGAAGCTTGATCCTCCACCTTCCTGGAGATGACATAAGGCCGGATTTCCTATGGGATTGCACCATTTTAAAATGCTTCTGTGAATCAGGCCCATAGTGCACTTCTTGCTGTCACATTTTAACTAAATACGACAGGGTGGACTGTGCCTGTAGGCTCTGCCCACCACGAGTGCACGGGTCTATGTGTTTGTCATGGTGTGAGCATAGGCAAATGTGTACGGATTAGCCCCGCACATTTTCTCCCACACATTTTCCTGAGGTTGGTCTACCATCATTCCATTTAATTACAAAATCCAAACATCTCAGGCGAGCGCAACACACATCATGCGGACGGTCGAGTTCCTCACACCAAGAGACATGAAGATCACAACTGGACACAGATGAAATCTGAACACAGTATTATATTATAAAGTTACATCAAAAGTGTCTTGAATTTGATAAAGTTTTCTGCCTAAATATAAAGACAACAGAGATTTGTTTTTCAGTTAAACTTTTACACATGCTCATTTATCGTTTTAGATGCGATTCTCAAAGCAGCGGACAATATGGAACAAAATAAGATAAAATATGGAGCTCTCCCAGAATTTTGCAAATGAACGGTTTATTGGAGATGTCCTGTATTGTAGCTCTTACCATTCCATTGGAGTTGTTTATTCCATTCATATTCATTTTTGTAACAAATCTAACTGTTGGCGGTGCTTCTGGATATTTGGGTCCACATTCTATTTTCAGGCTGTATATTCGATTTTCATAATTCGTCTGAAAAGGCATAAGTGCTTTAATTATGGGCGGTTATGGCTTAGTTTAAAAAAACACATTTTACCACAAATGGCGACAGTGCACACCTTAATTAAGGTAATTCAAAGCCTTGCTCAATAAAAGTAAAAAAATGAGTTAAAGCTAGTCATGCAATTGGAGGTGCAGGGGTGAATAACCAGTCCTGGCACATAGACTGTATAGACTGTAATCTAAGGAACACAAGAAAAGGTCCCAAAGTGTTGAGAACTCCCGTCCCCTGCACACTATCCTAAGCAAAGTGTAGGCAAAGAACAAGTTACTTACCCGTGGTAACTTTCTTTCGATTGGATGTTCCTCCCACATATTCCTCATTTTATGATAAATATCTCTCCCGCTTTGCTGCTTGGGCAAATTTCTTTGACAGGGGTGCTGTATACAGTCTCGAGTCGATGTCCCTCGAGGGCGTCTGGTCGACATCAGAATAAAAAGCGCATGCAGCGCTCGCTGGCTTCAGTTTTGTTTTTCCCTCTCTGAAGAGGAATTACCAGGCGTACCGAAGACCGTAGGCTCACAGAAAGCACAGAGTGTAATAACACGTAAATTGTACGGGGGCTAGGCGGGCAGCAGCGATGAGGGATACATGTGAGGAAAATCCAATCGAAAGAACATTACCAGGAGTACGTAACTTGTTTTTCGAAAGGATTGGGTCCTCCCACGTATTCCTCAGTTTATGATAAGACTCCTAAAGCAATAATAATTTGGAGATGGGAGTACCAATTAAATTTAGATCAAATCATGGACATAATGGGGGACAGCTTTTGCAAAAAGGTCCTCCCCGACTGAAAGAATAATCCATACAGTAATGTTTTACAAATGTATGGATAGGCTGCTACACAAATATTGATTGGGACACCTCTGAAGAGCAGCAGAAGTTGCCATGCCCCTTGTGGAATGAGCCCTTAGGCCCTCCGGTGGGTCCTTGCCCGGATATCTGTAGCATTCGCCAATAGCCAGGATGCTCCATCTGGATATTGTTTGTTTGGTAACCGTGTGGGATATATTGACCCACTGAACAGTATTTCCCCACATCACCAAGCTGCATTTGTGCAGAAACAGCAAAATGGCTGTGCTGGCTCCTGTGAGCGCCATGGCCACAAAACTGCGTTTTGCAGCAACAAAAAGACTGCACCTTCTTGCCAAGCATACATTGGGTAGGATGAAACAAGGGGACACACTGAAAGAGCGTGCCAGTGTGTTCTGACATATACAAAAGGAAGAAAGTGAAAAGACAGCACTGCTTTGCTGAAAACCCCAAAATCCCCATTGAAAAAGAAGCTTTTTCAACTTTACAAAAAAATTGCTGCTTTGACGCTAATCCCCTCTGTTCTTTCTTAAACCACAGTGATCAATAAGGCCCTGCCAAGCCCAGGGTATCTCATTGTGCTTCAGCAAATCCAGGCATGATTTCTGGATAATAGGTCCTGTCAAATTAACTTTGAGAAAAATCAACAAGGAGCTTCACTTTTCCTGAACGGGAAAACATGTTTCTTTACAAATGTATCAAAGCTCAGTAGTTCAAAAGAGACTCCAGCTATCTGAGCCATGCCAGTTTCAATGCATCTGTGCTTCAGACAAAACACCTGCACTCAGGAAAATAACCATAGCTGCAAAGCTATATTGGGAAGTCAGATGGCAAAATCGAATTTGAATGGAAATGCTAGCAGTTTATCACATGCGTAAAAATGGGCTTTGCAAAACTAAAGGAAAAAAATGCCTGTTTAAAAAGTAAACTGTTGAATGAAAGCCTGCCATTACCTAGCAATGTGAAGGGGTTTGTGGCTGGTGAAACTACATACTTGGGCTATTTTATTCCACATGCTTGTTTTAATTCAGGACCAAATATCAGAAAAAAAGGTTTTAAACCACCTTGGCTGGATTTGCAAGCTGTCAAAAACAGGTTATTCCGGTTGGCAGGGTTAAAGCTTCCCCCTAGGAAGGGAGCCACCATAAACTTCCAGAACACGAAAGTGAAACGTTGAATGGACCAAGACAAAGCAGTTCACACATTCGTCAGACATTCGTCTGTGCTCCAGGCTGGGACAATAGAGGTTCTGGGGCACTAACCTGTGAAGTGGAGGGGGCCATAAAACCTTCAATCAAACTGGGAACCCCCACCCCACACAGGGATAAATTGACAGTTGGTGGCCAGTGAAAAAGGACTGCCATTTGCTTCCAAAGACTATTTTATAAATAAACTTTAAAGACTATCTCTGCAGCAAGAATTGTAAAAATGTTATAGTTTAAATAGGATTTTATGGGGTTTCATTAAAGGCATGGTGGAATTCACTGACACTTTGTGGACAGAAATGGCAAAGTATTGCGGATTACAAGAAAAGCATCCATGTTGCAAATGCACATTTTTGTACATACATCCCTTATGATAATCCACACCCATGTATAAAGTTATATAATTTTGAGTAATATAAATCCCATTGAAAAGCGTGAAAAACTAGTAGAAGGGCGAAACAAGGTCTCACAAACTGGAGGATTGGACTGCCATGTGCTGCATAAAATAAGTAATCTGCTTATGCAAGTGTTTAGATGTTTCCACTGTATGAAGGTGCCGTTTAGGGCAAAAATGGAATTTAAGTAAAGTAATTGTGAGAGGTTTTAGTCACTGTGAAACTCGCATCATTTTCTGGAAATCCAACCAGCTGAGAGCGAGGCCGGGACTATCACCCCTTGTCCAATCCAGTTGTTAGAGGCGTGTTTAGTTAAGCCTGCCCCTGCCATATACTTTGATTATGTCACTATGCATTATAAATAAGAGTCCCTGACAAGACTCTAGACACACACTCTTCCTGACGTTCCTGTACTGCGTTCCAGTTCCATCCATCCAGATCTCAACTACAAGGCCAAAGCATTGCTGACCATATATACTCCAGGGCCCACTGCAAACCTCAAGCAGGGCGGACCCTATTCCAAGCAAGGCCTCTATTCGAAAACCCACTAATCTCCCATCAAAAAGGGGAAAGGAACAAGTTACTTACCTGTAACTGTTGTTCTCCAGCATGGGTCTGGCATGGATTCACATGCTCATGAATATTCCCCGTCGTCAAGCTGGGAATCCTCGGTAAAGAAAAAACCAGTATCAGTTTCGTTTCTGATCCGTCTTTCGTAGTAGTAACCAATCACTGATCTCTGCGTCATACTGACCACAGCCAATGACTGCCCTCTACCTAAGCCCCGCCTCTGGCAGCCATCTTCAGATTTGGTAGCACGTGAAGTGGCAGTATTACCAAGTGAGGAGCCGCAGAGGGGTAGGCGGGAGGGTTTGCATGTGAATCCATGCCAGACCCATGCTGGAGAACAACAGTTACAGGTAAGTAACTTGTTCCTTCTCCAGCATGGGGTCTGGCATGGATTCACATGCTCATGAATAAAGAATACATAGCAGTACACACATGCACAACCACGGGAGGCGGCAAAGGCTCAACATTAAGCATCACATCAAACTCAACATTAAGCAAATCTTACCTCCTCACCAGGCTCACCTTAGGCGAACAGGTTGCGCAGCACTGCTTGGCCGACCCTGGACTCCTCCCTGGAATCCCGATCGACGCAGTAGAATTTCGTGAAGGTGTGCGTCGACCTCCACGTAGCAGCCCTGCAGATGTCCAGCAAGGGCACACTAGATAGGAACGCCGTGGTAGCTGCAATCGCTCTAATGGAATGGACTCTCGGACGGCCAGGCAGGGGTCGGTTTGCCAACCGATGACAGTACATGATACAGCCGGAGAGCCATCTAGAAATGGAAGCCTTCGAGAGAGCCTTCCCCTGATTGACAGGTCCAAAGTTCACAAAGAGTTGTGACGTCTTCCGAAAACCCTTTGTGCGGTCCACGTAGAACTTCAGCGCTCTAGCCACATCCAGCGAGTGGAAAGTCCTTTCAGCCAGCGACGAAGGCGACGGGAAGAAAACAGGCAACACCAAGGGTTCGTTGAGGTGGAAGTCCGACGGCACCTTGGGCATGAAGGAGGGGTGCGTCCTGAGCACTACCCTTGTGTCGTGAAAAGTCAAGTACGGAGCCTTGCAGGAAAGGGCCTGGATCTCTCCCACCCGTCGTGCGGAGGGGATGGCCACAAGAAATGCTGTTTTCCACGACAAGAACTTCAACGGAGCCGAGTGCATAGGCTCGAACGGAGGTCCCATGAGCTTGGTCAGCACCACGTTGAGCTCCCACGCCGGGGCCGGAGCCTTCACCGGCGGGAACAATCTGAACAGTCCCTTCATGAACCCTTTCACCAGACGATGAGACCACAAAGACGTCCGCCCCGTGGTTCTGGTGTATCGGGAGATCGCAGCAAGATGAATCTTGGACGCGTGCGCCAGCTTTGGCCAGCGTCAGTAGGTACGGCAGTACTTGTGCAGCCGTAATCCGCAGAGGGTTAATCTTCTGTGCCTGGCACCAGACAGAGAACCTCTTCCATTTGTGTCCGTAGCATTTAAGAGTGGAGGACGCCCTGGCCTTTGCAAGAACCTCTCTGCAGTCGGCCGGTATGTCGTATCCTCCAAACTCTAACGCTGCAGGAGCCAGGCCTGCAAGTTCAGCGACTTCGGGTCGTGATGGAGGATGGCGCCTCCTTCCCTGGAGAGCAGATCCGCGTCCACTGGCAGCTTGATTGACGGGGACGCTGACAAGTCCAGAAGGTCCGGGAACCATATCTGCCTCGGCCACGCAGGTGCGACGAGGATCATCCTGCACCGTGTCCTCTTGAGCTGGTTGATGAGCCGGATCGGCAATGGAGGGAACGCGTATAGAAACAGGCCCTCCCAGGGGAACGAGAAAGCATCGCCCATGCTCCTCGGCTGGGGAAACCTGCTGGCGAACCTCCGGCACTTGGAGTTCGTCGCCGTCGCGAACAGATCGATCTGGGGTGTGCCCCACCATCGGAAGAGGCGGTCCACTAGATCCTGTCGTAGTTCCCACTCGTGGCACGAGCGCAGCTCCCTGCTGAGTGAGTCGGCGATGGTGTTTTTTATCCCTGCTAGATGAAACGGCACCAGAAACATCCTTTGGGCGAAGGCCCAATGCCACAGATCCTGCGCCTCCCTGGACAGGGCTGGGGACCTGGTTCCGCCCTGTTTCCTGATGTAGAACATGGTGGTGGTGTTGTCGGTGAAGATCCTCACCACCTTGCCCTTGAGGGACGGAAGGAAGGACCTGAGGGCCCAAAACACTGCACCGAGCTCCAGGACGTTGATATGGAGAGACTTCTCCGTCAGGAGCCAAAGGCCTCTCGCATGCAGATTTTCGGTGTGCGCTCCCCACCCTTGCAGGGAGGCATCCGTGGTCACTGTCTCCTGGTGGCCGGGGATCTGGAAGTCCATGCCCGCTGTCAGATGTACACGGGTGCCCCACCACCGGATCGCTCGTCGGAAACTCTCGTCGAGTGTGATCCTCTCCTCGAAGCTGCCCGTCGTCTGGATCCAGCGCGCGTCCAGGAACTCCTGCAACAGGCGCATCTGGAGCCTGCACAGGGGGATGAGGTAAATGCAAGAAGACATCATTCCGAGGAGGGACTTGATGGACCTCACTCTGGCCGCGTCCGCAACCAGCATCCCCTGCACCTTGCCCAGAATGGCCCTCGTCCTTTCCTCCGACGGAGATGCCAGAAGCGACACTGTGTCGAGCTTCGCTCCCAGAAACAGTGAGTCTTGCGCGGGCACCAGGTGGGACTTGGCGTAGTTTATGGAGAATCCCAGGTCCGTGAGAAGTTGGACGGTCCTTGCCGTGTGTTCCACGGCGAGCTCCCTCTTCTTGGCTCGGATGAGCCAGTCGTCCAGGTAGGGGTAGACGTGGATCCCCTCTGGGCGCAGCTGCGCCGCCACCGGTGCGAGGCACTTGGTGAACACCCTGGGTGCCGACCTTAGTCCGAAGGGAAGGGCTCTGAACTGATAGGGACGCCCTTGGACCACGAACCTGAGAAACTTTCGATGTCCCTTTAGGATGGGAATATGGAAGTAGGCATCCTCCAAATCCAACGACGACAGGAAATCGCCCTCCTCCAGCTGACCCAGAACGTGTTGGAGGGTGACCATCCGGAACTTCTGTGCCTTGATGAATTTGTTCAGTCGTCGTAAGTCCAGGATGGGACGCCATCCTCCCGTCTTCTTCTTCTTCACGAGAAAGTATCTTGAGTAAACTCCGGAGCCCTGAAGCCCCTTTGGGACGAGCTCGATGGTGCCCTTCCTGAGCATCGCCTTTACCTCCAAGAGAAGTTGAGGGACGTGATGTTCTTTCCTGGCCACAGGGGAGACGCGCGGGCATCTTTTTTGAAACTCGAGCGCGTGACCCTGGGCTAGGGCGTCCAGCACCCAACGGTCGGTGGAGATGGACTCCCACACGCTGACAAAGTTCGCCAGCCGGTCTCCCACCGGGGTGCTTCCGTGAGGGCCCGACCCCACGGCCGGTTCAGTCCTGCTTCGACGAGGCTTTGCCGCCTTGACCTCCTTGGCGACGACGGCGGGGTCCGCCTGACTTGCCTCGTCCCCTGTAAGCTTCCTGCGACGACGAACTGGCCGCTTGACGGTAGGTGGAAAATCCGCTGCCGGAATCTTTGGAGGCACCCTGTTTGCCTCCGCCGCTCCGAAAGGGCGGCCGCCGTTGCTGGAGAACCCCAAGAGCCCGGGCCGTCTCCGTGTCTGCTTTGATGGCTTGAAGGGAATCGTCCACTGTTTTCCCAAACAGGTTGTTTCCATCGAACGGCATGTCCAAGACTCTGGTCTGCACGTCTTGATGGAAGTCAGTAGCCTTGAGCCATCCACGCCGCCTAAGGCACACACCGTTGCCCAACTGGCGAAATCAAGCGTCAGCGATGTCCGTCGCAATCGTAATGGCGTGGTCCAACGCCACCTCTCCTTCCTGCAAGATCTCTAGGGCATCTGCCCTGCTGTCGTCTGGTAGGAAGTCCAGCAGGGGGGCCAGTTTGTACCACAGCTCCCTGTCGTAGCGGGCTACGATAGCCAAGGCGTTGGCCGCCTTAATCGTCGTCGCTGCAGACGAGATGACCCTGTGTCCCATCGTATCCAATTTCTTTCCCTCGCCGTCCGGCGGGGAAGTCGACGTAGAGGCCGCACCTCCCCCGCCCGCTTTCTTCCTGGCCGCCGCGGAGACGACTGAGTCCGGGGTCGGCTGTGCCCGGAGGCACAAGGGGGCCGCGTCCGGTACCCGGTACTACTTCTCGTACCGATCCCTTCTAGCTTGCGTCATCCCAAATATCGTCCAGTAGAGGCACAGAGAGGACCGTCTTCCTCTTGGCCTCGCGCCTTTGATAAAGGAAACCTTCCTCCTTCTTTTCCGGGCAGAGCTGGAAGAGCTCGGATGCCCTGGCGATCATGGAGTGAAACGATCCAATCTAGTCGGGCGGGGAAGCCCGGGTGGGAGGTGACGACGGCAGATCCTCGTCGTTCGTACCCATCGCGGCCGTGTCAGTCCCCGTATCATCCCCACGAGTCGTGGACGGGGAGGAGGGCTGAACAGGGCGCGATGGCTGAAAAGGAGGTGGAGGATGAATCCTTCTCTTAGGGGGAGGGCTCCCAGAAGGGCCCGGCTCCGGGTCCCCCGTCGGGAGCGGTTCCTCCGCTGGTGGTAACGGCAGCCTCATCCTTATCTCCGAGCATAAGAACTGTATAGCCAACAAAATGGCCACCGAGTTGTCTTGCGGCGCTGGTTGAGGGGAGTCCGACGGGTGGTCAGGGGCCCCATTGGCACCCTCGATGTTATCGTCGTCTCCTACGTCGGGATCCCTCCCGACAGGCTGGTCTTCTTCCACGCCAACGCCGTGGCTTAAGACTTCGATCAGCTCTTCCTCAGAGGTTGAGGCCGAATCCACGACGACCTCCTGCCCCCCCTTTTTCTTCTCCGTCAGAGGTTTCACGGGGGTCCTGTCGATGGGCATAGAAGAGGACTCCCTCGGCGGTGGCAGGGAGACTCTGAGCCCCGAGGTCGCCACCACTGGTGTAGCCTCCACAGGCTGAGCCAGGGCCGCCGCGACAGTATCGATAGAGGGCTTGGCCGGATGGATTAAGGCTTTCACCACCTTAGGTGCGCTCACCGCCTTCTCCTTGGGGGAAGGGACACTGCCTCGCTCTCCCTCCGATGGGGCCTTCGAGCTCGAACGGGGCCTCTCTAGGAGCTTCGCCGGGTGCTCGGCCTTCCTCTTACCCGAACCAGAGCGTTGGCTCGTGGTTGATGGTGTCGGGGAGGATGTGCCCTGACTGGCGCCCGTAGAGCCCGACCGTTCGGCGCTCCCGGTGCCAGCGGACTCGCGGTGCTTGGCCTTGTGTTGGACCCCCGTCGCCGGGGCGTCCTCAAAGGTCTTAGAAGACCGCTCGTACTACTTCTTCTCGCCTGACGGGCTCTTCCCTTCCAGCCAGTTGGCGAGACGTCGATGGCGGTCCTTCATGGTCTGCTCCGACATATTGCCGCAAAACGCACAGTCCTTCTCCACGTGCGTCTTGTCCTCATGTAGGCAGTAAAGACAAAAGGAGTGTTCGTCCTCCTTAAAGACATTCTGAAGCTGGAATCCAGGGCAGACCCTGAACAGCTTTCCGGGCGTCGAGCTTCCCTTCTCCTGGGCCATGTCCGAGATGGGCCTGAGAAACTTCTGGAGTCCTCCAAAAGCATGGCTCGACGAAATCTTCACCCTTGAGGGGCGTAGACGAATCCGACACGGGTCCCCGTTGATCGGATGAAGAAACGGTGGAGCTTGAGGCTCTTTTTGACCGAAAAATCAAAGTTTTTGAGAAAAAACGTGAAAAAATAGCACTAACGCTCGAGAGCAATAGCACGAGGATCCCAACACTTGAACTTGCGGTAAAAATCTGAAGATGGCTGCCAGAGGCGGGGCTTAGGTAGAGGGCAGTCATTGGCTTTGGTCAGTATGACGCAGAGATCAGTGATTGGTTACTACTACGAAAGACAGATCAGAAACGAAACTGATACTGGTTTTTTCTTTACCGAGGATTCCTAGCCTGACGACGGGGAATATTCATGAGCATGTGAATCCATGCCAGACCCCATGCTGGAGAAGCTGTGGTACCTTTTGCATCCTGAATCAGCCTGGCTTTCTTCCCACTAACTGCATGCCCGCTGCCATCCAGCTGACCTTCAGTATCCAGTGACCAGAATTGCCATTCCAGTCGAGTGCCATCCGGTGACCAGACGTGCCCAGATGTTTGGCAGGCGGGCCGCCGCGTAGTGACCAGAACCTATTGACAGTCCAAAAATCCCAAAACTAAAAAGTGGACTTACTATAATCGCTACCCCATAGAAACCCATAGCCTATTTTGTCTTTGTCCTTATCCTACTCTTCAAGTCATCCTATCCTTATAACTTGTTGAAACTGTCTTACTCATTCTTGCAACCCTGCCCTTGATTTCTAGTGCTAGCGCCATCTCTTCAGTAATTTTGTCTTGTGTCATCCTAAGACATTAGTCCTATTTCAAGTGATCGGACTGGTTTCCGCCAGGGTTGGGCACTGGGGTGACCGGGTTGAAATCTCAAATCGACCCTGGATCTTACTGTGTCCCTCTTTGGTGGGATAGCCTGAATACTCTAATTTAAAGTAAAACGTTCTCGTCATATCCGATTTCCTTTCCTATTTCACGGCCTCATTTTACTCAAAACGCTCCTTTTTTATATCTTGTATAACTATTAATTTCCTCCCTCATTTTTTCCTCACCTTTTCTATTGTTCTCTCGTTTTAGGTCTCCCCGCTTCCCATCTTGCCCCCCTCAAATCCCTTTACCACTCCGCTATCCGCACCCTCCGTCTTCTCTCCCCTCATGACTCCATTTCCAACTCCCTTTCTCACTAACGTTTGCTTCCTTTCCACTCCCAACATTAATTCCCACTTCCTTTGTCTTGTCTTTAAATCACTTCACGACCTTGATCCTCCTTACCACCTCTCCCATCTTCTCTCCTTCTACACCCCCTCTCACTCTCTTCGTTCCGCTTATCTCTTCTTACTCTCGGTTCCCCCACCCCCTTGTGCCTCCTTGTTTCTGCTCTTTTCAGCTCCTTGCCCCCTTACACGGGAACTCCCTACCTTTTTCTATCCGCTCCTCCCTTACCTATTCCTCCTTCCGCTCCTCATTGAAATCTCTCCTTCATTCCCCTCCGACTTCCTTTCCCCCCCTCACCCTACTCTCCCTCCCTCCCTCTAGTACCCTTCCTTTTGTTCTCTATCTTTTCTCTTCTAAATTCTCCTACTCTTCACTTTACTCACCATTTTCTCTCCCTCTTCCCTCCTTCCCCACCCACTTCCTCTCCATTTCCCTTTTCATATGTAAATTGTTCTACATGCCGATGTTCTGGTTTGATTCATGTTTACTGTTATTGCTTCTACTGTTCCATGTTTAATGTGTTCTTGTTAACTGTAAAGCGCCTTGGATTAAGGCGCTATATAAAACAATACATACAAATACAAACTCCTCCAATTTACCAGCTAGAGACCTAATTTCATTTCTAGAATATCCCCAGCCCAAAAACCACTCTCCAAATCAGTGTATTTCACCCCTTTTTTTAAATATTAAAATAAATAAACATTTGGGTCATTTCAGGAGGGAATAAAAAAAATTGCAAAGTTTCCAACATGTCATTTTGCTGCAATCCGTTTTAAACGTTCCACTCATTTTCAAACTGTATGTTCTTGGTAATCCATTCTTTGTGATTATTAGTGTCTTTGAAATGTTGCTTTAGTGAGGAATTATATTTGCTTCAAGGTTAACACATATTCATTATTTGTCAATTTCCGAGTGTCATTTCATAACATTGCAAGGGGTTTAAAATTTCTAATATTTTGGGAGGGAAGGCCAGATTTGGATTCCGTTTCCTGTTTCCTATTCCCGATTACCTGCTGCTTCTTGAATTGATTATTTATGGGTTGAGAGAACATTACAGGGGGAAATTCTAACTTGGGTGCCATCTTTCCTAAATCAAAGTGCTCCTATTCCGCTGTGCTGTGTATATGTTCCTCTAGAAGGGTAATCCCTGTGCATTGCTCACATTCTCATTGTAATTATCACCCCATTGGCGATTGCTGCCCCATATTAAAAAGTGTATGATTTCTTTTGAATGTTAAAATAAATATTGTATTTTACCAACCAGCCTGGTTCATGGTCCATTGTGACGTGGGGTATTTGAAAAAAGGGTGTGATATGAGTGGTGTACCATCTCAATATTGAATCTATATAATAAAGAGAAGCATTTCAGTTGTGCGCTGCATACTAGGCCGAGACCAAGATGTGTGATGCCTGATTGAAATCCTTAACCGCAAGGCTCGATTTGGGACCAGTACATCCGATAAAATGTTGGTTCACTTGGCGAAATTTAGCCATTCTGGATATATAAAAACCGAGAGCCCTTTTTGGGTCCAGTCTCTTTAGCCTCTCCTCCTCAATTCCTGGATGAGGCGGTGGATAGAATGTTATGGTAAGGTAATTTTCTGTGACAAGTGAAAGTCGAAGACTATCTTTGCTAAAAGTAACTGAGAGTAACTGACACTATGGAATACGGTATGAGGAGGCTTGCAAGAAGAGCCTGCAACACCCTTACCCTGCAGGGTGATGTAATTAAGCAAAACAGTTTTTAATGTCGAGAGCCTTAAAGGACATGTGTGTAAGTTCTCAAAGGAAATGCATGTTAAAAACTTGAGGTCCCATACAGGTACATGGAATGTAACTGGTGGGTATACAGACATAAGGCCTTTTAAGTATTGGACAAATCAGAGGTATCTTAGGAGGAAAGCTTGAAAATGTAAAGCGCTGCTAGGTAACCTCTGGAGCCTCAGATTAGCTAAAAGTAACAGAAAGGAGACCACCATAGGTGTGTCGCATAGAAATGGATCCACATTCTTATCCCTGCACCAGTTGCTGAACTTATTTCAACAACAACGGTACAAAGATTTAGTTGCTGGCCTTCTGGCCGAAAGCAAAATCTCCATTACATCAAGGGTGAGGTCCTAATCCTTGCATCTCAGCCTTTCAGAAACCATGCAGGAAGGCGGAGTGTTTTGACCTCTGGGTGGAGAACCCGACCTTCCTGTTGCGAGAGAAGATCCTCTTTGTGGAAGACGTATTGGAGGGCAGATGGACATGTCCAGAAAGTCTAGGTAGCACGTCCTACTGGCCCAATCCGGGGCAATTAGGATCATGGATTTCCCGAACTTTCTGAACCTCCTGGTTACACGAGGAATGGCGGAGACTGGAGGAATCTCATACAGGAGTGGAAATTCCTAGTCCACCACAAACACGTCTCGTAGAGCTCCTCTTGGGGGGAAATTCCCTGGAGCAGTACTGTGCGCACTTCCGGTAGACACAGGTTGCAAACAGATCCACCCGAGGGGTCCCCCCAAAGGGTGAAGAACTCTTGAAGGAGTTCCTGAGCTAGTTGCCATCGTGGGAGACTGCTCTGCCTGCTCAGAGCGTCCGCTGCAGTGTTCTGCTCTCCGGCTAGGTAAACTGCCGACAGATTCCTTATTGTATTGCCCAGAACCAGAGCTGCATTGCCTGTCTGCACAGTGGTAGTGACCCTACACCTCCTCTTGTTGAGGTAGTACATGGCCACTGTATTGTCTGTCATTATCAGGACATTCTTTCCCCGTATAGAGGGCAGGAAGGCCTTCAGCGCTAGTCTGATCGCCCTCAGCTCAAAAGGTGGATATATGTTGTTTGGACTCCGATGGAGACCAACGATCGCTGATTGTCAGATCATTGAAACACTTGTGTATATGCCTTATATCATTGTGGGCTCCCCACTCCATGAGTGAGGCGTCAGTCACTATCGTTATCTCCGGCCATGGTTGCCAAAACGGTTCTCCCGTAAGAATATGGCCTTTGCAAGCCCACCACAGAAGGTCCTGAGCAACTCTGCTCAGAACTTGCAAGTGGTCCGACATTTTGCCTGAGAACTGGGGCCACTGCGTCCTGAGAGCCCATTGAAGGCATCTCATTCTCAAGTGGGCCTCTGGCACCAGGAAAATGCAGGATGCCATGAGACGACAACCTCAGAAAATCGAAGGCTGGGTGATGCTGAGCACGGGTTAGGTAACAATCTGCAGAATGTGTTGAGCTCTCACCTCAGGTGGTGAGGCTTTCCCCGAGAAAGTATCCAGGACTGCTCCAATAAATCGGAATCTTTGGGATAGTTTTATGTGTGACATGAGGGAGAAGCCCAGTCTGTGGAGCGAGTGGCAGGCTATGCTGAGTTGTTCCCAGGCCTGCTCGGGTGAACGAACCCTGATCAGCCAATCGTCCAAATAGGGGTAGACATGTAGGAACCCTCCTCCCCTTTCCTGAGACTCGTTGCCGCCACCACCATCAACTTGGTGAAAACCCTCTGGCGGAGGTCAGCCAGAAAGGCAGAACTTGAAACTGATAATGAGAACCGCAAACCTCAGATACTTTCTGTGCTTGAGATGGATTGGCACATCATATTAAGCATGCTGAAGGTCCAATGATACCAAACAGTCTTGGAGTTGGAGAGCCTGAAGGATCCGAGAAAGGCTAACCATCTTAGGCCTTCCTGTGGAACTTGCTAAAGTTTAAGTCCAAGATGGGTCTCAATCCTCAGTCCATTTTGGGGGTTAGAAAATATGAGGAATACAAACCTTGTTCCTCTCTGCTACAGGTACATGTTCTAGTGCACCTTTCTCTAGCAGGGTCAAGATTTCCTGCACAAGGAGTGGAACCGGAATTTTGACAAAGTTGTATCCCGGTGGATGATCCAGAGGCCTTTTTTGAAAAGCAAGGCAGTAACCTTGGGCCACAGTTTCCAATGCCCAAGCATCTGAAATAATGCCCTGCCATTTGCTCAGACACTGAGAAAGTCTGGCTCCCACCGGGGTCTTGTGGGTTAAGGCCTCAGTGGTCTAGAGGCGGCTGAAGCAGCAGCGGAGGGTAAAGTTGCCACTGCTGGGGCTGCTTTAGCACCTATCCCTCGTCCACCATGAGGGAATCTTCTGTGACCCCTTTGACTGGCTTGTCCTCATCCTCTTCCAATTGAGGAGTAGAATCAAAAGGACTTATCCCTCCAAGAAGATGAGCCTGAATAGGGTTGCTGAGGTTGTCCAATAGCGCTGCTAAGGGATTTAACCGCCGCCTTAGAGGCCTGCATCTTCTCCAAACTCTCATCTGCCTTGCTGCCGAAAAACCTCAAGCTGTCAAAGGGCATGTTGAGTAGTCTTATCTTCATTGCTTCCTTAACATCCTTAATGATCGCCAGGAAGCCGTCTCTTTCTTCCCCTTTTGGCATGTGTTTAGCTGCCACAGCAACACAGCGTAAACGTAAATCTAGACAATGTACAAGTCACATTAGTGGATTTCAAATCTGTACTACCCGCAGTGAAAACCTTTCATGCCCAGGCATCCACCCTTGTCATCCCTGTCAGGAGGGATGGATGGATAAGATGACTGCCTGGTAGACGTAGCCGCCTGAACCACCAAGCTTTCAGGAGTGGGATCCTATTCCGGGTCACTGCTGGAAGGTCTGTACTTCCTTTCAAAGTTTTTATTAAGCTGGAGCCGCAGTTTCCAGGGTCTCCCAATTAGCTGAGACTTTATTCTGCAGTGCCATGTGTAAGGGTAAAATTGGGTCTGGGACACTTGTCCAAGAGGTCAGTCATCTCATCTTGTTCAAAAGATGGAGTAGGCTACTCCATCCCATAAACTGAATGACCTTGCCCATCAGTTTTCTGTACGATGAGTCAGCATGCTCAGAGCGGTCAGGCCTGCCAAAATAACTGGCGAGGTATCAAAGCCACTAGCTGACTGGAGATGATCATATAAATATCTCAGTCTGGACTCGTCAGATGCAAGTTCCTCTGGCACATTGGGGATGCAAAACTGTAGACCAAAAGGTGGTGAACTGTCATCGGAGGGTTGGTCTTCCTCATATATCGCTGACAGAAACTTAAAATAGTATTTTTTAGATAAAGGCTTGTAAACCTGGTCTTGTACTGTCAACGGCTTAGACAATGTCGAAGTCGGCTTCGAAAAGTGTAGTTTAAATCAGCATCGGCCCCGATTTCAGTGTCGATGACTCCGACGGGGTCGGCAAAGACTTCAAAGCTTTCGATGTCTTGTACTTCTTCGACGGAACCATAGTTGGATTTGGTTCTCGACACGAAGCTCTCGACGATTTTTCGGCAGACCGAGAACTTTCTCGATGTGGCACCGGCTTTAAGCTTGGCTTCGAAGATTTAGTCTTCGACTTCCCCTTGTCCTTATGCAGAGCGACTGGGGTATGGCTCTTGCTTTTCATTCGAGGGGGTTGATGTCGCATTCTCGAAGATTTGCATCATCCCACTACAAAATGCGTCCCACTGCAGGTGAATCGGATTTCGTAGGGCACCAGATTACCTCCGTGGAGGACTCGCTGGAGGTCGAAGGTGACCTAGGTAATCTCTTCTTGGCCTTCTTAGAGGAAGAAGGCTAAGAGTGACACGACTTCTCAATCGGGACCTTTTTGATTTTTTGCGTCGGGAAGAATACCTCGACTCAGTGTTTTTCTCCCTATCCGAACGAGACTTCAAAGCTAACCTCCCCACCGCCAGTTTACCTCTACGCTCCCTGAGAGCCTTCTCGGTCATCGCCCGACAAGATCCACAGTCGGCAGTTCAGTGCAATTTTTTAAACCCAACTTGGACGTCGATGGAGTTGAAGACATTTTCTAATGAAAATCTTTCACTGAAGCACGCCGTAATTGACGAAGCGTTCGCTCAGAAAAACAGAACTGAAGCCAACGTGTGCTGCGTGTGTGTTACACTCACCTGGTCTCTGCGGGTGCATTGGGGCACGGTTGGAGCCATCCCCAGAGTTGGCTCGCTCAGGTCGCTTCTCTCCCCCCAACTGCTGTCTTTCCGTGGGTCCGGAAGGCTGGGCCTGTTCCTGCGATAAGATGAGAGGCAGTGAGGATAGCACGGTGGAGTCGCAGTTCCCCTCTGCCCTTTCATGCCAAAATGTAGTGCGTAGATGTTTACCCATGCAGGCTCACCTGTGTACGCAAGGATGAGCTCTCCGTCCTGCTTTACTACAGCAGGGGAGCTGCGGATAGACGTAGTTGCGTCACTGGTCCAAATTGTGGAGGTCCAGACCGACTGCGACCATTCCATCTTGACGGTAAGTTTTTGTGACAATGATTGTTGTCCGTATTCTTATAACAATACTGTGCCAAGGAATATTGTTCGTAATGGTATATTGTTCCCTCTCCCCTGTAGTAATGAAGATGACCCAGGACCGCGTGATGGAGAAAAGAGTCTGCTCCGGATGCCCCCACCACTGTTAGGTAGGCAGTTTCAGAAGCTGCACCAAGTTCGTGAGTAGTGCCGCTTTAGCGAGTTAAAGTCTATGCGACCGCTCACCTTGTGTCTCTTATTCCCTTTGCAGGCGTGGCAGGTCGGCGATGGCTGGTGAGCGGTGTCCGACTCCTACTGGCTGCCAGAGATGAAGATCCGCATGGAGGCTGCACCCGATGAAGGCCCCATGTTGGTGGAGTTCGGAACAGGTAAGGATGCTGGGCGGTACCTGCAGAGGATTCCGGAAGACAGTTAAGATGAATGCGGCAGCGGCAGAGTCGGGAGCAGATGGCACTTCCAGCGATGGTGTGGCCTCAGGTAAGGCATGCACAGCGACTGCAGAGTGAGACGCATATGGCTGTGCTTCCGGCGATGGTGTGGGTTCAGGTAAGGCGTGCGCAGCGACTGCAGAGTGGAAAGCAGATGGCAGTGTTTATGGCGATGGTGTGGCTGAATCCAGGTAAGAGGGTCGAGGTATCCGGAGACTGGAGATGCACATGTTGAACCAGGTAGGTGCTGGAGGGTTCCGGAGACTGAAGGCGCATGTGCTGAATCAGGTAATAGTCTTCTCAACGGCGGGAAGCGTTACGCTGCTCTCAGCAAACTAACGCGAAGCGCCAGTATGTGGGTGGGGCCAGCTTATATAGCCTGACCCCAGCCACTCCCCTTAAACCCCGCCTTGTGGCCACACCTTGCTCCTCTTCCTGTCTTCTGCACGTGCCTTCCCTGTGAGAATAGGGCCCTGCCCGTCCTTGCTACACGTACCTTTAGAGTTGTGTGCCATGCACACTTTGAAATGAGCTTGGTGCTATAGGTGCCAGACAAGACAAGAGGATTAGGCGTCACTGTTGAGACTGATTTTC
Source organism: Ambystoma mexicanum (assembly GCF_040938575.1). NCBI lineage: Eukaryota > Metazoa > Chordata > Amphibia > Caudata > Ambystomatidae > Ambystoma > Ambystoma mexicanum. The sequence goes on along the minus strand of NC_090933.1, from coordinate 529,761,730 downwards.
TATACTCTGGCCTGGTGGACAGATGTATAGAAGGCCAACCTATATTGTGACAGGGACAACTCTGGGGCGCTGTAGCCAAACCAGAACATGTAGCAGTGACAGGCAGTCTAGGCTAAGTTCTTCAGAGGTGGTGAGCTTGTAAAGGGTCTATAAATGAGGTCACACATTGGGAATTAACAAATTACACTTAGACAGGATGCATAAAAATAGTTATTTATTGGCCAAAACACGCTATAGAAAAATGACACTAGCAAGTAGAATTATCACACAATGTTAGGTAAGAACTGATGTAGTAACACTGTGTGAGACTACACAACACTCATCTGCTTGGTATTAGGTAACCCATCTTTTGGTATAGGCGTGTATTACACACGCTGGTAGTGTGACTGAGCAGCCAGGCTTATATCAAGAGGGGTAAATGTGAGCTGTAGAGCTGTAGCAATGACATTTGCAAATATAAGGAACCAAGTTAACACTTACAGTCAAGGTTTCAGTTATAAAATCAATTTTTAAGTAAGCGTTCTTTAAAAAGGGCAAGATCTGTAACAATCAAAAATACTTTAAAATACTTTTCCAGAATCAGTACAAGTTTAGTGGATACTCTTTAGAAAGCTTTTTACACACATCCTACACCCAGAGGTGACTTCATTCACAAGGACAGTAATGGCATTTATATATCACTAGTTATTATACTTTGAAGATTCTGAGGTTGCACAAATGAAAAGTTAAAAGGAAAGAAAAAGGTTAAACATGTTCGGAGGGCATGTGAGTCTACTTAAATCTTCCAATGAAGTCTAGACAAGCCTTTGCCAGCAGCAACAGCCTAAAAACAAGTTACCACCTCCGAGGGACATAAATATCAAAGTCAATGGACTAGAAGAGGCTGCAGGGAGCCAGGACAGCCAAAGTCTATTGGAGCACAGTCTATGGAGCATAGTAACTTCCCAAATAATAAAGGTCTTGCAGCAAGTTAGAGAGTTTTGTAGAAATCACTTGTAGGGACACAACCTGTTACAGTTGTGAAAAGCAGAGTTGGAATCGACTCCAACAAAAGTAGCCAATACAAGTCTCAACTGAGAAGAGCACAGCTAAAGACACCGAGGTAAGTACCGCAAGTCGAAACAGTACCTCTTGTTTGAAGAAGAGTGGTGCAGCTGGATTCGGTCCTGTTGCAGCAATGCAGATCCTGGGTTCCTGAGCCTCAGTCATGGGGACAAGAGGGAGGTCGTCTGGAGGACACCTGCTGCAGCAATTTGAAAGTCGTCGGCAGGTATGTGATCTTTTCGGATCAGCAGCACTTTGCGGTTTTCAGCATGGGGTAAACAGCACCACTGTGGATCTCGGACACCGGATGGGCTTCCTTCACACTCCTTGAGTCCTGCACTCTGGTGAGGGAACTCTAGCCCTGGTCATCCTGCTTCTGGAGGGTCCTTAGGAGACTCCTGGAGCTTCTGGCAGGATTGCAGACGTTGCACTCTACTATAGATTTCTCGACGCTTGGCACTCAGTTCTTGCAGCAGCAAAGAAGTAAAGCCAATCAGGGAAGAAGGTCCAGTGGAGTTCGTCTCAGGGTTAGTTGGTCCCACAAACCCAAAGGAAGAAGTCGTCCCTTCCGGAGCTTCTCTTGTCCATCAGAAAAAGGAATTTCAGCACAGCAGCAGGGCTTCATCCAGGCAATGCAAAGGTCCAGGAGGATGCAGCAAGCTTTGTTCACGGTTTCTCGTCGGGTGTTTCTCCCAGTGGTCGACTCCGACTCTAGTCCCAAAGATCCTCGCCTTTTAAGCAAGTTTCTCCCATTCATGCACAGCCTGGGCTATCAATCACACAGCAGGGTGGCGGTCCTGAAAGGACAGCCATGCAATCAGGACTGGTTGCATTCATGCACTCCTAGAGACAAAGGACAGGGTAGTTTCGGGAACCTCCATCACATCCTGCCTTTCCAGACACACTGAAGACGAGTATCGGGACTGAAGCCTGCCAAAGGCAAAACGAACCAAGGGCTCAAACCTTGCTTGGCGTGCAGAGTAAAACCCCAGAAAGACCTCACAAACAGAAAATGGTGAAAAAATACAACCAGGGCCATTTTGACAAAATGGTCACCAATAGGTGCTATACTGCAGCTGAGGATTCTGCCTCCGGTAAAAAAGCACAATGGTAGTGAAATAAAGCTACTTCTGTGACTCTTGCAGGTTACTTCATATAAGCTTTATTGTGAGTCTCTGAGATCTTATAGAGCAAACCACTGGGTCCCACCACCCAGGCCAAACCGTCCCCAAACGACCAGAGCAGAACCTTGACACAGCACCCACACAACAACACTCTGCTGTCGCACAACAACACTCTCCCAACACATGCACACACCGCCCTCCTTTCCAAAGACACCACACACATACACACATCACAACAGGTAGGAAAATAAAACCACTGCCACCAGCCATTTAAAGTAGTGAGGGTAACAACATTTATACATGGGAATGTAGGGTAAAGGGCTACTAGGTAACACCCCCACCCACCCCGCAGCACTCCACATAAGATGGTGTGTGCTGGACATACAAAGAGGAAAGGTAAGTAAAGTCAATTTCACTCTACTATTCTTGGGAACAGTAGTTTTCACAAGAAAAGATATTTTAACCTTATGAGAACTTTAAAGGATTTCTCTGCGACACAGCACTGAGGGTGCTGTGTGTCCCCATACAAAAAGTAGAAGCCTATGGAGTTTGTCAGACCCCATAACCAGAGGAAACGCAATCCAAATCAAGTCAAAACACGAGAGTCAGGAAAAAGGTCACTCACTCCAGGGTTAAAATTAAAAAGTCCTAAAGTCCAGCAAAAGAGCTGGGGGTCTCTAAGGTTGAAGGGCATTAGCACACACATGCAAATTCGCCCTAACACACAACACTGATAAAAATAGATACAGGAACACATTCACTATTATAGGGCATAAGTACTGAAAAGCAAAAGGTAAGATTAGCATTATGCACTCAAGGTCCACAAGAATTATCCCCCCCCCAAACTTAGAAATTGTCCAGCCCCAAGTTGTCTGGGGCCTTTTGCCCAATAGTTCAGGTAAAGGTTCCACAGAATCTTTGAAGCAGAAAGAAAATGTAGGTAGGGTCTCTGGGGTCCAGTGAAGGGTTCTTATGAGTACAAGTTAACAGTAGTTGCCCCAACTTTCAGAAGTCTTGCGCAAGCAAACAATGGCAAAGCCAAAAGTGTTAGAATAAAAGGTTTATTATAAACCCATTGACTTATAATGGGTGTATAGGGGTAGGTAAGAAGATCCAATTTATCCCCCATTCTCCGATTATTCTCCAGACTTGGCAGGACAAAGGAAGAGGGTCTGAGGTTGCTTTTCCTGGTAAAAGTCACAGTCCGAGGGGTTGCAGGTTCTAGCTGATCTCCGGTTGGGTCATTCACTCTTGCAAGAACTCGCGATGGAAGAATGCAGCAAAACTCAATGCAGGACCCCTCTCAGGACTGGACTCGGTCAGGTAAGTGATTTCAGACAGTGGACACCGTAGCACGGCAACGCAAAGGGACAACTGCCACGGTCGGACTTTCCCTCCCATCTCGGGTCCCTTTGGTGCTAGGACACCAAATTCCGCAGAGGTTAGTCACCTACGGCCAGTTGAGGAATCCCCAAGTACCAGGTCGTAATTAGGAACAGTGATGCCGGCAGTACGGTAGCCCAAATTCGGACCTTCTCAGCCACAGGACGGTCATGGGACACTTCCGAAGGCTCTTCGATGCAGGGTAACGAGCAGACAAAAGGAATGGATGTTCCCTCCTCTCCAAGAGTCACAGCTACTTTGCAGAACTGCTGAAGATCTTTAGCAAGACAGGGCTAATCCAGCACAGCAGCAGACGTTTGTTAGGCAGAAACCTGTGGAGTTCCCTCTAGGACCACTACAAAAAGTTTAAGTCTACAGGAGTTAGCGATAAACCGAATTGGTAGCAGTCTGCACCACCCATATTTACTTGGTAGCTGTGGCTGAGCAGTCAGACTTCTCTCAAGACGAGTTAGGTAGTATTTGTAGTATACAAGATAGGGCAATTTACACAGTAGAACGAGCAAACACGGATCAGAGCTTGGGTGTAAAGATATATAATTATTTATTTAGAAACATATCTATGAAAAACACACTGGCACTAATATGGCAAACAACTTCAATCACAATTACTATAAGTATATATAAATCCCATAACAATATTTCGACAAGTCTAGGTTCAACGGCACCACTTATTTGCAGACAGAGGTGAGTGCTTTAACCCAGATGGCAATCTAATATTCATTAAAAAGGGAGAGAAAAAGGCAGGGTATGAAACCAACTCAGTACCAACACTTTTACGAAACAAATGCAAGGCAAGCAAGGCAGGGTCTGCTGTAGATCAAAGTTCAGAGGCCAGGCCCACTCAGAGAGAGGCGAGGCGATATGTCCCAAAACATACCACAATGGAAATGCACTTCAAGTCTTCGTAGCAAAATGTCGCAACAAGGTCGGACCAGTTTAGAACAAAATTAAAGAAGGTCTGGAGGCAACCCAGGGAAGAGGTAAGGATTTAAGACACCTCACACTAACCATCACAAGGGAAGCCAGGCGGACACAGTACCTTGAAAGTGAAGAGACAGCTCTGGCGGGGGCAGTTCCTGGTGGTGGATGCAAGTCGGGGCTTTGCCAGAAGATGAGGATCTTGTCGTTGAAGATTGTTGCACCACCAGGTATGAGACCAGCCGCGGAGTGCTCAGTCACAAGGCACCACCTTTTGGTCGCGGTACAGTGGTTAGCGGCTATCCAGTTGCCGGCGTGCTCAGCACGGGCAATTCGACCACTAAATGTCCTGGAAGCGAAGAAAAAGCAAGGGACTGGTTGTTCCCACCAGTCAGGGGAAGGAGACTCTCCGGCAGGGAGATCTCCTCTGTCGTTGGGAAGTGGTGAGTCGGTTCAGCAGGGCTCCACCGGAGGTGTCGTCGTTGCAGGTCGGCTCAGCTTTACCCTCGTCGGATTCTTTAGGTCCTGTGGCGACTTCTGAAGTTCCAGTCCCAAAAGCCCTGCTTTTATGCAGAAAACCCCCATTCATTCAGCCTAGCTGTCAATCAAACATGCTAAGTGGTGAGCGGGGCGGCTCACCACTTGGGCCAATCACACCAGAGTGCGACTTGAGTTGCCAACGCAACTCAGTCCAGGGTGCCTAAACCCCCTCCTACACCCCCTGTGGTACCCAGACAGAATGGCACCACTCTGGAGGGCTTCTGTGCAGAAGCCCGCCAAAAGTGGAACAAAGGGCTCAACCTTTGGTTTGGAGTTACAGAGGCGAACACATACGCCATTTTAAAAAACGAGTTCTGGCAGAAAATACCAACCAGTGAATTTATTTAAGACAAATAAACCAGTGGTATGTTAGAGACTAATGTGAAAGTATTAGCCTCGAACAATGGGAAGAATCCCATAGGAATATATTTGCGGTCGAATATAAAAAGTAGTATCCACTGCCACCAGCCAAAACTCGACGAGGGGGGACGGGACAGTGCCCTCTCGAACAACAGACCCATGGGTAATCGAATTACCCCTACCGGTACGTCCACAATAGGATGGTTTGTACTGGCTCTGTTAGTAAATTTAGGTCTAGAAAAGCCAATGGTGACTTTACATGCCCTGGGAGACATTAGTCAGTCCCAGGGTATGGCGTCTATGGTGGGGGTCACCTAGGACACCCCAGAGTTACGGCACGGAGGGTGCTGTGTAACACACAGCAAAACACATGAGGCCCTATGGAGTAAAAGACCCCATAGCCCATAGAACACATTAACATTCAAAGAAATACCACAAATCATGTCCAAGAGTGGGAGGAAAAGAGTCTCACTCTTGGCAGGATGAACAAAACAAACTCCAGAAATCCAGCAAAGCCGCTGGGGGACTCAATAGGTTAGGAAATTCAGCCTAAACAGAGAATTCTCCCTAACAAAGTTGGTAGCCAGCCTTCCTTCCACCGGGTCTCCGGTTTCTTCGCAGGTCTCACAGCTGGATAGGATTTTTGGCTCCTTCAGGTTTCTCCAGGATCTCTGGAATGGGTCTAGGGATCCCCATCCTATCCTAAAATTCAGGTACGAACAGCTGCCCTCACTAGCCAATGGCAGGACTAGCCCAAATACACATCCAAGCAGTGGTCCAATCTGGACCACTGGCAGGAACATTCAAGCATACCACTCAGACACATTGAAACCGGTTTATGGATTGGGACCAGACAATCCCAGCCAACATCCTGCCAGCAAAGACACAAAGCCCTCCAGTTGTCCGCCAAAAGCTTCGGCTTTCCTGGGCACTGGAAGTCCTTCTAAGGATTTTCCTGGCCTCACAGGCCAGGAAGAATGCCTAAGAACAAGATGGCAAAAGGACAAGCGAAAAAACTTGTGTTACGGCCATGTTTGACCAGTATCCACATGTGGTAAGGCAAAAGGAACAAGTTACTTACCTGTAACTGTTGTTCTCCAGCATGGGTCTGGCATGGATTCACATACTCATGAATATTCCCCGTCGCCAGGCCGGGAATCATCTGTAATGAAAAAAAAAATCAGTCTCAGTTTCGTTTCTGATCTGTCTTACTTAGTAGTAACCAATCACTGATCTCTGGGTCATACTGCCCCCAGCCAATGACTGCCCTCTACCCAAGCCCCTCCCCTGGCAGCCATCCTCAGATTTGGTAGCACCTAAAGTGGCAGTATGACCAAGTGAAGAGCCGCAGAGGGGAAGGAAGGAGGGTTCGCATGTGAATCCATGCCAGACCCATGCTGGAGAACAACAGTTACAGGTAAGTAACTTGTTCCTTCTCCAGCATGGGGTCTGGCATGGATTCACATGCTCATGAATATAAGAATACATAGCAGTATACACATGCACAACCACGGGAGGTGGCAAGAGGCTCAACATTAAGCAATACAACAACTCACATTAAGCATCTCTTACTTCCTCACCAGGCTCACCTTTAAGCGAACAGGTTGCGCAGCAATGCTTGGCCGACCCTGGACTCCTCCCTGGAGTCCTGATCGATGCAGTAGAATCTCGTGAAGGTGTGCGTCGACCTCCACGTAGCAGCCCTGCAGATGTCCAGCAGGGGGCACACCAGATAGGAACGCCGTGGTAGCAGCGATCGCTCTGGTCGAATGGGCTCTCGGACGGCCGGGCAGCGGTCGGTTTGCCAACCGGTGACAGTGCATGATGCAGCCGGAGAGCCATCTGGAAATGGAAGCCTTCGAGAGAGCCTTCCCTTGATTCACAGGTCAAAAGTTCACAAACAGCTGTGACGTCTTCCGAAAACTCTTCGTGCGGTCCACGTAGAACTTCAGCGCTCTAGCCACATCCAGCGAGTGCGAAGTCCTCTCGGCCGGAGACGACGGGAAGAAAACTGGCAACACCAAGGGCTTGTTGAGGTGGAAGTCCGACGGCACCTTGGGCATGAAGGAGGGGTGCGTCCTCAGCACCACCCTTGTGTCGTGAAAAGTCAAGTATGGAGGCTTGCAAGATAGGGCCTGGATCTGCCACTCATCGTGCGGAGGTGATGGCCACAAGAAATGCTGTCTTCCACAGCAGGAACTTCAACGGCGCCGAGTGCATAGGCTCGAATGCCCTCCCCCCCCCTGAGCCTGGTCAGCACTACGTTGAGTTCCCACGCCAGGGCAGGGGCCTTCACCGGCGGGAACGATCGGAATAGTCCCTTCATAAATTCCTTCACCAGGCGATGAGACCATAAGGACGCCCGTCCTGTAGTTCTGGTGTATCGGGAAATGGCAGCCAGATGTATTTTGATGGCGGCGTGAGCCAGTCCAGCTTTGGCCAGCGACAGTAGGTACGGCAATAACTGAGGGGCCGTAATCCGCAGAGGGTTAATCTTCTTTGCACGGCACCAGACAGAGAACCTCTTCCACTTAGGTCCATAACATTTGAGAGTTGAGGACGCCCTGGCTTTTGCAAAAACCTCTCTGCAGTCAGCCGGGATATCGTATCCTCCAAACTCTAGTGCTGCAGGAGCTAAGCCTGCAAGTACAGCGACACCGGGTCGTGATGGAGAACGGCGCCTCCTTCTCTGGAGAGAAGATCTGCGTCTGTCGTCAGCTTGATAGGTGGGGATGCTGAAAAGTCCAGGAGGTCCGGGAACCAGATATGTCTCGGCCACGCCGGTGCAACGAGGATCATCCTGCACCTGGACCTCTTGAGCTGGTTTATGAGACGGAGCAGCAATGGCAACGGGGAGTGGGGAAAGGGGGGGGGGGGGGAGAACGCCTACAGGAACAGGCCGTCCCAAGGGAACGAGAAAGCATCGCCCATGCTCCTCGGCTGGGCGAACCTGCTGGCGAACCTCTGGCACTTGGAGTTCGTTGCCGTCGCACGATCTGGGGTTTGCCCCATCGTTGGAAGAGCCGATCCACCTTGTCCTGGCGTAGTTCCCACTCGTGGCACGAGCGCAGCTCCCTGCTGAGTGAGTCGGCGATGGTGTTTTTTATTCCTGCCAGGTGGAAGGGAACCAGAAACATCCCCTGGGCGACAGCCCAGTGCCACAGATCCTGGCCCTACTCGGATAGGGCTGGGGATCTGGTGTCTCCCTGCTTCCGGATGTAGAACATCGTGGTGGTGTTGTCGGTGAAGATCCTCACCACTTTGCCCTTGAGGGACGGAAGGAACAATTTGAGCACCCAGAACACGGCTCGTAGCTCCAGGATGTTGATGTGAAGAGACCTCTCCTCCGGGAGCCAGAGACCTCTTGCGTGGAGATCTCCAGTGTGGGCCCCCACCCCTCCAGGGAGGCATCCGTCGTTACCGTCTCCTGATATGCTGGGGCCTGAAAGTCCATGCCTGCCGAGAGGTGCGGACGGGCACCCCACCATAGAATCGCCCGACGGAACTCCTCGTCGAGCGAGATCCTGTCTTCGAAGCAGCCTGCCGCTTAAATCCAGCAGCCGTCGAGGAACTCTTGTAGCGGACGCATCCGAAGTCTGCAAAGGGGCACAAGGCAGATGCACGAGGACATCATCCCGAGGAGGGACTTGATGGACCTCACTCTGGCCACCTCTGTGGCTAATGTGCGCTGCACCCTGCCCAAAATGGCCTTCGTCCTTTCTTCCGACGGAGATGCCAATCATCTCACTGTATCGAGCTTCGCTCCCAGAAACAGTGCCACCTGCGACAGGACCAGACGGGATTTGGGGTAGTTGATGGCGAAACCCAGCTCCGTGAGCAGGTGGACGGTCCTCGCTGTGTGTTAGAAGGCGAGTTCTCTTGACCTTACACGGATTAGCCAGTCGTCCAGGTAGGGGTAGACGTGGATTCCTTGCAGGCGCAGCCGCGCCACCACGGGTGCGAGGCACTTTGTGAACATCCGGGGTGCCGACTTTAATCCGAACGACAGGGCTCTGAATTGGTAGTGACGCCCCTGGACTACGAATCTGAGGAACTTTGTGACCTTTTAGAATGGGGATGTGGAAGTAAGCATCCTCCAGGTCCAGTGACTATAGGAAGTCGCCCTCCTCCGGCTGTCCCAGCACGTGCTGGACGGTGACCATCCTGAATTTGTTCCCTGATGTACTTGTTCAACCGACGCAGGTCCAGGATGGGGCGCCAACCGCCTGTCTTCTTTCGGACGAGGAAGTATCTTGAGTATACTACGGAGCCCAGGAGCCTCTTGGGGACGAGCTCGATGGCCCCCTTCCTGAGCATCGCCCTTACCTCCTCCAGCAGTTGAAAGACGCGATTCTCCTTCCTGGCCACGGGAGGAATGCACGGACACATCTTTTGAAATTCCAGCGAGTGTCCGCGGGCCAGGGTGTCCAGCACCCAACGGTCGGAGATAGACTCCCACACGCTGACGAACTTCGTCAGCCGGCCTCCCACCGGGGTGCTTCGGTGGGGGCCCGACGCAACGGCCGGTTCAGTCCTGCTTGGAAGAGGCCTTGCCGCTTGGCCTCCTTGCCGACGGCGGTGAGACCCTCCTTGCTTGCCTGTAGGCCTCCTGGGACCAGGAGCGGGCCGCCTGGTGGTAAGTAGAAGATCCGCCGCTGGATCCTTTGGAGGCTCCCTGTCTGCCTCCAGAGCTCCGAAAGGGCCGCCGTTGCTGAAGGACTCCTAGGGCTCGGGCTGTTTCCGTGTCGGTCTTGATGGCCTGGAGGGACTCATCCACCGTCTTTCCAAACAGGTTGTTGCCGTTGAACAGCATGTCCAAAACTCTGGTCTGGACGTCCTGGCGAAAGTCCGTCGCCTTGAGCCATCCTCGTCGTTGGAGGCAAATCCTGTTGCCCAGTTGGCGAAATCTGGCATCGGCAATGTCCGTTGCCACCGTTATGGCGTGATCCGATGCCACCTCTCCTTCCTGCAGAATCTGTAGGGCCTCCGCCCTCTTGTCATCCTGTAGGTAGTCTAGCAGAGGAGCTATCTTGAACCAAAGCTCCCTGTCGTAACGGGCCACAATCGCTAAGGCATTGGCCGCCTTAATCGTCGTCACCGCCGACGAGATGAATCGTCGTCCCATGGAGTCCAACTTCTTCCCCTCGCTGTCCGGCGGGGAAGTGGAAGTTGAAGCCGCCGCACCCGCTGCTTTCTTCTTGGGCGCTGCCAGAGATGACAGAGTCCGGCGTGGGCTGGGCCCTGAGGCACAAGGGGGCGGCATCGGGGACCCAGTACTTCTTCTCGTACCTGTCCCTCTTGGCGGGTGTCGTGGAAGGGTTCTTGAGGATAGCCAGCCCCTCGTCCCAGATGTCGTCGAGCAACGGCACTGCGAGAACCGTCTTTCTCTTGGCCTCTCGTCGTTGGTAAAGAAACCCTTCATTTTTCTGTTCCTCAGGGCAGAGCTGGAAGAGCTCTGATGCCTTTGTTATCATGGTGTGAAAAGAGCTAATTTCATCAGGTGGAGAAGCCCGGGGGGGGGAGGGGTTTGGGGGGCGGTGATGACGGGATGTCCGTTGTGTCATCGCCGCCGTCCGTCCCCGTATCCATCGCCGTAGCCTCTCTAGGGTCCGGCGCAGGGTCCACAGGCCTCGTGGGAACGAAGGGCGGAGCGGTGTGGACTCTCCTCCGCTTGTTCGGAGGGCTTCCTGACTGGCCTGGTTCTGGATCCTCTGCCGGGGTCCGTGGTAACCTCGTCCTTCTCAGTACATAAGGATTGGATCGCCAACAAAATGGCCACCAAGCTATCCTGGGGCATGGGTAATGGCTGCGACGGACGGGATGGCTGCTCCACTGGGCCCTCATCATCGCCGATCACATCAGCGGGAACCGTCCCCTGGGATCGAACCTTCTTGAAACTCTCGTTGAGGCCAATGAACCTCTCGTTGAGGCCTTGCACGGTTTCCACCGGATCCTCCTCGGAGGCTGAATCCGAGTCCGTAATGGCCAATACCCCCCCCTCTTTTTCTGTCGGGGTCTTCACGATGGTCTGGAAAGAGGATTCCCTCCATGGCGGCAGGGAAACTCTGGGCCCTGAGGCCACCTCCACTGGCGTAGCCTCTGCCGGCTTCGCCAGGGCCGCTGCGACAACCTCGATAGAGGCCTTTGCCGGGTGGATCAATGCTCTCACCACCTTAGTTGAGTCCTGGGCCTTCGCTCTGGGGGGGGAGGGTCATCGCCTCGCTCCCCCTCGGCTCCCTTCGAGACCGAGGCCTCTCCAGAAGCTTATCCGGGTTCTCAGATTTCCTCTTCCCCGAACCAGAGCGATGGCTCGTGGTTGATCGTGCCGGGGAAGTCGCGCCCTGCCTGGCAGCCGAGGAGCCCGACCTTTCGGCGCTCCTGGTGCCCACGGACTCGCGGTGCTTGGCCTTCTGTTGGGCCCCCGTCACAGAAGACCGCTCAGACTTTTTCTTCGCCTTCTTACCTGCTGTGCCTTTCTCCAGCCAGACGGCGAGGCGGGAACGATGATCTTGCTTGGTTCGTTCCGACAGGTTCTTGCAGAACGCACAGTCCTTCTCCACGTGCGTCTTGTCCTCATGAAGGCAGTAGACACATCTCGAATGCTCGTTCTCCTTGAAAACATTTTGCAATCTGCATCCTGGGCAGCTCCTGAACCGCTTGGATCCGGGCCATGTCCGTTGAGGTAGGCCACAGATCTTCTGGAATCCTCCAAGAAGCGTAACTCGACGAAAACTTCACTCTTGAGGGGCGTAGAAGAATTCCAAAACGGGTCCCCGTTGTCGGAAGTAGAAACGGTGGAGCTTGAGGCTCGATTAAACGAAAAAAAAGAGAAAAATCTCCTGAAAAAGCGCGAAAAAGCAGTAAAAGTTCGAGAGCTAAACACGAGGTCTCCCAACACTTGAACGTGCGGTATAAATCTGAGGATGGCTGCCAGGGGAGGGGCTTGGGTAGAGGGCAGTCATTGGCTGGGGGCAGTATGACCCAGAGATCAGTGATTGGTTACTAAGAAAGACAGATCAGAAACGAAACTGATACTGATTTTTTTTTCTTTACCGAGGATTCCCGGCCTGACGACGGGGAATATTCATGAGCATGTGAATCCATGCCAGAACCCATGCTGGAGAAACAAAGTTCCCAAAAGTAGGAAAAAGTCACTGCTGCCACGAGCTTATTCTTTTAGCACACCTAGAGTAACCAAAAATCCTGAGTGTTAGCCTAGGGCAAAATAAAAATGTACCCCATTGATTGCAGCGTAAGCTGCATAGTACAATAATAAAAAGTTACAAGTGAAACCAAATTAACCAAAAGTAGTAACAGTAACACGATTGAGGGAAACAATGTTTCCCAGTACGGACAGGACAGCCTGAAGGACATGCCAGTTTCCCCATAACATATGAGCAAAAGCCAGTGTAGTGAAGCTTAAGGCTTCACTGCACTGCAAAAAGAGCAGGTCAGAATCAAAAATAGAAGCACAAAGTTTGGGGGTTCCATAAAGATGGAAGGAAAGGTGCAGTAAAGAGAAATCTTCCCTAACAGTCACGAGTCACCCTTGTCCATCAATTCCAATGTGTCATCCACCACTTGGTTCTGTCATTGATTGGATAATTTAAGGAACCAACTCTTGCTCTTTGGAAGACTTGTCCTTTTCACTTTTCTGCTGGCTTCACAGAGGATTGCCTGCCAGCAACAACTTTTAAGCTCCAAAGTACTATCTTTCTCTGTGACCAATCCAGTGGTGAAACGCCACTTAGACTGGTTGTCTAACCCATTTGCCCCCATGAATTCCCATTGCCCCCAATGGAATCTTAATGCCCGTGGTCCTAGTAGCTAGCTGCCATTAACCATTTGAACATATGGCTCAGAGAGATAATCACTTGGTGAGATGGAAAAACACTTTTGTAGTAGCCGTTGCCTTGATGCATCGGGGAGATCCAGGCCCTTTCCCCACAAATATTAAGCAGACCTATGGATTACCCTTTCCTTATTTTTCAAACGTTTTCAGATTTTCCCCTTTTTCCCTTATCCTTCCTCTGACCCAGAAAGGGTCCTTCACTGACTGTATGTGGGGCTGGCACTTTAGTTTCATCTTGACAGAACTAGGGCATTTAGAACCCTCAGAAAGACATTGCCTTCAAGGGCCTCAATAAAAGGTGTGCTTATGCGTTGAGGAGCCTTGATAGCCAGGTGAATAGTCTCCTGCTTTATCAGCCCAGGGTCTTCCCTTCTCCAGAGTGCCTCCATGCCCAGTTGGCTTTTCAGTGCCTTTTCCCTTGGGATGTTATTACTAAAGAAGCAACTAGGGCCACACCATCAGCCGTTTGCAAACATTACTTTGATGACTGGTCCCCTCAGATTGGCCAGGCAGTCCTTAAGGACTTGCTGAGTTAGCATTGGAGCCATCTTCTATGGTGCACCAAGTGCTTTAGAATCTACCAAAAGGTATGGAGGAAAGGCGGACAGGACATAGGAGTAACACATCGTTACTTAATGTAGTGACTACCGGACTCCTAGTCCGCCCACCGTTCCTCTTAAATTTAGCCATCAGTCAGCATACTGACTGATACAGATAGAAAGTGTCTGAGGAATGAACCCTGGGGCTGGTTTTGTTGAGGCAGCCCATGACTGTGCATGCACCTGGCATGTCATAAAACCCAAAACAAATATTTATGTACTGAAACAATTGCTCTGGTTCCTCTCCAAAGTATGGCAGAACAACAAGTTACTTTCCAGATAATAACGTTCTTTTGACTGGACGTTCCTCCAACGTATTCCACATCTGTGACATGTAATGTCCACAGAAATTTTTCGGCAGAGGGCGTCCTGCGTCGAGTCGATGTCCCTCAAAGCCCTCCGTCGAGGGCGACGTCATTGGATGTTATAAGTAGGACGCACGGCACCCGTAGCCTCAGTTCATGTTTTTTCCCTCCACAACATGTGCCAAAACCGCACACCAAGCCTTCATGGCTGCACATAGCCTTGTGGGAACGCAAGCTGCAATAGCATAAGAAATTCTTCAGAGGGGCAGGCTGGGAAGGCGATGTGGAATACGTTGGAAAAAACATCCAGTCGAAAGAACGTTACCAGTTGGTAAGTAACTTGTTCTTCGAATGGATTGTGTCCTCCAACATATTCCACATCTTTGACAGACTCCCAAAGCAGTATCAGTGAACGGAGGAGGAAGAATTTGGATATACCCAATCAGACGGCAGAATAGAGCACTGCTTTACCAAAGGCCAAATCTTGACCATGGAAAGCATCCAGGGAGTGATGCTTGACAAAGGTGTGGCTGGAAGACCATGTTGCAGCACCACACTTTTTTTTTTTTACAGGAACTCCCCTTTGTAGGGCTGTGGATGTACCCACGCCCCTGGTGGAGTGAGCCTGCAAACCCTCAGGAGGGTCCTTGCCAGCCAATCGGTAACACTCAGCAATGGTGAGGATAATCCACCTAGACAAGGCCTGGTAACAGCCTGGCCCAATCAGTGTCCAGTGTATCTCTCAAAAAGTTGGTCGTCCACTCTGACCCTGGACATACTAGAAATATAAAAGCTCAAAGCTGTCCTAGGGTCCAACCTATGGAGTCTCTCCTCTTCCTTACCAGGATGCAGGGACGTCATTTGGGGGTCGCCAGAGGTCGCAAGAGCGACCGCTGACGATTGGCCAGCGACCTCTGTCAATCTCTTGCGACCTCTGGCATCCGTCCAATCAGAGGAGGGGGCGTGGCCACAGGGATCTTCATTCCGTGCTGTGTGTTGCTTGTCCTCCATTTTGGCGTGGTTTCTGTTTTAAAAGATGTGCGCGGCGTGCTCCTGAGCTCCTCCGGAGTCCTGTGCCGAAGGCCCAGTGAGTACAGTCTCAGGTCGGGGTGGGCTGGCTGTGTGTGAGTCGGGGCGGGTGTGTGCCTGGGGATTTGTTGCTGCGGCGTGTGTCTGTGCACAGCCCTCGCCTGCGGCCACGGCGCCGCCGCTGCAGGCCCAGGCTGACTGAGGTCGGGTGTGTGGGTCGGGTGTGTGTGCTTCGCACACGGGGCATCAGCGCAATGCAAAACATATTCTCTCATTCTCCATATGATCTTGGTACTGAATCTTCGCTCCACGCTTCCTATGATCGATGTTTACTTTATGCCAAATGATGACTGCACTATTTCTACTGTTACTCTCACTATCCATGTAATCTCTTTTCTCCTTGTAATACTATTTTGGCAGTTGAGATACAGTGCGCCAAAATGATTTGGCCAGGATCACACAGTTTGCTTAGTGGTGAAATGGGAACTAGATGGGAATTTAAAGCAGGCTGCAAATTAGACTCTAAATCAAAAAGCTTCACAGATGTAATTGTTAGAAAATGTGAAGTTTCACAAAATCACTCGTGTTTGTCAAATAAACACACCTCATTAAAATAAGGGACACTGTTTCAGAATGTTGTTTTTTCTAACTCATGTTAATTGTCTTGAGAAAAGGCACAGGTGTATGAAGCTAATGTGAGCTTTGTGTGGGGTTTCAGAAACACATACATCTATGTACCAAGACATTATGTGTGTTATATAACTTATGAGAGCGTTCTTGGAAACTAAAAACACTTCAATGATTCGCTCATTATAAAGAACACGCTCTGGTGATAATAAGGAGCAAGTAAGTGTCTGAGGCCCCAATGGACTGTATTCGACTATCTGGGGCATTGGCGACTGGCAATCTCTCTATGCCATGCCTCCTTTCATCGGGGGTCTGGTGGTGAGCAACAAGCTGTCAGGGTCCCATGAGCAGTGTGTGCTTATTACACTCCAATAAATGAACATGTGGCCCTGTTGAGGCTTGATGGTCTAAGCTAGAATTTCAACCTGCACCCTCAACGGGTGGACTGGCAGACATCAAGAGTCTCTTTGTGTGCAACGACAGAACGTGTCCCTGTCTGTGCGTGCTGATGCCTAAGAAATATCCCTTGCTAGGAGTACCCATTGAGTGAACTGGTTTTCAAGTACCCCTATTTGCAATGTGTGTCCTTCATTTCATTTCACTAACTGAGATATATCGATCATGTTATCCGAATTAACTACTGAGTAAAGCATAAGGGTAATTCAAAAATTATACCGCAAATGCCATAATGGTACACGTACGTTTTTTACAGCTACAAACTGTTCTTGCACTGAAATTCTTCAGTTTTACAAGCAGAACCGAGACGACCGTGGGGATTTTTGTTCATACACTTCCCATGGCAACATGGACCTTGACACATTGCTACATATGATGATCCATTCGTGTATGAAATGTCACAATATAGTGATATCGTAACCATATTTTTCTTAGTGTATTGAGTGATAATGCTTTACGATGCCACTTGTCACGCGGGGGCGTGGTCAAATGACATCACTCGGTGTGATGTCACACGGGGGCGTGGTCAAATGACATCACTTCCTGTGATGTCACTCTTGGGGGCGTGTCATTGTGATGTCACTTCCGCTACCCCTGGCATTTTGGTGAAATGACGTCCCTGCCAGGATGAGGAGGATAGAAAGCAGGAAGTACCACCTGCTGGCTCAAATGAAACTCAGACACTACCTTCGATAGGAAGGAAGGACGTACACCCAGTACAACCGTATCCCTGTGGAACACACTAAAGGGTGGATTAGACGAAAGTGCCTGCAACTCGCTCACTCTGCGAGCAGATGTAACTGCAATCAAGAAAACTGTCTTGAAGATTAACCGTCTCAAAAGGACAAGAGTGCAAAGCTTCAAACGAAGCACCCATCAAGAATTTCAAGACTAGATTCAGATCCCAAACCAGCACCTGAAAAGGGTACTGCGGGAACACATTTGTGAGCCCTTTTAGAAACTGGGTAGGTCTCCAGAGGAAGTTGAATGCCCTAAAGGCCTACATTGACGAGATTTGGAAATTAACAGAAAAATCTTGAGATCCTAATCCTAAACAATCTAAAAGGCTCACAGAACAAAAATTAAATCTTTAAATGGAAGTTGGGGCAAGAAGAAATAAAGCATGTCAAATGCAGTAGATATTTGGGAACATACATTAACGCAAGTATAAATGACGATCCGATGACAAAAAGGATTGCGAGTCAATGTAAACAATTGACAGCACAAGGGGCCAAAATCCACAAAAAGTATGGCAAGTTTTCATATACTCCAGTGTTAAACTTCTATAAGAGCAAAGAGCAATGCTTTCCGCTCCATATACTAACACCGGTGTTAACCGGTGTTAGTATATGGAGCGGAAAGCATGATTGGGTGTCCAAACAAGCTCTGGGGAAGATGTGAAGGCATTTTCTAGAAGAGAATTTTCCAACTGGCCCAAGGCTTTCCAACTACTTGCATACGATACAAAATGAGTCTCTCAACCTTAAATGCGAGAATCATGTGGAGCACTTTAGCATTGTACAGCAAGACTGCCACAGAAGCCAACATACCACAATTTGAGATCATGTGGGAAACTGAAAATGGAAAAAAAAGATCTTACAAAGATGGAGTCGTATGTAAAAACATCCTAAGCCAATTGAACACAGATGAAACATTAAATTACAATCCAAATGCAGTTAAAAATAAATTATTCCAACAAGATTGGATTGAGACAATTGAAAAACTTGAACACAAATGCATGAAAAACAGACCAATGGAAGCAAGAGAGCTGAACTGTACAGCCAAATACCTTGAAATATTCCCCTGCAAGCGCCTGCGATACTTGAGGTTCAGATTGAATTTATTTGCTACTAAAGAGATCCAAAAACTAAGACATGAACCTGGAAGTGAAGACAATTGTCGATTCTGTACTAAGTCAGAAGAGACGTTGAAACATCTCGTATTAGACTGTTCTGACTTGAAAGATATAAGAACACAGTATTTAGGTGCGGAACTGGCGAAATTCAAGACATAGAGCCGTGAAGAATGGTGCATCAAACTCCATAATGGTGACTCCAAACGACAAACTGTAGCGCTAGCACTTTATCTCGATGAAATAAGTTGCTGTTGAGAAATGATGTATTGAATAATGAAGGTTGCAATAATGATTGAGGAGAAAGTGAAGAGGAAGTCTTGCGAAGTAAAAAAGTTTTAAATATAAACTGAATCCATAAAGTCAGAATTTAATGCAATGAGTGCACGTTTAGTGATAAGTTATTGCATATTTTACCTTTTCTTTTCTCTCCCTTTTATGATGAGGTAGTTCTTTGTTTATTATCTTTCTTTTGTTTATTTTCAGTTTATCTGAATTGTTTAATTTGCGACACCTATAAAAGGTTATATTTTTTTCTGCGATGTTTTCTTATTTTTTCTTTTGTTGTTTATGTCGAGGTTCGATTTTAGTAATAGTTCAAGTCTGTAATTTATTTTTTTAAGTTTGCAACAAACTAATAAAATAAAAAATATAAATAAAAAAGAAACTGGGTAATCAAAGGAATCTTAAAATAAGAACATTCTTCAAACGAACGCTTAAAAATAGACAGCGCTGCCATGTAACCTTTAATGGTACCTACTTGAAGACCCCTGTCGGCCAAAGAAAGCAAGAATGAAAGAACACTGACAAGGATCGACATGGTTACCCCTGCACCAGTCTCAAAACTTACACTGTTAGGCAAGATCGTATGCAATACCCATAGGGTGCACTACAACAACCCTGACCTCCTGGCAATAGTAACCCAACCTTTGGTATAAGTCTGTACTACACAGGTTAGTAGTGTGGACGAGTAGCCAGGCTTATCTCAAGAGGGGTCAATGTGAGCTGTAGGGGAGTTAAACAGAGATTCACAGTGACAAGTATTCAAGCAAATACTTACACACAGTGTTTCTTGCTAAAACAATTATTAAAGGGATGGTCTAGTAAAAATTTTTATTTAAAAAATAGATAGGCCACATAAAAAAAAATATACTAGCATCCTCCGTTTTAAAACTTCCTATGTAAAATCTTGAGCTATTCAAGCTCAAAATTCGAAAAAGCAAGCACAGGGGCGCCGCCATTTTGTGAAATGGAGGCCCTCCTGTGCTGGCTTTTGCTTTTGCAGCACTAATGAAGTAAAAGCCAGCCAGCTGTAGTAAACAAAAGCTACCGCTGGGTGGCTTTCCCTTCATTAGTGCCGGGACTCGGAGGACGCGGACCGGAGACCAGAGCAGGAAAGCTGCAGCTGAATCTCAGTAAGTGCTATTTATTTTTTTTACAAAAAATAAGCACTAGCTGCGTTTTTTTTTCTAAGTTTTCCGGGCTGGAGGAGCCCGGAAAACTTAGAAATAAAACCGCAGCTTTAAAAACGTTGTATTTATGTTATTGTGTTGGAAAACGCTGCGGTTTTAAAACTGCAGCGTTTTCCAACACAACCGCGTTGTGTCTGCCTGAATCTGCTTTACCATTTGGGGCTCACGGGCTCCCCACGGGGAGCCCGAGAGCCCCAAATGGAAAAGCATATTCAGGCAGACAACGCGGCATTGCGGAAAACAACCACGTTGTGTCTGCCTGAATCTGCTTTCCCATTTGGGGCTCTCGGGCTGGAGCCCGAGAGCCCCAAATGGGAAAGCAGATTTAGGCAGACAACGCAGCATTTAGCATTTCCCATTTGGGGCTCTCGGGCTCCCCACGGGGAGCCCGAGAGCCCCAAATGGGAAATCAGCTGCAGGTAGAAACACTACGCGGCATGTAAACATAACCGCGTGTGTTTCTGCCTGCTGTGGCTTTCACTTTGGGTCTCCGGTGCTCCCCTGGGAGAACCGGAGACCCAAAGTGATAGCCATAGCAGGCAGAAACACACGCGGTTGTGTTGGAAAACGCTGCGGTTTTAAAACTGCAACGTTTTCCAACACAATAACGTTGTATTTATGTTCGCGGTCGCTTCAAAAGCGACCGCAAACATAAATACAACGTTTTTAAAGCTGCAGTTTTATTTCTAAGTTTTCCGAGCTCCTCTAGCCCGGAAAACTTAAAAAAAAAACGCAGCTAGTGCTTATTTTTTGTAAAAAAAAATAAATAGCACTTACCGAGATTCAGCTGCAGCTTTCCTGCTCTGGTCTCCGGTCCGCGTCCTCAGAGTCCCGGCACTAATGAAGGGAAAGCCACCCAGCGGTAGACTTTTGTTTACTACAGCTGGCTGGCTTTTCCTTCATTAGTGCCGCAAAAGCAAAAGCCAGCACAGGAGGGCCTCCATTTCACAAAATGGCGGCGCCCCTGTGCTTGCTTTTTCGAATTTTGAGCTTGAATAGCTCAAAATTTTACATAGGAAGTTTTAAAACGGAGGATGCTAGTATATTTTTTTATGTGGCCTATCTATTTTTTAAATAAAATTTTTTACTAGACCATCCCTTTAATTGATTTACCAGTCAGTTGATATAAGCCTTCTTCAGAAGGGAGCACTGTAAAACACCACACAAACATACTTAAACTATTAACTCTCAAGTTCAGAATCAGTAAATACCCATTTGGGATGGCATACAGCAGAGGTGACTTTAATTGCTAGAGTGTTGTTGACATTAATGTATTACTGTAGGCATTCAGAATTAGTTAAGAGCAAGTCGAAGGAAAAGATTATTAGAGCAAACAAGATACCACAAATATTTCTTAAGCAGGCAAATACTTTCAGATCCCCCAATAAGAGTCATTCAGTTAAAACAGGCTGAGCCAAAGTCAATACACAAGAGTCTATATGGGCTGAAGCACTTCTTTGAAGTTAAGTAGAAAAGTCTTTGCACAATGATTCAGATGTCTTTGAAGAAAAAGATTAATCAATGTGGGGCCACAAGCTATTAGACTTTTGAGTAGTAGAAGATGAAAGCAACTCTACAGCAAGAGGTAAGTTCTCTTAGACTTTGTACAGTAACTTTAAAATGAAGAAAAGATGCAGCAGATGACTCCTGTTCCCGTGCAGCTCTGCCGATCTCACTGTTCCTGGGCCTCAGTCATGGGGACAAGAGGGAGGACATCGGGGGACTCCTGCAACGCACTGGGACGGTCAAAACTTGCAACTGGCAAACTTCACTTTCAGTGGCTGCTCAGCGTTTCAGCTCCTCACGTCTACCGCAAATAGCAACACTGTGGTTCCTGGCTGTCGAGATGGACTTTCCTTGCTTCTGGGGTCCCGCACTCTGTTGAGGGGGCTCAAGCGTAGCCAGTCCTGCTTCTTGGGAATCCAGAGGATCTTCCAAAAGCTCTAGGCCAGCTTAAAAGCAGTGCACACAATCTGGTGTTCCCCTCCCTGGCTATACGGTGTCCAGCAGCAACTCTGGAAATTCAACCAGCTCCGAGATGGATGCCCAGGTGCCTTACTTTGGAGTGGATTGGTCCCACCAACTCAAAAGGGACAAGTCGTCCTTGCAGGGGCTTCTCGGTCGATGCAAACCTAGCGTTTCAGCACTGCAGCATGGCTTCACCGGGCAAACCAATGGTCCAGAAGTTGCAGCAGACGTCCTCTTCAAGCTTCTTCGGTTCCTTCATCAGGTGGTCGACGGTGCCTTCCAAGCCAAAGGACTCACCTTTTATTCAGTTCTCTCCCCTTCATTCTAGCCTAGCTGTCAATCACCCAACAGGGTAGCTGTACTCAGTTAGCCGGCCAATCACCACAGAGTGCATTTGGGTATCCTAAGAGACTAAGCAGAGGGAGTTTGGGCACCTCCCTCACTTCCTGCCTACCCCAGACACTCGGAGCCAGAGGCGGGTTTCACTCTCAGAATGCCCGGGGACATACTCCAAGTGGCCACAACCATACTGTGATCAGATAACGACATGGGCTCCAGATCGGTCTTAATCAGTGGATGGCTAAAGGATGCAGAGGCAAAGACCGAATGGTGATTTGTGTACGTGACAATAATGGGAGAAAGCCTTATTGGTGGGATATTGCGAGCGCCAGACATCGATTAGGTTAAGTTCCTTCAGGGAGCGTGTCAATGTATTTGTGACCATGACAATTACAGGATGTGTATTCGTTGTTGATCTTTCTAAAGTACCGTCCATGACCAAGTTCACATCTCCCATGAGAAGAATCTTGCCCTTGCACACTGACTTGAGTCTTAAGGAAGGACATCATGAATGGGTCCTGAGCAGAGTTGAATGGGTAGAATAAGGCAATTGTGACTCTTAACCTGAAGGTCTCCTAACTATTATATACCTGCCTGTACAATCTTTCTTACTAAAGAAATCTTGAAAGGACACCTGTTAGGGAGAATTCTCAGAAATGTGTTAATTACCTCCACCTTGGAGACCCCCAGCAACTTTGCTGGATTTTGAGGACTTTTAACCTGGAGAGAGTGGGACCCTTTTTCCCCACTCTCTCATGTATTTTAATGGGAATTTGACCTCTGTTTCTTTTGGTTGTGGAGTCTGAAAAACTCCATAGGCATCATCTTTTACATTGCGTCACACAGTACCTTCAGTGCAGTGACACAGGGAAGTCTTTCAGATTTCCCAAAGGTTTAACTACCTTCTCTGGGATAAACTACCGTTTCCCAGAGCAGTAAAGTGAAATTGAATTTACTTACCATTGTAGCTTTCTAGACCCAGCACACACTCTTACAATAGAGTGCTGGAGGTGTTACCTAGTATCCCCTTTGTCTAGCTTGTCATGTAACATATTTTCCAGGTTACCCTTTTCTCATTGAATAGCTGTTGGCAGTGGTTTTGTTTAAACTACCATGGTGTGCATTTACCGCGGGTTGCGTTCACAGCCACGGTAAAGCACCCGTGGGTGCCATATTTGTCAAAATGGTCCTGGTCTTTTTTTGCCATTTCTTTGTGGAAAGGCCCTTCTTGAGATTTACTCTGCGCGCCAAACCAGGTTTGGTCCCTTTGTTCGTTTGCTATCAGGTAATATTATCCCCATATATATGGTCGCCGTAAATATCTCCGGGAAAAGGTTGTGGCGATATTATATGGGTGACCATATATATGGGGACAGGGGCAAAAAAAAAAAAAAATACGTTTGGGGGTAGCGGGGGTGTCCCCGCATGTTCCATGCAATAATGTCGCCACAAAGAACGGCAATTTTTCCGCGATATTTTTGCGGCAACATTATTACATGGAACCGTTCGTTTTGCCTTTGGCGCGATTCACGAGTGAAGCCCGCCTCTGGCTCCAGGGTGTCTGGCGGGGGCAGGAAGTGAGGGAGGTGCCTGAAACTCCATGTGCTTACTCCCCTAGGAGAGCCAAATGCACTCTGTAGTGATTGGCCGGCTGACTGTCTGGCAAGGACATCCACCCTGCTCAGTGACTGACAGCTAGGCTGGAATTAATGGGAGCAAGCTGCATAAAACGCAAGGCTTTTTGGCTTGGAAGGCAAAATTGACCACTGACAGAGGAATCCGAAGAAGAACTTTAAGACGCCTGGTGCAACTCCTGGACCGTTGGTTTGTCTGGTGAAGTGCTGCTGCTTTGCTGAAACTCCAAATTCATATAGCCCCTGAAAGGACGACTTCTCCCTTTGAGTTGGTGGGACCAATCAACTCCAAAGTAAGCCACCTGGACATCCTCTCAAAGATGGTCGAAGTATCCACTGCAGTCGCTGATGGCACTGGATAGCCCCGGAGAGTAACACCAGTTTGTGTGCGTTGCTTTTAAACTGGCCAAGAGCTCCAGGACGATCCTCCGGACTCCCAGGAAGCAGGACTGACCAAGCCTGAGCCCCAACAGAGTGCAGGACACCAGAAGCAAGGAAAGCACATCTCAGCAGCCAGGAACCGCAGTGTTGCTATTTGCGGTAGACGTGGGGAGCTGAAACACCGAACAGCCACTTGTTCAAAGTTTGCCGGTTGCGAGCGGTGACCGTCCCATTGCAGTGCAGGAGTCCCCAGAAGTCCTCCCTCTTGTCCCCACGACTGATGCCGAGGAACAGCAAAAACATTCTAAAGCCATTCTCCTTGGCGACGTCAACCTAGGCCTCCTGGACAGCAAGGATTCAGGGGCCAAATCCCTTGATTCAGCCCTCAAGGCACTAGGCTACAAGAACACCATCTTTAGCCCAACTCACACCCAGGGCAGAACTCCGACTGTATCGCACAGCATAACTGTCCACTCATCACTGGAAACACTCCCACCCCATGGTCTGACCACCATATAATCACCTTCAGCCTCCCCACCACCAGCCCCTCCACTCCGACACCGAACCCCTGCCACCCTGCCTCGCAAGAAGCTCCCATCAGCTCACTAAGGAAAGGCTACTGCCCTTCCTCCAAGGCCCAGCCTTCAGACCACCTTTCTCCACAGACCCAGAAACAATTGCAACAGCCTATGATGTTGCCATCAAAGCAGCCATCAACTCCATTGCCCCACTTGGAAATCCAAACCCACCACCAACTCCTGGTTCACCCCGGACCTTCTCATACTCCACAACGAAAAAAAGGCTGCACTTACAGTGGCAAACGTCCCACTCTGACAAAGATAATTTGATCTTTAAAGCCCGCTCTACCAAATACAAAAAGGCAATCGCCCTAGCAAAGCCCAAATCTTTTGAATCTAGAATCTCGGAAGCCCAATCTAGCTCAAAATAAATCTTTGCCATCTTCAGGGAGCTAGAGACACCCACACCCGCCCCCCAGAATTCCACCAAAGACAAAGCCTGGTGCGATGAAATGCAAACGGCCATGCAAACCAAATTGAGCATTCTCCAAAACAAAATACTAGCCACTAAACAAGCCCTGCCTAATACGCACATCCCTATCCCACCACCAGCGTCGGGACCCCCCTTTTTCCTTCACATCCATACAGGCAAAAGACATCATCATAATGCGGAATATCAAACCCTCTAACTGTAAAGGTGATGCATGCCCAGCCACCATCAAGGACTGTACTGAAGCGCTAGCTCCCTTCCTGCCAGCCTTTGTCAATGCCTCCTTTGCCACAGGGAAAGTCCCCACCTCCCTCAAGGAAGCCTGGGTCTGCCCTCTCTTAAAAAAAAAAAAAAAAACAACTCTCGACCCCACATCCCCTAACAACTATAGACCCATCACCACTGTCCCATTCCTCCTCAAAATACTGGACAAAGCTGCCTACCTGCAGGTTCAGCACTTCATTGAAGAGAACAAACTCCTGGGACTCCAATCTGGTTTTCGCCCTAGACACGGGACTGAAAACTCCCTACTTGACCTGAAAAACCAGATGGACGATGCCAGACATGGGCAAACCTACACTTCTCTTACTTCTTGACCTATCCGCGGCCTTCGATCTTGTAGATCATGACTTCCTATGCCACCACCTCCCCTCCACTGCCAAGTTCTCCTCTGACACCACTGCATGGATCACCTCCTTCCTACATGACGGAACCATGCAAGTATTCTCTGACCTAGCCTCCGCCTCACCCACCTTCATACCCTGTGGTGTGCCCCAAGGCTCTCGCCTCTCCCCCACCCTTTACAACATCTTCACACAACCCTTCTTCTTCATCCTCGACAGTATGGGTATTTCCTACACCAACTACTCCGACGATACCAGTTAGGGTGTGGAGGATCTGGGTAACGACACTGACTCCATGACCCTTATCAACCTCTACAACACCATCCAAGCCTGGATGGCAGACAATGGACTATGCCTCAACTCGGACGAGACCAAACTCCTCCTGATAGGTTCCCCCGACACGCTAAAAAATCTAGACTCCCAATTCAGTCACTTCACCATCGACACCATCAAAATACCTGTCTCAGACTCAGTCAAAACTCTTGGAGTCTATTTGGATTCCAAACATTCCATGGACAGACAAGTCAACGCAATAGCCTCCTCAGCTGCATATCAAGCTAAAACTAATCAACGCAGTCAGGCCCTTTTCTCTCCAAAGAGAACTGCACAAACATAGCCAGAGCCATCACTGGCTCCAGGCTAGACTACTGCAATGTACTCTTTCTAGGGACACCCAATAAAAACCTGGAGAGGCTACAAGTCATACAGAATAGTGCTCTCCGTGCAGCCCAAGGAATTGCTAAAAGAGAACACATCTCGGAGGCCAGAAAACTAGCCCACTGGCTCCCAATAAAGGAAAGAATCGTCTTCAAAGCTCTGACACTGACCCACAAGTGCATTCACCTCACTGCCCCAGTTTACCTCTCACAAAGGATCCACCCAGTCTCCTCTACAAGGCCACCCAGATCACCCTATACCAACATGCTCTATGTGCCACTAGTAAAAAGAGCCAGAGCGGGTGGTTCCAGCTTCCCACATCTTGCACTCACACACTGGAATGCCCTACCTCCCACAATCGGAGGTGAGGCCTCCCTCATCACTTTCCGTAAAGCTATGAAAACCATCCTCTTCACATAAGGTCCCTTGTATCAGCATGAATACTATACATATGACCCATTGCATAAGCTGTAATGTAATGACCAACTGCATAAACTGTAAGTATAGAATTATGTCTGTAGTATGTATAATGTACCAACAACTGCTACAATTTCTTTACCTCTGTAACTAAGCTCTTACAAGTAACAGCGCCTCAATGCCCCTGGGCTGCCTGCGTGCTATATAAATATATATAAATATATATAAATAAAATAAACAAACGGTGAGATCTGCAGAGCTGCACAGGAACAGAAGTCATCTGATGCACTTTTTCTTCAACATAAAGGTACTGTAAAGTGTAAGAGACGTTACCTCTTGTTGTGTAGCCACTTGTCCTTGTTGGAGACTTGCTTGGTTACGTGTGTAGAGTTGCTGCTGCTTCTTTACTTCACAAGCCTAATCATCTTGTGGCCCCACTTTGTTTCTAATTCTACAAAGACTTTTTAAACAATGGAGAAGACTTTCTACTTACCTGCAAGAAGAGCTTCAGTTCACCTTGACTTTTTGCTAACTTGACATTGGCTGGCCTGGCTTCCTGAATGACTCCTTCTGCTAATGTGTTTTGCCTTCCTTCCAGGAAAGGGTTAACTAACTTTGCATTGGGGGGTTGCTGGGAAAGTTCTTACCTACTTAAGAATAACTGTATGAACACTTGTTTTTTTCTGAACTATCTGCTCTTTAACTACTCCTGAGAATACACTAAATGCAACAGTAACATATTAATTCCAACACCACCCTAGTTATTGAAGTCACCTGAGGGTGTAGGTAGTGCATGTGTGCCATCCCAAATGGGTATTTGCGGATTTAGATAACTAAGAGTGAGTCTTTTTTCAGTGTATTTGTGTGTGGTTTTATATTGCTCCCTTCTGAAGAAGGCTTACTTTAACTGACTGGTAAATAAATTCTGTTATCAAGAAACAACGTGTGTAAGAGTTTATTTGAATACTTGTCACAATCTCTGTGCAACTCCCCTACAGCTCACATTGACCCCTCTCGAGAAGCCAGGCTGCTCAACATGCTACCAAAACTGTGTAGTACAAGTTTATACCAGGTGGTCAGGGTGGTTGTTGTGCACCCAAAACGTACTGCATACAATTGTGCCCAACATCTCCTTAGAGGCAGAGCAGGGAATTATTTTATTCATACAGTGCTAGTCGTCAGAGTGAAAAAATGTGACGAAAAGAACAAGAAAGACATTTTCATTAATATTATTCCCCTCTGCAGAGCTATCCCACCCGATTATGTAAGGCAACTTGGAAATGGGACTATCCCCAGCCTGCCACTGCCAGTTCGGGACCAACTGGATTCCCCATAACCACAAACGAGGTGCTCACAGCAACAGTTTAAATTAAGGTAAATACACCCCCTGGCTCAGATGGGCTTATGGCCCCATTCTATAGGGCATTGAGCCAACTACTTACTCCTCTAATGGCAAACGTCTGTAATAACATCAGAAAAGGAGGTGAAATTCCTAACTCAATGAGAGAGGCTCAGGGTACTCATCTTGAAGCTAGGCAAGGACCCAAGACGGTGTACATCATATCGACAGAGCCCTACACAACCTGAATGCTGAGATTTTTACTAAAAGACCTACAACTAGGATTGATAAATGCATGTCTATGTTGGTGGACCCAGCCCAGTTTGGCTTTATATTGGGGAGAGGCATGACAGATAACACCCGACGTGTGTTGCATCTGTTTGATAAAGCCAGCAAGAACCCAGTCCACTCCCTCTGGCTAGCCCTGGATGCCGATTCCTAAAGATGACTCAGCAGAAATTGAATTTTGGGCCTAGAATGCTGGACATGATTTAGAAAACTACCTACACCCAAGTTCAAGCCAGATAATAAACATGTAACTTAACTGCACAGATTAAATAGGTGAGAGGCAGTAGACAGGGATGTCCCCCAGTGTCCCATTTTATTTGCCCTCACCATGGAACCCCAAGCGACATGCATTAGGTTTCATAGGGAAATCTTGTTTGGGGAAACGTACTCAACTTATTTGCAGATGACATCATAATGTCTATAACAAATCCTCAAAGATCTCTCATAGCTATTGAGCAAGCATGCCATCACTTTGGATTGGTGTCCATCATTCGAAGTCAGAAATCGCTTAACATACTCCCAGTCCTCAGAACTAAGTTAGGATTTCAATTTCATTATGCCTCGGCTCCCAGGGCAGTATGTTGCCTGGGTATTAGGGTGACCTCCAAGTTTAACTACTTATTAAAAGCCGACTAACCTCCCCTGCTGACTGCAATAAGCAAGAATCTACCCAAATAGCAATCCCTCAAACTATCATGGTTTCGTAGGATGCCCATAGTTGAAATGAACATACTCCCTAGATTCCTCTACATTTTCCAGTCACTCCCTATCCCATGTCCCAACAAAACGATTAAAGAGTGGAAGCCCATGCTAATGAAATGGATATGGGTGGGAGGGGCCCCCAGAGTCAACAGACACCTTATATGCACCTAAAGATAAGGGTGGATTAGCCTTTCAACCGTTTAAGCATTACAACTTTGCCCTATGATAAGTATGGGATGAAATTACCAAACTCAGAGTCCACTCCCCCCACACAACCCCCAACTCTGTTCATAAACAATTGCGACTTCGCTCTCCAGGAACAGATGTAGAATACGCTAAATGGGCAGAAAACAAGTTTCAGGAAAGTTGGGGATATGTATGTTGAGGCGGAAAATCAGATCCTTCAAACAGTGCACTTTTAGCCAGAGACTTTTAAAGAGGAACATATTTCGCCATTTCCAAATAAGGCATGGATTCTCAACACGCTTAATAAGACTGCCATGTCCAGGTCATCGACTCCAATGGAATCAATAATTCTACCATAGGCCTCATCTCTAAGCTCTACAAACCTCTCAATACTGTCTGTATACCAGATCGCTGCTCTTTTGCGAGGGCTGGGAGAGCGATGTGGACAATCCAATTTACCCACAAACATGTAGTAAAACATACAAAATGTCTAACACTTATTTTTGCTCACATTTAGCCGAAACACAAATGAAAATACTCACTAGATGGTATCAGACACCAGCTAGACTACACAGAGTCAACTCAAACATATCAGATCAATGCTGGAGGGGATGTGCGCAAAAAGGGACCCTTCTACATATTTTAAGGGATTCATGAGTTTCTGGTTGGAAATTAGATCTAAAATTCAGGAAATGCTAGGCAGGGATCTACCATTATATCCTGTGGTTTATATATTAGTTGCCCAAGGGACCAATAAGCAACGGGAAATTTCAAGGGCACCTAAACTTATTGCCCACCTCCTACTACGAGCAGAATTGATCATATTGAGAACAGAAGTAAGGCACCTCAGTCCACGGATATCTGGGTGGATAAGTCGCGGCATATACTAGCGATGGAAAAACTCACTTCAAAACATTAGTGATAGCACAAGGTTGTTTATGAAGACATGCTCTCCTTTTCTTGTATATGAAAAAAAGACAACGGACTCTCCTGCCCAACTAGGCGTTGGCATTAAATTTAACAGACATACCGTGACAAACAGGATGACGATGTGTTGCATATTTTATTAGTTATGAAGATCCCCTTTGAGTTATAATGCTGTGCTATGAGGTGGGTGGAGGGTTATTTCATCTTTTATTGTATTAATTAGGTGCTTGTTTGAGATTCAGATGGTGATTAATGCAAAAACATAGTAAAAAAGTTTCTTAAACAACAAAAAGAAAAAGAAGCTTGGACTCAGAGAGAAGGGTTTGAGTTTAATATGGCTAAGCTGGAGTTTTACAGGGTGGAGAAAAGGAAAGAACACCAGCTGGATTTGACCAGACTACAAGGGGCTCAAGGTTCCTCCAGAGGTTCTGAGAATGGTTTCTGGGACCTCTTCCCATCCTATATTTCACAAGGATTTGTTCAGTATGTTTGATGGGAAAAAGGAGATCATTGATTGGTTGACTGCTTTTGAATACGCTTGTGAGGTATAAAAACATAGGAGCAATTGCTGGGTTGCTCAGCAGACCAACCCATTCCGGCTGCAGTACCATTTTAGAAATGCCTAAGGCTGACAGAAAAGATTCAGACAAACTGAAACAGGCTCTACTCTTGGGAAGACATGTTCAATACTTAGAGATTTAGACAATATAAGAAGAGTAATACTTGGGTGTTTTGTGACGGATTCTTTAAAAATAAACTAAGAAGGCCATAAGGTAACCAGTTTTGAAGGCATGATCAATTTGGTAATGCTGGAACATATTTGTGCTTCATGTTCCAGAGGTAAAGCAGCACTTGGCAGATTCAAAGGAGTTTGATCCTAAGAAACTGGCAATTGCTGCTGATCTATTGGTTCCCCACAGTGTGTCTGAAAAGGACAAGCAGGTTTCTGGTAAACATGAGGCGGTGAAAAAGCAGAACGACAAAGAAGGTGGGAATTCTGATAAATCATCTTCAAATAAGGCCCACAATAAACTTCCATAAAGGGGATAATTCACATGAACATGGAAAGCATGGAAGTGGACACTAAGACGCAGTGGATCTTGTGTAGCCTGAGGAAAGTGACCATGTGAAGGGGGACCCCAGATTTAAGGATACGACATTGGGGGTCCACTCTGTGAATCTAGCACCTCCTTATGAAGATTAAGAGATTAATCACAGGGGTGTCCTCGTCTTCAGACTCCATATCCCTGTGGTAAAAGATCTAAAGTAGATTTATTTTCCCTGGGAACCAAGGATTCTAGTATTGCTGAAGCTTACACTCCCATACCCATTCATGCCTAGAATTACAATCATGAGGATAGCGTACTGGAATATGGTTTAAGTGCCTTTGCTATTAGAAGTGAAGAACCTGTCAGTGTGAGGAGGAAAGTTCCTAGAAAAAGTCTGTCAGAGATAAAGCTCCAAAACGTAGGACCTGAGAGAAACACTACAGGCATTTCAAGCACTGGGTTTCTAAACCAGGCTGCCTTAGCCAAGTCTAAAGGACATTCTAAGCTAAGGGGAAACCTAAGGCTAAAGGAGGGCGAATATATCAAAGAAGAGGGGAAAGAGAATGTTCCCCCAGAAATATCTACAACAGAGGTTAAGGTAGTTGGCCAAATCCCTGAACTGGAAGAG
Organism: Ambystoma mexicanum; assembly: GCF_040938575.1. Classification (NCBI taxonomy): domain Eukaryota; kingdom Metazoa; phylum Chordata; class Amphibia; order Caudata; family Ambystomatidae; genus Ambystoma; species Ambystoma mexicanum. The sequence continues at coordinate 529,730,002 of NC_090933.1, read as the reverse complement.
GTATTGTCAGAAACCACCTACTCCTATGAACCTCTGTCACTGTTAAGATTGCTTGCAGAAACAGTTTCTCCAAGGTTGGGATTAGTAAGGGTCAGCAAGTGAAATCTTTACTTAAAAAGGCATATGGAGAAAGGACTGAGAGAAACACTACAGGCATTTCAAGCACTGGGTTTCTAAACCAGGCTGCCTTAGCCAAGTCTAAAGGACATTCTAAGCTAAGGGGAAACCTAAGGCTAAAGGAGGGCGAATATATCAAAGAAGAGGGAAAGAGAATGTTCCCCCAGAAATATCTACAACAGAGGTTAAGGTAGTTGGCCAAATCCCTGAACTGGAAGAGGTATTGTCAGAAACCACCTACTCCTATGAACCTCTGTCACTGTTAAGATTGCTTGCAGAAACAGTTTCTCCAAGGTTGGGATTAGTAAGGGTCAGCAAGTGAAATCTTTACTTAAAAAGGCATATGGAGAAAGGACTGCTTCCAGTTAGAGGGCGAGGCCCCCTGTGCAGCAAATAATCCAAATGAAAGGTTGGTTAATAGCGAGCAAGCCCACAGAGCCCACTAGGAGACCTTAAGAGGTTGGTGGTCCTTCAGGATGTTTGCCCCTTCCTCCTACAAATGGTACATCAATATAGGAAGGGAGGTCACTCATGCAATCCTGCTGGCCCAGGATGGGGGTCAGGAGGGGTCACAATGGAAAACACTACAGGGGTTACACTTGTTAGCACTCTGACAAAAATGGAACAGGGATTCAAAATCCATTTGCACCAATCCCAGTAGCGGATGCCTTCTGAACCTCCATACAGGTTACAGAGGCTAACTTAGTTAGTCCTCCAATTCAGTTTACATCCTCAGGCAATAGGATTACCGGAGTAGTTGCTTTGCAAACCACGCGGTATTATGACGCCAACACACTCATAGTGACCGCCAAATCAGTTACTATAGCTTTATTAGACACCTTTACCAGAGGTAGCTTCCCTGAAGGAGTTGGGCCTATCACAGGCAGAAGCTTCGGGTCTGGGTATAGCCAGGCCATGTGGAAGTAAGATAGGGTGGCTTCTCATTTGTCATCCCCATATCCTCCACAGTTCTCTGGTCTAATTGAGAGATTCAATCGAATTCTCCAAAGTATGACTGGAGCCCTCGAGGAGCCCTGAAGAAGGCAGTGGAACCAGGTTTACTTTTATTGAAGGCTTCCATCCTTGGATATGAAAGAGGAGCCCTGCCTATCATTTCAGAAAGGGAAACCAAGACCTTTAGCTCTCACAGACACCTATCCCACTGCAGCCCCTTCCTATGGGTTCCTTGGGGAAGGCCTCGAGTCTCCTCAGCAGACTCTACAACAGCAAGGTGAGGTAAAAACGTAGCTGAAGCAATTTCGCCCCTTGTTACCCCCAACTTCAGGTTTAACATCTTGGTGCAAGCACGACCTCGCCACTGGAAACAGTGGGCTTACAAAGTTTAAGAGTTGTAGTAGTTCAGACCAAGGAAGGTCTTACATCATGATTGAAGGCAACAAGATGCAGTATCGTATAGATGACACTGAACGAAAAGAGGCCAAACCTTTACTGTTATATAGACTTTAGCAAAGCCTTCAACCTCATTCCCAGAGATTTGCTCTAGTGCAAACGTATTGCCTGGGGGATAGATGAAAACATACTATATTATATCCAACAGCTGTATACAAACACATCCATTACGGTTTGTCTAAACCGTGCAAGACAGTGTACTAAATTCCAAGCCACAAATTGTGGTCTTAAACAAGGGTGCGTATTGGCCCAGATTCTGTACAATTTATAAGCTGCAGATTTGAATCTAGTCTTTGGCACAATACTAAATTAATGTACCAAACTCTGCCGGTCGAGGACCTGAGATTGGAATTTGGGGTAACCTCACTGATGACTACTTGGCGGGTTAAAAAATAACTTTGCAATACGCACATTTTTTAACACTAATGAGTTCTTTCTGTTAATGGGAAGAAGTGTTTGTACTCCAGACAAAACATTTTTAGTCATGAATTAAAAAAGACAGCAGACAAATTTATAGAAACACTAGATCTGGAGCCAGACATATTAAGCAGTGACCCCAATTTCGAAATTAAGACTTAAAAAAAACAAGTCCAGATGTTGGGACAGGTAGACAGATGTCGATAAGCTTTCTTAAAGCATTCTCATGACAGAGCTTGTGGTTACTTGACTAAGCTATGTATAATGGAACTAAAACGTTTCATATTGTACCTGCACCTAAATTTATTACCAACAATGGACTACATCGGCTCATGGCAAAACATTCCTCTTGAAGCTTGTTTATGTAGATTGTGTCACAAGGAGATTGAGACTAGTCGTCACATGCTGACAAATCGTTCAATGAATGAATGCTACAAGAAGGATTATGCCAATTTTGTGACAAATACTGATGATATGGCTAAGTACCAATTTTGGTCAACATTAGTTGGGGCAAAATAGATAGCAGCAGCTTTTAACATATGGAAGTAAGTATTGAAGAAATTTTAAATGGAATATGTATATCCAATTTTTTAAATCCTTACTCATTAATTAATTCTAACTACCTATATATCATACTGTGTTATTAGGATAAGAAAATGAAAGCGATTTTTTATTTTAACAGTAGATGACATGTAAATAGATCAATAGTGAAATTATTTTTTATACTGTTCTTTTATTGTACAAAATGTCCTTAAAGAGTTTGTAAATGAATTGCACACAAAAAAAGCGCAGTTATCTCACAAGTGCAGCCAGCGGGTGGCTCATCAGTGCAGAGAAGGGACTGTAGGGTTGCAGATAGACTCTTCAGTGCTGAGGAGCCGGATGCAGCACGAGGGCAACTGGACATGCAGGAACCTGGGCCAGAGTTCAGAGGGTGACCAGTGCACGGAGCAGTCAGGTGCATCAGCAGGGGAGCGGAAGAGGGAAAGCGGATGCGAAAAGTAAGGTCTTGAGTTGCTTCTGGTACCGGAGGTGGCTCTGCTCAAGTTTGAGAGAGGCAGGGAGGCTGTTCCAGAGGGATGCCCCAGCCGAGGAGATAGATCTGCCCCCAACTCTGTGCTTGGAGAGGTGTCTGACCCTCAAGAGTTGGAGGTGGATGAGCAGAGAGCTCGAGAAGGAAGATGTTTTGGAAGAGAAAGTTGGAGGTAGAGCGGTGTGGACGATGCAGAGGGTCTTTAACTTGATCCTTGCAGACATGGGGAGCCAGTGAAGAGATTCAGAGCTCGAGAGATACAATCCCTGGGTTTGAGGCCAAAGACAAGTCTCGCAGTCCTGTTCTGGATACGTTTTAAAGGTCGAAGAGTAGAGGCAGGGAGATTTAGAAAGAGGCTGTTGCAATAGTCCAGCCTAGAGAGGACCAGAGCTCTGGAGACAGTGAGCTTCTGAGGAAAAGTGAAAAAAGAAAAAATACCTCCGAGGAGGTGCAGCTATTAGTTCGACTTCTTAGAGAAGTCAGAGATGAAAAGAGAGAAGGAGAGGGTGGAGTCTACTATGACACAAAGGTTCTTAGCCTCACAGGAAGGAGCAGGTAGAGGACCCAAAGTGGGCGGCCAGAGAGAGAGGGGAAGGAACAAGTTCATTACCTGTAACTGTTGTTCTCCAGCATGGGTCTGGCATGGATTCACATGCTCATGAATATTCCCCGTCGTCAGGCTGGGAATCCTCGGTAAAGAAAAAACCAGTATCAGTTTCGTTTCTGATCTGTCTTTCGTAGTAATAACCAATCACTGGTCTCTGCGTCATACTGACCACAGCCAATGACTGCCCTCTACCTAAGCACCGCCTCTGGCAGCCATCTGCAGATTTGGAAGCACGTGAAGTGGCAGTATGACCAAGTGAAGAGCCGCAGAGCGGTAGGCGGGAGGGTTCGCATGTGAATCCATGCCAGACCCATGCTGGAGAACAACAGTTACAGGTAAGTAACTTGTTCCTTCTTCAGCATGGGGTCTGGCATGGATTCACATTCTCATGAATAAAGAATACATAGCAGTACACACATGCACAACCACGGGAGGTGGCAAAGGCTCAACATTAAGCATTACATCAAACTCAACATTAAGCATCTTACCTCCTCACCAGGCTCACCTCAGGCGAACAGGTTGCGCAGCACTGCTTGGCCGACCCTGGACTCCTCCCTGGAATCCCGATCGACGCAGTAGAATTTCGTGAAGGTGTGCGTCGACCTCCACGTAGCAGCCCTGCATATGTCCAGCAGGGGCACACCAGAAAGGAACGCCGTGGTAGCTGCGATCGCTCTGGTGGAATGGGCTCTCAGATGGCCAGGCAGCGGTCGGTTTGCCAACCGATGACAGTACATGATACAGCCGGAGAGCCATCTGGAAATGGAAGCCTTCGAGAGAGCCTTCCCCTGATTGACAGGTCCAAAGTTCAAAGAGTTGTGACGTCTTCCGAAAACACTTTGTGCGGTCCACGTAGAACTTCAGCGCTCTAGCCACATCCAGCGAGTGCAAAGTCCTCTCAGCCGGCGACGAAGGCGACGGGAAGAACACAGGCAACACCAAGGGTTTGTTGAGATGGAAGTCCGACGGTACCTTGGGCATGAAGGAGGGGTGCGTCCTGAGCACTACCCTCGTGTCGTGAAAAGTCAAGTACGGGGCCTTGCAGGAAAGGGCCTGGATCTCTCCCACCCGTCGTGCGGAGGTGATGGCCACAAGAAACGCCGTTTTCCACGACAGAAACTTCAACGGGGCCGAGTGCAGAGGCTCGAACGGAGGTCCCATGAGCTTGGTCAGCACCACGTTGAGCTCCCATGCCGGGGCCGGCGCCTTCACCGGCGGGAACGATCTGAACAGTCCCTTCATGAACTCTTTCACCAGACGATGAGACCACAGGGACGACCGGCCCGTGGTTCTGGTGTATCGGGAGATCGCAGCAAGATGAATCTTGATGGACGTGTGTGCCAGTCCAGCTTTGGCCAGCGTCAGCAGGTACGGCAGTACCTGGGGAGCCGTAATCCGTAGAGGGTTAATCTTCTGTGCGTGGCACCAGACAGAGAACCTCTTCCATTTGTGTCCGTAGCATTTAAGAGTCGAGGACGCCCTGGCCTTTGCAAGAACCTCTCTGCAGTCGGCCGGTATGTCGTATCCTCCAAACTCTAGCGCTGCAGGAGCCAGGCCTGCAAGTTCAGCGATTTCGGGTCGTGGTGGAGGATGGCGCCTCCTTCCCTGGAGAGTAGATCCGCGTCCACCGGCAGCTTGATTGGCGGGGACGCTGACAAGTCCAGAAGGTCCGGGAACCATATCTGCCTCGGCCACGCAGGTGCGACGAGGATCATCCTGCACCGTGACCTCTTGAGCTGGTTGACAAGCCGGATTAGCAGTGGCAAAGGAGGGAACGCGTAGAGGAACAGGCCCTCCCAGGGGAACGAGAAAGCATCGCCCATGCTCCTCGCCTGGGGAAACCTGCTGGCGAACCTCCGGCACTTGGAGTTCATCGCCGTCGCGAACAGGTCGATCTGGGGTGTGCCCCACCGTCGGAAGAGGCGATCCACTAGATCCTGCCGTAGTTCCCACTCGTGGCACGAGCGCAGCTCCCTGCTGAGTGAGTCGGCGATGGTGTTTTTTATCCCTGCCAAATGAAACGGCACCAGAAACATCCCTTGGGCGACTGCCCAATGCCACAGGTCCTGCGCCTCCTTGAACAGTGCTGGGGACCTGGTTCCGCCCTGTTTCCTGATGTAAAACATGGTGGTGGTGTTGTCGGTGAAGATCCTGACCACCTTGCCCTTGAGGGACGGAAGGAAGGACCTGAGGGCCCAGAACACTGCACGGAGCTCCAGGACGTTGATATGGAGGGACTTCTCCGTCGGGAGCCAGAGGCCTCTCGCGTGCAGATTTTCGGAGTGCGCTCCCCACCCTTCCAGGGAGGCATCTGTGGTCACTGTCTTCTGGTGGTCTGGAAGTTCATGCCCGCCGTCAGATGCGCGCGGGTGCCCCACCACTGGACCGCTCGGCGGAAACTCTCGTCGTGTGATCCTCTCCTCGAAGCCGCCCGTCGTTTGGATCCAGCGCGCGTCCAGAAACTCCTGCAACGGGCGCATCCGGAGCCTGCACATGGGAATGAGGTAGATGCAAGAAGACATCATTCCGAGGAGGGACTTGATGGACCTCACCTTGGCCGCGTCGGAAACCAACATCCGCTGTACCTTGCCCAGGATGGACCTGGTCCTTTCCTCCGACGGGGAGGCCAGAAGGGACACTGTCGAGCTTCGCTCCCAGAAACAGTGCGTTTTGCGCGGGTACCAGGTGGGACTTGGCGTAATTCACGGAGAATCCCAGGTCCGTGAGAAGTTGGACGGTCCTTGCCGTGTGCTCCACGGCGAGCTCCCTTGTCTTGGCTCGGATGAGCCAGTCGTCCAGGTAGGGGTAGACGTGGATCCCCTCGCGGCGCAGCTGCACCGCCACCGGTTCAAGGCACTTGGTGAATACCCTGGGTGCCGACCGTAGTCCGAAGGGGAGGGCTTTGAACTGGTAGTGACGCCCTTGGACCACAAACCTGAGAAATTTTCGGTGCCCCTTTAGGATGGGAATATGGAAGTAGGCATCCTCCAAATCCAACGACGACAGGAAGTCTCCTTCCTCCAGCTGCCCCAGGACGTGCTGGTGGTTGACCATCCGAAACTTCTGCGCCTTGATGAACTTGTTCAGACGTCGCAGGTCTAGGATGGGGCGCCATCCTCCCGTCTTCTTCTTCACAAGGAAGTATCTCGAGTAAACTCCGGAGCCCCGAAGCCTCTTTGGGACGAGTTCGATGACGCCCTTCCTGAGCATCGCCTTTACCTCCAGGAGAAGCTGAGGGACGTGAAGCTCTTTCCTGGCCACGGGGGGGACGCGCGGGCACCTTCTTTGAAACTCGAGCGCGTGGCCCCGGGCTAAGGCGTCCAGCACCCAACGGTCGGTGGAGATGGACTCCCACACACTGACGAAGCTCGCCAGCCGGCCTCCCACCGGGGTGCTTCGGTGGGGGCCCGACCCCACGGCCGGTTCAATCCTGTTTCGACGAGGCTTTGCCGCCTTGACCTCCTTGGCGACGACGGCGGGTCCGCCAGACTTGCCTCGTCCTCTGTAGGCCTCCTGAGACGACGAGCGGGCCGCTTGACGGTAGGTGGAGAAACCGCCGCCGGAACCTTTGGAGGCGCCCTTGCCTCCGCTGCTCCGAAAGGGCGTCCGTCGTTGCTGCAGAACCCCAAGGGCCCAGGCCGTCTCAGTGTCCGTTTTAATGGCCTGAAGGGAATCGTCCACTGTTTTCCCAAACAGGTTGTTCCCATCGAACGGCATGTCCAGGACTCTGGTCTGTACGTCTTGACGGAAGTCCGTAGCCTTGAGACATCCACGCCGCCTAAGGCACACGCCGTTGCCCAACTGGCGAAACCCAGTGTCGGCGATGTCCGTCGCAATAGTGATGGCGTGGTCCGACGCCACCTCGCCTTCCTGTAGGATCTCCAGGGCATCCGCCCTCTTGTCGTCCGGTAGGAAGTCCAGCAGGGGAGCCAGTTTGTACCATAGCTCCCTGTCGTAGCGGGCCACGATAGCCAAGGCGTTGGCCGCTTTAATCGTCGTCGCTGCAGACGAGATGACCCTGCGTCCCATAGCGTCCAATTTCTTTCCCTCGCCGTCCGGTGGGGAAGTCGATGTGGAGGCCGCACCCCCCCCCTGCTTTCTTCCTGGCCGCCGCGGAGACGACGGAGTCCGGGGTAGGCTGCGCCCGGAGGCACAGGGAGGCCGCGTCCGGGACCCGGTACTTCTTCTCGTACCGGTCTCTTCTAGCCGGCGTCGTGGAAGGGTTCTTGAGGAGGGCGAGGCCCTCATCCCAAATGTCGTCCAGTAGAGGCACCGCGAGGACCGTCTTCCTCTTGGCCTCGCGCCGTTGTTAAAGGAATCCTTCCTTTTTCTTCTCCTCAGGGCAGAGTTGGAAAAGCTCGGATGCCCTGGCGATCATGGAGTGGAACGATCCAATCTCGTCGGGCGGAGAAGCCCTGGTGGGAGGTGACGACGGTAGATCCTCGTCGTATACCTCGTCGTCCGTACCCGTCGCTGCAGTGTCAGTCCCCGTATCATCCCCTCGGGTGGACGGGGAGGAGGGCTGGACGGGGCGCGACGGCTGAAAAGGAGGTGGAGGGTGAATCCTTCTTTTCTTGGGCGGGGGAGCACCAGAAGGTCCCGGTTCAGGATCCCCCGACGGGAGAGGTTCCTCCGTCGGCAACGGTAGTCTCGTCCTTATCTCTGAACATAAGGACTGTATAGCCAACAAAATGGCCGCCGAGTTGTCTTGCGGCACTGGCAGAGGGGAATCCGACGGGCGATCAGGAGCCCCGTCGGCACCCTCGACGATGTCGTCGTCACCTGCGTCGGGATCCATCCCGACGGGCCGGTCTTCTTCCACGCCAAGGCCGTGGCTTAAGACCTCAATCAGCTCTTCCTCTGAGGTTGAGGCTGAATCTACGACGACGCCCTGCCCCCCCTTTTTCTTCCCCGCCGGGGGTTTCACGGGGGTCCTATCGATGGGCACAAAAGAGGACTCCTTCCGAGGTGGCAGGGAGACTCTGAGCCCCGAGGTCGCCACCACTGGTGTAGCCTCCACAGGCTGAGCCAGGGCCGCCGCGACAGTATCGATAGAGGGCTTGGCCGGATGGATTAAGGCCTTCACCACCTTAGGTGCGCTCACCGCCTTATCCTTGAGGGGGGGGGGGGGACACTGCCTCGCTCCCCCTCCGATGTGGCCTTCGAGCTCGACCGGGGCCTCTCCAGGAGCTTCGCCAGGTGCTCGCCCTTCCTCTTACCCGACCCAGAGCGTTGGCTCGTGGCTGAAGGTGCCGGGGAGGGTGCGCCTTGCCTGGCACCCGTAGAGCCCGACCGTTCGGCGCTCCCGGTGCCAGTGGACTTGCGGTGCTTGGCCTTGTGTTGGACCCCCGTCGCCGGGGCGTCCTCAAAGGTCTTAGAAGACCGCTCGGATTGCTTCCTCTTCTTCTCGCCTGACGGGATCTTCCCTTCCAGCCAGTGGGCGAGACGTTGATGGTGGTCCTTCATGGTCCGCTCCGACATATTGCCGCAAAACGCACAGTCCTTCTCCACGTGCGCCTTGTCCTCATGTAAGCAGTAGACACAAAAGGAGTGTTCGTCCTCCTTAAAGACGTTCTGCAGCTGGCATCCAGGGCAGATCCTGAACAGCTTTCCGGGCGTCGAGCTTCCCTTCTCCTGGGCCATGTCCGGGCCTGAGAAACTTCTGGAGTCCTCCAAAAGCGTAGCTCGACAAGATCTTCACCCTTGAGGGGCGCAGACGAATCCGACACGGGTCCCCGTTGATCGGATGGAGAGTCGGTGGAGCTTGAGGCTCTTTTAACCGAAAAAACTAAGTTTTTTGAGAAAAAATGTGAAAAAAATAGCACTAACGCTCGAGAGCAATAGCACGAGGATCCCAACACATGAACGTGCGGTAAAAATCTGAAGATGGCTGCCAGAGGCGGTGCTTAGGTAGAGGGCAGTCATTGGCTGTGGTCAGTATGACGCAGAGACCAGTGATTGGTTATTACTACGAAAGACAGATCAGAAACGAAACTGATACTGGTTTTTCTTTACCGAGGATTCCCAGCCTGACGGGGAATATTCATGAGCATGTGAATCCATGCCAGACCCCATGCTGGAGAAAGGAGGGAGCGGGTGTTGCAACGAGGAGGTTCTCAGTCTTACTGGCACTAAGGCACAGATCATTGGCGGCACACCATCCCTGAATTGCGGCCAGTCTGGTATGAGAGAAGAAGCAGAGGTGGCTGAGGAGAGCCTGAAAGAGAGCAGTGTCATCCGCATAACATTGAAAATGTTACAAGTGAGCCAAATTGAGCTCGAATCAGAATTTATAAACTGTTTTATACATCACAGTTTAGTGATACATTGCGAAATTTAATACTACTTGAGAAATGGTAGTATTTGTTGTCAACAAATACTACCAGTTCTCAAGTGCATCTTTTATAGGTTCAATTGTTCGTTTGTGATCCTACAGTTTTTAGATGTGTTTGAATTTATGAATAAATTGATTTACCATAAAATTCTCTCAAAATCAACTTGTGACCTTCCATAGCTAGTATTTGCACAAACTAGCTGCCTGCCTTTTTAAGCTTACCTCACCTACACGGATGAACAGGGGTAGCTGATGACTTCTTTTCCTTACCACAGTGAGAGAGGCCAGGAGAGATGGAAAGCCTACAGACCAGGCATTCAAAAGGAGGAGAAGATTGCTTCGGAATGATAGAAGCAGGGATCCACTCTGGGAAAAATCAAGGCTGCATCCCCACCAGGACAGGTGGTTCTGGGTTCACAGAGCATCTTGTAGCCACCGGGAAGGAGAGTGTCGAAACTCATGACAAAGCTGGCCATGAACCAAGTCTCGGTGAGACTGAGCACATCCAAATCAAGTTCTTCCAGGAGACGGCAGCTGTCAGAGGAGTGTTTAGTGCTGGACGAGAGATGAGAGTAACAATGTGGAGCTGGTTGCCACATTTGAAGGACTTCCGGCAGGGGTACAGGCCAGAGGTACACCCTGGAGAAGTGTTGGTGGTGCCTGAGAATGGGCAGCGGTGGAAGGAAGAGAAGGCAGGTTAGTCAGAGAGGGAGAAGAGTACCAGAGGAGTGGCAGAGGAGTTAGGCAACAGGGTGATCAGAGAAGAAGCAGGGGGTGCCAAAGAGGTGGCAGAGGAAGGAGGTGGCAGAGGAGCCAGAGAGGGGTAAGAAGGGATAGCAAGAGAGGAGAGGAAGTTAATTAGGCATGGGAAGTGTCCATCAAAGAGGGGGAGATTGGCCCGAGGGCCCTGGACCAAGACAGTGCCATTTAAGTAGACATTAATGTTGGTCTTCTAGGAGTTGAAGGGGGACAGGAGGGCCTGGGAGAAGAGGAAAAAGGAGAGAGGGGGGGGGGGGGGGGGCTCCATTGGCCTGGAGAGGGAACGACAAAGAGTAGGTCAGTAAGGGTCTGTCTGGAGGAAGCACTGGTATAGGCATCAGCGATAGAGGAGGCCCGAGTTGGAGACCTGGATGTCCAGTTTGAGCTTCATCCTGCCAGACTTCGTGAGTAGGATAGGATAGTGGATAGAAAAGATAGGTGAGAGCACCATAGGGGGTGCAGGGAGGAAAGAGGGGAAGGGGGTAGGGAGAAGGGAGCAAATGCAGGGGAGGGGCAAGGGGAGGTCACTCAGGGGTTGGGGGAGGCAGACAGGAGGGTGGCACAGGCGGAGACACGAAAGGGAGGGGGGCACAACAAAGTACAAGAACAATGGACCTACAGGATGCAGGGATCTACGATGCGAGGGAGCGCACGCAGCTAGAGAAGCAAGGGAGCGCAAGCAGCCAAGTTGTGCGTGCCACGTTGTGGGCCAAGTATTTGAGCAAAGCACAACACACAGATTTCACTTATTTGATCAGTCGCAGCAGGTTGACGGCTGCAGGTTAGGTGTTACCACGGCGGACACCGGCAGACACCACTGGAGCTGCCTTTAGCCTCTGGTCCTTGGCCAAGGAGGCTGCCACGGCAGGGGTTGCACCTTGGGTAGCGGGGCCCGCCAACCAATGGGAGCGCGGAGGGAGGAAGGGCCAACAAACAAGGAAAACACCGGGACAAAGCAGGGGACGGGCACATGCGCGCAAGTATAAAACTTTTACAAATGCACAACTTACTGTGCCACGGAACACCTGGCCAAACCCAAGCACCAGAGAAGTTGGCATTGCCAGATGACGGTGGGATGGCCTGTGGGGTCAGAGGAAGAAAACATGTTGGTACATGCTTACCTGCTGTCTGAGCAGGGATTTGGGCCCTAGCTCCTCCTGATCCGAAGAGGTCCAAAACAGGAATTGCCCTTTTCTTCGTCTGCCATTCACTTTGGACACCCAGGCAAGAGACACCTTTGATCCAAGAGTTAAAAGCAGAAAGGAAGAGGCCGGCCGGTGCTTAGGCCAGAAGACCTAGATCCACTTGCACCTGCTCATCAACTGCCGATACCTTTTGCCACATACCTTTCACCTTATTGCAGGGTATTGGAAAATATCCTGACAAAGTGCCAAGGAGGAGAAGACTGCACACTTAACAACCAATGGACTTTACCAGTTCAGGGTAATGCTCAGACATTGAGAATGCACATGCAACTTCCCAGAGGTTGATCAACAATGTCCTGAATGGGAAGAACATGTGAGACACCATGCTATTGTGTTGCAGGCTCTTCAGCAGGCCCAATTTACATAAAGGCTGCCAAAGGCCCATTATGGCAAGGCTCAGTGACCTACCTTGGGCATGAGGTTGGTGGGGGCAAGGTTACGCCTCTGCCCAATAAAGTACAAGCTGTACAGGACTGGGCAACCCCCACATGCCAAACCCAGGTGCAGGCTTTTCTAAGCCTCACTGTGTGCTGTGATGAGTCCAACGGAGTCATCACGGATTCCCCGTTAGAGACCTCCTCCATGTGTCCAGGGGACGGAAGCCACAACCTGATCTTGGGGGCGGCTATATGTGGGAGGATCACATGGGAGGAGACAGCTAACGGGGAGATGTCGACTTCATTGGACGAGACGCAGTATTCCCCCTTTCCCATGACAAAGACCTTCTAATGGCCAAGACATTAATGGCCTATTGCCAGGTGTTTGTTCCCGCTTGTAGAGGAAGTTAAGAAACCTCTTCCCAATAGTCTTTGGGTCAAGATACCACCTATAAACTGAAGAGTCAAAGCTCCAACAAAACCCTTTTCGCTTCTGGTGCACCTTTATGTGAAACTGTTTTCATGTAAAACCACTGAGAAAGACTATCCAAAAACTGTATGTCCAATGACATACATGGACTCCAACTCCCATTACCACCCAAGTACTGAGACAAGGAGGAGGAAGGAGTTGGTACAAGGTAACAGGAGCCTGAAGCTCAATGTGCAGGCCAGTTCTACGAAACCAGAAGTGTGCGGGACATTTTAAGATGACAACCGCACTACGGTTTATGGCAATTTAGGAGAAGACGTTGGTTCTTCTGCATAGGCTTACGAATGCTGGAGACACAAACCGGGGTGGCGGAGCAGTGGTGTTCGCCGAGACAGATCACAATTACTATACTATATTAAGGTTCTTTAAGTATAAAGAATCTTTATATAGTATAGTGTTAGTAAACACATCCGTTACTGTGCACTTAAATCAAGTCGGAGAAACGTCCACCTATTATGAGACGAACTACAGCCTTAAGCAAGGCTGCGTATTAGCACCAATTCTAAAGAACTTGTATGTGGTCAATTTCTCCGATACAACTTTCCACCAAAAATGTATGGTGTGTTCATCCCATGGCTAGCATACGCGGACGATAATATTCTATTTGACTGAACCATGATAGGCCTCTAAAGATCAATTGATGCGTAAGTAGAATATGCATCAACTACAGGATTAATACATGCAAAACTAAAATCATGTGTCTGGGTGGTTCTATACCGAGGAAACCTCCTTTTGTCTGGAGGTTAAACATCCCGCTGAAGGTTGTAGAAAATTACCATTATTTGGGCTTTCCCATCAAGTTAAATCCCCCCCTAAAATGTTATGGGGAAGAGATTACTCCCAGAATTTTGAAAAAATGTTTGATAGCAAAGCAATTTATAGCCAATTACGGGCGTAATAATATTGTTGCGCTACTAGAAATGTATCTTGTTAGTATTATCTCAAGTTTACTGTATGGTTTAGCTGTGCTCCCCCAGAGACTTGTCTGGTGGTTGGATAAACTAGAAAGTAAGATCTTGCGCTCCTTAATAAATCTTCCTTCAACACCTGTGGAAGCCTCGAGATTGGAATATGGCCTTAGCTCCCTAGTTAAAATATGGTCAACACAGCGTATCTTGCTTTACATAATGGTAGCTTCAGGTGCTACCAAAACAAACTATCTACAGATTTTACTTGGGAAGAACTGCAATTTGAATTGTAACAATATTTATTCTTGAATTGCAATATGTTGCTACAAATAACCTGAAATCTTTAGAAATCTCCCTCGAGGATGCATTGACGACTCCCAAAATCGATCTTCTATTGAAAAACAAAATCGAAACCTGTAAAGTCTGCAATATTGAAAAACTGTCCAATATGCAGAGATACAAAGAATACTCCAGGCAAGCTTTTGCTATTAATGTACTCTCTCTCTTTGACTAAATATTGCCCTATTGACTTGAAACATTTATTTTACGATTGTGATTTAATCTTTTATGAAAGTATGTTGGGGCCTGGAAGAGTCTCCCATTGGAAGCTCGATTATGTCGACTCTGCGGGGAAAGATAAAAACAGGTAGTCATTCTTACGTCTTGCCCAGTTTTAAAATCGCACTATGTCAAGGGCTATGGTAAATGTATTGCCAACCTCGATCACATCGACCTAGGCCAATTTTGCAATACGTTATATGGTGCTGGATTAGTGATTATTACTACTTCCGATTACCATATTTAGAAAGAATTTTTAAAATTGATTGACTACCCCAATTTTGAATTTACTCCTTTATTAATTGAATATGTAATTTTAATAGACTTGGGTTAATTGAGTCATTTCTTAATAAAAAGTATATGGTGGTTTTATACACTATTTTGTATATTGTTTGTGTACTGTACTTTTTCTATATTTGCTCTTAATATGTTGAAGGCTTGTGCAATAGCCAAAATACGCAATAAAGAAAAAAAGGAACAAGTTACTTACCTGTAACTGTTGTTCTCCAGCATGGGTCTGGCATAGATTCACATGCTTGTGAATATTCCCCGTCAGGCTGGGAATCCTCGGTAAAGAAAAAATCTGTTTCATTTCTGAACAGTCTTTCTCCTAACAACCAATCACTGGTCTCTGGATCATACTGACCCAGCCAATGACTGCCCTCCACCCAAGCCCCCCTCTGGCAGCCATCGTCAGATTTGGTAGCACATAAAGTGGCAGTAGGACCAAGAGGAGAGCCGCAGAGGGGTAGGCGGGAGGGTTCGCATGTGAATCCATGCCAGACCCATGCTGGAGAACAACAGTTACAGGTAACTAACTTGTTCCTTCTCCAGCATGGGGTCTGGCATGGATTCACATGCTCATGAATAAAGAATACATAGCAGTACACACATGCACAACCAAGGGAGGTGGCAAAGGCTCAACATAAGCATCTCTTACCTCCTCGCAAGGCTCACCTTCAAGCGAACAGGTTGCGCAGCACTGCTTGCTCGACTCTGGACTCCTCCCTGGAATCACTGTTGACGCAGTAGAATCTTGTGAAGGTGTGTGTCGACCTCCACGTAGCAACCCTGTAGTTGTCCAGCAGGGGAACACCAAACGGGAACGCCGTAGTAGCAGCGATCACTCTGGTCAAATGGGTTCTTGGACAGCCAAGCAACGGTCGGTTTGCTAAGCGGTGACAATAGGTGATGCAGCCGGAGAGCCAACTGGAAATGGAAGCCTTGGACAGGCCTTCCCATGGTTCACAGAGCCAAAGTTCACGAAAAGTTGCGGCGTCTTCTGGAAACCCTTTGTGCGGTCCACATAGAACTTCAGCGCTCTAGCCACATCCAGCGAGTGCAAAGTCCTCTCAGCCGGCGACAAAGGAGCCGGGAAGAATACAGGTAACACCAAGGGCTCATTTAGATGAAAGTCGACAGCACCTTGGGCATGAAAGAGGGGTGCGTCCGTAGCACTAGCCAAGTCTCGTGGAATGTCAAGTAAGCTGGTTTACATGAGTGGGCCTGGATCTCTCACTCGTCGTGAGGAGGTGATGACACAAGAAAAGCTGTTTTCCACAACAAAAACGTCAGTGGTGCCGAAGGCATGGGCTCAAATGGAGGACCCATGAGCCTAGTCAGCACCACATCGAGTTCCCACGTCGGGGCTGGAGCCTTCACCGGCGGGAAGGAACGGAAAAGTCCTTTGACGAACTCCTTAACCAGATGGTGTGATCCTAACAACGATCTTCCTGGAAATCTAGTGTAGCTGGAGATAGCCACCAGATGAACTTTGATGGAGGCATGCGCCAGTTCAGCCCTGGCCAACGACATCAGATACGGCATCACCTGCGGAGCCGTGACTCGTAGAGGATCGATCTTCTGTGCATGGCACCAAACAGCGAACCTCCTCCATTTATGTCTAAGAGTAGACGATGGTCTAGCCTTGGCAATCACCTCCTTGCAGTCCGCTGGGAGATCGTAGCACCCGAACTCTAACGCTGCAGGAGCCAAGTCTTCAGGCTGAGCGATCCTGGGACATGGTGCATAATTTTACCTCCTTCCCTGGCGAGAAGATCTGCGACCACTGGAAGCTCGACTGGAGGAGACGCTGACATGCTGAGATGGTCCGGGTACCATATCTGCCTCGTACACGCCGGTGCGACGAGGATCATCCTACACCGGGCTGCGAGTTGATTGATGAGTCGAAGAAGCAACAGCTATGGAGGGAATGCATAAAGAGACGGGCCGTCCCAGTGGAATGAGAATGCACCCCCACCATGCTCCCCGGCTGGGGAAACCTGCTAGTGAACATCCGGCACTTGGTCTTCGTCGCCGTCACAAACAGATCGATCTGGGGATTGCCCAATCTGCGGAACACGTGATCCACTTGTTCGGGCCGAAGTTCCCACTCGTGGCTAGAGCGCAGCTCCCTGCTGAGAGAGTCAGCGATGGTGTTCTTCACTCCTGCCAGATGAAACGGGATGAGGAACATCCCCTGGACTACGGCCCAGTGCCATAGGTCCTGCGCCTCGGAGATCGCCAGGGATCTGGTGACCCCACTGCTTCCTGATGTAGAACATCGTGGTGGTGGTGTCCATGAAGACCCATACCACCTTGCCCTGGAGGGACGGATGGAAGGAAGGACTTGAGAGCCCAAAACACTGCCAGCAGCTCCAACACGATGTGCAACGTCTTCTCCTCTGGACGCCACAGGCCTCTAGCATGAAGATTTCCGGTGTGCGCTCACCACCCTTCCAGGGAGGCGACCATTGTGACATTCTCCTGGTAAGGTGGGGGTCTGGAAATCCACGACTACGGACAGATGTGTGCACACTCCCCACCACCGTATCACTCGACGGAAACTCTCATTGAGTGTGATCTTGTCCTCGAAGCTTCCTGACACGTATCCAACAGGCGTCGAGGAACTCTTGTAGTGGACGCATCCGTAGCCTGCACAGCCGAATGAGGTATATGCATGACAACATCATGCCGAGCAGAGACTTGATGGAACTCGCCCCTGTGATCTTCAGGCCCAACAAGCCATTGTACCTTGCCCAAGATGATCACTATCCTTTCCTCCAAAGACACCAGGCACGACACTTGAGTCGGGATCCCAGAAACAGCGCGTCCTGCGATGGAGTCAAGCAGGACTTTGCATGGTTCACAGAGAACCCCAGCTCCGACAGAAGGTCCTCACTGTGTGGTCGACAGTAATGTCCTTTGAGCTGGCCCGAATGAGCCAGTCGTCCAATTAAGGGTAAATGTGGAACCCTTGGAGGCGCAGATGGCCGCTAGGCACTTGGTGAAAACCCTTGGCGCCGACTTCAATCCGAAGGGAAGGGCCTTCAATTGGTAATGCTGCCCTTGGCCCACAAATCACAGGAACTTGCAATGCCCCTTGTGAATAGGGATGTGGAAATAAGCATCCTTCAAGTCCAGCGATGACAAGTGGCACGTGCTGAAGAGTCACCGTCCAGAACTTTTGGGACTGGATGCATTTGTTCAAACGAAGGAGGTCCAGGATGGGCCCCCAGCCGCCGGTCTTTTTTACAAGGAAGTAAAAAGAATACACTCGGAGCGCCGAAACCTCTTTGGGACGAGCTCTTTCGTACCCTTCTTCAGCATGGCCCGCACCTCCTGCAGCAGCTGAGGACCGTGGTTTTCTTGCTGGGCCACCAGCGGTATAGGGGACACTTCCATTGAAATTCCAGGATGTGTCCGTGGGCGAGAGCGTCCAGCACCCAACGGTCGGTGGAGATGGTCTTCCACACGCCGATGAAATTCGCCAGCCGGCCTCCCACCGTGGTGCACGGGTGGGGGCCAGATGCCAAGGCCAGTTCAATCCTGCTTGGACATCGAAGGGCCGCCTTGGGGATCCTGGTAACGACGACGGCCTCCTCCGAAGATCTTGGAACAGCCCCAGTTCTCCTGGGCCGACGAGCGGGAGGGTTGACGCTAAAACGATGCACCTCCACTGAAACCTTTGGAGGATCCATGGGATTTGCCACCTGAGGTCCGAAAGGACAGCCGTCGCTGCTGAATAGTCCGAAAGGACGGCCGTCGCTGCTGAATAGTCCGAAAGGACGGCTGTCGCTGCTGAATAGTGCCCAAGGCACGAGCCGTCTCCCTGTCTGTCTTGATGGCCTGAAGAGACTCTACAGCCTTCCCAAACAAATTGTCCCAGTCGAAGGGCATGTCCAACACGCTCGACTGAAAGTCCTGACGAAAATTGGTGGCTTTCAGCCAGCCTCGTCAACTAAGGCAAACGCTGTTGCCCATTTGGCAGAACCCTGTGTCGGCGATGTCCAGGGCCACCATGATGGCGTGGTCCGATGCCACCTCCAAAGCCTTCACCCTCTTGTCATCGGGAAGGAAGTCCAGGAAGGGAGCGATTTTGAACAGCTCCCGGTCGTAGCGGACCACAATGGCGAGAGCGTTGGTGGCCTTGATGGTCGTCGCCGATGTTATAACTCTTTGCCCCATGTCATCAAACTTCTTCCCCACACTGTCCGGGGAGGGGGGGGGGCTGGAGGCACCCGAAGAGGAGGAGCCGAAGACTACTTCTTGGCTGCTGCCGAAACCACAGAGTCCGGCAACGGTTGGGTCTGCAAGCACTTGGGCACAGAGTCCAGCACCCTGTACTTCTTCCCGTCACTGTCCCTCTTTGCCGGGGCCGTCGAAGGGTTCTTCACGAGGGCCAACCCCTCGTCCAAAATGCCATCCAGGAGTGGGACTGACAGGATGGTCTTCCTCTTGGCCTCGCGGCGCTGGTATAGGAAAAGTTCTTTCTTCATCTCCTCCTCAGGGACGAGCTGGAAGAGCTGCGAAGCCCTGGAGATCATGGCGTGAAACGAGCCTATCGCGTAAGGGAGGCGAAGATCAATGTGGAGGATGGTGGAGCCGGTCACAGTGGCGTAGGCTGGTCGCCCAGGCCCATAACGCCCTTCTGTTAATAGTCTGTCTCCTCATCGTCGCCCTCGTCAGAATCCTTGCCGTAGGGCCTGCCCTCAATGCACCGCTCCTCCTGGATGGTCTGGAGGCCGGTAAGCTCCTACGCTGAGGAGATATCCATGCCCTGGAGGACTACCGGGCCTTCCCCTCCTTCCTCTGCGACCGGTGGGGGAGGGGGTTCACGTTTTGGTGAAATTACTGGCATCTTCTTCAGTGTCTTCTCTATGGGGTGAAAAGAGGACTCCCTCCTGGCAGGCAGGGAGACTCTAGCCTTCTGGGTTACGTTCTGTGGGTCCGCCAGGGCAGCCTGCGCGAGGGACGCCGGCACCCCCTCATGGAAGGTTGGGCCTCCATCGTATATGCACCTGGGCCTAACCGCCTTGGTCATACCTGCAACCCTCTCCTTGGGGTGGGGGAGGTGTGGGGGTCAGCGCCCCACTCCTCCTTGACCTTCTCCGGCGGGCCGGTCCTGGGCTTCTCCTTGAGCTTGCCCGGATGTTCCGACTTCCTCTTTGATGAAGGTCCCGAAAGTTGGCTGGTGATCGAAGGTGCTGGAGACGCTGTACTCGCCCTGGCCGCCAGGGGGCCTGTCGCAACAGTGCACCCAGTGACAGTGGACTTGCAGTGCTTGGCCTTTTGTTGGGCCCCCGTGGGAGGAGCACCCTTAAAAAGGTCTTAGAAGACCGCTCAGTTTTCTTGGTAGCAGGGGAGGCATGCTGCTGGGACTGACCCAGAGTAGGGGCCTTGGCCTATAGCCACTCCTTGAGCCGCCGATGCCGATCCTTCAGCATGTGGTGCACCATCTCCTGACAATACGCACAGACCTCTTCCACGTGCGTTGGGCCCGGGTACAGGCAGTAGAGACACTTGGAATGCTTGTCGTCCGTGAAGACATTCCGCAAGCCACAGTCGGAACAAATCTTGAAAAGGGGAGCTGAATCCTCCTCCTCCGACATATCCACGCAATGTAGGCCTTGAAGAAACTTCTGGAATCCTCCACGAAGAAACTTAACGAAATTCACCCTTGAGGGGCGCTGAAAAATCCGAAAAACAGGTCCCCGCTAATCGGAAGGTAGCTCGATGGAGCGCGAAGATCAAAAGACCGAAAAAATAGAGTAAACTCGTTCAGAAAGCGCAAAACTCAGTAAAAGCGCGAGAGCCCAGCACAAGGACTCCCAACACTTGAACGTGTGGTAAAAATCTGAAGATAGCTGCCAGAGGAAGAGCTTAGGTGGACGGCAGTCATTGGCTGGGGCAGTATGACCCAGAGATCAGTGATTGGTAGTTCAGAAATGAAACTGATTTTTCTTTACCGAGGATTCCCAGCCTGATGAAGGGGAATATTCATAAGCATGTGAATCCATGCCAGACCCTATGCTGGAGAAAGAATATAACAGCGCCCAGCTTTCGGCAACAAGTTTTGCCAAAGCCGAAGAAATGTAAAACTTTATAAAAGTGTTAAAAACGTTTACAGGTGCATATAGGGGTGGGGTGTTGGAATGGATTTCTAAACTCTGGCCTGATGGACAGAGGTTTAGGAGGCCACCCTGGTTAGTGAAACAGGGGACACCTATGGGAAGATAGACCAATTCACGGTAACTTGGAGTCAATGCTAAGTCCCAGGAGGAGTGCGGTTGATCACCTTCAGCAACCGTCACTGCCACAACAGTGACTCGGGCACCCAAATCTCACACAGCCTTCTCTGTTGCGGCCCAAAGCAGCTGGGACAGCGGTGAAAAGGGTGCTTTGCAGTGGAAGTTAGGATTCCCCAAAGTTTCGAGGTAAAACTCGATGCAGTGACACTGATGTACAGGTGCCAAGGTTTGAGCTGGACAGTCCACTGCATGGCCCAGGAACACTTCCGAACAAGCTCTTTTGCAGGGCAACCAGGGAGGAGCCGAGAGTGATTATTCCCAACAATACAAAGGTTCGAAGCACCTCAGCAGGGCTCTACCGGGACAACAGCGGGCTCAGGGTGCCAACCTTCCTCAGCGCGGTTCTGGTTAGTCCTGGATAGTCCTTGGATCTGCTCGGCTCTTCTGCATACTTGGCTCCGTCTACAGGTTGATTCGGACCGTGGCTGATCTGTGGGTCTGCATTCAGGACCCCTCCTCATATCCACAAGTCCGGTGAGTGTTCGCACTCAGTCGGGCAATGGAAACATTTGCCCCACTCATGTATGCCAGCAGTGGTCCAATTAGGGACCACTGAGGCTCTCATGCCCTTGTGCACACCAGACATCCTGGGACCATCAGTGTGGATTAGACCAGACAATCCCAACCCACTTCCTGGGTACCCACATACGTGACCTGCAGTAGCCCGGGAAAGAAGCGGCTATCGCAGAGAACTGTATGCCCAAATAAGAAATTCCCGGGTCACGGAGCCCAGGGGAAAGGCTAAATAGCAAAATTGCCAAATGAACAGACAAAAGACCTTGTGTCATGGCCATGACAGACACTAGCCAAAGTAATGCGGTAAGCGTGGTATGGCTCAGTAAAAAATTGCAAACATACAAGATAAAGCTACTGCTGCCACCAGTCTGTTCCTAGGCACACTGTCCAGTCACCAAAAAAATCCTTGGGATGACTAGGGCTAGAAAACACAAGGACCCCATTGCGCGTTACAGTAACAACTGTCAACAAAGTCAAAAGACTAAGAGAAACTAAGTTTCTCAGTACTGACAGCCTGAAGGACAGGTCAGTTTCCCTGTAACAATGAGCGACAGCCCTGGAGAGCGCAGCTGAGGGCTATGCTACACTGGAAAAAGTCAGATCAGGATACTGTAACCAAAGGTTTGGGGATGGGGGGAACAAATACAGAGGGAAAGTTACCTTTAGAGAAATGTTGCCTAAAAGGGGGGCAGGTAATTGGTTATTTATAACGCGCATAATACCCAGAGGTTTCTAAGAGTGGACCCAGGGATCAAACCTCTGTTGCTCTATGTCTTGCTTCCAAGGCGAGCACATTGCCCCTGAGCTATCCACCTGAGTAAGTGTTGCTGTAACTCACCCCCTTACTCTGGTTTCTCTTCAGACTTGGCAGGTGGTCAGAGGTCAGGTTTCCTGCCATTTGTTCCGGTCGTGGGTGCAAGAGATGTCCCGGTTGATCAAAGAAACTGGTGCAACCTGTTCCGGTCGATGAATGCAACCCACACTGATGCAGCAGTCCTTCAGGCAGCGGACCAGATGCGGGTAAACCAGTTTCTATGATTGTCACCCATGCATGGTGACACAAAGGGACACAGCTGGCGGTCAGAGTTAGCCTCTTATTTTGGTTACTGTTGAAGCTGGAACGCCGAACCTTTGCAGATGGGACTCTTGTAGCATAAGCGTAGGGTCCCCACAGTTCCAAGCTGAAACATGGAACCACAATGCTTCTACCGCAGTAGCCCAAACTTGAGTTGGTCAGTCCACAGAATGGTTCCAAGACTCCAGATGGCTGGGCACCGAGCAAATGTCGGGAATGATTGGTTCTACCACTCCAAGGGTCGTAGTACCACCAAATGCCTTCAGAAGATTACCAGCCAGACAGGGCTCCACTGGAACTGCAGCAAAATCCAGTCGGCAGACGTTCTTAGGACGGTTCACGTGTCTTCACAGCTGGATAGGATACTTGGCTCCTTGCAAGATTTCTCCAGGATCTGAGGGCATGGCTGCAGGGCTCCTCTTCATATCCAGAAACTCAGCTCACCCAATGGAGGGACAGACAGACATACCCCTGCACTAGCCCAAAAAACCAAAGCTTTCCCCAGCAGTGCAGGACCCTAAGGATTTTCCTGACCTGACAGGACACTAGCCCCAGTTAGTAGGCCAAACTCAGTAGGGCTAACAAGAAGCATTACAAAAATAGTCAAAATGCAACTGCTGCCACCAGCCCGTCTTTAGGCACATGTATAGTAACCACAAAAATCCCTTTGAGTGTAGTCTAGGGTCATCCAAATGAAATCTGACTGCACTGCGTTGTAAGATGCATTGTGCAATGACAGAAAAAGTTGCACAATAGATAGATCACATGCAACAAGAAAAGGGAAACAGTTTCCCAGTACTGACAGCCTTAAGGACTGGTCAGTTTCACCATCACAATGAGCAAAAGTGAAGTGAAGATGACTGGGAAAAGTCAGGACAGAGGTCAAAAACAAAAAGCAAAAAGATTTGGGGGTCCATAGAAATGGAGGGAAAGTTGCTAAAACGAGAAAACCCTTCTAACATACAGGACAACACTTCCAGGCAGCATTCAGAGGGGAGCACATCCCCTTCTGAATTCTAAACTTCGCTTAGCCATCCCACTGTAAACAATGGCATGAAAATAGTAAGAAGTGTGCAAAGGACTGGTGACTAGTGCGATGGCCTCTAGCAACATTTCATAAAGGAGCTGACCTGATTAATATAAGCACGAGACAAATGCCCATTGAAACGACACACAAAAGGAAAATAACCTGCTAGAGTAATTGGGTAACCAGTGATATTACAAGGCATAAAATAAAGCGGTATCGCATCGCAATTTGCGATACAATACCGCTGTTTTGCTGTTTATTTAATGAATCATGTCGCACAAACTGCGATAGGATTCATTAAATATACAGCAAAACAAAAGATTGTGCCTAAACTCTGCCTGAGTGAGGCTGTGCACAGCGTGCACTGCAGGCAAGGCAGAAGCACCCGGGGCTGGGTTCATAACATTGTATCTATGTTATGAGCCCAGCCCGGATGCCAACGTCATCGCGTGAGAGGAGGATCTCAGTCCCCCTCTCACACTGGCTCTGGCATTTTTGGAGGTAAGGAGTGCTTGAGGTTTGGGTGGGGGAGCCGGGCCCGTTTTGACCGAATATTTTATGCTCGTAGAAGGCTTTAAATATTCTTTCATTTAATAGAATATTTAAAGCCTTCTACGAGCCGACTGCATTATTACTGCGGGTGCTGGTTTTAGAAAGTGGTTGACATTATTTCTCCCGCCCGTTCTGGCGGCAGAAATGTTAATGCCTGCCACTCTCTAACACCCAGCACTCGCAGTAATAACGCAGCCTGCTCGCAGAAGGCTTTTGAAAAGGTCTTCTGCGAGCAGGTTACTTTATTACAGAGGGTGCTGGTGTTGTTAGACTGGGACATAAAATAATTGTCTCGGGCACCAACGAAAAAGTGCTCCACAGTTGCAAATGGGAATTCATTCCTTTTTTGACGCTGTTTGAATGACCCAAGGGGGAGGTTTCTGATCCAGTGCGATGCAAAGCAACACTGGGCAAAGCTATTAGCCACAATATAGTCCAGTAACTCATCAAACTGGCCCACATTAGCAAAATAAGGTGCCCCACTTTGACCCAAAAAATGGGCCCACACAAGCATTTTTGGTTAAGCCACGGGCCTAATGCCCTATAGGCCAATCCGCGCCTGCAATGGTGCATGGAGGTTAGCTGCCAAATTTATCACGAGGCAGGCAGCCAGAGCCAGTAGGAAGCTTTACACTGACCATAACCTTAACGTGAGCACTGCAAAGCGCATATTAAAAGCCCCAGAACGAAAATTGTGACTTTTATTGCTGTGCTTTGCGGACTGGAAAGATGGGGGCATTTGCTGGACCCCCCTCCTCCCAGAGGCTCGAGTCCTCTTTAGTTTGTAAAGGCTAAAGGCCCCAACGCTGTTCCAGATTGCTGGGCTGAGTGTACTGTTAGCAAGTGGCTGCGCTAGCATTTATTTCTCCCATCCGTTCGGTTTGGGAGAAATATTTTTCACTCCATAGCGGGTGCTGAGGGGCCGTGTTGATTCTCGAGTCCCACCCCCCCCAGAGTGAGTGTGCATTATTGTGGGTAATGAGTTGCTTTTTGCCTATTTTGTAGGAATTGGTCTGCATTATAGAGGAAGATTAGGCAGAGAGGCCCAACCCCCTGTGACTTGATAACAACGGGCCTAAGAGGTAAGCAAAGCCTAGCCCAACTTTTTATTCTAAAAATATCTTTTTATTGTACACTATTCAAAGGCCTTCTGCAAGCAGGATGTGTTATTGGTGCAGGTGGCCGCGCTGTATTCAGGGTGTTGCAAATACTCCCCCAAAGGTGGTTGCTTCGAGTGACTTGTGTTCCTTGCAGATAAACAACCATTTTGTAGTTCTTGAAACAAAACAAATGTGTACAACTAATTAGAACTTGGAAGGTATGTGGCAAGTTGCTTAAATTGCTGGCAGATTCTGGCATCACTGCTTAACCAAACTGTGTGATCCTGCTCAAATCATTTGACCCAACCCAGCCACACCAGTGTGCTGGCAAGAACATAAATGTGCATTATTTATCCTTTGGCAGTGTTGGTGGCCTGATGGGCATTACGTTGCACACTTTGCTGCTAACTTGCCACTCAATACTTCCCACAATGCCATGTGGTCACAAAATGTGGTGCCTGAGTGCCATAGGTTTAGAGAAGAGATTTCCAACCTCTTGGGCACCCTGATGATTTTTCTATTGGTTTTTAGGTGTTTGATGGCACTCCCTCTTTAGATTATTTATTTTGATCTTTTAAATCATCTCACTTTTTGCTGATTTGCAATAAAACGGACCATAAATGGATGAGTAAATGTAACTTGCTGGGCCCATTTGTCTCGCAGATGCATGAGACTTTACGGCACTACTAACTGGTAGGTGCTGCACCATGGCCTCACTGACCTCAGCAGACCAAGAGGCTGGCAACTGGACATTTGGTTCTGCAGAATAAGATAACTAATGTCCCCAATGTGTCACAAAAACTTTGTAGCTGCTGTCTTCATCTTGGAGAGTTACTTGTGACTGTTATATGCCAGAACACTAGCTAAGTGAAACTTGATGATAAAATAAAAATGACCCACTCACAATTGCATCTGTATTGATGTCTTGTTGACAATTTGATGGACACTGCACTATGCACCACTGACAGCTGCATGACCCAGCTGCACAGAGCCTTGAACTGAAAAAAAAACGTCGGAGCTTTTTTAAAATCATATCTATTTATGTGGTTCATGCAGTGAACCTTTACATTTTACAGACACTCATTGTACTTCCTCTTAGCCAGAGCCTTCCTAGGGGGCACACCCGAGACACGGGGCACCTCCGACACGAAAGGCGTCGATGGCGTCGAGCGAATCGGCGCCGCCGTCGAGAAAACCGGCAACGGCGCCGAGAGGATCGGCGTCGAGGAAATCGGCGTCGACGTCAGATGCAGCGCCTCCAATATCGGCGGCGTCGACACAGCCCTCGAAGCCGGAGCCCCGAGCGTGTCCCTCGACGACCTGAACGTCGACGGCTTCGACGACTTCCTCGGAGCCGGAGCTTCGAGAAAGCCTGTCGAAGCCCTCGACGCCTCAGACGTCGATGTCTTCCTCGAAGACATCACAGGTGCACACGGTCTCGATCGCGTCGAGGACCGGGACCTGGAACGGGTACGGCGAGAACGAGCCTCCTTGTCCGAACGGGACCTCTCCCGTGACTCGTGCCGACCACTCTTGCGAGCGGCGTCTCTCGACCTCACACGGCCGACCCCACTCGGGGGCGCGGACGGTTGAGTACCCTGCGACTCAAGAATCGCCAACATTTTCTTCCCGAAGGAAGCCCATTCCTCCGGCGTCGCACGGCTGGTGGGATAACCGACGTGCCGGGCAGAGTCCTCGGAAGAGGACCTGGAAGGCGACCGGTGACGGCGCTTCCGAGAACGCCTCGAAGAGGCAGAGGAGTGGCGAGACCGACTCCTAGAAGAAGACCGACGAGACTTCCGACGATGACGCGGAGAGTCACCCCTCGAATCATCCGTCGAAAGCCCCGCCGACTTCGACTTCCGGGGCTTGGACACCCGACCTACCGACAATTTCTTCTTACGTTCGCGTAAGGCCTTGGAAGTGAGCGACAGGCAGTCGACACAGTCATCCGTGTCGTGGGCCTCCCCGAGGCACCAGAGGCAGGCGTCGTGCGAGTCAGTCACCGACATCTTGGACCCACACACCCCGCACTTCTTGAAGCCCGGACGCGGGGTTGAAGACGAAGTGGAAGACATCGCTGCGAAGGAATATTCACAAACGAACAGGTTCGAAGAACCAGAAAGAACAGAACTCCAAAGAGTCGAGGCTAGAACCGAGAAACACGAAGCAACACGTTCGCGGAAAAAACGGAACTGAGGCTACTGGCGTCGTGCGTCCTACTTATCACATCGGATGACGTCGGACGTCGGAGGAGGTCCTCGACGGCGGCGCATCGACGTCATCGACGCAGGACGCAGACGCCGAAAAAGTTTCCGAAGCAGCACAGCTGTGGTGATTACTGTCATAGATATGGAATACGTCGGAGGACCCAATCCCCTCGAAATGATGTATTCTTGCTAATTGTTTGTCTTGGGGTAAAACTAACTTTGGGTGACATTTAAAATAGTACAAAATTGCTACTCAAATACGTTTATTTGCTAATCAAAAATATTTTAATTAGCAAATTCTGCTAATCAATTTTTGAAAACTAATTTATGCCTTGTATTGCCAGAAAAAAGAAAGATGTAATACTCAAAATACTAGAATATCTTTAAATAATTGTATCAACAAGGTAATGCATATGTGAATTGGCTAACTGAAATGACCTATATTTTAAAGTTCTTAAAATTATATATGATTACTGTAGTTGTCATTTTCAACCACTAGAGG
Source organism: Ambystoma mexicanum (assembly GCF_040938575.1). NCBI lineage: Eukaryota > Metazoa > Chordata > Amphibia > Caudata > Ambystomatidae > Ambystoma > Ambystoma mexicanum. Next base: position 529,702,215 of record NC_090933.1, on the reverse strand, counting down.
CCACTGCGCAAGTTTTATTTAAAGTACTTAGCTTTCCATCCACTGGCGGCTTTCGCTTTTTTTGTTTCGGGTTTCCTGCGCCCGCCTTTCAATCGTCTGTTTCCGGATGAAGACGTTCCACAAAAAATTCCAAGCCCTTCATGAACGGGAACTTTTTTTTTCTTTTTTTAAACACACTTTTTCAGGTGGCTTTTTCCCAGTATACTTTGCTTTTTATGAATATTCTTTAAAGGGACACCCATATTCAGATCGTTTGATTTTTATTTTTCAGGATTACTTTTAGGAACTGATTCTTTCACATTTTCGGATGTTTTATTTATTGGATGCATTGGATTTTGGAATGCTTTCACAGGCTACTTTCTTTGAATCAATGGATTATGTTTGGGATCTTGCATGTCTGTTTATTTGGGCTCATCAGCTGTGGTTCTCACATCAGATTAACTTGTTCCTGGTGCATCTTGTGTACTATCCTGTTGAGGAGAGGAACTGGGAGAAAAGTTAAGCAAATTTCCCTGACCATTCAGACACCGTTCCCCTTGGACTATCTCTGGTGATACCTGGAGGTATATTCTGGGCAATGTGTGTTCTCCAGTGTTGCAAAAAGGTCGATGTCTGGATGACCCCATTCTGCATAGACGCTGTGTAAAATATGTTTGTACAAGTGCCACTTGTGTTCTTACGGGTAGCTGCACGTCTCTGCTGAGCAAGTTTGCCATAAGATTGTGTTCCTCTGGAACAAGTTGTGTCAGGAGGAACATATGTTTGACTGCCCATTTCCAAATGCTCGGAGACAGTTTGGCCAGCCGTGCCCCTCTGTATGCTCAAGTAATACATGGCCGTGGTGCTGTCTCTAAGGATCAGAACAGTCTTCCCTTGCAGTTGTGTCTGAAAAGCTTTGAAAACAGCAAGTAGCTCCAACAGGTTGATATGTTTGTTTGCTACAGATTGTGACCACATACCGTGCGCCATCTGGTGTAGAAGGTGGGCTCCCCATCCTGACATCCTGTGGTGAGAGTGGCTTCTACTGCGGGGGTGGTGAAGGATTTTCTCCTCAGAAAGTTCTCCTTAGACTACCACTGCAGAGACAGAACAAGGGCTGTCGAGCTAGTCACTAGATCACCCCACTGACCACTTGCCCGACACCATTGGCTGGAGAGCTAGTCCTGCATACAGTGCATGCACAAATGTGCATGTGGAACCAGAAAGATGCAGGATAGCATCCTCCCCAACAGCTGCATGCATTTCCGTACGATTACCCAATGACAGGCTACATATTGAGGGACCCGGAACAACATATTTTGAACCCTCTAATTGGAGGGGAAGACGAGCCAGTCTTCTGTCTGAATTGGGGCCCACAGAAATCGTTCGACTTGGCTGGGGACAAGACCGACTTTCTCGTTGATGAAGAACACCATGCTGAAAAGAAGGTCTATAGTCTTTTGGGTGTTCTCCAGACACTTGTGGTGCAAGTCTCCAGTTATGAGCCAGTCGTCGAGCTAAGGGTACACTATAATGTACTGTCTGTGCAGGTGAGCTGCCGCCACTGCCAGTGCATTGGTTAAACTCCCTTGGGGCGGAGGCAATGCCGAAGGGGAGTACTTGGAACTGATAGTGAGTGTTCCCCATCTTGAACCTTGTACTTTGTTCGCTGGCAACATTAAAATATGAAAGTATACATCTTTCATATCCAAGGTGGCCAAGTAATCCCCTTGCTTCAGCAAGGGGATTACTTCCTGCGGAACCGCCATCCTGAACATTTGAGGCCGCTTTGTTTACAGGACGCTGGTCTAATACAGGGCGCATGGTTAGATCCATTTTCAGTAAAAGGAAGTACATCGATTAAATACCCTGGTTTACCCGAATATCTGGGACGAGCTTGATCGCTGCCTTTTGCAGCAGGGTCTGTACTTCCTCCAAGAGGATGAGGAGATGTTCCAGAGACAGTATTCTGTTCTTTGACGGGTGGTATGGAGGCAGATTAACTCGATACAATTAACCATTGCCTACAGTCTTGAGCACCCATTGGTCTGAGGTTATTCCCTCCCGTGCGTGGGTGAAGCAGGTTAACCGCCCTCCTACTGGAGAGGCATGGGAGGGGACCCGAATTTAATCATTTGCTGGTAGGGACAGGGGAGTCTCTGGCTGCTGCATTTCGTCCCCTACCTTTGCAATGCAGAAAACCCCATTGTTTAGAGGTTTGATAGGACCCAGATGTTCCTTGGTCAGAATACCAGGATGATCTCCCCTCCCCCTTCACCCCACCCCACCCAGTCCTATACGCACTCTGAGCTGTGCAGGGAAAAGACTGCCCCTTAAAGGACCAGCGCGTATTGAAGATCCTGCGTTGTACATACAGCTTGGCAGAGATCTGATTAAGAGATTTCAATGTCTCGTGCTCCTTTGCAGTCTTCAGGGTGTCATCCACCGCCATGCCGAAGAGAGGAGAGTCCTCGATAGGTTTGTTAATGAGTAAGGCCTGTGTCTCAGGTTTACACCAGGAATTTTAAAGCCAAGCATGGTGTTTCAAGAGTGCCTTCAGCCAACATCCTACCTGCAGTCTCTGCGGTGTCAAGATGTTCTGTGTGACTTGATGTCCCTCCTGCACCACTGCAATTAGCTGCGACCTTGTAGGCTCAGGCACATTTTGCAGACCCTCTTGTATAAGTTTCCCATTGGACATCACTAAAGCTAGCAAAGAGTATTGTTAGCGATGCGAGTACTGTAGGCTGCAGAAGAAGTGAGGCGTTTGCCCAGGGCATAAGGTTTTTTGCAGTCTTTATCAGGGGGAAATTCGGATGAAGGCTGGATCAGGGCGAAACATCTTCTCAACCTGTGGATTTACCACCCGAGTAAGGGAGGGTGCAAGCAAGGATGGGGAAATTCGCTGTTTAAATGGAATTAAGCAGGATAGCTTGACTGACTGGAACATTTTCCTTGAGGATGTCCTCTACAGAATCAGGCACCCCCTCCTGAGTGGCCATCTTAAAATGGTCTGCTTCTTTTCTAAAGGGTAGTATTAAAAAGCATTTAATCATCAATTGGGGAAACCTCCCTGGGTTGTGATACAGGAGGAGTGTCCAAAAAGATTATCAGGCTCAGCTTAATGAGCAGGGGGTAGGCCAATTTCCCTGGTGATCTGTAGGGACCCAAGCATCTGGGCCGCGAGAAACAGGGTATTGGAAGCCATCATAACGATCCGGGACATAGTAGACCTCATCGTCTTGATCATAATGGTCATCTTGAAAAACGTCTTAAGTGGGATCAGCCAATTTTTGTCTAAGAGACGGGTGAGCCTCAGTGGAGTGAAGCCTAGGAGACTCGAGGGCGTAGGGCCTTCGTTAAAGGTACAGGATTAAGGACATAAAACATTTTTGAAAAATCAATTAATTCAGACATTTTGTTCATACAGTGTTCAAATCTCGCTCTAGTCCAGGAAGAGGAAGTTTCTAGAAGAGGAAAAGCTGAGTCAGATGGAACGGGGACTGTAGGCCCCTGTAGCGCCTGGGGCAAGGAAGGAGGTGGCATGAGAATATCCTGAAAGCAAAGAAGGGTTGTTTTGTGGCCCAGAACCATGAGGAGGGGCTTTGAATGGTTTTCTCTGTGTTTGGGGGTGCAGTTTCACAAAAGTAGCTGGTTTTGCTTTAGGGAGGGCTCCCTAGGATACTGAAATCTTGGTACCATGAGCCAGCCGCGACGGCACAGCGGACCCCGAGCCCTTGGGCTCACTAGGCCCAGTCTCCGCAGGCCTGCAGGTGCTGAAGGCTTTTTTTTTTTTTTTTTTAACGAGTCCATCAAAGGAGGCCAAGGGATTGTGTACTTGACCTTTGAAAAGGGTGTGTGCTACTTTGGTGTCCCCATCGCAATGCCGACAGCAGAGCTGGGGATGGGCATGTGGGAGCCCGCTAACTTTTTTTTTTTCAATAGTAAGCAATCTGATCAATTTGTTATCTATATATGTTCTTTATAGATGCTTGTGAAAATTATTTTGAAACCTAAGCCCCTGATGAAGAGAATATGAATCTCGAAACGCGTTGGGCAAACAGACAAAATCAATAAAAAGGAGAGGACCATCTTTCTCTAAAGAAAACGGCCTATTGAATGTTCTTATGAATTTTTGCACATTTGAAATTTAAGAGACACTAATTTCATCACAAAAAAAACTTTGTCTAACCCATTTAGGCTTTTGGCCTCTCAGACAGTGTGCAGGAGACGCAGTTCTCCATAATTTGGATTTAATTTGTTCTCTACTGTATCTAGATACCAAGGCTGAGTACTTCTCCCCTGCACCTTGAATATTACTACCTCACTTTAAGAATGTATATTGTCGATGTTTTATTGAATTCCTATTGAAAATTGGTGTGCAAGTGTAATTTTGTGTTTCGGGGTCCGCTAACTCCACAAGAACGTCTTCGGACTCCGAAACAGAGGCGTGGCTGCTTGAGGAATCAGCCGAGGCGCCGGCGGAAAAGCGACTCAGTCTGCATAGCGTAGGCCAACCACCGTTTTGTGTGCCTTTCTTCAAGTGTCTTATGCTATGAGTCGACAGGCCTTGAACTTCTCAGGGTCAGTCGCTTCTCCAAGCAACGAGTTGGTGGTAGATCCCTCTCTTTGGCAGGGTCCTCCCTCTGGAACAGCCTTCCTGCCTCCCTGAAACTTGGAGAACCATCGCCGGTTCCGGAAGCACCTCAAAACCTTCCGCTTTGCTTCTGCCTTCTCTCTTCCTCTCCCCTGCTGATGCCTAGCTGAAACTGCACTGTTACATGGCCTCCCTCTCTGCTCACTGGCCCTGCCAGTTGCTCAACTGCACTGCCTCCCTGGCTACCCCGCACTGGACTGTTTCTGTATCCTACAGTCCCCCTACCGGCACTTACCTTGCACTTGCCACTAGCTGGTTGTTTATTTATTCTTATCCTTCTATCCCATGTACTGCACTTTCCCCTCCCCCTTGGACTTTTCCCTTTGCACTTGCGCGATCTGAATGACACCTGGCCTAGTAGGATCGTTATCCGTCTTCCCCTGTTCCCCCTCCCTTGCCACGTTGCGCCTTGAAACACTGGTGTATAGGCGCGTTATAAATGCCATATCATATCTTAGATCATAAATGCGTGGAACAGCAATAATTCTCATTAACACGAGCTCTGCATGAAAGCGATCGACCAGAATGGTGGAAAAAACAATCTGGGGAACTTGAACGTGTGAGGGGAACTTCGGTACACTAAATGTCACATTAGAGATAGTGTTAGACACGTCGACGTCCCTTTTCGATCTTCGAAAAAAAGATTGAATATTCTGTGATTACCACTAGATGTCGGACTATATGAACAGCATGCGATTCTAAGCAGATTCACAAGCATCAGATATTTTTACTTTCCTTAAAACTTTTTTCTTAAACTACATTGGGAATGAAAACTATGTTTTTACTCTTGCATTCTAAAATGGGGAGTGGCAGACTTCCAATTCAAAATATTATCTGAAGCACTGCCCATCAGTGGAACACCACTCCTTACCCTATGTTCTTTAATCAATCTCCAATGAAGATGGCTCGATACCTATAGCTTGGTCTAAAAAAGGAGACCAAACGTGACTAGTCTAGATTCACCATTGACGCCTGAAATATAACTATACTAACTTGTAATAGCCAGAGCAATTTGAATAGCACTTTTGAGTTATTCCAAATGAGTACAAGAAAAGTCTTCAAAAAGCAAGCCTCTCAGACTATGGAAATTAAACAATCGAGTTCTCTCCCACCTCTTCAGCGACCGGGAGACCCGAGTAAAGACTGGTTTACAACTCACAGCAACAAGAATTTTCTGCCGAATATACTTGAGAAAAGAGTCTGGGCCCGGGCCCCGTGGGAGATGCCCTGGAGATTTCCTGGGACAGAGTGTCGGCGTTGACTTTCCCTATCGCGCCTTGTTGAAACTGCAGGAAGCAAAAGACTGCAGTGGTGTTTATAGTACTTTGGTGGCCAGTTAGGTGCTGCCAGAGATTCCAAATTGCCTGCATAAGAACAATCAAAGTTTGGCATCCATCCCCACAATCTCTCAATTTAGCAGCCTGGTTCCTGAGATCAGGTTGTTAGCCTTCTACGTGTGCCAGTACAAAAGCAAGTGGCTCCGGTCACTGGCGTCTAAACAGAAAGATCGACCCCTGACAAGCCTCAGTGGCTAGCGTCCTTTACTTGATCTCAGACCTCTTCTCCATGGGTATTCAAATGTAGGGTTTCCGATTTTCGAAAACAACCGAAAATAGTAAGATCTCTCCGCCCCCCTTATGTTCAGTGGTCGAAGTGAGCGGGAGCGGTGCTCCTCTACTTTTTTAAATTACCTTTTACAGGTCCTATACTTTTATTTTAAAAAGAAACTGTTCCGGAATGGTTTTGTTTTAAAATAAAAGTCTAGGAAGAAGTTGAAACTTGCACTTTCAGTGCACTGCACTGAACGTTCCCTTAAACTGCAGGTGCGAGTGTTTGGGGGGGGGGCGGGTGTATTGTGTGTTGGAGGGGCGTGATGATGGGTTTTGTGGGGAGTGGGTGCAGGCCAGCAGGGAACATAGTTCCACTACTTCTTTTCGTAGACTTCGACCACTGCTTAAGTTATTATATTCTTGGGGGGGGGGGGGGCTGCCTCCGATAAACCCCAGTATTTAATAATTGCAAAGTGCGGCGGGTGCAGGATTTGAACCCCTACTGATCTGCGTTGTCTTGTTTCCAAGACGGAAGCATTGCCAATCATCCTCACAGCTCTGCTTCAGCATTGTCATTTGGAACTGACATAGTGAAGTGTCAACTGATAATCCACCATTGCTACCTGGTGGCAGAAGGTGGAATTGACGGCCCAGTCGAAACACGGACACGACTAACGAAACGCAACTTCTTTCCATTTCTGCTTAATATTTTAAATGTCATTGTTGGCTTCCTGTGCTCGAGTTTAAGAATAAGCAGCCAGCTAGTTTGCTGCCTGTAAATGCCTCCATCTTTCTTATTTGGCAACTGGCAGTGTATTATTTTAAAAGGAACATGACATTATGAATGTTTTTATTTACAACTAACGCATGTACAAAGGCCTGAATTGTGTTTTGGGCTCGGCGCTGATGGCAGGTGTTTTTAATACCTGTTGTGTGCGGCTGGTCTGAGGCTGAGTGGGGGCCATGTGAGGACAGGGATTCTGTGAGCTGGAATCTGCAAGAGGAGGCGGCTTCCTTCTCCAGATCATTTACCGGGCTCTAAAACACAAACCCCAAGTGAAGTCTCCAGGAGATAATCGCTGGAGGTAACAACTCTACCATGGGCAATGAATCTGTGTGGCCTGGAGCTGTAGATCATGGCCCCCTTCTAGCTCCTAGAAGAGCCGAGTCAGGTGCCAGCACTACCACATCATTTGGGAGGAAATGCTGTGTATAGACATGTCCCAGCCTCCCTCTGTTCTGACGCATAGCTCCGTGAGCAGCTATTGAAGAGGCAGGTATACTGGTGTTAATAGTAGCCTCCATTTACAGCGAAGACCCCACAGGGAATGCACAGCGGCCCTTACGACGACTCATTCTCACCCAACTCAGTGGCGTGCATTTCGTAAACATGTGAAGGATAACACAAGCAATGCAAACTGTGCCCAAACACCTGCGTCAGGGCTTCAAGCCACTGCTCGCTTTGTCATCTTCTGCAACCAGCTGTGTCCGCCCATCGAAAGCACGACAGCGATGTCGGGCCTAGGATCTAGTAAGCAATTTGCATATATTAGATCCTTGTGAGTTTAAGCAGGCTGGAGGGAGAGCAAGATCACGTGCAGGTGCAGCCAGTATTTCTTACAGTTCTGAAGGCAGCAACGTTTGCTAAGCAAGCAGAGCCGAGCCGAGCCTTCCAGAGAGCTGGCGTGTTTGCCTCGCACCAGAAAGAAGAGGCTGTGTCCAGAGGACTTGCCAGCATTGCAAATTTCACAGCTTCCTTGATAGTCGGTCAAACATGTAATTCCCCCCCACACTGTGGTTTCAAAGGTGATGGTCATTGCTGTGTGATGAAATAATTAAAGACATAAAAATAACCTACCGCTTATAACTTGGGAGTATACGTGTTTGCCCATCTTTGTGCGTGTTAGAATAATAATAATAATAAAATGCATCCATCTACCTACACATGCAATAAAATACTGAATCACAATGCATGTGTGTATACATCAACTAAATTGATTTCTTTAGAAAAGTCACCCGCGGGTGTTTGCAAGACAGGCAATAGGCCCATGGCCTAAACATGCGTGTACATAAATGCTTTTAATGTTGGTGCACTAGGTGGCATGCGACACGGTAGACACATACATAGCGTAGGTAATGGTGTGGCTGATTGTAACATGAAGTGGTTTATAACATCTTGCGCTGAGAAATATCACCCTACCTATGCACGCAATTAAACAATAAAAAAAAATCTGTTTACACTGGAAAAAAAACGTATCTGCGATTTAAGGGGGTGACCGGGAAAACACCGATTGTGAAAAATGTTGAAAACACTGGAAAAAAAACAACCGGAAGTATAAAAAAAATTAACCCCTAAAACAGGAAACCCTATTCATATGTCAGGGGCATACCTCAAAACCGATTCTTCTTCCTTCACTCTCGCAAACCCAGTGATAAAAATTACATTTCAAAGGCGTGCTTCTTCTTTCTTCCAGTCAAGCCTCCTCTGGCGAAACGGGACCTCAATGCAGTGCTAACCCATGACGACTGTGGACCTGAAATTACTCAGCTGTAAGGAGGATTCTTGAGAAGAACAGGAATAATGTTGCTCCTAACAGATTTCATTACAATGGGTACATAATGTGGCATTTAGTGGATATTTTGTGTTAATGGTTTGTGGGCTTCATTCCAGCAATACAACTTCAGCATAAAGGCAGGTTTTCTGACAAACTGGAATATTGATGCTACAGGTGCTTGCAATTCATCTGGATTGGTTCATCAGTTACTCAACCAACAGGAAAAAGTGAACAAATAAATAAAAAACATACATCCAACAGGCTCCTAAAAAGGATACCCACACTACCACAGCAAACACTTTCACAAAGTAAACAAAATACCTGCGGTCATCACAATGCAAATTAAATATAATTAAATCCCTTACCCTTGGTGGGCCAATAATCATGCCCGTCCACCTTGTTAGGGTCATATCTTCATCATCTTCAAGACCCCAGCTCACAGTACCATCTCCTACTCCTTTCTGTCCTTCTTCAAGTTCTTCCAACAAGCGAAAGTTACGAGGAACTTTAACTCCTATGCAAAAAAGTAAGAAAAATAGTTATGCTAGATCGATCAAAGTTTTTTTTTTTTCTTGAACTATTTTGCTTTCAGAGGACTCCCAGGCCACCTGGTAACAGACCGAAACAGGAGCTCTGTGATGCCCGTACATAATTCGGTTACATCCACCATTGGACTGATGTAGCACTTGCATGACAAATCTGGTCACCGAAACCAGATGGAATGGGTTGCGGATCGGCCCTTTTTAGCTTCTGTGCCAAAAGGCACCATTGCCAGAGTGCTTTCTCGGGCTGCAGCCTCACGACTGCTGAGTCAGCCGAGTCATACTGGTGGCTTGCCATTCCCAGTGTCAGCAAAGCACAGGGCGTAGTGGTCAGATGCAGAATTTCTCTGCAGTGGAAGCTCCCCTCACTGTTTGCAGGAGTTAACATGCCCCTCCTGATAATAGGAAAGATAAGTCATGGACCTTAGTAGATCATACTTTCCTCACAAAAAACAGCAATGTACTGCTTCTCAACAGTGCAAGGTAACCACATAGACAACGGATAAGTTGTGGGTCACAGCAGTGCAAGATCCCCTTGCTTAGAGCAGGAACTGCATGCAAGGGAACAGTACAAGCTGCACCAATATCGCTGGTGGGGGTGGGGGGGGTCACGGTAAAATCGAGCCTGTGCAGTTACATCTGGATGACAATCTTGAGCTGGGCCGATATACAGCTCTGCTGAATCAATGGTTTGGGGGCACAGGGAATATCAGCAGAGCCCTTAACATGCTGATCTGTTTTATGCATAGGATAATACCCTTGCTTCAACTTGCACTAATCCACCAGTTCTACATGTTGAAAGCTTGCATTGCTGTTGCCCAGATTTACCTTTTCTGTTTGTGTGAGAGAGAAGCCAACAATTCTGCTACTCAAGCTGACTGGTTCTGTGTGAGCGAATAATATATAGTGTACGCTGTTAGACCTTTTCTTTGCATCCAAAAAAAAAATTCAAAAAAAAAAGTCCATAGTGTGTCAAGTCGGTTCCATTTAGGATAGTGTTAGTGATAGTACCCCCCTGTGCTTTAGATGTTTATTGTGGGGGAAAGATGTTCTTCTGCCATGCTGTGGACCACTGCACATAATGATTTCAACAGAGTTACATCTTTTTTTACATGCGTTGACTGGATGATATGCTTTTTTACTCCCTTGAAATTGCATTTACTCTCAAAGTATAAAAACGCAGAGCAAAATACTCCCATCACAACATTTTATCTGAAGCATTAGCTAGAATGGTTACAAACTCGCCTTTAATCTAGAGGTGTGGAGGTAAAGAGGCAACGCAAAAATGTAACGAAGCTACTGAGAAAGAAATATTCCATATGCACTTCTCCCTCCAGCCAAGCTATGGATCGAGGTAAAGGGGCAAAGACACATTTTGTGTACTCCGAGGATCAGACACTCAGAATATTGAAACACTGACTTGATGTGCAGCTCTGTCCTGTACTTTAACAAATGTATCCTTTTTTATATTCTCCAAAATACACTCTACATGACAGAGGCTCTAAAATATATGAGAGAGGCTCCTTATCGTCTTTTCAAGTATCCCCTCCTGGCTGGCTCCCCTTTTGGGTTGAGATAGGCAAGGTTTGATTTTGTGTTTCTTTGTAAAGGGGAATATTTATTTGGCTGGGGCTGAGGGTTCTTTTGGGGTTATGAGAAGGTTGGGCAGTGGGTTAGTACCCGCTGGACTATTGTAGCACCCCAATTGGGAATAAGGGGTTGCACGAGTTGGGAGTGTGGGTATTTGTGATTCATATTTTTGATCAGATTTGGACTCTGTTTTCTTTTGTTTTTGGAGCCCGACAAACTCCACAGGCATCTACCTTTTGTATTGTGAGACACAGCACCTTCAGTGCAGTGTCACAGAGAAGTCCCTTGGATTTCTCCTAAGGTTTAAATACCGTTTCTTGGGAGAACTACAGTTCCCAAGAAATAGTAAAGTGAAATTGACTTTACTTACCTTTTTGCTATATAGATCCAGAACACCCCAATTTATGTGGAGCACTAGGGGGTTACTTAGTAGTCCCTGTTCCTAATTACTCATGTAAAAATTGTGTTACCCTCATTGCTTTAAACGGTTGGTGGCAGTTGTTTCATTTTTCTACCATTGTGCTTTTCTACCGCAGACTGAATCCTCTGCTGCAGTATAGCACCCATGGGCCACCATTGTGCCAAAATGGCCCTGGTCTTTTTTTTTCACCATTTGTTTGTGAGGTCTTTCTTGGGTTTTACTTTACACGCCAAACCAGGTTGAACCCTTTTGTTCCCTTTGCTTTGGCGGGCTTCAGTACTGAAACCCGCCTTTGGCTCCTGTTTAGCTGCCAGGGGCAGGAAGCGAGGGAGGTGCGCGAAACTCCCTGTCCTTAGTCTCCCTGGTAATCTGAATGCACCCAGTGCAGATTGGTTGGTGGCTGGCTGTCCTTGCATGACAGCCACTCTGCTGTTTGAGTGATAGCTAGGTTATGCACGAATGGGAGAAACCTATCAGACGAGGCTTCTTGAAATGAAGACCTAGTCGACCACTGGAAGAAACATCCGACAAAGGAATTGTGAAGAGAAGCCTCCTGCATCCTTCTGGACCATTGAACTGCCCGGTGAAGCCCTGCTGCTGTGCTGAAACTGTTTCCAAATCGACTAGAGAAGCTCTGGCGAGGACGACTTTTTCCCTTGGGTTAGTGGGACCAACTAACGCCAAGACAACCTTTTCTGGAGAACCTTCCCCAACAGGCTGTACTTCTTTGCTGCTGCTGGAACCGAGTGGCAGGGGTCGAGAAATCCATAGTCGAGTGCAGCGTCTAAGCCAGACCGAAGCTCCAGGAAGATCCTGAGGACCCTCCCGAAACAGGACGAACGAAGCTCAAGTCACTCATCTCACCAGAGTGCTGGACTCAAGGAGTGAAGGAAGCCCATCCAGTGTCCAAGATCCGCAGTGGTGCTAATTGCCAGTAGCTGAAACCGCGAAGAGCCGCTGAACTGAAGAGACCGTAGCTGCCGCCGACCTCCGACCTCCAAACTGCTGTGCAGGAGTCCTCTAGACGTCCTCCCTCTTGTACCCACGACTGAGGCCCAGGAACACAGGATCTGCAAGTCTGCAATCAAGATAGAAGCCAGCTGGATCCACTTCAAACCTAAGGTACTGTTATGAATCAGGGGTACTTACTCTTTGTCTGTAGCTTGCTTGTCTCAGTTGAGATTTGCAGTAGCTGCCCGTCTAGAATTATTCTAGCTCTAACTTTTTCACAGATTCAACAGCTTGTGGCCCAACAGTGATTTTCTACAACAAACTCTCTAACTTGGTGCAAGACGTTTTTCTAAGACGTGCATCAGCTCCATAGACTTTGCTGCAAGTGACTTTTGCTGTCCTGGCTCCCTGCAGACTCTTCCGACCCATTGACTTTGATTCAGACTGTCCCTCATGGGTGATACATTTGTTTTTAACTAATATTGCTTGGAAAGGTTTTATCTAGACTTCAATGGGACATTTAAAAGTGCTCACATGCTCTGAGAATATTGTAACCTTTTTTCCCTTCCCTTAACCTCTCCTTTCTACAAACCTCAGAATTTACCAAGTACAAAAAGTGATATATAAATGCCAATACTGTCCTAGTAAGTGAAGTCACCTCAGGGTGTAGGAAGTGCGTATGAAGCTTCTATAAAGAGCATCTACTTGCTTGACTGGATTCTGAAAAAGTATTTTGAAGTGCATATTGATAGTTGTACATTGCCCTTTTTAAAGAATGCTCATTTAAAACTGACCGTTAAATAATTATTTTACTAGAAAACCTTGAGTGTAACTGTTATTTGGATACTCCATGTGTGGATTTCAATGCTACAGCTTTACAATTTGAGAGAAGTCTGGCTGCCCAGTCACACTACTAACTTGTGTAGAACAGGCCTATACCAATAGGTGGGTTACATAATACCAAGAGGGCATGACTGGTGTAGTCTCCCACAGGGTTTACTGCATACAATCTTGCCTAACACTGTCCTGGAATGTCAAGGTGATGAATAGTGTGGTGATGAGATTCAGAATTATTTCTGATACACGTTTTAGAAAGGTGCATAGGGCTCTAGGCCCACCTTCCTGAGCCCCACACAGCAAATCGTCCTTCAGTCCTTTTCGATAGCCATGGTCGGTAGGCATATTTGCAATTAAAGAAGGGACAGTGGATGTATGGAGTAAAGTTGACTAGGAGTAACTGAGTAACTTTCTTTCTCCTGCATCCCGCCACCTTTCCTCCATACTTGTGGGAGATTCACAAGCACTGATTTATAGATAATGGCTTGATTGATTAAACTCCTCTAGTGAAAGAAGTTTCCAAGGACCGATTGACCAAACTGTGCATCAGCCCCAGAGCGGAGGTTGAGCCAATGGTTTAAAAAACGTCAAGGGAGTGGCCCAAGCAGCCGCATTGGCGATAGTGTCCCAGGAAATGTACTTCTGAAACGTCACACAGGCTGCTTTACTCCGCACCATAGGTGTGTGGATGCCTTTGGGAGCCTGCAGGCCTTGCACTGTGTGGGCTTCTGTGATACAGGAAACTATCCATCAGGAAATTGTAGCCTTCAAGGCCTGTGCTCCTTTTTTGTCATTCCCAATGTTACAAAAAGAGGAGAAGACGTTTTAGAGTCCTTTGTGTCCTATCGAGATAAAACTTAAGAGCTCTCCTGATGTCTAGGTTGTAGAGGATCTGTTCCGCGACTGAAGAGGGGTCTGGGGAAAAACCCTGGCAAGGTAATAGATGGATTGATATGAAACTCCAAAATGATCTTAGGAAGAAAAGACGGATGTGTGTGCAGCACCACTTTACCCCTGCAGTAGGAAAAAGGGTTTTTCAATGCACAGAGCCTGCAGTTAACAATTCATCTTGCTGAAGTGATCAACCAGGAAATCAACCTTCCAGGTGAGGAATTTGAGGTCCACTGTCATCGTGGATTCCAACGGCTTATGACAAAGCATGCTGAGAACCCCAATGAGGTCCCATTTCACCAGAGGCAGCTTGAAGGGAGGAAAAATATGTAGCAAGCCTTCAAAAGATCGTTTTATCACCGTGTTTGCAAGAGTAAAGGAAGAAGAATCTGTATTGAGCTATGCCCCAGATAGCCAAAGAGATATGTACAGCAAGTGTACATCAATACCCATGGATAAGAGGCCTGAGATAAAGGAACGGACATTATCCACTGATGCTTGACTGGGTCAATCTTTTTGTTTAGACACAGATGACCGAAGCGGAGCGACTTGCTTTTGTACAGTACATGCGTAGAAGGTTTCCGTGCTGCCTGGACAGTACGCATTATCATTGACAGATTGAACTGCGCTAACAAGGTGATCTCAGGAACCAGGCCGCTAAATTGAGAGATTGTGGGGATGGATGTCCTACTTGTTGGAGGTTCCCAATTTTCTGTATCGGAACAATCGACAACTAAATTGGCAGAGACACCAACAGGGTTTTCAGCTCCAAAAAAAAATAACCTGGTGGCCAGTGCTATAAACACCGCTGTGCAGACTTAAGCTTCCCGCAGCTTTAACAAGGCGCAATGAATCAAGGGAAGGGACGGAAAGTCAACGCCAACATTCCGTCCCAGGAAATCTCTAGGGCATCTCCCAGGGAGCCCGGGCCCAAACCCTCTCTGGAAGCATATAGCGGATGTTTCTTGTTGCTGTGAGTCGCAAATAGGTCTATACTGGGGTCTCCCACTCGCTGAAGAGATGGGAGAGAACTTGATTGTTTAATTCCCAATCGTTGTTTGCCAAAGACTGGCAACTGAGGGAATCGCTGCTATTTATTCCTGGCCAGGAATATGTACTGCATGAAGCCACATTCCTTTCTACACAGCCCATTCGCAAGGGATACCTGAATTAGGGGAAGGGACCTGGACCCCTTGCTTGTTAACCTAAATCATTGAGACAGAATTGTCACTGATGCAAACTACTTTGTTGGTGATGCTGGCCTGTTAAGCTTTCTGGGCCAGAACAATGGCTAGCAATTCAAGGTAACTGATGCAGTGTTCCCGGTCTACAGAAACACATGTCAAACACCTTCAGGTGAACCAGCATAGCAGTCGAGGAGGGAGGTATCCTTTGTTAACATCACAGGAGGAGACTGTTCCGAAAAGGGGGTCCCCTCTAAGAGGTCTGAGTAGTCCACCCAACATTTGCAGTCGTGAATCATCTCCGGAGTCACCCAAATCATCAGAATATGCCTCAATTGCCTGAGTGAGCCCAGGTCTTTCTCAGTGCTAACTTTGTACGCCTCATTTTTAACCTCGCCAACAAAAGAGTAAAAACACAGGACATCAAGGACAGAATCCTCTGGAACCACCAAGCTGACATGTGAGTGGAATTCAGAAAAAGGGTACATGTATGGATTAGACCCCTCATTCTGTCTTTCGTTAGAAAGATTCTGGCCATTGTTGGCCGAGAAAGTCCATTACATCCATCATCTTGGTAAAGACTTTTGGCGCCGAGCTCAGTCCCAAGGGAAGGACTAGGGATTGAAAATGCTCACCGCCTACCGCAAAACTAGGTATTTGTGGTGCTGAGGGCATATCGGTATGTGAAGGTACGCATCCTGAAGATCCACAACGCAGAGCCAATCGTCTAGAGATAAGCAGAACTGGGCCAACGTGATCATCGTGAATCTTTCCAGGGGAATATGGAGATTTAATTCTGACAGATCAAAGTGCGAAGGCCAGTCTGGTTGGATTTCGGCACTATAAATATTCGGGAGTAGGAGCCCTCACCCTCTTCCACCAGAAGTACTTGTTCTATTGCCCTTCCGTTCCAAAGGGTTCTCATCTTCCGAACAGAGAAATTTGAGATCCTGTCTGTGCTAAAGGACGACAGGAAGGAGGAACTGGTGGGAGAAGGAGACAATCCCAAACGGGTTACCAACAGTACCAAAGGATCCTTTATGATGGGCCCCCAAGCCTTCAGATGCAGAGGAATGCGCCCCCTTCCCCTTACCGCAGCCACGTGGAACCATTCTAAAGGTTTGTTTGGGGTTTTTTGTCTTAAGAGGATGTATTGGTCCCCGGGGTGTGAGTGGGAGAAGAATCCCAGACCTTTTTGTTTTTTATAGCGAGGGTAGCTAGGGGAGCCATCTGGCTGAAGAGACTTGTCTTGAAACTCCCGAAAACTTGCAAAGGATCTGAAACAAAAGTCTACATTTTGGGAGCAAGAGGACTTCGCTGCTGGACCTTTTGTGAGGACGGACAGCAATTTTGCCGTTAAGAACTAGTGTTTTTTGCCAACTCATCAGTAGAGCTGTGGAAGAGTGCATTACCCTCAAAGGGTAGGTCCAGAACCTTCTCCTAGACCTCTCCTTTGTTAACTTGGTTGCATGGAGCCACACTTGGTGTGTGACATCAACGCCAATCATAAGAACGCTTGCCGAAGTAGCCATATGATGTGCCATGGCTTCTAATAGGTCTTGAGCCAGAACCCTGGTGTCCGATAAACTTGATGTTATGTTCAAGTTTGTCTTGAGGAATGAATGGCTCGAACCCCCTACAGAGTTATAGGTTGGCCACAAGAGTGTAAGGGTGTCTAGGAAAGAAGGTGGCATGATGGTTGCTATAAAAACTAGTAAGAACCACCCCCTCAGTACCCCTGCCTCAAACGAATACCAAGGATCTGCCAAAATGTTAGTCAAAATCAAAGTCAAAATCAAATTTCACTGTCCTGGACAGGCTTAATACCGAAGAGGCTTCTAAGCGCGGACCCGGGATTCAAACCTGTGTTGCTCTGCATCTTGCTTCAAAGACGAGGGTGTTGCCACTGAGCAATACCGTACACTACAACTATAAGAATAATCCAAACAAAAGTTCCTTGTCCCGAAGAATGGCTCCCTTCTAGTATTGGGGTAGTTTCCCCAAGATGTTCTTTAGCAAAAGGATGCCAGGGGGAACGACTCCCCCCTCACCCCCTGGCTTGTGGTTCCAACAAACTTTTGTATAACTCCTTTCGGGACCAGGGGGAAGGACTCCCTTCCCATGGGATCTCTTGAGTATATTCAAAGGGATTTAGTTTCTTCTCCAGGAGAAGAATAACCTTCTCATGGTGTTTGAGAGTTATTTTGCTATATTTTTCAAGTTGATGTTTGTTTTGCTACTCTCTAACGGTATTAGCAAAGATCCAGATTCTTCTCTGGGTTTCAGTGGACTGGTCTCTGCCACTGTGACGAGGACGATTTCTTCGGATGTCTGCTTCACTGGCGTTGGGCTCCAAGACCCTTCTTTGGTTGTCAGTGGACTTATCCCTGCCGCTGTGACAAGAATACTTTCCTCAGATGCACAAATCTTCACTTTGAGGTTCAGTGGCCTTGGGGCCACCACTGAGACAAGGAAGCTTTGTTCGGATGCACACATTTTCATGTCTTATCACAAGTTAACCAGGGGCTAAGCAGAGACCCCGTTACTACCAACCGGTGTCCCCAACGGTCCGCCTGTGCCTCCAGTTACCTTGTCTGGGCTCTTGGCAGGTCTCTGGTTCCCTCCTGGGACTGACGTCAGTGTCTCATCTGCATGTCATGACTTAGCTCTGCCCTGGACGGTCTGCGGCTCTCAGCTTCTTACGGTCCGATCATCCTTGTTGAGCCAGACAGCCCACCTCCCTGAGGTCATGCCACTGCCTCCCTCAGCTGGGTTGGGTGTTGGCCCAACTCCTGCCAGGCACAAGGAGGTCTCCTTCAATGGCTCGCCAGCATCATTCCTCTGTCTCCAGTCTGCAGACAGGATTTGAAACTCCTGCTCTGGATGGTTTCCACACCGGTTGCCTCTCCCGGTTAGGCTTGACAAGTTCTTTAGTTCATCTTTTATACATTATTGCTAGTCCCGCCCTGGCGGGTTGTCATTTGTTTCTTGACACTTTGTTCTTCATGCCTCCTCTGGGCCACCTCGTACCAGTACTAGCACAGACAATAATCGTGATGTTTTCTGTGCTCTTCTTCGTCCTAGTACTTTCTGTATCACACATACTACAGTAATACACTGGTCTACTCTTAAGTGGCTTAGAATGGAGGGGGAGATTAGGGAATGTTGGCGTGTGACGCGGTTCATTGGGCGGTCCCCTAAGTGATCGTCATTGTCCCCAGAAGGAGAGTTCCTCCCCATGAGGTCCTCCCACATGAAACCGCCCCTGGGGGGGGGGGGATTATTGGGTAGCAGACATGCCTCCTTAGTCTTATGGGAAAGGACTCCCTCTTGGGGAGAAGTGACGATACCGGACAAATCATTAGATGAGTTGGAGGCCTGCGTTTGCAAACACTTTCTTCATAATGCCCTCCAAAACATTATGCTGGTGAGACTTTCACAAAAGTCGGTAGAACACGTCCACTGCCACCAGCCAGAAGTGTATGCCTGTCACTGTAATAAATGTTACAGGAGCAGCGATAAAGGTGATACAAGATAACCCCTCAGCACTCCACATACGGTGGTGTGTGGTGATCTCACAAAAGGAAAAGCTACGAAGGATAAAAAGTAACCCCCTAACCTTGAGAACAGTAGTTTGTGAGGAAAATAAAGGAATATAAAAAAGGAGAGCCAAGGGGGCTCCCAGCAACGCTGCACAAAAGGTGCTGTGTGCAGCAAAAGAGAAACACTAATGACTTAAGAGTATGGAGGAAAGCAAGACTCCTCAAATCAAAGTAAAAACACAAATGAACAAGGTTTGCATAGTCAGAGCAGAAAGAATGAATGAAGAGGAGTGGGGGGCTCCCCTCAGGAGAACAAGAAAAAGGTACAGAAGTCCAGCAAAATGTGCTGGGAGTCTCGCATGTATAGGGGGGATTTAGAATAAAATGAAAAATCTGCCAAACACAAGTTTTTTTCTCTGTTGTGTCTGTCAGTCGAAGGTGGGAGGCCTACAAGTGGGAGAATTCCATCTTTGTGCCCATCTATGTCTGAGCAGTTCACCTCCGTCTCATGCCATACCTCGCGACCTGATGCTTGCCAGTATTTCCTTGTTTCTCCTAATGACATCCCAACCCAAAAAGAACCCAGCAAGACACATCAGAGGAGAGGAGAAGGGGGGGGGGGCAGTGACCCAGCCCCACAAGCCAGCAGCCAGAAGACTGGGACCCAACTACCAGCTCCCCAGAATTCTGCAATCCACCAGCAGTGGAGCGAGAACAGCGAGCAGAGTGAGGAGAACCACAGCACTAGCAGATAGGGATGCCACACAGTGCTGACGTACAACCATGTAGAGTAAAGCACAACCACTACCAAACCCTCAAGACGACCAGGGACTAATGCAGGTAACACAATCCCCCTCAACAATAGGACTTACCCTTGGGGCACAAGGCACAAAGCCTGCTGGCATGAACTAGAACATTATTTGTAAACTTTGATGCCTACAACACTCAACGCGTGGGGAAGACCGGGCAAGAGATAGGAGAAAGACCAAGAGAATAGGGTATCAGTCATTATCGGTACAAAATATAATTTAAAAAAAAAAAATTACTACTGTGATAAGAATCGATAATAGGTCTAGATAACATTCTAAAGTGAGGGCGGTGGGGGGGGAGGCTTGGGTAAGGGAAGGTTTGTTTATTCATTCATTCATTCATATTGCGCGCCATACCCGAAGGTACGAGGGCGCAGGAGCAGCAAGGTTGTTCTCAGCTTAGTTACAGTGTTGTACATTAATTTACAGTGTGTACATAGGTTAATACAGTTACGATGGATACAGTAAGATACAGTTTACAATATATACATATTTACAGCATTTGCAAAGGCGATGTCAGTTATTGGTCTTGTTCTTTAACCACTGAATGTAATTATGTCTAAAGTGTGGTGGTAAGGAGTTCCAATGTTGGGCTGCTTTCACCTGGAAGCTGTTGCCGCCCATTTTGGTTCATTTGAACCTGGGAACTGTGAGCAGGTTAGCATTGCAAGTCCTAGTGGGCCTTTTGTGGGTGTATCTTATTATTCTGTTGGCTAGGTAGCGGGCGGCTGCATTATTGAGGCATTGGTGTGTTAAGGAGGCTACTTTGAGCAGGATTTTATCGGTGGTAGTGAGCCAGTTATGGGTTCTCCTAATGTTAGAGATGTGTTCTCTCTTAGGGAAGCTAAGCGCTGCTCTGAGAGCATTATTTTGTAGGGTATGGATTTTTTATTGGTAACCGGTTTGTTGGCTCCTACATAAAGGGCGTTACAATAATCCAGTTTATATAGTACAAGGGCTCTGGCTAAAGTAATGCAGTTCTGAGTGGATAGGAAGGGTTTAGCTGCTCTTATAAGCTTACATGTGTAGGCTGTGGTGGAGACCATGGAGCTAACCTGTTTATGGAAGGAGAGGGCGGAGTTGAGGTAGATACCAAGGGTTTTCACTTCCTTGGCTACCTTGATGGGATTGCCGTCTATAATGAAGCTGATGTAGTTGTGGTGCATTTGTTTGTATTTGGGGTGGCTCCGAGGATGAGGAGTTCAGTCTTGTCACCATTCAGGCATAGACTGTGGGAGGCCATCCATGCCTGGATGATGAGGTACACCTTGTTCACCAAGGCCAAATCCTTGTTGTAATCTCCCGTCAACGAGATGAGGATCTGGGTATCATCGGCATAATTAGTGTAGGCGATACCCAGACCGTCAAGATCAAACAAGGGCTTCGGGAACACGCTGCACAGTGTGAGGGAGACGCATGAACCCTGAGGGACCCCACATGTGATGGGGATGGGGTCAGCAGAAGCAGAGGTGGAAAAGACGCGCATAGATCTGTTGCTCAGGAACGACTCAATCCAACCGATGGCTTCTTGGGAGAAGTGGGCAGCAAGGTCTAACTTGTTGCATAGAATTTTGTGATCAACAAGATCGAATGCTGTCGAGAGGTCTAGGAGAAGCAGTAAAGCAGTTTTCCCATTATCTCTCAGAGTGTCGGTTTGGGCCTTAAGATCAATGAGAGCAGTTTCTGTCCCATGTTGGGGTCGGAAGCCCGATTGCCGGATTCCTAGGAGATGGTTTTGTTTGAGGTATTTTTGTATTTGTTGATAGGCTGTCCTATCTAGAATTTTGAGCAGGAAGGAGACAGTGGTGATGGGTCTGTAGTTAGTGGGTATAGAAGGGTCTAGGGAGGACCCAGGATTCTTTGAGGTTATTGGGGATGGTACCTGACGAGAAGGAGGCGCTAATGAGTTTGGTAATGAATGGCGAGAGGTCTCTTGCCGTATCTGATGATTTGTGAGGGGCAAGGGGCGCCCTAGCAATTTGACGGTTTAAGGCCGAGTAGGATCTTTTCCACTTCTAGCGTAGACACTTTGGAGCAGCTGAAGCAGGTGAGTGGGTTGGGTGTGGGGTTCTGATGAATGGGGCGTAGGGGAGTGTTGGTGGAGTTAGTGAGTCTTTCTTGTTGATTTTCATTTGAAGACCTGCAACTTTATTGGATAGGGCGTTTTGGACACTGGTGCACCAGTATTCATCTTTCACACAAGTGTCTGGGACTAAGACAGGTGTTTCCAGCTCTTTGATGGTAGTGAACAGTTCTTTAGTGCTGGATTTGGCTTGTAATATTCTCTGGTTAAAAACGATTCTTGTTTAGCGATAATGATTTTTTTTTTTTTATAGGTAGAAACTATTTTGTTGAGGATCAGCTTGTTGATGTCTGTAGGGTATTGTCTCCAGGCTTGTTCCTTTTTGCGTTTCTCTAATCAGAGCTTTTAGGTGGGCAGAGAACCAGATGTTCAAGTGTTTTTTCGGCTTACAAGATTCTCAGTTTTAGCAGTGTGATAGCGTCGAAGGCTGATCGCATACTATTGTTGTAGCTTTCTACAAGATAGGGGGGGGTTGGAGTTAGCTGAGAGTTGGTTCAAGGTTGGGAGTATGAGGGGGGTGAGTTTTTCCACTGATGTTTTTCTTGTTTCTCGTAGGGATAGCTGTGACTAATAAGTTGTTGGTGATGGGGCTTGAGGCTTCAAGTTTGAAGGTGAGGAGGTGGTGGTGGTGGTCAGATCATGGTTGTGGGGTGATAGAGGCCACACAGTTGTGGTCTGCTATCCAGTCAAGAGTTCTCCCTTTGTTGTGGGTAGGGGTGGACACTCTTTGGGTGAAGCCTAATTCTAACAGTGTATTGTTGATGAGGGTAGCCAGGGTGTCTTTGGGGTCTTTTAGGCCAAGGTTAAAATCTCCTAAGAGTAGGCTCTGGGAGGCATTTTTTAGGTTGTTGGAGAGGATGGAAGTGAGGTCTTCCTCGAAGGAACCTAAGGGTCCAGGAGGTCTGTAGAGTAAGTGGATGGTAATGGTTTGGGAGTTGGCAGTGGGAAGCTTAGCTGTGAGTGATTCACATGATGAGATGTGGTTTGTGGTGTCAAGTCTGATGTTGGTGTGTTTGGGCAATTATGGCGAGGCCTCCACCTCTGGATTCTGTTCTGTCTGCTCGGAGGATAGTGTAGTCATCAGGGATGGCTAGCGAGAGAGCTGGGCCAGCGGCTGCATGGAGCCAGGACTCCGTGATGGCTAGGAAATCTAATTCTTCTGTCAGAACGAGTTCTGCTATATCTGTGGCATGGGCTACTACAGATCGTGCATTAATTAACGCGCCTCTTATGAGCGAGGTAATAGTTTTGGTGCCGGTAGGTATAGTGGTTAAGTTGTGAACCTTATGCTTAGTCATAGCATTAGTTAGGCTATGCTTGGGAATGTCTGTGGGGCGGTTGGTAGGGGTGACCGCGTGCACAGGTGGGGTCCGGTTGGTAAGTTCAGATTGGATGATGTCCCTGGCACGAGGCTCATATAGTTTGGGTTTCTGGCACGAAATTTGGCGTTTCTGGCGGAGAGGCTCGCGTTTAAGGTGGGCTCGCAATTGTGTAAAAGGATAGGCTGGGGCAGTAAATGACAGGAAGGGGCCTTAGGGGGTGTGTCCCCCGTAAATAAAAAATAAAATCTTATATAATACACAAGACAAATGTAATAGAGTCCTGTATATTGTTTAACTAGTCTTGTTATGCCATAAAAGTCCACTAGATGGCGCAACATGCCAGAGAAACAATATACAAAAGGAAAGGTTATTAAAGACATGGTCTAGTAAAAATTTTTATTGTCCCTACGGGTCGGTCATGTTTTTTTAAGCCCAAGTGGCTCGATTTTAGAAAACTTTCCTATGGACCATACCCGAGTTTTCGTCCATTAAACGCACGTGAAAACAAGCACCAGGGAGCCGCCATTTTCTGATAATCCTTCTTTTCCCCGATCGCCCTGGCTGACCTGCTTTTGCGGCACTAAATCATATCCCCCGCCCCTGAGCCTGTAATCAGCAGACGCGTACCGCCCATTTCACAACACCAAAGCACGTCTCGTGTCAACATTCGCTGCGCTTCAGCTAATTACGTGTCGCCATGGAAATGGCAGGGCGCCTCTTTCCTCAATAAATATAAACAGACCGTTTCACAACACAGCAGCAAATTTTCGATTCCATTCCTCTCTGTGTTACTTTGAGTATTCTGTGACTCGTTTCAGTGCTCTGGTCAGCTACCTTCGCCGCTTGTAGCCCGTGTGAACAGATACCAATACCACCGCTATACATTATTTTAGTTTAACACACAATGGCTACAATAATGCCCTACATGTACGAGCCCGAGTATGCCGAGGAGGAACTACTGGAAAGGGAAGCACGCAAAAACGATGGGGATTCGGACGGCAGTTGGCAGGACGAATCAACAGATGAAGAGCCTGGGCCTAGTCGAATGGACGGCGTCTCCACCTGGTGCACATGCAATCGGTGCGAGCTAATGCCAACTGAGGACGAGAACTGCTGCTGCCGAGAAAACTCGGGCTGCCTGGCCTACATTTCGGAAGGCGAGCCACGACCGCAATGCATCACCGAGCTGCCAGACTTCAGGGCAGCCTGCCTCACACGGGCTGTGTTGACAATAATGATGGTGCTTATGCACGAACTTCGCGCAACTGTTCGTCCTCGTAATCCGAGTAACGAGTAAGTATACTCTGCTTGTCATGCCACTCCTATTTCATGTTCTTCTACTATATCCAAAATTACATCTACATATCATTGTAACGCATGTAAGTCGTTCAATAGTGTGCATTGTCTAGGTAGCATTTGTCCGTGCAGAATGCCATTAGTTACAAGAATTGTCATTGACAACAAACGTTTATTAAACTTATCTTGGTCATTTAAAAACCAGTTTCATTCCTTTTCACAGGTAGTACAGGCTGGTGGCCTATCGTTCCTTTACATGGTGGCTCCATGGGAGGCTTGGACACTGCGTTCGAAGAGTGATACCCGCCTGTGCCGTTCGTGCCATTAGAGAAACATTCCCGAGTGACAGTGGTCATTACAGGGGATTTCTCTCGCCGTGCTGCAACCTGACCTGTATAATATTTAAAGTCTTGTATTTTTGGGTCATGAAAATAAGATACAAAATAAAACACCACATATATTTTAACAACGGTTGTTTCGATTTTTTAAATGAATCAAGTGTGTCTCCATTCAAGGATGGACGTCAGACATCTGTGCTCCGAATGGGTGAAGGTCGGGTCGCTGTGAAGCAGGGTGGTCACTATCTATCTAAGCTAACATAACATATTCTCAAAAATGCATGCACTAAATAACACTTGTTCAAGGTCTTTCAGTAGGTCATGTCTCTATAAAAATCACATATATCTATATTAACAATTACCATTAGATTATGCAGGCCTTAGGGTCTTCACCACTATAATACACCAGTTGAAGTGTGGGTCTGTGCTCACAAGAATCTCCGGTATGTGGCATTTGTTATTGATAAGCAACGATATACTGATATAAAGGCGGTTCGCGCCAGTGGATGCGCGCTGGCATGGGGGGCTGTCAGGGGCGCAAAAGGCCAAGGTGCCAAACTACATGTACACTTCAGAAGGTATCCCACGCCAAGGGGCCATCGGTCACATGGCCTCCTCAGACCCTGTGTCTCCAGCCAGGCCTCCCCTTGAAGCAGGCTGCCCCCCTAAGACCACGACATACATACGTCATTCATTCACAAACAATACTTTATAAACCACTTGATATGTCTCATGAGAACATCTTTGTGCTTTGAAAGTCAACTCCTGAACGTGTTACCTGGCAACCACTGAGATCTACGCTAATCTGCTCATCGTCGTGCTATCCGTGAACTTCTGTGACCGCTTAGAGCAAACCCATCAGTGTGCTACCTGTGGCCACCCACCTATTCTCCTGCAACATACTGCTCTGCTTGCTAAATCCAACTGTTTGTTGGTCAAGGTAAGGCCATGTATCCTAGTCATATTTCGCAGATTTTTAAATTTCTATCTATTTGCGAGTTGAGTACACAATAGTGCTATGTTCATTGGTCTCATTGCTATTGACTTGAGTTTCCATTGCTATGCTATCAATAGATCTATTTATTTTCATCTGTGTATATTGTCATCGAATTGCACCCTTCGGGGGTCCAGTCTATAATGTAAGCATGTTTCCTTCTCGTGCAATACAGAACATCCAAGGGATGAGTCACGTGTTCAGTTTTTAGTCACATCATTTATACATTTCTGCAATTTATGCAAATACTAAGCCGCACATAATGAACTGGTATAGTTCCTACGACCAAAACAAACCTTGCATTGATCATTGTATGATTCATTTACTTTTGTATCAAATCTTTATTCTGGAAGATTGTATAATAATGTCGATATTTACTTTTCAGATTTATCAACAATGCCTGCCTGTTCGATTAGCGGTTGCCCTTCGAAGACCCATGCGAAATCTGAAGGCACTAAAATGCATGTATTCCCGAAAACTGTTGATCGAATAAGAGAATGGGTCAGACATTGCGGATATCCACTGGATGAGCTGGAAAGTAGAGCCCAACAAGTCTTACAGGACAAGAGGGGTGATCGATACCGCATCTGCAGCCGGCACTTTTCCTTGAACATGTACACAACATCTTGGGTAACAAAGAAGAATAAACGGTGATCGACACGGAAATTGCTCGAAAACGCTATTCCCACTCTATTCGTCCACATTCCGCCACCGGTGAGTCAAGTGTCCAGATTTAGCTTTAGGCCTTGCGGTAGTGTGTAGGTATCCGAACGGATTAATTGATATTGTAGGTGTCTATCCCTTGTAATAATTTCGATATTGATATGAGTGTATAGTTTTTTGAATAATGACATTTACCAATATATTCTTTTTCGATTTCATAACCCACAAACGCAATGTATATATATGGGAACAGGGAACTGTGCTGTATTGAGCATTTTAAAAGTATTCTGTCGCCTTACATGGCTATTTTTAATATTGGCATTTCATTATCAATCATTAATTTACCTAACTTCTTGACTATCCCTTGAATCTGTAGCAAGAACATTCTACATCCTTGACGTGGTCGCAGTTATCAACCACTTCTCGGGTAATCTTACTAAGCTAATCAGCTACAGACTTGTTTTATGCATGTCAAGTAATATTTTTATTTTATTGTGTAATCATTTTACCGAATGTTTGGTTAGTGCTTTCCAATTGATATACACCTTAGTTATCGTCCACTGGTGTTTGTTTTCAGTTATAATTAGTGTTATCCATACCAATGCAAGTACTGTCTTTCAGGGAGATGCTGAAGCGTCCGCCACATCTTCAACATTTCTAGATGTTCTTCAACAGCAGGAGGTATGGATACTGACAGCTCCATCCAGCGTCATCATCAGAGCTTGAATTCTTGTCGTTTGATTGTTCTACACAATGTTTCATTCGTGGTTAGCCGTTGATATGTACCTGTGCTGTCGACCCCAGGTGTGTGTTATGTTTTCACTATTGTAATCCTCACTAATGCAAGTACTATGTTTCAGGCAGTTGATGGAGCGTCAACCCCTGCACTTGATGCAGAGCCTGACATTCAAGTAATTCCAGGGGAAGTGGAAGCGGGACCATGCGTATACGAATCGGCGCAACAGCTTTCGAAAGTGCGCACTACATTTGCAACATCCATAGATATTCTTCAGCAGCAGGAGGTATGGATAATGACAGCTCCATCATGCGTGATCATATAACGTGATTCCAGTTGCTATACTTTATTCCCTATTAATGCAAGTGCTGTGTTTCAGGGAGACAACCAAGCTTCCACTACAATCACAACAACCAATTTAGATGATGCAGATGTAAATAATCGGAGAAAAAAGTCGATGAAATGTGATCATATTTAGATTTTCCTTGATTCTTTTGGACAATGCATCATTTGTGGTTATCTCTTTATATGTACCTGTGCCGTCTACCCCAAGTGTGTGTTATGTTTCCAATATTGAAAAGCATACTAATGCAAGTACTGTTTTTCAGGGAGATGCGGATGCCTCCTCTCCAATACAACCATTCATGGCAGTCCATGCAGAGCCAGAGGTATGGATACTGACAGCTCCATCGAAATAGATCATCACTGGTCGAATACTTGATTGTTGCACACAATGTTTAAATCGTGTTTGGCTATTGAGATGTACCCGTGTGTTCGTCCTCACGTGCGTTTTATGCTAACAATATTTTGATACATAGTAATGAAAGTACTATGTTTCAGGGAGACGATGGAGCCTCATTCCGTGCTGTCTATGCGGATACAGAAAATATAGTTGTTGCAGCGCAAGAGGAAGGGAGGACATGCGGTAACGAATCGGAGCTACAGCGTGCAGATGTTGAAGGTCGAGTCAAAAAAGTTGCAAAGAAAAAAAAACAAAAAAAGGTTAGTTAAAACAGTTCATAACTTTAAAAAAATGTTTGTGCTGGGGACTATTTTATGTTTTTTTCCAGTCAATTGGACTACACTTTATCTTGTGTTTAAACTGAACATCCCTTTTCCAATCTCTCCTCCAGTTACCCGTGGGTATCAGAACTATACATACACAGACAGTGAAGCGAATGAGAGATGTTGCTTGCCAGACCATGTACACTATGGAGGAACTATTAATTGAGGCGAGGCGTGTTCAGGCTCGAGATGCTCATGTCCAATGGCCAGAACATGAATTAACTGTGTTTGGAGACTACAGCAAAGTTGCATTGGACCATAGCTACAGTGCGACCGCACCACCACAAGAAGATGTTATTGAATGTATTGAAGATAGCTCTGAAGTAGTTGCAGATCAATTCACACAATCTACACCCGCCAAAAATTTGCCACCCAAAAACCTGTCGACATTGTTGTGTTCTCCCATCAATGTTGAAGTAATAGATGTCGAAATGACAGAGAATGAACCAGCCGCAGCATCCATAGACGCATCAGAACTTGATATCAGCGATATTACTTTCCAATGTGTTGAAATCTCCCAGGCCGAAACAACGTTGACGCAGGAAGACAGTCTAATGAAAGAGAGCAAATACATTGTATTCGACAGTTGTTTGATGGAAATTATAAGTATGCTGAAATGTGTGCATTCCATTAGAGGGAAAGTATGTGGGAAGCCATTGATTAATGTGACTCGCCAAATAAAGGCAGTAACGTCAAAATAAATGCCGCCTGTAGATTAAATCATAGATTCTCATGGTCTGCACAACCGATGCTGGGGAAACTGCCAGCAGGCAATCTACTGTGTGCAGCTGCATCACTTTTTAGTGGCTCCAGTTTTAGAAAGTTAGAGGCTTTCTTTCAGTTTGTGGGACTCCATTTCATTTCTAAAGCGCTGTACTACATATACCAATGTGAATATCTGTTTCTGGCCATTAGTGATGCTTGGAAAATTGAACAATTGTCTCTAGCAAGTACATTCGAAGGCAAACGATTCAGGCTAGCAGGCGATGGACAGTGCGACAGCCCTGGATTTTCTGCCAAGTACTGCACCTACCACTTTCAGGACATGGATAGTAAGAAAATTATGAGTTCGGTGGTCGTGCAGGTAACACAATGTACATCCTCAGTGGCCATGGAGAAACTAGGATTTATAAAATCAGTGGAATATCTACAATCAAGGGGAATGCACATCGACCTCATAGCCACAGATAGACACGTTTCAACTGCCAAGACAAAGAGAGCAGTTCCCACATATTAAACATCAATTTGACGTAAGGCATCTTGCTAATTCAATCAATAAGAAAATCTCGGCTGCAGGGAAAAAAAAAGGTTTTGAAAGTATTTTGCAGTGGTCACATTCTATCACCAACCATCTTTGGTGGAGCTCGAAAACGTGAGGGGTCAGTGGAAATACTACTTGAAAAATGGCGGTCACTGATGCACCACTGTACCAACGTTCACCGCTGGACAGCAAATGAACATTTCCACCAATGTGAACATGGCCTTTTGTCCCCAGAGGAGGCACGGAAGAAGAAGTGGTTGATTCCATCTTCACCGACACACAAAGCCATTGAGAAGATTGTTTTCGACAAAACTCTCAAGAGATTTGAGAGGACTGACAGAATTCTGTCACACAGGAGATTTGGTGGTGTTCCACAATATGTGCCTAAAGTACAGGCCAAAAAAGCGCTTGCATTTTAGCTTTCGGGGCATGAAACATCGCACTCTACTAGCGGTCTTGGCCCATAACAGCAATGTCGGACGTGAACAATCTAGGACTAGGGGTAAAGTAAGGATGGCTCGCTACACTAAGGTTTTTTTCAAAACGAAGTAAGCCATGGGTGATCAAACCAGTCTATGATGAAATGCAGTTCAACTTTGTGAAAGGCCTTATTGTTGCTGTGTTAGAGAAGCACAGATATGGAATTTCGGACATTTCTGTGCAGAGCAGTGATCCATTGTCACCGAACATTGCGAATGTGCCATGCCCACCCGAAGCACAGCTGGTTGTGAAGTACAAATCCCGGTTTAAATAATTGCAATACGATTGTATTTTTGTAAATAAATGTTATTGTACAGTGTACCTGTAAACCTAACCCCTACCTTCACCATCATGGGTGGCGAACAAGCTGGGGGTCATCTTTGAATTCTCTCTATTCACCTCACATATGTGTATGTATATATTTTTCTCATGTCTCATCTCATGTAAATGCTGCGCACTGTTAACGGAGGGGAGGCTTGCGTATTGCAAATAATAAAACAAACAAACAATAAATCTCTCTCAACTCCTGTGGTACTTTATACTTTCCCTGACCGTCCGCCAAAAATTAAATGTCTCAATTTGGGCTGCAAAGCTCGCAGACAACGGGGACAAAATTGGGGGCACTTAGAACGTGCCAGCCAAGCGGGCCGTGGCATTTGGGAGAGAAGCCAGTTCGCATTTGCACATTGAGGCGCACTACATAGACGGATTCTAAACTTCAAGTTCTCACAGATGCCTATACTACGTGATGTTGCAAATAAAGAATGCGAAGGACAGCGCCCTGATGAGGCCCACAAGTCGCACTGGAAGTATAAGGGTCTATTGTTTTTTGACCTTGAGACAGGGACCGTGCCGAAAGAACTACATTTGAAGGGCGAGCGCAATAACGTAAAGACGATAAGGCAGAAAATTCAGAAACTAGACCGAGATTTATTTTAGTTCAGTATACGAAAAATCGTTGTCAAGAGCACGGTCCGTTTTACAGACTGCATTACGAAGAGACACAATGGAAATTTCAAATATAATGTAAGTAAATCTTTACACGCTTTTATACCGGAATGAAGATTTAATGAATGAATGCATGAAGAGCTAGGAAAAGCAAGTAAAATGTGTTCGTAGTGGGCACATGGGCATGCAGGCCCACTGGTCTCACCGATCTCGGTCCTTGGCCCAGCCACTTTTCCCTGCACTGCCTACCTGCGCTACGGGACTGTCTCTATCGTTCAGCCCCTTCTCCCGGCATTTACCTTGCACTTGCCACCAGATGGCCCTATTATTTAATTTGTATTCAACTAACCATGTACAGCCCTTCCCCATGCGCGATCAGAAAGACACCTGGCCTAGTAGGATCGTTGTCTGTCTGCCCTTGTTCCCCACCTGCCTCGTCACGCCTAGAAACACTTGAGTATAGGCGTGTTACAAATGCCATATCATATATCATATATCATATCATTCCTCACGCATGTAGACTAACTGTCGTTTATCATTGTGTGTTGGCCTCGATCGATCTCGTTACTTTTCGCATTGATTTTAGAGACGAACATACTCCATTGAACTATCCTTGCAAGCAAATAGTTTCTGATCGGCCGTAATAAATAAAATGAGTAATATTAATGAAGTTCGGCTAGCGAGACTAATTATAATTTTTTTGTTTTCATAACAGGTATTTGATCCCATTCTGCCACTGCCATCTGTTTGAGACACCGGCGGATGGATTCTTCAGCAGACACCTGCAGCTTCGTGTCAACAACTGGAGCACGATCACCATATTATGTGACGATCGCCAAGGGCCCACACATGCCCTTACGCTGTACTAGTGGCTAGAAGCAACATATCAACCTTTAGGCTGGACTAGTGCCTAGTTGATGGAACAGCCTTGCGGTTCACCGTGCTTCCAAAGTGATTCTTTTTACGAAAATGAACACCCTGTGTACCATAAAGGAACAGCGCGTGACTCAAGATAAAACAGAACAGTTATTGCGGATACAGATAAAAGAAAATAAATGGCTTTCTGAGTTCATATGGCAATTGCTGAATAGTCTCTAAACATTTAATGTCAAATAAATGTACTTTACCAAATGTACCGTGTTGCTGTTTCATTTTAAAGCACAGTTTCATATTCCGAATTGTGGCGCTCTGTGTTGTGAGTTGATCTGTGTTGGTTTCCGGGTTCTGTGTGGAGTCGCGCAGAAGACGACTGGGCGCGTTTGCCTACGCAGCACAGTAACATCACGGAGAGAGGCGGGGAATATGAATGTTTTGATAATGTCAGGCTCAGGGGCAGGGGAATTGATTTAGTGCCGCAAAAGTCAGCCAGGGCGATCGGGGAAAAGATAGGATTATCAGAAAATGGCGGCTCCCTGGTGCTCGTTTTCGCGTGCGTTTAATGGACGAAAACTCGGGTAAGGTCCATAAAATCGAGCCATTTAGGCTTAAAAAAACATGGCCGACCCGTAGGGACAATAAAAAATGTTACTAGACCATGCCTTTAATGTTTCATTTGTTATGTTACATGCCGTTTATCCAGCGATTTAATGACCAGAGAGCAGCAGAAGGGAGGAAGGGGAGGCAGAGTGCGGAGGAGATTTCTGGAAAAAGTGAAGTATCAGCTAGTGCGTCAAAGCGGTACTGCAGTGTGAGTGCGCATAAGTGTTGCAAGTGTGGTCAGAATAGATAGTGAAAGGAGTAACAAGCATAGGGTACACAGTGAAAGGAAGGTGTGCGAGTAGAGGTGTGGAGGAGGGGGTAGTAGTACAAGTGGTGAGGAGGGAGTACATGTATGTGTTGGAGGGAATAGTGACAGCAGAGAGGGTAGTAACTTCAAAGTTTGGAGGCGTGACCCAAGAGTTAGAGACGTCAAAAAGATAGGAAAGTGAGGGGAGGCAAAAAAGAACGAGAGAACGGTAGAGGAAGGCAGACTAAGGCAGGGTATTCTCCCATATTACACCTACCACTGGCTAAAGTAGGGAAGTCCTTGAGGGAGCAGAGTGAGAAAAGGCCAAGGGCCCGTAGGTTAACATCTCAGTTAATTTAGCAATTAGCATACTCGGGGAGAAACAACTACTATATACCTAAATGGGGCCAAAGGATGTTTGTAATAGAGAGGTGGTGCTTGGAGAAGGGACAGAGAGGGATGGCCATAAGGCCCAGTGAGATTTCAATTGAAACCCTTGAACCGCCTCCGAGATTTAAAGTGATTTTTGTGCTATCTGCGACAGGTTTTTCGGATTTATAAAAATTCTTCAGCCAGGACCAAGACTAAAGACTTAGCATCATCTGGGTGGTCTGCCGACCATGGAACAAAGAGCTGTCCTTTGCTCAACCCTTGCCGGTTATTCGCCATGGCGTTGAAAACACATGGCTTTTAAAAAATTGTTTATTGGCTAAAAACCTAATTTAACCTTAACAATGCATATACAAAAGAAAACACAATTCCTAATAGTAAAATCAATAAAAAGGAATTAGTTAATATGTAAAATACAAAACCTTCCAAATTCCATGAATTACAGTAGAATACCGTCAGGTGAAGGCCGTGGGATAAGGCTGCAGGCCGGACTGCGCCTGTCTGACTGAAAGGCGGCTTGGCGCACCTCGCCTTACCTGCAACGCTATAAGTTCCTAGGATACAACTGTAATCCACTAGGTAAGGAGCACACTATCCTTTCCATTGGGCTCCTATCACCGTAAAGTCTGCTGTTTCTACGTGTCTGACCTCATTCTCCTTTTGGACATCTTTCCGATGCCTGCCTCGCTAATCAGCTAAAAAGCCTTTGTCGCAGCGTTGCACCAACCCATGCCTGCTCTCATGCTAAGTCCAAAGGTAAGAGCACCAACGCCTTCCCACTAATTCCTACCTACCCCATTTCTCTCTCCCCCTCGCCACATACTATGGGGCCCCCTGCTGCTTCGATTCAGCCGTAACATAGCTGTGCCAGTCCAAGAATGCAGATGTTTACCTTGTTTCACCGAAGGCTGATCTACATCTCTCTCCCTTTCCCTCTCCCTCTCTGTGCCGCTCCTCGGGCCATGTTCATTTACCGTTCCCATCAACGTGCATCCGCACAAACTGCTGCTACAAAACTATGCCTCTGCCCATCATGTGGACTTGCACATCTTGATGGGCCCATTCCGTCACGCTGTACTTTCAAACTTTCCCGATTTACAGGCCGGCTCACTCATGACCTACTGCAGGTTTGAATTTACCTGACCTTACCCATTTGCCGCACCAACTGAAACATGTACTTTGCTATGCATTTAGTCCACCTCCTCATTGCCTCATACCGCCCTCGACCGCCTGCTAGCAACCTGAGCTAGGTGTATCCAGTAGATTGCCTCCACCTTTCTTGTCCTTGCCCTACGGGTTTTCACGTAAATTATCGGCCATCACGCACATCACGGAATATAATCCACATACTATTTTCAAGCTTCTGATATTATCAAAGTGTCATTCATACCGTCACTATGCCTTACGTAGATTGTATACTTTTCACCTTACTGCACACCCATACTCTTAACTTATATATGCATCGTGGATGTAGCTCCCCATAACATGAGGTGAGGCTTTACCAGTATGTATTATCTGCATATTCATTTATCAACCTCTTACTGTAACTAGCGCCTAGATGCCCGAGGGCTTTGTGCACTGTAAATAAATGCAAAAATAAATAATCAAAATATCATTTTTTATTAAAACTACTTATCTGCTTTCGCCTACTTCAAGATCTTCCTGCAGTCCCAAAGAATTAATAAAGGTCACAATTGGTAAAGATGATCCTTTCAAGCAATTCTTCCAAAACGCTTCCTTGTTAAATTTAAGGATAAGGTCTTGTTTATAAAAAAAGTATTGCTCTCATTTGTGTATTAGCTGTGGGCACTCCATTACCAAGTGCTCCAATGTTTCAATAGAGTCTGCATCCCGGCAGAAATGGCAAAAGGTTTCGTACAAGTACAAAAGTTTATATCCCCCCTAACCCCCCCCACCCCCCAAGAACCTCACGAGTCTTGAGTAGATTCCAACGGAACCGAGAAAACTCGGTCTAAATTTCTGACAACGAAAGTGCCTCCAATGCTGCTCCAACTCCCCCATGCACGTATGCGTGTGAGACAAGAACTTTAAACTTTTCTGTTGGTGGACTCCATCTGTAAGTGTGCACCATTCGTTTTGTTACAAGGCCCGCTTTATCCCACAAGGATTACTAATTAAATCCGTGCTCGTTAGGCCTTTGTAACATAACTGTTGCTCACAAGACATACAAAAATCCATAAGTGATTTTACCTTGTGTTCAGCATTCGATTAAGTTCAGCATATATTGTGTTCACACAAGGAAACAATTTACATTTTATTCTATTTCATTACACAATTCATGCTACAAAGACTGAAATCGAAAAGAATAGCCAAAGTGGGCACAGAGTTAGGAATCCCCAAAACTCTCCTTCAGAGTTCACATTCCATTTTAGCAAGAAAGCCAGGAACCCAACTGGGGTAAATCTCGATTGCATAAGTCAGTTTCGGTATTACCGTACCAGCATAAAACTTGGTCCCAATGAACATGTTCAATACCTGTTTTTTAGAAGCTGCATCTGTGGATCAAACACCAGTGTCTTCTGCTTAAAAGAATGTTCTTTTTTCTTTATTTGACGAACTCAATGCAAAACCCCAAGTACATTCTCCAGTGGTTTACCTCGCGAAAACCATTTCCCTTTAACCTTCGTAATTCCTGCAGTGAGATTCAGAAACGTTTTTGCAACATTCACTTTCAAGAAGTTTTCCTAGACAAAGTCCTCAAAAGTTTACTAATAACCTCTGTAGGCCCACTATGGTACAAGCTACCAAAAGACATTTTTTCACATAAGCCAGGCAGGATACCCGAACTTGTCCAAAGTTAGGAGAAATTAGAAGGGCAGGGTTTAAAGTTTCCCATTCGTCAGAAACACAAATTGAAGACAGGGAGCCAATATCCACCAGTCTTAGTCTGTTTTTTACTGGGATTTCTTGCATCATGTCCCCTTCTTTATTTATTTTTTCTGACTCGAATCACAGTAGTTTCATGTAACCTTATTATGAGCTTCAACAACCCCATAGGAATACCCATTTCGCAATTTTTTTTCCAAAGTTTGTTTCTGCTGACAAGATCTAAAGTCGAACTGAGATCTATACTGGCAACGTTTATGAACTAGTATCTACCTTCAAAGAACAAGTCCTAACACTTTCAGAATAAAACTATTCAGCACTGTTCTGTGTAGTTTCCGAAAACCAGATTGCCACAAGCTCAAAAGGCCCTCTCTCACCGCCCATTGATGCAATTGTTCCAACAAGACTACAGCAAAAACCGTACCATCAGTGTCAAGGATTGATATAGGGGGGCAGTTTCGAGGGTCGGAACGAGCACCTCATTTGTTTATTGGGATGATATAAAAAATCCTCCAAAAGGTTGGAAAATTATTTTTTACATATGTCCAAAAATAGAAATGATAAAATATTCGCCCAACTCCGATGATTCTCTTTAAATAATTTATTAGAGAGTTTATTTGGACCAGGGCCCTAGAGTCACTAGATATTATATTCAGAATTTGACATGAACAATCAATGCCATCCTGGTAATCTGCGTCAATCAGGCCTAAATTCTTCTGTTTGGTCTTCAGAGTACAATTTGTCCAGGTGAGAGACCCAAACAGATTCAATCACTGCATTTATTTGGACGGCCTCCTTAAAAGTTTTGAGCGGAATTTACTAAAAACCAAATATTACCGGCTTTGTTATTTTTAAGAGATTCCAACATCACTAGTGATTCCTAGGCCTGTAGTCACCCAGTTTCTGAATTTGAAAGCTATTTGGTGGTCATTTTCTGCTTTTCTACATCAGAAGAATACCCAATCTCTTTTTTTGGTAGCAAACAGCTCATCAAAAATAAGGGTGTTCGTTTTTGGCCGATTTCACGGTTTATGATTTTCTGGAATCAAGTTTTATGTTATTAACTCTTCCAAAGTATCTACAGGGAACCAACCCCCATTTTCTGTTGTAAATCAGTAGAGGCAATTATTGACCCAATATTCCCATTAAATCTACTAATGGTTGTCCTGTTCCACAAGACTCAATTCCCCCCACCCCCAATACCAACCTCAATTTTCAAGCCATACACGAACCTTGAACATCAAGATTCAGTAAACAACTCAGTGTGCAGTGGTTGCTCCAAAAAGGTTTTGTCCACCCTTAATTTGATGCAGAAATAAAACAGTGACCCATAAAATATATAGTCTATGGTGGATTTAGATTTCTCCCCCTAAACCATGTATGTTTCCCCATTTCATTCCCCTTTACCGATCCATTCACTTTAGAAAAGCCATACGAATCCATGAAGTTAGACCATTTTCTACCGTTTCGCGACTTTGTGAACATGTATTCTGCATAAATTCCACCACATGGACGGATTTCTCATACTACCAAATGCATGAGACCTCTGTTATGGATATCACCATAAATGGGACTCAAATCTAGTAATTAGTAATGTAAAAGATGGGTTGTACAGAGTATTTAGCATGAAGGAGGCCGGGTTTTGCGTCACAGCATTTTTCCACCATTTTGGTTAATGTGACATAATCAACACATGAACCGCATCACTTAGCTTACTGTAACACATTGTATATACACCTGCTTGTATTATCCACATGGTAACTATCCCACACTAAGTTTTACATGAAATCAACATTTTGGGGTAACTCATGTATTGCACTATTCACCATTCATACAAGTGCATTCCACTTGCCACATTACTAGTAAGCTCTTGGGCACAGGACATCATTTAGATCATTACACACTGAAGCCAGTTTATATGTGTTTATACTTAGGATTTCATTATACACTAACATTGGGCCTGTGGTGTTAAGCCCACCAATTGCTGACCCTTTTCCCCCCCATTTTACCTTTAGGCGTCCATTATCATTAGTCAACAGTGGCTGCACGTTCACATACCTAGGCATACGTATCGGCCCGACCCTAGACAGATACCTTCAAATTAATCTGCAGCCTGTACTGGACAAATTTACCCAAGATGTCTCCCACTGGCTATCGCTCCCCCCATCATTAATGGGCAGAGCAGCTCTGTTTAAAATGATGATCCTCCCCAGACTCCTATATTGTCGAATGGAAAATTATATTGTGCCTACTATACTGTATGACTATATGTATATTGGACTACGCCAAGCTGCTTATAAGCCACTTGCGAGGAAATCCGCGTTGCAAGGTCTTGACCTTGGATCAGTATAAGCCGCCATTTTAGATCTATCCGCCATCTTAGATTCTCCCTCTAAAGTCACCCTGTGTTCCAAGATGGTGGACAATGTCATTTCGAATGCAACATGGCCGTCTTGACCTCTGTGTATAAACTAATGTATAACATGCCTGCAGGCTACATGTTGGGGTCATGAACCGAGACCTTGTCCTTCGCTGACCTGTGTGTAGAGGATTACTTGCACCAACAAAGCTAATCCACAAGCATATGTTAAACACAATGTATTCAAATACTGAAATGTGAACACTTGTATGACTACATTGTATGAAACTGTTTGAGAAGGCTCAACATGAAATACTAAGATATACTGTTACTATTAAGGCTTGTTAGTGAATACATTAAAAGGTAAACCCTAAATATACAGATGTTCGAACTCGGCACAAACCCCAGATCCGTGGGAAATGGGTTGAACATCGTGATTTCGAGGGTATAAAGAGTGCGACTATTCTAATGTACAGCCCCACTCACTGAGCACACCGAACGACGCTGGAGTTCGCTGTGTTGTACTGAGGGCCGATAGCTATCTGTTGCTTTGTCCTTTGAAACTGTTCAGTATAAAATAAAGATCTTTTGTATGTTCTTTTGTAACCCGCGTTTGGTGCATTTCCTTCTGGGGTACTCAGCCTCGATATCTTTTGTTTTCACAGTTGGCGCCCGAATAGGGACCCTCAAGATTGATGCCGGATTATCGAAGGTTGACGCAAGCTATCGGACCGGGATCGGATGTGTGACAAAAATAAAGGGGCCCCTTTCTGAAAGAGACGCGACACATCAGCAGCGCTGCACGACCCGATCCCTGGACGATGAGCTTGTGGTCCGAGATGGCATCTTGACGAGGGTCCACTTATCAAGGCGGGCAGATTTGCCAAAATCACCAAACACGAGGTAAGATTAGTTAGAAAAGAATCTTTGTAATACGATCGGACCTCCTTAGGATTGATCAGGTGAGTCGTAACACGATTCTTAATTATCCTGATAATATGTTTTGGCGCATTGTATCTGCAAATACAATTATTGACCAGGTAACACCAATATTTTGATATGCCTGGGAAATTGTCTACCTGCTTCAGGGCGTTATTCCGCAGTGATAGGCAATCTTTGGAATTTAGCCGTCCGTTACCACAGGAGGGGTCGCCGGCTTGTACCATTTACTGTAAGCATGGCATTGGTAGTATAGCGTTTAATGATATTTGGCACAGACAAACCAGACATGCTTTCGAACTTCAGTGGCCGATCAATGGTAGTTTAGAAATCCCTCACATTGAGTATTTAGAATCCATTTTATTAAAGAAAAAGGCTAGACTTGCAGCATTCAATGTTTTACAGAATTGGAAGAAAAAAGCTTTGTCACAGCTTAAGAGTAGAGAAAAACATGCGCGCCGTCATAAGACGAACGCCGAAAAAGCGTCGTTATATGACCAAGATAAACCGTCTGAATCGACTAGGAATATGGATAGGGCTTTCTCACTTGGCATTCAGAAAATCTATCCTTCCAAAGACTTTCATGTTTCTGATGAATTCATTGATAAATTGTTAAATGAACAAAGGCCTGGTGCCTCTGCGCCACCTACGTATGTTCCTATTCCTGCTGCTTTGCCTCTTCCTGCTGTTATTCCTGCTCTTCCTGCTGTTGTTCCTGCTCCTCCTAATGTTCCTCTTCCTCCAGTCGTTGTTCCTCCACCTCTTCCTATTGCACCAGAATTTACCTACTCTCCCTATTCCAAGTGGTCCTGCACCACTTGTATTTGATCAAGGAGCGAGATTGAGGGTTGTTACTCGCAATACTGTACCTCCAGAGACCAAACGGAACTTGATTGCATGGGCTAAGCATTGTATGGAGAGAGATGATCTAGCTAATGTTTTTGCCACACTTTCTAACATGGACAATTTTCCTGAGAAAAATGTTTTTGAGGGGTTAGGGATTCACTTATGTGTGATGTGGGACAGACTAAACAATACAGATCTCCCACAAGGGTTGAGGGACCTGAACACCTTAGCGCTTTCTAGAGACACTGTGGAGAAAGTGCAAGAGCATGTTGAGAGGATATTCGAGTATAGAAAGGAGTTGGAAAGGTTACAGAATGAGGATGAGGATAGTATGTATGTACAGAAACGGTTCCTTCCTTGTCGAAAATCGATATCCGAAGAAACACCAATTTGTACGAAAGATGCGATTAGATGGATGTCAGACATATTGATAACTCCATTTGAAGTATATGACACGTATAGTCAGTATACGCTAGAAATGCAGAGGAAAGTGATACAGGTAATTGTAGAGTACCTGCAGGATGAATGTGCGAAAAGAAAGATTTGTTGTCCCACGAAATTATTGAGTATTTATAAGAGCTTTTTCACTTGACACTTCGACTGCTTTAGCGCTCGACTTGGCTCTGTTGCTTAGTAAGCGTTCGAAGTTGCCTACTTCTCAGATGCCTATGAGAGAGGTTCCTCCGACATATTTTCAGAAAACTGAGATTGCGGCCGATTGATGTTATAGCAGGTACACCTGCCCGAGAAATTCCTGCACATTATGTGTCGCAGTTTGTTCACGTCCCGTTCTCAAGACAGGAAGTAAACACTGTTCGACAATCTATTCCCGACATTAGGAAAAATCCGACAGGATTCTATAAAGAAATGGAGTCTGTCTTGCAGTCCTCAGTATTCACCTTAGGTGATAATGATCTTTTATTTCCTGTACTCCTGCCCGTAGATTTGTGGAAACAAGTTAGAACTATAGACGATGGAACAGGGTTAGGAGATACATGGGCTAACATAATTAGACTCGATGGCGAGAGACCGCCTCAGGTGATACTAACTTTACCTGATAGAATCATTGCGAAATTGAAAACCATAATTCCCGAAAAGAGAATTATTTGGGACAAGCTTACGGCCTGTGTCCAAGGGAAGTCTGAGGGTGCTACCGAGTTCTTCGGTTTGAACAGGTATTCTCGGATTTCAGTGGACAAGACTTAGGCGCAGAGTCTGGGAAAAGATTATTTGAAGACAAATTGGTGCGTGGATTGTTGCCCCACATCCAGTCGCAAATTATGTCTTCTGAGAGCACTTGGCAAGCGAAGTCTCAATCAGAAGTACTGCACGTGGCTCAGTATTAGGAGAATCGTGTCAATAATGAAAAAGAAAGTCGAAAAAAGGAAAAGTGATTTGAAGACAAAAGTATTATTGCAGCAGATTGTGAGGGGTACTAGAGGGGGTAGTTTGCAGATTAGAGGTCAGTATGTTCCACAAGGAAGTATGCCCTTGGGTCCTGTAAACATTAACCAGTGTGCCTATTGTAGGCAAGAAGGTCATTGGCGTGCACAACGCCCGATCCTTCGACAAAGGTCAAATAATGCATTTGGAAACATGGGTAGACGATCCAGAGGTCGCCCGGGTGTAGGGGGCCCTGGTAGAAGCCAGTTTGCACAGGATCCACAGCAACCTTTTTCGCAGGATAATCAGGTACCAAAGTGTGGATACTAGAAACATATCTGACCATCCAAGAACTTCCTTTTGATGACATTTTGTTTCGTTAGGATTGCCCGAAGCAGGGTTTGGAACCGACGCCTATTCCTGTTAATCAGAAAGGTCCCTACGTTGAAATGATAGTGGGAAATAGGAAGCATCTATTCTTGATAGCTACAGGGGCACAGAAGTGTTCCATTGATCATTCACGGGTTCCAAACATTTCACTGTCAGGGCAAATCAATGTTTCTGTAGGGTTTTCTGGCACACCAGTTTGTCCAGTTTCTTCGCCGGTACCTATTTCTTTGGGTCCCTTTACGGACCACTGTTCATTCCTTTTGACTGCAAATTGTGGAGAGAATTTCCTGGGGTTGTATCTGTTGAAAGAATTAAATGCGGTAATTCATTGTTCTTCTGATGGAGTGCGTTTGACGATTTCACCACAGCAACCTTCTGTCTCTCAATTCTTGACTAGACCTTTTCCGCCAGAATTCAGTGATGTACCAGAGAGTTTATGGGCAATTGACGACAATGATGTCGGTGTTTTACATATCGAGCCTGTTAAAATAGTCTTGAAACATGGAGTACAGCTGCCACGTATTCCACAATATAAGATTTCAGTCGAGGGTGAACAAGCTTTGAAATGCATTGTTTCCGATTTTGTGCATCGAGGAGTGATTGAGGAAATTGCAGGTAGTTTGTGCAATAGTCCAATTTTGCCCGTGTACAAAAAAGGCGACAATGCAATTCCTTTTCATTTCATAATTGATCTACGTGCCATCAATAAGGTAGTCGCACCACAATTTCCAATTGTACCTGATGTGACGACAATATCAACTATGATTCCGGCTTCAGCTACTTACTTTAGTGTTGTGGATCTGAAGAATG
This sequence comes from Ambystoma mexicanum, assembly GCF_040938575.1. NCBI lineage: Eukaryota > Metazoa > Chordata > Amphibia > Caudata > Ambystomatidae > Ambystoma > Ambystoma mexicanum. Next base: position 529,659,831 of record NC_090933.1, on the reverse strand, counting down.
CTTTCTTTAGTATTCCTATACATAAGGACAGTAGATATTTGTTCGCGTTCACCTTAGGGGGGAGGGGAGGGTGGGACGCTCGTTCACCTTTACCCGTGCACCGCGAGGTTACACGGAAAGTCCTAGCATTTATAGTAGGGCTTTGGAAGAACAGCTGGATACCCTTGAATTGCCTCTACTTGTACATTGCTTCAGTATGTTGATGACTTGCTTTTGGCTGCCGATTCTGAGAGAGTGCTTGTAAGGAGGGCACTGTGTTATTACTTATACATCTGGCTAAGCATGGCCACAAAGCTTTGCTTAAAAAATTCCAATATTGTTGTCAGGAGGTCGCCTATTTAGGCTATCTCCTGTCAAAGGAGGGAAGAAGATTGACACCTGAACGAATAAAAAATTTCTGGCATGTATGTCCCAAATACGCAGAAAAGTTAGAGCCTTGATAGGAATGGCTTCTTATTGTAGGTTATGGATCCCAAACTTCTCACTAGTGATTAAGCTGATGTTGGCTTTGACAAAGAAGGGCATTCCTTCACCATTGCCGTGGAACATGGAGCACCAGCAAGCATTTGATCTGCTCAAGACCGCATTGTGCTCGGCATCGGTTTTGGGCACACCAAATTATGAAAAGGCCTTTGTGCATGAATGTGATGGTTGTGCTTTGGCTGTATTAACGCAGGAACATGGAGGGAAGAATAGGCCATGAGGATACTTTTCGTCTGCCCTTGATCCTGTAGCACGCGCTTTGCCAAGATGTTTGCGAGCTGTCGCTGCTGCAGCTGCGTCTGTAAAACACAGTGAGGGAATGGTCTTAGGCCATGATCTAACCCTGATGGTGCCTCACTCTGTAGATGTTCTATTGAACAGAACTCAAACGCAACACCTCACTTCCGCACAGTTGACGAGATATGAATTGCTCTCGTTTGCTCCCCACATACAAATCAAGAGGTGCTGTGTTCTTAATCCAGCTCAACTCTTAGCTTTCCCGCAAGGTACTGCTTGCAGTGACGAAGAGTCACATGACTGTCTGTACACTACTGAACAAGAGACAAAGGACACTCCTTTGAATAATCCACAAGGGGAGCTATTGTGCGATAGTTCCTGCTTAAAACCTCCGAATGGTACATCCACAGCTGCTTATGCAATCACCACATTAAGCATGGTTGTGGAAACCAAGAGAATCACGCATAACTCCGCGCAGGCCGCAGAGATTATAGCATTGACCCGAGCTTGTGAACTTTCCGAAGGGCTTACAGTAAACATATATACTGATAGTCAGTATGCCTTTGGGGTGGTTCAAGACTTGGTCAGGAAGAGGGTTCTTAATTTCACACGGTACAAAGATTCAGCATGGCTCCCTAATAGTACAACTGCTCTCAGCGCTTGCACTCCCTACTCAGTTAGCTGTCGTGAAATGTGCAGCACATCAAAAGATTATAAATGATATAGGAAAAGGGAATGCTCGCTGATCAGATAGCTTAACAGGCTGCCACCAATCTTTCCATAGAGATGTACATTTCAAGGGAGACCGTAAATGCCTATGTAATGGATGAGAGTGTCGACTCCGTAAAGGACATCCAAGCCGATGCCACACTAGAAGAAACTAAGAGATGGACAGAAGGCTTGGGGAAACTTGATGATGGTGGACGTAGTTGAAGGAAAATGGCTACTTCCTGACGCATATGTAATGATGATGGTCATCATGGCTCATGGCCCTACCCATATATGTGCCCGGAAGCTTAAACAAATGTTGGAGAAAGTTTGGGCAAATGACAAAATCTCTAAAATAGCTGTGCGTTATGTTCAGAATTGCATTATCTGCTTACAGCATAATGTGGGAAAGGGAACATCAAATCCCAGGGGAAGTTTTGGTCCACCTTCTGTCCCCTTTGAGGTTATACACTTTGATTTTATCTAAATGGAACGGTGTAATAACTTGAAATATGTGTTAGTTGTCATCTCTGCTTTCAGCAAATGGGTCGAGGCTTTCTCTGTTAAGGACGCTACAGCCATGACTACTGCAAAAACTATGTTAAAAGAGTATTTCCCTAGGTTTTGGCTACCAAGAGTCATCTGATCGGACAATGATCCACATTTTGTCGCTGCTGTAATTCTGCAGATATGTGCGGCATTACAAATCGACAAACGGTTCCATTCGGCCAGACATGCTCAGAGTGCCGGATTAGTAGAAAGACACAACGGCATCATCAAGAACAAGCTCGCTAAGACGTGTGCCGGCATCAAACTAAAATGGCCGGACGCCTTACCGATCGTGTTACTAGCTATGCGTACAACCCCTCAAACTAAGACTGGGCTCTCTCCATTTGAGGTGGTAATGGGGAGACCTGCGAATATCTGGAACCTTCCGAAATGTCAATCTTTAAAGAATGTTGAAAATGTACTTCTTTCAGATTACTGTAGCCAGTGGACTAAAAACCTGTATTTGATTTATCACAAGGTGTGAGAGGCCTTACCTGTACGATACGAGGGCCCAGGTCATAGCATCTGGCCTGGAGACTGGGTGTTAACGAAGGCATTTGAACGATCCTTCTTGCCTTGCACCTCGGTGGCGGGGCCTGTTCCAGGTCCTGCTGGTCACACAGACTGCGGTGTGTGTCACAGGCAGAAAACATTGGATCCACACGACGCATGTCAAGAAACATGCACACCCGGTGCCACACGATACAGAAGAAACAGAACCCCTCACCAATACTGCAACCAACGATCCCGAAGCAGTAAACAGCAACAAGAGTGCATCGGAGTCTCTCTCTGAGCCTGTGAGGCCTGGGGAAGCGGCCATTTTGTCTCCTCACTCTACAAAAGTTTTGTTTCCGGAAACTGTTCTGGATCTTGCATCTTCACTTGCTCTTGATACGTCGCTTCCAACGTGAAGTGACGACACATTGTTCTCGGATCAATCAGTACCGGGGACAACAAGGTACAATTTGCGTCCAAGAAAATAGACTTACGGCACGGTTCGGCTGTGTATGCGAAGAAGAAAGGAAAATCATCAAGGGCTTGCTTTTTGCCGAAGTAATTGTTTGAGAAAAGGGGATTCTGTTGGCTAGGGTTGTGGAAGGACTAAGAAGTCGCTCAGCCAGGAGGTTGCCAGCAAATAACATTGGCGTTTTTCGTTTGAAAACTGCAATGCCTGCAACCGCTACCGCTCGTACAGGACTGATAAATGATCGTGTGACCAGCAGTGGGAATGGATAAATGGTCTGGGCCCCGAAAACGTACTGCTGTCTTTTTATAATGTCAATTGGTTTTATAATAGTAACTGTGCTAAGTTTTTGGTACATCCATTCGAAACCTTGTTACCGACTGAAAATGTACCCACTGTCCCTACTCCTTTTGTGCATTTGCATACTTTATCTCCTAGAGATTCTCAGCATAGACAGAGATACTATAACACCACATTACTTATGAATGCTACACATGCTATTTTTAATAAGTCCAACTGTTGGGTCTGTTCGCATTTACCGCAACACGGGGATAAGGGGGTAGGTTGGTATATTCATTCTTTACCTTTGACAACTGCTTGTTGTGCTTCTCTTAGAGCACTATTCTTTGGCGAATGGAACAATAGCATCTCGGGGAACTTTGATGGTACTAATTTGAATAATTTTGAGAAACGTGATCTTACGCCTTTGGGATGCTCGCTTTTCGCAAATAGGAGCAAGCTTAACGTTGCTTCTATTAGGCCTTCTGATAGACTGTCTCGTCCTTTTCAATCTTTGATTTCTTTTAAGATGGCTCCTATAGGCAATAAGGATGCCATGCCTCCATCATACACTGTTAACCATAGCCCCGATTCAGTTTCTTTCTGCATACAGAGGAATGGTACTCAGTCAATGGGAAATGTTAAAGGTTGTGCCAACGTTACGAATTTGACTGGGGCAGACAGACCTTTGTATGTAGGCGAACCGGTCTACTTTGTTTGCGGTAATGTAGCATTTCCATGGTTACCCAGGGATTGGCAGGGAAGGTTATTTAGGCATCTTGTACCCGCGATATTCATAGCCAGTACTGTAGAGATTTCAAAGGCTCGTCCACGGCGGGACGAGAATGGCGATACTCCAGCACAGGTTCTGGGGGACGTAGCAAAATCCCTTGTGCCATTTTGGGGACAAATAGCAAACCCTGAAGACATCAGGAGACTAGCGAGAGTACGAGAGAGAACCATCAACCGGACCACGGACATACTCTACAATAGGACGTTAGAACAGAAAGCAATAAGATTAGTAGCACTTGAGAACCGGATGGCATTAGATGTCATTCTGGCTGAACGTGGAGGAGTGTGTAAATTAGTGGGGTCTGCTTGCTGTGTTTTCGTGCCAGATTCCTCCCCAACTATCTTCAAGGCAATACAGAATCTGCACGTCCTTAGTTCAGAAGTGCATGTCCCCGAGGGAAACTGGGATAACGCTTGGTTCTGGGTTTTCTTGCGATCTTGGGGTTGGAAGGCGCTTTCGGTCTTGCTGATCATTTTGGGAATTCTGTTTCTTTTTTGCTGTATACAGTGTTTACCTAGTATATGTTCGATGCTAGGGGGATGTTGCGCACAAGCGATAGGTACAATAGGACACAAGGTATATGCCCCAGATAAGAGTTCCAAACAGTATGTGCTGGAAGAGATTTTAATAGACTATCTAATGGCAATAGATATCTGACAGTGATTCAAGGTGTATGGATATTGAAAAGTGGAATTGTTTGTGAAGTGACCAGAAGTAGTTTAGCGCTTGGCATAGGCCAAAAGGAGGGTTTGTCGAATGGAAAATTATATTGTGCGTCCTATATTGTATGAATTTATGTATATTGGCCTACGCCAAGCTGCTTACAAGCCACTTGCGAGGAAATCCGCGTTGCAAGGTCTGGACCTTAAATCAGTATAAGCCGCCATTTTAGATATATCCGCCATCTTAGATTCTCCCTCTAAAGTCACCCTGTGTTCTAAAATGGTGGACAATGTCATTTCGAATGCAATATGGCCGTCTTGACCTCTGTGTATAAACTAATGTATAACTTGCATGCAGGCTACATGTTGGGGTCATGAACTGAGACCTTGTCCTTCGCTGATCTATATGTAGAGGATTACATGCACCAACAAAGCTAATCCACAAGCATATGTTAAACACAATGTATTCAAATACTGAAATGTGAACACTTGTTTGACTAAATTGTATAAAACTGTTTGAGAGGGCTCAACATGAAATACTAAAATATACTGTTGCTATTGAGGCTTGTTAGTGAATACATTAAAGATAAACCCTAAATGTACAGATGTACGAACTCGGCACGAACCATAGATCCGTAATGTATTAACCAATATTAACTGGGAAATGGGTTGAACATCGTGATTGCGAGGGTATAAAGAGTGCGACTATTGTAATGTACAGCCCCACTCACTGAGCACACCGAACCACGCTGGAGTTCGCTGTGTTGTACTGAGGGCCGATAGCTATCTGTTGCTTTGTCCTTTGAAACTGTTCAGTATTAAATTAAGATCTTTTGTATGTTCCTTTGCAACCCATGTTTGGTGCATTTCCTTGTGGGGTACTCCGCCTCGATATCTTTTTGTTTTCACAGTATGTTCTGCAAAATTATCGCATCAAGGCTGGAAACGATTTTTGTTACTGTCGACACTTCCTCTAATGGGCTCTTTTGCTTTGTATAAAGAAATGTGCAAAAATTCACCCATTTGTTACTATCACCTCCTAGTAGATATAGGATAAGTAATTTTCTTCTTTTGGATGGTGAACACCACCAGTTCGTATTTGTCTGTTCAATTGTATATATTTTATGTGTATGGACATCACTATTTTGGTCCATGTTTTATCATGTGTTAAAAAATAAAAATTGATATATTTTTCGGTAAATCCCGACCTCAACGTCTATATATTTGTTTGATAAGACACTCCGTTTATCTTTCTTGTGTTGCTGGTACGATGCTAATTAGACAGCCATATACGACATTAGCAGGTAGTTTGTTGTGGACCCTGGTTGCTAAAACTGTTCTGCAAAATGCTCCACTCCCCAACCCCCACGAAACCTTTGAATGCATAGATAGAAGCCATCGCACATCGCTTTGGGGCAGGAAACCACCCAGAATCGCCCTTACTACCCTCCAACGCTCTGTATGGGAGGGAGGCATTGGATTACCATGTAAACACACGTACTATCTAGCATCACAGACAGGGGTAGTAAATGAATGGCTACACGCCGACGCCAGATTAGCACATATCCGCATTGAGACCGAAACTATGCACCCCGCATCACCCCTTCAAGCCCTATACGCCACCAGTAACCGAACCTCGAAAATACCAAGAATGTCACTCCATATCCGACATGCCTGGAGGGAAGTACATAAGCATATAGGCTGGGGAGCAAAACCAACACTAGCCCAACCCATATGGAACACACACCTCCCAGAATTACAGAGAATGGGCTGTTTCGAAAACTGGGAACAGCGAGGGATAACCACACTAGAACACGTGATGCAAGAGGGACGCATACTAGAATTTCGATACTCTCCTTGGTCACCGATGGACTGGTTCCGACATGCACAGTTGGCTCACGCCATACACACCCAATTCCCAGACATATCCACCATACCCCCCCCCGCTCCCTCCTAGAGACCAACACTCTCCCGCAACATATTCCATCCAAAGTCACCTTCACGCTTTACTAAGCCCTCAACTCTTTTGGAACTAAACAACTCACTAAGCTGAAAGAGAAATGGGAAAGGGATCTAGGTGACCTAGAACCGAAGATTGGGTGGACGCACTGATGTTCCCTCGAGAGATAGGTATCGAAGCCAAACTTAGACTGATACAACTCAGAATACTCCACCGCTCCTACTACCCTCGCACTGCCCGCGCCAGATGGGGAGGGACCGGAGATGTGACAGGTCTCCGATACAAACGATAGACAGATACCTTTTTTCACATGATATGGGAGGTGCTACAAGCCTTCTGGGAGGAATGCATCAACATAGTGTCCAACGTTCCGAAGGACCCCAAAATTATACTCTTGAGAATCTGGAGGGAGGTCGACCTCAAACACGAAAAGTCTTTCCTAGCGCTGGCACTGGTAGCAGGGAAACAGCGGACCACCGCAACCTGGGGCTCGGCAGACTATATGCTTGGACCACTGGATCAATGAACTTAGCAGGTGCGCATCTATGGAACGCCGCATTTACAAAGCGTGGGGCTGCCCTGAAATGGCTAGACACGTAGAGACACCCCCCTCCCCACCCCACTCCCCCCAACCCCTTTTTCCCCACTTTCCTCATCCCGGGACGTGTCACACTGTCGGAACTACCACCCGTTTTCTGACTCTCAGGTGTGCTTAAGACACTCCTCTCCTATGACTTTGTTTACCACCATTGTCAACACTGCCATCATTTTTGTTTGTCGTTTTGTTGTTTAAACTCAAATAAACAGTTAAAAAAAAAAATGTAAAAAATGGCTGCACTATCACACTTACGTGTCCCAGTAACCATGGGGACACGGGACGCGAGGCGCCAGCACATTTGCCGTCGTCGTGCCGACGCCACGTAAGATCGTCATGGCAACATTAGTAAACATCATTGTCTAGGAACCACGCGCTAACGAACAGTTTCGGTCCTGTTGCTGCCATGGCAATTCGGAAGGTAAGCACTTCATACTGTCCGTATTTAGATAGATCACACTTACACGACCATACAGTCTGTAACAGCATATGCGTTTACTTTGCAGCATATGCACATGAGAAAGTGAAGCCTCACTCAACCGCAAGGTAATCTTGCTCTCTAATGTAAATAACCAAGTTCTAAAATGTTCGATGTGGGTGCTACAAGCCCATTTATTGTAATGAATAGTCTGAATTTGCCCTTTTCATTTTTCTCTCCCAATCTGCACCATTGGAACTGTAGCCAAAACAGCCATGTGCTTAAGGTACTTTTTCTCATCTGATCTACATGTATATAGTTTATTTTGTTATTACCCAATGCAAATTACTCATGATAGTATTTATTTGTTTTCCTTCCTTACCGTTTTCGACCATGACTTCAAAATACGTATTAACACATTTGATATGTACTTTGTGCTATTGACTACATATTTCTCATTTGCTGCATGTTGTCTATATATGAAAACTGATTATTTTTTTGTTTAATAATGTAGAAAATGGCAATACTGAAGCCCTGAAGATGGAGAATCTCTCCGAAATGCATTGGCATTAATAGCTAGGCCATGATGGTTCTTGGGAATTACTTCCTATAAATATTACTTTCATCAAAATACTATATACCAAGATCTGGTTTACCCGGATGAATAAAAAGTGAACACTACTTTCAGTGAACAAACGCAGTTACAAGTCAGTAATTTGTACGAAACCAAGTGAAAGGACTGTATATGCTTATAAAAGAATTAGCTCACAGAGCCATTGCGAGAGCACCAGACTTAGGCTGGGTGAGACCATCCAGCTTTTTGTGGATTTATGTTTGAACAGGTAGTCATGAGTTGTCCACCTGATATATGAAAGCCAAGAACAAACCTAGCTCCTATATGATTGTATATCTAGATGCGTCCCTTAATCAATCCCAACCCTCGATAGGTTTTTCACTATTGCCGCGTAGCAGGACGTCATTATGACGCACAAAGTATATAATTGTATTTCATGCAGAAATCGCAGAGAGAATGAGCGTAGGTCTGTTGATGTTCGTTTTTACTCCCCGTTTTAGATAATTGCTAATAAAAACAGCAACCTGCCATCTTCTTGAGTTTATCCGGTTATTCGGACTCAATTATTCTGGTGTAATCCCATCCCGTAACCGATACACGTTCCAAGGGCCTTTAGCTCACCATGAACACTCATAATAAGCCAGTGATCCTGGAGGGACGATTAAGGGCCTCATCATGAATAAAATAAGTTTGGGGTTTCGAAACAATGAATTATGACCCCGCGAGTTCCAAGTCAATAGTCTGAAGGTAAGTCTTTACATCTATAGGGAGTAATTTCTATCATTGTCATTCCTGTCATGTGGGATAGCACGAATAAGCCAAGACCAATCCTCCTCTCCAATCCTTCTCGCATTACTTTCAGTAAAGTTTACTCTTCTCAGTGTCCCCTTCTATTTTGGGTAGAAACAATGTCCTTTCGATTGTTTTGTTTAGAATGGACCTGATCTTCCCCCTACAGATCATTTGCAGTAAAGGTTACATACACTTCAAAGCCTACACTTCCGATTATGGCCGATTCTCGTAGAATTGCCTCAGTTACCAAATTAGATGCAACATGGACTATTGCAATGTTGGTATAGAATGAGTGACAGAATTCTACATGATCAAGATCTTGTCTATTTAAGAAAAAGGGTGTTAAGATGGCAGATCGATTCAAGATCAGTCTAGGATCCTCCCTGAAAACAATTTCAAAGATAATCATTTGATTCATCGTCATCTCGCGTGACTGTGTCTTAGACAACCCCCCCCCCCACTCACTGTAGGTGTGTCACTGTATTAGTTTTATGACGGTACAATAACCTTCTTGCCAAATGACAGTATATCATGGTATAGCAAGTGGAGTTAACTAATCTTAACAAATATTTTCTAAAAGGTCATAAATTGTCAGATTTATCATCACAAACAAAACCAGGCACCCAGGGCCAGAATTGGGCTTTTCAACATACTTTCCACTGAAATGCCACCCCTTACTTCCACCAAACACAAATGTGGAGAGGAGGGGGGGGAGCAGAGCCCTGCTGCGACTGGCAAAGCGAACTGAATAGATTTTCTTAGGTTATCATTTTTAGGCTTTTAGCTCCCCCACTGGCTACTTGTGAAGATGAACATGGTGCCATCCTGATAACCTGCATGCCACAGATCAATGGAGTCGGATGGTAGTATACGCTTTTGCACAGACACACAGATATATATATTTTCTCTCTCTCTCTCTCTCTCTCTCTCTCTCTCTCTCTCTCTCTCTCTCTCTCTCTCTCTCTCTCTCAGGTGTTCAGTAATCATGGACATGTTACCCTTTGGTATGGCAGCAGGGAATACCCACAGAGAGGAGTACATTTCGTAGTGTGACTTATTATATGTAAATTCAATGATAGAACCAGGGAAATCCCCCATTGTCATATGTTTAGAAAACATTATCCATTATAAATATATAAACCCCAAAGCCGCCAACCCAAAGTCCCGGGAGGATAGCTCAGCGGCAACGTGTGTGCATTGGAAGCAAGACGACACGAAGCAACACAGGTTCGATCTCCGGGTCCGCGCTTAGAAACCTCTGGGTGTTTAAGCGCGTTATAAATACGCAACTAAGACGAAAATAAATTCTTTAACAGTGCCTCGATGCCCGCGGGCAGTGTGAGCGGTTTAAAAGAAAAATGTAAATTAAAAAAAAAAGTAAACCCTTTTCCTTCTTGGCACTGTATTTATTCTTCCTATTGCTAACATACTGATTTTGTGTCAGGCACGTGTGGTTTATGGAATGGCATTAAAAACCTCTGAAACTGAAACTACTTGGCAGACGGCACATCCAACAGTGCCTTACCAAGACTGCGCAGCACTAGCTTACTGCAGCCTTTCCAAATCAGATTGAAAAGCACACTGAACGGTATACCGGTATAAACAATGTGACGGTTATTATTGTTCAATTTAGTGGTTCACGGTATCTTTAACAGTATACCGTAATACCGTTACATCCCTAACTCACTGTACTATTTGTGGGAGAGTTTGATCCCCCCCCTCTACCTCCTTTTGATTGCCACCTGAAGCATTTTGAGAATGCTAAAAATGGTATGCACTTTTTGTTTCCGCATGTTAACCACTAGTGACTGACTGTTTGCTTTTAGCACATAATTAAGATGTAAAGAGTCAGCCGCACCCATTTACCCTGGTGAAATAAGCGAGGACTGAGCAACTGAGGAGCTTTGTCCTATTGAGCTGCTCTTGCCTTCCAATGAGTGGCTCGAGTAAGCGTCTCTCCTGTCTATGTAATTCAAGTCCACCACAAGCTTTCCTCCCATTGGTGTTGCAAGCCAGTGGACTTATAAACCACAATGTGCCCTGCTTAAGATTGAAACGTGGAAGGATAATTTTCAGTTTGTACAGAAGTGCTACGATTTAAAGTCTTCATTGGTAATTCACTTGGTCGGGCTGTCATTTGTTCCAGACTTTTTTCTTTAGATGAACAGATTTGCTGGCTCACACACCAGAGGTTTCCAAGTCTATAGCCAACTTACTGGAATCTGTTTTCACTGACAGAGAGACCACTTCTCAAGCGTAATTTGTGCAGGCAGAGAAGTGCTGCTGGTTAAGCACCGGTTCAGCCATAGGAGATTTCCTATTCAACTCCTGAGACAGCACCACTGATTTAATCATCAGTGAATCAATCTCCGATAGGTCTTTAGATTCAGAGAAACGGTCTATTATCACATTTGCAGTCTATTTCATCGGTAAATCCTCTGAATTGTGCGGAATAGATTTGACATTTGCAAAAGCATCTATTGTTAAGTTTCGAAGGAATTTTCTTGAAGATTTATTATTCAGCATGTTGCCTTTTTAAGTGGATCCCCTTCTGGTTCTGGAGATGGTTGGGCTTATGTGAGGCCCTTTTGGTGCAAAGGCGTCATAGGAATGCTCTGCTCCTTTTGGGAGCCTGTGTTTGTGGAAACTTTATCCATGAGTATTGGCTTGTGCCTTTCTAGGATAGCACTGCGATATTGGCTTGTGCCTTTCTAGGATAGCACTGCGATATTAGCTTGTGCCTTTCTAGGATAGCACTGCGATTATTAGCTTGTGCCTTCGAAGATAGCACTGCGATTATTAGCTTGTGCCTTTCTAGGATAGCACTGCGATTATTAGCTTGTGCCTTTCTAGGATAGCACTGCGATTATTAGCTTGTGCCTTTCTAGGATAGCACTGCGATTATTCGCTTGTGCCTTTCTAGGATAGCACTGCGATTATTCGCTTGTGCCTTTCTAGGATAGCACTGCGATTATTCGCTTGTGCCTTTCTAGGATAGCACTGCGATTATTCGCTTGTGCCTTCAAAGATAGCACTGCGATTATTCGCTTGTACCTTCTGGGTGGCTCTGTGATTACTGGCGTGTGCCTCTCTGTGATGGTACTGCGATATGGCCTCTGCAGCACCTGTGCGGACTTGTGGATGTTAATTTGAATCACATCTAGAAAACGCCTCAATAAGAATAGTACTGGGATGAATAGCCTGTGCCTCTCGATGATAGCACAGTGATTATCACCTTGTCCCACACTGAGATAGTACCCTGACTATTGGCCTGCATCACACTGGCATAGCTCTGGGAATATTGGCCTGCGTCGCACCATTAGAGAGTTAAGAAGGCCTTTAAACCACATCTGGAGGGTGCCGCATTGGGATGGGCTGAGTATTGGCCCTGCCGCACCGGGATGGTACTGCGATTAATGGCTCTGACATTCTGAGATGGTGCTGTGAATAGTACCCTGCGCCGCACCCAGGAGATTTGTCTGTTGCTGTAAGCCTCATCCAGGGAGAGCCACATTAGGGACAGCCACTTAAATACCCTAGCGATATAACCCTAGTAGACCTCCCCAACCGGACAACCCCAAACTCGCAACAGCAACTGAATTACCCTAGCGACATAACCAGACTAGACCACCCCAACAGACAGAGCCCAAACTGGTATCAGATACGCCCCCCACACCCTGCCCAACACTACAAGATAGCCGGACCAAAAGCACAAAGACCGACTCTGCAACAATCAACTGCACAAAACCATCCAGAAAAAAAAAGCGTGCCACCGTACGATCATAACTAAACAAGCCAAAAATAAAGCACTGCTCGAGGGCTACCGCCCCAGCAACCGCTATCTCAACCCCAAGGAAACCCAAAGGAAACCCAAACCAAAGACATTACCAAGATCACAAACGCCAAATAACTAAAATGCCCCGAAAAACGTATTGGACCCAAGGAAAGAGACAAAGAGCAGAAAGAACAAACCCAACTAAACCCCACCGAAGACTCGCAACTGCAGAACACACTCCCATTGAAAAGAACAACAACAAAGCCAGTGCTGAGAGAAGAGAGAAATCCCTATACCCAAACCATACCTCGCAAATAACCACTCAACTGAACGAACCGACCCAATAGACAAATCAAGAACGACAAACAACCAAAGACAACCACGCAGAAGAAGAACTGACGAAGCTAGGAGGTAACATAATCGATGCCCTAACCCCTTACATCATCAAATTAAGAGGACCCTCCCCTCAACAGCCACAAAACTTAGAAGAGGAACCTGATGAAAACAAAAAACAAAGACTGAACCTAGAAGAGCTTTTCGACACAGACACAACTGTACCAACACCTCAACTAGAGATCGACTTGGAAGGAAACCTAAGCACCAGTCAAAAGACAACGCTGACAAAGCACAAACTAAACTGAACCTTACAAATCCATTGCAACTTAATAAACACAAGATCCATGTGAAAACACTCAGATCTTCGACCGCCTCTGCGACAAAGGTATCGACATCCTATTCATCACAGAAACAACGCTGGACAACAACTACAAAATCACACTCCAAAGCTGCCTCCCTCACCAAATTCAAAGGCCTTCAGTTAAACAGAAAAAATAAAAAAAGGAGGCGGCCTCGCAATAGCATTCAAAGATTACCTGAAAGTAAAAACAGATGAACCTCTAAACATTGTGAACTGCGAATCCATGGTCATACACCTAGTGGCAAATTCAAAAACTAACATTAAATTCATACTGGTTTACAGACCACCGATATACGAGGCAACCTTTGTCGACAACTTCATAGAAGCCATCACCAACATAGCCATCCAACACGAGCATCTGATAATCCTGGGGGACTTGAACATTTGGTTTGAAAAAAAAACACGCCTACTCTCAAAACTCACTAAAAACTCGGGCAGTTAACGTTGAAACTTTAACAGCTGCTAAAAGGGGCAACACACTCTGCAGGACACACCCTTGATGCAATCCTCGCCAAAAAAAATAAATAAAACATTTTTTTAAAAAAAACAAACTTACCACTGCACCACCAATACAAATACTTTGGAGCGACCATCTCATCATTCCATTCGGGATCACACTACCAACCAAAGTCAGCATCCAACCCCTCAAGCTCCCAACCACCACATAAATAAACTGGAAAACCGTCAAAGCAAGCAACATAATAGAACTGGAGATGAGTAAATCTCCAACAGCAGAACTGGAGAATACAGACCTAGACGGTCAAGTGGTGCTACTCTACAAATGGATTACTGATACAATCGAAAACATCTCTGCGTAAAAACCATTTACCCCCTCAAGAAAAAGAGCAATGGTAAAATGGTTCACCCCACTACTAAGCACCATGAAAAAGAAGCTAGAATTAGAACAGAGAAAAGAATACAACCAAGATAAGAAAACCCAATTCCAGAGAAATCTGATTGTATAAAAAAAGAATTTCAAAAAGGCATAGAAATGGCATTGTGATGACAGCATCACCAATGCCACCAACACACAAAAAGAAATGTTCAACAACATCAACGAAATGAGAAACCCACCAGGCTGCGACAATACCCTCACAGAAACTATGCAACAACTTGGCAGGCCATTTCAAAAACAAAATCAACTACATCCGACAAATCATACAAAAACAGACCTACCACTCAACCAACCCGACGAGGAGCCACAGCACAAACTCCAAAACTTCAGTGAAATATCAGTAAAGACATTTGTCAAGCTGGTAAAACACAGCAAGAAAGCAGGATCACCCATGGATTCTTCCCCCCATGACAGCTACAAATCAATCCTCGCACAAGGAACGCCATCAGAATATTACAGAAATCTCTTGAATCTATCGCTCTCAACAGGGACTGTACAATGATCTTTCAAATCAGCATACATTAAACCACTAAAAAATACAAGTGGCGACGTGGAAGACCTCAACTACAGACTGATTTCTAACATTCCCTACCTGGCAAAACTCTTAGAAACATACGTATACAAACTAACCCAAGAATACGTAGAAAAACACCAATTGTTAGACCAAGCACAAGTCGGCTTCAGACCCGCAAGAGGAACAGAATCGGCACTACTATCCACCTGGGAACGACCTAAAAACAAAAACAGACTCCAACACAACATCGGCTCTGATTCTGAGTGACCTCTCGGCAGCTTATGCCAAAGTAAGCCATGACACCCTAATCAAAAGATTAGACGATATAGGTATAACGGATATGGCACTACTCTGGAATAAATCATTCCTAGCAGAAAGAACAGAAACCGTGTCGATAAAACCCTTCAAATCCACGCCACAAGTTAACGACTGGAGTACCACAAGGATTCTCACTATCACCACTATACTTCAACATCTACCAAACTCCGCTAATCAGTATTAAAAAAAAAGAAAATGCACATCATTACATGCTATAACTACTCAGACAGCACTCAAATCATCTACAAAAATCAAAAGATACACAAGCTGATCACTCAACCCTAGTAGAATGTCTAAAAGAAATCTAGGACTGGTTGAATGCCAACAACTTAAAAATCAACCCAGGAAAGAATGAAATCATGATTATATCCAAAACCAAGAGAACACCTACATTACCTGGCCGACGGAACTGGGAACCGCACCCACACCATCTAAGGTAGTAAAAAATCTGGGAGTCCCAATGGACAACGGTAAACGCGATAATTAAGAAATGATTCTTCCTCCTTCACTCAACAAAAAGAATCCCATCTTTCCTCTCCTTCACTCACAAAACACTGACAATCGTCGCCCTCATTATGTCAAGAATCAACTACGGCAACAGCCACTACCTCGGGATGCCGGAACACCTCCTGAAGAAATTACAACGTATCCAAAATGCAGCAGCTAGACTCCTCCTCAAACTTTCCAGAAGAGACAACATCACTCCAGCGCTAAAAATACTACATTGGCTCCCAATAAAACAAAGCATCACGTTCAAAACAATGTGCATAACGCACTGAGCAATCGGCGGACAGGGAGCAGAATTCCTACAATAGAAAATCTACAAGCCAACGAGACTCCTCAGATCAAGCAATGAAATCCACCTGGAACCAAAACCATATGCCAGAAAATAACCAGGGGGCTCCTTTTTCTCCCTCCTAGCCGCAAAAACCTGGAAACCCCTCCCGAAATTAATAAACACCAAAGACCACCTGAAATTTAGAAAATCTCTAAAAACCTGGCTCTCCAACACCTCGGAACCAAACAGAAACAAACAGGAAACACAAAGAACAGAATGACCGAATAAATGATGGCACAGACAACACCTAGGACCGACTAAGGGAAACTCCTACAAGAAGAAGAGAGACGATGCTAGAGGGAACAGAACGCGAACGACGACCCAATGAGAACAGATCAAGAGCAACCATGCTAACACTACCAACAACCTTACCCACTCAGAAAGGGCGTAGGGTACGGCGTAGTTCGTAAGTAAATCAATCCACGAGGACTAAATTGCAGCAATGGCAAACTAGGATAAAAGAGGTGGCCAAATACAAAGATGGAAACAAAAAAAGAGTAGCTAACTTAACATAATGACGGAGAAATGAGACAGCCTTATTAGGCTGAAACGTTATCACTGAAAGGAAGACAACCTTCTCTAAATCACAAAGGAGACATAATAGGAGTGTGCATTTCTCCTAACAAGGCTACTAACCAACCCCAAAAAACTACTAAAAACCTCACCACACCTCACACTCTAACCAAACACAACCACATCTCTTAAAACCGCAGCAACCCGGACGCACTTGACCACACCGCAACAAGCACACCACACAACAGCACACGACAGACTCAGAACCGAATACCACACCAATATGCTCCGCGAACGGTGTTAACCGAACTGAAGCTTCCAACAGTACTTCACAGCTCCCTTGCTATTCTCCAAACGCTGTCCCACTAACACGCCTAACCTACCCCCTTTTTGTTTCAGATCTGCCAGAGCACCAGGGGACCAGTCCATTGGCGATAATGTTAAAGGTTATTTTTATTGCGCACTAACTGTGCCCTGGAGTAAAATGTCTACTGATTCGATTTCTGTTGCTGGCAAAATGTCTGCATCATGCAACATTTGAATGGCTTGTGTTAAGTCTGACATTCTGTCTAACTTGTTGGGCAGAAAGTGTGCCTTTAAATCTGCTTTGTTCGAGGCGGGGTCTGTATGGAAGCTAGGGCAATAGTTCTCTGCAGCAATGAGCACTCCTACTCTGTGTTCCATTCATTGGCTAGCGTATCACATAACTGTGCTTTATCCCACCCTCTTTAGCACAATAGTGGTTGTATGGAACAGGCGTGTAAAGAACGTAGGATTCTATAAATAAAAAACATCCCAATTGTCACTTGTGGAAGAAAAGCTCGTTTTAGAATGATTACACATTGCGAAGGTAAGAATTCAGAAGACTGGATTATTTGTCAATACAATGATTGAAGATTGATGTACAAAATCTGTAGCCTATTGGAGAGCAGAAGATAAATCTCAGAACGCAAGAGGGGTTTTGTACCTCAGACCTCTAGCCCTCTGTGTGGTGCACATAACCACTGGGAGCAAGATCTGAGCAAACCATTGGGTAATCTAGGGCTTCTTGGAATACGAAGTTGGTCTCCAAGAACATATTGTATGTCATTTAATTTTAAGTGCTTACAGCAAGCCTATTTGACAACAGAAATTACATTTGACCCAAAAACATCAAACGTGCGCCCTGTATGCTCTGCAATCCTTCATACATATGTGGTGGTCTTGCACGCATGTCAAAATATTTTTTGGGTTCAGGGCTGTAGATTTTACTATTTGGGCAGATTGATAGAACGGTTATTAACCCAAGATGTATTGCAGCTGAGCCCATATTTTTTTTACGAACAAGAAAACGTCAAGTTCTTCGAACTCCATTAACAGTTCTGTTGGCATGCACCGAGACGTGAGAATATGGAAAAAGGAATACGGGGAAAATGTATATGGGACGTTTTCTTGCAAGATTTTAACGAGACACAGACCATCGACCACCATGGATGTCACAGGCGCCACTTGTGCTTAATCGAAATGTGTATACCCTTGTTTCGCATTTGTTAGGCGACTTATACTAGAGAATTGTGTTTCAAAGCACCACAAGGCTAAAAGGGAAGGGAACAGGGGAAGCAATAACAATGGCAAAACAGTAAAATACAGTCATGGTCCTACTAAGCCTTGTGGCATTCAGCCATGCAAGTGCGGTGAGGAACGTGCATGAGATATGGAGGCAGGACGGGGGGGGGGAAGCAGAGGAGTGGACAAGTGCTGGCAGAGGGTTTCATAGGGCAGTGCTAAGGGGAGCCAAGGAGGAAAACCTCAAGCTAAGTGCTAGTGCAGGTGAATCTCAGGGGTGAGAAGCAGAGCTGCCAAGTAAGGGCCCGCAAGGGCAGTGCAGTATGGCGATTTGGGGGGTGCTGTTACGACAAGGAAGAAGGGCCTGGAATCCTGTGAACTTCATGAGAATCAGGCAACCAGTCACAGCGGCAGTGGGGTGATTAACAGGGAACGGAAAGAGGTAGAGAACAGCAGAGGTTATGAGTGACAAATTATGTGAGCTTTAGCCAACATTGAAAGAAACCTGTTAGATGACATGTGCAAATTTCTACATCCTAAATTTCCAGTTATGCCAACGATTTACTTTTTGCCTAAAGTGCATAAGAGTCTGACAAGGCACCGGGCAGACCAATTGTAACACTATGTGGGGCCCTGTTGGAAAATACCTCAAGATTTGTGGATGAAACATTGGTGTCTTTTGTGACTTCACTGCCCTGAAAGACACCAAATACTTCTTGAATCGAAGCATACCATGGGAATCGACTTATTTGTTAACAACATTGGATGTAGGGTCTCTCTATACGTCAAACACACACTGATGGCCATAGAGCATGTGAATATTTTCTGTACACCAGATCGACGAATTATCTACAACATGGATGGATGATACTGGAGATGATCAAAGTTTGTTTGACCAATAATTGTTTTTTATTCAACAAAGTTTTTTATTCAACTCCAGGGCACTGCCATGGTCACTTTTGCCATCTGGTATGCAAACCTCACAATGGGCTGGTGGGAGAAGTTTGTGGTATGGCATTCCGGTCACAGACAATATACAGCCAAAATTGTCCTTTGACTTTGTTATATTGACGATTCATTCATTATCTGAGATGGGACCAGTGCGGAGTGGTTGGACTTTGTTGAGATATTAAATGTCAACAAGCTTAACTTGAAGTTCGAGAGCCACAGCAAGACCGCTATCATATTCTTGTATATTCTTGTTACTGTGGCCCACGGTGAACTGGTAACCAACTAATATAAAAAGCCCACCAGCTCTAACATACCACTCCATGCTAAATGCAACCACCACCCCACAGCCTTCAAGTGGAGTATCCCATATGGGGAATTTATTCGCATACGCAGAAACTGTTCCAAAATTGACACTTGACAGCGAATGTGCCCAAATGGTGCAAAGGTTTCAACATCGTGGCTATAATAAAAAAGTATTTGTAAGAGCTTTTTTGAAAGCTAGACACATTGATCACACTTCACTTCTGGTTACCAACACTGTTTTAGAGGACACCTATGGAAATGGGGCACAGAACATCGCCAGGTCATGCAGAGACACTGGCATGTTTTAAAACTAAACGAACATTTGAACAAAATATTGGGCAAAAAAAAAAGGAAAATTTCGTAGATCAACTTCGCTCAAAGATATTTTGGCACCTAGTTTTAGGAGTTTGTTAACCAATTTATTGGTTAGTTGTTGGTTTAATACTAAAGTATCGGGCTTTCAAAAATGCAAGGCCTGCCGGTATGCAGTAAATACCGCTAGCTACCAACACCTTATTTTAGGGAAAAATATTGAAATGGATTACGTATTACAGTTTGTGGTGTACGTGCCAAGTTGCACATGAATGGTATGTGGGGAGCACAACAGGAAAACTGAAACTGAGAGTGCTCCAACACATACGGGCAATCAAAAATGTTGACCCTATATACCGATGGCACTACATTTTAGAACTGAACCTGCAGGGGTTTTCCTATTTTGGCATCCATACAGTGTTGAAATCACCTAGAGGAGGCAATCATGAGCTCCTATTAAGACAACTAGAAGCTAAGTGTATTCTAGATATTGAAATCAAAAAACCTAAAGGTCATAACCTCGATGAGGAACTTTATACCTTTTTGGGTACATGAGTGCACACGTTTACCCCTCTTTTTGGCTTTTGGTCTGTGTATCAAATAGCCATTTGTATTCCACAAAGTTGGTTCAATGATTAAATCACTCCGGGAGTTTACCTGCAATTTCGAACTTTCCACATGGAACCCATGTTCCCTAACTTGATGTACTGAGTATGTTGGTTAATTGAACATGTATATTCAGATACTTTTTTTAAAAATTTTTTTTTTTTTTTACATACAATTAGTTTTAATTATGCTTTTAATTTATTGTGTAATATCTAGTATTTTATTAGAGAAATGGTAGCTTGTATAGTTGGGTATGGATTATTTCCAAACGACAAAGATTATTGGACTTTTTACACTGAAGCTTGTTTTATAGATATGAGACATATATGCGGAAGGCTATATATTTTATGTATTGAAGTTTATTGAAATTCGCAACAGCTGGGGAGGATATGTTTGGCACTTTATTGGGTCAATATTTGCATGCACTATGCACTTTGGGTGTTTTTAATATGTATCAGCCCATGCATGCATTTATGTAATTACCACATAGGCAATAATATGCCTGCCAATCTTGTTAAGTATATGACTGCTATGAAACAGATATTTGTGATATCATCTTTGATATCCTGGGTGTTCGTGTCAGCAGTGCACAGGGGTGGGGAGAGTTCTGATTGCTTAGCCTACCATAACTGGCGAATTTCAGGGGTTTTT
Source organism: Ambystoma mexicanum (assembly GCF_040938575.1). Lineage (NCBI taxonomy): Eukaryota > Metazoa > Chordata > Amphibia > Caudata > Ambystomatidae > Ambystoma > Ambystoma mexicanum. The sequence continues at coordinate 529,638,899 of NC_090933.1, read as the reverse complement.
CGGTTTTAGTTCGAACCATAACGTCCTGTTTATAAAGTTTATTTTAGTGGATTTCACAGGTTTTTAGTAGCGCAACTTAACCATAAAGTCCCTTTAACAAAGTTTTTTTACTGAATATACACTTTCATCATGTGATTTTGGGAGATATGTACTATAATTCCCTTACTTTATATACATGTAACATAGAACATACTGAACCCCCTCGCTAATGGTATTTGAAGGGCACGGACTGAGTGCCTGTCTGCGGACGGGTGCGGACGAGATCAGCACTACCCAAACAGTCAGGGGGTATATGAAATTGTTCTATTATGCCATATGAAAAATGCACAAGTTTAAAAACGAGCATATAAACACATTATAACTAGTAATAAGTAACCATTCGAACCTACACGTTTCACACATTACCCATGCATTTAATTACCATGTAGAATGAAATGGATTATACCATAACAAAAAAAAAACAAAAAAAATTATATGCCTCCAACGTAATTACCTCACAGAAACTGTGCAGCTAGGAGCGACAGTAGACGAACACAAGACAACAAAGACAAATTACAAGAAAGTAGTAAGTGAACTTCATTTTTCTTATATGTGTGTATACTTTTTGTATGAGGTGCAGAACAAATCATGTATGTCTGTTTTGACACAGAAGAACAAGTTACTTTCTTACCTGGTAACGTTCTTTCGATGGGATGGTCCGACGACGTATTCCATATCTTTGACCGGTAATGTCCACAGCTGTGCTGCTTTGGAAAATCTTTGGCGTCTGTGTCGATGACGTCGATGCGCCGTCTCCGAGGACCTCCTCCGACGGCCGACGTCACCCGATGTGGGTAGGACGCACGACGCCCATAGCCTCAGTTATACATTTTTCCCAGAACGTGTGCCACCAGTTTTCTGCCAGTCAGACACACAAGGCCTTGCGGAACGCAAGCTGCAATCGCAAAAGAAATTCTGCAGCGGGGAAGGCAGGGAGGGAGCGATAAGGAATACGTCGTCGGACCATCCCATCGAAAAAACGTTACAAGGTAAGAAAGTAACTACTTCTTCGAGGCGATTGGGTCCTCCGACGTATCCCATATCTATGACAGACTCCCAAAGCAGTACCAAGCAAGGAGGTGGGAAAGAATTTAGAATACAAATTTAGCATGCCCAATCAAATTGCGGAATAGAGAACTGCCTTGCCAAAGGCCAGATCTTGCCCTCTGATGGAATCGAGGGAATAGTGACGTACAAAAGTATGTACTGAAGCCCAGGTGGCTGCATCACAGATGTGACGAATAGGAACTCCCCTCTGCAGGGCAGTCGACGCAGCCCCTCCTCTAGTAGAATGGGCCCGCAAGCCAGCCAGAGGGTCCTTACCCGCCAAGCAGTAACACTCGGAGATAGCTAAAATAATCCAACGAGACAGTCGGTTTCGTCACAGCTTGTCCTAAACACTTTCCAGCGTAACCAATGAAAAGTTGATCGTCCACTCTGACCCGGGGACATGCGCGAGATATGAAAGCTCAACGCTCTCCTAGGATCAAGCCTATGGAGCCTCTCCTCTTCCTTACCAGGATGTGGAGGAGGATAGAACGCCGGAAGAACAACCTTCTGGCTCAAATGAAATTCCGAAACCACCTTCGGAAGAAAAGAAGGACAAACTCTAAGGACAACCCTGTCCTTGTGAAACACAGTGAAGGGTGGCTTAACTGAAAGTGCCTGTAACTCACTCACTGCGAGCGGAAGTAACCGCAACCAAAAACAGTTTTCAGAGACAACAGCCTCAAAAGGGCAAGAATGTAAAGGCTCAAACCGAGCACCCATAAGAAACTTAACAAGGTGCAAATCCCAACCTGGCACCAAAAGGTGACGGAGGGAACACATTAGTGAGCCCTTTCAAAAACTGCGAAATTAAGGAATCTTAAAATAGGAACACTCTTCAGACCAGCGCTTAAATATGGACAGCGCCGCCAGGTAACCTTTAATGGTCCCCACTTGCAAGCCCCTGTGGGCCAAAGAAAGCAAAAAAGACAAAACCATGGGAATGTCGCATTCAAAAGGATCCACATTCTGAACTCTGCACCAGTCGCAGAACTTTCTCCAACGGCAACGGTACAGAGACTTAGTTGCCGGCCGCCTGGCCGAGAGCAACACCTCCATTACGTCTTCAGGGAGGTCCCAATCCTTTTCCTCAACCTTTCAGAAGCCAAGCGTGAAGATTGAGGGATCTGACCTCTGGATGGAGAACCTGACCACCCCCCTCACGTGAGAGCAGATCGTCTCGGTAGGGAAGACGACGTGGAGGACAGAAGGACAAGTCTAGAAGGTCTGGCTACCACGTCATTCGGGAACCGAACCTCCGTAAACTCTGCAACACTTGCGGGATGACAGGGACTGGAGGAAACGCGTACAGCAGTGGGAATGACCACTCCACCACAAACGAGTCTCCTAAGGCTCCTTTTGGAGGAAATTCCCGCGAGCAAAACCTTTCGCACTTCCGGTTGACACTGGAGGCGAAGAGATCCACTTCAGGGGTCCCCCAAGGGGGAAGATCTCCAGGAGAATCTCCTGAGCCAGCAGCTCCCACTCGTGAGAGATCATGCTCTGTCTGCTCAGAGCGTCCGCCGTCTCGTTGTCTTCTCCGGCCAGATGAACTGCCGAGATCGAAACTTCCTGCTGGATGGCCCAGAACTCGAGCTGCATCGCCTCCCTGCACAGCGAAAGTGACCCTGCCCCCCCCACCTTTTTGTTGAGGTAGTGCATGTCCACCGTGTTGTCAGTCAGAATCAGGACACTCTTCCCACGCACAGTCGGCAGAAAAGCCTTCATGGCTAGCCTGACGGCCCTCAGCTCCAACAGATTGATATGGAGTCTGGACTCCGGAGACCAACGACCGCCGACTGTCAGCTCGTTGGCATGAGCTCCCCATCCCGTGAGGGATGCATCTGTCACGATCATCACCTCCGGCCAGGGCAGCCAAAATGGGGCACCCTTCATCAGATTGCCCTCGACGGCCCACCACAGAAGGTCCCGGGCTACCGAGGGCGGCACCTGAACAGGGTCCGACAGCCTGCTGGAGGACTGAGACCACTGGAGCTTGAGCGCCCACTGCAAAGATCTCATCAGCAGACGAGCCTCTGGCACCAGAAGAATGCAGGATGCCATGAGGCCGAGCAGTCTCAAGAACTCGGACGCTGGGAGAGTCTTGGCAAACTGAAACTTGTGCACCATCTGCTGAATGTGAAGAGCCCTCACCTGAGGAGGGAAACACTTCCGCAGGGACGTGTCGAGCACTGCTCCGATGTACTGGAGCCGCTGCGTTGGTGTCAAATGGGACTTCTTTAAATTGAGGGAGAAGCCCAGCCTGTGAAGGGAGTGGCAGGTGACAGACAGATTATCCAGGACTTGCTCGGGAGAGCTCCCCCTGATCAACCAATCGTTCAGGTAGGGGTAGACGTAAAACCCCCCTTTCCTGAGATGCGCTGCCACCACCACCATGAGCTTGGTGAAAACCCTCGGGCGGAGGTCAATCCGAACGGCAGGACCCGAAACTGAAAGTGCGAGTCGCCAACCGCGAACCTCAGGTACTTCTTGTGCTTGGGATGGATCGGCACATGGAAGTAAGCATCCTTGAGGTCGAGAGACACCAACCAGTCCTGAAGTTGAAGGGCCTGGAGGACTTGGGAAAGAGTCACCATCTTGAACTTGTCCTTCCTGAGGAGTTTGTTCAAACCGCGCAAGTCCATGATGGGTCTCAATCCCCCGTCTTTCTTTGAAATAAAAAAAATAAGGGGAATACCATCCCTTGTTCCTCTCCGCTACAGGCACCAGTTCTATGGCGCCTTTCTCCAGCAGGGCTTGAATTTCCTGCGCAAAGAGCGGACCCGGACTCTTCAAAGAGGTTCCCTGGTGGATTGTTGTGAGGCCTCTGCCGAAATGGAAGACAGTAGCCGTGGGTTATGATCTCCAGAACCCACGCCTCCGAAGTAACGGCTTGCCACTCTACAAGATGCTGCGCCAGCCTTCCCCCAACCGGCGAACCATGGGACCTGGCCTCATGACTGAGTGGTAGCGGCTGCGGCGTTGCCTGAGGGCAAAGAGGCAACTGTCCGAGCGGCCTTGGCACCTCGAGTACCTTTGTTTCCACCTCTGGCACTCTTACGATGGCCTCTGACTGCTAGCTCCTCTCGCTTTACTGAAGGACGAGTAATAGCGAAAGGAACCTCCCCCTCCATTGCTGTCCCCTAGGACGAAAAGGCAGAGGTTGGCGAACTGCAGCGCCCAACGACTTTGCTGCAGCTTTGGAGGTCTGCAACCTCTCAAGGCTCTCGTCAGCCTTGCTGCCAAAAAGGTGTTCACCGTCAAAGGGCATGTTGAGGAGCCGGGACTGCACATCAGGAGCGAACCCAGACTTCCTCAACCACGCAAACCTGCGCATTACGGTGCTCGCCGCCATGGACCGGCTGACACTCCGCCAAGTCCAAACCCGACTGAACGGCCTCACACATGGCATCCTTGCCATCCTGAACCATAGCAAGGAAACCATCCCGTTCGTCCCCTTCAGGAATATGATCAGCTGCTAATGCAACACAGTTCCACAGAGTGTGTGTGAAACGAGACAAGGAACATATGAGTTGGCCGCCTGAAGCGCCATACCCCCAGAAGAAAACACTTTCTTTGCCCAGCCGTCAAACGTTTGTCGTCCCTATCCGGAGGGATGGTAGGATACGACACCTGCTTTGCCGGGGCCGTAGCCGCCTTCACCACCAAACTCTCCGGGGTGGGGTGCCTAGACAAGTAGCAGGGGTTGCTACTGGCTGGACGGTATTTTCGCGACAAAGACTTGCCCACTGCCGGGAGACTCTCCGGAGCAGTCCAAGCCGCCGCCACCCTTCTCTGCAAAACCATATGAAAAGGCAAAACTGGGTCAGTGGGTGGACCGAGATCAAGGATGTCCCCGAGATCATCCTGAACAAACTCCCCTGGGGGAGCTGACCAACCCAAGTACTCAGTAACCCGAGACATAAGGCGCCGATATGACGAATCGGCATGAGTGCCAGGCTCCGGCCGACAAAACTCCACCTCCGGAGAGGTGTCCAGTCCACTGGCATCATGCAGTGACTGCCTCAGGTCATCAAACTGACTATGGCCCGAGATAAGGTCATCCGGAACCGGAACCAGGCCGCCATCAGAGCCTTCATCACCCTCTGAAATGTACTCCAGGCGGGGAGAGGAAGACCTCTGCGGACCAAAGCAGTGCCGGACCTTAGCCATAGCCTTTTTAGGGGCAAACCCCGTGCCACGGGGCCCTTCCGACACCACCGCCTCGAGGGCGCCGAGCGAGTCGGCGTCGACAGAAAAGGCGTCGAGCGAATCGGCGTCGACGTCAGCTGCAACGCCTCCAGCATCTGCGGCGTCGACACAATCCTCAAAGCCGGAGCTCCAAGCGTGTCTCTCGACAACCTGGGCAGCGCCACAGGCGTCAGCGTCTTCTTTGAAGACGGCACAGGATCACGCGGTCTCGAGCACGTCGAGGACCGGGACCTGGAACGGGCATGGCGAAAACGGCTACCCTTGTCCGAGCGGGACCTCTCCCGCGAGCCGTGCTGACCACCCGAGCCCGAAGGCGTACGGGCGGTGTCTCTCGACCGGTGCCGACCGACCCCACTCAGAGGCGCAGACGGACCTGTGCCCTGCGATTCCAGAATCGCTAGCATCTGCTTCCCGAAGGAAGCCCATTCCTCCGATGTCGCTCGCACGGAGGGATAAACGACCCGCCGACGGGCAGAGTCCTCGGAAGAGGACGGGGAAGGCGACCTATGCCGGCGCTTCCTGGAATGCCTAGAAGAGGCAGAGGAGTGGCGAGACCGACTCCTGGAAGGAGACCCACCGGACTTCTGACGACGACGCGGAGAGTCACCCCTGGAGTCATCGGCCGAAAGCCCCGCAGACCTTGACTTCCGGGGCTTAGACACCAGACCTACCGACAGTTTCTTCTTGCGTTCTCGCTAGGCCTTCACAGTGAGCGACTGGCAGTCGACAGAGTCGTCCGTATCGGGGGCCTCCCCGAGGCACCAGAGGCAGGCGTTGTGTGTGTCTGTGACCGACATCTTGGACCCACAGTCCCCGCAGTTCTTGAAGCCCGGACGCGGGGCCGAAGATGAAAAAGACATCGCCACAAACAGGACTTCACACCAACCGAACAGGTTCAACGAACCGAGAAAGAAAACAGCAACTCCAACGAGTCTAGGCGTACCGAGATTCACGAAGCGAATACGTTCGCGGAAAAAACGGAACTGAGGCTATGGGCGCCATGCGTCCTACTTATCACATCGGGTGACGTCGGCCATCGGAGGAGGTCCTCGGGGACGGCGCATCGACGTAATCGACGCAGGACGCAGACGCCAAAGATTTTCCAAAGCAGCACAGCTGTGGACATTACCTGTCATAGATATGGAATACGTCGGAGGACCAAATCCCCTCGAAATGTGCAGTACTTTGGAGAGGCTGGAGGGGAATTTTCCACTTGGCGAAATGTCGGAATATAGCGATGGTACACACTTCTCTACATAAGTAAATTAGTAGTCAGTACTTTATGGGCACTTAACATATATATATATTTATTTTTAACAGACCAGGTAAAATACGAAGAAAGTCCACCAAAGGACACAGTGCAAGACAGCCTGAAACGGATAGAAGAGAAAGTGGACATGCTAAAAGAGAATTTTAATGGGTTAAGGCAATTTGTGGAGGATTACATGAAAGGAAAAATCAGCTATCCCTGTCCCACTTACACCTGTCCCCCTTTTCCATTTCCTAGTGAACCATCCCCAAACCCTCAAGAACAACAAACGTTTTGACGATACTTCCATCCCTTCATCCCCTCACAAGCAGCCTGTTGAAAACCCTAAGTCCCCTATATTGGTTTCAGTGACTGCTTCCCCCTCTCTCTCTCTGGATTGATTTATGCGCGTTTAATAAAAATAAATGTTATGTTAGTTTTAGTGGAATGGTTTGGATCCATTTTTTTTTTAAAAGAGTTAAAATGTCCGTAGACAGCGCGCCTGTTTGGCCTGTCCGTAATCAATAAAATATGGATGTTCTAAGGACAATACACCTACCCGTACCATTCGCAACAAAGATGGAACTGTTCTTACAACCCACCAGGTGTCCGGGATGTCTATACATTAACAAAATGGAAGTGTCCTAAGGACACCGTACCTGGCCGTACAGTCAGCAGAATGTCTATGCATATGCGCACCACACCCGTAAGTCTTGCGAACATCGGCCTGTCCGTAACTGTCCGTCTCACTGGTGTCGCACTTTTAATTAGTTTCAGGACCCGAACACTGTCCGTAGAACACCCGCGCGCATGCGCACGACCGTTACTGTGCATTCGGTGTCCTGCGGGCACCCATTTCCTTTGTGGATGTGTTTGCGACATCATGTGACCGCACCCACGCTGAGCTTGTGTCCTAATTTGCGTACTTTGTCCGCTTTCGCAATATTTCAAAAGAACTTCTGCAGACATGGCAAATTATTTAACAATACAAAATCACCATTTCACATGTCCCATACAATGGCCCTAACTTTCAACATATTGTTTAGAACTTTTTCAATGCTTTTGAGTGATCGATATGGTCACGAGGCGCACCCCTCCACCCCTATAAAAGGCCACACCCCCAAGCTCATCTTCATTGTATTTCTGGCTATCGCAGATTGAGTTTTGCTGCTTTAGTGTTGTAGCCAAGATTATCTGACCAACCCTAATGGCATCCATGGCTGCTGTTGCTACATCAGCCTCAGCACCACCCCCAAACCCTCCACCGCCACCACCTCCCCAAGGGCCTGCAGAGGGAAATACACGCGAGGATGTAGAGAGCGAGGAAGAAGAGGATGAAGAGAATGAGGTGGTGGAATTCCCTACTACCAGCACTCGCCGGGAGTCATGGGTGTGGCGGTTGTTTGCCGTTTGTGGTAACGTACCAAAAGCACGTGCAAACCTGGTCACCTGTAAACAGTGCAACTTGGTGCCGAGTCGTGGGAGACCTGGTGCGTACAGCTTTGGTACGTCAACCATGAAGCGACACCTAACTTCGTTCCACAGTGCGGACATTCGCAAGGTGGTACCATGTAAAAAACGTAGTAGGTCTAGTTCCTCCGCAGCATCCTCCGTGTCCGATCCGCTCACCACAAGAGACTCCTGTGGGAGAGCGCATCCCTCCAGCTGCCTCACAGGCCATTCGTGATGCTGTTGACCCTTACCTTTCGAAGGTCACAATATTGTGTATGTACTGCAAGGCAGTACTCTGCAGAGGGGGAATAGTCTTCAAAGTGCTTTCGAGACCAGAGTCACGGAGCACCAGAAGAAGTGCTACCTACCTAACCAAGGCCCACCCTACATCTTTCCCTCTCTACCTGCCCTTTCTTATCCACGTGGTTGGTGTCCCTTCCTTACCCTCCTTCACCCTACTCTCCTAGTGTGTCGTGTGTTAAAAAAGAAAATATATATATAAAAAAAATATAAAACAAAAATAAAAAAGGCTCTTTTCAGAGCCGCCTTTCTCAGTTTGACAATGGAACCATCAAGTGAACGGTGTAGGCCCCCGTGCATTTTTCAAAAAGTCAGCGGACAGTCGTAGGACGCACAAAAACTTAGGGTGCAACCATAGCAAAACCAATGCACTTTTCTCTGGGAGTAAGTGGTGGCTTTGAAAAGAGCCTTTTGGTGGCGTTTTGTGAGTTTGAAAAACTTGGATTCATCAAAATGTAATGCAAAAATAGGCGACTATGAAGGTTGCAATGCATTTTGTACATTTCGAAGAAAAATCTGATTGCCAGCATATTTTGATTTGATTCATTTATAGAGCGCTTTACACCAAGGCGCTGTACAGTGGAACAACATAAAGATAACAACAAATAACAGTAGGGGCAAAATTACATCATGAATCATTCGACAAAACAGTGCAAAGAGCAATTAACTGAAGGGAGGGGAAGGGGAGTGGGACAAGGTGTGGGGGGTGGAGATGGACTGCGCGAGGGAAAATGGAAGGGAGAGAGAGAAGAGGAGCAGGAGAGGGGAGAGAAATCAGATGAAGGGAGTGGGGGGAAGGGGAAGTTTTCAAGGAGGAGAATGGAGGAGGAGGAATTTAAGGGATGTGCGAAATGAGGTAAAGGTTGTGGTAGAGCGGATTGAGAGAGGGAGCGAGTTCCAGTGCAGAGGTGCAAGAAGTTGGAAGGAGCAGAAACGGGAGGAAGCGCAGGGGGATGGAGGTACAGTGAGAAGGAAATAGTCAGCGGAACGAAGGGAACGAGAGAGGGAGTAGAAGGAGAGAGGGGAGGAGAGATAAGGAGGAGCAAGACCATGGAGGGATTTGAAGGCAAGGCAGAGAAAGTGAAATTTTAGCTGCAAGTGGAAAGGAAGCCAGCCAAGGTAAGAGAGCGAGGAAGAGACGGAGTCACGGGAGGTAAGGAGACAAAGGGTACGAACAGCAGAGTGGTAGATGGATTTAAGAGGGGCAAGATGAGATGTGGGAAGTCCAAAGAGGGAGGGACGGATTTTGCAAATATTGTGGAGGTGGTATCGGCAGATGCGAGAGGTGAGTGAAATGTGTTGCGAGAAGGTGAGAGAGGAGTCAAAGAGAACGCCTAAATTACGAGTTTGGGGAGAGATGGGGAGATTGGAGGGAGGAAAGGGAATGAAAGGGGGGGAGAATTAGAGGGGAAGAAAAGGACTTCAGTTACGAAACAAAATATTTTCATTGTGGAAAGAGGACATGCCAACATCTCTTAGAAAGACACAAACAGCCTTATTGACATTTCGCCTCACTTTCTCCATTTGTGGACCAAATAAAACAGAACAGAGCCACATTTGTCTATGTGCAATACAGGAAAAAATTACTTGGCAATTTGGAAACATGTCCATGACCTTCGCAAGTCCTTCCTTCATTGCAAATTGCAAAGAAATTCCAGAGACATGCCCTAAACTGTTTCCTCCACAATGAATGATAGTTATATCAGGATGACGCTCTGTCTGTAAAGTAGCACAGAGAGGTACCAAGTCCAGCCACTTCATTCCACGCACTGCCTGCCAGTGCACTTCCACATGAGAAAATCCAAGATCTGCAGATATACCGCAACGTTCTGCATGCAGCTTCAACCAATGTATCCATGAGTCTCCCAAAATCCAGATAATCTGTTTTCGAGCACACAGAGCCATAGCCGTTTGTTCTCCTCTCAGGAAAACGACGTTCTCACTAAATCTCTCTGTTCAGAACACACCCACTGAACTTTACTGGCCAATCCCTAGTTTCGATCATTTTCATGCATCTCCACCCCAGAATCCCCGTTGGGAATGCGCGCTGCCTGCAGACTACCACCATGTCCGTGGACATGTAGAGGATCTGAGCGTGACGACTGTACATTTAAATAGTATTCCCCTTTTCAGTGGGCTCCTGTTTTGCAGATGCCCAACCGACACCTGTTATTTTATATTTTTTTTTATTCTTAGTTTACTCCTACAATCACAGAACCTTCTCCAAAGCAAGCCTTACATTCCAAAAGAACATGGCATTTCCCAAAAAAGATAAAGAAACCCCATCTGCTTCAAAATAAGCTGCATTACTGGAAACCATGTTCTCGTGGCTGCAGAAAAACATACCAGCTCTTAACATGAAATCACGCATGCCGTGATTGATGGCACACCTACCAATACTTTAATCAGGACAAAAAACATAACTGCTGTCCCATTTTGCTGTAGGGAATAAGCCAGAAAAAAATACTTTTGCAGATTGAAAGATGTTAATGACTGCTTGAATCAACTGTTCCAAATCTCCCAACAAAGTAGGTGAAGTCACGTAGCCCAAATGGCAAGCACCATAGTGCAAAACTACCACATGGGGACTGGTCAACCTACGCACACCTCTGCAAACTTGGAGAATTGCTGCTACATTGCAATCAGTCGCAGCGCTCCAGACCACCTCCACTCCTCGGACATCGAAATTGTTTGCCACATACCTACATTCCAAATAGTGCTGTAAACCATGGATAAGCACCAACACCCTGAATGTCTCCACCTCTGCCATCTTCACTACATACACTCTCTTTCGACACAAATCAACAATGTCAACATCTGATTGACTGATGCCTACAGTCCCCTTTCCATGCTGGATTTGCTATAGAACCCCGTATGTGGCACACCCTACCCGCGGACAAGTGCGGTGTCAGTGCGGCACATAACTCCTAGCCAGTCCTTCTACCCTTTCCACATCACGCGCAAATCCATTCCCTCATTGGACACAGCTAAGCAGTCACACAACCATCCACCAATCACATCCAAGACCTCTACAACCAACTCCGTCAGAGTTCCGCACTTCAAATGTACTGTTGATCACTCTGAATACAAGTCGCATATCACTGCAAAGCACCTACTTCAAAAACTACTGTGCAAGTGTCACAGATTCTACTTACAGCTCCATGCATACCCACATGCATGAGTACAAAGTACAGGTATGCATATTTTATTCAGAGAACATGTGCAACTCTTATGATTCCGTTTAAACAAATTAATGCCATTAAATCTGCATAGCCAATACATACCAACGCTCCCGCTTTAAGTGCAAGACTTGCGATTTCTCAATGAAAAATCGCACTACTTCTTACTGTCTCTCGCATAACCTATACATACGTACCAACCCTCCCGGTTTATGCGCGAAACTCGATTTGCCATTAAAAAATGTCACAATTTTTTACTGTTTTCCACCTAAATTAATGCTACTTCCAATGCGATCATATGAGAAAAATAAACGTTCACGATTGCTGTGGTGACATCTCCCTCTCAGGTGCTCCCGATTTATCGCATTCCTACTTACAATATGAAAGTATTCAAATGTTTGCCATCTACTATAATGACCTATCACTTCCAAACCTCTCTGCTATGGACAACAAAGCTTAAAAAAAACAAGAGAATTTCATGAACTGAAAATTGTACTCATTTGCGAAGCAGGTTCAACTAACATACTGCAAATACATATAAAGGCTGCACACAGTGAAATGAAATGCACACATACACTGTGTTGAGATCTCAAACGAGAATACTCCCACGAAAGGTGAACGTGTACATTAACATCACTGCTTTAAACACACAAAATTACTAACTTCTTCCTTTTACAATTGCAGTGAAGACTACTCTCCTGAAAATCAACAACATCTACACACTGCAAACAACATATCCGAAGAAACCTGGTCATTCCACAAAAAAAAGTAAGTACAGTACAACCTTTATATTCTTACTGTTCCTCAAAGAGACTGTGTGGGTTATGTAATTTGCGCACCAAAAAAAACATTGATTTCTGAACCATTCTGCCCACAAATCCCCATTTATTAAACAAATAATAACAGGCAGAATGGGACACAAATCCCTGTGTTTTTGGAACACAAATAACATACACAAGTCTTAGAATGTTAGTACTGCAACACAAATAGCGGTTTTCATTTTATACCATTATGTTTACTATTAATGCTTCTCCTCACCGCTAGCTCACTTTCTACTCTCATCTGAAGCACAGTGTAGTAATATACAAACAGAAAAAAGCCTTCTCCAACTCATTGTAACTGCCCAAACATTCACACACCACCACAAACATCTTCCCCATCAAACTCATACACGCATGCACACAGCACACATACATTGTAAAGCAGACCAACCGATGCCTTCTTTTTTTTCAACAGACCCCAAAGAATGCCTACCAAAAAGCAAGTCCGTAGAAAGGAATGCAGAAATAGAGCAAATGAAAATAAAAGTGTCCAAAGTAAGCATCCATCTCTAGCAGAGTTTGTACAGAACGTTGAAACAAAACAGCTAACAGTCATTTAGCGAAACAAAGGAAGCTTCAACTACATGGCTCCTCTATCAAAATGTGGCACGAAACAGAAAATGCTTTACAGGCTACTACTGCTAACAATGCTCCTGTAAATCCTTGTATACTAGCAAGAACACATAGTAAAAAAAGTATTTTAGCAAAAACGTTCTTCCACAGAGTCCTTCAGAATCTAATAAGAAGAGGAGCGAAATCATGCCCAACCCTTAAAGCCTACCGTAGAAAATTAATCCTACAAGCTCTCGTAGACAGTGCAATCCTTCTCAAAAGGAAGTTATTTATTTTAGTGTGAACTAGGATGAAACCACTAACAAAACTAAGTGCTAAACTACAAAAGAAACTTCTCAATAAATGGAATGTCAACAAAAATAACTTCTTAAGTATTTGTGGAGGTGAATGGAGTCACAACGACCAGAGAACCATATTTTAATGAAGAAGCATAGAAACAAAATCAAACAAACACAATTGCCATCCATAGCAGTGGACGAGGATATGAAAAAAAATCAATACCATCATGGAACAAGAAACACTGCTCACAAAAGTATCCCCAGAAAACTCAGAATTATCTCTCCATTCGACTGAACCAGACCGTCCAGTATACAAATGGCCGTGCACGTCAATGTGTAACATTCCTAACAAATCTTTCAAATCTTTACGCCAGTTCCTCAATCAGTATGTGAAAGGTAAAGACAAAATCAAAATGAAAGTGCTGCAAAATATGGATACCTGTCCAGTGCGCAAACACACAGGACTACAAGGACATTCATTAGCCTGCATTTCAGGACCAATTTGCAAAAGCACCTTGCATGATATCAAAATGATAGCAACACACATTCAAATGTAAGAAATCTAGTGTATAAACTGTACTATGTTAAAAGACCAGCTTTAGAATTAGCCAATTTAAATAACTCTTCTGCATGGTACGCCCAAATACCTACAAGAAGAAATCGACCGTATCCAGAGAAAATATTTTGGAAGTGAAAGCCACTTACAAAATGCAATACTTTTAGAACAGACTAGCAACAATTCTGCACATAACAACCTTCTATTACACACATACAAAAAAGAAATACTAAAATGTAACCCTTTAAGTGCCATGGGTATTGCTCCCCCAGTGCCAGGGCCTTTTTTGGCGATTTCGGTATGTGGCCATTCAATGGCTTGTAACTTTATTGTTGCACAAGATATCTCGGCCCAATTTGGCTCCTTTTTTCCCCCCCACATGTAGGCGGTCGTAACGCCACCCAGGAATCCTAGGTTGCTGTAGAGGGGTGAGAGAAAATAACCAAAAAGGGGGGAAATTTGGGTTTTTTCAAAAAATGATGTACAAAGAAGCCTGTGTTTTTTTCCTTGTAAGAGCTAGGAACTAATGGTTTGCTGTACTGAATTTCCCAATGTCCTGGCTTTCAAGAACAGGTTGAGTGGAAACGAAAAATAATTATTTTGATGTGGTTATCAACCGTTTTGTGAGAGGTAGGCAATTTTGGCCATTTTTGCCAATTGGACATGCATGAACGGAATGGAAGAAAAGGGTAGGGAAAGCAGAAAGGCATGCATTTCTGAAAAGTAGACAAAATTCCAAGTTTAGGAAGGAGTGATTTGCGTAAGTCAGGCAACAGCTAGGTAGGGGAAACTGCCATAGATTGGGGGGAAAAGCGGGAAAATGACAAAAAACAAAAAAAAAAAATGTGTTGGACATGGTTGGTTTGGTACGGCAATGGCTTCTGTGAATTTTGAGAAAAGCAATGCTCTGCTACATTTCCCCGAGTTAGGAGAGCACACATTTTTTGTAGTGTTTTACAAAACAAGCAAAACCACAAGCCAAACACTAAGCCATGGTACACAGGAGTTTTACGCTCACGGCCTGAACAGAAACACTTAACATGTGTAAATCGGGAAAACCAATGTGGTGAGGAACGCCAAGCATACATTTTTTTGAAAGACCACAGGCAGACCTTTTCAAGGGTAGGTGACAGGTTACAAAACTGTATGGTGCCTAAAGCAGCGACTAAATGTAGGTCACATTTGGGAAATGAAAGGGTTGTGTGACAAAGGGCACCAGCAAATGGTCAAAACGTTATGAAAACCACACCAACGCAACACATGCCCTACCATCCCGCGTTCCCACAGGTGTCCCGATGATAACGGTACCTCACATGTATGGGCGCACCTACCTGGGCGCTAAGGGGAAAGCCTAAAACACAAGTAAACCCCTTCAGACCAGAATTTCAGACTCTCTGCCGACTGGCACACCATACAGATATGGGCCTCGGGTGTCCAAGCCACCAAGGAAAACAGGGAACCCCATGCATTTCCGAAAAGAGGACACTCGTGGGAATCCGCAGAGGTATGATTTGCGCAAATCGGCCCAGAATTTATTACCCAGACACCCCCGCAAAGTCCGAAATGTGGAGAAAAAAAAAAAACGCATTTTCCGCACATTTCGCTCGGCTCACCCATCGAAACACGCCCCCAAGAACACATGGCCTACCGTCCCACGTTCCCACAGGTGTCGCGATGAAAACGGTACCTCACATGTGTGGGTTCACCTACCAGGGCGCAAAAGGAAAAGGCAACCTATAGATGTGTGCCTAGGGTGTTGAAGCCAGCAAAGAAAACCGGGAACCCCATGCATTTCCCAAAAGAGGACACCTGTGGGAACCCACACATGGACAAATTGGAGGGGCGGCCCATCTCATGTAGCCCTCCCCAGGGGCAGATAATGGGGGGGGGGGCTGTCCTGCACTCCTCCCTGGGCTCAGGCGTCCGTTCCTAGGAGCAGATATCTGGTCCCAGGGAGGGTTGCATGACATGACACCCACTCCATTGCGGCTGGGGGGGGTCAATGCCCCATCCCATTAGAAAATTCACAGACCCTTTGGGGTGCCCCACAGCCCCCCTTAAAAAGCATTCCACCATTTTCCATTCTTTTCTTTGTTTACAAAACTTGCCTTGGCGCAGAGGGGCACATTGGTGTGCCAATCTGGCCCCGGGGTGCCCAAACCTTACTGCCCCACCCACTGGGGAGCCTGTCCCACCATTTTTGGGGGCCCTCTCCCCCCTCACCCCAAATGGGTGGTGGGGGCAACTTATGCAGGCCTCCTACAAACGGCTGCGTGAGGTACACCCCCCTCCATTTGGGGTGGGGGGGAGAGGGCCCCCGAAAATGGTGGGACAGGCCCCCCAGTGGGTGGGGCAATAAGGTTTGGGCACCCCGGCGTGAGATTGGCACACCAATGTGCCCCTCTGCGCCAAGGCAAGTTTCATAAAGAAAAAAATGAAAAATGGTACACTCCACTTTAGGGCGGGCTGAGGGGCACCCTAAACCGCCAGGTAATTTTCTAATGTAATGGGGGGGGGATGACCCTCTACCCCCCCCACACCAAATACAGGGGGGGGCCCATCTCATGCAGCCATCCCTTGAGTCAGATGCCCCTTCCTAGGAGCAGATATCCCAGGGAGGGCTACAAGGGGTGCCCCCATTTCCCCTTGGAGAGAGGGGGAGAGGGCCACCACCCATTTCTGTAAAATATATCCCTGGTGGCTAGTGGCCCCTCCCACCCAGAATTCCTTATTTTGCCCCCTTCCCTGGTGGCAGATCAGCCATCTGCCCCCAGGGTTGTACACATGTGCCTCCATGCTTTGGGGGCCGGGGGGGCAAGGGCTGCTTACTGTAAGCAGTCCCCACCCCCCCCCATTCAAAGACATCCCTGTGTCTAGTGTGCATTGCTGCCCGATCCACGGGCAGCAATGCTGTCACACAGGGTGTCCTTGGAAAGGGGAGAAACTCCCCTTTCCAAGGACACCATTTCCAAAGAAATCCCTGGTGGCTAGGGCCCCCAAAACCCCTCCCCCCTTCCCATCACTTTTTTTAAATTATTTTTTTTTGTCCCCTCCCTGGGGGCAGATCAGCCATCTGCCCCCAGGGTTGTGCACATATGTGCCCCCATGGTTTGGGGGGAAAGAGGGCTGCTTACTTGAAGCAGCCCCCCTCCCCCCAAGTCACAAACGGATCCATGGTGGTCCAGTGGGTTGCTGGTCACGGATCGAGCACTCTGCGCTGATCCGTGACCAGCAATGCCTCATATATGCCCCAAACCCCCTCCCAACTCCCCTCAATTTTTTTTTCCATTTTCACCCCTGGGGGCAGTGATCATCTGCCCCCAGGGGTCTCCGACGCTGTGGCCCCCATGCTTTGGGGGCACGCTTACCTAGTAAGCAGCCCCTGCGTCACAAACAGAGATCTGTATTGATCCGGCGACATTGCTGCCCACGGATCACGCGCCCAGACAATGGGTATCGTTGTAAAGGGGAGAATCTCCCCTTTCCAAAGATACCCGCCTCGATCTCCGGCTTGAAATACAGCCGGAGATCGAGGCGGAGAAAGGTGAACACTCACCTTCTGTTTTCACTGCAGGCGCCTGAAATGGCTGCTGCAGTGAAAATGACTTTCACGACGACGTGAAACTGAAGGTAATCCAACCCCCTGGCAGTAAGGGGGACCAACCCATCACATAGCCCAGGGGTTGGATTACAGTTTTGAGCGATCCCTGCTTTGCAGGAATCGCTCAAAACAAGGTGCCAAAACCGACGAGCCAGCTCGTCGGTGGCAACCTGGAGCGGTTTCCTCTGACGAGCCGGCCCGTCGGTGGCACTTAAGGGGTTAAAAAGTACATCGGCTGAAGTACCAAACCATGTGTGTTTGTGTTGCTGCAGAAATTTTTACAAAAAAGTAACAAAAACTATAGATGTAACATACAAAATAGAAGAAAATGAAGATTCCAAATGGTTTGAATTAGCTCTCTACCTTTTAGCAGAAAACAAATACGAAATAAGTGAACCCCTAATATGTTGCAGTTACTGCACTACAAAACTTGACAACAACCAAACTCCTTCACGTGCTATCAAAAATAATTTGGAATTATTCCCACTACCAAAGCCCCTGCAACAACTCAATTTGTATGAGAGCATCATAATTCAAACAGTTCACTCATTTCAAGCAATAATACGCCTTCAACCAAAAACAGCAAAATTACCTCCCTCTGAATTGGTGAAAGGCATTTGTGGCAAAGTAGTTTATTTGCCATTAGATCCGACAGAAAATGTGCACACTCTAGGAGTGCAACGTCCAATAAAGCATTCTTTAATTATCTAAGTAAATGGTGTACCAACAAAAGACAAAAAAAATTGGCAACAACTCGTGGACTTACATAAAGTTAGACAAGCCTTGCAATATCTGAAAGACAATAATGAATACTACAAAGAAATAAATAATGAAGAAAGCTTAAGGGAAACAACTGAAATAATTCAAGAGTCATCAGAAACTGGTAAATACGAACTTCTGGATCCTGCTACAGTATCCACTCTTTTGGACCATTACACAATTCATCTAGTGCACTCTAATGAGAGCATAGATGATGCACTAGAAACTTACCAAATGCGACAAACCAAAGGGTCACCAAGGAGCATATGGGAAAGAAGTATAGAAGCATGTGCTTTTCCACTGCCATTTCCTACTGGCAAAGGAGGAAGATACGATGATAGACCCGCTCAGATAACAGCATCAGAATACCGCTCATTACGAATGTATTCTGAAGATCCACATTTTGTCTAAATCTGGGAATACATATTCCACCTACTCTTTGAAAGTGAACTAGCAACCTTATGTTACAGAGTTGCAGACATATTGAAATTTGGAACCCACTTTCAAAATACGTCAGCTACGCAATTAATACAAAAAGTGCAAGAAAAAGATGAGGTTTTACAATCAAGTATAACAAATCTGTTTGCAAACATGCGTGGTACGAAAGAATACTGTTTCCGACGGCACGGAGATGTACGTTGTACGATCAGAAACCTTGGACCACCCACTTGGTTTGTTACATTAAGTTGTGCAGAATATGCATGGGAAGATTTACATGATTTCCTACGCATATCAAACTGCAACAAAACCAACATAGATATACTAACACCTGCAGAACTTTGCTCTCTAGAT
This sequence comes from Ambystoma mexicanum, assembly GCF_040938575.1. Classification (NCBI taxonomy): domain Eukaryota; kingdom Metazoa; phylum Chordata; class Amphibia; order Caudata; family Ambystomatidae; genus Ambystoma; species Ambystoma mexicanum. The sequence continues at coordinate 529,620,041 of NC_090933.1, read as the reverse complement.
CCTGTTAATGTTTCAAGATATTTCCACCATCGTTTCATTGCTATGCTACACTTTATTTGTAATAAAACTGTTCCTCCCCTCGGAGAAGTGCAACACTTCTTTTGGAGAAAAGAATACCACGCCAGAGGAGCACTACATATCCACATGCTTTTATGGATCAAAGGTGCACCTAAATTTAGCCAGGACAGTGATGCCACTGTTTTGCAGGTCATCCAATAATATGTCACTTGTGAAATCCCTTCACAAAGGACACAGTGACCTTCATGGACAGATTGAACAATTTCAGAGACACAAATGTGGCAAATATTGTCGTCGCAAATACAAAAGCAAAGGGAAATACTACACCAAATTCCGCTTTGGTTTCCCTAGACCAGTAACAGAAACAGGTGAAGTGAACAACTTCATGTCTTCAGTTCGACAAAAAGGTAAATCACCCGAGAACACGTATTACATAAAAAAAACAAGAATCAAAATATATCAATAATTACAATGCAATCATTGCCCTCTTATGGAATGCAAACATAGATGTGCAGTACATTGCAGACAATTCCATTGCAGTTGCACGATATGTTACAGCCTACTTAACAAAAGCAGAAAAAAACAGAGCTTCAAGACCTCTGGAATGACCCATCATCAGACAAAACACTCTCAGAAATTTTACAGCCTAGGCATAAATAAAAATGCTCTTGCATAGAGAATGTGGCGCCAATGAAGCTGCAGATCGTTTAACCGGTACCATTTTGTATGGAAAATCTGAAAATATAGTATGGCCAAGTCTTGGTCCTGCTAAATCTAGAAAAAGAGTTCTCAAATCATATGAGGACATAGAAACAATTGCCAAAAATGATCCCAACAGCCAAGACATTTTAAAAAACAATTTACTAGACATACTACCCGAACAGGAGTACCACTTTGGAAACCATGTGTCTATAACACATAGCTCAAAATTTTGCATACAAAAATATAAAACCCGATGAAAGCAAAGGTAGATATAGAGTGACAGATTGTGAAGGCAGCTTAGTGAAACTTACCAAACGAAGCTTAATCATGTCAAATTGTCATTAAAAACTCCTCAACAGAAAGAACTATATTTCATGTTCCTGCTACAGCTTTTTAAACCATGGAGAAAAGAGGAAGAGATACTAGATAACTATGACTGCTATGAAGACGCTTTCAAAGCACATGAGAGCGCTATCACCGATGTGAACTTTACGCAGTACAAAACAATGTTGCACAATGAACAGCAACACGAAGAACAACTTCAGGCCCAACTAGATAAGGACACTTCCGACAATAGTCAACCTTCTGTAACAGGAAGTCAAGAACCACTAGGACAGCCACTAATAGCAAATGAGGCAGAATTAGCTATGACAGAAGTGGAAAACACCATGTGTCACTATAAATATATAGAAGACTTAACTGTACTACAATCAAAACTTAAAGATCAGCGCACCATTTTTGAAGAGGTAACAAAAGAAATTGCACATGGTGTACAACACGAAAATAAAGAATGTACCTGCCAAAATTACAAATCTATACTGCTGTACGTCAGTGCTGAAGCTGGTTCAGGAAAAACATTCTTAATCAATATCAGCAGCAAGTTCCTTCAACATATGACCAACAACAAACTGTCAGCTGTTGTAACTACCCCCACAGGTTTAGCTGCCTACAACATAGGCAGTGTCACTTTACACCGATTACTACTCCTTCCAGTAGAAGACCAAAACAAATTAGACTAGTACAAACTTTCTGCAGAAGCTGCAATGGAACTACGCAGAGTATTAAAACAAATGAAAATGCTACTAATAGATGAAGTGAGCATGGTCTCAAACCTAATGTTGGCTTCATCTCAGATTGCAAGAAGTACTTAAAAACAAACTACGAAGAACTCTTTGCAGGAAAACACTGTCGTTTTCGGAGATCTTCTACAATTGACACCAGTGAAAGGTGAATCTATTTTTTAAAACCTTAGGACACAAACTCTGCCGTAAAACTGTTGGCGGCATAGGAGATGTCAACCTTTGGCAACATTTCCAATACAGAGAATTAACAGAAATCATGCGTCAATCTGCAGGCCTCACTTACGCCATTTTAAAAAGTATTAGAATTGGTGTACTATCTCAAGAAGCACAAGCAATATTAAAAAAGCAGCACATTCATGCACTTTATGGCGATAATGCATGTGCTACTGATGTTATGGAACAATTAGCGCACAAAAATGTCAATTGTATGGCCTTAATGCCAACTCTTGAAAGCCGTTTCAAATTCAATGAAACAATGTTAAAAAAAGAAATGCAAACAATTATTGAAATTTGCTCCACAGACAAACTTGACGTACATGGTATGACACTACCCATGTGTCAGTAAGCCACAACAAGACTAAATACCTTAGAAAATTCAATCTCCAACACAGCTGGGTTGGAAAAAATTTTTAAATTATCCTTAAATTGTAGAGTAATGCTTAAACGTAACCTTGACGTGGAGCATGGGCTACTTAATGGGGCACTGGATACAGTTGTTGGCTTTCAAACATGTCACGTGACAAAAACATTCAGTTTGTCAATTTTCACTTTGACAAACTTTCAGAAGTAAAAAGGATAGGGCGCTCAACAGCTCGATTCCTTCTCTTCAAAGACATGCATGTACGTAGAGAACAATTTTCTCCAACTCTTGCATATGCAGTCACCATTCATAAATCCCAAGGTCTTACCCTAGACAAAGCATGGATAGATACAGGAAACAGTCTTTAAAGAAGGCATGAGCTACGTAGCACTATCACGCTTACATACACTGACGTCCATTTCTAAAAAACTTTGATGCAAGTAAAGTGAACGCTGATATTCCTTGCATTTTAGAATACAATAGACAGCGTTCACTGTACACCCCCCCCCCCATCTGAAATCATATCCTGTTCCAGAAAAAGGAAAATGTTTTAAAATAAAACTAATTCAAACAGAAATGCAACAGAATCCGACTGCAAATCAAACAAAACAAAAGAAGCTAATACTTCGTCAATTACCACAAGCAAAGAAGAACCTATTAGGGAAAGTAAATCAGGTACTTCTTCAAAGAAGGAACAGAAACTCCGAAAAAAATCACTCAGAGACAGAACTATCTTGTCCATTCAAATTTTCAAATTAAGCTGGTGTAAGTTGCTGCGCAAATGTAGCAATGAATATTCCATTTCAATTGCCATCAATTGTTAACAACTTTTACTTACGCAGTACAGACCAATTGTGTTTTCAAATTGTAGTCCTTCATAGAAATGCAACAATCCTGACAACACGTACAGTGTTCACGGAATAAGACAAGAATTGGACTACTGTGCTGGAATGGTGAGATTCACTATAAACTCACAAGAAGATCCACAAGAATTTCTAATGTACTTACTACAAGTACTCGAAAACAAAAACGTACCTATAAATGAAATCTTCCAGATTTCATACATGTGGAAACATACATGCACTCTCTGTAGCAATGTGACACAGGAACAAATCCAAAATTAGCGATTTGTGTATGTATCCATACCGAATTGTGAATCCATTCCAGCAACTTGCAAACCATGGCATATTATGTACTATTTGCAATTCAGATAATCGCTCCACCTTACTGATGCAAACACATAATAACTACATAATACTAATGCTGCTATGTTATAATGCAGATCGTACCAAGAACAACTAACTGCAAGCTGACTGGATTCACACACGGTCAAGTGTCACTTGGTAAGAAAACCTTCACAACGATAGGTATAATCTACCATGCAGGAGCCTCACCCAATGCAGGTCACTACACTGCATATATTAAAAAGAAATGTGGATGCTGCTTATAACTTCGGACTTGGGTGCATGGCCTGACAAACTCCATAGGCGTCATATTTTACATTGTGTCACACAGCACCTTCAGTGCAGCGGCACAGGGCAGTCTTTCAGATTTCCCAAAGGTTTAAATACCTTCTCTGGGATAAACTACTGTTTCCCAGAGCAGTAAAGTGAAACTGACTTTACTTACATTTCTAACTTTCTAGACCCAGCACGCACTATCTTACAATAGGGTGCTGGAGGGGTTACCTAGTATCCCTTTGTCTAGCTTTTCATGTAATATATGTATGTTACCTTTTCCTCACTGAATGGCTGGTGGCAGTGGTTTTGTTTTAACTACTGTAGTGTGCATTTACCGCGGGCTGCATTCGCAGCTGCAGTAAAGCACCCAAGGGTGCCATTTTTGTCAAAACTGCCATGGTCGTCTTTTTTCGCCATTTCTTTGTGGAAAGGTCCTTCTTGAGATTTCCTCTGCACGGCAAACCAAGTTTGGTCCCATTGTTCGCTTTGCTTTTGGCGGGATTCACGAGTGAAGCCTGCCTCTGGCTCTAGGGCGTCTGGGGTAGGCAGGAAGTGAGGGCGGTGGCAGAAACGCCCTGTGCTTAGTCTCCTAGGACACCCAAATACACTCTGTAGTGATTTGCCACAGCCACCCTGCTGGGTGACTGACAGCTAGGCTGGCATGAATGGGAGAGAACTGAATAAAAGGTGAGGCTTTTGGCTTGGAAGGCAGAGTTGACCACTGGATGAAGGAACCGAAGAAGAACTTTAAAAGGACACCTGCTGCAACTCCTGGACTGTTGGTTTGTCTGGGGAAGCCATGCTGCAGTGCGAAACGACAAGTTTGCATCGGCAGAGAAGTCCCTGCAAGGACGACTTCTCCCTTTGGAGTTGATTTGTCCACCAACTCAAAGTAAGCCACCTGGACATCCTTCTCGGAGCTGGTTGAATTTCCACAGAGTTTCTGCTGGAAACCGTATAGCCAGTGTGCGTTGCTTTTTAGCTGGCCTAGAGCTCCAAAAACATCCTCCGAACTCCCAGGAATTAGAACTGATCGAGTCTGAGCCCCCTCAACAAAGTGCGGGTCCCCAGAAGCAAGGAAAGTCCATCTCGACAGCCAGGAACCACGGTTTTGCCATTTGCAGTAGACGCGAACAGCCACCGATTTGAAGATTGCCGGTTGCAAACTGTGACCGTCCCATTGCAGTGCATGAGTCCCCAGAAGTCCTCCCTTTTGTCCTCACGACTGAGGCACAGGAACAGCGAGCTGCACAGGAACAGAAGTCATCTGCTGCATCCTTTCTTCAATTCAAAAGGTACAGTACAAAGTCTGAGAGAACTTACCTCTTGCTGTAGAGTTGCTTGCATCTTCTACTACTCACAAGTCTAACGGCTTGTGGCCCTACATTTGATTCTTCATTTCTTCAAAAGACGTCTAAAACATTGTGCAAAGACTTTTCTACCAGAAGTGCTTCAACCTATATAAGACTTTTGTCCATTGACTTTGGTCTAGCCTGTTATACTGAATGACTGCTGTGGGGATCCAAAAGTATTTGCCTGCTTAAGAATATTTGTGGTCCCTTGCTGTTCTAATAATCTTCTTCTTGTACCAACTTATAACAGTATTCTAAATGCAAACAGTTAAGATATTAATGTCCTCAGCACCCTAGCTATTGAAGTCACCTGGGGTTATAAGTTGCATCTGTGGGCCATCCCAAAAGGGTCTTTTGCCGATTTAGAAACTAAGAGTGTACAGTATTGAAGTGTATTTCTGTGTTACTATTGTTAGGAAAGATTTCATATTATTTATGTAATTTTCCCTCCATGTGTCAACCCCCAAACTTTTTGCTGCCGTTTTACACCATTGACTAAACTTTGCAAGGGAAGCACTGCCCTCAGTTGCACTCCTCTGGGCTTTCGCTCACGTTTTATGGGGAAACTGACATGCCCTTAAGACAGTCAGTACTGGGAGACTTTGTTTCCCTTAGTCCTTTCCTCAGGTTGCAACTTTTGTGCAACATTAACAAGTGTGCAATGCAACTTACCTTACAGTACACTTGGGTCTCTAGTCATTCCAAAGGCCCTAGAAACGCTCGCTGGACTTTTTATGAACTGTGCAGATGTGTCTCAGACAGGACTGGTGGCAGCTATAGTTTTCTCATAATTTTAACCCTTTCTTGCCATGTTAACCGCACTTACCGCATTTGGCACGAATAGGTGGCCTGGCTCCAAAATGGGCATGTCACAAGGTTCTTTGTCCTGTCCTTTGGACATCTTACCCCTTCACCTTCTCCAGGTCTAGTCGACCCAGGTCCGTCCTTATTTGGTCATGGACTTTCCCATGAAACCCAATGTTTTTGCAGGCTTCTGCATGCCTTGTGTGTGCCTCCAGGATGTGGGCTGGGATGTCTGTTCCCAATGCACATCCTGGGTGCCAGAGAGTCTGGAGTGTCCTGAATGCCTGGGACCACAGTGTTTGTGAGCAGATCTCCCATTGCGTCCTCTCCGTTGTGGGGCAAAGGGAACTTTGGATAGGAGGAGGCTGAAAACACCACTACCATGTCGATCTCCTGAGTTCACACGAACAAAGGATAAGGAGCCAAGTATCTTGCAACAAGAAGCCGAGTCGAAGAACCGCTGGTGACCCGCTGGAAGGTTTGGCACCCTGAGCCCGCTGTCGTCCTGTGGGACCCCTCTGCATCTGATCGTCCTAGAAGGTCTGCGAAGACGCTACGACCCATTGGAATAGTGGGATCAACTATTCTCGGCACCTTCAACAAACCCTGCAAGTACGCCTCTTCGGAAGTGTCCCTGGGCCAACCAGTGGGCTGACCAGCTTACATGGGACGTTTGCTCTGTTACCGCCGCTGCTTGCTCTATGATGATATGATAGTTTATTTATATAGCGCCTATACACAATGTGTTTCAAAGTGCTTCAAGGCAAGGGAGGGAACAAGGGAAAAAACAATGACATTCTTACAAGCCATGAACAGTAAGGATGTGAAATTTACTACTGTACTCGGCCTGACGACATTTCAGATAGTGCAAGAGCTAAAACATAGATAAGGAAGGGAGGGGGAGAATGGGAAGGAAATGGAAACAGACAGGCGACTACCGTACTAGGCCTGCCGACATTTTTGGTAGAGCTGGAAAAAAAACAAGGAGGTGAGGGAGAGGGGTGCAGAAAGGTAGGGGAGGAACAAAAGAAGTGACTATCATATTAAGCCTGATGACATTTCAGATAGTGCTGGAGGGGGGACTGGGGAGGAAAAAACCATTAATGGGAGGGAGGAGGAGACAGACGAGGTTGCTATCATACTAGGTCCAGGGACAATTCTGATAGAGTAAGTGCATAGAAGAAAGTAAGGGGAGGAGATAGGAAAAGGGAGAAGGGAAAGGAGGAGAGAACAGAGGGTTAGCAGTCAAAAGAGTGGAGAAGCAAGAGGAGAGAGTGAACACAATTGCAGAAGTCAGTAGTAACACAAAATGTTGCAAGCCAGGATACAAGATGAAGATGGGAACAGCATGATTCAGGGCCACCATGAGTACAAGATGCAAAAGAAGTTCAGCATGAGAATTGAGAAAGGGTGACGCACCATGAATGAATGAAGTCCATAAAAGTCAAATCCAGCATTGTCCACAAGACGGTGATGGTGAAACCAGAATGTATCGGGACAGACTCCTGCAGAAGTAGGCTCGAGTGGGGTGAGGGGGGAGCAGGGTAGAAGAATCTGTATCCACGGCACCCTCACACCGAATTTCGTACACTTGGCGTTCCCAGGTCTGAAGTGAGAAGAGTGCGCCCGGACCAGAGTAAGCGCGGTTACCATGCTGCCCTGCTGTGGCAACAACCTGTGCAAGTTTGCTGCATTTGTGACCCCCTTGCCTCTGAAGCCTGCTGCAGTGGAATTGGGCAGATTCCTTCACCCGAGCTGAGAAATCACCACTGTCCCGTTTGGATATCCTCGCTGCATCTCGGGAACTACACGGTGTCGAGATGTCCCGATTGTCGTATTGGAACCTGCCAACGAAGTGGACTGTACTGGCGAAGTTTGGATCTGCCCGAGTCGGGGACCGGTGAGTATTCCTTACCCCATCCGGTCCCCCCTAGCGCAGCAGCCCACTTTTACGCACAAAGACGCCCTTTCCTTTTCACAGCTATTGCGAGTTAGCGACTCCATCCCGCACTCTCAAACTGCCTCTGCCCTCAAGTGGTGGTCCTGCTTGAATAGTGGGAACTTTCATCGCCGTATCCACCTTCCCAAGCTGCTAGAGACCCTTGAAGAGACACTATTTTGTCCATTTGTCAATAGTACATGCACAAACGCGTGCATGTACTATTGAGCATAAGGCTCCTCTCTTCGTAGGGCTTGGACTGCCTCCTAGTTCGTGTATTCTTGATGTTGAACTGGGTCTAAAGATTACTTGCACTGCCTGTTTTCCTCCCCATCTAGGTGGTCTACATATTTCGTGCTTTTAACTCCTTAGACCCCATTGGTCATGTATATATATTGTATCGATTGTGATGTATTGGTTTAATCTAGTGTTACTTTGATTATTTGCTATTGTCTTTACAAAGGCCTTGTAATAAATGTGTCTATATTTAACACATGTCTGGAGTAATTTGTAAGTGTCCTTGTTTTGTGTGCTCATTGAGGTCTTTCAGTCAGCCTCACCCCTCTTGAGACTTAGTCTTGACCGCCTGCCATAGCTACCCCGATTGGTCTGGCTTGTCCAGAGGTTACCCTGTTCCAAGAAACTAGGTTGGCCTTCTGAACCTCTGCCCCTCCAGGTCAGAGTTCAGAAATCCTTCTTAACAACTATTAAATTGCTCCCTTCTGAAGAAGGCTTATTCTGACTGATAAATACATTAATAATTGTTTATTCAAGAAACCTAATTATTAATCTAAGTGTTTATTTGAATACTTGTCACTTTGAATCTCTGTTTAACTCCCCTACAGCTCACATTGACCCCTCTTGAGGTAAGCCTGGCTGCTCAACACGTTACCAAAACTGTGTATTAAAAGCTTATACCAAAGGTTGGGTTTCCTATACCTGTAGTCAGAGTTGTTTGTAGTGTTCCCAAACGGTACTGCATACAATCTTTGCCTAACAGTTCCTCTCACTCTGAACAATCAAGGGTTTCAAGGTTTCTCGTATCACTGGGCCCATCAGAATAGAAGTAGAGCCAGACAAGTATTTAATAACTTTCCAAGGGATTACCTGTTGCAAATCAAGATCAAAAGATGAGCAATGCAACTCAGAAAGGAGAGAAAAGGGAGGGTTTGAAGTGGCAGTCAAAGGACGAGTCTATTGTAGTAATCTGAGCATTTTAGACCCCTTGACTTTTATAGCTCTAAATGCGGTTAGTGTACTGTGGTCCAACAAGAAATGCTTATGTTGCAAATGCTATTGATGAGGCATATGCTATATGTATGTGCCATAAGAATACATTTGTCTTGGGATCCAGAACAATGTCTCTCTTGATTACCTTACAAGGAATTTGTCCTACAATGGAAGAACCCCTAATTTGTACCCAGAGATAATCAGGGTCCAAATATAATGGGAGCGATTTAGCTATGGATTGTAGCCTAGAACAGCCTTGCAAGCATACAGCTACTAGGAGCTATTTCACTCTTGAGGCCAATTGCTGGAATACAAACATACCAATGGGATATTGTCACTATGTTTGCGTACGAGTATAAATGAGAATAAATGACATATAGGACACAAGTCATTACAGATTATACATGGTGCGCAAAGAGTTAAAGTTTGCATCTTCCATAGTTCGATATGTGGCACACTATGTCCCAACGCCTTGATCGCCAGAGGTGGATCCTGCTCACTGAGTGACGCCCGATAACCAGGCACTGCCTATAGATCCTGCTCCTGGAATCTTCATTTTAATAACTGAAAAATTACTCATACAGAAAACATTTCTCAAAAGAACAGCATTTAGCAGTATTTTTATTTTGCACAGTAGGCAGTCCCTCAAGGAACATGTGGCTGAGAAAGCTCAGTTAACCCAATATAAAACCGCTTTCCTCCATAGGTTGAAACGAATGTCACCTGTACTATTCTGTTCCACTGTACAGTTGCTTTTGCTTTCGAAAACAGATGGGAGGCACTGCCATCTTCATGATCATTTCCAAATGCACCCCTGAAACCTCCCATCTGCATTTTATGTAGCAGCCAGGCTGCTGTTGAGGGCCAGGAAGTAAATCCATATTTTTACAAATTCGGTCCAACGTGTACTTGCTCCAATTAGAAGCAGGGATTCAATTTAAAATTGGGTGCCTGGCCTACAAAGAAATTATCTTACATCAGCCAAGCTACTTGCCATCTGAAACGCAAGATTGCAGATAGGGACCCCGTTATTAGAAACCAGTCTTTTTAGAACTGACGTTGATGAATCAGGCAGTGATGTTATTCAGAGATGTTCTAATACTGTTCCTTCTTTGAAAGTGCCATTCACTCCATTTCACAGGGGGCCTGAAATGCCTTTTCTCCAAATGATTATTTATTATAGGTTATATTTGAAATGTTGTGCAGTGCACCACATAGCCCCATGCTTGCTCTGCACCCTATTAAACGTTTTAAAAAGAATCTATTAAAAACACATGTATTGGTTCCATGTTACTTTGTTGCATATGCTTAAAATATCTTGCTAGGTTTCAAAATCGAGTTCGTCAATGCTTACTTATAATAGAAAGGCACCTCATCCCAAGTGATTCAAGTTCACGGGACAGCATTGACCAGGCTGTGTGTGGAAAACTGTTTAGTGGCGGATTGGTGACATCCCGAAAGGCCCAAGACTCCCATCCCTTCTCTGCACTGAAAAGTAATCATACCATGATTCATGTAAACATGCACGGTCTCCCCTAAATAAGTCGTTTTTGCTTTTCTTACAATACAAACTATTAAGCCATTGAGTACCTGGAGGATGTGTACATACACATCCAAATTAAGTGAGCGTATTTGGCCTTTATGGTGTGTATATCAAAAGTCCTAAATCTATGAGCAGGTGGTGGACTAAGATCTGCACCAATGGAAGCCCTCGCCTCCCTAACCCCTACTAGCCCCCTGTCAAGTCCTGGCAATGCCTTAAAAATAAATACCCTTGGCAATGAAGGAGCCCCCTCACCACTCAGTGGGTAGGGGGAATGAAGGGGGGGGGGCAGGAAGGCCATCCACTCAAAAGGTTAAGGTTTTTATATAAACTTTTCCATACACATGCAAAACACACCTCACACCAACAGGCAACTACTTACAAACTGCTGTTTACCTATTCTATGTCTGGAATACCTCAACCCACAACACCTTGCACCTCACACTAGCAGCACAAAACCTGCGGTCTGCCCTCTCTTCCAAGAGGGCCACGGCGGACAAGCGTTCAAGCGCGGCAGGGGTTCGCCCACAAGCACACCAAATAGTCACACACATTTACAGAAGGCCGGAGAGGTCACGAAACGCCAGCATCTTCAGCAGAGGTGCCTGTGACGCAAGAGGCTCCTAGGCCTTTGACAGCAGCTTCCTCTTTTTCCGTTATTGACTGCTGCCAATCAACTCCCCCTTGCCCCTCTCTTACACCCCCCCTCCCAACCACCGAGGGTGCAGTGGTAGGCTCTGATGAGGATCTCCCGCCCTCCATCAATTGGCCTCCCCGCATCTTCGCCTCTGATGTTGACCGAATCCAGGCTGTCAGTGAGCCAAGGGCTTCCCTGGGTCTGGCCTGCCAGTCCTCTTCATAGTGGCTCACCCAATCTCCTTAAACACCATCCAAACAAAATGAAAAAGTGTCTGAAAAGATCCAGCTTTTCATGCAGTCCCAGTCATGCAGGACTACTATTAGGATTTGATCCGGGACACGTTGCCACCACAGCCAGCAGCTCCTTTGATTATTGCAGCATCTTCGTTTGTCAATAAGCATCGTTCACAGAGTACCCTCTCACTTCCTCATATCTTTGAAGTGCAGCGATAAGTGCCACTAATTCTGCAGCCTGTGCTGAACAATGCGAAGGCAATCTTGGACTCGTTACTACTTCAAGTTCACCCTCTCAGTTCAAATTTACTACTGCTGATCCAGTAGCATTGTCAAACTATCCCACTGGTGATATCGTCACCATCTGGACCACCATGTCGGTTCCAGCAATTCCTTCGCTGCCTTTTCAGCCTCCATCATTGTCACCAGGTCCGCCATCTGCCCCCACACCCGCCTCCTCCCGTCTTCTCCCGCAGCGATAGGCCATTTGGGGGGCATGGGAGATGTCAGAAAGACCCTCAAACCTGGTTGATTCCAATCTCTTGACTCAGAGAAATTTTAGAACCAACTTCTGTCCTTAGCCTCCATAACCCAGTTGATCATCACTATCTGGGGCGGGACATTACTTACATTTTTTTTCTAAAAAGTCTCCATATTCTTTTACAGGGAAAACACAACAGGGCAATGGACATCGCGCAATAAGAAAAGGCCCATCACTACTGAAAGTGGACACCACCCGAACACCCGCACTCCATTTCAGAAAAAAGAACACCTTAATTAGTGCTGAAAATAAATGGGGAGAACGCACCAGTGCGGAAACAACCATTTTTACAAAAATGATACATCCTACAAGTTGCCATTGATGTGCAATACACATTCATATCATATGATCCCATTTTATTTCAGACTGTATCCTGAAAACTTATCTAGTTGAGGCATCAATGATTTTCTGAGATCTAAAAAAACAAAAATTGTGAGGGCCCCTTATAGTCATTTGTTCGGATATCACCCAGTCCTGTGCAAGAACTCGGTGAGACACCATATATGTGGTGTGCTATTTGGTCAGAATGACCTTTCAAGTAAATGCAAGGTATGAGTAATCATATCACCAATATGGACACCACTAGGAGTGCAAAACCATACAGAATATTCACAACTTAGATGATTCAAAATATTTGAATTCATAAAAAGCGACAAGAACAGGTTTCATGTATAAAGCCAATGCATGTTGCACCTTAGTCAATCATCAGGGCTGAATCTGCATATTAAAGAAAAAAACCTAAAAAAAAAACTAAAAAAAAAAAAAGAAATACATCAAATATAACAAAACAGCATCAATAGATCAAATCAAGTCCGAGTAACAAGAGTGTACCTGTGTCAACTCTCACTGCATGACAGAATTGAATCATTTGTAAAAATAAGACCCAAATCCAGTTTCCTGATCACAGGGTCAGTGGACAGAGGCGGGCTCTGGGTGTGTGAGGTGCGCTGGGGTGACTGCGGTTTCTGTGGAGATGCTTGCTGTTAACTAGGATTTCCAACCTACTGATGGGGAATACTGTAGACCGTGTGAATCTTGAAAGATCCCAATGCTGGGGAACTGGAGTTATAGGTCAGTAACTTATTCCATTATATGACTCTGTAAAGCACTTCAGTCTTTTCTTAGATTCACTCAAAAAGGGAGATTTATAGGACAGTGAACCCTGGACTCATTGGACACGTGCCTTATGTATGCTTCGAGGCTGACCAGGAGGCTTTTTGCACGCTAATGGAACATTTGCCTTAGCCCTTGTACTCCAGCGTCTGAATCTAAAGGCTTATTTGTAGTGGAGGCGACAATGCCCCACAACAAAGTGTTTTCAACCAGTATTCTATACCAGGAAATTACCCTCAGCTGAAAAAGAAAAAAAAAAAACGACCCTATGCTGGAACGAGACTATTGGCCAGAAAGGCAACCACCTCTTTGGGACCCAGATCACCAGAATCTCCAAGCGGTGGCTTCAAACCAGTGCAACAGTGAGTGACCAGCCAAATGGCATCGTTTTTTGCCATGTTAGACTTTGTAATGGAGTATCATCCGTGTTCACAGCATGGCAAAGTGGATGTGCTCTCTCCAGTTTGTGTTTTTCCACTAGTAAAGAATAGTTGAGTGAACCAACAGTTCCGAACCATTGCATCTGTGCCTGCAGCCCCTCTTCCAAATTTTGGAGAAGATTCCTCTTTTGGACCACTTACAAAAAGAAGAGGACAAGGTCAAAGCTATCATCATAGTCAGCCTTCCTTTCTATTCAAGAGCACCTTTTTACCTAGACAAATACCAAACACTCTTTTGTTATGCACTGGTATCATGACTCCAAGGTGATGGTTCACACTGCCCATCGGAAGACAATTTATGTCTTACGCTGCTGGTGGCCCCATGTGCAATAACAAGGTTAAAAATTGAGGGGCGCGGGGAGCTATTTATCTCCTGCATGTTGCCTAGAAGAGCCCAATAAGCTCGATACCAATGTCTACCAGTAGCTTATTTTGGCTCACCAGGCCAACTGATGCTGAACAAACGCATATATGGGAAATTAACTCTGGGTTTGGGACAATCTTTAAATAAACATTAGGACACATCTATACACCATTTAAGGCATAGGAGATCAAAAATAATGGACACAATTATATGCCTGCATCTTATGTGGAAATTGGATTTGCAGATCACTGTGTACCAACTCTGCGTTCCCCAGTAGTGGCTCCTGGTCAATTGTTAATGCCGGATACACCTAGCTCCTGCTTGTCCAATCTTATTTTGGATCCCTGTGGACACCCCTCTTTTCTTATGGTATGGTATGGTGCAAGAAACTCTTGTCCCACCCACCCCCAACATTGTTAGGCCAAAACTACCTCATCAGATGAGTTTCCTGTAAAAATATTACATCCCCATAATTAGCCCTCATTGCTAAGAAGTGTGTGCATCTTTTGATCGGGTCTCCCAGTCATTGTATATTTCAATGTTATACATGTAAGAGTAGCCATCCCATGCTAGTAACAATGATCATATTTTTGTTTTTCTAAAGCATCATCCATTCCGTAGTAATCTAATCAATGCAGTATGGTCTGCATAGACCTGAAAGTGGCATGGCCTTCATCGGTCTGCAACAAGAGGGGTGTACTCTTGCCCAGATCACCCTCCCATCAGTACCGTGAAATAACGTTTCCTGCCAATCCTTAGCATGCATGGACATTTCAACAGACCTGGACTAATCCTCGTATCTAACAAGAAACCCAGTAAACATTAGGGTCTTCAGGGAAGACCTCAATAAGAAAACGGAATAACCAACGCAAGAGCCAAAGCCGAGGCCACAGAAGACCTTCCGCTGGCTTAGTACCCAACACTGAGAAGAAAAAAAAAAAAAACAAACACTGACAAATGTTTTTCACAGTGGGGTGTGTGGGGGGGGGGGAGGGTGGAGGGGGGCAAGAGAAATCGATCGCCTTCTAGATGAGCGGCTCCACAGTGATCCCCCTTCCCCCCCAGCAGAGGATGCAACCTTAAAGGGGCCACCTCTACTAGTGCGTTTCAGGGTTCAGCCACAACAAAAAGCAGCAGGTACGGGCGGTCGGTTTAAGCAGTCTAGCCAGTGAGCCCTAGACTCTATGGAGGGTTAGAAGGACAAAGGCAAGTGTCTTCCATTTTAAAGATATAAACTCCTAATTGTCACTAAGCTATGGGTTTTCCCTGCCTAACACAAAACTAACTAGGGTGTTTGTCAGTCGTTGCATCCAAAAGGAAGAACAGTCCTCTGTCCAAATCTACTGTGCTCTGCTCCTACCACTATTCATAAAAAACAAAGCTTCAGGAAAATGACTCCCTTCACCTGCTTCTCAGCAGTCACTTTAGTAGTTGATTCGTAGGTAGTTCTTAGCAACTACTTTTATCAGTTTGAACAGTTCAGAAATAGGGTTCTTTAGCTTCTCTAATGCGTCTTTAACACCTTCCTTGACCCTTCTGATGTTCCTTCTCCCTCTCCTTGGATTAATACCTTTACTCAATGTACACTCTCTTACCTGGCTGGCCAATTTAAAGGGGAAGTTATCTCCGAAATTGTATTGGCACAGAAATTGTACTGGCACAATCGGCATTTATTTTTGAGCAAACATCGAACACAAAAATAATGCCAATTCATTAACCTACTTTTTCTCACATTTACACATGCAAAACTGATGGGTAGGGTAAAGCCATCTTGTGCTAAGCTTAGCCATTGATCCCATCGCCCCACGTTCAGGTGCCCTCGCAGCAGCAATTCATTTCACCAGCCCCTCAAGCTGACATCACTAGACGCGTATGCCCCTTTTCACGCCGCCAATGGACGTCTCATGTCAATGTCATCTGTGTGCAATCTATTGACTTGTCGCCATGGAAATGCAAGATGCCTCTTTCCTCGACAAGTATAAACAAACCCTTTCTGATCAGACAACATTGGAGTTTTTTGCCTCCGTCTCAATCTATTTCATTCAGAGACTCCCTGACTTATCATTGCTCTGTTAAGCTATCTACCAATTATGGCATACAGAGAACAGGTACCTTAGAGCAGCAGCCGAATGCCTCTACAGGAGGTCCCGCCCCCATTTTGCCTATATGTTGGAAACCGGAAATTGTGACACGTGCAACACCTGTCTTGGTACCTATACGGCAAAGAATCTTTGAGGCAAGGTATCCGTTGAGCAGACCTATGTGAAATACCCCTGAAAGGCTGATGGTCTCCTGAGAGAGCGTGAGGATATGAAAGGAGAGAGGCTGGTGACTTCACAAGAAATGAGTGACGCATGGAGGATGACCAAAGAAGAAAATGTATAGGGGATATGAAAGCTGATGGCGAAGTAAAGGAGAAGACTTTCATGTGCGGAATGAAGATCGCACGTGTGAAGAGCACTGCAGAAAAAAAACAAGCCGTTTTACAATTGTACAGATGCTGTAACGCAAGTAGACAAAGAATACTTAAGGCCGGCTATACGTAGTATGTAGACTGCAGGCGGTGCTGGCAACATATGTAAGTCTGGAAATTCGATTACATGATTTAGTAAGTGGGTCTCCATGGAGGAAGAAGGAATGGAAGCTACATGTGTGTCGCAGCAAAGACTAGGTTCAAACTCGAAGCAAGACTGGAGAGGTTGCCTGGCTTTGTGTCAAGGACTGGAAGCAGCCAAGAACTGGTTACCAGCTGTGAATAACAGTAGATGTGAGAAGCCGAGGCATCCCTTGTAAAGTTGCAAAGAGAGAACAACATGAGTGCTAAGTTTTTCAGTTAAGACTATTAAATGCTAGAATATGAGCAAATTCACGGTCTCTGATCACGTGAGCCAAGGATGAAAATAGACGAGGAGCATTGTGCTCCAGATTGAAGATATCAAGTGCCTGTACTCCCCATACATTCCTAGAGGCGAGAAGATCATACAAGTCTGAGATCAAAGACAATGGGCCTCATTACAACCCTGGCGTTAAGGGATTAACGGCGCCGGCAAACCCTTAACGCCAGATTCACACTTTAACGCCTACTTTTTGCAGGCGTTAAAGTCCATCCCGCTAAGGGACCTTGGTGCTAATTACGGCACCGTAATTTACGGTGCCGTAATTAGCGCCTTCCCCATTCCCATTGAGCCCTATGGGCCAAAAATGGGAATGGGGACGGGGCCATGGTGAATGGGGATTTACCGCCCCGCCAACCTTGGAATGGGGCGGTAAATCCACCATGGCGGAATCCGGCATGGACCATGGTGCTAATAGCACCATGTTCCAACGCCAGGGTTGTAATGAGGCCCCATAACTGGCAGACGGCATGAGAGATAGGGGCCTAATTGGGTGGGGCAACACGGTCGTGCTCAACCACCAACACCTGGGGTACTAGCTTACGTGCTGCTAGAGCATTGAATATTCCAGTAGGGTACAAGCATGCCAACCAATTATAGAAGGCCGTATAATGAAGAGCTGTATAACGAAGAGCCTTATAGTTTGAGAACCAATGAAATTGTGTGTTTCTAATTTTTGAAGATGACTTGCACTATGACTTGTACGAAGGGAGGGCAAGAGTGCCCCCCGATTATAGAGGTCCAATCATGACCATATCCCATATAAAAAGTATACTTAGATGTTCCCTTGACTGAATCACAGTCCCATGTAAGTTTTCTTAGTTTGCCACGTAGTAAGACATCACAGAGGACTTAACTTTTAGTATAGAATTGTGATTTTTACAAGTTATGTTGAGATTGTGCTGTGTCTGCCAATGTCAGTTCTCCCCGTTTTAGACAATTGACATTAAAACAGAGTGATTTTCCAACTTCCTGAGTCAGTCTTATTATTTAGGTCTGAGAAGTTATTCTCTGTCCCATCCATAGTATGACATGTTACCTTGAGTAAAAGAGCCCCTTGAGTTCATGTTGTAACATGTCGGATGGTTGACAAACAAGACCCATCATCCTCAGAGTCCAGCGCTTCGGAGGATCGAGTGCCCTTTGCCATCTAGCTGGATGATCGCAAGGTTTCCTGTGGAGAGCGGCCGATATACAAATCTTGCAAGACAATCGATACAAGTGGCATGGGTCCATCTTTCACAAAATCCCTCCTGGGTCCACAGGCGCCGAGCGGACGGAAGGCGAAGGCGGTCGATTGGAGAAGGGATTTGATACCAAAGGTCTTGAGCTGAAAGAGTGAATGGCGAGTAGATTGAGGGAATGGGGTTTTCAAAGTAATGTGTTGGGTTTAAACTGTAAACAAAGAGCGTTTAAGACATAAAGGCCGAATAAAACTGGTCCAGCAGGACCAGTAGAAGCCATTATAAACTCCAGTCGGAGTAAAGTAGGCGGCGCAGTGGACAGGCCCCTGTTAGATAATGGCTTACACCTTGCGATCAAGGTATATTTAGGGGCAGAGAAAAAGCGAAGAGCGCTGAAGATTAATGTAAAGAGTCGACTAGTCTGTTATACGTGTGTTTTTGAAATGTCAAAGAGCGTCAATATTGTAAAGAGAATTGGGAAAGGTTGAAAAAATATAGCATCTAACTAGATAAGTTGTTGGTACCGACTTAAGATTAAATTAAGATTGTTGGAAAATAGAGGCTTTGAGCAGCGATTTGTTTGAGTGCGCTCATATTTGTTGTTTTTTTCTTGTTGAAAAAAGTATTGACATTAAATTGAGACTTTGTAATGGAAGATGTTACTCCTTTGATGCACCTGTGCAAGACCCTGCCAAGCACATGCCCAAGCTCAAACAGAATAGTGCAGAATGGGTCAAAGGCACGGCAGATAAGATGTTAGGCAAAGGGAAGATCGAGACGAACAAGATAAGAAAGACGGGGAACGAGAAAAGAGATTAAAAGAGGAAGAGCAGGAAAGGAAAAGCCGACAGCGGCGAGAAAAGCTGTATCAGGAGGAGCAACAGAAGAAAGAAGAAAGGGAAGACGAACAAAGGAAATATAATAGGCAGAGGGCAATAGAAGAATGGGACAGGCATGACAGGAAGAGAGGAAAAGGAAGGGCAGAAATTAAGAGGATACAAAGATGAAAGGAAGAAGAACGAAGAGCAGGAGAAAAGAGAAGGAATGAGAAAGGAAGAAGAGAGAATTAGATGGGAAGCCAGAAAGTGAAGAGAACTAGATGAAGAGAGAACGAAAAAGGAGGCAGCGGGAACGCGAGATTGGCCACATTCAGAATGAATTAATGGAGGCGAGTACAGTAATAAAATGGAGCGATATAGAAGAATTGCTCCCGTTACAGGGTGCAGCGCCAGGACCATTTAGAGTCACATTAGGTGCAGATTTCGAGATAGCCACCATCGGAGATAGGACGCATCGGAGATAGAATCGATAAAGCTCATCAGGATTTGAGAGCAAGAGGCAAATCAGGAAGCCGAGGAAAAGGAAATTGATGTATAATCTCCCAGTCATGAGGAGAAGAAGGAATCCCACTCGAAGGAGACTGAGCTATAATCTCCCAATCACAAGGGGAAGAAGGACTCCTGCTTGATCCCGACCATAGAGCACTGTCCAAAGCAGGTTAACTTTAGACAAGGGCGAAAGAGAAGAGAGCCATACTAGTTGGGGACTAGATCGACAAAGAGAGACAATCCTTCATTGGTGAGGGAAGGAATGTGTGTGCCCCCGACAGAGGTTTACAGGCAGACAAGGAAGTAAGATGGTCTGATTTAGAACAACCCAAGGACAGAACGCCAGACCCCATAACATATCCAGAGTACCCTAAAAGGCGATCGTATAGTGAGGGGAGAATCACAGCCATATATATGTCGGCAAAGGTCTCTGCCAGGAAGAAGGCAATCGGGAACCATTGTCCCTACTATGGATAGGCAAGACGGTGGGAGTGTATTGTGTTATAGGGTTTACAGTTTCCCATATTGGAGAAGGGAGGGCCGAGACCACAAAATATTCCATGGCCACAGACGGATAAGGATAATTTTGAGATGCAAACTCCCCAGTTAACGGCAGGTGCGGGGAAATGGATTTATGAGTTAGAAAAAATGAATGGAGGGAATACTCTGGCAATAGGGGACATTAAGGGTCTCCTAGCAGCTATTCTTGGGGAGAGAGCAGATGACATCTGGATTATCAGGCGCACGATGGAGCGACACGGCGCACGAGGGAGCGTCATTTAATAACTGTAGGGTAGATGTTTGGAGAGCCCTTAGGGTACAATATCCTGACGTGTCAGATATGGGTGCAATTATGACACGTAAGATGAAAGATGAAGATCTGCTTGCTTACATTCAAGAGCGATGGTTGCTTGAAATGTGCGAGCCGTGGTGTAAAACAGTGGCAGTATTTCACCACATTTTGTGTCAGGGACTGCCTGAGCCAGTACAAAAGGCAGCTTAAGAAATGGAAGCAATACTGTGGCCTAAAATACAGCCAACTATCATACATCACTGTACTACATAAAGAGAAAACTCCAAGATTCAGCCCCATTGAGTAAATGTATGCTTGATTTTAATGGTTAAACAAACAAAAACTTAATTAGCCCTCTTTAGGTTGATTACACGTGTTTCGGCCCGCCTGAGCCTTTTTCAAATCAGGGCTATTAATGTGCACAAGAAGGTATAGATTAAGGCATTACACATCATAATCCATGCAAAAAAATAAAAGAATGAATAATACCATAATGCATGTGAAAAAATCATTGTAGCAACATACCCCAAATTAAAAAGGTAATACAAACAGTAGGATAATAGACAGAAAGATACGGGTTAGTGAAGGAGAGGATTGGATGGGAACAAGAAAACAAGACCAATAATGATACATTGCAAGGAACAAAGGGGAAAAGAAATACACAAATATGCATTAGTTCAATTGTTGATGTATGTAGTTCTCAACTAATTCCAGCTTGGTTTATAATACAACAGCTCACAGGTATGCTTACCCGTGGATAACGTGAAAGATCCAAACAACTGTTGTCAGGTAAGTAACAGCGGGGTCAAATCCCCAAGTCCAAAAATCTGTAATCAGAATATTTTGCATATTGCTAAATTAACAAATGTGCCTGTTCAGCCTTGTTAATATGCTATGTAGACTCCATAGAAATTTCAAAAATAGTTACCTCTTGCTATTCTCACAATATTTACATCATTCAACAAAAATCGAGATTCAATAATCATTTGAAAGACATTGTAGGGTGTAAAGAGCCTTCGAAATACTAATCAGCACTTAGTCATTATGTCTTGTCCGTATGCCATTTTATACAAAAAAACACTACGGAGCGCCCTATTCTGAAATCCAAGTAACAATACAAATAATGCGTTGAAACTACTACACCCAAATCCGATCGCTATAGAGAGTTCAGAATGGGAATGCTAATAATAGCAAACTTACCCTTTTGTTCTAAAATTGCACGCGTCGGCTAGACACGGGTTCCCGTCAGCCGACGCCATTTTGAAACCTGTGTAGGTGTACGGTCACCATGGCAACTTGGTCATGCATTGCCATGGTGCACATACACATCCAATCGCCCAGTCACTATAAAACGGCCGCCATTGCTAAATGGTGATACAGCCATGTCAATCTGATGTTTCCTCATATTAATTCGAATCCAAAATAAACTGTATTGGCTAATATAATTACTCCTGTAAAGCCTTCTTGAAATTATCGTTCATCACTGTTCATCACTGTCGACTGTTACAGGAAAAGAATAAAAAAGAAAGATGATACAAGAAAAGTGAAGTTAGTCCTGAAAAAAAAAACGGTCAACATACAGTCTAGAAGGAGAAGTATTGACAAGCGGAGATGGGCTAGCAATACAGCAAACAGCAGACACCTCGCAGGCGAATAACCAGCGGTCAAAGAATCAAGGAGGAAATGGGTTTATACCCAAGAAGTAGAGGCATGGGTTACATAGGAAGGGATAGATTTCAAAACATTCAAGGTGGGTTCCAGAGCGTACACAATGAGCATCAGTATGTGCAAGGAGGATTTAATCAAGGAGGGCCAATTAGACAAAACCCTCCAATATGTTGGACGTGTGGAATGACAGGGCACATCACGCACACATTTGGGAGCCAAGGGTATATACAAAATGGGCAATACTCAAGAGGGGGGCAGCTTATCCTCCAGCATAAAGCTCACAGGGTAGGGAAGGATTCGCCCAAGATCAGATAGTGTATCAAGCACAAGTGCAACAGATGCAGAAACCGCAGCAGTCACAGCAAGCACCATTGAACAAACCACAAGGGCAGTTCCCTATGAAGACAGCAGAATGCAAACACAGAACAGTTACTGACACCTAGAATAGGGGGTGTCACTGTGGTGGGAGGAAATCCTTTCAGGGGTACCATGGTGTGTATGTATCCAGAATAGGACAGCTCACAGGGTGACTTGATATGTTCAGTACTATCTGACACCGGGACCCCATGTGACGATAGGAGGCAAACCTTTTTCTTTTCTAGTAGACACTAGATGTACTTGTTCATGTATACGAGAGGGAAAATATCCAATGTCAGGAATTGCCATGAATGCTCAAGGGTTCTCTGGACCTACGAGTTGAGTTCCTTTTACTAATGAATTAAAAGTCTCTATAGGAGAGTGTGACATGTCGGTTCCTTTGTTATATTCACAACAGACACCGGTTAACATTTTGGGAAGAGATTTGATGACAAAACTAAAAACAGCGATTTCATTTACTGACCAAAGGAATAGTGTGCTCTACTCCAGGAATCCACTATTTAAACGTAGGTGAATTTATAATGGTGTTCACAGGGCAAGTGGCTCTCAAGGCATTCCAAAGATCCAGGGATGTTTCTGTATGGAGTGAGCTTTCTGCTTGGAGTGAGCATTTTACTGACATGGCTATCTGTCTTGGTGGGTATAATTGTGAGGATACCTGATGAGTTTTTGTTTAGACCACAAATACCCATGGACGAAGAGGGGGGACATACTATCCCTATAGAATTAAAAGCAGCCATAGTACGAAGGGAAACGGCAATGCTTGAAGGAGTAGACAATGGAGGACAGTAACGGCTCTCGAGGAAGGATACAGATGGACTGACACTGATGACGACATGTTCCGGGAAGTCCAAAGAGACGAAGTGGTGTTCTTTATGAGCATCACATACTGTAAAAAGATAGAAAAGAGGGAAGTCCCACAGCGAATGGCGATAATGCAGCAGCTTTCAGCATTTTTTCAGGAAGACTTGGAGAAGGTACCAAGCATCCTTTGAACCACGGGCCCTCATGAATTAGGTTTATTAAAAGGGAATAGGGAAGTTAAAATAAAGCTGAAGCCAGGAGCGATATTACCTAGAGCAAAACAGTACCCTATTTCTCGAGAGGCTGATGAAGGTATATTTCAGACCATTTCATTCAGCATTGATAAAACAAGGGATTCTGGTGTCATGGGAATCATTGTGTAATACTGCAGTATATCCGATCAAAAAATCTAAATGAGGGTTGTGGAGATTTATACAAGATTATGAGACGATTAACCAGATTGTAGATGCAGAGTTTCCTTTAGTTCCTAATCCGGCGACGATACTATGCAGTATCCCGTGGAAGCTCAATATTTCACAGTGATCGATTTGAAAAATGGGTTTCTCAATCCCGTCGCACAAACACTCACAAGAATTGACTTCCTTTATGTTCCGCCAAACTAGACTGAAACATTTTTCCCCCAGGGGTACTGCGAGTCCCCATCGATCTTTAACAAAGTCCTACAGATGGATTTAGGCAATACTAGTCGTAAGAGTGTGATGATACAATAAGTCGATTACCTTTTATTTTGTAGCATCACGGAAGACTAGTGCAGACTAGATACCATTCAGTTGATGACTATTCTAGCAGACAAGGGATATAAAAGGTAGACAATACTGCCAAGTAGAGGAGTTATACATAGGGCAGCTGATTTTGCATATAAGGTAGAAGGTGACATCTGAAAGAGCTGAGGCGATTATGAAAACCTCAAAGCTAAATACAGTGAAACAGATGGGGTTATGCAACTATGCTAGAGCCTGGGCATTTCATTATAGAACATACACAAGACCCCTTTTGCAAGCTTTAAAGAAAGCACAAGTGGATAAATTGAAAATAGAATGGACTGAGGAAATGGAGGAAGCGTTTGAGGAAGTGAAAAGGGCAATTTGTACAGCCCCTGTTTTATGAATAGCTAATTATTCTGAGGATTTTTTATTTGTTTTTCGCACATAAATGGGACACTTATGGCAGCAGTGCTTACGCAGTACAAGCCTTTAGCGTATTACAGTGGGATTTTAGACCCAGCTATGAAAGGACACTTTCCTTGAGAACAGTCATTGGCAGCTGCTGTGTTCACAATTGAGAAGTCTACAAGTATTGTTATGAGCTGCTCTATGACTCTCGTGGTGAACCATGCTCTATTTGTCATTTTAGAGAAACACAAAAGGCACAGTGTCATCATAAAGAGCTTCAGTTTACCAGGTAATGATTTCAAAGCCAACGACTAAGATTGCAAGATGTAAAATAGTGAATCCTGCCATGTTTATAGCTGACCCAAAAGAAGGTAATTATGAGCATGGCTGTTCTAATTATGTTGAATTTAAGAATGATATACCCCTGAGTGAAGTAGACTACTTGGCGGGAGGGTAAGTTCACTTTATTGATGGTTCTTTGAAAATTGATCAGACTAGTTGGGAAAAGCATTCATGCGCAGCAGTAATAAGACAGATTAAATGGAGAATTTGAAGTTGTAACAAGTGCAAGGCTACCGTCTCACTATTCAGCGCAAGCAGCAGAATTAGTAGCGCTTATTGTCGCGCTCGACAAACACAAAGGGCAGGAAGTGACAGTGTACAGTGACTCCGCCTACGTGAAGTCAACCATACATGCAGGATTAGCACGTTGGAAAAAGAGGCGCTACCTCTGTGCCGATGGCACTCCAGTGAGGCACGCATCCTTATTGGACAGGCTTATTAAGGCACTACAACTCCCAGTGGCCATAGCGGTCGTTAAATACGCAGAGGTTACTAAGCAAACTGATTACATCTCTTGACGGAATGAATATGCGGAAGCCAAAAGGGTTGTATATTCCCCAGATATTGAGTTTTGATACTGAGAATATTAAAGAAAAATTTGTTACAACCATATTAGTGCAAGAAGAGTTTCATGAATTGTCAATAACTCAACTAATGGAGATTCAAGGAAGGGCACCGCAGGAATTGTGGAAACAAAGGGGGTGTTCTCTATCCCCCAGAGAAGCATTATGGCGACAAGATAGCACTGGAAGAGCATTATTAAAAGGTTTCACTTGAACAGCTGCATTACCCCGCGAATGTAACTAGGGAGAGTCTTGCTGCTACAATTGCAGAAGACTGGTTAATTCTGAATTTGTTGGAGCACATAGCACTATTTATGGTAAACTGCATCGTGTGTCAAACGTTTACTGTTGGCCATACACTGAGAAGAATTAGAGGCGTAATACCTTGACCGAATGTTACGTTACAGCATTTACATATCCACTATGTAGATATGCTGCAGGGTTGTCATGGATATAGCATCTATTTGTGGTGGTGTGTCCCTTCTCTAGGTGGATCGAGGCAGGTCAGTGTACACACCTTGATGCCACTTGCACAGCAAGTTTTTAGTGAGCAAAGTCTTCCAGAGATGGGGTGTGTGTGAAGTGCTGAGATCCGACAATGGGCCACATTTTGTTAATGAGCTATTCGAACAAATAGGGCTTTTATTGAATATAAAGCATACGTTTTCTTCTGCTCATCACCCGCAAGGGAAAGGAATATGCAAGACTCAACGACCTCCTTAAAGAAAGGATTGCCAAGATTAAATTGATTTTGAAGGGATGGCTATATTGCCTACCCCTAGCTTTATATGCCCTTCGGAATCAGCCAGGATCAGATCATCACCTCAACCATCATGAACTAGTGACAGGGTGGCATATGAGAACACCCCTTAGACCTCCATCTAGGATTAGAAGTGATGTCCAGAGTGTAGCTAAAACTTTAGGTGATGAATTGCACGACTAGTTGACATGTATGCTGTAGCATTTCAAATCAAGTGAAGAGCAGGGGGGGGTCTCAGAACAGAGAAGAGGACAATTCAACAACCAACCCAATTCAACTATTATCGACCCCTAAGTTATGTTGTTGGAGACCCAGTGCTCATTAAAATCTTTACTAGGAAATGGCACGAGTCACGTTTCAATGGTCCCTTTTTGCGTTGGGAATATAACTCCTTCAGCTGTAAAGGTCCAAGGAAGACTAGCTTGGCTTCCCCTGAGTGACGTGAAAGTCAATAAAGGCAAGACCCGCCTTCCCACCCTTGCTGGTCCAGAAGCAAGGCAAGAAGAAGAATTTCAGTGTGTGCAGACTCGACCGATGACAAAGAAGAGGGACGATAAAGAAGCCACTACCAGTGGATGATAAAGATTTAGCTTGGACTGAGATTCAGTGAACTCTCCTTATAGATTTTTTTTAGCAGTGAGTGAAAAGACTTGCAGCGAATTTCAGTAGGCCAAAAATGAACTTTAGAAATACACATTGAAGCGTCAAAGTTATGCCTAAACATCAGTTCCTGATCAGAAATTGGGAACAAGATCAGTATCCAGATTCATTTTGTGGCGAATACCTGTTCTACGCGGTTAAACATATGGTATTTACCGACACGGATGGTCATCGACTTGTGCTTGCTGTTTTTGTCTTTATCCTGCTCTTGTCAGAAGAGACGTTGATATTCGCACTTTTTTTACAGGATCCTAAAAAATGGCCCTGTGACAAGAAGGCTTCGCATTGAAATAATTGAGCAGATTTTACAATTGCAAGTGTAAAGAAATGTGATGATTCTATTAAAGATGAGAAATGTGGAAACCGGCACGGTTCTAGAGAATGAACAAGTGCAACAAGAACCAGGACGGCTCGAAAAGTGGATGCCTATGTTTTTGTGCATGATATATGCCTGTATGATTACTCTTGGTCTTTCTGTTCCTCATTTTCACAGTCTCTATCATGATAGTACTTCCCCCAAGGTAGAGGTCCCTATGGTTCTTTCCTACTATGGGAACTTCCTTTGACATACTTCTTGAATGGTATAAGGCTTCTAAAAGACACAGGAGAAATGCAGAGGAAGATAATGAGGGGATAAATACCGATCTAGATAATGCAGCACACTTGGGTAATAACATGTGGTATCAGCACATGAGGGAACTACTGGAAAAAAAAGAAAAAAAAAACATTTTAAAAGAAAAGTCCCAGAACACGATGCAAGGTGCCTCGTTCATCTTGAAACATGTATTACCAGAGGACAGTTTTAGGGAAGTTGGGCCACTTTGTGATGGAGATCGAAATGGTCGCATCCATTCCAGGATGAATATATCAAGACTACAAAGATGGAAAAGGAACCTGGATGAGAGAGCAAGATGCTGGTGTATCCTGCAGCAGGAAAAGAAGAGGTAGACAATGAAGACATGAAGAGAACGAAGTGCCCCGATATAACAGAAATAGCTGGATCGCACGGATGTTGGGAACAAACTCAAGTCTATGGACGAGTGACCTCCAAGAAGGGATGGGAAGGAGGACTGATGTCCTGTGCAGCTCATTTACTGAAGCCAGAATATGTACAAGAGGTAAACAGAGTGAACAATGGATGTTTGAAGTCATGGGCCAAACTACTGACATGGGTAGAAGATTAATCAGGCCCAATGGTTGTGATCCCATTGGCGAAAGCGACATTGGCCTTCCGGAGAGAGGATAAGAAGCATGTGGGAGATAAAGGCTGCAAAAGTACAGTTGACGTTTCCAGGATGGGAGCAGTGACAGCCGTCCTGATGGATCAATATTGGGCTCGTGAGCCTAGAGCCTACATGCAGCTGCCCAAGGATTGGGGAGGAACATGCTCCTTGGTGCTTATTCATGTTCCAGCAATAGTGATTCCTCAGAGCGACCTGAACATTGGAGAATTTCCAAAAGTAGATGCCCATTTTGAGAAGAGAAGATTGCTTGAATCAATCGAATCAGAACAGGGAATTGCTCCTCAGCCAAATCAATAGCGGCATATCACTTAATTCCGTATGAACACAAGTTGTTCAGCAGGACCGCTTCAATATTTACGAATAAATTCATGTCTGGGATCCAGACGAAGGCCAATGCCAAGTGGTTGCAGATTACGAGATGGGGGCTTCTGCAGATAATCAACACCACCACAAAGGGATGGATTCAATGCTATCAAGGAAGAGCTGAGAGCCATGCAACTAATGACCAAGCAAAACAGGTATGTCCTTGACATGATCACAGCGATGGAAGGAGTTTGCGCCAGAATCAGGCCATCATGTTGCACACTCGTATCTTCTCATGATGACGAGAATGGGACCTTGGCAGAGGCCATAACGTTGCTAACGAACCTGCATAACAAGATAGAAGATGAGATAGAGGACATTCTAGATGACAGTTGGTTTGCTTCCATATTCTCATGGATTCCGCAGTGGATGGCAAACATTTTCAAGTTTCTTGGAGCAATATTGGTTATGTGATGTTTGGATTCTGCGTAATCAGGATAGTGATCGACCAATGCAAGAGGACGGCAAAGAAAGCAGTAAGAATGAAGATCATGATAGATGACGAATCTGGGTTTGGACCCAAGGAATTGACTGATGAAGATGTTAGAAAATACATAGAGGCCAGCATTGTAGCACCTGAAGGAACAAAATTCCTGCATCCAAAGAATCATAAGAATTGTGTAGGACGATGGGTCTATTGTAATATGAATGGACAGTGCAACTACATGACCTGGAGTATAGATGAACATGTAAAATGAGCCGGCTCGACCAGAGGGGGGGGGGAGAAATATAGAGGAGCAGCTGCATGCCTCGGCAGGAAATCTCACCCACCTACCTCCTGTATGTTGAAAGCCTGAGATTATGCCATGCTAAACACCAGCAGTTGTGACCATACTACGGCGAATATTCGAAAGAAGGTGTCCACTGAGAAAACCCTATCAAATGTACCCCTGAAGAGATGATAATCTAAGGGAGGAACTCCCTGAAGGAATATGAAAACGAGTGAAAGAGGCGCTGGTGACGTCACGAGAGACGAGCGTGATGCCCTGAGAATACTGGCAGGAGAGAATGTATGGATCTCACAGAAACTAATGACGAAGTTAAGAATCAAGTAAACTGTCATATGCGAAAAGAAGATTGCAGTGCTTCAATACAAGCTGTTCAATAACTGTACAGAAGCTGTAACACAAGTACATTACAGTTGGCCATTTTAAGTGGATAGACTGCAGGCAAAGCCGCCACTGTATAGAAACGGGACATCAGTGTCATGAATTTAGTAAGCCCGTACCCATGGAGAGAAAGGCAGAGAACTGTGTTGCAGTAAGAATAAGCAAAGATCGTGGAAATGAATGGCGAGGCTGTCTGGCCTGGTGTCAAAGCTGAGGCAGCCAAGGCTAGTTTTCGATTCTTGAAGGCAGTGAAAGTTTTATTCATTTAAAACATTTAAATACTGCAAAATGCACCAGATCGTGGTCTGTCACGCGAGTCAAGGATTGAAATAGTGTGGAGTTCTAGAACGACAGTGCATGTTCGCCCCCCCCTATATTCCCAGAGACAAGAATACTTTGCAAGGCCAAGTTCAAAGACAATCTTCATGGCAGAAGGCATGGCTTATGCGAGGTGTTGGGCTAATTGGGTAGGGAGGTGAAGTCAAGTCCACTTCCTGGCACCTGGGTCTGAGCTTACATGCTGCTAAGTGAGCCGAATGTTACAGATATGGCACAAGCATGCCAACAAATTATAGAGGGCCGTATAAAGAAGGGCCATATGATTTGAGAGCCAATAATCTACTGTGTACTTAATGAGTTGAAGAGTACATGTTTTTAGAGAGTTGTCCACCTGACAGTAGAAAGCCAATCACAATCCCACCCCTTATAAAAAGTATACTTTTCGATGTTCCCCTTGAACCCATTGCAATCCCTCGTAGGTTTTTCTTATCTGCCACATAGTAGGACGTCACTTCTGATGTATTTTTTGCACAGAAGGCTGTTTTTATGAGAAATGCATTGAGAGCGCGAGCAAACGTCTGTTGTAATTCTCCGTTTTAGATCATTGTTAATAAAACAGCAACCTTTGCCATCTTCCTGAGTTGGTTTGATTATTTGGTGTCAGAGTTATTCTGCATCCCCATCCATTGTATGCACGATACCCAAAGGGCCATACGCTCACATTTAATCCTATTTCTACCGCCATTTATTTCCATTATTGGTGTGTACAAGGAAAAAGGCGGATTAATATTTGAGAGGTTCCACTTGGTGGTCAATATTTTGTGGTCACTATTCAGGGAAGGAGACACCTTCAATTCTGCCACAAACAAAAATGCTACAGGAAACAAAGACAGTCTAAAATGGCCTGCCGTTTCATCATAGACCAAGTCGGGTTTACAGGAA
Organism: Ambystoma mexicanum; assembly: GCF_040938575.1. Classification (NCBI taxonomy): domain Eukaryota; kingdom Metazoa; phylum Chordata; class Amphibia; order Caudata; family Ambystomatidae; genus Ambystoma; species Ambystoma mexicanum. The sequence goes on along the minus strand of NC_090933.1, from coordinate 529,589,556 downwards.
TATCCCCCAGTGCCACACCGTTCAGAACACACATCCCTCTAGACCATGGGTGCACAACATAAAGCCTGCGGGCCAGTTGCGGCCCTCCATGCTGTTTTTTCCGGACCGCGAGGCACAAAGACTTTCCTAATGGAGGGCAGCCCGCAAGCAGCATCGGCTGCCCTCCATTAGGAAAGTCTATGTTATCTTCCGGGCCGGAAAAAAAAAAAACTGGCCGTCATTGGCTCAGCACATACGCTCCACTTCACTCCTATGAGCCACGTAGTGCATGTGTGCTGCACCAATGGATTGCCAGCACTACGGCTGGCGTGGCCAGTAAGGCTTGATGCCGGAAGGCATTTCAGCCTTGCTTGCCACGCCAGCCGTAGTACGATTCCACTTACCTCGCCAGCGTTCCAGCTTACCTGCCTTCCAGCACGTCTCCGATAAGTGGTGTTTGTGGGTCGGGTCTGTTCTGCTGTAGGTTTGTGTTGTGTATGTTGAGATGGGGGGTGGGGGGCCGTGTCGGATGTGTATGAATGTGTTTTTGAATGTTCGTGTTGTGTATGTTGAGATGCATGTATGGGTGCATGCTTCAGAGTTTGTGTGCTGAGTTGGGGGGGGTTTGGGTCTGTATGGGTGCATGCTTGAGAGAGTGTGCTGATTTGGGGGTGGGGGTTCGGGTCTGTATGGGTGCATGTTTGAGAGTGTGTGTGCTGAGTTGGGGGTGGGGGCTGGGGGGTTCGGGTCTGTATGGGTGCATGTTTGAGAGTGTGTGTGCTGAGTTGGGAGTGGTGGGGGTTCGGGTGTGCATGAAGGTTTGTTTTTGTACGTTTGTGTTGTGTATGTTGAGATACATGTATGGGTGCATGCTTCAGAGTATGTGTGCTGGGTTGGGGGTTTGGGTCTGTATGGGTGCATGCTTGAGTGTGTTTGGGGCATAGCGTTTGGTTGGGGGTGAGGGGGGCATAGTGTTTGGTCGGGGGTGAGGGACAGGGGGCATAGTGTTTGGTTGGGAGTGGGAGCCATGGGGCATAGTGTTGCACTCAGAGTGAACTCAATAATAAAGCTAAAACAGGCACAGTTAGGAGATGTACATCCTTTGCTTTTTTGAGGAAACCTGACTCAACGAAGGCCATACTCCTCTTGGGTAACCATAACAGCAAACTATAGCAGTCCAAAATAACGGAACGTCCAATCAAGGGTCAATAAAATACATATAATTTAATTGAACAGACGATATACAATAACTAAATCGAAATAAATGATAATGGAAAATGTGTAGTACAAAATGTAAGTTTGAAATGCAATAAAAATCGTTACCCCTCAAAAACATTCTTTTTCCATGCGTTTAATACAAATTGGGGGTTGAAAAAGCCTCCCGACATGTCCCGCCTACCGCCCCACCCACTTTTACTTTTCGGCCCACTATAGCCCTCATGTAAGGTACTTCGGCCCTCTGTCAAAATCAGTTGTGCACCCCTGCTCTAGACTCATTAGTTAATTCCAGCGCGGTCCCCTCCTACGAGAGTTACCCCGGTTTAATACTTGGGATGGGAATTGTACACCCAGTGCACTATAGGTGATATTTAGATTGCCAGAAATGGCAAATGCCAACACTAAGAGGTCATTGAGGCATTCCTCGATTAACGCTGCCACACCATCAATAAAAGGAGTCATCCGATATGCCAACCTAATTCAAACATAGATTTAGGAGAACAAACTGGCCCAAGCCCGGGTACACTTTGGGATGCCAAAATAATATGTATAGCCTGAACAAATTAATTAGGGATTTTCTAGGCCTGTACTTTAAACCCTTTGCCCAATCAGGAGGCCTGATTTCAGTCTACCTTTAGCACCTTTCAAGGCTGGGTTCAATAGCGCAACATAGCCATCCATAACTGGCTGATCCCTTAACCAAGTTTCTTGGAACACTACTATGTCACTCGAAGCCAGGAGCTCATCTCCAAGGTTCGTAAAGATGGGCAAACCCCCTTCATATTCCACAAGCTTATCTGGAATTCTGGGACATTCAATTCTGTATCTAGCTAATTTTTCCGTTCTCCCTCCGCCCCAAAGCACCAGCCAACCGGGACAAATATTCCCCACTTCCCCATTATTTGACTTAGGTATCCTGTACTTTTCGATTCCCAGGGTTGGCTAACGAGCATGTTATTTTCATTGGACCAAATTTATTTAAATGTGTTATATTTGTTACCGAGGTATAGGATAGCTGAAACCTTAGGTCTCTCTTGAAACTTCAATTAAATCTAACCTCCCCCCCAAAATAAAAGCCTTGCTGCCTTTTTCTAAGATTACATGAAAACAGACAGTATATGTAAATCTGATCACAGAATTCTATCTGGGTAATATCCCTTGACCACGTCAGTCGCAGGGATGGAATGTAGTCAAACAATCATTAACACATTTGTTCTGTTCAGAATCAACTCAGATTTGCATGTTGATAATTGTTCCAAAAGCAGGCATTTATCCTCTTGGTGCTTGTCGATACTTTAAGGCGGATATATAGAGTCTTGTTTACATTACAATGCTTTCTTCTTTGTTCTAATGTATAGAAGGGGGAAGCCTGTTCATATACTTTTAATGCAACTAAAAGCTTTTGGTCATTTCTTCCAGCAAGCTTTTTGGTAATTCCTCCACATTCTAGAATAAAATCATACAAATCATTTTGTTCATCTACATCAATATATGCTCTAGTCACAGCTGCAAGGTCTTGCATTGAATAGGTCGATAAGTTCAATAGTTCCTCTCTCAGCATTTGACGGTCCCTAGGCACCAGCACCAGAATTTCCAACAAGTCACCCTAAGGCCCAAATCCCGATCTTTTACTTCGGCTTCGAAGCTTAGGCTATTTTTTTTTTTTTTTTTAAAATCAGGGTTGTCAAGTCTCACAAATTTCTGCAAGCCTTGATGAATGCCTTTGGCCAGCACTTGCTCACGTTTTGAATTCTTGATTGCAAATTGCTTTTTCTTCCCCGCCATCCCCTCTTATACTTTAGCGTGGTTGTGAAATACTAGATACAGCGAGTTACAGTCCAACAGCCCTTCCAACATAGGTCACACTAGGGATTTGGGAAGCCAGCTTTGACTCTTCCCTCCTTATCCAAAACACATCCTACTCCAAAATTTGGTCCATACTAACCATCTATATTTCCTCTACTTCCTTGGTCTGGTAGGTCTCTTGATTTAGTTCTTCTGAGCCGAAAGAAAACTCCTTCCTTCACACAAGGCAGGTGTTACATACATGCATGTAGAAAGTGTTAAATGTGTTTTCATTGAGCTGTTAGTAGGATGCATCATCAATTAGTAGATAGGTAGATAATGCTCTTCTGTGATGTATAATCCAGCATTGCTAGAAGCTTGGAGTTGTGAACCACAGGTATTCCATGGTGCAGCACGACAAATTTCATCAGCTCTTGGTAGAATGTTTGTTTTAGAAGTGTAGGCAGTTAAGTCCTGGCTGCAGAGGTCTGGGGCTGCTGCAGCGTTATGAGAAATAAAGAACCATATACAACCTACCAGTTATTGGTCAGCCTGCCATCTTTATCCCAAGTAAATGGCCTATCCCCATTGCACCTTGAATCACCATGGGCCTGAATACCAGTGATCTAGCCCTCAATAGTAGTGATTTTAGTGTTCATAGATGATAGCAATGAGGTATGAACATCGTATAATTTTATAAGTGCTGTTATTGCTAAATTATCAGCTAGTGAAACTGGTACTATACCCTCTTTTGGTATCACATTACCTGGCAGGCGTCTTTGTATAGAGGGGTGAGATTCCATAGAAGTCGATGTGTCAATAGCGTCATCAGCTAATGACTATGGGTACAAGAGGCGCAAGGCAGATGGGTGAGATTCTGTCCCATAAACCCTTTCATCTATCACATTCCTCCGTTGCTGGTCTTCTGTCAGCAGTATTAAAAGGAGGTTCTCTGACCGGCACAGGTGCATACTGCTCTTATAACAGGACCTCCCCATTTACATCCGCCTTTTCCTTGTCTCCCGTCATGCACACAGGTCGATTTACAGACTCAGTTTGTCGATTGGGAAGGCCGCCTCATTTCCGAGGGTGTAACAGCACGTCATTATCATAAGTGTTTCATCAGCTAGATCATTTCCCTGATTCAGGGGTGGGAAATGTACAGTTTTAGTAAAGTATGCTGTGATTTTTGTCGCTGTATTTTCCAATACAGAAGCTTTGTCTTAAAGACACCTGCATTTGTGTTCTGAATGAAGGCATTATGACATCTTGAGAGCACAGTGTTACCAAGGGATTTCCTGAAGTTTGCTCCCCCGGTAAACACTGTGCGGCATAAGGCCAGTTGCAATGTTAAGGTTTTTAACGGGTACTCCTATCAAAAGGGAGCTGCTTTGCTCCTTAAAGTAGGGATCATTGTTCAGAGTTTGTCATGAGCGGATTTGACACTCAGGTGTTATATGAAAAATGGGATCAAACACACCCCTTATTTGGCTTGCGCTTTTCAGCCATGCCGACGACCATTTATCTTTTAGGAACCAACAACCTCCAAATCGTCATGTGGTTTGCTTCAAAACCATCACCAAGCACCCGTTCTGCGGTTTATGCGATAAACCATAGTGCAGTCAGCACTCTGCTACCTCGCATCTGCACTCTGCCGCGCTCAGTTCTGCTAGGAGATTTTATCCAGGAAACTCCTCCTCTTCCGGGCAGATAGAGAAGGCAGACTGGTAACACTCTCACAACGGAAACAGTATCCACAAATCCTGCAGACTATCTGCACTCTGCTGGGTCAAATTATTAACCATTTCAAGCCCCCCCCCCCCAAAAATAGGGAATATGGGACATGGACATTTTGACTATCTTTGTTTTGATAGGGTTTATCACGAATTCATTTTCAGTAAAGTAAATAAGTATTCAAGGATAGCATTGCATGTTGTAAACCAATGGGACTGCAATCATAAAAAGACCAAGTCGTCAGCATACACCAACCATTTGATCACTTGGTTGCCTAATTTCAGGGGGAAAATATATTATAATTGGGTTTGTACACACACACACACACACACACACACACACACACACACAAGATCACCCGAGACGTAGGACAAGCCTGCACTTCACAGGTTTTATTTAACGTACTAGGATTGAATTTCATCCTTTAGTTGCTAAAGTGAATACCATTAAATGAGGTAACAACACCCGTTATTACAGTGATTAAAAGCGGGAGGAAATAAAAATGTGGTACTTTACGGAAACAAACAAAATAATAGCATTAGCCGAGTCACAGGGAGTTATTCGTCAAAGGGTATATTGACGAAGGTTCATTTTTCTCATTGTGGCTTCTAAAGACTGGGCTCCAGGTTAGGAACTCAGGTGGCCTGCACCTCTGCATGGGTCGACATTTTTTTTTTAGATTACCTGCGACCACAAACCTGCACATCACTGTTTGGTTACATGCGGGTACAGGTACAAAAGGAATGGCTCGCCCAAATGATTAAAGTGAAAAGTAACTGGGGGGGAGGGGGGCATGTTAGCAGTTTAATGTGCTGGCTGTTGCCCCAGGAATATCTGGGCACTGGTGTTGTGGGGGGGGGGTTCGAGGATGGGAGCGAGAGCATTGCAACAGCAGAGACAGAGGCAATAATATCCCCTAGGGGTGTTTCAATATACAGCTACACACCCTAACAATGCACATATGTAATGTGAATGTACCATCCCAATCTAATCCAACTGTGTGTGTATAGTGCTTGGATGATTCTCTATTGCTGTTTAGTCCCACATTTGATGAAATTGCACAGCAATGCTGTGAGCACCTCAGCACTTCATGGCAATCATGTCTTTTCCCCTGGTCCTATAGAGGATTTGCTTTCACCAATCTACAGCGACAACTCCTCCTCTACAGTTGGTTTCCAATACGTTGGTTTTATACATTTCTCCAACAGCGGGCAGAGTGAAGTTGTTGGGAAAACGTTGCTGTAGCCAAGGGCCTACCTAGTAGGAGAGCACGCATGAGCATAGTTTTAGAAGGAAACGTGGCGTCTGCCTCCCTCATCTTTGGTGGAACGTATGATTGCCCAATGCCTTTATTCAGCAGTTATGAACTTTTCAAAATGTGCATGGAACTAGCCAACCCTTCCACAGTATCCTCCTCCCCCATTCACCCTCAGGCCCTCTGCAACACAATTGCCACTCTCCTCACCACCAAAAAACCGGACATCCTGAACAGACACTCCCCCAACGCATCCCTCACCCCCTTGGCCACTCAGCCTCCTCTTTCACCCTTGTCTCACCTGATGAAGTCACTAAATTTGTTCGCTCCATGAAGGTCTTTTCCAAACAGGTTTCCCTTGCTCCTCCAGAACCACCAAGGACTGCATTGGCTATCTTGACCCTGCACTCCCCGATCTCTGTAACCACTCCTTTGCTACTGGTTCACTCAAATGTGCACCCCCTCCTTAAAAACCATCAGCAGACCCTACCTATCCAGCCACCTACTGCCTTATCTCCATCACCCACTTCTGGGTAAACTGCTGGAGAAGTTAGCCCTGACCCAACTCAACTCTCACACTGAACTAGTTGGTGTTCTACATGACCATCAATCTGGATTCCGAGCATCCAGAGGCACGGAAACTGCTCTTCTGAACACCTGTGAAGAACTGCTCGCATCCCAACTCCCCAGCTGTCCTCATCCTTTATCTCCCTTCTGCATTGGACACGGTCAACCACTCCATCCTCATACAAATGCTCCCCCGACACCCTTGGTATCACGAAGCAGGCGCTGGACTGGCTGACCTCCTTCCTTACAGATTGCTCCTCTCAAGTCATCCTGGGCACTTTCTCTACTTCCTTCTCCACCTGTGGCGTCCTCCAAGGCTCTATCCTCTCACCTTGGCTCTTTAATATCTATCTCGCTCAGCTGGCACTCATCTCCACCTTCTCCCCCAACTTCCAGCGTTATGCTGACGAGACAACTCTTCAAACTTTCTGCTGACCCTCTAGCACCTTCCATCATCCCGGATTGCCTTTCTGCCATCCATGCCTGGTGCACTTCCAATGATCTCTGCTTCAATGCCAGCAAAACGGAGATCCTTCCATGGGACCCCTGCCCCGACTTCTTCCCTTCACGCGTGCCTTCCTCCATGGGCATCTCCCCCCCCCCCCCCCCCGCTCCCTCTTCTGAAGACAGAAACCTTGGAGTCATCTTCGACTCCCCTTTCCTTCCTCCCTCACTCAGGACATTGCCAAGAAGTCCCACTTTCAGCTCTTTCTTCTCAAAGGAATTCTACCTATTCTCACCTTCCCCCAGAAGCTCAATGTTATCCAAGCCCTGGTTCTCTCTAGGCTTGATGATTGCAATAGCCCCCTCCAGAATCTCCCTTCTTCCACTCTATGACCGATCCAGCTAATCCAGAATAGGGCAGCAAGACTTATCCTTGGGCTCAAGCCCAGGGACCGCATCTCTGCTGCCCTAGAAAGTCTTCACTGGTTCCAGATTGCTTCACGGATTCTGTTAAAATCCCTCTATATCATCCACAAGGCTGTCTGGGGCCAGGGACCACACTATGTGCAACTCTCTTGCTAAATATTCTCCCCCTAGACGCATGCACAACTCTGGCACCAACTCTTTGTGTAAAGTGTTTCGCTAAACAGAGGGCAGGAAGTCGTTGGATTTCCTCTGCTGGCTCCCTTCTTTGGAACAGCCTCCCCCTCCCTCTTCGTCTTGAGCAGGACTTTCTTAAATTTTGGAATCTCGAGACTGTCCTCTTTACGCCCTCCCACCAACTCTCCTCTGCTATGATTGGTGTGAAGGGCCCTTATGCATCATCTGAGCCCTGACCTCCCACACTGAATCACCCCCAGCTTCGGTCTTTCAGCAGCACTTGCCTCAGCTCACCCTCCTCCCTAGAGGCTCACACTTACCCTTCATTGCACTTCACCCATTGCTCACCCATGAGCACCACTGCACCCATTCCACTCTCCCTCCCTTTTGCACTTGCACGTTCTGAACACTCAAAGGCATAGTATGTTCGCCACCCAACCACTGTATTTAATATTTCCTTATGTATTTAATTGTATTCATTGTTTCACATCCCCTTGTCCCCTCCCTGCTGCCCTCGGAGCACTTTGAAACAGTATTTACTTCCTGTATAAACGCTTAACAAGCAAACTAATACCATTAGCAATTTGAAAAGGGAATCATTAAACTTTTACATAACGTCTAACACCACATCCTTCCATGACCCTTGTAAGTCTGTATGGCTCCTTTACACCATAGGATAGCCCGGTAAAGTATATGCGGCAAAACTGTGAAAGATTACACAGGTGACAAGTATGAGAGAAAACCCAAAAGGGCTCTTTAGAATTAGCGGTGGAAAAGCTAAAAGGGTTTTCCTCCCACTGTGTTTTGGAGGGGAGAAGGGTAATCTCCACCCATAGTTGGTGCTTTCAACATTGATTCATCGCTTAACGAGGTATGCGTGAAGAAAGCATCCCAGGGACGTGCTGCATCAGCAGCTGCTTTTTTAAAAATGTTCATGGATTGCCTGGTGCCGTTTACTTACTGGCTGTGACACAGAAAAAAGTTAAGTAGTCATGCATGCAAGAGAACGTTTTAGCTGCCAATATCAACAGAAGCGAAACATTTTTTTTTTTGCTAGAACACTTGTAACTGCATTTTGATTAATTGTTAAGCATTAATTGTACATGTCAGCATATGGAGCCCCACAATCCAAACTAAATTAAAAGTTCAATAAATAAACTATCGGCAAGGTGGCTTTGTGGCCATTATTTTCCCTCATCTGTGATGCAGTCGTGTATCGACCGCTGAGGCAGCTTGCAGAGCAGAAAACCAGTGACTTCTTGGAGCCTCAGTGTCTTTTCACCCCAGCTACTGCCTGGTCAGTAGGTCCCTGTGGTTGGGAGAACAAGTCCCGATACACATTCCATGCCGTCCTGGGCGGCACAGTTTTCACATTTTGTTTCTAGATAATGGCTGCAGCCACACCCATATCATGTTGGGCCATTGTTGAGGGGACTAGCTCACCTTCCGGGCCACCATGAGCAGAACCGAATGTACAGGACACAAGGCACCATAAAAACTGCCTTTCCTTTCAATTACTGATGTAAAACATGCCGGTAGTTATTAGAGCCTCTCTTAGGCCCGAGTGTTTAGTCAATTGGCAAAACGAGAAATGTTCAAGATGCTTTTCAAATGCGATTGGTGCATTTTGAAAATAATCGCTGTAAACGTATTTTTTTTGTCCATGAATACCAATGTTAAAATATTAGTACCATGTAAAACTTGGAAAGGTTATGGTCAACCGCTAACATTACAGCATAGCAAAGAATTCCAGATTTACAGCTTAACCAAAGTGTGTGATATGGGGCAAATGATTGAATAGCATTGAATTAATTGAAATGGGTCGTAGAAGAGATTATGTTCATACTAATCAGGAATAAAACTCACAATGATGTAGATTTAAAGATTTAAGGGACACATACGTGTGCTCCTCTGTCTGTGGCTCTTGGCACTGTCACCTAGAATTATGTCACTCTTGCACTTGATCTCCCTCTGTCCCATAACACTACATTTTGTAGATACATAGTCTCACCAGCTAGTCAGCAGAAGGGCTATGGCACATTAATTTCCTCCCCTGTTGCTGCCAATCAAAGAGGTTTCTTTAGCCTTTCAGAATAATACCCCACTGGTGAAACACGTTCATATGTCCTGTTATGTTACTTAGTCTTGAATCACACACCTACTGCAGTTTTCACAAGTTCTTTGAGCTTCATGATCTTCAAGAGGAGTGGTTAATGGGACTTGCATAGAAACAGGGGGAATCGGGCAAATGTGCTGTGTTTCAATGTTGATTTGTGGAGTTCTGAAAAGATGGGGAGTTCTATTGCGAGTTGTCTGGAACAGTGATTAATGTATGCTCCATGATGCTTATGTAATGGTTTCTGTGGTTGCCTGTGGTGTCTCGAAGAGTGGTGTTTAAAGAGTGCAGAGAGATGTTCTGATTACTTACCGGTAATCTTCATTACTCCTAGTCCTACTCTTCCTCGTCACAGTACTTACCTCATGAGGCACCCGCCTCCGACACAGGACCTTCTTCTATTTCTTCTTATTTCTATAACTCCTCCCCCACACCCACGTCACTTAGTTTCATATTACCAAGCCGTAGCATGGGACCTTCCCCGCAGGGAGGGTGAGGAGGGTCGTCAGTACTGTGACGAGGAAGAGTAGGACTAGGAGTAATGAAGATTACCGGTAAGTAATCAGAACATTACCTCCACGTCCACTCTTCCTCGTCCCAGTACTTACCTCATGAGGTATACCAAAGCAACAAACGGGGAAAAAGGTCCCAATGAGACAAGAGTCAAAACAGTGCAGAAACACACACCTTTAATAACTCCAATATTACATCCCCACAGACAAAACTCCAACCCCGAAGGAACCAACCCCCGAGTGGGAGACATTCAACCTATAGTGGTTGATGAAGGTGCTCTGATCAGCCCAAGTGGCAGCTCTACATATCTCCTGTAGAGAAACCCCCCTAGCATCGGCCCATGAGGCCGCCAAACCTCTGGTGGACCGCCCCTGAACGTGCGCAGGCACAGGCAGGCCCGAAGCCACATAGGCCATGGAGACCACAAGACGGATCCATCGGCTAATGGACACTACAGATGCCTTACGCCCAGCCCCAGCCGGGCCAAAAGTAATCAGAAGACTGTCAGAGCGGCGGAAAGGGGCAGTTCTAGCCAAGTACTCCAACACCGCCCGCCGCACATCAATGCTATGCCAAGCCACTTCTTCTGGCGTTTGCGGATTTTGAAAAAAGGCAGGGAGAACCAGATCCTGAGAGGTGTGAAAACGAGAAACAACTTTAGGGAGAAACTTCGGATCACACCTCAGCACCACCGAGTCTGGCAGAACCCTCAAGAAAGGGGGGTGACATAACAGAGCCCCAATCTCCCCAAGCCTACGGGCAGAAGTTATGGCAATCAGAAAAGCAGTCTTCAGCGTCAGATGTTTCATATCAATTTCGGAAATGGGCTCAAAAGGAGGCCCTTGAAGAAACTTTAAGACAAGAGGGAGATCCCAAGGAGGAAGCCCCTTATAAGTACAAGGACGGGAAGAAGAAAAACCCCTGAGCAACTTCCCCACCAACACCTCCCCATCCAAGTGCCCATCAGAGTCCCCCAAAAGGAATTTTATGGAGGCCCACTGAGAGCGAAGCGTGGAAACCGCCAGGCCCTTGTCAAACCCATCCCGGAGGAATTGAAGGATAGCAGGGAGGCCAGAACGCAGGGGTGGAATCCCAGACCGCCCACACCAGTCCCGGAAATGGCTCCAATGTCTGCCGTAAGCCTTCAGAGTGGAAGGTCTAAGAGCATTCATTATGGAATCCACCACAGGACCAGAAAACCCCTGAGATATCAGCCTAGCCCGTGCAATATCCACACTGCCCATTGTATCTGGCGGACCCCCAACCGTAGCTCCCCCAGAAGGGGACAAGGCCACTTCGGAACCAGCCAAGGCTCCTGGCACCGAAGCTCCAACAGAGAGGGGAACCAACTCCGGCGGGGCCAGTACGGAGCGAACAACAATACAGTCACCCTGGATATTCTGATGCGCTGAACCACCCGAGGCAGAAGAGGAATAGGTGGAAAAGCATAAAGGAGACCCTGAGGCCACTGCACAGAGAGGGCGTCCACCCCCCACGCACCCTCTGTCTGAGAACGAGAGCAGAAGAGGGGAACTTTTGCTGAGGCTGGAGACGCAAACAGGTCCAGAATAGGGGTCCCGAACCTGACACAGATCTCTGCAAAAACCTGGGTCGAGAGGACCAGTTCCACCGAGGAGGGAAACCGGCGGCTGAGTAGATCCGCCCGAACATTGTCCACCCCCCTGATATGTGAAGCCACCAGGGACACCAGATGTGATTCCCCCCAAGCACCTATCTGAGCTGCCAGGGCATTCAAGGAGCGGCCGGAACCCCCTTGGCGGTTGACGTAAGCCAAAGCCGTCGTATTGTCCGTCCGGACCAAAACTGCCCGGCCCATCAGCAACCTCCTGAAGTACACCAGAGCCCGGAGAATGGCACACAACTCTCGCCAATTGGATGTCCGATGGCTCTCTTCCGGATCCCACAACCCCTGAGCAGAGAGAACTCCCAACGTAGCTCCCCAGCCCCTTCCACTGGCGTCGGTAGTAAGTGTGGTCACCGGAGGAATGATCAGGGACACCCCAGCCCGTAGTTTCGGAACCCTCAACCACCACTGCAGGGAGACCCGCAGCGCCAGAGACACCGGAATCAAAGCCTCGAAAGCTTGAGATGAAGGGAGCCAGTGGGAGAGAAGGTAGGACACCAGGGGGCGTAGATGAAGACGGGCCCAGGGAACTAGAAACACGCAAGAAGCCATGTGCCCCTGCAATTTCAGCAATAGGCGGGCCGGGACATACTGCCTCCCGAGAACCCTGCCCAGAACAGTCAGCAAGCGACGGACCCTCTCCAGGGACAGGAACACCTTCCCCATCCTGGTGCAAACCTGTGCACCAATGAAAACTAGATCCTGAGAAGCCTCCAGTTGGGATTTCTGCCAGTTGACCAGGAAACCCCAGTCCTGTAATGCCTGGCAGACCAATCGGAGATGAGAAATGACAGTCTGCCGGCAGGACGCTTTGACCAACCAATCGTCCAGGTAGGGAAATATCTGAATGCCCCGCAGATGTAAGTGCGCCACCAGGGGAGCCACCAGCTTGGTGAAAACTCTGGGGGCAGATCGCAGTCCGAACGGGAGCACCCTGAACTGAAAATGTCGGGATCCCACTGCAAAGCGGAAGAACTGCATGTGCCAGGGACGGAGAGCCACATGGTAATAAGCGTCCTGGAGATCCAGAGATGTCATCCAATCCCCCTTTATTAACATCGGAAGAATGTTCTGTAAAGTCTCCATCTTGAAGTGTTCCTTTTGGACGAAGCAGTTCAGGGCTTTGAGGTCCAGAATTAGACGGTACTTCCCCGAAGGTTTGGGGACCAGGAACACCCGTGAGTAGAACCCCTGACCCTGCACAGGGAGAGGAACGGGCATGATGGCCGCCTTCAACATTAATTCGGAGAGCGCGGCGTCCATGGCCAACCTCTTCAGCCGAGACCTGGGAACCACAGTCCGAACCATGCAATGCTGGATAGGAGGAGACAGGAAATGCACTCGATACCCCCATTGTACTGTGTCCAGAACCCATGAGTCGGAACACCACCTTTCCCATACTGGAAAAAACTGCCGGAGCCGCCCGCCCACCGGCAATTCCAAACCGTCAGGACTTAGGTGCCGGGCCAGGACGTGAAGAGCGTGGAGGACCCCGACCCCCCCTAGCCCTCCGAAAAGAATGTGATGAGGAGCCAGGAAAAGACCTGCTGGTCACTGGACCAGCCCCAGAGGAAGATTTCTTGGCCGTTGAAGGAGGCTTGCGTCGAAGCTTGTCAGCATGTTTGTCCGCCCTAAAAACATTGTGCACCTTATCCTCAAGGCAATCACCAAAAAGCCTGGACCCAGTGAAAGGAAGTTTCAGGGCAGCCGCCTTCTGAGACCCATCAGTCTTCCAGTCCCTTAGGTGCAAATGCCTCCGGGCAGATATACCAGCCCCCATGGCCATGGCTGAACCACGCACCCCATCAAAAGCCAGATCAGCCAAAAACTCAACCTGTCTCTGCATGTCTGTAAGCAAAGGGGCACAATCAGAGCCTTCATTTACAGCCTTTTTCAACTCCCTGAAACCATTCAACACTGTTTCAGCTGTGTAGGAACCATAGATATTTGCTCGAAGGGCCAGATGCGCCCCAGCATGAACCTTCTTAAGGCCGGAATTAACTCGGCGGTCCACTGGATCCCGGACGGCCGCCTCCTCGGCCGACATAGAGGAGCGACCCACCAGGCTGGCGAGGATAACGTCGACCTCAACTGGATCAGACAGCAAAGTCTCGCCCTTCAAAGGGTAAAGTTTGGACATGAAGCGGGGCATTGCAATCTTCTCCGGGTCATGCCATTCCCGGAGGATTTTTTCCCGGATATCGGAAACCAAAGGCAACCCCTTCCTAGGTGTATGCCTATACTGGCGAATAGAAGGGTCGGCCGCCTCCACCGGCACCAGGGGCTCTGAAAATCCCATGCAATCTCCAACTTGAGCCAGCACCTCCTCCACTCCCTCTCTGTCCAGATACTTCCCTTCAGCATCAGCCAAAGAGGAACAAGAAGAGGCCGAAGACTCAGCGCCAGAAGAAGAGGAGGATGAGGAAGACAGACGCCTGCGCTTGTGTCCATGAGCGTGTGTGCGACTCCCTCTACGATGCTTAAGCAGCTTCTTCAAATCCTTTCTGGTCAGGGAAAAACGCTTAGCCTTCTTCTTTCTCTTTCTGTGTATATCAGGAGAAGAGGAAGACGAAGAAGAAGAAGACAGGACCAGATGCCTGCTCTTTGCAGAATGTTTTCCCATGTTGAGTAAGCCCAAAAACAGTGACCAAGGAAGCCTGCTTCACCAAAGACCCCTGCACACTGAACCAAGGCTCCACATACAAACAATTGCTAACGTGCCTCTCCCACATTCAAATAGAGGCCAGAAAGAACAATAACCAATAGGAACAACATCAATTAATTCCTATGGCAACATGCCTGCAGCATCAGAGGAGGAGCCCACCCTCCTCCGGAGCACGTGGCTCAAACAAGAAAAAGGAGCCGCCAATCCGTGCACAGCCGCCCATGCAGCATGGGCATGCAACAGGAAAAACATGCCCCCCTTCTCCTTACCTGAACCCGGGTCCGTTCTCCCAGAACCCGGGCCACGAAGCCCTGCGCTGGCCAAAGCCCAGCAGAAACCAGGCAAGGCAGCCTGACTCAACCGGGTCCCAAGCCCCGCAGGGAACCCAGGAGTCTTGCCACACCTGAAGGAGCCGAAGGCCCCGCCACACAGCCCCACCAGGGGGCCAGCATTCGGAGCTCCCCAGCGCCCCGCGCCGGGAAGAAAAAACAAGCCCAACCTGCCGGAGGCAGGAAAAATTAAACTATGTGACGTGGGTGTGGGGGAGGAGTTATAGAAATAAGAAGAAATAGAAGAAGGTCCTGTGTCGGAGGCGGGTGCCTCATGAGGTAAGTACTGGGACGAGGAAGAGTGGACGTGGAGGTAATGCATTTCTCCATCTGTGCTTAGTGTGATGTATAGGGAAGTTTAATGTAGAAGCATGTCTTCAGGTGATGTATTGGAGTTGGTTGATGAGATGTGTTGCCTATTAAAGTGGAAGGGATAAGTTATTCCCCAACAAACCACCCAATACCTATGGACAAAAGTTTTCACTTGGAAACATAAGTTTGCCACAATTAGTTTATATTCATGAAAATCAGTTCTCCAACTGTAATGCCATATTATATAACGTTCAGCTAAGTGATGCTACTTCAGGTGACACTATGCCAAGGAACAGATTCAGGGACCAGTTTAAATTAATTTCCCCTAGGACTTCCCTTCCGACTGACACCTCAAAGACACCCCAACTGTAGTGTCCCTCAGTCTTGCATTGGATTATGGTAAAATGCAAATGCCATGGGCCATAGTCCAGCAATAGACAGACACTTTTGAAGCATTAGTCTACTACCGCACCCGAACTCTGTGTCGTGTCCCCGGCACTAGACATAGCCAACAACGCAAGGGTAGCCCCTTTCCTCTCAAAATTCTCAGCTCTCCTTAAGTGTTACAAATGATTATTAGTGCACGATGACTACCTTAGTCACACGATGACTACAAGTAGGTTGGTCCATCACAAAGGCTCTTCTTGGGGGCATTAAGACGTATTGGACAATTTAATGCGATATCAAGTTTTCTATTATTTGTGAAATAATTCACCATTCCTGGCTTTCAGACTCATTACAAAGAAAAAAGGTAGGTTTAAAAAAAGATTTGCACGTGCGTTTGTGTGAATGGTGTTTGTGTATGGATGTGCGTGCCTGGGTCAAAGGCTCTGTTTCTGGGCACTGCAAGTCACATGCTGAAGGACTGGGGTCAGCGTGGGCATATTTGACAACAAACTGCAGTATTTTATTCGGGCAGTAGCAGCAAGTAAGGTGGGCAGCGAAGGTATATATTGTTGAGCCAAGCCCCTTTTTCTGGGCGCTAGCAGCATGATAATGGGCCTGATTGTCAGATAGAATTGTGAATACTAGCATGCCTAGACTTGGATAGAATTGTGAATATTAGCATGTCCAGACTTGGATAGAATCTGTGAAGATTAGCATCTAAGCCCACACTTGGATAGAATTGAGAACATTGGCCTGCGGACTTTGAATGTTAGCATGCCCGCACCCAGGCGAAACATGAATGTTAGCATGGCCACACTTCGATAGAATTGTGAATACTAGCCTGCGTCACATCTAGATAGAACTTTGAATATAAGCATGTTCAGACATAAATAGAATCGCGATTACTAGCATTTCCAGACTTGCATAGAACTGTGAATGTTAGCATGCTAAAAGGTCAGGTAACCCAATAACCAATATAAGCTCAAACTCTCCATACTTATCTCACTCAAAAACTCACACAACCATCTCTCGCACAACAAGCCGCACGCACTCACAACACTGCAACACCACATAAGCCGGAGCAACAGCACACGCGGACTGACACCGATCCAATACCCACACCAAAGCTCAGTATCTGGTGTATACCGAGCTGAAGCTGCCAACAGAACACCACTCCTCTCACTATCCTACTCCCTCTTCACCTTACTAACCCTCCCACCTTATCATTTACAGATTTGCCAGAGAGCCTGGGGACCAATTCCGTTGGCGACGGTGCGCGGTACAAATACCTTTAACATTTAACAATGGCACAAAAAAACGCTCTGTGAATCATGCCCAATGTGTTTTACAAGGGAAATATGGTCATGTATTGTGGAGACTTAACTTCAACTGGCACAAAAGGCATGCAAGGAGAACAGACACGGTTGTGGGAGAAATTCCATTAAAGTGGGGCAATGAGGGGGGTGGCCACCAAGGGGCACGCGGACGAGATCCTCTCCTGCTTGAGCTCCCGTCCCGAAAAACAGAATGAGCCCCCGTTTTTGACCCCCGCTGGGGTGGAAACTCGAGACGAAGGTCTGTGAATGTACTCGCCACGTACGGAAGAAATCCCGGGTGAAAACAGCCCCGGCTTCCACCAAATATTGTCGTGAAACTGTGAAGGTGAAAACGAAACTAGAATCGGCCTCGACTCTGCCCGGAACTCTTGGCCTGCTGGGAGCAACACCCAGTGGAGCGCACGCTGGAGGCTGGGCCCCACGTCCACACAACACCACTTCTGGATGGGTGGACCCGGCAGAGCAGACGGCAGACCGCAATAGTGGAGAAAAGAGCAGGGAGAACTTTAGAAGCGGTCTGACACCGGGCGCCCCAAGAGGAAAACGGATGCACGGGCCCCGTGATTCTTCTTCCGCTGAAACAAACCTTCGCGGCGGGATTAAATCGCCTCCCCCAGACGAACCAAGCGCCGCCGGGCTGGGGTGCGGCCTGGGACGCACGCGGCGAGGTGCTCGCGCTTCCCGCGGGCCAAGGGAAGTAAGTGTCTGCCCTCGCCCCCCCCCTCCGTTCACCCGCCAGAGGACAAGGTCCTTACCCAGACGGTAATAACGGACGCATCTACAGAGGGAAAGGCCCCCGGAGACAATACAGTCTGTCTTGTGATGGAAAGAAAAAGCATGAAATAAGTGACCTTGGGGCGTGTGCCTCCTCTGTGCTAACAGGCATTCCAGCAGCGGCACTGTCCGACACGTTGAAACTACGACATCAGGCGCATGAACGCCCGACAAACTTGCCATATACGCATAGGGTTCGATACCCTGAATCGACCACATCGCCAATCACACATACAGAAACCGCTGCCACAAAAGGAGACATAGCAGATTTACTGGTGGAAATAAGGAACATGGGAGCCAATATAGGAGGAAAGATTGATATTTACACAGCGCCTTGACAACATAGAGGATAGGGTTGAAGGTGTCGAAAACAACCAGGCCTCAAGCGACGCCTTGGAAACACAGCTGGCCCACAGAATAACTGAGCTAGAACAAAGAGCAGGAGTTTAGACTTAAGATGGACGATTTGGATAAACGTGAAAGGAGAAACAACCTACGTTTTTTTGGTTTTCCCGAGAAAGAAGGGGAAACAGAAGTGGACCTGAAAACAACCCTTAACGACATCAACAAGCTCCTGGTTGCCGACGACAACATTGATGAACCCAAGACGGAGCGCATTCATAGAGCGGGAGGCCCACCTGGAGGCCTGAGATCAGCTCTGGCAAGATTTCACCGTTATCAGGATAGGATGAAAGTGTTGGAAAAGGCGAGGAGCACCATCTCCCTAAATGGATCCCAAATAACGATATACCAGGACCTCTCCTCCCTGACCTTGGCCCTGAGGAAAATGTGTAAACCAGTCACGACATGGCTTAAATCTTGTGACACAGGCTACAGATGGGGATACCCCTTTTCTCTTTCTTTCGAACACGAAGGCACAAGGATCAGGTTGAGCTCTGAGCAACAAATCAAAGCTTGCATATATGACTTACTAGGCCCGCAGGGTCGGGAGGAATCCTGTGACCATGCCCCCAAGGATGGGAGGGAATGGCAAATACATGGCCCGAAGAGGAAGAAGGTGAAAGGCTCGAGGAAATATCGCAGGGGAATCGGCTCCCAAGAAGGGGGCAGCTGATCCTCGACAAGTATGTTACCCTTTGCCTGAATTGACATTTGATAAGGGGAAAACATGGGTGTCTATTGGGGTAACGCGATTGAGACCTCCACTTATCTTGCAGAAATGTGCTTGCTCTGGGGGGGGAGGTTACCGGGGGCTCATTAGTTATTTGGATGCTCATTTTACAAGGGGACCGTGAGGTAAAGATCTCCACTGGTGGTTCGGTTCCGGGCTAGTGCGTTTATCTAAGCTCGATCAGACTCCACCGAACTCAGGAAGAAGGAAGGGAGGGAGGGGGGTGGGGAAGACGGACAAAAGGCACGTGTCAAATCAAGGGGATATTCAAGAACTATGAACAGTACAATGGTTATGTGGTTGTTTAAACACAGAGGAAGCGGGTTGAAATGGTCAGAGTATGTATGGTCTCAGATTCCGGTTACAATGACCGCTGAACCATATAGCAGGGGTGCCATAAGGGTGGGAACGCTGAACGTCAAAGGTCTTAATTCACGAGATCACTTGTCTTTAGAGAGTTTCGCAGATCAATTATCGATATCCTTTTATTGCAGGAGACTAAATATATGAAGGGTGAGGAGAGGGCGGTCCTCGGGAGGCGAGTCGGGATTGAATTCTGGGGCTCTGGACCATTAAAGAGGGGGGGAGTGGGAATAATCATTAAGAAGGGGATAGACTTCAAGAGCACAAAGGTTTGGTCAGACGCAGAAGGCCGAGCCTTGCTCGTTTCAGGGACCATTGGGAATGTGTCCACTACGATCGCCACGATTTACTTCCCCAACGTAGGGCAGGTTAGATTCCTCTCCAAAACAATCCCTAAAATCATGCTAGAGTCAACGGGTCATATCATCCTTGGAGGAGATTTTAATATATGGGCAGATCCCATGTTAGATTGGAAACCCGGTAACCCAGAAACATGTGATAAACTCGGAGGAGACCACGCTCAATTCAGGGTGATGATGCAACTGTATGGTTTGACTGATGTGTGGAGACGAATGCACCCCACGACGAGAGCTTACACCTTTTTTTCAGCCCCTCGCAATAGACTTACCCGCATTGACCACCTCTACCTCTCAAGAGATCTATGTGATACGACCTCACACACAGAAATCACACCGATCACATGGTCTGACCATGACATGGTGACCGCCAATATAATATGGGAATCCCTACCAGTTAGGGGTGGAAAATGGAGATGCAACGAGACCCTATGGAGAGATCCTGTTCTTAAGTCGGAGATGGAAACTGAAATTGCTGATTACTTTTGACTGAACGATACCGGGGAGGTCTCTACACAAGGGGTCTGGGATGCGGGCAAGGTGACCTAGAGGGGGGTCCTGATGAGAGAGGGAGTCAATAAAAAGAGAACCCTGATTGAAAATAGACTCCGCAGAGAAATCGCCCAACTAGATAACGAAGCAAAGGAAGGGGACGTAATGGACCATGAAAGTCAGTGAAGCAAGGAAAAAAAAAAGGGAGGAGCTCCATCTCCTAGAACACGACCAAATAGTTTGCAAACTTCTTTTCCTAAGACAAAAATTTTATGAGAAAGGAGACAAAGCAGATGCGTTGTTGGCGGCCAGGCTACGAGCACAGCAGGCAGAATGCAGAGTACATGAAATAGTTGATGGAGGACCCAACACAGTTATAAGTAGGACCACCATCCCCGAAGCCTTTGCAGATGAAGCCCTATGTACCCCAGAGACAGAATCGGACCCGTCTAGCATTCGTTCCTATTTAGCTGATATCGATATGCCCAAACTGACATACATTGACTCCGAGACCCTGGACGCCCCCATAACTGAGGAGGAAATTCAGGAGGCCATCAAACGACTAACACTAGGTAAATCCCCAGGCGAAGATGGGTATACTGCAGGTTTTTACAAGACATTTGCCTCACAGCTCACACCCTTTCTAGTGAAACTATTTAAATTAGATCCTGGAGACGGGGAAACCTCAGGATTCATTTGTCAAAGCACTTGTAACTGTCATCCCAAAAGAAGGAAGAGATCCCAAAAAATGCGGATCATATCGTCCTATCTCCCTACTCAACTCAGATGCAAAGATATCCACAAGGGTCTTGGCAGCTAGAATTGAAACATACATGCCCCGCCTCATCCACCCTGACCAGGTGGGCTTTATACTGGGTCGCAGACACAAATGCGCAAGACCCTGCGCTTGGTACATGCCTCCCACAACCTGAACACCGATCCCTCACTATTTTCCATCGATGCGGAAAAAGCATTTGATAGGGTAGATTGGGACTTTCTAATGGGAGTCCTTCGACAAATTGGGATGGGCCCCAAGCTCAGAAAGGGAATCCAGGCGGTCTGTTCGATGCATACAGCTTTGGTACTTGTAAATGGGGTATATTCTAGGTGGTTCCAATTGAAGCGGGGTACCCGACAGGGATGCCCACTGTCTGCCATCTTTTTTGCTTTATCGCTTGAACCATTACCACACAAGATGAGAACGGACACCAGTATAGAAGGGATGCACCTGGGACTCTCAGAGTACAAATTGACATTGTATGCCGACAACATACTCCTGCATGTGATTAATCCTGAAAGATCTATTCCCCGAGCTATATCCCTCCTTGAAGAATATGGTCAGTTATCAGGGTTCAAGGTCAATCGGTCCAAATCTATATTGTTCCCCCTCCATGGGGCGGCAGAGGTAAACGAAACAAAATATTCCTCCCTTGGACTGACGCTTCAGCATGACACCATGCGATATTTAGGAATTCGAATTACGAAACAAATAGACAATCTTTATGAAGCGAACTTTCCACAGCTTCTTGCCAAATTCAATGCGGATCTGGCCAGGTGGGACAAATTGACAATCTCGTGCCTTGGCCGGCTTAACGCCATTAAAATGACTTGTCTCCCAAGGTTTCTCTACCCCTTTCAGATGCTTCCCATTAAAATACCGGAGAAATACTTCACCGAGGTTAAAAAAGCGGCCCTGAAATTCCTGTGGCGTGGGAAAAAAGCCAGGAACGCCTACAACACATTAACGTTGCCCAAAGATGAAGGAGGGGTAGGCCTCCCAGGCCTCAAGTAGTATTATGTTGCTGCCCAATTATGGGTGCCCGTCCCTCACTTACGTAACCAAAAAGAACCACAGTGGATAGCAATGGACAACCACTACTTAGACCCAGCAACACTCTCGGAGTGGCTATGGGCCCCACGAAAGAGAGTGTTGAGGACGACGAAGGAGCATCCGCTCTTTGCCACCATATGAGAAATATGGAGGGAGGGTCCAGAGATGAGAGAAATCACAACGTGGCCATCTCCACTGAGCCACCTATGGTTCCCGGGTATAAATAACCACATCCCCAATGTTGAAAGATTCCAGGCGGGGTATGAAGCAGGACTAGAAAGGGTGGGCCAGCTTCTCCGAAACGATTCCTTTATCACTCTCCCGGAGCCAACAGAGGCCCTAAATATAGGCGTGCTGTCCACTTTCCAATACGTACAGATCACAAGGGTCTTAACAAAGGCAGCATGGAAGGAAAAACGGAGTAGGGAGCTCACCCCCTTCGAAAAACTGTTGGACTCCAAGACTGACAGGAAGGGCCTGATTTCCGCCATGTACAAATTACTAGTGGAGGCGGGTAGAGGGAACACACAATCTCAGAGCACGTTGGGGAAATGACATGGGGTCGGAAATTGATGAAGACGTGTGGGATAAAATGTGCCGCATGGCAACACGCACTTCCATTTCGTGCCAATGTAAACTCCATTCCATCAAACTCTTGCACCGCTGGCAGTATGACCCTTATAAACTATCCAAAATGTATCAATCATCCTCCCCCTCTGTTGGCGTGAATGTGGACAAGTCGCAGACTATTGGCCCATGTGGTGGGGATGTCCTAAGATTAAGATCTATTGGGATGAGGTCTTGAGGTGGATTAGACAGGGATTCAAAGAACGGCGGACCCCCATCTTGTCCTGTTCTGTCTCGAGAAAATAGAGGACGAATGGCAGAGAGTCCAAGGCCTAGCTCCCCATCTGTTTCTCGCTGCTCGGGCATTACTTGCCACCAAATTGAAATCAATTACGGCCCCGGCCGAGAGTGAATGGATCAATGTTGCAATGAACATATGTACCATGGAGAAAATTACTGCATCACTCCACGGCAGGCCAACACAGTGTGAAGTCCTGTGGTCAGGTTTCCTAAGCAAACACACATCAAACAGACATCCAACCCCAAATGGAGATAGGGTTCACTGTCCATAGGGCCCGACTAGGTCCTTCTCCTCTTGGGTACTTTTCCCCCTCTATCCGCTATGAGACCGCCTCTACGCTACCTCTCAGGCATCAGTAGAACCATGACAAGACACCCTTCTTATGGAGAGTCCCTGAACACACCACATCGAAACAGTTTCAGCCTGCGACAACGAGCGCATGACCATGAAAACACAACTCCTTGGTAACATGTCGTCTTACTCTGTGAGGGGTGGCGGGAGGAGGGAAGGTGGAAAAGAATAAAGAGAACAAGAAAAATATGTTGGTTTTTTCCATTGTCATACCGTTGGACATATAGAAACGAAACTAAGCACTGTATATTGGAATTACTTCCACCTGTGTAACGAATATGGATGCATATGTAACTTTTTCTTTTTTCTCATTGAGAGAACTGTTACGTGTTAAAACTTAAAAACAAATTTAAAAAAAAAAAGTTGGGCAATGCATATTTCGGGGGGTGGGGGAGTCTGGTTTTATATTGGGTACTGACATCAACATCCTTTTTTTTTTTTAATGGTTGTTTGTGCTGTTGTTAATCTGGCATCAATTGGAGTTTTTTTTCTCAGAGAGTGGGGCATGGAAGCCCATTCAGATTATTGGCTGGGACCTGCTTCCTTCTTTGAACACACATTGTGAGAACACGTTCCTCCCACCCCAAAAGAGAGAACTTTTCATAGACTATCCCCATCTGCACCGGCATACCGAGCAGGGATAAGCTGTCCCCCACAGACTCCTTTGAGAGCCTGACCGGGACTTTTGTTAGTGGGACACCTCTCCCGTTCGGCACCTCAATGATGGCGCCCAACGAGAAAGGTGTCCCGCTGGCAGGACAATGTGTGCTGAGAAATTCCTGCTCAGCACGTGCATTTTCCTGTCACCAGGACACCTTACCCTTCAGAACAGAGAGTGTCCTACTGCAAGGAAAATGCCCCAAGGAGCCCCAGGCAGCAGAGGGGCTCTCACTTTGCTCTGTGTAAACAGAACATTAGAGTGTGAGCCATTCTGCACTGATGGGGGGGACTATTAACAGGTACTTTTGTCCCTTTAGAAATGTGCATGGAGGGAGTGATCATCAGTGAGAAGGGTGCATAATGCTGCAGGTTTTATGAAATATTGACTATGGCTTTACCCAAGGGGGATATGTTGGGCTCACATTCATCTGCATGTTGCTAGTAACTTTGCATGCAGGATGCAGAGAATAAAACTAAAGCCATCCTCGTATTACTCAACATATTTCTATGATGATGTATATAGTGTAGAGTTAATTATTTCTATAGGTAAGTATTATTTGAGCACATGAAAAGCAAAGGGAAACCTTAATGTTATGTTACTTTGCGTTTATATAGCGCCTTATGTACCATTGGTATGGTCTCAAGGCGCTGGTAGGTTGTACGCCCTCAGGAACCAAAGTTCAAGTCAGTCGAGAGAATAGAGCGAGTCAAAGGTGCGTGTGCACACCGGATATGTGTGCAGCTTTTGGGGCCTTTGTATGGTAGCTGCTTCTTAGCAGTAGGTGTGGTGGTTGGGAGATCAAGAGTATGTGTTTGTTCTGGCAGGTTTTTACCCAGACTGATTATGGCTGCGTCAGGCCTGAGGAGAACGCCTAGGCTG
This sequence comes from Ambystoma mexicanum, assembly GCF_040938575.1. Classification (NCBI taxonomy): domain Eukaryota; kingdom Metazoa; phylum Chordata; class Amphibia; order Caudata; family Ambystomatidae; genus Ambystoma; species Ambystoma mexicanum. The sequence continues at coordinate 529,564,963 of NC_090933.1, read as the reverse complement.
GAGGGTGTGCAACCAGCAGTGATTAGTTAGGGTTATGGGGAGTATGAGGCAGATGATGGTATGAGAACAGCTATATCGAATGGTGTCATAGTATCGCTGTGTTCTAGTTGAGTGGTGGTGTAAAGAAGAGAGTAAGCATGGAGATGTGATATGGTGGTTTCATGCAGTTCCATGCAATCCAATCTGTTTCATTTTATGCACTCCAACCATTTTACGCAATGCTCCTTTCATTAGTTTTACCCACGTTATCCTTTCTCCATGCCTCACCTTCCACATACGTCATCCTCACACGTTCCATCCACTTCACCCGTTCCACCCACTTCATCCGTTCTACCATTTCACTCGTTCTACACACGTTCATTCTTTCGATCGACATACTTCGCCCGTTCCTTCCATATATTTCACCCGATTCCATCCACATAATCAATATCTATATCAACTAAACCTTTGAAGATGTGCTCAGTTGCTTTTTGTCCACATCCCGGTTTCACCATTTTACCAAAGTGTGTGATCCTAGGCAGATCATTTAATCTGCAGCTCTTAAAGTGATTCACTTCAGAGCATATGTTAATATATCAAACTGTTATTTATAAAAAAAAACCTGACTATAGAGTTGCTCCACATAACAAAAGTGCAATTTAGGTATTTTGCACCACAAAGTTACTTGCCACTTGGCTTACTTATTCTGAAGTCACCATCCCCCCCACCCCCCCACCCCACTCTTGCAACACTGGACACTCCCCCACCCACCCTTGATACACCCCTGCTGTGACAGTCATATGCGTCGTCTTTTGCGTTTTCTCCACAGTGATTGTATGGAGTGCAGACTACTAACTGGGATTTCATGTGACAAGAGCGCATTCCAGTTAAATTTTTCTGAAGTACCTGCTATGTAGTTGCTTGCACGTATAACACCACTGCCGAGGCAATTTCCAAACACGAAAGGGCGGAATAGTAGGGAGAGGAGACGATCCCATAAAAGGTTTTCTCCAACGTGCTCGTATCATGCTTTAAGTCACAGCGATGAAAAGTGGCAAGCAAAGCTAAAAGGAACATAATTTAAGATTCCTTTCAGTTGGTTGCCTATTCCATGCTGCAGTGAAATTGCCTAGGCTCCCCAAGAGGTCAAAATCAGCGTATTGTCAGGAGACTGCGACAAGACAGCTGCACGTGAAAGACTTGCAGAAGGGGTGGCACTGCGCTTGCAGCAATCAATGACAAGCAGTATCAAGAGCCATTAAGCGTTGCAGGGTAGTGACAGTACTGCTACTAGAGGAACCATGGGGGGGGGGGGGGGGGAAGAGACAGCCGGCCATGCTTTGAATCATGTTGCTGTGGACTCTGAGCCGGCATTTGCCATGTGTTAACTGCAGATCAAGAAACCACCACAGTGCTGCACTACCCCCGCAGGTAAGGGGCCCCTTCCTAGCCTATGCGGAACAGAAGTGTGCGCTTAGCTCAAAAAGCCGCAGAACATGTGTATAAACGCACCCCTGCGGGTGATTCGCCCTGTCCTCCAACCCCCTGCTGGGTGGAAGACTCCCGGCGCGAGTCCCCTCCCACCGCAGAACCCCAACACCCACCTGCGCTGCCGGCCATCTTGTCCAGAACAAGAGCCGTCCGTGCCGCGATACACCGCACGCGTATGACGTCACCCCGTCGGGAACGGTAGCAAAGCCGTAGCCCGGGCCGCGATGTCTGTCTTCATGCCCCGCCCACTGACCTCATTTCCGCCCCATTGTCACAAGCACAGCTGGCCAGCTGGGAGTTTCTTTTGCTGTAGTAGTTAATGTTGTGGGTTATGTCTCTGTGAACACCAAGCCGCTTCAGTAACCTCAATATTATACTTTGCTGCTTATCACACCATGTCTGCAAATCACTAAAAAGGACACACGTTTCTGTCTCAAAGAGAAACAGCAAGTTTAAAGGCCTGTGAATCACGGGCAGGTCATCCGATGAGTTCGCGGAACATAATGACTGGATTACTTATTGATAATTTTCATTACTCCGTTTTATTCTTCCTCGTCCCAGTACTTGTTTTTGAGAGACCACCCTCCCAGGAACCCTTTTTCCAATCCTTTATATCCTTGGAGCTACAACTTCCTCTCCATTATATCTCATTTCTTATACACAAGTGAAGTCCTGGGGGAGGGGGGGAAGGGGGCATTCTCCAGGTAAGTAATCCAGTAATTCCCTCCACGTCCCTCTTCCAGCACTTACTTTTGAGATGCAACAAAACTAGGCTTATGGGTAAGGAGCCTATGACAATAAACCAGACTGATTCCCTGTTGAATGTTCAACCTCCCCACAACCATGTTTCTTGAGATTTCAGAAGAAGAGAGGAAAAAACAGTCAATGCAGAACTTAATGAGACTGATCTCAGCACACCCACTCCAAATGATGTCGATCTGGATCCCTCCACATTTAATTCATAGTCTAATAAATGTGTTGTGGTTGGCTCAATTTACAGCTCTACAAATATCAGGGGGGTGGAACCCCCTGCATTTGCCACCCCTCCTCCTCACCTCCCCTGAACTCAGCCCCTAGTGTGTTTGTCTGATTTCTCATAAGCCATTAGAATCAGAGATTGTATCCGCCTACTGATGATAGCCTAGGAGGCCTTTTGACGCCCCCGGTTCCACAGGTAATCAGTAAATTATCTGTCTTCCTAATGCAGACATGCCAACATTGAAGAGCCCCTGAGAGGGAGAGTATACAACACAAATCGGCAGAATGCAGTTTTCCCATAAGACTGCATTGGGGTTATAATGATTCTAGGCGGGAGACCGTTAAAAATAGCATTATTTTTAACTGAAAAAACAGGAGTCCCCCGCTTAAATCGGGAGGGTTGGCATGTATGCTGATCGCCTGCATGCGTTCAGATATTCTAACATCTAGACATTGCCATGCTTATTCCTCTGGAGAACAGGGTTTCCGGAAAGAAAAATGGAAGCACTATTTCTCGTCACCTGTGGAATCTGGAGGGAACCTTAGGATCAAAAGCTGGGTCACAAAGCAAAATAAATACAGACCTTTGAAAAGGGATTTCTGCAAATAAGTGCCCCAATCTCCTGGCCGAGGTAATTGCCACCAGAAAGGTAGTCTTTTTGGTCTACCATTTCAGATCAATTGGTTCAAAAAGGGGGCCTTTGTAATATGTTTAGGACTAGCGCCAAATCTCAAGGAGGGTCACCAGATGGTTCCACTGGCCTGGAAACCATTACACTCATAAGGAATCTGTTGACTATTGCTTCTCCTCCTGAAAGAGGGGACCAATGAACCCCAAAGGCCCGAATCGCTGCCTATTATGCGCGTGATGTGGACACCACCAGTTCCTTTTCTGCACCCTCATGGAGGAATTGTCAGATGTCAGGGAGCACACATTGCAGGGCCGGGAGATTCTTTCTGCCACACCGGGCTATGAAATTGTCCTGGTCGTGGTCATAGGATCTTAGCATGGAAGACCGACATACCTTCTGGACTGCTTCTGCTACCTGAGCTGAGCAGCTACAGCCCCCTCCTCCCAATTTTCAACCCCCCAATTGAATGAGAGCAAGGGTGGGATCTTCCCTTCCCAAAGTGGGGATGGGCACTGTGGAATCAGAAAGAATACAATATTACAGCTGTTACACCAAGCAAAGGAAAATACACCGACACAGGCTTGTAAAGATTCCCAGAATCTTTATTACAAAACTGAACAGTATTCAACAACGTACACAAATAGCTATTTGGCCGTCAATACATCACAGAGACCACCAGCAGGGTTCAATGTGAGCAGTGAACTGAATTTCCTAGCTGGACATCGACGCATTTATACAATTTGTAAAATGATGTCCAGCCCTTTTACAGGTTAATTATACACTGGGCTAGGGTCACGCCAGGTTCACTTTCCTAATTTACATATCTTGTGCATGTGGTTTACTTTTGACTATATTTACTAACACACTTCATTATTCTTTAATTTTAACATTTACACTCTTTATATGCTGTTTTAATACAGACCAAACAAATGTTTCACATATTATATTTGGATAGCATTACTTTTCTTGTATACTTGTAGTTTAACATTGCTAATTCAAGTAATCCCCTGCTCCCGAGGTCAACAAAAGACAAGGTCTACATGACCCTAACATGTAGCCTGAAGGCAGGTTGGACATTAACTCTCCTACAGAGGTTGGAGAGGTTAAGGCAAGAACAAGGGCACACGGGACGGCCATTTTAGATTACAGGGTGACTTTGTACAAAAACCCCAAATTGGCGGTTCTAACCTGAAATGGAGGCTTGATTCAAGATGACGGTTTACATCAATTTCTAAGGTCAAGACCTTGCCGTAGAGAGTTATTCGCGTACAATTTTTGAGCAACTTGGCGTAGGCCAATATACATACTAATCGTTATAATAGGAGGCATAATTTAATATCCGGTTTGACAAACCCTCCTTTTGGCCTATGCCAAGTGCTAACACTACTTCTGATCTGCTTGCAAGTAACTCCATACGTCATCGTCCATACACCCCGAATCATTGTCCGACATATCTATTGCCATTAGATCTGATACCAGAGTTTCTTTCAACACATACTCTTTGGAAATCTTTTTTGGGGCGTATATTCTATGCCCTAATACACTCGTTGCTTGCGCGCAACATCCCCCTAATACTGAGCACATACCAGGGAGACACTGCATACAACAGCAGAGAAACAGAAAACTTCCCACGATAATCAGCAGGGCCAAGAACAACTTCCATCCCCATGACCGTAGGAGGTCCCAAAACCATGTACCAAGTTCCCAGTTTCCCTCAGGAACATGTACTTCTGAACTAAGAACATGTAGATTTTGGATAGCCCTAAAGATCGTCGTAGAGGAGTCTGGTACGTAAACGCAGCAAGCGGACCCCACTAATTTACATACTCCTCCTCGTTCTGCCAGGATGACATCTAATGCCATCCAGTTCTGAAGAGCCACTAATATTATCAATCTCTATTCTAATTTCATAGTATAGAGTATGTCAGTGGTCCGGTTGATGGTTCTCTCCAATACTCTTGCTAGTCCCCTGATATCTTCTGAATTCGTAATTTGCCCAAACAATGGCACAAAGGATTTTTATAATATCTCCTAGAGTTTGCGCTGGAGTATCCCCTTTTACACCTCGTCGTGGATGAGTCTTTAAAATTTCTACAGTACTGGCAATAAATACCCCAAGTAATAGAATCCCTAAATAACAGGTTCCTTGCCAATCCCTGGGCAACCATGGAAATTCCACATTACCGCAAAAGAAATAGACATGATCACCTACGTACAGAGGTCTGTTTTCACTAGTCAAATTCACAACGTTGGCGCACTTTCTAAAACTACCCATTGACCGTGTTCCATTCCTCTGTATCCAGAAGGATACTGAATCGGGGCTATGATTAACACAATAAGATGGAGGCGTGGCATCCTTATTGCCTATAGGAGCCATTTTGAAAGAGATTAAAGACTGAAAAGGACAAGACAATCTATCAGAGGGCCTAACAGAAGCAACGTTTGGCTTACTTCTATTTGCAAAAATCGAGCATCCCAGGGGCATCAAAACATTCTTTTCAAAACTATTTAAATTTGTACCATCAAAGTTATCTGAGATGCTGTCATTCCATCGACCAAAAAATAGTGCTCTAAGAGAAGTGTAACAGACAGTTTGTCAAAGGTAAGGGATAAATATACCAACCTAGCCCCTTATCCCCATTTTGCGGTAGATGTGTACAGATCCAGCAATTGGTTTTATTAAAAATTGCATGAGTGGCATTCATTATTAACATAAGGGTATTATTCTGATAGTTCTGTCTATGCAAAGAATCCCTAGGTGACAAATTATGCATTTGCACAGAAGGAGTGGGAATAAGAGATACATTTTCAAAAGGTAAAAAGTCCTCTAACGGATATGCTTCTTCCAGATACCATAACCCAAACCCAACAGTTACTAAAAATCCAGTAATTATCACGAAAAGGCACAATACACTTTGGGGGTCCCCTTACATGCTTGATCATTGTCTCTGCTAGTCACATATTTATCTAAAAGTTCAGTACGAGCGGTAGCGGGTGCAGGCATTGTAGTCTTCAATCGAAAAAACACCAATTGTTTGTTTGCTGGCGACTCCAGTCGCGCATCTTCTTAATGTCTTTCCCACAACCCTTAGCCAACAGAATCTTCCCGCACATTCGGGTCAAAAGGCAAGCCCTCAAATGATTATCTCAATCGCAGTCAGACCATGCTGTACGTTTACTTCCTTGGGCGCAAATTATATTTTTCAGTTTCTGGTGAGGACAAAGTGTCGTCACTTCCTCCTGGAAGTGGTGAATGGACGGAAATGGGATCAGAAAAGGATTGATCCAGAAGTTCCACTGTTGGGGAGTGCGGAGACAAGATGGCCGTTTTGTCCGGCCTTGCGGATTCTGAAGCGGTCTCCGATTCTCCCTTGTTGGTTGTTGCTGTTTCAGGCACGCTGGTTACAGCAGTAGGAAGAGATTCTGTGTCTTCTTTATCGTATGGCACGGGCTGTGGGATCCGTTTGGTGTGCGTCGCATGGATCCAGTGTTTACGACCTGCTACCCGCACAGCAGTCTGAGTGACTAGCAGGACTTGGTAGGGACCCCTCCTCCGAGGTGCAAGGCAAGACGACCTCTCAAAAACCTTCGTGAGGATCCAGTCCCCCGGTCATAGACTGTGACCAGGACCCTCGTAGTGCACAGTTAATGCCTCTCGCACCTGGTGATAAATTGAAAACAGATTTTTAGTCAACTGGTTACAGTAATCTGAAAGAAGCACATTTTCTATATCCCGTAATGAGCAACTTTTTGGCATACCCCAAATATTAGCAGGTCTCCCCATTACCACCTCAAAGGGAGAGAGCCCAGTCTGAGTTTGAGGGGTTGTTCTCATCGACAGTAACACGATCGCTAAGGCGTCCGGCCACTTTAGCTTGGTGCCAGCACACGTCTTAGCGAGTTTGTTCTTTATAATGCCGTTGTGCCTCTCCACTAATCCGGCACTTTGGGCATGTCTAGCTGAATGGAACCGCTTGTCAATCTGCAATCCTTTGCAAATTTGTAGGATTACAGTGGCAATAAAGTGTGGCCCATTATCTGACCAGATGACTCTCGCCAGCCCCAATCTAGGGAAAAACTCTTTCAACAGAGTTTTTGCCGTAGTTATGGCCGTTGCATCTCTGACCAGGAAGGCCTCAACCCACTTACTAAAGGCACAAATAACAACCAATACATATTTAAGATTGTTACACCGTTCCATTTCAATAAAATCAAAGTGAATAACCTCAAATGGGACAGAAGGTGGAGCGAAACTTCCTCTAGGAGTCGAGGTACCTTTCCCTATATTGTGCTGCAAGCAAACTATGCAGTTCTGGACAAAACGCTCCGCAGTTTTGAATATCTTATCATTGGCCCATACACTGTGTAGCATTTTTGTCAATTATCGCCCACAAACATGTGTCGGACCATGAGCCATAATAACCATCATTGTAATGTTCGGCGTCAGGGAGTAACCATTTCCCTTCAATATTGTCTACCCAACACCCATCATCATCCAATCTCCCTGCACCCCCGATCCATTTCTTAGTTTCCTCTATGGTGGCATCTGCTTGAATATCTTTTACAGCATCAATACTTTCACCCAAAGTGAAAACATTTACAATTTCTTTTACAGCATACATTTCTGAACTGAAATCAGTGGCAGTCTGTTTAGCTATCTGATCGGTGAAAGCATTCCCTTTTCCTACATCATCTGTAACCTTTTGATGTGCTGAACATTTTATGATAGCTAACTGAACAGGGAGTGCAAGTGCTGAAATTAATCGCACTATTAAAGTGCCGTGCTGGATTTTCGTTCCGTGCGAGGTCAAGAAACCTTGTTCTTTCCAAAGTCTACCGAAATTGTGGGCCACCCCAAAGGCATACTGACTATCAGTATATATATTCACTGTAAGCCCTTCAGAAAGTTCACAAACTCGAGTTAACGCTTTAATTTCTGCGGCCTGCGCAGAGTTATGCATAATTCTTTTAGTCTCCACAACCGTGCTTAAGGTAGTAACAGCATAAGCAGCCGTGGATGTACCGTCTGGAAGTTTAAAGCAAGAGCCATCACAAAATAACTCTCCTTGTGGGCTATTCAAAGGCGTGTCTTTCAAATCGATTCTTCCTTTAGTCTCTTGTTCCGTCATATAAAGGCAATCATGTGACGTATCGTCACCATCAACAGTATCTTGCGAGACAGGTAAAAGTTCAGCCGGATTTAATACACAACACCTCTGAATTTGAATGTGGGGGGCAAACAAGATTAGTTCATATCTTGTCAGTCGTGCAGAACTGAGGTGTTGCATTTGAGTTCGATTCAATAGAATATCTACAGAGTGAGGTACCATTAGGGTTAACGCATGACCCAGGACCATTCCCTCTGTTTTACAGACGCAGCAGCAGCAGCAACAGCGCGCAAACATATTGGCAAAGCGCATGCTACAGGATCAAGGGCGGAGGAATAGTAGCCACACGGTCTATTCTTCCCTCCATGCTCCTGCGTTAATACAGCCAAAGCACATCCATCACGTTCATGCACAAACAATACAAAGGCCTTGTCATAATTCGGAGTTCCTAAAACCGGCGCAGAACACAGCGCGGATTTGAGCAAATCAAATGCTGTCTGGTGTTCCAAAGTCCATGGCAATGGCAAAGAAATGCCCTTTTTTTGTCAAAGCCAGCATTGGTTTAATCGTTAACGAAAAGTTAGGGATCCACAATCTACAATAAGAAGCCATACCTATCAAGGCTCTAACTTCCTTTTGCGTATTTGGGACAGACATGCCAGAAATGGTCTTTATTCGTTCAGGTGTCAACCGTCTTCCCTCCTTTGACAGGAGATAGCCTAAATAGGCGACCTCCTAACAACAATATTGGAATTTTTTAAGTGAAGCTTTGTGGCCATGTTTTGCTAGATGACAAAGCAACAACACGGTGCCTTCTTTACAGGCGCTCTCAGAATCAGCAGCCAAGAGGAGGTCATCTACATACTGCAGTAATGTGCAAGTAGTAGGCAACTCGAGGGTATCAAGCTGCTCTTTCAATGCCCTACCATAAATACTTGGGCTCTCAGTGTACCCTTGTGGTGCACGAGTGAATGTAAACGAGCGTCCACCTAGGGTAAACGCAAACAAATACCTGCTATCCTTGTGTATGGGAATACTGAAAAACGCGTTTTTAAGATCAACAACGCTAAATTGAGTGGCAGAAGCCGCAATCATGGTTAGTATCATTGTAACATCAGGTACAATAGGAAATTGAGGAGCCACAATTTTGTTAATAGAGCGTAAGTCAATTATAAAACGAAAGGGAATCGCATTATAACCTTTTAAGTATATGGGCAAGATGGGGCTGTTAGATATGCTACCCGTAATCTCCTCAATTACCCCACGATGTACAAAATCAGAAACTATACATTTCAAAGCCTGTTCGCCTTCATCTGAGATCTTATATTGCGGGATGCGAGGTAATTTTACTCCATGTTTCAAAATAATTTTAACAGGTTCAATTTGAAGAATGCCCACATCATTATCATCAATTGCCCATAAACATTCTGGGACATTACTAAATTCTGGTGGTAAAGGTCGAGTCAAAAACTGAGAGGCGAGTGATTGCTGAGGTGAAATTGTTAGCCGAATTCCGTCCGGAGAACAATGTATTACTGCATGAAATGCCTTCAACAAATTTAGCCCCAGCAAGTTCTCCCCACAGTTTGTGGTAAGTAGAAATGGACACTGTTCTGTGAAGGGACCCAGTGTTATTGGTACCGGCAAAGAGACAGACAAACTACAGGTGTGCCTGAAAACCCTACGGAAAAGTTGGACTGCCCTGACAGGGGAATATTTGGAACCCGTGAATGATCAATGGAACATTTCTGTGATCCCGTATCTACTAAAAATAGATGCTTCCTATTTCCCACCACCATCTCAACGTAGGAGCCTTTCTGATGAACGGGGATAGGCGTAGGTTCCAAATCCTGCTTCGGGCAATCCTAGTGGAACAGAATATTATCAAGAGGAAGCTCTTCAGAGAGATACGCAGCAGAAGGGTGATCAAAAATGTTTCTATTATCCACATTCAAAACATGCTTATCTTGTGAAGGAGGTTGCTGTGATTCTGGTGCAAACTGACCTCTGCCAAGGCCCCCTGCACCTGGGCGACCTCTGGATCATCTACCCATGTTCCCAAATGACCTTTGCTGCAAGGTCGGGCATTGTGCGCGCCAATGGCCTTCCTGCCGGCAATAGGCACACTGGTTAATGGTTACCGGAGCCAAGGGCGCACTTCCCTGTGGACTGTACTGACTTCTAAATTGATTACCCCCTCTAGGGTTTCTAACAATCTGCTGTAATAAAACTTTAGTTTTCAGGTCACCCTTTTTTTCTCAAGTTTTTCCTTTTCAATATTTACACGATTTTCATAGTACTGAGCCATATGCAGTACTTCTGATTGAGACTTCGCCTGCCAAGCGCTTTCAGAAGACATAATCTGTAACTTGATGTCAGGCAGCAATCCACGTACAAATTTGTCGACAAACAACCTTTTCCCTGACTCTGTGCCTAAGTCTTGTCCACTGAAATCTGAGAATACCTGCTCGAACCGATTGAAGAAATCGGTAGCATCCTCAGACTTTCCTTGGACACCGGCCGTAAGCTTGTCCCAAATGGTTCTTTTTTCTGGAACCATAGTTTTCAATTTCACAATAATTCTATCAGGCAAGGTTAATATCACCTGAGGTGGTCGTTCGCCAGCTGGTCTTTCTCTGTGTAGCCTAACCATGTTATCCCATGTATCTCCCAACCCAGGTATGTCATCTATAGTCCTAATCTGTTTCCACAAATTAACTGGCAGGAGTACGGGAAATAATAGGTCAATAGCACTTAAACTGAATACCGACGACTGTAAGACCGACTCTATTTCTTTATAGAATCTGGTCGGATTCTTTCTTGTATCGGGAATAGATTGCTTTATGGTGTTCACTTCCTGTCTTGAAAACGGGACGTGAACAAACTGTGAAACGTAATGTGCAGGAATTCCTCTGGCTACTATTCCTCGTCCAGCATCGGCCGCAATCTCAACTTTCGGGACAAATGTCGGGGGGACCTCTCTCATAGGCAACTGAGAAGTAGGCAGCTCAGAACGCTTACTAAGCAACAGAGCCAAATCAAGTGCTAAGGCAGTCGAAGAAGTATCAATCGAAAAGGCTCTCTTATAAACACTCAACAATTCTGCAGGACAACAAATCTTTCTTCTTACACACTTATTCTGTATGTGCTCTACCACCACCTGTATCACTTTCTTTTGCATTTCTAATGTATACTGACTATATGTGTCATATACTTCATCTGGAGTTATCGACATATCTGAAATCCATCTTATCGCATCTTTTATACAAATTCGTGCTTCCTCTCCTTTTAATTCTTGACGAGGAGAAAACCGTTTCTGTAAGTACATAATACCTAAACTACCACCATCTGCTTCATCATTCTGTAACTCTTCCAACTCCTTCCTATACTCAAAAATCCTCTCAACATGCTCATATACCTTCTCCGCAGTATCTCTGGACAACGCTAAGGCGTTCAAATCCCGTAACCCTTGTGGGAAATCTACATAATTTAATCTATTCCACATTATGCTCAAGTGAGTTCCTAAACCTTCGATAAAAACATTTTTCTCAGGAATATCTTTTAAATTTTCGAGTGTGGAAAAAACATCAGCTTGTTCACCCTTCTCCATACAATGTTTAGCCCAAGCAGTCAATTCACTCCTTTTTTCTGGGGACACAGTATTACGAGTCACAACCCTTGGTCTTGCTCCCTGGTCTACTACAAGCGATGCAGAATCACTTGGAAGAGGAAGAGTAGGCACATTCTGAATAACAACAGGTGAAGGCAAGAGGGCAGGCAAAGGGGCGACAGCTGGAAGAACAACAGGAAGAACAGCAGGGAGGACCGAAGGAACTATAGGAGGGGGAATTACAACAGGAAGGGGCAAAGCGCCAGGAGGAGGGACGTACGGAGGTGGTGCGGAGGCATCGGGCCTTCGTTGATGCAAAAGCTTATTAATCAATTTGTCTGACATATGAAAATCTTTTGAAGGGTAGATTTTCTTAATGCCTAATTGAAACGCCCTGTCCGTGTTCCTAACTGTCTCCAATTGTTTATTTTGATCATTGCCTTTTTTCGACACTTGTCATATGTCTCTACTCTTTTGTTGCTGCAAAGCTTCTGTTTTCCAACTGTGCAACGCGTCAAATGCTGCAGGTCTGGCCTTTTTCTTTACTAATACAGACTCTAAATATTCTATACGAGGGATTTCAAAACTACCATTGGTTGACCACCGAAGTTCAGAATTATGTCTGGTTTGTCTGTGCCAAATGTCATTAAATGCTATACTACCAAAGCCTTTCTTACAGTACATAGTACATGCCGGCGACCCCTCCTGTGGTGCGGGATGGCTATCTTCCAAAGATTGTCTGTCGCTGCCGAATAATGCCCTAAAGCAGGCAGACAATTTCCCAGGCATATCAAAGTTCTGGTGTTACCTGGTTAAATAATTGTGCTCGCAAGTACAATGCTCCAAATTCAAATTGTCAGGGTTAGATTAAGAATCGGGGCACGATTCACCTGACCAAAGGACTGGGAGGCCCGATCGGGTTACGAAGGACAATGCTAAGGACCCACGTGTCTGGTGATTTTCGGCAAATTTACCCACCTCAAATATATGGACCCTGGTCAAGACGTCGTCTCGGGCTACAGCTCACCGTCCAGGGATCGGATCATGCAGTTTCGTCGAGGAATTCGCTTCTCATCTAGAGTGGCCGGTTCTGTTGGCACCGTCCGATCCCGGTCCGATAGCCGAGACAACCTTCAACCAGACGAAGTCAATCTTGAGGGTCCCTATTCGGGCGCCATCTGTGGAATCAGAAAAAATACAATATTACAGCTGTTACACCAAGCAAAGGAAAATACTCCGACACGGGCTTGTAAAGATTGCCAGAATCTTTATTACAAAACGGAACAATATTCAACAACGTACACAAATAGCTATTTGCCCGTCAATACATCACAGAGACCACCAGCAGGGTTCAATGTGAGCAGTGAACAGAATTTCCTAGCTGAACATCGTCGCATTTATACAATTTGTAAAATGATGTCCAGCCCTTTTACAGGTTAATTATACACTGGGCTAGGGTCGCGCCAGGTTCACTTTCCTAATTTACATATCTCGTGCATGTGGTTTACTTTTGACTATATTTACTAACACACTTCATTATTCTTTAATTTTAACATTTACACTCTTTATATGCTGTTTTAATACAGACCAAACAAATGTTTCACATATTATATTTGGATAGCATTACTGTTCTTGTATACTTGTAGTTTAACATTGCTAATTCAAGTAATCCCCTGCTCCCGAGGTCAACAAAGGACAAGGTCTACATGACCCTAACATGTAGCCTGAAGGCAGGTTGGACATTAACTCTCCTACAGAGGTTGGAGAGGTTAAGGCAAGAACAAGGGCACACGAGACAGCCATTTTAGATTACAGAGTGACTTTGTACAAAAACCCCAAATTGGCGGTTCTAACCTAAAATGGAGGCTTGAATCAAGATGGTGGCTTACATCAATTTCTAAGGTCAAGACCTTGCCGCAGAAAGTTATTCGCGTACAATTTTTGAGCAACTTGGCGTAGGCCAATCTACATACTAATCGTTATAATAGGAGGCATAATTTAATATCCGGTTTGACAGGCACCATCCAAGGGGATTCCATCAGAAGTTTTCGAAGTGCCGGGAAACCACCCCCTCCTGGGCCAAAAGGGGACCAGCAAAATTGCAGTGACCAGGCTTGCCCGGATCTTCCCAATAACTTGTAGAATCATAGGTATCGGGGGGAAAAGTCCTTGAGCAGGGCGTCTACCCCGCCAGGGCCTATTTCGATGGGAATCTGAAGCAGAATCTGGAGACTTGAGCATTCAGGGGGAGGCAAAGAAGTCTATCCAAGGTGACCCGAATTTCCTGCTGATCTCCGGAACACTGATTGCCAGAGGGCCATTTCCCTTGACACTGGGAATACCCTTATGAGTTTGTCTGCTGTCACATTGTCTATTCCCCTGATATGGATTGCTTGCTGGGAAGACAGGCAGGACGGCTTCCTAAGGACTGAGATCTTGTTCCCCCTTGATGATTCATGTATAAGAGAGCAGTGGTATTGTCTGTTCTCACTATGACTATCTGATCTCGGACCAGCCTCTTGAAGAATACCAAGGCCCTTCAAATGGCTGCCAGGTCTTTCCAATTAGAGGCGCATCTGAGCTCCTCCTCGTTCCACCTTTCCTGATAGCACTGCACCAAAAGAGTCGCCCCTCCCCCCAGCGTTGGTTGCTGGTCTCTACAGTATGACCCATCTTGTAGGGGCCAGCCATCCTCACCCCTCTTCGGAGGAGAGAACTGGAGGTCCACTAGTGGAGACCCTTTATCAGGGGTTCTGTGACCAAAATACTGGAGTCGTAAATCTGGGATACTGGGTTCCAATGGGAAAGCAGATGTTGTAACATCTTAAGTTGTTAAGTGCTTTTAAATGTAACCTTGCCTATGGAACCACAATGCGCATGAGGCCAGATTACCAGTAAGTAATCATAATATTACCTACGTGTCCTTCTTCCTCATCCCAGTACTTACCTCTGAGGTATACCTAAGAGGGTTCGAAATTGAGGGTTGCTGGGAGCTATTAAGCTCCTGCTTGTGGCCTATAGAAGCCTGGTTAGCTTGACACCAACAGCTCCCAGAAGCTACATTCACCTATGTGGATTTAACTCTGCGCATTTGGGACAATTTATAAAAAAAAGCATTAGGACACAGCTATGTGACATTTAAAGCATAAGTGGTTATACATTTTGGACTAAGTGATACACTTGCATCTTATGTGGAAGTTAGATTTGCAGAATGCTATATACCTGCTCCTGGTTGCTCAGTGGTAGCTCCTGGTCACTGGTTAATGTTTGATACCCAGGACCTGCTTTTAGCTCCTGCTTATCAGATCTTAACTTCGATCCCTGCCTAAGTAGACGACTGTTGAAAGGTTCCAATGAGACTCAACAAACCAGCTGCTTCTGTATCCCGACACCAATTTTATTATGCCACCAAGACATTCAAGCCATGCGAACAGGAAGCACCCCATCCCAAAAGGAACCACCCTTAGGGTTATCCACCATGTTCAATGGACCTCATTACGCGGAGTGAGGTGGGGGTTAACGGTGCCGGTAGAGCTGCCGGCGCTGTTAACCCCCTACCGCACCATTATGAGGTGCACTCGCGGGACCAGCTAAGGATGCCTGGTTTTACCAGACGTCCTTAGCGGGTCCCGCAAGTGGACCAGGATGCTAACAACGGGCCCGTCATTAACGGGCCCTTTGTTAGCATCATTCCCATTCACACTGAGCCCTATGGGGGGTGAAATGGGAATGGGGATGTACCGGGTCCGGGTTCCCTGAATGGGGAAATACCAGGCCCTACAAGGTCGGAATGGCCCGTGATTTCCCCATTCAGAGAACCCGGACCCGGTACCCGGAATGGGGGTAGCCATGCCGCAATAAGCGGCATGGTTACCTTAAGGGTCGTAATGAGGACCAATGTGTAGTGACGAAGGAACGTCTTCTGATCAGCCCATGTTGCTGCTCTGCATATTTCCTGTAGTTATACTCCCTGAGCTTCTGCCCAGGAGTCAGCCATTCCCCTAGTGGAGCGACCTTGCACATGCTCAGAAATGGGTACGTCAGCTGCCACGTAGCCCAAGGAGATAGCAGTCTTTATCCAACGACTGATGGACACCACTGAGGCTTTCCTGCCCGCCCCTGCTGGCCCAAAATTCACCAAAAGGCTGTCAGTTGTTTGAGGCTAGATAAAGGTGGTTACTATAACGAGATGTAGACAGGATCAATCCAATTAACAATGGAATTGGGTGCTAAAAAAGTTTGTCACCCTTAGACATTGTCATGATGATTACTATTGAGAATCATACCTTCCATTAATTGTGGTTCAAATAAGTGGGAATAGCCTATGGTTAGCAGAGAATGTATGAAACTGAGTTTAATTGATTTTAGCGTGTTTTGATATTATATATTGTATTTTAGGTGGTGATACTCACCCTACTCGATGCGTATGGGAATAAGGAAACTCCCCTAATTTTGTCCTGAAGAAGGTTGTATGAACAAAGGGTCGATGAATGTTGACGTCCCGAAAAAAGACAACCGAAACACATGTAGACGAACGTCGGTGTAATTAGAAACACACAGACGGAACCATCAGATAATCGAATGGGGGACTTTTGTGTAATGTGGAATTAGGGTCGGAGGCCGTCCATATGTGAGGCCATATATATTTACATGTCAAAAAATGTGATACGAAAAAGCAAAAAACAGAATGAAGGGTAGGAATGACTGAGTATGAGTGAAACTTGTAGATACTTGCCTGTGGAAATGTTCTAGTATTTTATATGAATTTGATATGCAAATACAAGTTTTTAGAAATTGAAAATTGAACATTTATTGGTATTTATGAAATAAATAAATGTATTGAGAGGCAATTCCTGGTTCCATAGGTCCAATTGTTTTGTTGACTATTATATAACGCCTGAAAGACCTGGGACTGTAATCAGGTACCCCTTTGTTTTATAGCAATTGTAGCACAGCCAGTATACTATAGAGAAGGGGAGAAATACTTGATCCCTCATACCACTTCACAAAGTAACACCAAATCCTCTCAGGCTTTTATGGTGGAAGGACACTTGGATTGTAGGATAGTGTCCACCACCTGATTGGAAATGCCATTACTGTTCAGCCTTTCATTTTCCAGGCTGCACATTGAATCCCACTGACTCTGGACTCCAACCTTCTTGTAGAGGGCAAGGAAAATTCTGTATCTTCCAAGCAGCTTGTAACTGGCTATCCCGAAGAGAAGGGCCAAAACGGTACTGCCAGGATCACTGTCGCTCTGCTCTGTTTGACCTTCTGAATTACCCTGGGGGCCATTGGCATATGAGAAAATGCATACAAGTTGCGACACCCCTAGGCACCCACTACCTGGAGCAGAAGAGGGAGAGCTTCACAGAAGAAGGGAAGGCAAAGAGATCCACCACTGGACACCCAAAACCTGTGGCAGATCTCTGAGAAGGTCCTGTCTGACTGCACCAACCCCTGAGTGACTGGGAATTTCCTACCGAGGTAGCCTGCCTCATGAATCTCTATCCCACTGATATGGGCTCTGTGAAAAACCTGACAGTATGCTCTCACCTATCCCTTGGGATCTTCCTATCAGGTGGCCAGGGAAGGGTCATTGCTTTTGGATCCTGACCCTGGGGGTGGACAAGCGAGAGAGGATCACCTGAGTGGAGGGTCATGAGGGATTGGGAGGAGGATACCCAAAGGCAAGACATGGCATTCCCCCATTCCCAATAATGCCCCAACCCACTTTCCCTCAGCCTTCATGGGGTATTTGCAATCTCACCCCATCTCATCCTCCCCTTTTCCAATAAATACTGAAACGAGAAGGAGGCAGCTAAGAGCAGTAAAGATTACCCATAGAAACAACACAAGGAAAGTAAGGGAAACCTACTATAGAAAGAACTCAAATTGTCCCACTAATAGTTCAGGCAGGGTCAGGCATTTAATAATGACCACTCACACCTGACTCCACTTGACTGTTTTATCAACTATAAAAGGCATGGTTTCTCACAAGCAGGAAAGCGAGTTGGGGATGCTGTCCGGACCCGAAAAGCCCAGGAGCAAAGCAGCAGGAGTGGACGCCTGAAGGAGAACAGCATGCCAAGATGCTGGCCCGGTGTTTGTGAGGGGCTGCAGCTCAGCTAGGGAGCGGTACCTCAAAGGAGCCGCAGTAAGGCAGCCTGTATCCGGTTGGTGGCGTTTGGTAAATGCTCATTCCCTTGGGACGTGTGCCGGTCCCAAAGCTGTCTAAGGTGCAGGTGGTGAACTCAACCCTGTGTATCCAGAGGGACCACTTCTCAATGCGACGCTGCCTGGTGAGTGAGAGAAAATTGGGAGCGTGCATTTGACTGAAGCAGCGCAGGACATCGTTTTAAAGCGGCACAGAGTGTAAAGCGAGATAAAGTGTTCAAAGGACAGAAAGTGTAAGAGATAATCAGAATCAGAGAAAGAGAAGAAGGAAGCTGCACAAGTGGTATGGAAGAAAAGGAACACGATACTTACCTGTAACTATTGTTCTCCAGCATGGGTCTGGCATAGATTCAGATGCTGATGAATATTCCCCGTCGTAAGGCCGGGAATCCTCGGTTAAAGAAATAAACAGTTTCACTTCCACTTACAAACTGTATTTCTCCTCTAAACCAATCATTGTACTCTGGGTCATACTGCCCCCAGCCAATGACTCCCCTCTCCCTAAGCCCCTCCTCTGGCCGCCATCTTCAGATTTGGTAAGCACGTAAAGTGGCAGTATGACCAAGAAGAGCAGCAGAGGTGTCGGAGGGAGGATTCGCATGTGAATCCATGCCAGACCCATGCTGGAGAACAAACGTTACGGGTAGGTAACTTGTTCCTTCTCCAGCATGGGGTCTGGCATGGATTCACATGCTCATGAATAAAAAATATAGCAGTACATCATTACACAACATTACACAACCGCAGGAGGTGGCAAGGCTCAACAATTACTCTTACATCCATAACAGGCTGTGAGAAACCTGAAGGTGTCTCCCAATCTAGTCCTCAGGGATTTGTCATCCAGGTGGTCAGGACACGGCCATCGCTATTGGATCCAGTTCCTGGGGGTGGTCTAGTGTGGCAGGATAACCTGAATGGGGGAGTGCTCGGGGAGTGCAACGGGAGCACCGACGGGTGAGACGCGGTATTCCCCTTCTGTCAAACTCTCTTCCCTATCCTGCTTTACAGGACGTTCAACCTCTCTACCCCCCCACTTTTCTTACACAAACACTTCCGCACAACACGAAAGACAATGGACTAACATCAGAGCTGTTTACCTGACATGTCCCAATACAAGGTTCAGGCAATTGACTATAATAACACACACCTGACAGCCCTTTCCCTTCCCCACAGGGATAAAAGGTGGAGCACGACAGCACAGTACAAGCATGGCAGACCATATGACGTGAGAGCTGACTCAGCCCTGCAGTTCAAGAGGAGGTGATAGACAGCAAGAGTCGAGAGGAAATCGGGGGAGAAGTAACCTTGCCCATATTCACAGAAACCTGTGATGCCTCAAAAGGAAATGTAAGGCCAAGAACCATAGCCTGCGTGTGTAGAACCAGATGTCCACGGTACCCGGGTGCCTCCTCCACTGACAGTCTATCCAGGGAGAGACGCATGGCCCAATGGTACCAGCCATGACTCTAGAGCAGATAAAGAAACCAAACTGTGTTGAACGAAAGAAGAACTGAATAATTGAAATTTGAGCAAACAAGAACTGTTATATGAACTGAGGGCAAAACCAGCAGAGCAGAGACAGAGACCACGTGGTTGCATGCTCGTGGCGATTACTCTATTAAGGAAACTACAGATACCAGAAGGCCGTAGGAGACCCACCAAGATAGGTCAAAGTGGTCGTACAGGAGGTCCAGCAAAAAAAATGATGTGATATTTTATTTATAGCACGCCCATCCACAAGTGTTTCAAAGCACGACGAGGCAGAGGAGGGTAAACAAGGGGGGAACAAGACAACGATCTTACTAGGCCCAGTGACATTGTGATTGCGCAAGTGCAGGGGAGAGGAAAGTGGAAAGTGCTGAGGGAAGGGGAGGAGGAGCAAGTGCAGGACATAGGATCTAAACATCAAGAAACAGAAGTGCAGCCAGCCGGTGGCAGTGCAAGGTTAAGTGCAGAACAGCAAGTGATAGATAGTGCAGGTAGGAAAACTGTAGTTACAGATCCAGTCCCAAGTGCAGGGTTGCCAGAGGGCAGTGCAGGTGTGCAACTGGGAGGGCAGGGACATGGGCCCGTGGTTCAGAGGGTGGCCAGGTAACCAGTGCAGTATCAGACAGGCGATCATCAGGAAAGAGGAAAAGAGAAGGCAGTAGGAAAGCGGAAAGTCTTGAGCAGCTTCCGGAACCGTAGGTGGTTCTGCTCAAGTTTCAGAGAGGCAGGGAGACAGTTCCAGAGAGAGGCGCCTGCCGAAGAGAGAGATCTTCCCCCAGCTCATTGCTTGGAAAAGCACCTGACACTCAGGGAGTAGGAGGTGGAGGAGCGAAGGGCATAAGTAAGAAGATACTTCAGGAGGGAAAGCTGGAGATATTTTGGTCCCAGGCCCCAGAAGGCTGTGGACAATGCAGAGGGTCTTGAATTTGATCCTTGCAGCCACTGGGAGCCAATGGAGAGATTTCAGTGCTGGAGAAATAAGATCCCTGGGCTTTTGGCCAAGGACAAGTCTTGCAGTCCTGTTCTGGATGGGTGGCAGAGGACAGAGAATAGAGGCAGGCAGATTTAAGAAGACGCTGTTGCAGTAGTCAAGCTTAGAGAGAACCAGAGCTCTAGAGACAGTGAGCTTCTGGGGGAAGGTGAGGAAAGGGAGAGTACCTCTGAGAAGGTGCAGTTGGTAATTTGACTTCTTAGAGACATCAGAGATGTGGGTAGAGAAGGAGTCGAAAATGACCCTGAGGTTCTTAGCCTCGCAGGTGGGAGCAGGAGGAGGGCCAAGGTAGGCCAGCCAGAGAGTGAGGGGAAAGAGAGTTGCAGGTATGGCAATTATGAGGATCTCCGTGTTGCTGGATTTCAGGCAGAAATATGTAGGAGGGGGCTCTGAATTGCTGTGGAGCTGTGTTACAGGGGTTTATTAGCTTAGTATGCATATGCAGCATTAGTGGGCGGGCTTATGTAGAGACAGGGAAATAGAAACACAGCAAGCAGTGGCAAATGCAGCCAGCCCCTGCACCAGATGGGAAATGCACACATCCAAAAACAGAGAGCACATCTTTAAAAGTGCTTTATTTTAGGATGATATTTCATTTGACTGGCTTGCACTGAATATAAATACTAATATAAATTAACATGCTAACCCATTCCCAGTAACCTATAACATGTACTTAATATAAATTAGTGCAACTTGGTCCAGATGAAATTACTTGAAAATTATTTTGGTAAATGCTCTTCTGCAAATAGGTTTAAGTGTGCAAGTTAGGAGATGTGTGGCTCTGTTCAATGAGATTTCTGAACGTGCAGCATAGCATGTGTTTGTGGCAAGCTGAAATATGCGCTGCTAAAGAAGCACATTGTGTGCAGGAAGCGATGTTACATTTGTAGTTTAAGCAGGACAGTCATTTTCATTGGAAAAATTCTGAGCAGGTCGGATGATGTGGGCATGTTCTGGAAGAGAGGCAGGTCCTTTTTAGTGGAAGCAAGAGGTGATATGGGGGACTGTGAGTGGGAGTGCTGGAAGACATTCGGGAACATCTTGGGAGAGACAAGCAGACATTTTTCCGAATGCTGAAGCTGAGACGGGCAGGCAAAGTCAGTCTGTGTGCGGATAGATTGAGGGGAGTTGCATTCCGATCAAGCAGAGAAATTCACAGCTTTGAAGTAATATAAGCATAAGTGAGGAATTGCTGCATGCGTTCATGACAAGCAGTCAGATAGAAAAACAGATTATTTCATGTCTGATATTTTTCAATATTTTATGCGTAGGTGCTTTTAAATGTTCATGAAGGAATTTGCACTGCTCTTGTTATTTATTTTTCTCTCTCAAATCGCACCTCCTGCCAATGTTCCCGGGACCAAGGTCGTTGGTAAGATAATGCTAAGTGGATGTTATTAATGTGTGAAAATCTTTTACTGCAAAAGCATTTCACATTATTATGTACACATGGTTTGTAACACACAATGTATTTTATCTGAACGACTTTGAATCTCATTGATATTTAAATTTAGATATTTGGAAACAACTGACTTTTTTTTAATTTCATGACTATATTTATTAGCACACAAAACTGAGACTTCACAGGGACTAGACCTATTTTATCATAGGTGGTAATTTATGTTACCACATGTGGTAAAATCAGAAGTAGGTTGTTGGTTTTTCCTAGTAAGTGAGCATAGGAGTGTATGAAGTGTGTGAATACTATGATTGATTTACTTATAATGTGATATATGTTTTGCACTTTGGCTGCTAGAGCATACAACAGCATCGTAAATAAGTTGCTCAGAGGTAGAGATTCTGTGAAATACTAAGTGCACCAAGTCCAGTGTCTGATACCATGAGTAACCTGGGGGTAAAGAGGATATTTGTTAGACTATATTCTGAGGAGAGTGTCAACACTACAAAAGGGGATTATCACAAGAGGTACTATGCTACAATAAATACCACTATTTACCACCATAATAAGATACCACAGAATTAGGTGTAACTCCTCCTGAAAGTATATCTAACATATTTGGTGCGTTGGCCATTGGGAAATTTAAAGCAGTTAATGGGCGTGGCATTGCATTATAGCCATACTGTGCACTTATAAAGTGAATTGGTGCTGTGAAGTGGTGCAGTGCTGTGTGCTCATTTGAATCACACGACAGTGTCACCATGTCTCAAATTGAAGCTGATTTTTCTGATCCGGCAAACTATCTTGAGGCAAAACTCTTTGCTCATGGAGTTTGGTCTTCAGAAAATGCAACCATATGAAAAGACAGGATTTGCGGGGAAGTGGAGAAAAAGCTGCTACAAAATATTTTTGAAGAAGGGAGCATTGTGGAAGTATGCCTCATGAGGCTATTTAGAGCTCCAGATCGAAAGGAGGAGAAAAACTGCATCATAAGACTATGTGCCAAGTTACGGTTTCTAATGCACCGGTCTTTGAAAATGCAAGGAAATGATACTGAGGTAATTAGTAAGCTGCAGGGTAGTTTGGCTGATGCAGTTGATCAAATACAGCACCTAAAAGCGAAATTAGAACACTCTAATACAGAATTGCAATCTAAATGTAGTAATATGGATAGTCAATTGGATCAGAAGGAAAAACAGTTTAATGAGAGTGAGCAAGAGTTAATGCACTTAAAAGGGATTTTAGATGCAATAAGACAATACAAAGATGATGTCATTTCAGAATTACAAACACTTAGAAAGAATAAGATAAGGAATCTGCGCTGTAGAACAAGAATATTTAAATTGTTGGAAGAGAATGATAAGAAGGACAGAGCATTTGACCAGTGCCAGGTGCAAATAAATGAGTTGCAAGCCGCAATCAATACAATTAGGGATGAGAATTCTAATCTTTGTCGTGAGGCGGAAAGGCTTCATGGACAATGCAAGAATCTGGAACAGCAAATATTTAGTCTAAAATCTCTGGAAAGGCGACAAGGCACTTAATTCAATGGAGTTGAGGTTAACCAGCAGTGTACAAATAGCTATTCCTGTGGCCAGACCTGATTACAGCCCAATGATGGGGTATGAATCACCAGCCAGTGGTTACAATCATTCTTACCCACAAGAGAACAGAAATGAGCGACAGAATAATGCACACCAAAATGCACCATGTAGCCCTATTAAAATCATGAAATCAATCAAAACTTTGATTAAACCTTTCAAAAAGGTAGGAGATTGTTTCATGGAAGACCATTTAGAAACAGTCCACAATATATTCAAAGACCTCCAGATACCCCGGGAACAGTATAGACAGTACTTTCACCTAACGCTTGATTCAGCAGTTGCTAGTGTCATTCGGGATCTCAATGAACAGGAAAACTTGTAATGGGCGGACTTTGAAAAATAGGTTAGACATCAATTTTCATCTTATCAGTCAATACAAGATGCAAAAAAGGCAGCATATACAATGACTGCAAAGCCAGATATGTGCCCTCGCCAGTTCCTCCAAGACTTAAAAAGAGCATTTTCACGTTTTGATGTGGCCTTTAATCCTAACTCTGTAGAATTTAAGACTGCATACTTTTATGGGCTCCAAAAAGAAATTGTATCCCAGTTAATTTGTGAATTTGACAGGATAATAGAACAGGGGACCAAACTATATGAAGTAGTCTGTGGTCAGAGAGAGGAAGGGCCTACGAATAAAGAGACAAAATCAAAATCTAAAGGACCCACACCAGCAATAATGGAGGTAAAATCGGCAAAAATGCTGCTTGAATGAGCCCAAACACGAGCAAGAAACAACATGACACCTAATCAAAGGGGCATGTCACCACAGAGGGCACCACCCCAAATTCCTATCTTCCAATCTGTTGATCCAAGCAATAGAGAGTCTTACATTAGTCCTAGATTTATGGGCAATGCCCCCAGGGTAGGATTTTTTCCCGATATGTCAGGCATTAATAACAATCAAAGTCAAATGTACAATGGCCCGTACCAGACAGTGGGGGTTCAGAGCAGATTTACCCTAATAGGATGGTGTATGGCCACCAGGAAAGACCAAAGTATGAGGATAGGTTCATTGAAAATGGAAATCAGCATAGGGGACGATTCACACCAAATGAAAGACAAAATATGAACTATGTCCCTCGCCATTATAACCAATCGCCACTACCAGTCGACAATGATCAAAGGATGGTCACTCCACGTTCTCCACCTCCGATATCCCATGATTTCAGAGGTAGCACAAATAGAAATCAATCTCCTGAGAGGTACCAGAATAGGCCCAATCAGGGTGAATTTAACCAGTACCGGCCTAGGCCACAAAGAGAAGAATCCGGAGACATGGACAGGTTTCAATACTTAGAAGCACAAGTCAAAATGTTGCCTGAACAAATAGAAAAACTCTGTGCAGTTCAAAATCAGCAGCCAAGTGAAGGTGTAGAATGATGCCATAGGAGTGATCTTGTTCGTTCTGACAACAAGTGACTATTTAATAGCCCCGGCACAAATAAAAATACAGAACATCATGAATCACCTTTGTATAACGGTCCTGAATTGCCTGCTGATTCAAAAATAAGACTACAAAGGAATGCAAGTGGGACAGGGAAGTCAAGCACACACAAAAGGGAGTGTGGTTCAATTTAGAGTTGAATCAGACTATTGAAGTGTGTGAAGATGAAGAACAAAAAGGGGAGAATGAACAAGAAAAACCTAAAGAACAGAGAAACAGATTTAAAAAGAGCATCCAATCTGAAAATAAAACACAAGATGAAGAGGTAGGATTAGTTGTTAGAATATCCTCCATTAATAGTCAGAATACTGTTGAGCTCTAGACAGAAAAAAGAGGATGCATGTCAGTCACCTGAGGAGTATTTTGAACTGCAAATATTGCAAGAGACAGAAAGGACAGGCAGCATGCAAAACACAGTTAACTGTCATGCGCCAGAAAATGACAGGCTGCCATGTGACACTTGTGAAAATGTTCAGTCAAAAAGTTGCAGTGTGAACACTGGTAATCCCAGGTCAGAGGGGCAGTCAGTGGCTACACTCCAAATGTGTTACAAACCCAGGAAAATAGACAAAGAAATCCAAAATGAAGTGAGCAAAAAGGATGGAAAATATCATTTCACATGCCCATGTGTTTAGCAGGGAGTGAAAAGGGGCTAAGAAAGGTGAGTCCTGAAATTAGCACAAACTCACACTTTTTGTGTGTGCTAGAGGAGGTTGAAGATGGGTACCATGTTCCTATCACTGTGGAAGAAAAATTTAATGCATTTGCAATGATTGATACGGGTGCCCAGTCAACAATAATGTCAAAGGAGTTGTTAAAAAGTATCAATGAAGGGAGATCCCCAAAAAATCAAATAAAGGTGAGACAAAACAAAAGCCCTGTGCACAACTTCAATGGTGAGGAAATACCTATCGAAGGTGTCACTGAGGTTGACATAATGATTGGGAAGCATAGGATGAGACAGGAAGTATTGATCCATCCATCAGTAAAATACCTTTCCTCATAGGGACCAATTGGCTAAATAGGTTGTCGCCCCTCATTGATGGGGTAAATGAGGTCTTGTGGTCCCTAGCCAAAAAAACACTGAGCATAAGAAAATAATCACACAAAACAATAGTGTAAGAGAGTGACACGCTGTGGCCAGGTCAGAAAGTGCAGTGGAAGTATATCTTCAGGAAAAAAAAGAAAAAAAGAAAGGGTGAGTTAACCAGAATATTTAATTCAATACAACAGTGTTCCTCGTCTTTAGTCTTGTTTTCTATACAGAGATGATACAAAAGCTCAAGATAGTGCATTTATAAAGTGTTAAGGGTGAAATTATCATTAACCAATGTTATGTTGAGCTCAATTTTCAATAATTTTGTTAAAAGTATTCTAAACTACTATTATTTTTCTGTGTACAGAATCTCTCCTGAGCAACCACGGCTAAAAGCTGTGGAGAAACACGTGTTGGGAGAATAAAAGTGTTTTTCATGTATACTTAGATGACTGGAATGTATGA
This sequence comes from Ambystoma mexicanum, assembly GCF_040938575.1. Taxonomy (NCBI): domain Eukaryota; kingdom Metazoa; phylum Chordata; class Amphibia; order Caudata; family Ambystomatidae; genus Ambystoma; species Ambystoma mexicanum. The sequence goes on along the minus strand of NC_090933.1, from coordinate 529,538,558 downwards.
AAATAATACATGAAAAATAAAATCATTCATAATTTAAATAACTAAGAGTCTATCGTATCATATCTGGTGCAGGAGTCGCACAAATTACAAGTGACAACATATGAAGAAAAATATCTAGTCATTATTGTTTCAGCCACAATAGAGTCATTTGGAGTGCAGATCCGATCACAAAAGAATATCATTGGCACATTAGAATCGCCCTTGAAAGGACTATAAGCCAAAAAAAGGTTGAAATATCTAAACAAACTATATCTTCAGGATGGCTGTGTGCCTAGTGTCACTGTCATTCTCATGTGACAGGGTGAAATGTGAGGTGAAACAGAGAAGCAGTCTCTGGAGATTTATTTGGACCCCAAGAAAAAATGGCAAACAGAAATAGATGAAAACACATTGCACTTTTATCTAAAGGAAGAGAAATGCAAGCCAAATGTCACTCCAGAGATAAACACAGAAAAACACACTTCACTCATTCCTGAAATACACATGGGAGATGGACAGCCATGGATCCCTATCCATGTAATTGGGCATTCTGAAATAATAGAAGCCACTTTAGCACTCGAGCATGAAAGAAGTTTCATTAATGAAAAAGTACTCTAGCTAATAATTGACAGGGAAGAAATCCCAAAGTTCAGAATAAAGAATTAACACATGTTTGGCCTGGATGATTCAGAATCACAATGTGCGGATTGTGAGCGGGACACAAAATAAATGTTATTTGTGAAATGATATCATGCACAGAATGTGAATGGTGTTAGACTTTCTAAATCAAAAGGTTTGGTCCAGATTAGGCGGGCCGCACCTGAATTTGAGTACAAAAGACAAGCTTATCATTGCGTGCAGATGGCACCATATGCTGTTGAATTACAGGTGAACAATGAGATTACCATTCCCGCATTCACCAGACAAGTTACCATAGCATTAAAATACAGAAAGGGACAATAGATACAAGATTATGATGTGTTTGTATGTTTAAATGAGTCCATGATGGGAACAAGGACTAGAATATGAATATACACCACGGGTAGAGATTGGGGATGGACCCATTAAAATTCTGGTGGAAAATAAAGGGTGCGAGGACATTCATTTAGAAGAGAATTCAGCAATAGGAATGACAATACAGAAATCTTATTTTACTGCAGACTCCAGTAATGCAGTGATTGGGAACATCCCTGAAAAGTATGTGACTGCGCAGGGTGAGTTGCCAGAATCCTTGAGTTCTCTGCCTAAAGGAATCTTTAAAGTTCAGTCTGTGTATCCTTATGAGTCAAGTGAAATAGTGTGCTGCCAGCATCCTATTCGAGTTAAATGAAGCTAAAACAGAAAAGGAATATATTGAAATGGAAGTCAAAATTCCAAAATATTTAAATGTGTCGCCTCTCCAAAGAGATACAGCTACACGGTTAGAGAGTTACAGAGGTTCAATACAGAGGTTCCTTCATTGGAGAACTTCCCAGAGTTCTCTAAAATGGTAGAAGAGCAAATTCAGGTTGCAGATGTGTGCACAAATGAAGAAGAAAAAGACCAATTGAGAAAAATATTTATGTAATTCAAAGAGGTTTTTGACAAAGACGCATATGATTGTGGATTAACAGATTTGCATGTGGCCACATTAACAGAAGGACGTGGTAGGGAGCCAGTATTTGTATGACAATATAGGTTATCAGTAGCATGTTTGGAATAACTAGTTGAGATCATTAACAATTTTGAATATAGAGGAATTGTAGGCCCATTGTTAACACATCAAACACTCCCATACTAGGTGCCCATACTAGGTGTGTTCAAAACTAATGGCCAGTGGCGTTTGTGTGCAGATCTATGAGAATTAAACAAAAGGGTACCTGTTTCAAGGTGGCCCCTTCCATTTATTGATCAGTGTCTCGCACAGGTTCACGGGTCAAAGGTGTTTACCACATTAGACCTTACAGCTGGATACTGGTGTGTACCGCTGGCTGAAGATATCCGAAATTTGTCTGCATTTTCTTTTGACAAATCACAATATGTGTGGTCCCGGACACCTTTTGGATATGCCACTAGTGGGAGTGAATTTGGGATATTCCTGAGCAAGGCGCTCCCAGATGCAGCTGAAAGGGGGACAATAGTTTACGTGGATGATGTGCTCATTAAGATTGAGAATCTGAAAAGCCATTTCAATGAGAAAGGACATGTACTTAGCCAGTTGCAAAAAGCTGGAGCCAACGTATCTTTACAGAAAGCACAATGGTGTATAAGGAAAGTGAACTTCTTATGTCATGAGGTGACCGAGAATGGGTTAAACCCACAACAGAAGAAAGTGAAGGCAATACATAAATTGAAAGATCCTACCAATCTGAAAGGGTTAAAAAGGTTGCTAGGGTTGATGGGTTACAAAAGGAAATTTATTGAGAATTATGCAGAGACTACACAACCGTTAACGAGATTGCTAAAGCAGGGTGTACCCTGGAAATGTGAAAAGGAACAATGTGAAGCAGTGGCCAGGCTAAAAGTATGTCTCATGAATGTGCCATGTCTGGCATATCAAATAAAGAACCACAATTTCTTTGTAGAGGTAGGATTCACTGATCAATGCATGCCAACAGTGTTATAACAAAAGCATGATGTCAATAACATTGCCAGCAAAGCTTTGTCAGAAGTAGAGACTAAGTTCAGTGATTGTGAAAAGCTATCCTAACCACTGTCTGGGCGTTACAACATTTCCTATAATTCAAGGGGAGAGAGTAATTATTGAAACACATCATCAATATCTGCAGTTTCTGCAAAGTAAGAGAATTAGATCAGGGAATTTGGCCCATTCCATAATTACTTCCTGGATGTTAGCGCTTCAGGGTTTTCCTGTAGAAGTGAGATATGGACAAAATAAGAAGAGCCCGGTTGCCCAAGAGCTAGCAGATTTGCATGAATGTGCAGCCAAATGTACACCTGAGGACACATAACTAGAATCAAGTTTGAATGAATGTGAGCAATCCCCACACAAGGTATTCAATGAAGAAATATGTAGGGAATTACCAACTTTGTATGCAGATGGTTGTGCATACCATGTAGAAAATAACACAGAAAAAGAGCTTGCGGCAGGAATAGGGAATATCTGGTTTAAATATGACAACATTCCAAGACTAAGCATGAGGATTGGGCCTAGAAGTAGTCAGGTGGCAGAATTGGCCGCTATTTACAAAGCAGTCACTACCGCAGTAAAAAACAAACTCAAAGAGATAGTTCCAGTAACTGATTCTGATTGTGCACGGAGTAGCTTTGTAGAATATTTACCTGGCTGGAAGGTAAAGGGCATGCTCACCTACAACAAAAAAACACTTAAACATGGCAAGATGATTCAAGCGATAGACAAACTTGTGTCAGATAATTATTTGGTAATACATTGGAGAAAAATACGTGGGCATTTGAAGACGCCAGGTGAGGACAAAGTGGGGAATGATAAGGCAGATCAGTTAGCCAAATCTGGAGCTGTGATGGGAGAATTGTTTCCTATTGAACATCTGCTTGGTGAAATACAGATAGATGCGATATGCTCTAAAACTCCAAAAGCAGTTGAGCAGCCTGTGGTGCAATGGCAAAGGGCAAAAGGAAGACCTGATTTTAGGCCTATTCTATCATCATCTGTTAGATGCAGAGCAAAATCCTCTGACTGAAGAAGATTGTAAAGGGAAGAAGGAATTGAGGGTGTTGCTAAAAAACAAATAGAGAATTAGGTTACAAGATGCACTGATGATTAGAGAATCTGTGACAGGTCAAATATAATGGGTAGTGCCCTTGTCATTTCGGGGATTGATGTTACATCATGCCCACAATCCCATAACTGCAGGACACAGGGGTTCACAGAAAACGTTGTCCATTTTGAAAGATTATGCTTATTGGCCACACATGTCCCAAGATGTGGAACTATACACCAGAGGGTGTCTAGTAGGTGCACAGTTTCGACCTGCGTCACCTACTCATAGAGCACCATACATGAAAAGGGGTTTGACCCTACCATGGTCTGATATGCAAATCGACTAAATCGGGCCTGTAAAAAGATCAGCAAGAGGAAATCGGTACATGTTAAAGGTAGTTTGTTTAATGTCCAAAAGGGTGGAGTGCATTCCAGCACTGGATTGCAGTGCGCAAACTGTGGCCACATTACTTGTAAATCACATTTTTTCAAGATTGGTTTACCTCAAAGGATAGAATCAGACCGAGGAAGTTATTTCACTAGTGCATTGGTGACAAAGATATGGGATATTTTAGGTGTGAAGAGAAAACTACACATTTCCTACTGGCCTTCCTCTTCAGGAGGAGTAGAACGGTGTGACAGGTCAATAGTGAATATGTTAAAAATGTTTGTAGCTGAAGCAGGTTCTGGTTGGGATTTACGGCTCCCATTGGTATTAATGGCCATCAGGTCGACTCCCGCTAAATCAACAAATCTCATTCCTCATGAACTATTGACAGGAAGATAAATGGTGTTGCCACAACATTTACTTTACAAGACCAATGAGCACATCCTAGTAAATGCATCCAGAATTCATGAATATGTGGAGGAGTTGAGGAAGCACTTACAACATGCGTTTGCATTTGTGAGGCGGAATTTGGAAAGAGCTGCTGACGGTGCAAAATCATATTATGATAGGAAGGCATCTGCAAAAGAGTAGGGGGTAGGAGATCAGGTATATGCATTTAATTTTGGAAAGGGAAGACATAAAAACTCTAAATTTCTTGCAGTGTGGCAAGGGCTGTATAAAATTATATATAAGATTTTGCCTGTAGTGTACAGGATTATGAAAAAGGAGGGTGAGTTTTTTTTAAAAACGTGCACAGAATACAACATCATTTTGTCTGCTTTGTATTGCTCAGTGTTACATTTACTCATTTCCTTGCATATTGGGAACACACCACGTTTATGATTTATAGTTAGGCTGAATCATCTTCACTTCCGCTTTTATCAGCAAGATATTGCCTGTACCAAACCCATATATCTTTCGGTCGACTGGTCCTAGGCAATAGACCAGCGTATACCTCTTCACAATCATTTGCCCATGTCATATCCTTCTCCCAATAACTTAGCACAGGTGGTTCCTGTGCATCAGCATAACACGCTTCGGCAATAAAAAACTAAGGTTTAGAAACCTGCGCCAAACAGGGCTCATTTTGCATACAATGCCCAACACACACAAACTTGTTACTCAGACAGTGCAATGTTGTTGTATTGTTGCCTAGACAAATGTATCCAACCCCACAGCACTCGCTTTAGCCTTCCTCATTGCATCTTGCCAGGTCCACTCTTTCTATTGTCATCAGAACACCAGTATGTTAATACCCTCTAGTTTTAGAAATATATTGTAATGTCCTTACTTCTTCAAGCACATTACACTGTCATACACACTGAAGCAAACCTTTCCCACAGGAACACACCCAAATACCAATGCAACCTTTCCAACCAAAAGTAACAGCCCTTTGCACAATCACACTCCTCTATGTATACCTACCCTCATATTCAGACAGTCATGCACAGTCAACACACATATATTGCACAACTTCCAAACCCACACTTTCCTTTTTTCAACAACAGACACAAGACAATGGCCCTCATTACAAGTCAGGCGGTGGACCATGGTGCTATTAGCACCACTATGCCGGATTCCGCCATTCCAAGGTGAGTGGGGCGGTAATTCCCCATTCACCATTTGCCCTTCCCCATTCCCATTTTTGCCCCATAGGGCATAATGGGGATGGGGAAGGCGCTAATTAGGGCACCGTAAATTACGGTGCCGTAATTAGCACCAAGGTTGCTTAGCGCCTTGGACTTTAACGCCTGAAAAAAGCAGGCGTTAAAGTGTGAATCAGGCGTTAAGGGTTAACGGTGCCGACTCGCCATTAAACCCTTAACGCCTGACTTGTAATGAGGGCCAATGCCTGCCAAAAAGCAACTCAGTAGAAAACAATGCAGAAATAGAGCAGATACAACTCAAACCATGCAAAATGGCCATCCACCTCTAGCAGATTTTGTACGAAAACGTCAAACAAAACAACTAATACAGTCACTGAGCAAAACGGAACCAGGTAGCAGGAACAGAATTGTGACTCCTTTTCCAAAATGTAAAACTAAAAGTAAATGTATTAAGAAGAATGCAACTACCATTAGTGATAACACTACATCTACCAACGTTAACATAGCCACAAGTAAGCATTCAAAAATAAATATTTTTATAAAAAAATATTCCACCATAGAATCCTTCAGAACCTTATAAAAAAATGGGAGCAATCACACTCAACCCTTAAAATGTACCACAGAAAACTGATCCTGGAAGCTCTCATAGACAGTGCAAAGTGCAATACTCCTCAAAAGGAAATTATTCATATTAATTTCAAATAGAATGAAACCACTAACAAAATTAATTAGTAAACTACAAAAAGTATTTTGCAACATACACAATATGAACATAGATACCTTTGCAAACGTCTGTGCAGGTGAGTGGATTCACATAACCAGCACAGAGCCATATTACAATGAAGAGGCATACAAACAAGAGCAAACAAACCCAACTACCATACATAGCAGTGGCCAAGGGTATGAAAAGGTAGACAGAACCATTATGGCAGAAGAAACTCTGATTGCAGGAATATCCCCAACAAACTTACAATCAACTCTGCATTCCACTGAACCAATCCGTCCAGTCTACAAATGGCCATGCACCTCAATGTGTAACATACGAAAACAATCCTTCATTCTTTGCAGCAGTTCCTCAATCAGTATGTGAAAGTCAAAGTCAAATTAAAAATTAAACTATTACAAACCATGGACTCCTGTACAGTGCGCAAATACACAGGACTACAAGGACATTTATTAGCCTGCATTCCTGGGCCTGCTTGCAAAAGCACCTTCCACCACATCAAAATGTTAGCAACACACCATTCTACTATGCGAAATCTCGTTCAGAGACTGTACTATGCAAAAAGTCCTGCTTTAGCACTGGAGCATTTAAATCACATTCTCCTACATGGCACAGCCAAAGAACTCCTGGAAGAAATAGACTACATCCAAAGCAAATATTTTGGAAGTGAGAAACACTTACAAAATACAGTAACTTTAGAAGAGAGTAGTGACAACCTTGCAGATGCCAACCTTCTATTACACACATATAAAAAAGAAATAGCATTGGGATAGTTATATACTGGAGTTGGTGGTATACATGAGAAAGGTACCTTCGCAGTGGCAAAAATGCGCTGCACTTCTTTCATCTTCTTTTTGAGTTGATGGTACACACTTCCACAAGCTATGGAACCCAAAAGCAATGCTCCATAATGCACTACCACAACGTGTACAGTACCTAAACTGGCCACTCGTCGACATTCTGCAAGCAAATGGTCGAAAGTATGTGCAGCGACACTGCACCACAAAGTCTCCACTTCATCCAAATTCAAATTTGTCTATGCCTGTCCGGGCCGAACGTGGCTGCAGGACGCCCGTCTTCATCCTTCCCACACCCTACAAAAGTTGCAGAACACACTCCCGAAACAACATCCGCCGTAGGGTAAGCCTAATCTGCATACTTGCAATTGTGCATCACTACCATCTGCATTTCTCTTTTACCGCCAATAATACTCCTACTGGAGGTACCGCATATAACGTTAGGCACACCGTGGCAGACCTGAAATACCCTGTCACCTCATCACCACCATTAATGATTTCTACGCCGTTCGTCATTGCAGCTCTGCAGTCTAAGACAGTGCTCGCAGCCGACTCGTTAAAGCTAGTAACCGCATTAGAACAGGTTACTGAGTAACACAGCTCGCCCCTTATTGAACTACGCTTTACCATGTCACATGTGACCTATCTGCCTTAGATGTTGATCTGCTGTGTGAAACTTGCCATATTTGCCGCACTAGCATTTTCGTTTGCACTGTCTGCCAATATTTGCTGATGCGCTCTCCTCGAGCACAACATGTCTTACCTACTCTGCATTCCTCTATTTGTTTAGTGCACTGTGAGCATGGCCTGCAACCTCACTATCTCTATCCTTATTATTAAGAGGGGCACTTTGCCTCACTATTATAGATACACCTGCTAGTTCGGTCGCTTGGCGACCTCCGCCTCCTAACCTGCGTCATTAACTAAGCAACCTTCTTTAACATCTGCCAGCATCCTCTGCCGCGGCACGTCAATACTCATGTTACCCGAGTTGCTTTCATGTCGAAAACTATCCCGTAATAATTGTTTACTTGTGCTGTGATTTACTTAATTGAGTGATTGCACCTCCTAAAACTGTATGCCTAACCTACTCTGACCTACATGCCAAATGATTACCTGTACTGAGATATACCTAATTGAGTGATTGTACCTCTTAGAATTGTATGCCACACTTATTCATGCCTACTCTCTACAACTTGATTGAGGACTGTTGCCAATTGCCTATACTAATTGTCAATTACATTTAGATTGGCTTTGCCTTAGCCACTTTATTGTGCATACCAAGTAACCGTGGTATATCATATTCAGAGCATAGCTATGCATTTACCACACCCAACTTCTCCCTTGATCTCAACTGACATTATCAGTTTGTATCTGGTTGTATTAGTCCTTACTAGAGTAAGTGCTCTGCAGATACCCACCGTGGACCCCCTCGTCCAACCTATCTCACATCTGCTTATCCATGGCACCTAGCCTTCCGCCATTCCACCTTATACCACCCTCAAGGTTCCTACCTCAATGCCTACTCATTACCACACCACACGTGAATAAGCCATTAAGGTCCCTACCCACCTGTATGCACCCTCACCTTACAGCTGTGCTGTTTTCCACAGTACTCCCTCACTGCATCACTGCGCCACATTATACAGACAGTCCTACCTGCAGTACATACATATTACCTATTCACCTCACTACACCAACACCACCATCTACCTTGACACGGTCTACCACCCAAAGGAATCTTAAACTAGGCTCTAGATTCTCACTGCTGCATACTGTCTCTACTTCTAAAGACACTGCTTCTGCAGCCAATTCTCCAGTTAAGTTAGACACTACCAGCCTTGCACCTAAACACAGCCCTACACAAGTGAATAGCAAACAATATATTGCCTCTTCCCAAATTAAAGGGGCCCTCATTAATACCAGATCTTTACCAGCCCACGCCCTAGATATAGCTGACTACATAACCTCACACGATCTTGACTTTATAGCTATCGCAGAGACTTGGCTCCATGCTGCATCAGGACCAGCTCTTGTCCTTGCCATTGCCGACAACTAGTCCATCACCCGACTTGACCGAAACCCCAACCTTTCCAAGGGAGGGGGAATCGCATTTATCCATAAAAAGTCCCTCGGCCTAAGAAGCATTAACAACCAAACATTCCCATCAGCAGAACTATCACCTATCAAATTACCTATCTCACCATCACGCACTATCACTATTCACCTAATCTATCGACCACCAGGGCCGACTACCACTTTTGAAGATGACATCTCACTTCTGTTAGCTACCAACACTAAAACAAAATTTCACGTCATCATCCTTGGTGACTTTAACTTGTGCCCTCAAAGATAGTATTACAGAATTAGGATTTACTCACCACATTACTGAACCAACACACAATAAAGGTAGAACCTTAGATTGGTTAGCCGATCTCACTTGCAAGATAGATATCCATTCCAACATGCCCTGTGCGTGGTCGGACCACCATTTAATCTCATTCTTCATAAAAGAAGCCTCTGCACCTAACCAGCAAAAACAGACTCCACCTATGATGACTAGAAATAAACGTAACATAACCAACGAGAAATTACTACCTTTACTACAACTAATCACCAACCCCACCAAGACTCTTTTAGATCCTACAGCCCTAGTTGACATTTACAATCATACCATCCTGAAAGCCATTAACACATCAGCACTGCTTAAATTACGTAAATCCAAACCTTGTGCTCATCTTAACACATGGTATACCCCGCACCTCAAATCCTTATGGAAATTGAAAAGAACTGCGAAGACCTTATGGAAAAGCACCCCGTCTCCAGCCAATAAGGATGATTTTTCTCTGGCTTCCATTAATTATAAAGAAGCTATCATCCAAGCTAAAAAAGACAGTTATAATGACCGCATAACCAAAGCTAAGTGCAACACCAAGGAACTCTTTAACATCCTAAAAGAAATAGAATCGCCGGTTGCATTACCTAATACTTGCAACAAAGACACTCTGTGGTGTACTAACATACAGAATGTGTTGCAAGATAAAATCTCCTTACTTCAAAACAAAATCGAAACAAAAAAATGTCATATCACATGTACAGGAGGTCCCAAATAAAGCCTGCACTCCAATCGTCCATTTTGAAGTTCCAGGAACATTCACACCGAGATATGTGACGTATGATGAGCAAATAAACCAGCAGAGAGCCGCAGTAGGGCTCTGCCCAGTGCCTATCAGAAGAACAGCACCTATTGAAGCACCATTACCAAGAAAACCATGGACAGTAAGGTATCCATTGAGAAAATCTTACCAACAAATGAAACAAAATGAAGATCGTCTGAGTACAGTCCCTAAAGAAACCAAAAAAGCCTCAATAGAAGACGAATGGTGCCGTCACGAGGGCCCGAACAGACTCACAGATAGAAGAAATTATGACCAGAAAATGATGTAAAGGGACGAAATGCCATGTAAAAGGATAGTGGGAACTTAAAGTGAAAGAACAATGTCAAAATGGAAGAAGTTTAAAGCTGTAAGCAGGATGAAGATATTGACCAGGTTTACGCCTGTAAATATGCTTGAAACCACAAGAAAGCTAAGAAAACAGTGTGGCAAGAGCCATTATATATAATCTACCTCAAACGAAGCACAGTATTATAAGTATAGTTCTACTTTGCACAAAAAGCAGAAACAACCCAGGCTACTAAAGGCCAAATGAGAAAGATTCATATTTAGCAAAACGAGAAGAGACAGCTGAATCGAAACTCGGCAGAGGCAACTCGTGCCAGGAAAGCCAAGGTCATGCTAAGAAAAGAGGCGAACAGTAGCTACATCTAATTGAAACCGAGAACAGAATATCCTGCCTCTGAAAGGTCGATATAAGAAGACGTAGGCAGGTGGTGGGCTAAAATGAGAATCAAAACACACATTGAGAGAAAAGAGACAAATTCACGGTGTAGGAATCACGTGACCAACCGAGCAAGGAGAAGCGGGGGTGCACACCTACGCTTGGCACCGGACTAGACAGAGATAGCAGAACTTTTCTAGACAGAAGATGCAGTCTCAAGGCCAACCACAGTGAACTAATTGACACATGGCTACTAAAGTGATGATTAATAGTAACCTTAATTGGAGGAAGGCCGGGTAACTAAGGGGCACCTCGCACCTGGCTGACCATTCTGCGTGCTGCTAAGCAAAGTGGAAAAGTATGCATGGGGTTGGTGCCAACCCAATCACAATGGACCAAATAATCTAGGGTCCTATAGTTAGTAGAACCAATGAGACGTTGTAATTTGTTTGACGTCTACAGTAGTCATTTTTGAAGGAAGGGCTTAGATGCCAACCTGACAGTGTTTACCCAATCCCCTCACTCTGTTACCATATACAGATATAGTACCTATAGTAAACTTACCTTTTCCTAACCAATAGAATTGCATGTTAACTTTTGAGTGTTACACGTCAGCGATGACGAGTTTTGAGTATAAATGTTACAACTTGTATGAAGTTCGTTGGAGTTTGAAGCGAGAAGGACAATCGCATCACTGCTGATATCCATGACTCCCTGTTTTCTGTACTTGTCATTAAACGGACTCCCTTTGCCAAACCATATAAGTTGTTCTTATTGATTGGTGTTGGAGTAATGAATCTACATCCCCATCCTTCTCAACGGTGCAGCTATCTTGTCTTAAAGTACTTCTGAGCAAACCTCGGCTCTATGGGCTGGCCTGAAGTTTCAGAGTCCACACCACTTCCGACTCTAATCTTAACACCCTTGCTCCCACCAGCACTACACATTTGCAATTTAACTTCACCCCCCTCTCCATTATAGAGGTTTAAACCATCATCATGAAACTAAAACCATCTAATTTCCAGGGAGATACATGTCCTGCTCCTATTGTAAAGGAGGCTGTGAAGGAACTCGCCCCATTCATCACCTCCTTTATTAATGCCTCATTCTAATCTAACATAGTACCCAATAATCTAAAAGACGCCTGGGTACTCCTGCTTATAAAAATACCTTCTTTAGGCCCCAATAATCCATCAAACTGTAGACCTATTACGACTGTGCCCTTTCTTCTGAAAATCCTGGACCGAGCAGCCTATCTGCAAAAACAACACTACCTCGAATCAAACAATTTACTGGGTATTAGACAGTCAGGTTTCAGACCTACACACAGGACGGAAACTGCACTGATATACCTCAAGACACAAATCCAAATCCTTAAAGACAAAGGCAAACTGACACTGCTTCTTCTGCATGATTTATCAGCAGCATTTGATTTAGTGAACCATAAAATCCTATGCCAACATCTACCATCTGCAGTGCACCTCTCAGAACAAGCAAACGCCTGGATCCACTCCTTCCTTAACAACAGATCCATGAGGGTCTTTACGCCATGAGCCTCTGCAGAACCTACACCGGTCACCAGCGGGGTCCCCCGAGGTCCCTGCGTGTCCCCCACTCGCTATAATGTATTCATCAAGACACTATTTGATGATCTTGATGAATTGGGTGTCATCTACATGAATTACGAAGATGACGCCCAGATACTCATTCCTATCACCAGTGACTACATTACAGACAGCAAAATTCTAAACAACATATACCTATACCCCATAATACAAGCATGGATGGCAAAGCACAGGATCTGTCTCAAGGATGAGAAGACAGAGCTGCTCCTCTTAGGCTTATCTGCTAACCTAATAAACTTGATGAAATTTTACCTCCTTCAATATTGATGGTAATATAATCAAAGTTTCTAAGGCTGTAAAAACTTTAGACATTCACATTGACTCCGCCCGGTTTATAGTAATTGCATCAAATGCCAAAGCATCGAATGCCTTACCATCTAAAAAAAAGCGTTGAAAAAAAGCATTGAATGCCTTTTTTTTCTTTTTTTTATGGGGGGTTCCCTCCCCAGCCCCATTTTTTAACCTTTAAAAACCCAATAAAATTAAAATAAACCCTTTACCTTTATAGCATTAGATGTTTTTTTTTCAACGCTTTTTTTAGATGGTAAGGCATTTGATAATATGACTGGATACCACTCCGCCCTATCCTTTACTAAACAGACAAATGCCTTAGCTTCCTCCTCGGCGTACACGTGTAAACTTATCACTGCATGCAGACCTTTTTTGACACCATCTAATTGCATCACAATAGCAAGAGCCTTAGTCCTTTCCAAATTGGACTATGGTAATGCACTTTATTTAGGTACTACACAACGGAACATTAATTAGATGCAAATAATGCAAAACAATGCCATTAGAGCAGCCTTAAATTTCCCTAAGAAACACAACCTTTCTAATACCAAACACACCTTGAACTGGCTAAATATTAGGCAAAGAATCACATTCAAAACACTGTCCTTCACTCATAAGTGCTTATTTAACCAGGCTCCCAATTACCTGGCCAACTGCATAATTCGCCACACCTCAAAGCGATCTACCAGAAGTGCCCAGACTCACTGTGTCAAAATCCCACGATTCAAACAACAAAGGGCTGGTGGAGTCAGCTTCCCGGTCCTCGCAGCTAAAAATTGGAACTCTCATACCCCTTATCCAGGAAAAATGTCAGGGCTTGGCTACTGGAGCATGAACCCAGCTTCATAGTTTAACCTGGCGTTCTTGACCAATCAGTAATAGACACTCTATCACTTTAGAGATATTGCACAATGTCTGTCTTGACCTCTTTTATGCTATCCTGTCTTCTTGTACCTTGCGTGCACATTGCCTTGTTTCCTCTTTCATTGTACATAATTGCTACATTTGACCTAGCAAACCTACCACTTGTATGTACATATGTAACTATATGCATTAAACTGTGTATGTATAGCTGTAACTATCACTATGTAATTATCCGCCTTAAACTGTCCACGTATAATTGCAACTATCACTATGTAATATATTATTGTACTCATATGTAACATGTAAGCACAGCGCACAGCTGCTTTCGGTTTTGGCACGCTCTACACATAAATAAACAAAACTACACTAAACGAAACTAAACTAAACTAAACTAAACTAAACTACCTACTCTGCTCCTTCTACTCCTGCGGCTGACTCCCACCCGACACAGCCCTCTAAAACTTTAACCTCTCTGTTTCCAACACTCTTGATAGTCTTGCCCCTATCATAAGGGTACGACTGAAGCCTACCAGAAAGTGCAACTCCAAATTGGCTGACCTTAAACGCAAGTGCAGGGTAACCGAACGGAAATGGGATTCCCTGGCACTGCCTATTGCTGCACTTTACTCAGCCCTGCCTATCTTGCCTGTGTCAATCTGCCTTGGCCGTTTCCACAGCATTCCCAGACTATGTGCCCGGTTGCACCTCCTAGAGTGACTTTCTTGCCTCTAAGTGTCGTGTATTCATAGTCACATTAATCACTACTGCATGTGTGCCATAGCTTCTATTCTAATGCCATCATTACGCTAACCTTGACCTTAACCTTGACCTGTTAGCCGTGGTGACACAGTTCTGCCAGCACTATGCATATGCCTTCTCATAGCACTGACATCAGTGTGCTTCTTGCTATGCCTTGCCTAATGTTGTTGATCGTATCATACTAGTCACTTCCTAGTTCCACCTACTAATCTGCTCCACTTAGCGGTAACTGAATACTATCTCGGATACTACACTATCTTTGATACTGGAATTGGAAGCATGTTAAACTTAGCAATACTGCTCTGTACTATGGCTGCTGTCATGCATGTGGACTCTAGAAGCCAAGAATACATTGGTCAGTCACTAGTGCCTATCCCAGACTCTAGCCTGCTAACCCCTACAAATATCGCACAATCTAATCCATCCATACACTCCAGGGCCCCAGAGACAACAGCTTACGCCTCTCTACCATGCGCCACGTCCAGTAGAAATGACAGACTCTGCGCTAGGCTAGCCAAATTATATGAACCTTTGAGAAAAGCCCTTCCGGCCACTAACCTCAAAACTAACTATAAACTCAACCTTAGACCTAGCCACTTAAAGTTGTCTCCACCACTGCCCATCTTGAACACAAATACCCTTCAGCTCAATAACCATAAGCCTAAAGTTTGTAACAACTCTGACAAACCTATCCGAGTCAACAAAGCAGCTGAGGCCCCCTCCCTCAAAGGAGCGCTCCTCAACGCAAGATCACTAGTCGCACATGCTACCGATATTGCCGACTTAATCACTGAAGGGAACTTGGATTTCCTCGCAATTAAGGAAACATGGCTCCATAATGCAGCAGGACCTGCTCTTATGCTAGCTATCCCTGATGGCTATACCAAAGTCAGACAAGACCAAGATAATGCCCGAGGTGGCGGCATTGCGATTATCTCTAAATCTACCTTTGGCCTTAGACTAGCCCCTACCCATCTATCACAATCATGTGAAGTTCTCACTGCCAAAATCCAGATAAATAACTCGCAATCCCTTACTATGCACCTAATATATAGACCACCTGGCCCTCTTGGTACCTTTGAGGAAGATTTGCATTACATAATTATGAATAACCTTAAACCTACCTCGCAACTACTCCTATTAGGAGACTTTAACCTAGGTTCTAATGACCAAATGGATAAAAACGCAACCGACATAGCCAACACTATCAACACATTAGGCCTCACCCAAAAAGTCAATAAACCTACTCACCTTAAAGGGAGAATACTGGACTGGATAGTGGACCTTAACTGTTCAGTTACCATTTCAACAATTTTGCCACTATCGTGGACAGACCACTTTCTGGTCTCCTTCCACCTATCCACTATTCGACCCACTCAACTGACTCAACCATTAGCGCCACCATGCTCAACTAGAAGTATAAAATGCATCACTGTAGAGAAAGTTATCCCTGCCATTTTGCCTACACTCAACGCACTACCAGAAAATCTTGATCATAGCATCCTAGTTCAGGAATTTAACAAAATTATGCTCACCACACTGGATAAAATTGCCCCTGTCAAACTTAGATCTAGCAAAGCAATAGCCCATGTAAACAAATGGTACTCCACAACTTAAAGACCTTTGCACCTTAAAGAATAAAAGTGAAACTAATTGGAGACTTTGCCCCTCTAGTGAGAACAAAGCTAAATTAACCTCACTTTCCTCACACTACAAGAAGGAAATTTGCCGGGCAAAACGTAATTCCTACAACGAGCGTATTGCTAACTCTAACTCGAGCATGAAAGAACTCTTTTCTATACTCAAAGAACTAGAGTCCCCAATTGCTATATCTGATGTCTGTACCAAGGATTAAGGTATTCCGGCCTGTAACTTCCTTCATGCTGCCCTGGGTAGGACGTCACTTCCTGACACTCTCATTCAGCAGCGTTAAACCTGCGTTCACGGACTTTGAACAATCCTGGGAAGGAGCTACCCAGGACAGGTGAAGGTCATCCAGAGCGCTGGTTATTTGCATTCGAGGGAGACAGTTTTTACTCCACACACTCGATTGGGATGAGAAATACATGGTATATCCAAGTTGAACTTCAGATAAAGCATATTACGTTATGGTTTTTGCCCTGAGGAAGGAGCTAGACTCCGAAATGCATAGGCACTATTAACCATATGTTTTTGGCAATCAACTTGGATGATGTTGAGCTTACTATGCATATTGATCAACACAATGATCAAACATATTTTGAATATTCACTAAATTGTGAAGAAATACGGTACAAATGGAACTCGAATTAACTTTATTTAGAAAATAATCACACCACGCAGTTCTTGGAACACAAACGTGAGCACCAGTCTTGGCTGGATGGTCCATCCAGCCTCTTCTTTTTTGTTTTGTACCAAGGATAAAACCTGGTGTACAGACATCCAACATGCCTTAGCTGATAAAATGAATACACTCGAGAATAAAATTCAACAAAAAAAAGAAGTACTGAACTTACAGCACTCGCCCAACACCCTCTTGCCCAATGATTCACCATCGGCACACCATACTACCTTCCATTTTTCTAAAATGTCTATCCAGGAGGTAGAAAAAATGATCCTATCACTGAAGCCTTCGAACTGCAAAGGCGATATTTGCCCGGCTCAATTAATAAAAGATGCTGCCAGAGAACTCTCCCCATTCATAACTAAACTGATAAATGCCTCATTTGCCACAGGTACCATACCTGCTAACCTCAAACAATCTTGGGTGCTACCCCTCCTCAAGAAACAGACACTAGATCCTCTTATTTCCACCAACTACCGGCCCATCACCCCGGTCCCATTTCTACTAAAAATATTGGATAAAGCCGCATACATCCAAATGAAAAACACCGGGAACTGCACAAACTTTTAGGCAATAGACAATCTGGTTTCCGTCGACTACACGGAACAGAGACAGCCTTAATTGACCTAAAGTCCCAAATAGACGAGCAGAGAGACAAAGGAAGGACAGTACTCCTGCTCCTACTTGATCTTTCTGCCGCATTTGATTTGGTCAATCACAAGGTTTTATGCCGGCACCTTGACTCTGCAGCCCACTTCTCCACGGGTGCCATCAAATGGATTGAGTCCTTCCTGAGTGAGAGAACCTTGAGAGTCTTCTCCCCCTCAGCAGCTGCCAACCCAATACCCATCCTATGCGGTGTTCCCCAAGGGTCTTGCGTCTCACCTACCCTCTATAATATCTTCACTAAGCCACTGTTCGACGATCTGGACCAGCTGGGTATCACCTACACTAACTATGCAGATGATACTCAGATTCTCCTCCCACTTTCTGGGGATTACAGTACGGACATGGGTTTAGTGAACAAAGTTTACCTTATCATCCAAGCATGGATGGCCACTCATGGCCTGTGTTTGAACGATGATAAGACTGAACTTATAATTCTGGGTTCGCAGGCTCACATTAAAAAACTAGGCCAAGAATTCTCCTCATTTAATATTGACGGGAACACCATCAAAGTCTCCAAGGAAGTAAAAACCCTTGGATTCTACCTGGACTCTACACTGTCCTTCGATAAACAGGTCAAATCCCTCACATCTGCCACGGCTTACACCTGCAAGCTACTTAGAGCTGGTAAGCTGTTCCTCTCTGACTGATCCTGGCTAGAGCTCTAATACTCTCTAGAATTGACTATTGTAATGCCCTATACAGTGGTGCCAATAAATCTACCATCCAAAAGCTCCAAACACTACAGAATAATGCACTAAGAGCAGCGCTAGGTATAAACAAGAAAACTCACATCTCTTCCCTGAGACGCCAACATAAATGGTTATCCACATCCAACAAAATACAACTAAAAACACTTTCCTTGACCTACAAAGCCCTTAATAACGCAGCCTCCAGTTACCTTATAGATAAACTCCAGTGAAGAACCTCTCGCAGAACTACCAGAACTGGGAATGCTAACTGTCTGACTACACCCAAATATAAGCTCACCACTATTGGGGGCAATAGCTTTACTGTAAAGGCAGCTAAATTCTGGAACTCACTGCCTCAGGAGCTGAGAGCGGACCAACCCTACCTACATTTCAGGAAAAGCGTAATAAAACACATCATTGCTACTGACCCTTAGTCTCCCATTACCTACTGGGGACCTGTCCACTTCCAAAGAGACTTAGTCATCCTGTATTAATAGTGTACTACTGCGCTAACTCTGAAGACCTTGCGATCTACTTGGAAGCCTAAGTGCTTTACGAAGGGCCCCACTTTTGCACGCATATCTTTTTGTACAGTGCCTATTGTTTATTTATGTAACTACATTGGCTACTCTTTGTCTTCGCCCTATTTTGTACATTGTATATATCCTGTAATCATGCAAAACTGTATATTTTGTAACCTTGTAAATACTGTATCCTGTGTATATTCGTAACTTTTGTAAGCTTTGCATTTCCATATTGTTGCGCCCTTTCACTCACGAGTCTGGTGCGCCTAATAAATGAATAAACAAACAAACAAACAAACCCTCTGACAACCTGGCCTGTCAACTCCCCCAAAGGCAGTATAGACTCTGTAGCAGCTCCAAGAAAACAGTCTTTATTGAAGCCTGCATCTCCGCGGCATCCAATAACACAGACAAACTTTTCAAAGTCTGCAAGGAATTAGCCAACCCTACCGCAGCCGCCTCCACCATTGCACCCACCCAGGCACTTTGCACGGCCCTGGCTCTACACTTCCACTCAGAAACACTGGATATCCTATGCTCCCTCTCTTCCTCACCACCTCATGCACCAACATTTCTTGTACCACCCATGGCCACCTCCACTCCTCACCTTCTTCTATCTTCTCTCTCCCCTGTCACACCCGAAGAGGTCACTAGACGTGTCTGGTCTATGAAAGCCTCCTCTAAACAGGTGGACCCATGTTCCTCCAAAACCTCTCCTTCGTCACTGGAGTTTTCCCCACTGCTCTTAAGCTCTCCCTTGTGCACCCTCTCCTCAAAAAACCTTCTGCTGACCCTTCCATTCTGGAAAACTATCGCCCGATCTCTATCACTCCTTTCCTGGGCAAATGCCTGTAAAAGTTGGCTATTTCCCAGCTTACCCTCCACACTAAATCTATTGGTTGCTTCCACGAGCACCAGTCTGGTTTTAGAGTATCCAGAGGCACGGAAACTGCTCTTCTGAACCCCCCTGAAGATCTGCTCTCAAATCTTGATTCTAACTCTCCCTCTGTCCTCTTTGTACTCAACCTCCCCTCTGCCTTCGATACGCTGAACCACAGCACCCTGATTGCACATGTCCGTGATACCCTGGGCATCACTGATCAGGCCCTGGTGTGGCTAACCTCCTTTCTCGCGGACCACCCATCCCAGGTGGAACTGGGGTCTTTCCTCTCCCCTATCACTCTCTCTACTTGCAGTGTCCCTCGGGGATCTGACCTATCCCCCTGGTTGTTCAATGGCTACATGGCCCCCCTGGCCCGTATGATAGCCACCTTCACCTCCAACTTTCAGTGTTATGCGGATGACACGCAGCTCTCCTTCAGTCTACCCTCATCCTCTTCGTCACTCATACCTGACTGTCTGGCCGCAATTCGGTTGTGGTGTGCTGCAGACGGCCTCTGCATTAATGCCAGTAAGACAGAGATTGTCCTCATCGGGACCCCTGCTCCCACCTTCCCTGTTTCCTCTAGCCGGACCCCCTTGTCTCTGCGCCTCCACCTACCAACGAGGCAAAAAACCTGGGGGTCATCTTCGACTCCACTCTCTCCTTCTCGTTTCACCTCACAGACCTCTCCAAAACGTCCCACTACCAACTACACCTTCTCAGAGGTATTCTACCTTTTCTCACCTTCCTCTAGAGGCTCACAATCTGCAGAGCCACGGTCCTCTCTAGGCTGGTCTACTGCAACAGCTTCTTTCTCAACATGCCCTCCTCCACCCTCCGTCCTCTTCAACTCATCCAGAACAGAACCACAAGACTTATTCTTGGCCTCAAGCCCAGGGACCACATCTCTCCGGTGCTGAAATCCCTTCACTCGCTCCCCGTGGCTGCAAGGATTAAGTTCAAGAGCGTTTGCACTGTCCACAAGGCTTTCTGGGGCCTGGGCCCACTCTATTTGCAATGCTCTTTTCTTAAATACTCAACTTCCTGAGCCCTCTGCTCGTCTTTCTACAACTCTCTGTGGGTGAGCTGCTTCTCCAAGCAAAGACTTGGGGTGAGATCTTCAGCCTCTGCAGGCGCCTCCCTCTGGAACAGCCTCTCTGCCTCTATCTGTTTTGAGGAGGACTTTCCTCTTCGCCTCCTCCTTCTCTCTCCCCCTCCCCTGCTAACCACCTCTCTCTGCTCTTTCTCTCTCTCCTCTATTTCTGCTCAGTTTCGCTGACTGGCTGCCTGGCGTACCTTCAGCACCTCAGAAGTCCCAAGCTTTCCTTGCCGGTCAATATTAATAGGAGTCATTGTAATCTTATTAACATTCAAAATTATCAATTTAAACATAATGCACAAATCTGTGCAATTACCATAATTTCTTTTATATACTTAGGAGTATTGCGGCAAGTGCAAAGCCCCGGGCAAGTGTAGGAGACTGGGCTGCGTTACATGTTTTCCCTCTGGATAGGGATGGGGTACCCTGCTGTGGCTCACTAGGACCGCTTGGGGACAGTATACCCTTTTTCTTTTCCACCCAGGTAAGCGCACACACATGTGAGCTACTGTTTTTGTCAGGACACCAGTGGGAACGTGGGAAGGTAAGATATGTGCTGTTGCCAGTGTGTTTCGGTGGTTCCTTGGTGGCAAATGTCTGAATATTTTGTTTCTTTCCCTACATTTTGGACTTTGCCGGCCCTTGTGGGTAATGCATTCTAGGGAGATTGGCGAAAGTCAGACCTCTTTGGATTCCCCTGGGTGTCCTCTTTTTAGAAATGTATGGGGTTCCCTGTTTTCCATGGTTAATGTTAATGTTAAAGGATATTTGTACTGCGCACTATCACCACCAGAGTGGTCCCCTGGCGCTCTGGAAAAAAGGGCAAGGGGGTGGTGAGTTAGTGGGAATAAACTGGAAAAGTGAAAGAGAGCAGTGATGTGCTGTTGGCAGCCTCAGCCGGGTGGGTCCGCTGGCTGGGCTTGGGGTGTTTTACGGTTGGTAGTCGTCGCGTGCTGTTGTGCGAGTCTATGTGTGGTTTGTTTTGTTGTTGCAGTGTAGTGAAGTATGTGCGGATTGTTTGAGTTGTAGGCTTGTGGTTGTGTTTGGTTAGAGTTTGAGAGGTGTATGCAGAGGGTTGAAATTGTTAGTGGGTTGGTTAATTGGCATTGCTGTCCTTGCAATTATGCCTAGGTGTGATGCTTGCTATCATTCACTATTATATCTGAGTGTGGTACTTGCTAATCTTCAATATCTTCAATATCCTATCTTCATGTGAGGCAGGCCAGTGTTCACGATTCCATCCAAGTGTGGCACTTGGTAACATTCACAGTTTCAGTCAAGCGTGGCGCATGCCAACATTCACACCTCGATCTAGATGCAACGCAGGCCAAAGTTAAGAAATTCCATCCAAGTGTGGCACACGTCAACATTCATAGTTCTATCCAGATGCGACACAGGCTAGAGTTAAGGATTCCGTCTAAGTGTGGCACATGCTTACATTCATAATCCTATCTAGATGTGACACAGGCTAAAGTTAAGAATACCATCTAAATGTGGCGCATGCTAACGTTCACATTTCTATCTAGATGCGACACAGGCTAAAGTTAGGAAATTCCATCTAAGTGTGGCACATGCTAACATTCACATTTCTATCTAGATGCGACGCAGGCTAAAGTTAGGAAATTCCATCTAAGTGTAGCACATGCTAACATTCATAGTCCTATCTAGATGCAACACAGGCTAAAGTTAAGAATTCCATCTAAATGTGGGACTAGTTGACATTGGCAAGTGTGTTAGTATGTAATGCAAGGCAACATGTACAGTCTAGCCGTGAATAGATTTAATTTGGTGGTCACAAATCTCTCTAAGTATGCATGAGGTAAGTCTATGGTAGTCTACGTTATGGAAAGGTAATGTAGAGTGGCGTGGGCTTTCTGGAGTAGAGTTATTGCTCTACACCCCACCCATGCTACACTTACAGTTTTTGTTGGTGTCTGTTGACTGGTGGCTTCATTGGATTCCCCTGCGGACACCTGCAGACACTGTCTGGAGCCACCTCTGTTGAAGCCGTCCTTAGCCATGGTGGTTACGACACCCCAGGTCCAAATCTGTGGGTTGTCCACAACACCAAATGCCATAGGAATGTCCTATTCCTAGGCTCTTTGGTATACCAGTGGCTTAGCCTTTTCCCTTTGCGCCCAGGTAAGTGCAACCACACATGTGGGGTACCGTTTTTGTTGGGACACCTGTGGGAACATGGGAAGGTAGGACATGTGTTGTTGCCCGTGTGTTTCGGTGGTTTCCTGGTGGCCCAGGAAACTCTTGCAAGGATAGCAAGTTTTATTTCTACAAAAATAGGTGCGTCAGCAAAGAACTCTGCTGCCATGGAATGTTTTGGCCAAAAACGGTGCAAGCAGAAGCTTAAAAGGGGACACAGCATTATAGATTACGTCATTTGTATACAGTGGAATCCCACGTGGCTGGTTGGTGCGACCCTAAACATGGTCAGCCTACTCCATAGGGTATGTCACGTCATTGGTCACAGCCCAGTCCGTCCGTCTTCCATCACGTGGGATCTGCTGGGTTCATCGTCTCCAGGGAACCAAAGCCAAAGAAGCAATTAGTTACATTTGCGAATAGTCGTACTCTATCATTATACAATGCACCTTGCATACTCAAACACTGGCACAAGGGGGGTCTCGAGGTCACACTAACCCACACATCCTTCACTCATCCCGATCGCGTCCCTTGGCTTTCAAGGCTTCCAACCTCGCTTTTGATCTATAATTTATCCCTCCCTGTACCTCGTATTACAAATCATGTCACTATGAAATAAAGGTGGGACGGCCATGCTCTTAGATCTTTTATGGTGGATTGGTTTTTGGTCAGTGGTCTGGGGTCACCTGGTATCTTGGAATTCAGGGGTCTTGGGACTAAGGCAGTTGTAAGGGCTATAACTCGTGGTTGGCTGGGTGGGGGTCGGAGGCGTGCTTGGGCCTGTGTGTGATAACACATACAACAAGGTGCCCAGTGCTGCCTTGTGGCTTTATTTATTTATTCGGATTTGTAGAGCGCACGTCAGCCTGGGGGCATCGTGGCACTTGTTACAGACATATCTTAGTTGCATATACATGAGTAATACATAATTTACAGGAGCAGGTATGCCATTTGTACAAATTTACAGTGCAGTATATTTACAAAAGTTTAGCAAGTGTCACATATTGTTGTGCAAGGAATGAGGTCGTATGTTTCCTATGAAAAATCGGGAGTGAGTTCCCTGCTCTAATGTCTGCAGGTAGAGCGTTCCAGGACTTGGAAACAATGTAGGGGAAGCCTAGGCCACCGGCTTTGGATTTTTTGATGCATGGGATATGGAGTAAGTTTGTGTATTGCGTCCTGGTGGGACGTGAGGAGGAGGGTTTGGAGATGGTCTCTGACAGGTAGGACGGGCCGGAAAAAAAGAGGCATTTGTGTGTGAGGGTGAGGATTTTGAGTGTGATCCGCTCTTTGACCAGGAGCCATTGGGCTGAGTGTCTGGCCTGGGACATATGCTCTCTTCTGGGATGCTAAGAGGGCCCGGAGAGCATTGTTCTGTGTGACTTGTAGTCTGTTTAGATTTTCTGACGATATGCCTGCTAGGAGGGCATTGCAATAGTCCAGTTTGGCTCCAATGGTTGCTCTGGCTATTGAAAGCCAGTTAGGTTTTGAGAGGTATGGCTTGATGGCGTTTATAAGTTTGGTGGTATGCGCAGATGATGAAGTGATTGCGCTGACTTGTCTGGTCATTGATAGTGAGGAGTCTAGGTAAACTCCCAGTGTCTTGCCAGCTGTGGATACGGGGATGATGGAGTTGTCAATGGAGAAGTTGGCGTATAGTTTGTCCAGTTTGTCTAGGGTGCTCTGTTGACCTAGTAGCATGATTTCAGTCTTGTCTCTATTAAGGCAGAGGCCATTAACTGCCATCCAAGCCTGGATGATGGAGTAGATCATGTAGAGTGCCTTGGCGTCTTCGTGGTATGATCCAGAGAGAGGTAGAAGTACTTGTGTGTCGTCCGCGTAGTTTGTGTACATGATACCATGTGAGTCGAGTTTGTCAAAGAGAGGCTTAGTGAACAATTTGTAAAGTGTGAGTGCAGTGTAGGATCCTTGAGGGACCCCGCAATGGATTGTAGTGGGTGTGGCGTTAGCAGTGTCCGAGAAGACTTTCATGGCTCTTCCCTCAAGGAAGGAGGTGATCCAGAGAGCTGATTCTTTAGAGAAATTGGCTGAGTGTGTGAGGTGTGAGGTGAGGGTCTTGTGATCAACCAGATCGAATGCAGCTGAGAGATCGAGGAGGAGCAGGCGGGCTGGCTTGCCCTTATCCATGATTTGGGTGATCTGACTCTTCAGATCCACCAGGGCTGTTTCGGTGATGTGTCCTTTCTGGAAGCCTGATTGCCTGGTCCCTAGGATGGAGTGGGTTTCCAGAAAGTGTTGGGTTTGGCAGTGTGCAACTTTGTCCAGTAAATTCAAGAGGAATGGCACTGTAGTTATCGGTCTGTAGTTGTTGGGCTGCAGGGGGCAGAGGGTAGTTTTTTTTAGGAGGGTGCAAACCTAGGCCTCCTTGTGGCTAGCTGGGATAATGCCTGATGATTTAAACGACGCATTGATGAAGGCCGTAAAGAGCGGCGCAAAGCAGTCTGCAAAGTCTTTGGTGAGCTTGGGCGGGCATATATCACCTTTACAAGGAGAGGGTTTGAGATTTTTTAGTAAGTTGATAACTTCTGGTTCAGTGACGTCCCTGAAGGAGAAGTCAGTTATGGTGGGCTTAGACGAGGCGGGTGTGGAGTTGGTAGGCTTGGTTCCTGTCTGTTGAGGTAATGCATTGCAATGGTCTTTGGTTTTCTTTGGAGAAGGTCAATTTTGTGTATCATGGCAGCTTGGATATTAGCACACCAGGCTTCATCTTTGATTATTTCATCAGGTGTATTGGGAGGGGGGGGGTGGGAAATGAGCTCTTTAAAAATGATGAAGATTTCTTTAGAGTCCGATTTGGCATTACAGATTCGTGTCTTGAAGGCATTGGCTTTGGCAGCAGTGATAGTTGTTTTGTATTGGTGGGAGATTAAGTTGAATTTGTTTTTTGGCACTGCTGCAGGGGTTGGTTTGCCAGTTTTTTAGTGCTTCTCTTTTGCGGGCGCGCATTGAGTGCAGTTCTTCAGTGAACCAAGAGTTGGTGTGTAGTGATTTCTTTTCTTTTTTCCATTCGAGTGTTGCTATTTCATTAATAGCTTTAGTGATGACATCTTTGTAGATGTCTGCTAGGATATTGGGGTCATTTGCGAAAAGGGGTGCTAGTTCGGGGGTATTGAGGTAAGGGTGCAGGTTATCCTCTTTAAGCTTTTTAGAGCTTCTGCGATAGCAGGGGTCAGAGGCCTTTGCAGGGCACATTCTTTCTAGAACACACATATTGGCAACAGTTTTAGAACAAAGAAGAGTTTCTGTAAAGGTAAGAAGCATGGGTCTCTCGTCAGCTCTTGGGCCTATTCAGATTTCCCCTTCAGGCTCACGATCTGTGTCTTACACACTAAATACTGCATGGCCGTGCAGGGCCTATGCTTCAACTATGGCTACTTAATATCTATAAAAGGGCGTCTGCTTATATACATGCACTATGTCTAAATGTCTAAATTGCATACAAATTATGATTGTGTGGGTACCTTTAGAACACTCCCCTGGTCTATTATAGTTCTTGTGGGATGGGATGGATTTGCTCCCTTCCCAACATTGGGACAAGGTGACATACCCTCTATCCCTGAGGAAGACTAAGATGGCACTGAATGAGATTCCAGCAGCACTGAGAGTTCTCACCTTTCTGTGAGCTTGTTCACTCCGCAGGAAATATAACCGTGCGAAAGGCGCAATAAGAGCGTTAAGAAATGCAGAGATAATTCGCCGGATGACCCCTTCAATCCATATCTGCTACTCCACCCGAGACCCTTGTTGTGGGATCCCCGGCGAAGGTCGCAAGGTACTTCAGAAAGTGACCATGCACGCCTCTAAATAAGGAGGTGAGGAGCAAATTGAAGGCAGAATGTCCCAGACCTTCTCTGCCGATAAAGTAGCGGACACTCCGGATGAGGACCCCCATATGTTTACATTCATGGCGAAGTACACCAAGGACCTGAAAAAGGGCATTCACTGCTCCTGCCAGGACACGCTCCTCAATTACGTAGGTCCATTGGCCAAGATCTTACAAATGGTGGAAGAGGCCAAAGAGGGTACGCCTAATGATGTGCCTATTCTGGCTGGTTGACCACAAAGAGCGGTTTGTCTTATAGGTAACACCAACTGTTCGATAACAGCGGAGTGCAGATAATCAATTTAGGTAAAGATTGACCTGAAACTCAGGGAGTTGGCATCCTCTGGGGAAGCTGCGGCAGCTAAAGGGCTTTTGTTTGGAGAAGCTTTCGTCAAAAACATGCCCAAATTTGTTAGCACCTTCGCTGCTCTGGACAAAGGTCAGAGATCGTTAAAAAGGGTGTTCACAGCCCGGGTATTCGCCAGGGCTGACAGAAGCAGGATCCGCTCCGCCAGCCGCTGAGGAGGCCAGAGGCCCTATAGAGGAAACAACTAGCGACAGCAGGAAGACAGAAGGCCTAATCAACCTGATCTGCAATTAGGCACTCTAAACACCAACTTCGTTAATATAGGATTTGGATCATCCCAAATATTGCCCATGTATATCATCACTAATAAACATATTCAAAAATGACTTTTTGAACAAAAGCTTTCATGACTTTACTCAGTTTTACTGATGCTGTTTCAGAAAATCCTGGCTTCTCATCAGTTTCCCCAGCATGTAAGGAGGAGACAGTTGTGATTTTCAAGAAGGGAGACATATCCCCCTCACTGATGCCTCCTACAAAATCGTCTCTTACTTTATTTTGCAGGCCCTTGAACGTTGGGCTGAGCAATCTGGCAGATATGACCTAAACCAGCCAGGCTTCTGCAAGCACACAGGCACTTCTTTGAATTGCTTGTTCATAAAGCTTTTGGCAAACCAGGCAGTGCAAACCAAAAGTAGCCTGTACCTGGCTTTCTTGGACATTTCAAAGGCATTTGACTGTGTAGATCGCTCTAGGCTGTGCGAGATGAAAAGGAAGTGGGGCTGTCCGGAACCCTTGGTTAATATTCTGGAACACCTACATTCATACATTAGACTCAAAGTCAGGATGGATCAAGGGGGATCATTCTCGGGCTGGATCCTTGTTGAGCAGGGCTTAAGACAGGGATGTGTTTTGGCCCCATTTGTATTTAATCTTTATATCCTCGGCATAGGGGAAGCTCTAGCTCGTATTGTGCTTAATCCCCCTACACTGGGCTCCCTGAAGCTGCATTACCTTCTATATGCGGACAATCTCTTCCTTATGGATTGTACTGCAATGGGCCTCCAAAGGTCATTAAACACTCTGGCTGATTACTGCGTGGACTTGGGCTTGGACATAAATGTGTCCAAGTCAAAGATCCTCGTTATGTATAGACGTAGGATTCTTTCAGGTAGGCCTAATTTCATGTTGTATAAAAAAAGAACCAGAATGGAGGAGGTTACGGAATTTAGATACCTTGGTGCAAAGCAAAAAGGTCCTTGGGACTAGCGAATCAGGTTCGAAAGCTTGAAGTAATTGCAGCAGTGATGCAATTATGGGTATTGGATAGGAAATATGGGTGATTTTCCCTTCTACCTGTTGTGAAAATGTATAACAAAATTCTGGTCCCAAAATTGACATATGGGGCGAAGGTGCGAGAAGTGGTCTCAAGCTTAGGCTTGAGTCGTTCATCTGGAAGCAAGTGTTGGCGCATCCCATGGGTTCTCCTAAAGGCAGCACTAAAACAAATTATGAGACTTGTTCTGCTGGAGATAACTGTTACTTGGCGGAGAACTGTGTTAGTGAGAAGTATCTTGTTTCCTCCAGCCTTTTCCTTTTTTGGACAGCTTAATGCTCTTTTTAAACAGGGCGACTACGCTCCTTCGAAGGCCTGGATGAAAGGTGTGTTATCTCCTCTGGAGGAAAATTGTATATTGTTGGAGGATTTAGAGCATAGAACATACAAGGTTAAGAAGAAATTATTTGAAAATGCTTGGATTGCAAACAGCTTCAAGGTTTGTACATTTTTTGACCATTTCACCTTGGACATAAAACCATATAATCCTATACAGAAATGTATAAGAAGATATCCGTCTAAACAATTAAGGGAGTTTTGGTTACGTGTAAAATTAGATTTGCTGCTAACCAATGATGTCTTAGGTGCAAGGAATAGACTGCCAAAGGAACAATGGGTGTGTCGCCTATGTATGAAATGTAAAGAAACTGTGAAGTACATAATTATTGAATGCCCAGCACTTGGTAATCATTGGAGTGACATGTTTGAACTATACTTTAAGGCCACGCGGAACGCTGTTGGCCCTTCCAGGACTACACTCCGGAGTGGGAGAATACCAAGTTATTGTGATGCTGATAGTACATCGATAGAAAAACTACACCAAAGAATGGATTTTACTCCATTGTTACTGAGACAGAATGAACATAGGGATACCAATTGCATCTGCGCCATTTGATTCACCACAGAATAGACTGACCTTAAATATATAGCTGTGCCATGCCTTGAAAATGACCTAGGGTCGAAACACATGTCAGCGAAGGCCAAAGAGAAATTGAATTGAAAATCGAAATTGTATAAGCAGTATTATCGATGTTATATGTATTCTAGATAAGCGCACACAGTAGGAAGTTTCTCTTACTGTATACTTTAAGACCCGACCACTGTTTACATGAGAAATGTTTTGGTGGAATTTTCTTTTAGAGCCCACGGATCAATTGGTTATAACTCTAATGAATTTTGTAAAAAGTATAGTGACTTTAAGGTAATTAAATTATTAGGAATTTGTATGTGTACATTTTTAACATCTTTTATTCTGTTTTACATATGTATAAGTTGATGGTGTTTTTACTCTTTTGCTGTATGTGTGTAACGTTTCATTTGTTGAAGCTAGGTCACACAATAAAGAATTGAATTGATGACTAGTTGACAATACAAACCTATTTCCCTTTCTTAAATAAAACAGACTTTTAATCTCACAAGTAGCGAATAAATCAGAAATATTTTGTACTTATTAACTTTTTTAGTGAACATGTACAACATAGTGTTAAAAAATAGACAAGTTAACTTGTCTTCTACCTGAATGGAACCCCCTACTGTGTCCTGATTGCTGCCAGTAGAGGGAAAGCCTAATTTCTAGATGGTGGGTCAGCCGAGCTCTAGCCTGGGCCCCCACAAATAGCAGCAGCTATTTCTTAGTTAAGAGATATACCTCCTTCTACTTTTCGGGTAAAGGGAAGACTGTACTCTCAAGAGGGGTGTGAATGTGTTTATGAGCGACAGCAAACAATAACAGTTCAAAATAAAGGGAATGTCCAATCAAGGTTGTATGAAAAATAGAAAATAGTTATTTTTTAAAAAAAAGTTTTATTAGTTTATTATAAACCTTTAAAAACAAAGAAATGTTCACACATCTTTTAAAAAGGAAGGAAGAAGCAAAATGAAATGCAAATTCGTATTTTGTCTTATCAACGTGAGCCATCTCGATAAATTTAGCAAATAAGAGACGGAAGTTAAATTGTTCTGCACGTCATCGCCAGGAATCGTTTGGTCGTTTACTCATTTATTTTGTCTAGGCTCTCTTTTAACTTCTCCAGAAAAAAAAGATAATGCAAATGTGATTTTGGTGTTCTTGCCCTCGTGAAGAATCTGCCACCAATTCTCTGCACATCGGTCTGGATATTTTCTCAGTTCACTACCCATGTGACTCGTTCTTTCAACTCTCATCTTGGGGCAGAAAAGAACTAAATGTTTCAGAGATTCTTCTTGTAAGTTACAGAGCCCACATATGAGATTAGGGTTTTTTTCACGTCCTTCGTGCCATAACCCACATAACGTGTATCAAAATAGTTTATGGTAATAAAACACACCATCAACAAAATAACTTAATAGACAAACACTACACAAAACCCACCCCTGAAGAAAGAACAGAGAATAAGCAAACAAAGCACAATGCAGCAATCTGGCACCCCAACCTCACACAATACCGAACGCCATTCATGACCTAGTTCACACAACCACCATTATGTGAAGACATTTTGTGTGTCATGGCCACATCTCGCACCAGAAGGCCAAGTGAAGGATTTTGTGCACTTCTCCGGGAAGGCAATCGAGAACTAGTCCAGAATATCACTGGAAGGACTTGAGGGAGTGATGGGTATTGCGCCTGGATGAACTATAAGGCTGGCCACCCATGACAAAGGTAAAAATTGTGAAGGTTTAGAATGTGTGCTATATCTGGAGGATTCACCATGTGCTCCAGCTGGAAGAGCCTGTAAGTATAGCCTGTGCTCCTCCAGTGCAATTTTCGAGCCGTAGACTGTCGCTAACCATTTTGTCGCAGCTGCAGAAATGGACAGAGGAAGCTAGTACCTGACTGGGCGCACATACAACAATTCTCCACCTGAACTGCTAGGTACGTATAATGCACCACTTCGGTGGACACTGGACGCAAGAGCCTGGCCAGCCATGCTAAGCCTTATTTATCCAACTGCCCACACACATTCTAATCCTACTCTGTGACCTCCAACACTCTGCACTTCAGTCCCTGAGAGCGTTCCCACCACCAGCGCATTAAGACTATAATAATGGGGAAAGGCGCTACATAAATGACAACTACTACTACTACTTCTACAACTAATGAATCAGGGGCGTAAGGTAAGTGAAAACCACAATGTTCTTTTAAAAGGATTTAGTGACCTAACCAGTCGCTAGGGCCCAAACTGAACCAAGAGTGCAATTAAGAGTCAATTGTTCTTTCTAAGGTTTCTTGGTGGTTCGATAGAAACAAACCAGGTTTTGTGTGCTGTTCCAGCAGTTAAAATTGTGTTCAACTGAGCCAGCGTTTTTGTTCCAGTCCGACAGTTGGTGTCATCTGCTTTTTTAAACTTTTTTTTAAAACAATTTTTATTAGTTCCAACTTGATAACCATACAGTGTAGCAGCAAGTATGCATTTCAATTCTCATGTACAGTTTAATGTTGTTTTCTCTCACCCCCACCTACCCCCTCCCCTTCCCGAGCCTACCCCACGCCTCAGCCTTCCACAACCCCTTCTCTGGGCATCCCTCACTCCTCTCCCCCTGAAATGCTGTCTTCCTCCGGGCTTGCCCAGTCAGACCCAGACAGTGTAGCTACTATATGCTTCAGGGATATCAACGTGTCCTTTTCTCCCTCCCCACCTCTACTTGCTGCTTCATTCCACACCACTGTTTCATCATCCGCCCATTTTTGAAGATCATGCCACCAGCCTTCTACCTTCGGTCTTCTACTTGCTTTCCAACTCATTGCTATCCCACGTTTAGCAAGTATGTACGCCAGGCCTGGTGAACCCCCCCTAACATGCACGCCCACAGGGAGTCCACATTCAGACTTATCTCTGTCCCCGCCATGAGGTGAGCCACCTCCCCCCAGAATCTCCTTATTTCAGGGCATACCCAGAACATATGTGCCATTCCTGTGTTCACCTCCCCACATGTTAGACATGTCTGTGTTCCTGCGTTTTTAAACTTGGCTATCTTCTTAGGAGTCATGTATGCTCTGTGGGTAACATATAACGGAATCTGTTTCAATCTCACGTTCCTTGATACTTTCTTGTGGCGTCTCTGTACCCTTACCCACAACCCATCTCCCATTGATTCCCCAGCCTCCTCCTCCCAATCTCCTCTCGTCTGGATTACCTCCTTCCCCACCTGAGACATCAACAATTCGTATATTCGGGAGACTTCATGGCCTCCATCTGACACATCATAAAATGTTTCTATGGCAGTGTCGGGCTGTCGGGTCAACACTTTCTCTGACCATGTACCTTTTATGATCTTCACCAGCCTATGCGATGTATTGTCCTCGGTGTAATCCTGTGTCTTCCACCAGTTTATCAAATTCTACCGCCTTCCTGTCTTGCCATACATCCCTGTGGGTTGCTATACCGATCGGTTCCCATTGCCTTCTGATGATCCTCCTCATTTGCTCATCCATCCCATCCAGTGCCACTAGCGGCATCTATGGGGAGCACGGGAACAGGTTCTCCATTACCTGGCAGGCTCTTCGCCACATTTTCCAACCCAGATCCAGCAGTCTTGTCCCTTCTTCGCACTGCGATATTGGCTGCCATATCCATTAATTCAGAAAATAAGGGGTACACTCGGCTTTCAACAGTTTGGCTCTGGTATAGGATCTTCCGATAACCACCTTGCTACGTATTGGAGTTGGCTAGCCAGATAGTATATCACATAATTGTGCAATCTAATGACAACCCTTGTTCATATGGGTTTTTAGCTTCCATAACGCTATTCTATTTCTGGAGTTGTTCCATATGAAGGGGCGCTTGGCCCAAAATATAATGCTATTTTGCTATTTTCAATTTTAGACACTGCCTTCTCTGTGTTTTTCTTGTGTTCAACTTCAACATTGTCGTATAAATCTATCCCCAAGTATCTGAACGTCTCAGTTTCCCACTTTATCTGTAATACCAGCAGTTTATATTGTGGCACTCCCACATATCTAGAGAGGGGGAATATGCTAGATTTTTGGGGGTTAACTGTTATGCCAGAGAGCATCACGTATCGCTCCATAACCTCCAAAATATACTGTAGGTTTTCCTCAGGTTACTTCAAGTACAGCAACATATCATCCGCGTACATCGATATCAGATGTTGCCCTCCCTTTGTGCTGATCCCTACTTCTCCATATTGCTGCCTCAAGTATATCACCAAGGGTTAAAGTGCTAAAATAAAATGCATCGGGGACCACGGGCATCCCTGTCTAGTACCTCTACCAAGTTGCCACTGTTCTGAAATGGTCGCTCCCATTCTGATTCGGGCCAACGGTTTGCTATATAGCAGTTGGACTCACTTAAAATATGCGGGCCCAATACCATATTGCTTTAAAACAGCCATTAACCAGGGCCATTTGACTGAGTCGAAAACCTTCACTGCATCCAATGAGATTACTGCTACCTCTTGGGAGCTCCCCTCTGTCTCCTCTATAACGTGATGGAGCCTCCTAAGGTTGTCGGATATACTCCTGTGCGAAACATACCCCCTTTGGTCAGGATGCATGAGTTTATTTATAACTGGTCTCAAACTATTGGCCATCACTGCTGTAAGTATCTTACTGTCTTGGTTGAGCATTTATAGTGGTCTGTATGATCCGCAGTCTGTGCTCGGTTTATTGGGTTGAAGGAGCGGAATGATGATCGCTTCCCTAAGGGACTCAGGCAACGTGACCCTGTCAAACGCCTCGCTTAACATTGCTAGCATCGGGTTGGGGGAGCAATTCTAACCTGTAGGTTTTGTAAGATTCTCTTGGGAGTCCATCCACCCCTGGGGCTTTATTAGTGGGTAGTAGCTTAATCACTCATTCTAATTCTTGTAACGTAATTGAAGCCTCTAAATTCTCTCTTTCCACTGCCTCAAGTTTGGGAAGATTAATCTCTCAATGTTACCAGCGCATCAGTTTTCTCCTCCTCATTAATGTCTGTGTACAATCGCTGATAGTACTTAAAAAAACATTTGTTCACACCTTCCTGGGTATTTCGTGTCTGCCCATCCGTCCCCTGCATTGCTCTGATTGGTTGTCTGCGGGTCTCACTTTTATACAACCAAGCTAGTAATCTGCCTGGCTTATCTCCTTCTGCGTGTTGCCTTTCTATGTATTTTATGTAGTTTAGGTTGCATAGTCTTTCCCAGTGATCCCTGCAATCTTGTTGTAGTTGGTGTATGGTCTCAGCCTCCTCTGGGGAATTCACACCCTCCCGCATTTTGGTCTCCACTTTCCTTACTGCGTCATGCAATTCTTGTATTATACTTCCTTGCTACCCCTTTGACTTTGATATCGCCGCCCCACCACCTTAAATGCCTCCCATAGTGTACCAGCCGATTCTACACTACCGGTAGTGTGTTCAAAGTACTCTCGTATTTCTTTCCTCAGGTCTTCTCTAAACACTTGTCTTTTATTTATTTATTTATTTATTTATTTATTTATTTATTTGCATTTATAAAGCGCACAGCAGCCCTCGGGCATAGTGGCGCTGTTACAAGAATACTTTCTTAGTTACATTGCAAGTTCTTAGTTGCATTACATGAGAACTTAGTTGAGTTACACGAATACTTGGTTATGTTACAGGCGTATTTAGTTATATTGCAAGAATGCTTTCTTTGTTCCTTTTAAGAGTACTTACTCATTACATTGGTGGAGCGATGAATGCAGGGCTACAGATATGAAATGGGGGGCAGGCTCTCATGTTCCTGGGTGGCTACTCATACATGCATTTACAGTTACAGGTTAGAGAGAAGTCTAGCGATGTGAAAGTGCAGGGTGCCTACCCCCTGCAGTAAGGAGGCCGAGCACAAAGGTAAGCATGTCAGACAGAGGCAATGTATATGGGGCACATATAGTTTCATAGGTGACCATGAGGGGTATGGGGCCCACCTACTCACTATACAAACAAATCAATATACAGAGGTATGGTGCGTGCAACATTAGATCGTAGAGGTAAGAGATGGGCTGTACTGTTTAGAATGCCTAGTGCTTACCAAGGGGTAGTTGCAGGAGCCGGAGGCTGTGGTGGATGTCTCTGGGGCGTTCAATGTTCAGAAGGGTGATGGAGGAGAGGTACAGGCGCACAATGTTAGAGAGTTTGTAGTGTTGAAACAGCGTGTCTGGCAGACGGTGCACAGTGTCTCGGACTAGCTCAGACTGGGCCTTTTAGCACCGGGCCTTCTGGCAATTGGGCCGGCTTCCGCCTCCGGTGCAGGCACTCCGGGAAGTATCTGATGCTGGCCAATCATCTGTTTTCGCGGCGTCAGAGGCGTCGAGGCGATGCAGCGGCCATTTTAGTGCCTCAATCCTGAGTCTCCATATCGGGATTCTCGCCCTAGGAGGCGAGTTCTGCCATGTAACTATCAACGACCCGTGGTCTGAGAGGACCACAGCTTTGTATTCTGCTCTCATCATTCCTCCCGTCAACTCTGATGCAGCATATATACAATCTAATCGGGTGTGCAGGTTTTGTGGGGCAGAATAGTGGGAGTATTCCCTGTTCTGTGGATGGTGCATTCGCCACACATCCATTTGTCGAAAATCACTTAATAGGGCCCTCAAGGCCTTAGCTACTGGGGTAGGCCACTCGACCTTCTCATCTGATCTGTCGAGCTAAGTGTCTAATGTGCAGTTGAAGTCCCCCCCACCCATATAACTGCCACATCCATATACAGGCTAATCTTGACATATAGGTTCCAGAAGTAGCCAGTGGCGTCCTGATTTGGAGCATAAATGTTAATGATGCTCACCTCTCTACTTTCTACCAACCCTCTTATTAACACCATCCTCCCGTTTGTCTCTATGGTGGACTGTAATAGCTTAAATGGGACATGTGGTGCTATCCACGTTATAACCCCTCTGGCGTATCCTGAGTACGTTGCACCTATGGTGGTCTCTTTCCATTTCCTCGCCACCACCTCCTGCTTATCTTTGGTCAAGTGGGTTTCCTGTAACAAGGCAATATCTATTTTCTGTCTCTTCAGGTACATCATGACCTTATTCCGTTTGATATCATTATTTAGCCCTCTGACATTCCAGGTCACTATTTTCAGGTCTATCATCTCATCCGTTCCCTACTCCACCCACCTCCTCTCCTATCCTCCTCTTTTTACACAGTGGCTTGTGATTGTAGGCTTGCCCCTTCACAACTCCCCAAACTCCCTCCCATTCCTCCTCTTCAACACCCCAATTCCCCCTGCTCCCCCTTCCCTACCCGGCCCAATCTGTTGCACAGCTCTTCCTTTGGATCTCAGGTCCCTCCTCCTCATTACCACATCTCCCCTTCCCCCCATTTCCCCAACCAACCCCAACTGTATAACTCTCCTGACCTCCTCCCTACCCTCTGCTCGAACTACCCCAACTCCCATCCCAACTCCCTCTCCAACCATCCCCTACTGTCAGCCAGCTCCATCCCTGGATCTCAGGCTATCCCGCATCTAGTCCCTTTCCCGGTGATACCGATACTCGGAGCTCAGTAGGGGGATACCGTACTACCAGTATCCCAACTAAACTACCTTTGGGGGGTGATAGTGTGTCTCTCAGTGCTGCTGACCTAAAGCGGCACCTGTGTCTCCTGCATTAAGTTAACAGTATGTTGCTCAGTTTACATCTCTCCTCGTCCCTGTGTAACCTCTCCCACCAATTTCGTTATATGCTGTGTTATATTCAAGTGCCAAAGTCAATTTCCTATACAACATTACAGCCAGGGAAACTTCAGGTTCACTTATCCGTTTTGCTCCTGCTGGACAGTTTGGTGCATCCAACCACTCTGCCACCACGTCCTCAGGGGTCTCAGAAAATAAGGCCTTGTTCTTATGAAACACCTTCAGTTTTGCTGGGTACAGCAGCATGTATTTGTAGCACGCTTCGCGCAGCCTCCTTTTGATCTCCCCATAATTTAGTCGCTGTCTCTGTACCAAGAAGGTGTAATCTGGGTATGCCGTGATGGTCGCAGATGCTCTGTTTATCATTCCCCCTTTCTGAAAGTGCTCCAAGATCTTCTCTCTGTCTTTGTAATTCAATATCTTGGCAATGATCGGCCGTGGTGGGGCTCCCAGTGGTGGCTTCCTAACCAGGGCTCTGTGCGCTCTCTCTAATGCAAATCCCTGGGTGAGCACTCCTCCCTTGATTTCCTGTAACAGCATGGTCTCGACATAGTTGGTTGGGTCCGATCCTTCTTCTCCTTCCGGTAGCCCCACAATTCGTAGATTATTCCTGAGTGCACGCCCTCCTGTTCTCTAGGTTGCACACTTGCTGTTGTAGTGTATGAACTTTTTTGGAATTCGCCGTGCAGGTGGCTGTATTAGCCTTCACCTCTGTTTCCAGTCAACTTGTGCGTTCTGCCAGCGCCCCCTCACATCCTGCCGCAGCAAATTGACGTCCACACTTACAGCATCTATATTAAATTCCAGCAAGGTCTTTAGTTCAGCCGTAGCAGTGTCAAGCTTGTTCTCCCAGGATGCTTTCAAGTCTGCGATCGCTTCCAGGATCTGTTGGCCATTTCGTGCTGGGGCCACTTCACCCTGCGTGTTCTGTCCCTTGTTTTTAACAACCTCCGTTGTTTGTGGTGATTTGGCAAACTCCTCGATTGTTGGCTGCTTTCCCTTAACTTTAGTCAGCTTGGAGGCCATGTCAATTCCAGTAGTGGTCTCTCTGTTTTGGATGGCCAAATTCGTTTTGCCCCGATGTCCCACAGAGCCCAGCTTCGCCTTGCAAACCTATCCTACAGTAGGCTACTGACTGTGCGCTGCACAGTATGGGAGTGTCGTACCTCGTCTTCCATCAACCACTTTTTTGCTTCTGTTTGCCTCTAACATCTGAAATACTGGTGTTAATTTCTAGTTATGGGCTTATATGCTGTGCGCCATTGTTCTGCTTGAGGTGTTTTACTCCTGGGTCACAGTGGTCTTACTTGCAATTCTATTCACTCACGTGTCCCGTTTTGGCCCCTCGTGAGGCCAGGCCTTTTGTTTAGCCAATTTGCCTGTGTTGTGTATGTATTGTGCTCCTGCTATGCGCAAGGGTACCGTTGTGCTCCGCTTCATGAGGCTATTACAACTCCCAGACCTCTGGGCCACACTTTCATGCGCTTTCAACTGCTGCGCTGTTCCGAATGTCAATGATGACTTTGTGGCTTTTTATATGGAGTTCCGTCACTTGTTTCACTGCGACCTCTGCTTATGGGTTTGCAGGATGGGTCGTCCACAAATTCTCTGTTGTGTTTCATTATATTACTTGCTCTTCACCATGAGCATGGATTAGCCCCCTCACCCCAGTAATTCCACCAACACTCGAGTTTCGTGTCTCCTCTCCTGTGGCCCCCTCCTTTGTTCGGCGAGTCCACCCGTGTTCTGCTTGTATTTGTTACCAATATATTTTGGGTTCCTCTGCGCTCCAATTACACAAACAATCACGTTATTCGGGGGCCATGGTTGTGCCTCTACATATTTGTTACTGTTGCGCTTTGCAGCGTGACTTTTGTATCCATGGATTTGGCACATGAAGGATTCTGCCCTGTATTGCTTTTGCAATAACCAATGATGTCTCCTTCAGGAGGAGTCTCAAACGACTGTGTACTTTTACTGATTTTGTCGGCAGCGTTAGTGTCGCCGTACACTTTCTTAACTGCGTGGCTCAGTGAGGATGCCGGGCTCCTCCATTAATCTCCTCGGGGTGCCAGCTCACCGTTTTCCCATGTGTTGCCGTTGTAGCTTACCAAGTCTTGCCCTCTCATTACGCACCACCGGGCCACTGATACTGTATCTCCGTTCAAAGGCAGCTCTCGCAAACCATGCGCAGCTTTTCAGTTTCAGGGGGGCTGAATCCCAGCTCTGTTCACTGCAGGCTGGAGGCGGTCCGGCTCTGCTTCCAGGACTCATATGCCGCAGGCATAATCATGTCTCAAAATCAGAATGAACGACATTCTGCGGCCGATTTTGTGTATATGTTGGTACTCTATTCAGCGCTCTTTGCAGGCGGCATCAGGGCTGACATCCACACCGTCGAGCAATAGGGGTCCGCTTTTCGGCTGTCCATGAAACTAAACTTCTCTGTTGCAACACATTGCAGGGGCCCGGTACGCACCATGCACAAGCATCCGCCAACCACCGCAACATTACTCGACACAGTGTAAGATGGCCCACTGTCCCCTCTTCTGCTGCAGGAGCTCCCGATCCGCCGCGGTGAAGACCTCGGAATGCGCGTTCTATTTCCTTTGTTCTTGAGAAGTGGCCATTTTGTCAGGACATCCGCGGGATCCTGTCACCTTTCTTCTTTACATAACTTTCTTTTCACATTCCGGTTTTGGCTCCAAAGTTGTGCTCCGCATGCAGTACACGTTCACACAGCTGTAGGTCCATCTGAATAGCGTGGTCACTGCCTCCTTTTTATGCGCATTTTGGATTTTCCAGGATCAGCAGGAGCCACAGAGAAACACAGTTTATCTCATGGCTAGTTAGCCACGCCCCACTGGTGCCATCTGCTTATGAAGATTTGCAGTGAAGATGCTCGCAGTTGAACGAGGAGATTTTAAGACAGTGGGTGCAACAAGGAGCGTCATGTCTAGCCAGGCTGTTACACGCTCAGCCGGTGCAGTGCAATGGTGAACTGGTTTGAGGATGCAGTTCAGAGGTTTGGGAGCAGCATTCACGTTGTTCTATAGCAAGGAGCGGTGTTCAGGTGGGTTTGAACA
Organism: Ambystoma mexicanum; assembly: GCF_040938575.1. Lineage (NCBI taxonomy): Eukaryota > Metazoa > Chordata > Amphibia > Caudata > Ambystomatidae > Ambystoma > Ambystoma mexicanum. Next base: position 529,498,505 of record NC_090933.1, on the reverse strand, counting down.
GTGGCTCTCTGCATTTCAAACACAATGCTTGACAAGGGTGAATTGGAAGTGCCACCAGGTGAGGTTCAACAGTTTGTTCTACTGTGAAGATGCTGGGGACTGGATCCGCATTTCTGCTGGATCAGTTTGATCAAGCACTTGAGGAGCTGTGGATTGTAAGGGCCATTAGGGTCAGTTTGATAATTGGTTTGACGGCAAAGACGCTAGAATCTGGATACACCGTGCTGTTTGAGCGACTCTAGGCAGTGTTCAATGGTCAGGGCTCGATGAGCCACCAGGGTCGGGTCCATTGCGCTGGCAATTGGCAGCAAAGATGCTCACGGTTGGATCAGCGGTTCAAAGGCGGCAGATGCAATTATGAGCATGTAGTTCATCCAGAGGCAATGACACACTTGACTGACGTGGTGTGGTGATGAACAGATTCAAACATGCAGGACAGTGGTTCAGTGCCAACAGCAGCTTGATGGGTCGTGTGGGTTTCAGGGCACAGAACGGTTTCGAATCACAGCTCTAATTGTTCCAAATTATGAACACAGGTTTCCTGGCTGTTTTGTTCCTCTGGTTGCTCTGAGTCCATGGTCACATGGATAGGATTTGGACATTGTATTTTGTCTCCCAATTACTAGGGATACTGGTATAAATCTTCAGGAGTCCTACAATGCGGTGAGGTCATGGGTACTGTCTTGGCTGGAAGAGAGGCAGGCGTTATCCCAGCAGCATGTCATCCCTAATGGTTCTTTTTGGTATGGTTCGAACACAGCACTCACCGCTGCATTGGATGCTCAATCTTGACCTCACTGGCAGAGGACATTGGAGACATCAACTCTCCCAAAAGAGGTCAAATTAATTCTTCCTCAGGTTCATGTTAAACAGAGAATCAAAGTGGTGGTGGGAACTCTTCTCTTAAAGGTAAATGTCTGCAGGTGATTGGACTAAAGCTAGCCTGCCTTAGTGGTCCAATCACTGTTTGTGAAATCAGTTGACATTGCCCTTCTGACATCAAACCAAAAGTGCTTTGCTCTAGAAGAAGAGAAGGGGACAGGAAGGGGGACAGGAAGGGGAGAGATAGAGAGGGAGAGAAAAGCAAGATGGTGGTAATCTTTCTCCACTGCACGCAGCCCCACTGTCTACTCTAACCCCACCCTCTTCATTCTCACTAGGATGAAAAGACCTTTAGAAAGGAAGCAACCTGTTGTGAGGATACTCCCTTAGAATGGGCTTGCTCCTTTTATACCCGGGTCCAGCCTAGCTGACTGTGGTGCAGCTATCTCTAGGTGAGGATGTTTCCCATCCACAACAGGAGATCAAAGAAGAGTAATGGTTATTCAGGTTCCTGTTCTTGTGAAAACAAAGAAATTGATATGAGGCTGGGAAGCCCAAAGGAAACACACCAACACAGGTTACAAAGGACATACAAAGTGCTTTATTTAAAAGCTACAACAGTTACCAAAAGTCAATTGATAAACGGATAGCTATTCGGCTCTCAGAGTAACGTAACGAACTTCAACAAAGGTTCGATGCATTAGTAGAGAGACCGTACATTGGAATACTTGGGCTTTTATATTCTTTATTCAGCCCTGGCCAACCCCCTCGCGGGTTAAACATTCTTGGGACCAGGCCTAGGGTTCCTTGCCAGGTCAATCCCATAATGTATGTATTTTGATCAGTTCCGCTGATACAGTTGTTCATTTACACATAGGTCAGGGATAGGACAAGGTCTTAGTTCGCGACCCCGACAAGTGGCCTGCAGGCATATTAATTATTCATGTGTGCGGAGGTCACAACAGCCAGATTCTCACTTAGAATGTCAATCGGCCTCCATTTCGATGTTCAGGGTGACTTCCACATTACAAGAGAACCTAAAATGGTGGCTAAATCCAAGATGGCGACTTACATAACTTTTCGTTAAGGTCAAAACCTTGCCGCGGAGTCTATTCACATGATATTTTTAGACAACTTGGCGTAGGCCGATACACATTCAAATACTGCGATAGGAGGCATAATATCATTTCAATTCCAACAGACCCTCCTTTTGGCCTATGCCAAGTGCTAATATCATTTCTAATACTTTTGCAAATAACTCCATGTGTTGTCATCCATACATCCCAAATCATTGTCTGTAATATCTATAGCCATTAGGTCGTTCATCAGAACCTCTTGTAACACAAACTCTTTAGATGCTGTATCTGGGGCATATATTCTATGCCCTATTGTGCTCACTGCTTGGGCACAACATCCCCCTAGCATTCCACATATGCTCGGAAGACATTGAAAACAGCAACAAAGGTATAGCAGGATCCCCAAAATAACTAGAATAACAGAAAGCACCTTCCAACCCCAAGATCGTAAAGAATCCCAGAACCAGGTGCTAAGATTCCAATCTCCTACAGGGATATGTACTTCAGAACTAAGAGTATGCAAGTTCTGTATTGCTTTAAAAATTGTCGGCGAGGAATCTGGTACGAAAACACAGCAAGCGGACCCCACTAATTTGCATACTCCACCTCGGTCTGCCAGAATGACATCTAATGCCATCCGATTTTGGAGTGCTGCAAATCTTATTGCTTTTTGTTCTAAGGTCATATTGTAGAGTATGTCCGTGGTCCGGTTGATCGTTCTCTCCAGTACCCTTGCTAATCCCCTAATGTTCTCAGAGTTTGTTATTTGTCCCCAAAAGGGCACAACTGATTTCGCTATATCTCCCAATACTTGCCCAGGGGTATCTCTGTTCTTGTCCCGCCGTGGGCGAGCCTTAGAAACCTCCAATGTACTAGCTACAAATACCCCAGGTAACAGGATTCCTAAATAACAGGTTCCGTGCCAATCCTTGGGCAAACAGGGAAACGCTAAACTACCACAAACAAAATAAACAGGCCCGCCTACATACAGAGGCCTGTTTTCTCCAGTCAAATTTACAATGTTTTTACAACCTTCAAAATTTCCCATTGGCCGAGTGCCATTTCTTTGTACACAAAAGGGGACTGAGTCAGGGCTATGATTTATAGAATAAGAAGGGGGTACGGCGTCCTTATTGCCTATCGGAGCCATTTTAAAGGAAATTAGAGTTTGAAAAGAAAGAGATAGTTTATCAGACGGCCTAATAGAAGCGACATTAGGTTTGCTTCTATTCGCAAAAAGCGAGCATCCCAGGGGAGTTAATTCATGTTTCTCAAAATCATTCAGATTAGTTCCATCAAAGTTCCCTGAGATGCTATCATTCCAACAGCCAAAGAATAGTGCTCTAAGAGAGGCATAGCAAGCAGTCGTTAAAGATAAAGGATGAATATACCATCCCAGTCCCTTGTTCCCATGTTGCGGTAAATGAGTACAAATCCAACAATTACTCTTATTAAAAATGGCATGAGTTGCATTCATTACTATCATTAAAGTGTTATTATGATACTTTTGTCTATGTTGGGAGTCTCTAGGGGACAGAGTGTGAAGGTGTACAGAGGGAGTCAAAGCAGTTGGTACAATCTCAGTCGGTAGTAAAGGTTTTAGAGGATAGATTTCTTCAAAGTCCTACAGCAGTAGTTGCAAAAATAACAATTATCATTATCAAAACACAGCAGTACTTTTTCGGGGCCCAGGCACATTGTTCATTGTCCAAGTTGGTCACCCCCTTATTCACAAGTCCAGTGCGGGGAGCAGCAGTGGAGGTGGCAGGCATTGTAGTTTCTCAATCGATGACCCCAATGTTTGTTGCTGGCGACGCTACGGTCGCGCGATTTCTTAGGCCTTCCCAACCCTAGCCAGCAGAATCCCTTTTGTTCAACAGAAACTTTCTTATACAAAAGAAAACTTCCAATCACTTCCCTTTTCCAAATTCATGGAAAACCCGTGCCGTAGTTCTATTTTCTTTGTCGAAGATTGTACCTGGTGGTACCCAAGATTGTTTGATCCGTAAATAAGGCGTCGTCACTTCCTGAGGGAAGCGACGTGTCGGAGGCGACGGAAGTCGCAGAGCTTGAAACAGTATTTTCCAGAAGTGATTTTTCAAGAGAGTGCGGAGACGAAATGGACTGTTCCCCAAGCTCCACGGGCTCAGAGCGCTGTTTGCTACTCCAGGGTCAGAGACTGTAGCATCAGCGAGGGGTTCTGCTTCTTCTGTAATGTGTGGCGTCGGGTGAGGAAGTTTCTTGACATGCGTCGCGTGGATCCAGTGCTTCTTTCCAGTCACCCGCACTGCTGTCCGGGTGACCAACAGCACCTGGTAGGGTCCCCGCCAGTGAGGCGCGAGACAGGAAGACGTTTCGTAGGCCTTCACTAGGACCCAACTTCCAGGCTGTATATCGTGTCCTGGGCCCGTGAACCGTACAGGTAAAGCTGAGTGCACCTGGTGATAAATGAAATACAGATTTTTAGTTAACTGGTTACAGTAGTCTACAAGCAATACATTTTCCACCTCTCTCAGGGCTTTAGGTTTTGGGAGACCCCAAATGTTAGCAGGTCTCCCCATCACTACCTCAAATGGAGAAAGCCCAGTCTTAGTTTGAGGTGTAGTACGCATAGCCAATAATACAATAGGTAAGGCATCTGGCCATTTCAGTTTGGTATCGGCACATGTCTTTGCAAGCTTATTCTTTAAGATACCATTGTGTCTTTCCACCAACCCAGCACTTTGAGGATGTCTAGCTGAGTGAAATCGTTTCTCAATACATAAGGCTGTGCATATCTGCAAAATTACTGCTGCAACAAAATGAGGACCATTATCCGACCAAAGTACCCTCGGGAGCCCAAATCGAGGAAAAAATTCTTTTACCATAATCTTTGCAGTGGTCATGGCGGTAGCATCTTTAACGGGGAAAGCCTCGACCCATTTACTGAAGGCACAAATAATTACAAGAACATATTTCAAATTGTTACACCGTTCCATCTCAATAAAATCAAAGTGAATGACCTCGAAGGGAACAGAAGGGGGCCCAAAGCTTCCCCCTAGAGTTACTGTCCCCTTACCCACATTGTGCTGTAAGCAGATCATACAATTTCGGACATGCTGTCTGGCAGTCTCCGGAATCTTGTTATTCACCCAAACTTGTTGTAACATTTTTGTGATCTGCTGAGCACACACATGTGTAGGACCATGTGCCATAGTAACCATTGCCAGTACGTATGAATCAGGGAGCAGCCATTTTCCTTCAGATGTATCCACCCAACACCCATCATCATCTAGTTTCCCCATTCCTTCAGTCCACCTTTTAGATTCTTCTACTGTGGCATCAGTTTGAATATCTCGCACAGACCCAATACCTTCATCCATCATATAAGCATCTCTCATTTCCCTCAAAGCATACATGTCCGTGCTAAGGTCTGTGGCCGTTTGTCTGGCTATCAGGTCCGCAAAAGCGTTCCCTTTCCCCACATCATCTATGACCTTACAATGTGCTGCACATTTCATGATCGCTAACTGTTTAGGGAGTGAGAGTGCCGAGAGTAATTGCACTATCAAGGGGCCATGCTGGATCTTGGTCCCTTGTGAGGTCAGGAACCCTCTTTCCGAACAGAGCCTTCCAAAGTTGTGAGCCACCCCAAATGCGTACTGGCTATCAGTATATATATTTACTATAAGCCCTTTGGAGAGTTCACAAGCTCGGGTCAACGCTATAATCTCTGCGGCCTGCACAGAGTTATGCAAGATTCTCTTAGTTTCAACAACTTTACTCAATGTAGCAACTGCATAAGCAGCTGTAGATGTACCGTCTGAAAGTTTGAAGCAGGAGCCATCACAAAACAGCTCCCCTTCTGCATTGCCCAAAGGAGTATCTATGAGTTCTATCCTGCCCTTCGTTTCTTGTTCAGTGGTATACAGGCAGTCATGTAATTCTTAGTCACCGCAAACAGTGTTTTGCGGGAAAGGTAAAAGTTCAGCCGGATTAAGAACACAACGCCTCTTAATTTGAATGTGAGGGGCAAACAGAATTAATTCATACGTCTTTAACCGCGCAGAGGTGAGGTGTTGCATTTGGGTTTTGTTCAATAGGATATCAACAGAGTGAGGTACCATCAAAATCAAATCATGGCCTAGGACCATTCCCTCACTCTGTTTTACAGACGCGGCAGCAGCAGCGACAGCTCGCAAACGTCTTGGCAAAGCGCATACGACAGGATCAAGGGCGGAGGAGTAGTAGCCGCACGGCCTATTCTTCCCTCCGTGTTCCTGTGTTAACACAACCAAAGCACATCCATCACATTCATGCACAAATAACACAAAGGCCTTGTCATAATTTGGAGTACCCAGAACCGGTGCAGAGCATAACGCGGTTTTGAGAAGCTCAAATGATCGTTGATGTTCCGATTTCCATGGCAGTGGCAGAGAAATGCCCTTCTTCGTCAAAGCCAACATCGGTTTTATCACTAGCGAAAAGTTCGGGATCCACAACCTACAGTAAGAAGCCATACCTATTAAGGCTCTGACTTCCTTCTGTGTATTTGGAACAGACATGCCAGAAATGTGTTTTATTCTTTCAGGTGTCAATCTTCTCCCCTCCTTTGACAGGAGGTAGCCTAAATAGGCGACCTCCTGACAACAATATTGACATTTTTTTAGCAAAGCTTTATGACCATTTTTAGCTAAATGAACAAGCAACCGTACAGTGCCTTCTTTACAAGCACTCTCAGAGTCTGCAGCCAAAAGCAAATCATCAACATATTGAAGCAGCGTACAAGTAGGTGGCAATTCAAGGGTGTCGAGCTGCTCTTTCAAAGCTCTGCTATAAATGCTTGGACTTTCAGACTTGAGGGGCCCTGGTAAATGTAAATGAGCGTCCCCCCAAGGTGAACGCAAACAAATATCTACTTTCCTTATGTATAGGAATACTAAAAAAAGCGTTTTTTAAATCCACAACGCTGAAGTGCGTAGCCGTAGCAGGGATCATTGTCAATATCGTCGTCACATCAGGCACAATTGGAAATTGTGGGGCGACAACTCTGTTAATAGCACGAAGATCAATTATGAACCGGTATGGAATTGCATTGTCGCCTTTCTTATATACAGGCAAGATCGGACTGTTACACAGACTACCTGTGATCTCCTCGATCACCCCGCGATGCACAAAATCGGAGAAAATGCATTTCAAAGCACGCTCGCCCTCAACTGATATTTTATACTGCGGAATGCGTGGTAGTTTCACTCCATGTTTCAAAAATATTTTAACGGGCTCAATCTGTAATACCCCGACATCATTGTCGTCAACTGCCCATACACATTCCGGGACAATGCTAAACTCAGGAGGTAAAGGTCGAATCAGGAACTGAGAATTAGGAAGTTGCTGTGGTGAAACCGTCAGCCGTACTCCATCAGAAGAACAATGAATTACTGTGTTCAATTTCTTTAACAAATTCAACCCCAGCAAATTCTCTCCACAGTTCGAAGTGAGAAGAAAAGGGCAATGGTCCGTAAAGGGACCCAAAGAAACAGACACCGGTGAAGAAACCGGACAGACAATTGGTATACCAGAAAACCCTACGGAAACATTTGTTTGCCCTGACAGTGGAATGTTTGGAACCCGGGAATGATCAATGGAGCACTTCTGCGCTCCAGTGTCTATCAAAAACGGGTGTTTCCTATTCCCTACTAATAATTCAACATAGGGGCCTTTCTGATTAACGGGAATAGGAGAAGGTTCCAAACCCTGCTTCGGGCAATCCTAATGAAATAGAGCCTCGTCAGAAGGAAGCTCTTCAGAAAGGTATGCAGCAGAAGGGTGATCAAATATGTTCCTCGAGTCCACACTCGAGGTCTGATTTTCCTGTGAAAAAGGTTGCTGATGATATTGCAAAAATTGACCTCTATCAGGGCCCCCTGCTCCAGGGCGGCCCCTAGGTCGTCTACCCATACTCCCAAATGCACTGTTTGACCTTTGTCGAAGGACGGGATACTGTGCTCGCCAGTGACCTTCCTGGGGGCAATAAGTACATTGATTAATATTCACAGGACCCAAAGGAGCATTTCCTTTTGGGACATACTGACCTCTGGTCTGTGTCGTGCATCCTCTGGGGTTTCTAACAATTTGTTGTAATAATACTTTGGTTTTCAAATCTCCTTTCCTCTTTTCAATTTTGTCCTTCTCATTATTAACACGGTTCTCATAATACTGAGCCATGTGCAAAACCTCAGATTGAGATTTTGCCTGCCAAGCGCTCTCAGAGGACATAATCTGTGACTGGATGTCAGGCAACAATTGTAACGCTCACCTGACTCCCACGGAGGCGCTGGCCTGGTTTGCGCTGCTGTGACCTCTTCTAAGGTGATGCGCAGGGTTCGGAAGACGGACTGGACCGGCCCCCCAAATCTGGCTTGTCTGGCTCACAGAAGTATCCTTCTGTAGGTGAAAATAGGGAATTAACTGTCTGCGGGGTAATGCAATCGGCCTCCCACTTTCCCCTCTCACCCTCCTCGAAACCCTTCTGTGATTCCTCGTAGCGTCTCACCTTAGGGTCTGGAAGGACGAGCTCTCCATCCTGCTTCTGATGCAGGGGCGCGTTGGTATCCAGTTACTTCACTGGATTTTCGGATTGGTGAGAACCAAACTCGCTTGGCTTCCAGGTAAGTTTTTTGATAAGAGGTTCCCCTTGTGTCCATGCATTAATGTACTAATGCTAGTGTCTTTTTCCCCATAGGGGCCGGGGTACGGAATGCCGGGGAACAGGCACCGACCCGAGATGAGAGGTGAAATCCTTGTAGAAATCAGGTAAGTCTTTAATGAGCGTTTTTTGGTAATGTATTTTCATTCGCTCATTAACGCTGATGTTTCTTTTTCCCCTTAGGGGCCAGGGTCCGGAAATGCCAGGATGCGGCGCGGACCCGAAATGGAGAGGGAATGAATCAGCAGGTAAGTCTTAACATGGAGATTTAGCTTACCGTATTCCCTTCTCTCTCTCACCTTTTGTTCTGGTCTTTTTCTCCCTAGGCGCTGGGGCGTGACTGCGAATCCGGATGATCGCTGCTGAACATGGAGGCGCCCTGTAAAGGTGAGTGGAATGCGGCGCTGCAGCGATCGACGCGATGAGCTTTTAAATAAAAGTCTTCCTTTTCAGGATTGTCGGCGAGATGTCTCCGGGATGCGGTTTTAGCAGGTAAAGACTTTTCCTTCTTCTGTTCTCTTCTTCTCTTCCTTTGCAGGTGATTCAGGATGCTGGCAGGCGTGGCAGAAGTCAGGATGCAGGAGCAGACACGGTGAGCGTCCAGCTGCTAGATGCAGAACAATGAGAAGCACGTGTGGCTGTACGGGTGGGATTTAAAAAGCCTTGGAAGAAGTTCCAGGTATGCATCCTTCCTCCAATCAGGTATGTATCCTTCCCCGACCACGCCCGGATGGTAAATTAGTCCCACAGGTAAAGTAGTTCCTTTCAGGCCTCAAGGAGGCCGGGATCCTGCAGCATGGTCTGCATTAGGTGAGTGCACCCAAGCACTCCCATAATGAGCCTGGCGCCTATGGCGCCAGGACTGATGTCTTTTATGAGCCTGGCGCCATAGGCGCCAGGACACTGTCCAAAGGGCCCCTATATGGGGTTGCTGGGTCCTTCCTTGGGGACTGGATGTCCGCTCCCGGGGACGCAGGGCTTGAAACGGCTCCCCGGGAGCGGGCATCATGACAGCACTCCCGCCCAAGGCCCCTCCCAAGGTTGTTCCCTCCGGGGGTTTTGGTTTGTCTGGGAAGAGTCGGTGGAATTTCCTGACTAATCGAGGTGCATGCACATGGTCGCTGGGTTCCCACGACCTCTCCTGAGGTCCGTACCCCTTCCAATCAATTAGGTAGAACAGTTTTGACCTAAACATTTTTGAGTCTAAAATGTTCTTCACTTCGAATTCGGGCTCCCCATCTATTAGAATAGGTTCTGGAGGTTTGAGTAGTCGGGTTCCGGGTACCACTGGTTTCAGAAGTCACACATGAAAACAGGGTGAATTCGCATACTAGCTGGTAAATCAAGTTTAACAGCCACTGGGTTAATTATTGCCGTAATAGAATAAGGTCCCAGATATTTTGGGTTAAAAGTTCGAGGCCCTTTGAGTGGTAAATGTCTGGTAGCTAACCACACTTGATCCCCAATCTGATACGGAGGTGCTTCACTCCGATGTAAATCAGCATTCTCCTTGTATTTTCTCTTGGCTTGTTGTAAATGTGCAGTTGCCTCTTTAAAGGCTTGGGTAATTGTAGAATGCAGATGTTCTACTGCAGGCATTCCGAGGTTCTGAGGTAAGTCAAGGTTTAAGGTTCGAGGGTGATGCCCAAACAAAGTATAAAAAGGACTGTGGCCAGTTCCAGAGTGTACCGAATTATTATATGCGTATTCGGATATCCAAAGAATGTCTTTCCAGTTGCTTTCAGATTGCTGTAACACACACCGTAAGTACTGCTCAAGGGTCTGATTTGTCCTCTCGGTCTGACCATCGGTCTGAGAGTGGTGACTGGTCGATAATCTTACGTGGATCTGCGCCATTTCACAACATTTGCGCCAGAAGTGGGAAATGAATTGGCTTCCCTGGTCAGAGATTAGTATAGATGGGAATCCATGTAGCCGAACAATATTTTCGAGGAATTCTTTGGCTAGGACAGAAGCTGAAGGTAAACCTTTCAAAGGAATAAAGTGGGCCATTTTGGAAAACAAATCCACAATTACCAGAATAGTATTGTACCCCGAACAAGGAGGCAGGTCTGTAATAAAATCCATTGATAGGGTGTGCCAGGGTGCTGGCGGTATGTCTAGAGGTTGAAGGAGCCCGGCTGGTCTTTTCTTTTGACTTTTATTTTGGGCGCAAACACCACAGGACATCACAAAAGATTTAACATCTTTTCGCCAAGAGGGCCACCAAAATTGTCGTTTCACCTTTTCCTCTGTCTTGGCAATACCGGGGTGTCCCTCTATTAATGTATCATGATAACCGGAAATAACTAGTTCGTGTACTTCCTTATGTGGCAGGAATAAGCGTCCTTGGAAATAAGGTAAACCATTATCTATGGTAAAGTCTGATCCCTTTTGCATCCAATCCTGTAAGGTTGTAGGATCCAGGAGTTGTTTCACTCTGGCTTGAATGTCTTCAAGCGTCTGTAACGAAGTCATGCCTAGAATCCTCTGTTCGGGAATTATTGGTACTGGTTCTGAGTTTGTATCAGATTCTCCCATTCCAATTCGGGATAAGGCGTCTGCTTTGCCATTCTTGCAGCCAGGTCGATAGGTAATCACGAAATCAAATTCAGCGAAAAACAAAGCCCATCGGAGCTGCCGTGATGACTGAGCCTTGGCAGTTTTCAAATACTGTAAATTCCGGTGATCAGTGATCACTGTGATGGTATGTCGAGCGCCAAGCAGATAATGCCGCCAGGCTTTAAAAGCGGACTTAATGGCTAACAGTTCTTTGTCCGTGATTGCATAATTAACCTCGGGTGCCGAGAATTTTCTGGACCAAAATCCTACGGGATGCAGTTGGTTGGTTTCGGGATCTCTTTGGGACAGGACAGCTCCCATGGCTAGGCTGGATGCGTCAGTCTCGACGACATAAGGGAGATCTGGACGCGGGTGTTTCAATATAGGTGCGGAGGTAAACTTAGCTTTTAAATCCTGAAAGGCCTGCTCGGCTTCTTGAGACCATTCAAAACGTTTATTTTTCCTCAAGAGTGCAGTAATGGGTTGTACCACACGTGAAAATTCCGGGATAAACCTGCGATAGAAATTGGCAAAGCCGAGCATGCTTTGAACCCCTTTTACAGAGCTAGGTGATGGCCATTTGAGGATGGCATCCACTTTTCTTGAGTCCATTCGGACTCCTTTGGGTGTCAGGATGAAACCTAGAAACTCGACTTCTGTGGTATGGAAAACACATTTCTCCAATTTAGCAAATAGTTTGTGTTGGCGCAGTTTTTCAAGTACTGCCCTGATGTGTTTTCTGTGATCAGATTCCGAAGAGGAGTACACTAGAATGTCATCGATATATACGACAACACAAACATTGATGAGTTCCCGAAGGACATCATTCATGAAGTATTGGAAGGCAGCCGGCGCGTTACACAATCCGAAAGGCATCACCTGGTACTCGAATAATCTGTATTTAGTACGGAAGGCAGTTTTCCATTCGTCGCCTTCTTTAACTCGTACCAGATGATAAGCCCCCCGGAGATCTAACTTGGTGTATATGTAAGCGTCCTTCACCTGGTCAAGGAGTTCAGGGATCAGAGGCAGAAGATAACGGTTTTTAACTGTTATCTGGTTCAATGCGCGGTAATCAATACAAGTTCTAAGGTCGCCTTCTTTTTTGGGCACGAAGAACAAAGCCGAGGATGCCGGGGACTTTGACGGGCGAATAAAACCATTAGCTAGGTATTGATCCAAATATTGTCTCAAATGCAGATTCTTAGGTTCGGTAAGGGCATAAATCCTGCTACAAGGGGGTTGTGCACCGGGCACCAGATCGATTTGGCAATCGTACGATCTGTGAGGAGGTAACGTGTTGGCCTGTTCCTTTTGGAAGACGTCCTGAAAGTCTTGGTATTCCGGAGGTAGTTGCATGGAGGCTGAGGTTACAGATGCTAGATTAATCTTCAGGTTTTCTGGGTAGCAGGTTTGTGTACAATCCGGGAAGGTTATTCTCTTAGCTCGCCAATCAATTTGAGGATTATGTGTCTCTAACCAAGGGATTCCAAGAATAACCTGAAACTGTGGAGCCTTTATTACATCAAACACAACACCCTCCCCATGGCCGTCGGGACCAATAAGAGTCACCTCAGTAGTGGAATGTGTTACCGGTCCAGAGGCAATTTCAGTTCCATCGACTGTGGTGATGACATCTTTGTTGGTTTTAGGACGGAGAGGGAGGTTAATCCTAGAGACCAATTCACGATCCACATAGTTTTCAATAGCCCCACTATCGATGTATGCCTTTATTGCATGCAACCGCTTAGGCTGTTCTGGATCTACGAGTTAAGGGTCCTTTAACCCCTCCAATTTGCATAGGCTCAGAGACATCAACTCCCTTGGGATTAGCATGGGTCTTGACCAACACCCGGGTCTCAAACCTGGACCGATCTGCTTTTCTGTTTTGAAGTCTGTGATCCAATTGGACCACTAAGTCTATATACTCCGTGCATTCTTGGGGCGGATTTACAACTTGGGCCAAGACATCTTTAAGTTCTCCGTGTAGGCCTCGATAAAACAACGCGACTCTTTTATCCTCTGGTCATCCCGTTTCCACAAAGTCTATTAAAGGTTGCAATATAGGATAGGAGGTCCTGATTGCCCTCTCGCAGGGATAGAAGTTCGTCATCCATAGCCTGCCCCTGAGAGTGTCGAGCAAATAACCTTTCCATGCTTGCTTGAAACCTTTGAAAATCACGGAGAATCGGGTCATCTTGAGTAACCAGTGGAACTGACCAATCGGCAGCGCAGCCCCTGAGATATGACAATACAAAGGCTACCTTGGTCTGATCATTAGGGAAGACCCCAGGTCTGCATAGGAAGTGCAAACGACACTGATTCATGAATACGGCAAACCGTTTGGGGTCCCCAGCAAAGCGTTCGGGTGGGGCCAGCGGCATGTTTCCAGGTAGATTAATCTGCACAGGGTTACTGGAAACCACAGGAGCGGGGTTCCCTCCGGAACCGGGTAGAGGAGTTTGCCCAGCTTGACCTTGCAACAGCTGTTTGGCCAGGTCATCAGTTCTTTCCTTTGATATTATTAATTCCCTCCTGAGGGCATTAGTCTCTTGACGAGCGACATGTACTTCGGCCCGTAATTCCCCCAGTAATTGGGCCAACTGATCAGTCTCAGAACTTTCCATAGCGCCTGGGTGGGAATTTGTAGGAAGGCTTTGCGCTCTGTAACGCTCACCTGACTCCCACGGAGGCGCTGGCCTGGTTCGCGCTGTTGTGACCTCTTCTAAGGTGATGCGCAGGGTTCGGAAGACGGACTGGACCGGGCCCCCAAATCTGGCTTGTCTGGCTCACAGAAGTATCCTTCTGTAGGCGAAAATAGGGAATTAACTGTCTGCGGGGTAATGCAATCGGCCTCCCACTTTCCCCTCTCACCCTCCTCGAAACCCTTCTGTGATTCCTCGTAGCGTCTCACCTTAGGGTCTGGAAGGACGAGCTCTCCAGCCTGCTTCTGATGCAGGGGCGCGTTGGTATCCAGTTACTTCACTGGATTTTCGGATTGGTGAGAACCAAACTTGCTTTGCTTCCAGGTAAGTTTTTTGATAAGAGGTTCCCCTTGTGTCCATGCATTAATGTACTAATGCTAGTGTATTTTTCCCCATAGGGGCCAGGGTACGGAATGCCGGGGAACAGGCACCGACCCGAGATGAGAGGTGAAATCCTTGTAGAAATCAGGTAAGTCTTTAATGAGCGTTTTTTGGTAATGTCTTTTCATTCGCTCATTAACGCTGATGTCTCTTTTTCCCCTTAGGGGCCGGGGTCCGGAAATGCCAGGATGCGGCGCGGACCCGAAATGGAGAGGGAATGAATCAGCAGGTAAGTCTTAACATGGAGATTTAGCTTTCCTTATTCCCTTCTCTCTCTCACCTTTTGTTCTGGTCTTTTTCTCCCTAGGCGCTGGGGCGTGACTGCGAATCCGGATGATCGCTGCTGAACATGGAGGCGCCCTGTAAAGGTGAGTGGAATGCGGCGCTGCAGCGATTGACGCGATGAGCTTTTAAATAAAAGTCTTCCTTTTCAGGATTGTCGGCGAGATGTCTCCGGGATGCGGTTTTAGCAGGTAAGGGCTTGAACCGGCTCCCCGGGAGCGGGCATCACGACAACAATCCACGTACAAATTTGTCCACAAACAACCTTTTCCCAGACCCTGTACCCAAATCCTGTCCACTGAAGTCAGGAAATACCTGCTCGAATCTGTTAAAGAATTCGGTGGCGCCTTCAGTTTTTCCTTGAACACAGGCCGTGAGCTTGTCCCAAATAATTATTTTCTCTGGAATTATAGTTTTTAATTTTGCGACAATTCTATCAGGCAAAGTAAGTATTACCTGTGGTGGTTTCTCACCTGCTGGTCTTTCCCCATCAATCCTAATCATATTAGCCCACGTATCTCCCAACCCTGGCACATCGTCTATTGTCCGAACCTGTTTCCATACATCTACGGGTAGGAGTACAGGAAATAGCAAGTCAATATCACTTAAGGTGAACACAGAGGACTGCAAGACGGACTCAATTTCTTTGTAAAACCCCGTCGGGTTTTTCCTGATATCGGGGACTGTTTGTCTAATAGTGTTCACTTCCTGTCGTCAAAACGGGACGTGAACGAATTGTGATACGTAATGTGCAGGGATATCCACAGCGGGGGCACCAGTCCCAGCGTTGGCGGGAATCTCAACTTTTGGGACAAAGGTCGGAGGAACCTCTCTCATAGGCAACTGAGATATAGGTACCTCAGGCCGCTTACTAAGCAACAGGGCCAGGTCGAGCGCTAAGGCAGCTGAAGAAGTGTCGGGCGAAAAAGCCCTTTTACAAATCCCCAATAATTCTATGGGGCAACTAACCTCCTTTCTTACACATTCTTCTTGCAGGTACTGTACCATTACCTGAATTACCTTTCTTTGCATTTCTACTGTATACTGACTATACGTGTCATATACTTCATCTGGCGGAATCGATGAATCCGAGATCCATCGAATCGCATCTTTGGTGCAAATTCGTATTTCCTCAGGTGCCGATCTACGACACGGAAGGAACCGTTTCTGTACATATATTCTATCGTCTTCGTCATCCTCATCTCGTGACTTTTCAAAGTCTTTCCTATACTCAAACAATTTTTCAACATGCCCATATACTTTCTGCTCTGTATCCCTCGAAAGTGCCAAAGCATTCAGATCTCTCACTCCTTGTGGAAGATCCGAATTTTGTAATCTACCCCACATCACACATAAATGAGTCCCCAAACCTTCAATAAAAACATTTTTCTCGGGAAAACTATTCAAATTAGATAATGTGGAAAAACCATTAACTTGATCACCTTTCTCCATACAATGCTTAGCCCATGCAAACAATTCCTGTTTCTTACCTGCAGAAACAGTATTACGAGTGACGATCTTTGATCCTGCACCTGGATCAACTTCAGTCAATACGGGACCACTCGGGAGCGGAGGTGCAGGTAAATTTAATAAAGGTGCAACTATCGGTGTAGAAGGAAGGGGTGGTGCGATAGGTGGAGGAACAACAACTAGAGGACTAGGAACAATAGGTTGTACAGGGGGAACAGGAATAACAGCAGGAACAACAGCAGGAATGGGCAGAGCGCCCAAAATAGGAACATACGGAGGTGGCGCAGAGGCACCAGGCCTGCGTTCGCTTAACAATTTCTCAATAAATTCTTCGGAAACATGGAAATCTTTAGAGGGGTACATTTTCTGGATTCCAAGTGAAAAAGCCCTATCCATATTTTTAACTGATTCTGAATGTTTTTCTTTATCATATAACAACGCTTTTTCGGCGTTTGTTTTATGACGGCGTGCATGTTTGTCCCTACTTTTAAGCTGCTGTAACGCTTCTTTTTTCCAATTCTGTAAAACATCAAAGGCTGCAGGTCTAGCCTTCTTTTTTAGCAAGACTGATTCTAGGTATTCAATATGGGGGATCTCAAAACTGCCGTTGATTGGCCACTGAAATTCGGAGGCATGTCTGGTCTGTCTGTGCCAAATATCATTAAATACTATACTACCAATGCCATACTTACAGTACATAGTACATGCCGGCGACCCCTCCTGTGGTGCCGGGCGGCTAAATTCCAAAGATTGTCGATCGCTGCGGAACAGAGCCCTAAAGCAGCTAGACAATTTCCCAGGCATTTCACAAAAAATTGGTGTTACCTGGTCAATAATTGTGTCTGCAGATACAATACGCCAAATTCAAATTGTCAGGGTTAAATTAAGAGCCGGGTCACGACTGCACCTGACCAAACCTAAGGAGGACCGTACGGTTTATCAAAGAACTTACCTAACAAATTTTACCTTGTGTTTGGTGGTTTCGACAAATCTGCCCGCCTCAAAAATGGACCCTCGTCAAGATGCCGTGTCAGACCACACGACTATCGTCCAAGGATCGGATCGTGCAGCGCTGCCGAGGTATCGCGTCTCGTTCGGTCGGGCCCGTAGAATCACACCGTCCGATCCCGGTTCGATAGTCTGCGTCAACCTTCAATGATCCGGCATCAATCTTGAGGGTCCCTATTCGGGCCCCAACTGTGAAAACAAAGAAATTGATATGAGGCTGGGAAGCCCAAAGGAAACACACCAACACAGGTTACAAAGGACATACAAAGTGCTTTATTTAAAAGCTACAACAGTTACCAAAAGTCAATTGACAAACGGATAGCTATTCGGCTCTCAGAGTAACGTAACGAACTTCAACAAAGGTTCGATGCATTAGTAGAGAGACTGTACATTGGAATACTTGGGCTTTTATATTCTTCATTCAGCCCTGGCCAACCCCCTCGCGGGTTAACCATTCTTGGGACCAGGCCTAGGGATCCTTGCCAGGTCAATCCCATAATGTATGTATTTTGATCAGTTCCGCTGATACATTTGTTCATTTACACATAGGTCAGGGATAGGACAAGGTCTTAGTTCGCGACCCCGACAAGTGGCCTGCAGGCATATTAATTATTCATGTGTGCGGAGGTCACAACGGCCAGAATCTCACTCAGAATGTCAATCGGCCTCCATTTCGATGTTCATGGTGACTTCCACATTACAAGAGAACCTAAAATGGTGGCTAAATCCAAGATGGCGACTTACATAACTTTTCGTTAAGGTCAAAACCTTGCCGCGGAGTCTATTCACATGATATTTTTAGACAACTTGGCATAGGCCAATACACATTCAAATACTGCGATAGGAGGGATAATATCATTTCAATTCCAACATTCTGTCAGTTGGTAGTATCAACTGGGTCAAGAATACTTTTATCTATGAACAGGGCACCTCATTTCGGGTGCTAAGTGTATTTGACATGGGAATTTCTATTACTACAGCAGCCCCACGTGTACTCTTGGGTGGGGCTGCTGCTATTGGGTTGTCTTGCACGTGCTGACTCTCTGGGAGTGGCAGGGTGTGGTAGGCAAGCCAGGCCTAGTGGGCGTGCCCACGATCACAGCTATATCAGCTGCTCCAATCCCCGAGGCAGACGCTTTGCGTTATTCTGCACTTCCATGCAGTGTACTGCTCACCGCCGCCTGGGGTTAAACTTACCTTTGGAAATCCTGTCTCCATACTTGCCATGTGAGGAACCCGCTGTCACCTGTGTGCGTCTTCAAATCTTCCGGAACACTGACATCTTCATCTTTGCACCGCAGCTCACCTTCAAATCTTCTGAAACGCTGACATCTTCATCTTGGCACCGCGGCTCACCTTCAAACCTTCCGGAACACTGAAATCTTCACCTTGGTATCGCGGCTCATCTTCAATTCTTCTGGGACGCTGAAATCTTCATCTTGACACTGCAGCACGACACGCTCCACCCGCGACCGCAGCACCTGCAAGTAAAAACAAAAGGCAAGGTTAGACACTAAACAGACATTAGGTTTAAGGTCGCGCTACCACCGAACCTTGCGCTTTTCCTTAAACCATCACTCACCTGTTGTCGGACATTGCGATTTCATCCATTTTCCCCCCAGCCACCCTCCGCGCCTCCAGAGCTGCTTTTGGGCCGCATTTCCATCTATTGGGAAGAAAACAGAAGAGAAAACGTTATTCAGGGATTAACAGACTACTGGCGAGGACTGGATAGTAGACTTTTACTGCTCTGCTACCATCTCCGCGATCCTACTATTATCATGGATAGACCACTTTCTAGTACCATTCCACCTATCTACTATAAGGCCCATTCCAATGGCTTAGCCTTTAGCGCCACCATGCTTTACTAGACGTAAAAAAGGTATCACTGCAGACAAAGTTATCCCTGCCATCCTGCCCACCCTCAATGCACTGCCAGAAAATCTTGATCCATGTATCCTTGTTCAGGAATTTAATAATATTATGCTTACCACATTGGACAAAATAGCCCCTGTCAAACTCAGACCTAGTAAACCATTAGCCCACTTAAACAAATGGTTCACACCTCAACTTACAGACCTCCGTATCTTAAAGAATAAAAGTGAAACCAATTGGAGACTATGTCCCACTAGCGAGAACAAATCCAAATTAACCTCACTTTCCTCACATTATAAGAAGGAAATTTGTCAGGCGAAGCGTAATTCCTGCGATGAGTGCATTGCCAATTCTAATTCTAGCATGAAAGAACTCTTTTCCATACTCAATGAACTAAAGTCCCCAATTGCTATACCTGTTGTCTGCACCAAGGACAAATCCTGGTGTACAGATATTCAACATACCCTAGCCAATAAAATGAACACACTCCAAAATAAAATTCAACAAAAAAAGGAAGCACTGAACTTACAGGACTTACCCAACACCCGTCTGCCTAATGTCTCACTGCCGGCGCCTAATACGACTTTCCATTTCTCTAAAATGTCCACCTTGGAGGTAGAAAAAATAATCCTGTCATTGAAGCCTTCAAACTGCAAAGGCGATATCTGCCCAGCACAATTAATAAAAGATGCTGCCAGAGAACTATCACCATTCATTACAAAACTGATAAATGCCTCATTCGCCACAGGCACTATCCCTGCCAACCTTAAACAATCATGGGTGCTCCCCCTCCTCAAGAAACAGTCATTACAGCCTCTTATCCCTACTAATTACCGGCCTATCTCTACGGTCCCATTTCTACTCAAAATATTGGATAAAGCTGCTTATGTCCAAATTCAAAAGCACCTTGAACTGCATAAACTCCTAGGTAATAGACAATCTGGTTTCCAGCCACTACACGGTACAGAGACAGCCTTGATTGGCCTAAAGTCCCAAATAGACGAGCAGAGAGACAAAGGGAGGACAGTACTCTTGCTCTTACTTGATCTCTCTGCCGCATTTGATCTGGTCAATCATAAGGTCCTATGTCGTTACCTTGACTCTGCGGCCCATTTCTCCGCTGGAGCCATCAAATGGATTGAGTCCTTTTTGAGTGAGAGAACCATGAGAGTCTTCTCCCCGTCGGCAGACGCTGACCCAACACCTATCCTATGTGGTGTCCCTCAAGGCTCCTGTGTCTCGCCAACCCTTTACAATATCTTCACTAAGCCACTGTTTGACGATCTGAACCATCTGGGGGTCATCTTCACTAATTACGCAGATGATACTCAGATTCTCCTCCCGCTTTCTGGGGATTATATTACAGACACTGGTTTAGTGAACAAAGTTTACCTTATCATCCAAGCATGGATGGCTACCCATGGCCTGTGTTTGAACGATGATAAGACTGAGCTAATAAATTCGGGTTCATAGGCTAAAATTAAAAAACTAGGCCAAGAATGTTCCTCTTTTGATATTGATGGGAACACCATTAAAGTCTCGAAGGATGTAAAAACCCTTGGATTCTACTTGGATTCCACAGTATCCTTTGATAAACAGATTAAATCCCTTTCCTCCTCCACTGCTTACACCTGCAAGCTACTCAGAGCTGGTAAGCCTTTCCTATCTGACAATAGTTGCTTGATCCTCGCCAGAGCCCTAATACTCTCTAGAATCGACTACTGTAATGCCCTATACAGTGGGGCCAATAAATCTATTACCCAAAAGCTCCAAACAATTCAGAACAATGCCCTAAGAGCAGCCCTAGGCATAAACAAAAAAACTCACATCTCCTCTGTGAGACGTCAGCATAAATGGTTATCTACATCTAACAAAATACAACTAAAAACCCTCTCCTTGACCTACAAAGCCCTCAATAACGCAGCCCCCAGCTACCTTATTGATAAACTCCAGAGACGAACCTCTCTCAGACCTACCAGATCTGGAAATGCTAATTGTCTGACCATACCAAAATACAAGCTTACTACCATCGGTGGTAACAGCTTTACTGTAAAGGCTGCTAAACTCTGGAACTCATTGCCTCAAGATCTGAGAGTTGACCAACCTTACCTACATTTCCGAAAATTTTTTATAAAATACATCATTGCCACTGACCCCTAGCTCCCTGCAACGGTTGTGAACCGGCCTTTCCTGAAGAGACCTTGCACTAATAGTGTATTACGAAGCTACCCTCAAAGACAATTTGCTTTCTAGTCGCCCTATGTGCTATCTAGTCTACTTGTGAGACTATGTGATACATGAAGGGCCTTACTCTTGTAATATATATTTCTGTGCAGTGTTTAGTGTGTATTTCATTAATTATTTAAGCCATGTTTATTCGCTGCCACTATTTTTGTACTTTGTGTATATCTTGTAAGCATGTAAATACTGTACCCTGTGCTCATGTCGTAACTTTGTAAGCTTTGCATTTCCATACTGCTGCGCCCTTTTACTTACGAGTCTGGTGCGCTTAACAAATGAATAAAAAAACAAACAAACAAACAAACAATACTATTGAGAGCAATAATACCAAGACAGAAAACAGAAAGGGGAAAAGGCAAGAGACATTAAGAGACACTTACCATCAACCAGGGGAAAGCATAGACAGCTACTGAACTGGACTATTACTCACAAGGGATCAGTGAAGGAACTAGATCCCATCAACAAGCACCCTGCCTGAAGTAGCAGGACAGAGAGCTCATCATCAATAATTAACAGGTGAGCCTTATGGGCCGGTACATGCCCACAGAAATGGCACCTTGGGTTGAAGGGTTTGAGAGGTACAACAGTCACCGACCAGCGCACTCATGTTTTCTCATATCCATGAAGGAGCAGTGCCACCAATTGTCGCTGTCCACAGCTTATCCGCAGGGAGAGAGACCTGATGGGGGTGATATAACTCCTGGGAGGGCTGCAACCGTGCCCGACCGCCTCCGCAGAGGCCAGGTGAGCGTAACAGAATGTTAAGCCTCTACAAATCTTTGCTTGCTGTAGAGGAGGTCCCAAGTACAGCCCGCACTCTGTCCATTTTGAAGTACCAGCAACGTTCACGCCAAAATATGTGACGTATGAGCAAATAAACCAGCAGAGAGCTGTAGTGAGGCTCTGTCCAGTACCTATCAGAAGAACAGCACCTATTGGAGTACCGATACCAAGGAAACCATGGACAGTAAGGTATCCATTGAGAAGGCCATATCAACAAATAAAACAAAATGAAGATCGTCTCAGTACAATCCCTGAAGAAACCAAAAAGGTCTTAATGGAAGACGAATGGTGAGGTCACAAGAACCTGGATCGACTCACATATAGAAGATGTAGTAACAACCTGAGAATGATAACAAGAGACGAAGCGCAATGAATAAAGGATATGGTGAACCTAAAGTGAAAGGACGATGTCAAACGTAAGAAGCTTAAGCCATGAGCATGGTGAAGATATTCAACCAGTTTACACATATACATATGCTTGGAAGTGCAAGAAAGCTAAGAAAATCATGCAGCTTATTATGCTTAGTAGAGGGATAGTGTGGCAAGTGTCTCCTATACATATCTACCTCAAAGATTTATGGTATATAAGTATACTCCCACTTTGTAAAAGAAGCAGAATTAACAAAGATTACTAAAGGCCACACGAGAAGAGTTTCATATTTAGCAAAATCGAGAATAGAGCAGCAGAAACGAAACTCAGCAGAGGCAAATCGTGCCGGGAGAACCAAGGTCGTATCTGTCAAGATGGATGAACAGTAGCTACAATTAATTGAAGCAAAGAACAGAATATACTGCTCTGAAAGGTCGGGATAAGAAGCCGAAGGCAGGTGGTGGGTGAAACAAAAATCAAATACATGAATAATATGAAGAAGAGGCAAATTCATGGTGTCTGAATCACGTGACCAGCAAAGCGAGCAAAAGTAAGACTTCCACACCTACGCATGGCAAGAGGCCAGGAGAAGATATCAGAACTTTTTCGGGCAGGAGATGTAGTCTCGAGGCCAACAACAGTGAGATAATTGACACAAGCCCACTAAAGTGATGATTGATTGTAACAATAATTGGAGGAAGGCCGGGGGAACTAAGGGGCACCCTGCACCTCGCCGACCATTCTGCATGCTGCTAAGCAAAGTAAAAAAGTATGAATGGGGTTGGTGCCAACCCAATCACAATGGACCAAGTAATCTAGGGTCCTATAGTTAGTAGAACCAATGGGACGTTGTACTTTTAGTGACGTCTACAGTAGCCAGTTTGAAGGTAGTGATTAGATGCCCCACCTGACAGTGTTTACCCAATCCTCTTACTCCGTTACCATATACAGATATAGTACCTATAGTAAGGTTACCTTTTCTAACCCAATAGAATTGCATGACAACTTTCAAGCATTAAACGTCAGTGATGAGTTTTTGGTATAAATGATGTGTTTTTTATGAAGTTCGTTGGAGTTGTGAAGTGAGAAGGAAGATCGCACATCCGCTGATATTCATGAGACTCCCTGTTTTTTGTACTTGTCATTAAACAGACTCCCTTTGCCAAACCGTCGAGTTGTCATAATTGATTTGGTGTTGGAGTACTGATCTGCACCCCCCATCCATCTCACGGGTGCTGCTATCTTGTCTTAAAGTGCTTCTGAGCAAACCCCAACTCTATGGGCCGGTTGGGGGTCTCAGAGCACACTTGGTAGCAGAGGATGGATATCGATTATCGAATAGATAAGACACCCATTGGCCGTTGACATAAAGTAACTCTAGGTCCTCGGCAATATCACGAGTCCTTTGCCATCCGCCTGAGTAGACCTTGAAGCTCCCCGTAGACAGTGGTTAGAGTAAAAAATAGAATCTGCAGACAAAGGTCTGAAGGGACCTGTGTTCCCCACATAACCCCTTCCCACTTCTACGGGCAGATAAGCTGGTGAACGGCAGGAGAGGCGTTGATGAAGGCGGTGATCCCGAACATCCAGAGAGGAAACATGCAAACGGTGAGTGAAAAAGACTAAATGCTTTGGCAAAAGTATATACCTTAGAACAAGTAAGGGAAAAGGTAACGGGGGGAGGCGGGAAAACAAAATATAGTCAGAAGTGGAGTAGGATGTATATATATATGAGGGGAAAGAAATAGTGACTCAGAGGGTGACTAAGGTAGTAAAGGAGGATACCGGGCAGGACACCCGTGAAGAGAGATGATACCGGGGGGGACACCCGAAAAGGGAGAGGATTCACCTTATTCGTACGCTTTAATATAGCGGCTAGAAAAAACTTGCATCCAGAGTCCTGAATGAAGAGGAACAAATAGGTCACCACGGCGGTTAAAGACGCCCGTGAAAGGGATGAGTTTAAACTCCATGTCAGGGAAAATATTAGAGGCAGAGGTCTATGTAACCAGCTGGAGTTCGTCTATTCTGTTAACGTCTGTTTATTGAGTAAATAATGTTTATTGAGTAAAATAGAAGATATACAATTTTTGGGAAAAACGGGATTGGAGCTTGCGACGATTGGTGCTCGCTCATATTGTTGGTATTTTTTAAATAACGAAAGACATAACAAGTGTTGTATAAAGAGATGGTGAACAGGTTTAAGCATGGAAGACATAACTCCATTAGTACACCTGTGCAAACAGTTGCCAAAACATGCACCTAAGCTGAAAAAGTACAGTGCAGAATGGGTTAAAGGAACCACGAATAAAATGTTTATGCCATGGCCACAGGGTGGATCGTTATCTAAAGCAGTTCTACAACACATGACGAAATACTTGCATGCGACATACATGGGCACAAAGTTAGACAAACGCCTAGCTAGTCTAGAGTTGTGGAAAATGTACCAACAGGATAAAGAGGAGGAGCCGCCATTAGACTGGATACTTAACGTATGCACAGAGGGGTGTGAGACACTCTCAGCGCCACCCGCCTCATCTGAAACAAAAATTGAAAACAGTAAGGATGAAGGGTTATACCCGTTAAGAGAACTTAAAGCAGACACAGGGTATAGCAACCCAGCATATGAGTCACCTACGCAGAGTAGTGACGAAAATCCAGACAAAGATAGAGATAGAGATATCACCTCCAAAGTCCCGAGGGACAAGGAGAGACGCGAGAATGAGAGAAAAGACGAGACACAAGCAAGTACATCTCTCCATACAGAGAGAGAAGGCAAAAGATGGAAAGGAAGCGAGGATAGAACTGATGAGATTCACACAGAACGAATGGATGCGAGGGCAGATCTTATTGAAACTCGATGTCAAAGGCATTGATGACGCAAAACAAAAGGAGAAGTTAGACGATGTACAGAGACAGGAGAAAGAAAAGGAAAATGGATTGAGAGATGAAAGAATCAGGAAAAAAGATAGGCAGAGACGAGAACAGTTATATCGCGAAGAGCAAGAAAAGCAACACGATCGTAAACAGAGAGCAGCAAATGATCAAAACAGACAGGAGCAGTGAAGGATAGAGGAAGAACAAAGGATACGAGAGAAAAGAATAAAGAGACAAAGGGATGAGGAAATCCAAAGGGCAAACGAACATAGAGACGCAAAGAAAGAGGAAGAAGATAGCGTCAGAGAAGAAGCGAGGAAGCGCAAAGAATTTGATGACGATGTCAAACGCAAACGAAGACAGAGAGAACGCGATCTTGAATATCTGGAAAGGGAGTTTAAAAAACCTGAGCCAAGAATTTTTTCCTAAGTACGATTCAGCACCAGGCATGTTTAGGGCGAATATCGAGGATGACTTCGACACCAGAAACATCGGAGAGACGATCGATAGAATATATGATGAAATGGGGCTAGAACAAGTACCCCAAGGGGAGGGGGAAGAGGAGCGCTTGGAGAGCACTCAGCTTTACAACACTGAGGACTTCTCCCGAAGTAGTGGAAATAGAAAACTGTCCCTAGATAGATTGGAAATAAGTAGGAACAAAGATGGTGCAAGATGTTGCACAAGTTGGGCGCAGACAATGTCTGACGCTGAAAGAGAGGAGCATGAAGAAAAGGATAAAGAGAGAAGACGCGAAAAACTAGTCTCAGGAGGGAAAGGGATAAGATGGTCAGACTCTAGAGGGTCTGCACCGAGGGCATCAGAAACAGCCACACAGTCAGACTTGCTAAACGGGATATCATATTATGCCTCCTTTATTGTATATATTGGCCTAAGCCCAGTCGCTCTGCGAAGAAATCCACGTTGCAAGGTTCTGACCTTAGTTCGACCTAGCCGCCATTTTGGGAACATCCGCCATTTTGATTTCCACCTCAAAGTCACTCTGTATTATAAAATGGTGGACAGTGTTCTCAGGGCTTTAAGTGGGGTAAGAAATCGAGGGAGGGCCCTCATTTGGGAGCGTGGCTTGTGGGAGGGGCGTGGCCTTAAAAGTACGCAAATTCTAGGGTATACACACAAATATATATAAATGTTATATATTTGTGTGCGTACCTTACTATGGTGTGTGTACTGTGCAAGCCATCTTTTCTAAACATGGAAATATGTAACATATTGTATATGTAACATATTTCTATGTTTAGAAAAGATGGCTTGCATAGTACACACACCATAGTAAGGTACGCACACAAATATATAACATTTATATATATTTGTGTGCATACCCTACGGTTTGACTGGTTTTCAGGCCATCTTTCTTAAACATTTCGGGTTTGAAAAAGATGGCTTTGAAAGTACACAATTCAAGCCGTCTTTTATAAAGCTTTGACTACGGACAAAATTGTCTGTCGGCAAAGCTTTATAAAAGATGGCTTGAAATGTTTACTTTCAAAGCCATCTTTTATAAACCGCGAAATAGGTCGAGGAATCCCCAGGTTCGCCGAGGCTTAAAGACACCTCGGCGACCTGGGGAAACAAAGGGACAGTAACTGCCTCTGGTGACCTCTCGCGCGAGGGGTCACCAGAGGCAGTTACTATGACTGACAGAAGTGGCAGCCAGTCACAGCGTCGCTGTGGTTGGCTGCCACTTTTGTCAGATCGCCTGACTTCATGGCAGGCGCATGCATCTCCCGTTGCGGCTGCGGCCGCGACGGGATAATGCATCCTGCCAATGTTGCGGGCGGTGGGACGGGGCCCCGGCAGGGCCCCGGCTCAGCCCCACTTTTTGGAGACTGCCGGGGCCCAGCCCCGGCAGGCCCCTGCCCTCTTTAAGCACTGAGTGTTCTCCTGCTCGTAACCTTAGCCATCCTGACCTTTACACAGGTTAATGCCTAAACTGCCTGTAGGCTAAATGTTTGGGTCGTGTAATAAGACCATGTCCTAAGTTTGACCTGAAGATCAAAGGATTACTCGTGCCAACAAGTCTGATCCGCTGGCATACATTGAATACAATTTTGTTTAAATACTGAATGTGAGCACTTGTTGAACTACATTGTATAAAACATGTACTAAGGCTTAATGTCAAATTCTAAGATACACTGTTGCCATTGTGACTTGTTGTTTTATAAACTAGACGCAAGCCACATGCATATAGTTGGACTAACCAGAGGCGAACTCGGCACGAACCCTAGTCCGAAAATAATTAACTTGCAGAGGGGCTGGACATTGCGATTGAGAATTGTATAAAAGATGAGAATATGTAGACGTCCAGTACCTCTTACTTCTCACACCGAAAGGGCTGGCATTCGTTTTGATGTACTGAGGGCCAAATAGCTATCTGATACTTTGTTCCTTTGTAAACTGTACAGTTATTTGAATAAAGATCTGAGAATCTTTGGGCCTCATTACACGGACGGCGTTGGACCAAGGTGCTATTAGCACCTTGGTCCATGGCGGTAAAATACCGGCACCGCCTTGGTGGAAAGGAGAATTACCGCCCTATTCCAAGGTTGGTGGGGCGGTAATTCCCCCTTCCCATATTGCCCTTCCTCATTCCCATTTTTGCCCCATAGGGCATAATGGGAATGAGGAAGGTGCTAATTACGGCACCGCAAATTGCAGTACCGTAATTAGCTCCCTGGTCCCTTTGCGGGTTGGTTTTTAACGGCTGCAAAAAGCAGGCGTTAAAGTCTCCAACCTGCAAAGGGACCACGTAGTAAGGCGGTAAGGGTTAACGGTCACCGGTACCATTAACGGTGACCGTTAACCCTTACCGCCGTCCGTGTAATGAGGCCCTTTATAAGCCTGTGTTTGGTGTATTTCCTTTTGTGGTACTCAGCCTCGATATTTCTCTTTTGCTTTTACAGATGGCGCCCGAATAGGGACCCTCAAGATTGATGCCAGCTCATTGAAGGTTGACGCGGCTATCGGACTGGGATTGGACGGTGTAAAAGGGGGCCCTTTTCTTGGATGAGACGCGACACCTCAGCAGCGCTGCACGACCCGATCCCTGGACGGTGAGCCCACAGTCCGAGTCGACATCTTGACGAGGGTCCATATATCGAGGGGGGCAAATTTACCAAAATCACCAACTACGAGGCACCTTAGTTAGAAAAATTTGTATTCCAATCGGACCTCCTTAGGATTTGATGAGGTGAGTCGTGACCCGATTCTTAAGTATCCTGATAATTTGTTTTGGCGCATTACACTTGCAAGTGCAATTATTTACCAGGTAACACCAGTATTCTGATATGCCTGAGAAATTGTCTGCCTCTTTCAGGGCGTTATTCTGCAGTGACAGCCAATCTTTGGAATTTGGCCATCCGGCACCAATGGAGGGGTCGCCGGCGTGTACTATGTACTGTAAGCACGGCATTGGTATAGTATTTAACGATATTTGGCAAAGACAAACTAGACATGCTTCCGAACTTCAGTGGCCAATTAATGGTAGTTTTGAAATCCCTCGTATTGAATACTTAGAATCTATATTATTGAAGAAAAAGGCTAGATCTGCAGCATTCGATGTATTACAAAATTGGAAGAAAGAAGCTATGCAGCAGCTTAAGAGTAGAGAAAAGCATGCGCGCCGTCATATGACGAATGCCGAAAAAGCATTGTTATATGACCAGAGTAAACAGTCTGAGTCAGTTAGGAATATGGATAGGGCTTTCTCACTTGGTATCCAGAAAACGTATCCTTCTAACGACTTTCATGTATCTGATGAATTTATCGATAATGAACGAAGGCCTGGTGCCACTGCACCACCTCTGTATGTTCCTCTTCCTGCTGTTATTCCTCCTCCCATTGCTCCTCCTGCTCCTCCTATTGCTCCTCTTAATGTTCCTCTTCCTCCTGTTGTTCCTCCTCTTGTCGCCGCTCCTCCACCTGCTCCTCCACCTTTGCCTACTGTTACGGGTCCGGTGGGCTTGCCTGCCACGCCAGCGATAGTACCTCTGTATCCGGATGTTCAAAATTTGCCTACTCTCCCTCTTCCAAGTGGTTCTACACCACTTGTAGTAGATTAGGGAGCGGAATCGAGGGTTGTAACTCGTAATACTATATCTTCAGAGAAAAGGCGTGAGTTAACTGCGTGGGCTAAGCATTGCATGGAGAAGGGTGACCAAGCTGATATTCTTGCCACACTTTATAATTTAGACAATTTTCCTGAGAAAAACGTTTTTATTGAGGGATTAGGAATTCATTTATGTGTAATGTGGAACAGACTAAGTGATACAGATCTCCCACAAGGGTTAAGCAATCTGAATACTTTAGCGTTTTCTAGAGCTACTGCGGAGAAGGTACAAGAGCATGTAAAGAGGGTTTTTGGGTATAGAAGGGAATTGGAAGGGCTAAAGAATGAAGATGTAGATGGTGATAGCTTGGATGTTATCTTCGTACAGAAGCGATTTTCTCCTTGTCGGAAATCGATAAATGTGGAAACACGAATTTGTACGAACGATGCGATTAGGGGGATCTCAGATACATCGATAACTCCCGTTGAAGTGTATGACACGTATAGTCAGTATACACCAGAAATGCAGAGGAAAGTGATACAGGTAATGGTAGAGTACCTACTGGATGAGTGCGTAAAAAGAAAGATTTGTTGTACCGCATATTAATTGAGTATTTATAAGAGGACTTTTTTGTTTGACACTTCTTCAGCTGCTTTAGCGCTCGATTTAGCTCTGTTGCTTAGTAAGCATTCGGAGTTGCCTACTTCTCAGTTGCCAATGAGAGAGGTCCCTCCGACATTTGTCCCAAAAGAAGAGATTCCAGCTAATGCTGTAGCAGGTACTGCTGCTCAAGAAATTCCTGCACATTATGTGTCGCAGTTCGTTCATGTCCCGTTCTCGGGACAGGAAATGAACACCATTAAACAGTCTATTCCCGATATTAGAAAGAATCCGACAGGGTTCTACAAAGAAATAGAGTCTGTTTTACAATCCTCAGTATTTACCTTAAGTGATATTGATCTGTTGTTTCCCGTACTCCTGCCCGTTGATTTGTGGAAACAGATTAGGACTATAGATGATGTACCAGGGTTAGGAGATTCATGGGATACTATGACTAGACTCGATAGAGAAAGACCAGCTGGTGAGAGACCACCACAGGTAATACTAACTTTACCTGATAGAATAGTTACAAAATTGAAAACTATAATTCCTGAAAGAAGGATTATTTGGGACAAGTTTACGGCATGTGTCCAAGGGAAATCTGAGGGTGCTACTGAGTTCTTCAACCGGATCGAACAAGTATTTTCAGATTACAGTGGGCAAGACTTAAGCTCAGTGTCTGGGAAAAGGTTATTCGTGAACAAATTTGTGCGTGGATTGCTGCCTGACATCCAGTCACAGATCATGTCCTCCGAGAGCCCTTGGCAAGCGAAGTCTCAGTCAGAAGTACTACACATGGCTCAGTACTACGAGAATCGTGTCAATAACGAAAAGGAAAGAGTTGAAAAGAGAAAAGGTGACTTAAAAACAAAAATACTATTGCAGCAAATTGTTAGAGGGCCTAGAGGGGGTAATTTGCAATTTAGAGGTCAGTACGTTCCACAAGGAAATGCGCCCTTGGGTCCTGTAAACATTAACCAGTGTGCTTATTGCAGACAAGAGGGTCATTGGCGTGCACAATGCCCGATCCTCCAGCAGAGGTCAAATAACACGTTTGGGAATATGGGTAGATGATCCAGAGGCTGCCCAGTGGTAGGGAGTCCTGCTAGAAGGCAGGTTTTGACAAGATTCACAGCAACCTTTTTCGCAGGACAATCAGGCATTGAGTGTGGATAATAGAAACATTTCTGACCATCCTTCTGCTGCTTACCTCTCTAAAGAACTTCCGTTCAACGACATTCTGTTTCGCTAGGATTGCCCGAAACAGGGTTTGGAACCAACGCCTATTTCCGTTAATCAGAAAGGTCCCTATGTTGAAATGTTAGTGGGTAATAAGAAACATCTATTCTTGATAGATATAGGGGCACAGAAGTGTTACATTGACCATTTGCGGGTGCCAAACATTCCACTGTCAGGGCAAACCAATGTTTCTGTAGGGTTTTCTGGCACATCAGTCGTCTGTCCGGTTTCTTCGCCGGTACCTATTTATTTGGGTCCATTTACGGACCACTGTCCATTCGTTTTGACCACGAATTGTGGAGAGAATTTGTTGGTGTTGAATCTGTTGAAGGAATTAAATGCAGTAATTCATTGTTCTCCTGACGGAGTGCGTTTGACGATTTCACCACAGCAGCTTTCTGTCTCTCAATTCTTGACCAGACCTTTGCCGCCAGAATTTAGAGATGTTCCAGAGTGTTTGTGGGCGATTTACAACAATGATGTCGGTGTTTTGCAAATTGAGCCTGTTAAGACTGTTTTGAAACATGGAGTGAAGTTGCCACGTATTCCCCAGTATAAGATCTCGGTCGAAATGCATCCTCTACAATTTTGTGCATTAAGGGGTGATTGAGGAAATTGCAGGTAGTTTGTGTAATAGTCTGATTTTGCCCGTGTACAAAAAAGGTGATAATGCAATTCCCTTCCGTTTTATTATTGATCTACGTGCCATTAATAAGATCGTTGCTCCACAATTTCCTTTTGTGCCTGATGTGACAACAATATTGACCATGATCCCGGCTTTAGCTACTTACTTTAGTGTTGTGGATCTGAAGAACGCCTTCTTTAGTATCCCTATACATAAGGACAGTAGATACTTGTTCACATTCACCTTAGGGGGACGTTCGTTAAATTTTACCTGTGCACCGCAAGTTTACACAGAAAGTCCTAGCATCTATAGTAGGGCTTTGAAAGGGCTATAGGTTAAAGGATCGAAAAAAAGGGTCGAATGGTCAAAGGATCGACTCAAAAGTTTTTTTTTATGTATTTTTTTGGGGGGGTCCCCCCAACCCCTGTTTTTTTGGTAAAAAACATTTTTTTTACCTATACGAAAACCAAAAAAAATATATATAATCAAAAAAACATTCGATCCTTTTGTTTTCAGCCCTATTGTGTCGATCCTTTTGCATTCGATCCTTTTTCATTCGATGCTTTAACTGGACAACCTTTGAAAGAGCAGCTCGATACCCTTGAGTTGCCCTCTACTTGTACACTGCTTCAATATGTTGACGACCTGCTTTTAGCTGCTGACTCAGAGAGTGCTTGTAAGGAGGGCACTGTGTTGTTGCTTTTTCATCTAGCTCAACATGGACACAAAGCTTTGCTTAAAAAATTTCAATATTGTCGACAGGAGGTCGCCTATTTAGGCTATCTCCTGTTAAAGGAGGGAAGAAGGTTGACGTCTGAAAGGATAAAAATCATTTCTGGCATGTCTGTCCCAAATACACAGAAGGAAGTTAGAGCCTTGATAGGTATGGCTTCTTACTGTAGGCAGTGGATCCCGAATTTCTCCTTAGTGATTAAACCAATGTTGGCTTTGACAAAGAAGGGCATTTCTTCGCCATTGCCGTGGAACTTGGAACACCAATGAGCATTTGATCTGCTCAAGACTGCATTGTGCTCGGCACCAGTTTTGGGCACACCAAACTATGAAAAGGCCTTTGTGTTGTATGTGCATGAATGTGATGGATGTGCTTTGGCTGTATTAACGCAGGAACATGGAGGGAAGAATAGGACTTGCGGCTACTTTTCTTCCACCCTTGATC
Organism: Ambystoma mexicanum; assembly: GCF_040938575.1. Taxonomy (NCBI): domain Eukaryota; kingdom Metazoa; phylum Chordata; class Amphibia; order Caudata; family Ambystomatidae; genus Ambystoma; species Ambystoma mexicanum. The sequence goes on along the minus strand of NC_090933.1, from coordinate 529,465,657 downwards.
CTGTAGCATGTGCATTGCCAAGATGTTTGAGAGCTGTCGCTGCTGCTGCTGCACCCGTAAACAGAGCGAGGGAACGGTTCTAGGCCATGCTCTAACCCTGATGGTACCTCACTCTGTAGATATTCTATTAAACAGAACACAAACGCAACACCTCACCTCCGCAAGATTAACGAGATACGAATTGATCTTGTTTGCACCGCACATCCAAATTAAGAGGTGTTGTGTCCTTAATCTGGCTGAACTTCTACCTTTCCCGCAAGGTACTGCTTGCAGTGACGAAGAGTCACATGACTGCCTTGATACCACAGAACAATAGATCAAAGGCAGAATTGACCTAAAGGACACTCCTTTGAATAATCCACTAGGGGAGCTGTTTTGTGACGGCTCCTGTTTCAAACTTCTGGATGGTACATCCACAGCTGCTTACGCAATCACCACATTGAGCACGATTCTGGAGACCAAAAGAATCATGCATAACTCTTCGCAGGCCGCAGAGATTATAGCATTGACCCGAGCTTGTGAACTTTCCGAAGGGCTTGCTGTAAATATATATACTGACAGTCAGTATGCCTTTGGGGTGGTTCACAACTTCGGCAGACTTTGGGCAGAAAGAGGTTTCTTGACTTCACATGGTATGAAAATCCAACATGGCTCCTTGATAGTACGGTTACTCTCAGCGCTTGCACTCCCTACTCAGCTAGCTATCATGAAATGCGCAGCGCATCAGAAGGTCATAGACAATGTAGGGAAAGGTAATGCTTTCACTGACCAGAAAGCCAAGCAGACTGCCACTGATCCCTCTTCAGAAATGTATACTTCAAGGGAAGCCACAAATGCCTGTATTTTGGACAAGGGTATTGATTCCATAAAGCATATTCAAGCCGATGCCACGTTAGAAGAATTTAAGAAATGGGCTGAGGGCTTGGGAAAACTGGATGATGATGGGTGCTGGATGGACAAAGTTGAAGGGAAATGGCTATTGCCTGAAGCATATGTTATGATGATGGTTGTTATGGCTCATGGTCCCACCCATATTTGTGCTCGTAAGGTCACTAAAATGTTACAAAATGTGTGGGTAAATGATAAAATCCCTAAAGTAGCTGAACGATTCATTCAGGGATGTATGATTTGTTTACAGCACAATGTGGGTAAGGGCACATCAACTCCTAGGGGTAGTTTTGGTCCACCTTCTGTCCCCTTTGAGGTGATTCATTTTGACTTTATCGAAATGGAGCGTTGCCATAATTTTAAGTACGTATTAGTTGTCATCTGTGCCTTTAGCAAATGGGTTGAAGCTTTTCCCGTCAAAGATGCCACAGCCATGACCACGGAAAAGACCATGCTAAAGGAATATTTTCTAAGATTTGGTTTGCCAAGAGTCATCTGGTCGGACAATGGTCCATATTTGATCACTGCTGTAATTCTGCAGATATGCGCGGGATTACAGATCGATAAACAATTACATTGGGCCAGACACGCACAGAGTGCTGGACTAGTAGAAAGACACAACAGCATCATCAAAAACAAGCTCACTAAGACGTGTACCGGCACCAAACTAAAATGGCCAGACGCCTTACCGATCGTATTATTGTCCATGAGGACTATCCCTCAAACTAAGACTGGGCTCCCTCACTTTGAGGTGGTCATGGGTAGGCCAGCTAACATATGGAATGTCCCCAGGCCCCGTTCTTTGCACGAGGTCGATAATGTACTTCTTTGTGACTATTGTGGCCAGTTAACAAATAATCTGTATTTGATTTCTCACCATGTGCGAGAGGTTTTACCTGTGAAATACGAGGGCCCCGCCCACAGCATACGGCCAGGTGACTGGGTCCTTACGAAAGCATTTGACCGATCCTCTTGCCTCGCACATCATTTCGGGGCCTGCATCAGGTCCTCCTGGGCACACAGACGGCGGTGCGGGTAGCAGGAAAGAAGAATTGGATCCATACGTCACATATCAAAAGGATTCCCCACCCTGTGCCACACGCTACAGAAGATACAGAACCCCTCACCAGTACTGCAACCAATGATCAAGAAGCAGTAAACAGCATCAAGAGTGTATCAGAGACTCTCCCTGAGCCTGTGAGGCCTGGGTAAACAGCCATTCCACCTCCACACTCTCCAATAGGTTCGTCTTTTGAATTTGTTCCGGACCTTGCATCCGATCCTGCTTGGATTTGACGCTTCCAACGGGAAGTGATGACATGTTGTTCACAGATCATTCAGTACCAGGGATCACAAGGTACGATATGCGTCCGAGGATATAGACCTACTGCACGGTTCGGCTGTGCCTTTGGAGAAAAGTCATCAAGGGCTTGCCTTTTTGGCCCGATCATTTGTGTAGGAAGTGATTCTGTTGGCTAGGGTTTGTTTAAGGACAAAGAAGACGCTCGGCCTGGAGGTCGCCAGCAAAAAAAAAACATTGCTGTAAATTGTTTGAAGAACAATGCCTGCAACCGCTCCCGCTTGTACGGAAAAGATAAGAGACTGTGTGACCAGCTACGGAAATGAACATTCAAATGCGTGGGCCCTGAAAACGTAGTGTTGATTAGTGATAATGTTGATTGGTTTTACAATAGTCATTGCCTTAGGATTTTGGTATCTGGAAGAAGTACATCCGCTCGAAAATGTGTTACCCACTGAAAATGTACCCACTGTTCCTACTCCTTTTGTACATCTGCATACTTTATCTCTGAGAGACTCTCATCACAGACAGACTTATCACAACAATACTCCATAACTGGGGCTGGGTTGGTATGTTCATCCTTTACCTTTGACAACTGCTTGCTATGCTTCTCTTAGAGCACTATTCTTTGGCCGATGGAACGATAGCATCTCAGGGAACTTTGATGGGATGAACTTGAACGATTTTGAAAGACATGTTCTGACGCCCCTAGGATGCTCACTCTTTGCGAATAGGAGCAAGCCAAATGTTGCTTCTATTAGGCCTTCTGACAGACTGCCCCATCCTTTCCAATCTTTGATTTCTTTTAAGATGGCTCCTGTAGGCAATAGGGATGCCACACCACCTTCTTATACTGTTAACCACAGCCCGATTCAGTTTCTTTCTGCATACAGAGGAATGGTACACAGTCAATGGGTGATTTTAAAGGTTGCACCAACGTTGCGAATTTGACTAGTGAGAACAGACCTTTGTATCTAGGCGAACCTGTCTACTTTGGTTGCGGTAATGTAGCATTTCAATGGTTACCCAGGTATTGGCAGGGAACTTGTTATTTAGGGATTCTGTTACCCGGGGTATTAATTTCTAGCACTATATAAATTTCAAAGGCTCGTCCTCGAAGAGGACCATCAACCGGACCACTGACATACTCTATAATATGACGTTAGAACAGAAAGCAATAAGGTTAGTGGCACTTCAGAACTGGATGGCATTAGATATCATCCTGGCTGAACGTGGTGGGGTATGTAAATTAGTGGGGTCTGCTTGCTGCGTTTTCGTGCCAGATTCCTCCCCAACAATCTTTAGGGTGATCCAAAATCTGCACGTCCTTAGTTCAGAAGTGCATGTTCCCGAGGGAAACTGGGATTTTAGCGCTTGGTTCTGGGACCTCCTACGATCTTGGGGATGGAAGTTACTTTCGGTCTTGATGATTATTTTAGGTATTCTGTTGTTTCTTTGCTGCTGTATACAATGGCCCTCATTCCGAGCTTGGAGGTAGCCATGGCGCTAATAGCGCCATGGCTGCCTCCAAAATCGGTCCGACTCCGGTCTGGTGAAGGGCGTAATTACCGGTCCAGTCCGAGGTCGGCGGGACCGGTAATTCCCCATTCACCAGACCCATTCCCCATTCCCATTTGAGCCCCCATAGGGCTGGGAATGGGGAAGGTGCAAATAATGGTACCGCAATTAGCGGTACTGTTATTTGCTCCCTGGTCCCTTTGCGGCTCCCGCTAAGGCCGCCTGGTAAAACCCACAAAGTAGTAGGGCGCAAGGGATTACCGGCACCGGTGTCATTACCGGTGCCCGGTATCCCTTTGCGCCCACCTTGTAATGAGGGCCAATGTCTTCCTGGTATATGTTTGATGTTAGGAGGATGTTGTGCACAAGCGATGGGTGCATTAGGGCACAAAGTATACGCCCCAGAGAAGATCTCCAATGAATTTGTGCTGAAAGAAATCTTAGTATCCGACCTCATGGCAATTGATATTTCTGATAGTGATTCAGGATGTATGGACATTGAGGCGTGGAGTTACTCGTAAAGTGACTAGAAGTAATTTAGCACTTGTCTTAGGCCAAAAGGAGGGTTTGTTAAACGGGATATCATATTATGCATCCTTTATTGTATATATTGGCCTAAGCCCAGTCGTTCTGCGAAGAAATTTCGCGTTGCAAGGTTCTGACCTTAGATCGACCTAGCTGCCATTTTGGGAACATCCGCCATTTTGATTTCCACTTCAAAGTCACTCTGTATTCTAAAATGGTGGACAGTGTTCTCCTGCTCGTAACCTTAGCCGTCCTGACCTTTACACAGGTTAATGCCTAAACTGACTGTAGGCTAAATGTTTGGGTCGTGTAATAAGACCATGTCCTATGTTTGACCTGAAGATCAAAGGATTACTCGTGCCAACAAGTATGATCCGCGAGCATACATTGAATACAATGTTGTTTAAATACTGAATGTGAGCACTTGTTGAACTACATTGTGTAAAACATGTACTAAGGCTTAATGTCAAATTCTAAGATACACTGTTGCCATTGTGACTTGTTGTTTTATAAACTAGACGTAATCCACATGCATATAGTTGGACTAACCAGAGGCGAATTCGGCAGAAACCCTAGTCCGAAAATAATTAACTTGCAGAGGGGCTGGTCATTGCGATTGAGAATTGTATAAAAGATGAGAATATGTAGACGTCCAGTACCTCTCACTTCTCACACCGAAAGGGCTGGTATTCGTTGTGATGTACTGAGGGCCAAAGCCGCGGTATGGAAAGCATTACGAGTGCTATATCCAGACACTTCTGACATGGGAGCTATAATGACACGTAAAATGAAGGAGTCGGAAGACCTGCTGCTTTACATCCAGAATTTCCAAGACACGTGGCTACTCGAGACTCGTGAATCTTGGAGGGAATCTATACCCGTGTGCTACCATATATTATGCCAAGGGCTGCCAGATCCGGTAAAGAAACAGCTCAAGAAATTGGTAGGAATCAAGGCCAAACCGTGGTCTGAAATACAGTTGACTATAGCACACTATTGCAGCCTACTGCAAGAAAAGAAAAGAATTGCAAAAAAAAAGCTGCACGAAAGGGTGAAGAGGCAAAATTAGTACAGAAAAAATTGTCAAAATATGCCCTTGAAGGGGCAATGATAACTAGCGCAGATGGATCGAGCACGCAACAAGTCAATAGTCCACAGCAGAATGATTAGGGCAATACGGGGTTTTACCCCAGGGGAAGAGGATTTAGAGGAAGAGGATGGCAGAGTAATCAGGGAGGTTTCCAGAATAATCAAGGAGGCTTTCAAAACATGCAAAACGGCAATCAAGATATGTCAATTGGGCAAATAATTAGACTACTGCCAGTATGTTGGTTGTGTGGGATGACAGGGCATTTAGCGCGCACATGCAGAAATCAAGACATGATGCAACATGGCCAAGGAACAGGATCAGGCATGGTAAATCCACCTGTGTTTTTACAGCAGGCAGGAAATGGAGTTGCACAGAATCACACAGTACTACAACAAACGCCAGGAGCACAGTAAGGGTTGCAACCTCAGAATTCGGTGAATTTTCCGCAGGGACAGTCTCAACAGTTATCGATGCAACTGTCATAGACAGTAAGTACAGGATAGGCCATGAACCCTGGAATGAGGAATAACACTGGTGATGTGGGAAGTCCATTCACACAGGGTGGGACAAAATTATATATGGACTAGGACAGCTCACTGGGAACCCTGATGTGTTCTATCCTATCAGTGACACCAGACCCTCACCAGGAACCAAGGGTGGATGTCGTTATAGGGGATAAAGAATATTCCTTACTAGTTGACACGGGTGCAACACGTTCGTGTATACGTGAAGGCAAATTTTCCTTGTCCCGCGATGCTATAAATACTCAGAGTTTCACAGGAGCTACAAGTCGTGCTCCTTTTTCAAACACACTTCCAGTCTCTATAGGAGAATGTGACATGAATGTACCGCTGTTATATTTGCGACAAACACCAGTAAACATCTCGGGTCGAGATTTAATGATGAAATTAAACATGACAATCTCGTTCACGGCGGAGGGCATAGTATGTTCAACTCCAGGAATGCACTATTTCAACGTATGCGAAATGATTAGAGCATACGCAGGGCACACAGCTATGAGGGCTATGCCATTAGAGTCAGAAGTATTTGCATGTGGAATGTGCGTATTAATGGCAGAGCTGCCAGGCATTGCTGAGAAAACCTTGAGGAACCCAGATGAATTTCTGTTCAGGCCAAGAATACCTATGTACGAGGAAAAGGGCCAAGTATTTCCCCTTAATGATACACACAGCCGCAATAAGAGGGAAAATGGCTCTGATTGATGGTTGTGATGATAAAGGCCGACAATGGTGTACAGTAATTGCCATTGAAGAAGGGTAGAGATTGACTGACATCACTGATGACGATATGTTTGATGAGCAAGCAGACGGGGGAGAAACAGCAGTTGAGGTGAACCTCACCTTTTGGGTGAAAATGATCAGAAGAGAAGTGCCTCAGAGAATGATGTTAGCACAGAACAGTTGCGAATATTTCGAGGACGACATGGCCCAGGTGCCTGTCCCAGTGTGGACCACAGGCCCCTATGACGTAGGATTACTCAAAGGAGTCGGAGAGGTGAAAATTAAACTGAAGCCAGGAGCAATTCTATTGAAAGCACGGCAATGCCCCATGTCCAGGGAGGCCGATGAAGGGATTTTTAAAACAATTTCTGCCATGATGGATCAGGGCATCTTAATGACGTCAGAGTCACCATGTAACACGTCAGTGTACCCCGTGAACAAAAGTAAAGGGGGGTCTTGGAGGCTGGTACAAGATTTGAGGCCGATAAATGATATTGTGGAGGCTGAGTTCCCTTTAGTCCCTAAACCGGCTACAATCCTACGTAATATACCTGTTGAGGCAAAATATTTCACGGTGATTGACTTGAAAAATGCATTTTTCTCAATCCCATTGCACAAAGAGTCACAAGATCTGACATCATTTACGTTCAGACAAATGCGTCTGAAAAGTTCGAGGTTACCCCAGGGGTACTGTGAGTCTCCTTCTATCTTTAACATTGTCCTGCAGATGGACCTAAGTAATATTGCATTAGAAAGTGTTGTCTTACAATATGTGGATGGCATCTTAATTTGCAGCACGACAGAGGAGAAATGCAGACACTATTCTGTTCAGCTGTTGACTATATTGTCTGAGAAAGGATATAAGGTGGATAAGGAGAAGTTACAATATTGTCAACAGGAAGTGTTATACATAGGTCAGTTTATCTCACATGAGGGGAAAAGAGTAACCCCTGAAAGAGCTGAAGCCATACTGAATACAGCCAAGCCAGACACGGTAAAGCAGATTTAGAGCTTCGTAGGCCTTTCCGATTATGTCAGGGTGTGGGTCTTCGACTACAGCTCATGCACCAAGCCTTTGCTTCAGGCCCTAAAGGAGGCACAAGTGACGAAAGAAAAGATTGAATGGTCTGAGACCATGGATGAAGGATTTGCTGAACTCAAAAGAGCCATTTGCATGGCACCAGTTTTAGGGATTCCCAATTATGCAGAGGAATTCTACCTGTTCTCACACACTAATGGCAGCGTTATGACTTCAGTACTCACACAGAGAACCACACTGGGGTATAAGCCCCTGGCATATTGTAGTGGATATTTGGACCCAGTGATGAGGGGCCATTTCCAAATAAAGGCATGTGCTCGCTTCTGTTTTTTTTTACTATCATCCTAAAAGTCTTCCGTCCACTTTCTGCTATCCCAAAGAGTCATCCGCGCGAGGGCCGGCAACAGGCGTGATACTGTGCAACAGGCGCATTGCATGGCATTGGTGACATATTCAGGAAATTCCACTTTGATGCAGTGGTCGAAGTGTACAGAAAGAAGTAGTGGAACTATGTTCCCTACTGGCTTGCACAGCTCCCAACAGACCCCATCGTCGCACGTCCTCCCATGCACAATAAAACCACCAAAAAACATGTGCCTGCTCTTTAAGGAAACGTCCTGTGCAGTGCACTGAAAGTGCAAGTTTCAACTTCTTCCAAGACTTTTATTTCAAAACAAAACCGTTCCAGAACGGTTTCTTTTTAAAATAAAAGTATAGGAGCTGTAAAACTTAATTAAAAGAAGTAGAGGAGCACCGCTCCCGACCGCTCCCGCCCACTTCGACCACTGCTTTGATGCCACCCAGGGCTGTTAACCTTTTATTTCATTTCAATACGATGCTTCGAATAATTGGTTCAAAGTGCGCAGCCTTTGCTCTTTTATTTCGTTTTCATCGGAGCAGGTCGGAGCTGGCAGAAGAGTGAGCCCTGTCTGCAGGAGCTCTGATTCCAGAAAGCATATTTTCCCTGTCTTTCTTACCACTCATCTGTGTCTCTTCGCTGACATGAGGGGTTGCTACACTCTGCAGTCTCCCGGCATTTAAAGTCTGCTACCAGCAGAGCACGTTCTGGACTTCACAGCGCCCAGCAAAGTACTAGCCTGCGCCCACCCCCTACTACCGCAAAAACCTTTTGCATGCTTTGGCAGAAGTGTGAACAAAATGCCACGAACCACCCCAGATGGGACTCGAACCCACAATCCCTGGCTTAGGAGGCCAGTGCCTTATCCATTAGGCCACTGGGGCCACTCGACAGAGAAGGGGAAAGTTCTTTCTTTTCCTCTTCTCTCACTGGAGTCACGGGTACTGGCCCACTGAAAAGGGCAAGTTGGCTCACGTCCAAAGCTGCAGTGTCCCAGCACACGCGGGCAAAAGGCACCTGCTTGCACTCGGCTGGACACTTCCGCTTTATGGGACACACGATGGAAAGTGGACTCAATTCCCAGACCTAACTCTTACCTGTTTGGTATTCTGACGCTCGATTGTAAAATATGGCCAGCTGGTAAAAATGACAAAGGGCACTCCAGCGCTGGTCCTTTGGCTGCAGGCGGCGTGTCAGCGGCCTAAAACAGCAAGAAATAGCGAGAGAAATAAAGTGAGAAGCAAGCACCTTTTCAATTGGGCTCTCGGGTCTATGGGACTGGCGTGCAGCCTCTTGATCACAAGCGCAGGTCCAGCGTGAAAGGGCGTGGGAGTGGAGTCACTCTGCTATTAATACCTGGTTGGCCAATCCTCGTTGCAATGGATGGCCATCTGCAGCTTTACTTGTAGCTCCACTGAAGGTATTTTGTTTTGGGCAAAGGGGTGAGATTGTGATTTCCCCTGCCGCAGATGAAGAGAAAGGGCTTTATGCACTACAGGTCCCTGGACAGCCAAGCAAGTGTGAGCCGGAGACTGTGCTTCAGCTCTGAAGCAGTGTATCGAGAGCCTTCGAGGAGGAGGGGAATTAGCTCAGATGGTAGAGCGCTCGCTTAGCATGCGAGAGGTAGCGGGATGGATGCCCGCATTCTCCAGCAAGACGCTTTTTCTTCATTTTCACTATTTTATTCAAAACTCGCCAATCGTCGCAAATAAAGTCATGTGCTCGCTTCTGTTTTTTTTACTATCATCCTAAAAGTCTTCCGTCCACTTTCTGCTATCCCAAAGAGTCACCCGCGCGAGGGCCGGCAACAGGCGTGATACTGTGCAACAGGCGCATTGCATGGCATTGGTGACATATTCAGGAAATTCCACTTTGATGCCACCCAGGGCTGTTAACCTTTTATTTCATTTCAATACGATGCTTCGAATAATTGGTTCAAAGTGCGCAGCCTTTGCTCTTTTATTTCGTTTTCATCGGAGCAGGTCGGAGCTGGCAGAAGAGTGAGCCCTGTCTGCAGGAGCTCTGATTCCAGAAAGCATATTTTCCCTGTCTTTCTTACCACTCATCTGTGTCTCTTCACTGACATGAGGGGTTGCTACACTCTGCAGTCTCCCGGCATTTAAAGTCTGCTACCAGCAGAGCACGTTCTGGACTTCACAGCGCCCAGCAAAGTACTAGCCTGCGCCCACCCCCTACTACCGCAAAAACCTTTTGCATGCTTTGGCAGAAGTGTGAACAAAATGCCACGAACCACCCCAGATGGGACTCGAACCCACAATCCCTGGCTTAGGAGGCCAGTGCCTTATCCATTAGGCCACTGGGGCCACTCGACAGAGAAGGGGAAAGTTCTTTCTTTTCCTCTTCTCTCACTGGAGTCACGGGTACTGGCCCACTGAAAAGGGCAAGTTGGCTCACGTCCAAAGCTGCAGTGTCCCAGCACACGCGGGCAAAAGGCACCTGCTTGCACTCGGCTGGACACTTCCGCTTTATGGGACACACGATGGAAAGTGGACTCAATTCCCAGACCTAACTCTTACCTGTTTGGTATTCTGACGCTCGATTGTAAAATATGGCCAGCTGGTAAAAATGACAAAGGGCGCTCCAGCGCTGGTCCTTTGGCTGCAGGCGGCGTGTCAGCGGCCTAAAACAGCAAGAAATAGCGAGAGAAATAAAGTGAGAAGCAAGCACCTTTTCAATTGGGCTCTCGGGTCTATGGGACTGGCGTGCAGCCTCTTGATCACAAGCGCAGGTCCAGCGTGAAAGGGCGTGGCAGTGGAGTCACTCTGCTATTAATACCTGGTTGGCCAATCCTCATTGCAATGGATGGCCATCTGCAGCTTTACTTGTAGCTCCACTGAAGGTATTTTGTTTTGGGCAAAGGGGTGAGATTGTGATTTCCTCTGCCGCAGATGAAGAGAAAGGGCTTTATGCACTACAGGTCCCTGGACAGCCAAGCAAGTGTGAGCCGGAGACTGTGCTTCAGCTCTGAAGCAGTGTATCGAGAGCCTTCGAGGAGGAGGGGAATTAGCTCAGATGGTAGAGCGCTCGCTTAGCATGCGAGAGGTAGCGGGATCGATGCCCGCATTCTCCAGCAAGACGCTTTTTCTTCATTTTCACTATTTTATTCAAAACTCGCCAATCGTCGCAAATAAAGTCATGTGCTCGCTTCTGTTTTTTTTACTATCATCCTAAAAGTCTTCCGTCCACTTTCTGCTATCCCAAAGAGTCACCCGCGCGAGGGCCGGCAACAGGCGTGATACTGTGCAACAGGCGCATTGCATGGCATTGGTGACATATTCAGGAAATTCCACTTTGATGCCACCCAGGGCTGTTAACCTTTTATTTCATTTCAATACGATGCTTCGAATAATTGGTTCAAAGTGCGCAGCCTTTGCTCTTTTATTTCGTTTTCATCGGAGCAGGTCGGAGCTGGCAGAAGAGTGAGCCCTGTCTGCAGGAGCTCTGATTCCAGAAAGCATATTTTCCCTGTCTTTCTTACCACTCATCTGTGTCTCTTCGCTGACATGAGGGGTTGCTACACTCTGCAGTCTCCCGGCATTTAAAGTCTGCTACCAGCAGAGCACGTTCTGGACTTCACAGCGCCCAGCAAAGTACTAGCCTGCGCCCACCCCCTACTACCGCAAAAACCTTTTGCATGCTTTGGCAGAAGTGTGAACAAAATGCCACGAACCACCCCAGATGGGACTCGAACCCACAATCCCTGGCTTAGGAGGCCAGTGCCTTATCCATTAGGCCACTGGGGCCACTCGACAGAGAAGGGGAAAGTTCTTTCTTTTCCTCTTCTCTCACTGGAGTCAGGGGTACTGGCCCACTGAAAAGGGCAAGTTGGCTCACGTCCAAAGCTGCAGTGTCCCAGCACACGCGGGCAAAAGGCACCTGCTTGCACTCGGCTGGACACTTCCGCTTTATGGGACACACGATGGAAAGTGGACTCAATTCCCAGACCTAACTCTTACCTGTTTGGTATTCTGACGCTCGATTGTAAAATATGGCCAGCTGGTAAAAATGACAAAGGGCACTCCAGCGCTGGTCCTTTGGCTGCAGGCGGCGTGTCAGCGGCCTAAAACAGCAAGAAATAGCGAGAGAAATAAAGTGAGAAGCAAGCACCTTTTCAATTGGGCTCTCGGGTCTATGGGACTGGCGTGCAGCCTCTTGATCACAAGCGCAGGTCCAGCGTGAAAGGGCGTGGCAGTGGAGTCACTCTGCTATTAATACCTGGTTGGCCAATCCTCGTTGCAATGGATGGCCATCTGCAGCTTTACTTGTAGCTCCACTGAAGGTATTTTGTTTTGGGCAAAGGGGTGAGATTGTGATTTCCCCTGCCGCAGATGAAGAGAAAGGGCTTTATGCACTACAGGTCCCTGGACAGCCAAGCAAGTGTGAGCCGGAGACTGTGCTTCAGCTCTGAAGCAGTGTATCGAGAGCCTTCGAGGAGGAGGGGAATTAGCTCAGATGGTAGAGCGCTCGCTTAGCATGCGAGAGGTAGCGGGATCGATGCCCGCATTCTCCAGCAAGACGCTTTTACTTCATTTTCACTATTTTATTCAAAACTCGCCAATCGTCGCAAATAAAGTCATGTGCTCGCTTCTGTTTTTTTTACTATCATCCTAAAAGTCTTCCGTCCACTTTCTGCTATCCCAAAGAGTCATCCGCGCGAGGGCCGGCAACAGGCGTGATACTGTGCAACAGGCGCATTGCATGGCATTGGTGACATATTCAGGAAATTCCACTTTGATGCCACCCAGGGCTGTTAACCTTTTATTTCATTTCAATACGATGCTTCGAATAATTGGTTCAAAGTGCGCAGCCTTTGCTCTTTTATTTCGTTTTCATCGGAGCAGGTCGGAGCTGGCAGAAGAGTGAGCCCTGTCTGCAGGAGCTCTGATTCCAGAAAGCATATTTTCCCTGTCTTTCTTACCACTCATCTGTGTCTCTTCGCTGACATGAGGGGTTGCTACACTCTGCAGTCTCCCGGCATTTAAAGTCTGCTACCAGCAGAGCACGTTCTGGACTTCACAGCGCCCAGCAAAGTACTAGCCTGCGCCCACCCCCTACTACCGCAAAAACCTTTTGCATGCTTTGGCAGAAGTGTGAACAAAATGCCACGAACCACCCCAGATGGGACTCGAACCCACAATCCCTGGCTTAGGAGGCCAGTGCCTTATCCATTAGGCCACTGGGGCCACTCGACAGAGAAAGGGAAAGTTCTTTCTTTTCCTCTTCTCTCACTGGAGTCACGGGTACTGGCCCACTGAAAAGGGCAAGTTGGCTCACGTCCAAAGCTGCAGTGTCCCAGCACACGCGGGCAAAAGGCACCTGCTTGCACTCGGCTGGACACTTCCGCTTTATGGGACACACGATGGAAAGTGGACTCAATTCCCAGACCTAACTCTTACCTGTTTGGTATTCTGACGCTCGATTGTAAAATATGGCCAGCTGGTAAAAATGACAAAGGGCACTCCAGCGCTGGTCCTTTGGCTGCAGGCGGCGTGTCAGCGGCCTAAAACAGCAAGAAATAGCGAGAGAAATAAAGTGAGAAGCAAGCACCTTTTCAATTGGGCTCTCGGGTCTATGGGACTGGCGTGCAGCCTCTTGATCACAAGCGCAGGTCCAGCGTGAAAGGGCGTGGCAGTGGAGTCACTCTGCTATTAATACCTGGTTGGCCAATCCTCGTTGCAATGGATGGCCATCTGCAGCTTTACTTGTAGCTCCACTGAAGGTATTTTGTTTTGGGCAAAGGGGTGAGATTGTGATTTCCCCTGCCGCAGATGAAGAGAAAGGGCTTTATGCACTACAGGTCCCTGGACAGCCAAGCAAGTGTGAGCCGGAGACTGTGCTTCAGCTCTGAAGCAGTGTATCGAGAGCCTTCGAGGAGGAGGGGAATTAGCTCAGATGGTAGAGCGCTCGCTTAGCATGCGAGAGGTAGCGGGATCGATGCCCGCATTCTCCAGCAAGACGCTTTTACTTCATTTTCACTATTTTATTCAAAACTCGCCAATCGTCGCAAATAAAGTCATGTGCTCGCTTCTGTTTTTTTTACTATCATCCTAAAAGTCTTCCGTCCACTTTCTGCTATCCCAAAGAGTCATCCGCGCGAGGGCCGGCAACAGGCGTGATACTGTGCAACAGGCGCATTGCATGGCATTGGTGACATATTCAGGAAATTCCACTTTGATGCCACCCAGGGCTGTTAACCTTTTATTTCATTTCAATACGATGCTTCGAATAATTGGTTCAAAGTGCGCAGCCTTTGCTCTTTTATTTCGTTTTCATCGGAGCAGGTCGGAGCTGGCAGAAGAGTGAGCCCTGTCTGCAGGAGCTCTGATTCCAGAAAGCATATTTTCCCTGTCTTTCTTACCACTCATCTGTGTCTCTTCGCTGACATGAGGGGTTGCTACACTCTGCAGTCTCCCGGCATTTAAAGTCTGCTACCAGCAGAGCACGTTCTGGACTTCACAGCGCCCAGCAAAGTACTAGCCTGCGCCCACCCCCTACTACCGCAAAAACCTTTTGCATGCTTTGGCAGAAGTGTGAACAAAATGCCACGAACCACCCCAGATGGGACTCGAACCCACAATCCCTGGCTTAGGAGGCCAGTGCCTTATCCATTAGGCCACTGGGGCCACTCGACAGAGAAAGGGAAAGTTCTTTCTTTTCCTCTTCTCTCACTGGAGTCACGGGTACTGGCCCACTGAAAAGGGCAAGTTGGCTCACGTCCAAAGCTGCAGTGTCCCAGCACACGCGGGCAAAAGGCACCTGCTTGCACTCGGCTGGACACTTCCGCTTTATGGGACACACGATGGAAAGTGGACTCAATTCCCAGACCTAACTCTTACCTGTTTGGTATTCTGACGCTCGATTGTAAAATATGGCCAGCTGGTAAAAATGACAAAGGGCGCTCCAGCGCTGGTCCTTTGGCTGCAGGCGGCGTGTCAGCGGCCTAAAACAGCAAGAAATAGCGAGAGAAATAAAGTGAGAAGCAAGCACCTTTTCAATTGGGCTCTCGGGTCTATGGGACTGGCGTGCAGCCTCTTGATCACAAGCGCAGGTCCAGCGTGAAAGGGCGTGGCAGTGGAGTCACTCTGCTATTAATACCTGGTTGGCCAATCCTCATTGCAATGGATGGCCATCTGCAGCTTTACTTGTAGCTCCACTGAAGGTATTTTGTTTTGGGCAAAGGGGTGAGATTGTGATTTCCTCTGCCGCAGATGAAGAGAAAGGGCTTTATGCACTACAGGTCCCTGGACAGCCAAGCAAGTGTGAGCCGGAGACTGTGCTTCAGCTCTGAAGCAGTGTATCGAGAGCCTTCGAGGAGGAGGGGAATTAGCTCAGATGGTAGAGCGCTCGCTTAGCATGCGAGAGGTAGCGGGATCGATGCCCGCATTCTCCAGCAAGACGCTTTTACTTCATTTTCACTATTTTATTCAAAACTCGCCAATCGTCGCAAATAAAGTCATGTGCTCGCTTCTGTTTTTTTTACTATCATCCTAAAAGTCTTCCGTCCACTTTCTGCTATCCCAAAGAGTCACCCGCGCGAGGGCCGGCAACAGGCGTGATACTGTGCAACAGGCGCATTGCATGGCATTGGTGACATATTCAGGAAATTCCACTTTGATGCCACCCAGGGCTGTTAACCTTTTATTTCATTTCAATACGATGCTTCGAATAATTGGTTCAAAGTGCGCAGCCTTTGCTCTTTTATTTCGTTTTCATCGGAGCAGGTCGGAGCTGGCAGAAGAGTGAGCCCTGTCTGCAGGAGCTCTGATTCCAGAAAGCATATTTTCCCTGTCTTTCTTACCACTCATCTGTGTCTCTTCGCTGACATGAGGGGTTGCTACACTCTGCAGTCTCCCGGCATTTAAAGTCTGCTACCAGCAGAGCACGTTCTGGACTTCACAGCGCCCAGCAAAGTACTAGCCTGCGCCCACCCCCTACTACCGCAAAAACCTTTTGCATGCTTTGGCAGAAGTGTGAACAAAATGCCACGAACCACCCCAGATGGGGCTCGAACCCACAATCCCTGGCTTATGAGGCCAGTGCCTTATCCATTAGGCCACTGGAGCCACTCGACAGAGAAGGGGAAAGTTCTTTCTTTTCCTCTTCTCTCACTGGAGTCACGGGTACTGGCCCACTGAAAAGGGCAAGTTGGCTCACGTCCAAAGCTGCAGTGTCCCAGCACACGCGGGCAAAAGGCACCTGCTTGCACTCGGCTGGACACTTCCGCTTTATGGGACACACGATGGAAAGTGGACTCAATTCCCAGACCTAACTCTTACCTGTTTGGTATTCTGACGCTCGATTGTAAAATATGGCCAGCTGGTAAAAATGACAAAGGGCGCTCCAGCGCTGGTCCTTTGGCTGCAGGCGGCGTGTCAGCGGCCTAAAACAGCAAGAAATAGCGAGAGAAATAAAGTGAGAAGCAAGCACCTTTTCAATTGGGCTCTCGGGTCTATGGGACTGGCGTGCAGCCTCTTGATCACAAGCGCAGGTCCAGCGTGAAAGGGCGTGGCAGTGGAGTCACTCTGCTATTAATACCTGGTTGGCCAATCCTCATTGCAATGGATGGCCATCTGCAGCTTTACTTGTAGCTCCACTGAAGGTATTTTGTTTTGGGCAAAGGGGTGAGATTGTGATTTCCTCTGCGGCAGATGAAGAGAAAGGGCTTTATGCACTACAGGTCCCTGGACAGCCAAGCAAGTGTGAGCCGGAGACTGTGCTTCAGCTCTGAAGCAGTGTATCGAGAGCCTTCGAGGAGGAGGGGAATTAGCTCAGATGGTAGAGCGCTCGCTTAGCATGCGAGAGGTAGCGGGATCGATGCCCGCATTCTCCAGCAAGACGCTTTTACTTCATTTTCACTATTTTATTCAAAACTCGCCAATCGTCGCAAATAAAGTCATGTGCTCGCTTCTGTTTTTTTTACTATCATCCTAAAAGTCTTCCGTCCACTTTCTGCTATCCCAAAGAGTCATCCGCGCGAGGGCCGGCAACAGGCGTGATACTGTGCAACAGGCGCATTGCATGGCATTGGTGACATATTCAGGAAATTCCACTTTGATGCCACCCAGGGCTGTTAACCTTTTATTTCATTTCAATACGATGCTTCGAATAATTGGTTCAAAGTGCGCAGCCTTTGCTCTTTTATTTCGTTTTCATCGGAGCAGGTCGGAGCTGGCAGAAGAGTGAGCCCTGTCTGCAGGAGCTCTGATTCCAGAAAGCATATTTTCCCTGTCTTTCTTACCACTCATCTGTGTCTCTTCGCTGACATGAGGGGTTGCTACACTCTGCAGTCTCCCGGCATTTAAAGTCTGCTACCAGCAGAGCACGTTCTGGACTTCACAGCGCCCAGCAAAGTACTAGCCTGCGCCCACCCCCTACTACCGCAAAAACCTTTTGCATGCTTTGGCAGAAGTGTGAACAAAATGCCACGAACCACCCCAGATGGGACTCGAACCCACAATCCCTGGCTTAGGAGGCCAGTGCCTTATCCATTAGGCCACTGGGGCCACTCGACAGAGAAGGGGAAAGTTCTTTCTTTTCCTCTTCTCTCACTGGAGTCACGGGTACTGGCCCACTGAAAAGGGCAAGTTGGCTCACGTCCAAAGCTGCAGTGTCCCAGCACACGCGGGCAAAAGGCACCTGCTTGCACTCGGCTGGACACTTCCGCTTTATGGGACACACGATGGAAAGTGGACTCAATTCCCAGACCTAACTCTTACCTGTTTGGTATTCTGACGCTCGATTGTAAAATATGGCCAGCTGGTAAAAATGACAAAGGGCACTCCAGCGCTGGTCCTTTGGCTGCAGGCGGCGTGTCAGCGGCCTAAAACAGCAAGAAATAGCGAGAGAAATAAAGTGAGAAGCAAGCACCTTTTCAATTGGGCTCTCGGGTCTATGGGACTGGCGTGCAGCCTCTTGATCACAAGCGCAGGTCCAGCGTGAAAGGGCGTGGGAGTGGAGTCACTCTGCTATTAATACCTGGTTGGCCAATCCTCGTTGCAATGGATGGCCATCTGCAGCTTTACTTGTAGCTCCACTGAAGGTATTTTGTTTTGGGCAAAGGGGTGAGATTGTGATTTCCCCTGCCGCAGATGAAGAGAAAGGGCTTTATGCACTACAGGTCCCTGGACAGCCAAGCAAGTGTGAGCCGGAGACTGTGCTTCAGCTCTGAAGCAGTGTATCGAGAGCCTTCGAGGAGGAGGGGAATTAGCTCAGATGGTAGAGCGCTCGCTTAGCATGCGAGAGGTAGCGGGATCGATGCCCGCATTCTCCAGCAAGACGCTTTTTCTTCATTTTCACTATTTTATTCAAAACTCGCCAATCGTCGCAAATAAAGTCATGTGCTCGCTTCTGTTTTTTTTACTATCATCCTAAAAGTCTTCCGTCCACTTTCTGCTATCCCAAAGAGTCACCCGCGCGAGGGCCGGCAACAGGCGTGATACTGTGCAACAGGCGCATTGCATGGCATTGGTGACATATTCAGGAAATTCCACTTTGATGCCACCCAGGGCTGTTAACCTTTTATTTCATTTCAATACGATGCTTCGAATAATTGGTTCAAAGTGCGCAGCCTTTGCTCTTTTATTTCGTTTTCATCGGAGCAGGTCGGAGCTGGCAGAAGAGTGAGCCCTGTCTGCAGGAGCTCTGATTCCAGAAAGCATATTTTCCCTGTCTTTCTTACCACTCATCTGTGTCTCTTCACTGACATGAGGGGTTGCTACACTCTGCAGTCTCCCGGCATTTAAAGTCTGCTACCAGCAGAGCACGTTCTGGACTTCACAGCGCCCAGCAAAGTACTAGCCTGCGCCCACCCCCTACTACCGCAAAAACCTTTTGCATGCTTTGGCAGAAGTGTGAACAAAATGCCACGAACCACCCCAGATGGGACTCGAACCCACAATCCCTGGCTTAGGAGGCCAGTGCCTTATCCATTAGGCCACTGGGGCCACTCGACAGAGAAGGGGAAAGTTCTTTCTTTTCCTCTTCTCTCACTGGAGTCACGGGTACTGGCCCACTGAAAAGGGCAAGTTGGCTCACGTCCAAAGCTGCAGTGTCCCAGCACACGCGGGCAAAAGGCACCTGCTTGCACTCGGCTGGACACTTCCGCTTTATGGGACACACGATGGAAAGTGGACTCAATTCCCAGACCTAACTCTTACCTGTTTGGTATTCTGACGCTCGATTGTAAAATATGGCCAGCTGGTAAAAATGACAAAGGGCACTCCAGCGCTGGTCCTTTGGCTGCAGGCGGCGTGTCAGCGGCCTAAAACAGCAAGAAATAGCGAGAGAAATAAAGAGAGAAATAAGCACCTTTTCAATTGGGCTCTCGGGTCTATGGGACTGGCGTGCAGCCTCTTGATCACAAGCGCAGGTCCAGCGTGAAAGGGCGTGGCAGTGGAGTCACTCTGCTATTAATACCTGGTTGGCCAATCCTCGTTGCAATGGATGGCCATCTGCAGCTTTACTTGTAGCTCCACTGAAGGTATTTTGTTTTGGGCAAAGGGGTGAGATTGTGATTTCCCCTGCCGCAGATGAAGAGAAAGGGCTTTATGCACTACAGGTCCCTGGACAGCCAAGCAAGTGTGAGCCGGAGACTGTGCTTCAGCTCTGAAGCAGTGTATCGAGAGCCTTCGAGGAGGAGGGGAATTAGCTCAGATGGTAGAGCGCTCGCTTAGCATGCGAGAGGTAGCGGGATCGATGCCCGCATTCTCCAGCAAGACGCTTTTTCTTCATTTTCACTATTTTATTCAAAACTCGCCAATCGTCGCAAATAAAGTCATGTGCTCGCTTCTGTTTTTTTTACTATCATCCTAAAAGTCTTCCGTCCACTTTCTGCTATCCCAAAGAGTCACCCGCGCGAGGGCCGGCAACAGGCGTGATACTGTGCAACAGGCGCATTGCATGGCATTGGTGACATATTCAGGAAATTCCACTTTGATGCCACCCAGGGCTGTTAACCTTTTATTTCATTTCAATACGATGCTTCGAATAATTGGTTCAAAGTGCGCAGCCTTTGCTCTTTTATTTCGTTTTCATCGGAGCAGGTCGGAGCTGGCAGAAGAGTGAGCCCTGTCTGCAGGAGCTCTGATTCCAGAAAGCATATTTTCCCTGTCTTTCTTACCACTCATCTGTGTCTCTTCGCTGACATGAGGGGTTGCTACACTCTGCAGTCTCCCGGCATTTAAAGTCTGCTACCAGCAGAGCACGTTCTGGACTTCACAGCGCCCAGCAAAGTACTAGCCTGCGCCCACCCCCTACTACCGCAAAAACCTTTTGCATGCTTTGGCAGAAGTGTGAACAAAATGCCACGAACCACCCCAGATGGGACTCGAACCCACAATCCCTGGCTTAGGAGGCCAGTGCCTTATCCATTAGGCCACTGGGGCCACTCGACAGAGAAGGGGAAAGTTCTTTCTTTTCCTCTTCTCTCACTGGAGTCAGGGGTACTGGCCCACTGAAAAGGGCAAGTTGGCTCACGTCCAAAGCTGCAGTGTCCCAGCACACGCGGGCAAAAGGCACCTGCTTGCACTCGGCTGGACACTTCCGCTTTATGGGACACACGATGGAAAGTGGACTCAATTCCCAGACCTAACTCTTACCTGTTTGGTATTCTGACGCTCGATTGTAAAATATGGCCAGCTGGTAAAAATGACAAAGGGCACTCCAGCGCTGGTCCTTTGGCTGCAGGCGGCGTGTCAGCGGCCTAAAACAGCAAGAAATAGCGAGAGAAATAAAGTGAGAAGCAAGCACCTTTTCAATTGGGCTCTCGGGTCTATGGGACTGGCGTGCAGCCTCTTGATCACAAGCGCAGGTCCAGCGTGAAAGGGCGTGGCAGTGGAGTCACTCTGCTATTAATACCTGGTTGGCCAATCCTCGTTGCAATGGATGGCCATCTGCAGCTTTACTTGTAGCTCCACTGAAGGTATTTTGTTTTGGGCAAAGGGGTGAGATTGTGATTTCCCCTGCCGCAGATGAAGAGAAAGGGCTTTATGCACTACAGGTCCCTGGACAGCCAAGCAAGTGTGAGCCGGAGACTGTGCTTCAGCTCTGAAGCAGTGTATCGAGAGCCTTCGAGGAGGAGGGGAATTAGCTCAGATGGTAGAGCGCTCGCTTAGCATGCGAGAGGTAGCGGGATCGATGCCCGCATTCTCCAGCAAGACGCTTTTACTTCATTTTCACTATTTTATTCAAAACTCGCCAATCGTCGCAAATAAAGTCATGTGCTCGCTTCTGTTTTTTTTACTATCATCCTAAAAGTCTTCCGTCCACTTTCTGCTATCCCAAAGAGTCATCCGCGCGAGGGCCGGCAACAGGCGTGATACTGTGCAACAGGCGCATTGCATGGCATTGGTGACATATTCAGGAAATTCCACTTTGATGCCACCCAGGGCTGTTAACCTTTTATTTCATTTCAATACGATGCTTCGAATAATTGGTTCAAAGTGCGCAGCCTTTGCTCTTTTATTTCGTTTTCATCGGAGCAGGTCGGAGCTGGCAGAAGAGTGAGCCCTGTCTGCAGGAGCTCTGATTCCAGAAAGCATATTTTCCCTGTCTTTCTTACCACTCATCTGTGTCTCTTCGCTGACATGAGGGGTTGCTACACTCTGCAGTCTCCCGGCATTTAAAGTCTGCTACCAGCAGAGCACGTTCTGGACTTCACAGCGCCCAGCAAAGTACTAGCCTGCGCCCACCCCCTACTACCGCAAAAACCTTTTGCATGCTTTGGCAGAAGTGTGAACAAAATGCCACGAACCACCCCAGATGGGACTCGAACCCACAATCCCTGGCTTAGGAGGCCAGTGCCTTATCCATTAGGCCACTGGGGCCACTCGACAGAGAAAGGGAAAGTTCTTTCTTTTCCTCTTCTCTCACTGGAGTCACGGGTACTGGCCCACTGAAAAGGGCAAGTTGGCTCACGTCCAAAGCTGCAGTGTCCCAGCACACGCGGGCAAAAGGCACCTGCTTGCACTCGGCTGGACACTTCCGCTTTATGGGACACACGATGGAAAGTGGACTCAATTCCCAGACCTAACTCTTACCTGTTTGGTATTCTGACGCTCGATTGTAAAATATGGCCAGCTGGTAAAAATGACAAAGGGCGCTCCAGCGCTGGTCCTTTGGCTGCAGGCGGCGTGTCAGCGGCCTAAAACAGCAAGAAATAGCGAGAGAAATAAAGTGAGAAGCAAGCACCTTTTCAATTGGGCTCTCGGGTCTATGGGACTGGCGTGCAGCCTCTTGATCACAAGCGCAGGTCCAGCGTGAAAGGGCGTGGCAGTGGAGTCACTCTGCTATTAATACCTGGTTGGCCAATCCTCATTGCAATGGATGGCCATCTGCAGCTTTACTTGTAGCTCCACTGAAGGTATTTTGTTTTGGGCAAAGGGGTGAGATTGTGATTTCCTCTGCCGCAGATGAAGAGAAAGGGCTTTATGCACTACAGGTCCCTGGACAGCCAAGCAAGTGTGAGCCGGAGACTGTGCTTCAGCTCTGAAGCAGTGTATCGAGAGCCTTCGAGGAGGAGGGGAATTAGCTCAGATGGTAGAGCGCTCGCTTAGCATGCGAGAGGTAGCGGGATCGATGCCCGCATTCTCCAGCAAGACGCTTTTACTTCATTTTCACTATTTTATTCAAAACTCGCCAATCGTCGCAAATAAAGTCATGTGCTCGCTTCTGTTTTTTTTACTATCATCCTAAAAGTCTTCCGTCCACTTTCTGCTATCCCAAAGAGTCACCCGCGCGAGGGCCGGCAACAGGCGTGATACTGTGCAACAGGCGCATTGCATGGCATTGGTGACATATTCAGGAAATTCCACTTTGATGCCACCCAGGGCTGTTAACCTTTTATTTCATTTCAATACGATGCTTCGAATAATTGGTTCAAAGTGCGCAGCCTTTGCTCTTTTATTTCGTTTTCATCGGAGCAGGTCGGAGCTGGCAGAAGAGTGAGCCCTGTCTGCAGGAGCTCTGATTCCAGAAAGCATATTTTCCCTGTCTTTCTTACCACTCATCTGTGTCTCTTCGCTGACATGAGGGGTTGCTACACTCTGCAGTCTCCCGGCATTTAAAGTCTGCTACCAGCAGAGCACGTTCTGGACTTCACAGCGCCCAGCAAAGTACTAGCCTGCGCCCACCCCCTACTACCGCAAAAACCTTTTGCATGCTTTGGCAGAAGTGTGAACAAAATGCCACGAACCACCCCAGATGGGGCTCGAACCCACAATCCCTGGCTTAGGAGGCCAGTGCCTTATCCATTAGGCCACTGGAGCCACTCGACAGAGAAGGGGAAAGTTCTTTCTTTTCCTCTTCTCTCACTGGAGTCACGGGTACTGGCCCACTGAAAAGGGCAAGTTGGCTCACGTCCAAAGCTGCAGTGTCCCAGCACACGCGGGCAAAAGGCACCTGCTTGCACTCGGCTGGACACTTCCGCTTTATGGGACACACGATGGAAAGTGGACTCAATTCCCAGACCTAACTCTTACCTGTTTGGTATTCTGACGCTCGATTGTAAAATATGGCCAGCTGGTAAAAATGACAAAGGGCGCTCCAGCGCTGGTCCTTTGGCTGCAGGCGGCGTGTCAGCGGCCTAAAACAGCAAGAAATAGCGAGAGAAATAAAGTGAGAAGCAAGCACCTTTTCAATTGGGCTCTCGGGTCTATGGGACTGGCGTGCAGCCTCTTGATCACAAGCGCAGGTCCAGCGTGAAAGGGCGTGGCAGTGGAGTCACTCTGCTATTAATACCTGGTTGGCCAATCCTCATTGCAATGGATGGCCATCTGCAGCTTTACTTGTAGCTCCACTGAAGGTATTTTGTTTTGGGCAAAGGGGTGAGATTGTGATTTCCTCTGCGGCAGATGAAGAGAAAGGGCTTTATGCACTACAGGTCCCTGGACAGCCAAGCAAGTGTGAGCCGGAGACTGTGCTTCAGCTCTGAAGCAGTGTATCGAGAGCCTTCGAGGAGGAGGGGAATTAGCTCAGATGGTAGAGCGCTCGCTTAGCATGCGAGAGGTAGCGGGATCGATGCCCGCATTCTCCAGCAAGACGCTTTTACTTCATTTTCACTATTTTATTCAAAACTCGCCAATCGTCGCAAATAAAGTCATGTGCTCGCTTCTGTTTTTTTTACTATCATCCTAAAAGTCTTCCGTCCACTTTCTGCTATCCCAAAGAGTCATCCGCGCGAGGGCCGGCAACAGGCGTGATACTGTGCAACAGGCGCATTGCATGGCATTGGTGACATATTCAGGAAATTCCACTTTGATGCCACCCAGGGCTGTTAACCTTTTATTTCATTTCAATACGATGCTTCGAATAATTGGTTCAAAGTGCGCAGCCTTTGCTCTTTTATTTCGTTTTCATCGGAGCAGGTCGGAGCTGGCAGAAGAGTGAGCCCTGTCTGCAGGAGCTCTGATTCCAGAAAGCATATTTTCCCTGTCTTTCTTACCACTCATCTGTGTCTCTTCGCTGACATGAGGGGTTGCTACACTCTGCAGTCTCCCGGCATTTAAAGTCTGCTACCAGCAGAGCACGTTCTGGACTTCACAGCGCCCAGCAAAGTACTAGCCTGCGCCCACCCCCTACTACCGCAAAAACCTTTTGCATGCTTTGGCAGAAGTGTGAACAAAATGCCACGAACCACCCCAGATGGGACTCGAACCCACAATCCCTGGCTTAGGAGGCCAGTGCCTTATCCATTAGGCCACTGGGGCCACTCGACAGAGAAGGGGAAAGTTCTTTCTTTTCCTCTTCTCTCACTGGAGTCACGGGTACTGGCCCACTGAAAAGGGCAAGTTGGCTCACGTCCAAAGCTGCAGTGTCCCAGCACACGCGGGCAAAAGGCACCTGCCTGCTCTCGGCTGGACACTTCCGCTTTATGGGACACACGATGGAAAGTGGACTCAATTCCCAGACCTAACTCTTACCTGTTTGGTATTCTGACGCTCGATTGTAAAATATGGCCAGCTGGTAAAAATGACAAAGGGCACTCCAGCGCTGGTCCTTTGGCTGCAGGCGGCGTGTCAGCGGCCTAAAACAGCAAGAAATAGCGAGAGAAATAAAGTGAGAAGCAAGCACCTTTTCAATTGGGCTCTCGGGTCTATGGGACTGGCGTGCAGCCTCTTGATCACAAGCGCAGGTCCAGCGTGAAAGGGCGTGGCAGTGGAGTCACTCTGCTATTAATACCTGGTTGGCCAATCCTCGTTGCAATGGATGGCCATCTGCAGCTTTACTTGTAGCTCCACTGAAGGTATTTTGTTTTGGGCAAAGGGGTGAGATTGTGATTTCCTCTGCGGCAGATGAAGAGAAAGGGCTTTATGCACTACAGGTCCCTGGACAGCCAAGCAAGTGTGAGCCGGAGACTGTGCTTCAGCTCTGAAGCAGTGTATCGAGAGCCTTCGAGGAGGAGGGGAATTAGCTCAGATGGTAGAGCGCTCGCTTAGCATGCGAGAGGTAGCGGGATCGATGCCCGCATTCTCCAGCAAGACGCTTTTTCTTCATTTTCACTATTTTATTCAAAACTCGCCAATCGTCGCAAATAAAGTCATGTGCTCGCTTCTGTTTTTTTTACTATCATCCTAAAAGTCTTCCGTCCACTTTCTGCTATCCCAAAGAGTCATCCGCGCGAGGGCCGGCAACAGGCGTGATACTGTGCAACAGGCGCATTGCATGGCATTGGTGACATATTCAGGAAATTCCACTTTGATGCCACCCAGGGCTGTTAACCTTTTATTTCATTTCAATACGATGCTTCGAATAATTGGTTCAAAGTGCGCAGCCTTTGCTCTTTTATTTCGTTTTCATCGGAGCAGGTCGGAGCTGGCAGAAGAGTGAGCCCTGTCTGCAGGAGCTCTGATTCCAGAAAGCATATTTTCCCTGTCTTTCTTACCACTCATCTGTGTCTCTTCACTGACATGAGGGGTTGCTACACTCTGCAGTCTCCCGGCATTTAAAGTCTGCTACCAGCAGAGCACGTTCTGGACTTCACAGCGCCCAGCAAAGTACTAGCCTGCGCCCACCCCCTACTACCGCAAAAACCTTTTGCATGCTTTGGCAGAAGTGTGAACAAAATGCCACGAACCACCCCAGATGGGACTCGAACCCACAATCCCTGGCTTAGGAGGCCAGTGCCTTATCCATTAGGCCACTGGGGCCACTCGACAGAGAAGGGGAAAGTTCTTTCTTTTCCTCTTCTCTCACTGGAGTCACGGGTACTGGCCCACTGAAAAGGGCAAGTTGGCTCACGTCCAAAGCTGCAGTGTCCCAGCACACGCGGGCAAAAGGCACCTGCTTGCACTCGGCTGGACACTTCCGCTTTATGGGACACACGATGGAAAGTGGACTCAATTCCCAGACCTAACTCTTACCTGTTTGGTATTCTGACGCTCGATTGTAAAATATGGCCAGCTGGTAAAAATGACAAAGGGCGCTCCAGCGCTGGTCCTTTGGCTGCAGGCGGCGTGTCAGCGGCCTAAAACAGCAAGAAATAGCGAGAGAAATAAAGTGAGAAGCAAGCACCTTTTCAATTGGGCTCTCGGGTCTATGGGACTGGCGTGCAGCCTCTTGATCACAAGCGCAGGTCCAGCGTGAAAGGGCGTGGCAGTGGAGTCACTCTGCTATTAATACCTGGTTGGCCAATCCTCATTGCAATGGATGGCCATCTGCAGCTTTACTTGTAGCTCCACTGAAGGTATTTTGTTTTGGGCAAAGGGGTGAGATTGTGATTTCCTCTGCCGCAGATGAAGAGAAAGGGCTTTATGCACTACAGGTCCCTGGACAGCCAAGCAAGTGTGAGCCGGAGACTGTGCTTCAGCTCTGAAGCAGTGTATCGAGAGCCTTCGAGGAGGAGGGGAATTAGCTCAGATGGTAGAGCGCTCGCTTAGCATGCGAGAGGTAGCGGGATCGATGCCCGCATTCTCCAGCAAGACGCTTTTACTTCATTTTCACTATTTTATTCAAAACTCGCCAATCGTCGCAAATAAAGTCATGTGCTCGCTTCTGTTTTTTTTACTATCATCCTAAAAGTCTTCCGTCCACTTTCTGCTATCCCAAAGAGTCACCCGCGCGAGGGCCGGCAACAGGCGTGATACTGTGCAACAGGCGCATTGCATGGCATTGGTGACATATTCAGGAAATTCCACTTTGATGCCACCCAGGGCTGTTAACCTTTTATTTCATTTCAATACGATGCTTCGAATAATTGGTTCAAAGTGCGCAGCCTTTGCTCTTTTATTTCGTTTTCATCGGAGCAGGTCGGAGCTGGCAGAAGAGTGAGCCCTGTCTGCAGGAGCTCTGATTCCAGAAAGCATATTTTCCCTGTCTTTCTTACCACTCATCTGTGTCTCTTCGCTGACATGAGGGGTTGCTACACTCTGCAGTCTCCCGGCATTTAAAGTCTGCTACCAGCAGAGCACGTTCTGGACTTCACAGCGCCCAGCAAAGTACTAGCCTGCGCCCACCCCCTACTACCGCAAAAACCTTTTGCATGCTTTGGCAGAAGTGTGAACAAAATGCCACGAACCACCCCAGATGGGACTCGAACCCACAATCCCTGGCTTAGGAGGCCAGTGCCTTATCCATTAGGCCACTGGGGCCACTCGACAGAGAAAGGGAAAGTTCTTTCTTTTCCTCTTCTCTCACTGGAGTCACGGGTACTGGCCCACTGAAAAGGGCAAGTTGGCTCACGTCCAAAGCTGCAGTGTCCCAGCACACGCGGGCAAAAGGCACCTGCTTGCACTCGGCTGGACACTTCCGCTTTATGGGACACACGATGGAAAGTGGACTCAATTCCCAGACCTAACTCTTACCTGTTTGGTATTCTGACGCTCGATTGTAAAATATGGCCAGCTGGTAAAAATGACAAAGGGCGCTCCAGCGCTGGTCCTTTGGCTGCAGGCGGCGTGTCAGCGGCCTAAAACAGCAAGAAATAGCGAGAGAAATAAAGTGAGAAGCAAGCACCTTTTCAATTGGGCTCTCGGGTCTATGGGACTGGCGTGCAGCCTCTTGATCACAAGCGCAGGTCCAGCGTGAAAGGGCGTGGCAGTGGAGTCACTCTGCTATTAATACCTGGTTGGCCAATCCTCATTGCAATGGATGGCCATCTGCAGCTTTACTTGTAGCTCCACTGAAGGTATTTTGTTTTGGGCAAAGGGGTGAGATTGTGATTTCCTCTGCCGCAGATGAAGAGAAAGGGCTTTATGCACTACAGGTCCCTGGACAGCCAAGCAAGTGTGAGCCGGAGACTGTGCTTCAGCTCTGAAGCAGTGTATCGAGAGCCTTCGAGGAGGAGGGGAATTAGCTCAGATGGTAGAGCGCTCGCTTAGCATGCGAGAGGTAGCGGGATCGATGCCCGCATTCTCCAGCAAGACGCTTTTACTTCATTTTCACTATTTTATTCAAAACTCGCCAATCGTCGCAAATAAAGTCATGTGCTCGCTTCTGTTTTTTTTACTATCATCCTAAAAGTCTTCCGTCCACTTTCTGCTATCCCAAAGAGTCACCCGCGCGAGGGCCGGCAACAGGCGTGATACTGTGCAACAGGCGCATTGCATGGCATTGGTGACATATTCAGGAAATTCCACTTTGATGCCACCCAGGGCTGTTAACCTTTTATTTCATTTCAATACGATGCTTCGAATAATTGGTTCAAAGTGCGCAGCCTTTGCTCTTTTATTTCGTTTTCATCGGAGCAGGTCGGAGCTGGCAGAAGAGTGAGCCCTGTCTGCAGGAGCTCTGATTCCAGAAAGCATATTTTCCCTGTCTTTCTTACCACTCATCTGTGTCTCTTCGCTGACATGAGGGGTTGCTACACTCTGCAGTCTCCCGGCATTTAAAGTCTGCTACCAGCAGAGCACGTTCTGGACTTCACAGCGCCCAGCAAAGTACTAGCCTGCGCCCACCCCCTACTACCGCAAAAACCTTTTGCATGCTTTGGCAGAAGTGTGAACAAAATGCCACGAACCACCCCAGATGGGGCTCGAACCCACAATCCCTGGCTTAGGAGGCCAGTGCCTTATCCATTAGGCCACTGGGGCCACTCGACAGAGAAGGGGAAAGTTCTTTCTTTTCCTCTTCTCTCACTGGAGTCACGGGTACTGGCCCACTGAAAAGGGCAAGTTGGCTCACGTCCAAAGCTGCAG
Organism: Ambystoma mexicanum; assembly: GCF_040938575.1. Classification (NCBI taxonomy): domain Eukaryota; kingdom Metazoa; phylum Chordata; class Amphibia; order Caudata; family Ambystomatidae; genus Ambystoma; species Ambystoma mexicanum. The sequence goes on along the minus strand of NC_090933.1, from coordinate 529,436,549 downwards.
TGTCCCAGCACACGCGGGCAAAAGGCACCTGCTTGCACTCGGCTGGACACTTCCGCTTTATGGGACACACGATGGAAAGTGGACTCAATTCCCAGACCTAACTCTTACCTGTTTGGTATTCTGACGCTCGATTGTAAAATATGGCCAGCTGGTAAAAATGACAAAGGGCGCTCCAGCGCTGGTCCTTTGGCTGCAGGCGGCGTGTCAGCGGCCTAAAACAGCAAGAAATAGCGAGAGAAATAAAGTGAGAAGCAAGCACCTTTTCAATTGGGCTCTCGGGTCTATGGGACTGGCGTGCAGCCTCTTGATCACAAGCGCAGGTCCAGCGTGAAAGGGCGTGGCAGTATAGTCACTCTGCTATTAATACCTGGTTGGCCAATCCTCATTGCAATGGATGGCCATCTGCAGCTTTACTTGTAGCTCCACTGAAGGTATTTTGTTTTGGGCAAAGGGGTGAGATTGTGATTTCCTCTGCGGCAGATGAAGAGAAAGGGCTTTATGCACTACAGGTCCCTGGACAGCCAAGCAAGTGTGAGCCGGAGACTGTGCTTCAGCTCTGAAGCAGTGTATCGAGAGCCTTCGAGGAGGAGGGGAATTAGCTCAGATGGTAGAGCGCTCGCTTAGCATGCGAGAGGTAGCGGGATCGATGCCCGCATTCTCCAGCAAGACGCTTTTACTTCATTTTCACTATTTTATTCAAAACTCGCCAATCGTCGCAAATAAAGTCATGTGCTCGCTTCTGTTTTTTTTACTATCATCCTAAAAGTCTTCCGTCCACTTTCTGCTATCCCAAAGAGTCATCCGCGCGAGGGCCGGCAACAGGCGTGATACTGTGCAACAGGCGCATTGCATGGCATTGGTGACATATTCAGGAAATTCCACTTTGATGCCACCCAGGGCTGTTAACCTTTTATTTCATTTCAATACGATGCTTCGAATAATTGGTTCAAAGTGCGCAGCCTTTGCTCTTTTATTTCGTTTTCATCGGAGCAGGTCGGAGCTGGCAGAAGAGTGAGCCCTGTCTGCAGGAGCTCTGATTCCAGAAAGCATATTTTCCCTGTCTTTCTTACCACTCATCTGTGTCTCTTCGCTGACATGAGGGGTTGCTACACTCTGCAGTCTCCCGGCATTTAAAGTCTGCTACCAGCAGAGCACGTTCTGGACTTCACAGCGCCCAGCAAAGTACTAGCCTGCGCCCACCCCCTACTACCGCAAAAACCTTTTGCATGCTTTGGCAGAAGTGTGAACAAAATGCCACGAACCACCCCAGATGGGACTCGAACCCACAATCCCTGGCTTAGGAGGCCAGTGCCTTATCCATTAGGCCACTGGGGCCACTCGACAGAGAAGGGGAAAGTTCTTTCTTTTCCTCTTCTCTCACTGGAGTCACGGGTACTGGCCCACTGAAAAGGGCAAGTTGGCTCACGTCCAAAGCTGCAGTGTCCCAGCACACGCGGGCAAAAGGCACCTGCCTGCTCTCGGCTGGACACTTCCGCTTTATGGGACACACGATGGAAAGTGGACTCAATTCCCAGACCTAACTCTTACCTGTTTGGTATTCTGACGCTCGATTGTAAAATATGGCCAGCTGGTAAAAATGACAAAGGGCACTCCAGCGCTGGTCCTTTGGCTGCAGGCGGCGTGTCAGCGGCCTAAAACAGCAAGAAATAGCGAGAGAAATAAAGTGAGAAGCAAGCACCTTTTCAATTGGGCTCTCGGGTCTATGGGACTGGCGTGCAGCCTCTTGATCACAAGCGCAGGTCCAGCGTGAAAGGGCGTGGCAGTGGAGTCACTCTGCTATTAATACCTGGTTGGCCAATCCTCGTTGCAATGGATGGCCATCTGCAGCTTTACTTGTAGCTCCACTGAAGGTATTTTGTTTTGGGCAAAGGGGTGAGATTGTGATTTCCTCTGCGGCAGATGAAGAGAAAGGGCTTTATGCACTACAGGTCCCTGGACAGCCAAGCAAGTGTGAGCCGGAGACTGTGCTTCAGCTCTGAAGCAGTGTATCGAGAGCCTTCGAGGAGGAGGGGAATTAGCTCAGATGGTAGAGCGCTCGCTTAGCATGCGAGAGGTAGCGGGATCGATGCCCGCATTCTCCAGCAAGACGCTTTTTCTTCATTTTCACTATTTTATTCAAAACTCGCCAATCGTCGCAAATAAAGTCATGTGCTCGCTTCTGTTTTTTTTACTATCATCCTAAAAGTCTTCCGTCCACTTTCTGCTATCCCAAAGAGTCATCCGCGCGAGGGCCGGCAACAGGCGTGATACTGTGCAACAGGCGCATTGCATGGCATTGGTGACATATTCAGGAAATTCCACTTTGATGCCACCCAGGGCTGTTAACCTTTTATTTCATTTCAATACGATGCTTCGAATAATTGGTTCAAAGTGCGCAGCCTTTGCTCTTTTATTTCGTTTTCATCGGAGCAGGTCGGAGCTGGCAGAAGAGTGAGCCCTGTCTGCAGGAGCTCTGATTCCAGAAAGCATATTTTCCCTGTCTTTCTTACCACTCATCTGTGTCTCTTCGCTGACATGAGGCGTTGCTACACTCTGCAGTCTCCCGGCATTTAAAGTCTGCTACCAGCAGAGCACGTTCTGGACTTCACAGCGCCCAGCAAAGTACTAGCCTGCGCCCACCCCCTACTACCGCAAAAACCTTTTGCATGCTTTGGCAGAAGTGTGAACAAAATGCCACGAACCACCCCAGATGGGACTCGAACCCACAATCCCTGGCTTAGGAGGCCAGTGCCTTATCCATTAGGCCACTGGGGCCACTCGACAGAGAAGGGGAAAGTTCTTTCTTTTCCTCTTCTCTCACTGGAGTCACGGGTACTGGCCCACTGAAAAGGGCAAGTTGGCTCACGTCCAAAGCTGCAGTGTCCCAGCACACGCGGGCAAAAGGCACCTGCTTGCACTCGGCTGGACACTTCCGCTTTATGGGACACACGATGGAAAGTGGACTCAATTCCCAGACCTAACTCTTACCTGTTTGGTATTCTGACGCTCGATTGTAAAATATGGCCAGCTGGTAAAAATGACAAAGGGCACTCCAGCGCTGGTCCTTTGGCTGCAGGCGGCGTGTCAGCGGCCTAAAACAGCAAGAAATAGCGAGAGAAATAAAGTGAGAAGCAAGCACCTTTTCAATTGGGCTCTCGGGTCTATGGGACTGGCGTGCAGCCTCTTGATCACAAGCGCAGGTCCAGCGTGAAAGGGCGTGGCAGTGGAGTCACTCTGCTATTAATACCTGGTTGGCCAATCCTCGTTGCAATGGATGGCCATCTGCAGCTTTACTTGTAGCTCCACTGAAGGTATTTTGTTTTGGGCAAAGGGGTGAGATTGTGATTTCCTCTGCGGCAGATGAAGAGAAAGGGCTTTATGCACTACAGGTCCCTGGACAGCCAAGCAAGTGTGAGCCGGAGACTGTGCTTCAGCTCTGAAGCAGTGTATCGAGAGCCTTCGAGGAGGAGGGGAATTAGCTCAGATGGTAGAGCGCTCGCTTAGCATGCGAGAGGTAGCGGGATCGATGCCCGCATTCTCCAGCAAGACGCTTTTACTTCATTTTCACTATTTTATTCAAAACTCGCCAATCGTCGCAAATAAAGTCATGTGCTCGCTTCTGTTTTTTTTACTATCATCCTAAAAGTCTTCCGTCCACTTTCTGCTATCCCAAAGAGTCATCCGCGCGAGGGCCGGCAACAGGCGTGATACTGTGCAACAGGCGCATTGCATGGCATTGGTGACATATTCAGGAAATTCCACTTTGATGCCACCCAGGGCTGTTAACCTTTTATTTCATTTCAATACGATGCTTCGAATAATTGGTTCAAAGTGCGCAGCCTTTGCTCTTTTATTTCGTTTTCATCGGAGCAGGTCGGAGCTGGCAGAAGAGTGAGCCCTGTCTGCAGGAGCTCTGATTCCAGAAAGCATATTTTCCCTGTCTTTCTTACCACTCATCTGTGTCTCTTCACTGACATGAGGGGTTGCTACACTCTGCAGTCTCCCGGCATTTAAAGTCTGCTACCAGCAGAGCACGTTCTGGACTTCACAGCGCCCAGCAAAGTACTAGCCTGCGCCCACCCCCTACTACCGCAAAAACCTTTTGCATGCTTTGGCAGAAGTGTGAACAAAATGCCACGAACCACCCCAGATGGGACTCGAACCCACAATCCCTGGCTTAGGAGGCCAGTGCCTTATCCATTAGGCCACTGGGGCCACTCGACAGAGAAGGGGAAAGTTCTTTCTTTTCCTCTTCTCTCACTGGAGTCACGGGTACTGGCCCACTGAAAAGGGCAAGTTGGCTCACGTCCAAAGCTGCAGTGTCCCAGCACACGCGGGCAAAAGGCACCTGCTTGCACTCGGCTGGACACTTCCGCTTTATGGGACACACGATGGAAAGTGGACTCAATTCCCAGACCTAACTCTTACCTGTTTGGTATTCTGACGCTCGATTGTAAAATATGGCCAGCTGGTAAAAATGACAAAGGGCGCTCCAGCGCTGGTCCTTTGGCTGCAGGCGGCGTGTCAGCGGCCTAAAACAGCAAGAAATAGCGAGAGAAATAAAGTGAGAAGCAAGCACCTTTTCAATTGGGCTCTCGGGTCTATGGGACTGGCGTGCAGCCTCTTGATCACAAGCGCAGGTCCAGCGTGAAAGGGCGTGGCAGTGGAGTCACTCTGCTATTAATACCTGGTTGGCCAATCCTCATTGCAATGGATGGCCATCTGCAGCTTTACTTGTAGCTCCACTGAAGGTATTTTGTTTTGGGCAAAGGGGTGAGATTGTGATTTCCTCTGCCGCAGATGAAGAGAAAGGGCTTTATGCACTACAGGTCCCTGGACAGCCAAGCAAGTGTGAGCCGGAGACTGTGCTTCAGCTCTGAAGCAGTGTATCGAGAGCCTTCGAGGAGGAGGGGAATTAGCTCAGATGGTAGAGCGCTCGCTTAGCATGCGAGAGGTAGCGGGATCGATGCCCGCATTCTCCAGCAAGACGCTTTTACTTCATTTTCACTATTTTATTCAAAACTCGCCAATCGTCGCAAATAAAGTCATGTGCTCGCTTCTGTTTTTTTTACTATCATCCTAAAAGTCTTCCGTCCACTTTCTGCTATCCCAAAGAGTCACCCGCGCGAGGGCCGGCAACAGGCGTGATACTGTGCAACAGGCGCATTGCATGGCATTGGTGACATATTCAGGAAATTCCACTTTGATGCCACCCAGGGCTGTTAACCTTTTATTTCATTTCAATACGATGCTTCGAATAATTGGTTCAAAGTGCGCAGCCTTTGCTCTTTTATTTCGTTTTCATCGGAGCAGGTCGGAGCTGGCAGAAGAGTGAGCCCTGTCTGCAGGAGCTCTGATTCCAGAAAGCATATTTTCCCTGTCTTTCTTACCACTCATCTGTGTCTCTTCGCTGACATGAGGGGTTGCTACACTCTGCAGTCTCCCGGCATTTAAAGTCTGCTACCAGCAGAGCACGTTCTGGACTTCACAGCGCCCAGCAAAGTACTAGCCTGCGCCCACCCCCTACTACCGCAAAAACCTTTTGCATGCTTTGGCAGAAGTGTGAACAAAATGCCACGAACCACCCCAGATGGAGCTTGAACCCACAATCCCTGGCTTAGGAGGCCAGTGCCTTATCCATTAGGCCACTGGGGCCACTCGACAGAGAAGGGGAAAGTTCTTTCTTTTCCTCTTCTCTCACTGGAGTCACGGGTACTGGCCCACTGAAAAGGGCAAGTTGGCTCACGTCCAAAGCTGCAGTGTCCCAGCACACGCGGGCAAAAGGCACCTGCTTGCACTCGGCTGGACACTTCCGCTTTATGGGACACACGATGGAAAGTGGACTCAATTCCCAGACCTAACTCTTACCTGTTTGGTATTCTGACGCTCGATTGTAAAATATGGCCAGCTGGTAAAAATGACAAAGGGCACTCCAGCGCTGGTCCTTTGGCTGCAGGCGGCGTGTCAGCGGCCTAAAACAGCAAGAAATAGCGAGAGAAATAAAGTGAGAAGCAAGCACCTTTTCAATTGGGCTCTCGGGTCTATGGGACTGGCGTGCAGCCTCTTGATCACAAGCGCAGGTCCAGCGTGAAAGGGCGTGGCAGTGGAGTCACTCTGCTATTAATACCTGGTTGGCCAATCCTCATTGCAATGGATGGCCATCTGCAGCTTTACTTGTAGCTCCACTGAAGGTATTTTGTTTTGGGCAAAGGGGTGAGATTGTGATTTCCTCTGCGGCAGATGAAGAGAAAGGGCTTTATGCACTACAGGTCCCTGGACAGCCAAGCAAGTGTGAGCCGGAGACTGTGCTTCAGCTCTGAAGCAGTGTATCGAGAGCCTTCGAGGAGGAGGGGAATTAGCTCAGATGGTAGAGCGCTCGCTTAGCATGCGAGAGGTAGCGGGATCGATGCCCGCATTCTCCAGCAAGACGCTTTTACTTCATTTTCACTATTTTATTCAAAACTCGCCAATCGTCGCAAATAAAGTCATGTGCTCGCTTCTGTTTTTTTTACTATCATCCTAAAAGTCTTCCGTCCACTTTCTGCTATCCCAAAGAGTCATCCGCGCGAGGGCCGGCAACAGGCGTGATACTGTGCAACAGGCGCATTGCATGGCATTGGTGACATATTCAGGAAATTCCACTTTGATGCCACCCAGGGCTGTTAACCTTTTATTTCATTTCAATACGATGCTTCGAATAATTGGTTCAAAGTGCGCAGCCTTTGCTCTTTTATTTCGTTTTCATCGGAGCAGGTCGGAGCTGGCAGAAGAGTGAGCCCTGTCTGCAGGAGCTCTGATTCCAGAAAGCATATTTTCCCTGTCTTTCTTACCACTCATCTGTGTCTCTTCGCTGACATGAGGCGTTGCTACACTCTGCAGTCTCCCGGCATTTAAAGTCTGCTACCAGCAGAGCACGTTCTGGACTTCACAGCGCCCAGCAAAGTACTAGCCTGCGCCCACCCCCTACTACCGCAAAAACCTTTTGCATGCTTTGGCAGAAGTGTGAACAAAATGCCACGAACCACCCCAGATGGGACTCGAACCCACAATCCCTGGCTTAGGAGGCCAGTGCCTTATCCATTAGGCCACTGGGGCCACTCGACAGAGAAGGGGAAAGTTCTTTCTTTTCCTCTTCTCTCACTGGAGTCACGGGTACTGGCCCACTGAAAAGGGCAAGTTGGCTCACGTCCAAAGCTGCAGTGTCCCAGCACACGCGGGCAAAAGGCACCTGCTTGCACTCGGCTGGACACTTCCGCTTTATGGGACACACGATGGAAAGTGGACTCAATTCCCAGACCTAACTCTTACCTGTTTGGTATTCTGACGCTCGATTGTAAAATATGGCCAGCTGGTAAAAATGACAAAGGGCGCTCCAGCGCTGGTCCTTTGGCTGCAGGCGGCGTGTCAGCGGCCTAAAACAGCAAGAAATAGCGAGAGAAATAAAGTGAGAAGCAAGCACCTTTTCAATTGGGCTCTCGGGTCTATGGGACTGGCGTGCAGCCTCTTGATCACAAGCGCAGGTCCAGCGTGAAAGGGCGTGGCAGTGGAGTCACTCTGCTATTAATACCTGGTTGGCCAATCCTCATTGCAATGGATGGCCATCTGCAGCTTTACTTGTAGCTCCACTGAAGGTATTTTGTTTTGGGCAAAGGGGTGAGATTGTGATTTCCTCTGCGGCAGATGAAGAGAAAGGGCTTTATGCACTACAGGTCCCTGGACAGCCAAGCAAGTGTGAGCCGGAGACTGTGCTTCAGCTCTGAAGCAGTGTATCGAGAGCCTTCGAGGAGGAGGGGAATTAGCTCAGATGGTAGAGCGCTCGCTTAGCATGCGAGAGGTAGCGGGATCGATGCCCGCATTCTCCAGCAAGACGCTTTTACTTCATTTTCACTATTTTATTCAAAACTCGCCAATCGTCGCAAATAAAGTCATGTGCTCGCTTCTGTTTTTTTTACTATCATCCTAAAAGTCTTCCGTCCACTTTCTGCTATCCCAAAGAGTCATCCGCGCGAGGGCCGGCAACAGGCGTGATACTGTGCAACAGGCGCATTGCATGGCATTGGTGACATATTCAGGAAATTCCACTTTGATGCCACCCAGGGCTGTTAACCTTTTATTTCATTTCAATACGATGCTTCGAATAATTGGTTCAAAGTGCGCAGCCTTTGCTCTTTTATTTCGTTTTCATCGGAGCAGGTCGGAGCTGGCAGAAGAGTGAGCCCTGTCTGCAGGAGCTCTGATTCCAGAAAGCATATTTTCCCTGTCTTTCTTACCACTCATCTGTGTCTCTTCACTGACATGAGGGGTTGCTACACTCTGCAGTCTCCCGGCATTTAAAGTCTGCTACCAGCAGAGCACGTTCTGGACTTCACAGCGCCCAGCAAAGTACTAGCCTGCGCCCACCCCCTACTACCGCAAAAACCTTTTGCATGCTTTGGCAGAAGTGTGAACAAAATGCCACGAACCACCCCAGATGGGACTCGAACCCACAATCCCTGGCTTAGGAGGCCAGTGCCTTATCCATTAGGCCACTGGGGCCACTCGACAGAGAAGGGGAAAGTTCTTTCTTTTCCTCTTCTCTCACTGGAGTCACGGGTACTGGCCCACTGAAAAGGGCAAGTTGGCTCACGTCCAAAGCTGCAGTGTCCCAGCACACGCGGGCAAAAGGCACCTGCTTGCACTCGGCTGGACACTTCCGCTTTATGGGACACACGATGGAAAGTGGACTCAATTCCCAGACCTAACTCTTACCTGTTTGGTATTCTGACGCTCGATTGTAAAATATGGCCAGCTGGTAAAAATGACAAAGGGCGCTCCAGCGCTGGTCCTTTGGCTGCAGGCGGCGTGTCAGCGGCCTAAAACAGCAAGAAATAGCGAGAGAAATAAAGTGAGAAGCAAGCACCTTTTCAATTGGGCTCTCGGGTCTATGGGACTGGCGTGCAGCCTCTTGATCACAAGCGCAGGTCCAGCGTGAAAGGGCGTGGCAGTGGAGTCACTCTGCTATTAATACCTGGTTGGCCAATCCTCATTGCAATGGATGGCCATCTGCAGCTTTACTTGTAGCTCCACTGAAGGTATTTTGTTTTGGGCAAAGGGGTGAGATTGTGATTTCCTCTGCCGCAGATGAAGAGAAAGGGCTTTATGCACTACAGGTCCCTGGACAGCCAAGCAAGTGTGAGCCGGAGACTGTGCTTCAGCTCTGAAGCAGTGTATCGAGAGCCTTCGAGGAGGAGGGGAATTAGCTCAGATGGTAGAGCGCTCGCTTAGCATGCGAGAGGTAGCGGGATCGATGCCCGCATTCTCCAGCAAGACGCTTTTACTTCATTTTCACTATTTTATTCAAAACTCGCCAATCGTCGCAAATAAAGTCATGTGCTCGCTTCTGTTTTTTTTACTATCATCCTAAAAGTCTTCCGTCCACTTTCTGCTATCCCAAAGAGTCACCCGCGCGAGGGCCGGCAACAGGCGTGATACTGTGCAACAGGCGCATTGCATGGCATTGGTGACATATTCAGGAAATTCCACTTTGATGCCACCCAGGGCTGTTAACCTTTTATTTCATTTCAATACGATGCTTCGAATAATTGGTTCAAAGTGCGCAGCCTTTGCTCTTTTATTTCGTTTTCATCGGAGCAGGTCGGAGCTGGCAGAAGAGTGAGCCCTGTCTGCAGGAGCTCTGATTCCAGAAAGCATATTTTCCCTGTCTTTCTTACCACTCATCTGTGTCTCTTCGCTGACATGAGGGGTTGCTACACTCTGCAGTCTCCCGGCATTTAAAGTCTGCTACCAGCAGAGCACGTTCTGGACTTCACAGCGCCCAGCAAAGTACTAGCCTGCGCCCACCCCCTACTACCGCAAAAACCTTTTGCATGCTTTGGCAGAAGTGTGAACAAAATGCCACGAACCACCCCAGATGGGGCTCGAACCCACAATCCCTGGCTTAGGAGGCCAGTGCCTTATCCATTAGGCCACTGGGGCCACTCGACAGAGAAGGGGAAAGTTCTTTCTTTTCCTCTTCTCTCACTGGAGTCACGGGTACTGGCCCACTGAAAAGGGCAAGTTGGCTCACGTCCAAAGCTGCAGTGTCCCAGCACACGCGGGCAAAAGGCACCTGCTTGCACTCGGCTGGACACTTCCGCTTTATGGGACACACGATGGAAAGTGGACTCAATTCCCAGACCTAACTCTTACCTGTTTGGTATTCTGACGCTCGATTGTAAAATATGGCCAGCTGGTAAAAATGACAAAGGGCGCTCCAGCGCTGGTCCTTTGGCTGCAGGCGGCGTGTCAGCGGCCTAAAACAGCAAGAAATAGCGAGAGAAATAAAGTGAGAAGCAAGCACCTTTTCAATTGGGCTCTCGGGTCTATGGGACTGGCGTGCAGCCTCTTGATCACAAGCGCAGGTCCAGCGTGAAAGGGCGTGGCAGTGGAGTCACTCTGCTATTAATACCTGGTTGGCCAATCCTCATTGCAATGGATGGCCATCTGCAGCTTTACTTGTAGCTCCACTGAAGGTATTTTGTTTTGGGCAAAGGGGTGAGATTGTGATTTCCTCTGCGGCAGATGAAGAGAAAGGGCTTTATGCACTACAGGTCCCTGGACAGCCAAGCAAGTGTGAGCCGGAGACTGTGCTTCAGCTCTGAAGCAGTGTATCGAGAGCCTTCGAGGAGGAGGGGAATTAGCTCAGATGGTAGAGCGCTCGCTTAGCATGCGAGAGGTAGCGGGATCGATGCCCGCATTCTCCAGCAAGACGCTTTTACTTCATTTTCACTATTTTATTCAAAACTCGCCAATCGTCGCAAATAAAGTCATGTGCTCGCTTCTGTTTTTTTTACTATCATCCTAAAAGTCTTCCGTCCACTTTCTGCTATCCCAAAGAGTCATCCGCGCGAGGGCCGGCAACAGGCGTGATACTGTGCAACAGGCGCATTGCATGGCATTGGTGACATATTCAGGAAATTCCACTTTGATGCCACCCAGGGCTGTTAACCTTTTATTTCATTTCAATACGATGCTTCGAATAATTGGTTCAAAGTGCGCAGCCTTTGCTCTTTTATTTCGTTTTCATCGGAGCAGGTCGGAGCTGGCAGAAGAGTGAGCCCTGTCTGCAGGAGCTCTGATTCCAGAAAGCATATTTTCCCTGTCTTTCTTACCACTCATCTGTGTCTCTTCGCTGACATGAGGGGTTGCTACACTCTGCAGTCTCCCGGCATTTAAAGTCTGCTACCAGCAGAGCACGTTCTGGACTTCACAGCGCCCAGCAAAGTACTAGCCTGCGCCCACCCCCTACTACCGCAAAAACCTTTTGCATGCTTTGGCAGAAGTGTGAACAAAATGCCACGAACCACCCCAGATGGGACTCGAACCCACAATCCCTGGCTTAGGAGGCCAGTGCCTTATCCATTAGGCCACTGGGGCCACTCGACAGAGAAGGGGAAAGTTCTTTCTTTTCCTCTTCTCTCACTGGAGTCACGGGTACTGGCCCACTGAAAAGGGCAAGTTGGCTCACGTCCAAAGCTGCAGTGTCCCAGCACACGCGGGCAAAAGGCACCTGCTTGCACTCGGCTGGACACTTCCGCTTTATGGGACACACGATGGAAAGTGGACTCAATTCCCAGACCTAACTCTTACCTGTTTGGTATTCTGACGCTCGATTGTAAAATATGGCCAGCTGGTAAAAATGACAAAGGGCACTCCAGCGCTGGTCCTTTGGCTGCAGGCGGCGTGTCAGCGGCCTAAAACAGCAAGAAATAGCGAGAGAAATAAAGTGAGAAGCAAGCACCTTTTCAATTGGGCTCTCGGGTCTATGGGACTGGCGTGCAGCCTCTTGATCACAAGCGCAGGTCCAGCGTGAAAGGGCGTGGGAGTGGAGTCACTCTGCTATTAATACCTGGTTGGCCAATCCTCGTTGCAATGGATGGCCATCTGCAGCTTTACTTGTAGCTCCACTGAAGGTATTTTGTTTTGGGCAAAGGGGTGAGATTGTGATTTCCTCTGCGGCAGATGAAGAGAAAGGGCTTTATGCACTACAGGTCCCTGGACAGCCAAGCAAGTGTGAGCCGGAGACTGTGCTTCAGCTCTGAAGCAGTGTATCGAGAGCCTTCGAGGAGGAGGGGAATTAGCTCAGATGGTAGAGCGCTCGCTTAGCATGCGAGAGGTAGCGGGATCGATGCCCGCATTCTCCAGCAAGACGCTTTTACTTCATTTTCACTATTTTATTCAAAACTCGCCAATCGTCGCAAATAAAGTCATGTGCTCGCTTCTGTTTTTTTTACTATCATACTAAAAGTCTTCCGTCCACTTTCTGCTATCCCAAAGAGTCATCCGCGCGAGGGCCGGCAACAGGCGTGATACTGTGCAACAGGCGCATTGCATGGCATTGGTGACATATTCAGGAAATTCCACTTTGATGCCACCCAGGGCTGTTAACCTTTTATTTCATTTCAATACGATGCTTCGAATAATTGGTTCAAAGTGCGCAGCCTTTGCTCTTTTATTTCGTTTTCATCGGAGCAGGTCGGAGCTGGCAGAAGAGTGAGCCCTGTCTGCAGGAGCTCTGATTCCAGAAAGCATATTTTCCCTGTCTTTCTTACCACTCATCTGTGTCTCTTCACTGACATGAGGGGTTGCTACACTCTGCAGTCTCCCGGCATTTAAAGTCTGCTACCAGCAGAGCACGTTCTGGACTTCACAGCGCCCAGCAAAGTACTAGCCTGCGCCCACCCCCTACTACCGCAAAAACCTTTTGCATGCTTTGGCAGAAGTGTGAACAAAATGCCACGAACCACCCCAGATGGGACTCGAACCCACAATCCCTGGCTTAGGAGGCCAGTGCCTTATCCATTAGGCCACTGGGGCCACTCGACAGAGAAGGGGAAAGTTCTTTCTTTTCCTCTTCTCTCACTGGAGTCACGGGTACTGGCCCACTGAAAAGGGCAAGTTGGCTCACGTCCAAAGCTGCAGTGTCCCAGCACACGCGGGCAAAAGGCACCTGCTTGCACTCGGCTGGACACTTCCGCTTTATGGGACACACGATGGAAAGTGGACTCAATTCCCAGACCTAACTCTTACCTGTTTGGTATTCTGACGCTCGATTGTAAAATATGGCCAGCTGGTAAAAATGACAAAGGGCGCTCCAGCGCTGGTCCTTTGGCTGCAGGCGGCGTGTCAGCGGCCTAAAACAGCAAGAAATAGCGAGAGAAATAAAGTGAGAAGCAAGCACCTTTTCAATTGGGCTCTCGGGTCTATGGGACTGGCGTGCAGCCTCTTGATCACAAGCGCAGGTCCAGCGTGAAAGGGCGTGGCAGTGGAGTCACTCTGCTATTAATACCTGGTTGGCCAATCCTCATTGCAATGGATGGCCATCTGCAGCTTTACTTGTAGCTCCACTGAAGGTATTTTGTTTTGGGCAAAGGGGTGAGATTGTGATTTCCTCTGCCGCAGATGAAGAGAAAGGGCTTTATGCACTACAGGTCCCTGGACAGCCAAGCAAGTGTGAGCCGGAGACTGTGCTTCAGCTCTGAAGCAGTGTATCGAGAGCCTTCGAGGAGGAGGGGAATTAGCTCAGATGGTAGAGCGCTCGCTTAGCATGCGAGAGGTAGCGGGATCGATGCCCGCATTCTCCAGCAAGACGCTTTTACTTCATTTTCACTATTTTATTCAAAACTCGCCAATCGTCGCAAATAAAGTCATGTGCTCGCTTCTGTTTTTTTTACTATCATCCTAAAAGTCTTCCGTCCACTTTCTGCTATCCCAAAGAGTCATCCGCGCGAGGGCCGGCAACAGGCGTGATACTGTGCAACAGGCGCATTGCATGGCATTGGTGACATATTCAGGAAATTCCACTTTGATGCCACCCAGGGCTGTTAACCATTTATTTCATTTCAATACGATGCTTCGAATAATTGGTTCAAAGTGCGCAGCCTTTGCTCTTTTATTTCGTTTTCATCGGAGCAGGTCGGAGCTGGCAGAAGAGTGAGCCCTGTCTGCAGGAGCTCTGATTCCAGAAAGCATATTTTCCCTGTCTTTCTTACCACTCATCTGTGTCTCTTCGCTGACATGAGGCGTTGCTACACTCTGCAGTCTCCCGGCATTTAAAGTCTGCTACCAGCAGAGCACGTTCTGGACTTCACAGCGCCCAGCAAAGTACTAGCCTGCGCCCACCCCCTACTACCGCAAAAACCTTTTGCATGCTTTGGCAGAAGTGTGAACAAAATGCCACGAACCAACCCAGATGGGACTCGAACCCACAATCCCTGGCTTAGGAGGCCAGTGCCTTATCCATTAGGCCACTGGGGCAACTCGACAGAGAAGGGGAAAGTTCTTTCTTTTCCTCTTCTCTCACTGGAGTCACGGGTACTGGCCCACTGAAAAGGGCAAGTTGGCTCACGTCCAAAGCTGCAGTGTCCCAGCACACGCGGGCAAGAGGCACCTGCTTGCACTCGGCTGGACACTTCCGCTTTATGGGACACACGATGGAAAGTGGACTCAATTCCCAGACCTAACTCTTACCTGTTTGGTATTCTGACGCTCGATTGTAAAATATGGCCAGCTGGTAAAAATGACAAAGGGCACTCCAGCGCTGGTCCTTTGGCTGCAGGCGGCGTGTCAGCGGCCTAAAACAGCAAGAAATAGCGAGAGAAATAAAGTGAGAAGCAAGCACCTTTTCAATTGGGCTCTCGGGTCTATGGGACTGGCGTGCAGCCTCTTGATCACAAGCGCAGGTCCAGCGTGAAAGGGCGTGGCAGTGGAGTCACTCTGCTATTAATACCTGGTTGGCCAATCCTCGTTGCAATGGATGGCCATCTGCAGCTTTACTTGTAGCTCCACTGAAGGTATTTTGTTTTGGGCAAAGGGGTGAGATTGTGATTTCCTCTGCGGCAGATGAAGAGAAAGGGCTTTATGCACTACAGGTCCCTGGACAGCCAAGCAAGTGTGAGCCGGAGACTGTGCTTCAGCTCTGAAGCAGTGTATCGAGAGCCTTCGAGGAGGAGGGGAATTAGCTCAGATGGTAGAGCGCTCGCTTAGCATGCGAGAGGTAGCGGGATCGATGCCCGCATTCTCCAGCAAGACGCTTTTTCTTCATTTTCACTATTTTATTCAAAACTCGCCAATCGTCGCAAATAAAGTCATGTGCTCGCTTCTGTTTTTTTTACTATCATCCTAAAAGTCTTCCGTCCACTTTCTGCTATCCCAAAGAGTCATCCGCGCGAGGGCCGGCAACAGGCGTGATACTGTGCAACAGGCGCATTGCATGGCATTGGTGACATATTCAGGAAATTCCACTTTGATGCCACCCAGGGCTGTTAACCTTTTATTTCATTTCAATACGATGCTTCGAATAATTGGTTCAAAGTGCGCAGCCTTTGCTCTTTTATTTCGTTTTCATCGGAGCAGGTCGGAGCTGGCAGAAGAGTGAGCCCTGTCTGCAGGAGCTCTGATTCCAGAAAGCATATTTTCCCTGTCTTTCTTACCACTCATCTGTGTCTCTTCACTGACATGAGGGGTTGCTACACTCTGCAGTCTCCCGGCATTTAAAGTCTGCTACCAGCAGAGCACGTTCTGGACTTCACAGCGCCCAGCAAAGTACTAGCCTGCGCCCACCCCCTACTACCGCAAAAACCTTTTGCATGCTTTGGCAGAAGTGTGAACAAAATGCCACGAACCACCCCAGATGGGACTCGAACCCACAATCCCTGGCTTAGGAGGCCAGTGCCTTATCCATTAGGCCACTGGGGCAACTCGACAGAGAAGGGGAAAGTTCTTTCTTTTCCTCTTCTCTCACTGGAGTCACGGGTACTGGCCCACTGAAAAGGGCAAGTTGGCTCACGTCCAAAGCTGCAGTGTCCCAGCACACGCGGGCAAAAGGCACCTGCTTGCACTCGGCTGGACACTTCCGCTTTATGGGACACACGATGGAAAGTGGACTCAATTCCCAGACCTAACTCTTACCTGTTTGGTATTCTGACGCTCGATTGTAAAATATGGCCAGCTGGTAAAAATGACAAAGGGCACTCCAGCGCTGGTCCTTTGGCTGCAGGCGGCGTGTCAGCGGCCTAAAACAGCAAGAAATAGCGAGAGAAATAAAGTGAGAAGCAAGCACCTTTTCAATTGGGCTCTCGGGTCTATGGGACTGGCGTGCAGCCTCTTGATCACAAGCGCAGGTCCAGCGTGAAAGGGCGTGGCAGTGGAGTCACTCTGCTATTAATACCTGGTTGGCCAATCCTCGTTGCAATGGATGGCCATCTGCAGCTTTACTTGTAGCTCCACTGAAGGTATTTTGTTTTGGGCAAAGGGGTGAGATTGTGATTTCCTCTGCGGCAGATGAAGAGAAAGGGCTTTATGCACTACAGGTCCCTGGACAGCCAAGCAAGTGTGAGCCGGAGACTGTGCTTCAGCTCTGAAGCAGTGTATCGAGAGCCTTCGAGGAGGAGGGGAATTAGCTCAGATGGTAGAGCGCTCGCTTTGCATGCGAGAGGTAGCGGGATCGATGCCCGCATTCTCCAGCAAGACGCTTTTTCTTCATTTTCACTATTTTATTCAAAACTCGCCAATCGTCGCAAATAAAGTCATGTGCTCGCTTCTGTTTTTTTTACTATCATCCTAAAAGTCTTCCGTCCACTTTCTGCTATCCCAAAGAGTCACCCGCGCGAGGGCCGGCAACAGGCGTGATACTGTGCAACAGGCGCATTGCATGGCATTGGTGACATATTCAGGAAATTCCACTTTGATGCCACCCAGGGCTGTTAACCTTTTATTTCATTTCAATACGATGCTTCGAATAATTGGTTCAAAGTGCGCAGCCTTTGCTCTTTTATTTCGTTTTCATCGGAGCAGGTCGGAGCTGGCAGAAGAGTGAGCCCTGTCTGCAGGAGCTCTGATTCCAGAAAGCATATTTTCCCTGTCTTTCTTACCACTCATCTGTGTCTCTTCACTGACATGAGGGGTTGCTACACTCTGCAGTCTCCCGGCATTTAAAGTCTGCTACCAGCAGAGCACGTTCTGGACTTCACAGCGCCCAGCAAAGTACTAGCCTGCGCCCACCCCCTACTACCGCAAAAACCTTTTGCATGCTTTGGCAGAAGTGTGAACAAAATGCCACGAACCACCCCAGATGGGACTCGAACCCACAATCCCTGGCTTAGGAGGCCAGTGCCTTATCCATTAGGCCACTGGGGCCACTCGACAGAGAAGGGGAAAGTTCTTTCTTTTCCTCTTCTCTCACTGGAGTCACAGGTACTGGCCCACTGAAAAGGGCAAGTTGGCTCACGTCCAAAGCTGCAGTGTCCCAGCACACGCGGGCAAAAGGCACCTGCTTGCACTCGGCTGGACACTTCCGCTTTATGGGACACACGATGGAAAGTGGACTCAATTCCCAGACCTAACTCTTACCTGTTTGGTATTCTGACGCTCGATTGTAAAATATGGCCAGCTGGTAAAAATGACAAAGGGCGCTCCAGCGCTGGTCCTTTGGCTGCAGGCGGCGTGTCAGCGGCCTAAAACAGCAAGAAATAGCGAGAGAAATAAAGTGAGAAGCAAGCACCTTTTCAATTGGGCTCTCGGGTCTATGGGACTGGCGTGCAGCCTCTTGATCACAAGCGCAGGTCCAGCGTGAAAGGGCGTGGCAGTGGAGTCACTCTGCTATTAATACCTGGTTGGCCAATCCTCATTGCAATGGATGGCCATCTGCAGCTTTACTTGTAGCTCCACTGAAGGTATTTTGTTTTGGGCAAAGGGGTGAGATTGTGATTTCCCCTGCCGCAGATGAAGAGAAAGGGCTTTATGCACTACAGGTCCCTGGACAGCCAAGCAAGTGTGAGCCGGAGACTGTGCTTCAGCTCTGAAGCAGTGTATCGAAAGCCTTCGAGGAGGAGGGGAATTAGCTCAGATGGTAGAGCGCTCGCTTAGCATGCGAGAGGTAGCGGGATCGATGCCCGCATTCTCCAGCAAGACGCTTTTTCTTCATTTTCACTATTTTATTCAAAACTCGCCAATCGTCGCAAATAAAGTCATGTGCTCGCTTCTGTTTTTTTTACTATCATCCTAAAAGTCTTCCGTCCACTTTCTGCTATCCCAAAGAGTCACCCGCGCGAGGGCCGGCAACAGGCGTGATACTGTGCAACAGGCGCATTGCATGGCATTGGTGACATATTCAGGAAATTCCACTTTGATGCCACCCAGGGCTGTTAACCTTTTATTTCATTTCAATACGATGCTTCGAATAATTGGTTCAAAGTGCGCAGCCTTTGCTCTTTTATTTCGTTTTCATCGGAGCAGGTCGGAGCTGGCAGAAGAGTGAGCCCTGTCTGCAGGAGCTCTGATTCCAGAAAGCATATTTTCCCTGTCTTTCTTACCACTCATCTGTGTCTCTTCGCTGACATGAGGGGTTGCTACACTCTGCAGTCTCCCGCATTTAAAGTCTGCTACCAGCAGAGCACGTTCTGGACTTCACAGCGCCCAGCAAAGTACTAGCCTGCGCCCACCCCCTACTACCGCAAAAACCTTTTGCATGCTTTGGCAGAAGTGTGAACAAAATGCCACGAACCACCCCAGATGGGACTCGAACCCACAATCCCTGGCTTAGGAGGCCAGTGCCTTATCCATTAGGCCACTGGGGCAACTCGACAGAGAAGGGGAAAGTTCTTTCTTTTCCTCTTCTCTCACTGGAGTCACGGGTACTGGCCCACTGAAAAGGGCAAGTTGGCTCACGTCCAAAGCTGCAGTGTCCCAGCACACGCGGGCAAAAGGCACCTGCTTGCACTCGGCTGGACACTTCCGCTTTATGGGACACACGATGGAAAGTGGACTCAATTCCCAGACCTAACTCTTACCTGTTTGGTATTCTGACGCTCGATTGTAAAATATGGCCAGCTGGTAAAAATGACAAAGGGCACTCCAGCGCTGGTCCTTTGGCTGCAGGCGGCGTGTCAGCGGCCTAAAACAGCAAGAAATAGCGAGAGAAATAAAGTGAGAAGCAAGCACCTTTTCAATTGGGCTCTCGGGTCTATGGGACTGGCGTGCAGCCTCTTGATCACAAGCGCAGGTCCAGCGTGAAAGGGCGTGGCAGTGGAGTCACTCTGCTATTAATACCTGGTTGGCCAGTCCTCGTTGCAATGGATGGCCATCTGCAGCTTTACTTGTAGCTCCACTGAAGGTATTTTGTTTTGGGCAAAGGGGTGAGATTGTGATTTCCTCTGCGGCAGATGAAGAGAAAGGGCTTTATGCACTACAGGTCCCTGGACAGCCAAGCAAGTGTGAGCCGGAGACTGTGCTTCAGCTCTGAAGCAGTGTATCGAGAGCCTTCGAGGAGGAGGGGAATTAGCTCAGATGGTAGAGCGCTCGCTTAGCATGCGAGAGGTAGCGGGATCGATGCCCGCATTCTCCAGCAAGACGCTTTTTCTTCATTTTCACTATTTTATTCAAAACTCGCCAATCGTCGCAAATAAAGTCATGTGCTCGCTTCTGTTTTTTTTACTATCATCCTAAAAGTCTTCCGTCCACTTTCTGCTATCCCAAAGAGTCATCCGCGCGAGGGCCGGCAACAGGCGTGATACTGTGCAACAGGCGCATTGCATGGCATTGGTGACATATTCAGGAAATTCCACTTTGATGCCACCCAGGGCTGTTAACCTTTTATTTCATTTCAATACGATGCTTCGAATAATTGGTTCAAAGTGCGCAGCCTTTGCTCTTTTATTTCGTTTTCATCGGAGCAGGTCGGAGCTGGCAGAAGAGTGAGCCCTGTCTGCAGGAGCTCTGATTCCAGAAAGCATATTTTCCCTGTCTTTCTTACCACTCATCTGTGTCTCTTCGCTGACATGAGGGGTTGCTACACTCTGCAGTCTCCCGGCATTTAAAGTCTGCTACCAGCAGAGCACGTTCTGGACTTCACAGCGCCCAGCAAAGTACTAGCCTGCGCCCACCCCCTACTACCGCAAAAACCTTTTGCATGCTTTGGCAGAAGTGTGAACAAAATGCCACGAACCACCCCAGATGGGAATCGAACCCACAATCCCTGGCTTAGGAGGCCAGTGCCTTATCCATTAGGCCACTGGGGCCACTCGACAGAGAAGGGGAAAGTTCTTTCTTTTCCTCTTCTCTCACTGGAGTCACGGGTACTGGCCCACTGAAAAGGGCAAGTTGGCTCACGTCCAAAGCTGCAGTGTCCCAGCACACGCGGGCAAAAGGCACCTGCTTGCACTCGGCTGGACACTTCCGCTTTATGGGACACACGATGGAAAGTGGACTCAATTCCCAGACCTAACTCTTACCTGTTTGGTATTCTGACGCTCGATTGTAAAATATGGCCAGCTGGTAAAAATGACAAAGGGCACTCCAGCGCTGGTCCTTTGGCTGCAGGCGGCGTGTCAGCGGCCTAAAACAGCAAGAAATAGCGAGAGAAATAAAGTGAGAAGCAAGCACCTTTTCAATTGGGCTCTCGGGTCTATGGGACTGGCGTGCAGCCTCTTGATCACAAGCGCAGGTCCAGCGTGAAAGGGCGTGGCAGTGGAGTCACTCTGCTATTAATACCTGGTTGGCCAATCCTCGTTGCAATGGATGGCCATCTGCAGCTTTACTTGTAGCTCCACTGAAGGTATTTTGTTTTGGGCAAAGGGGTGAGATTGTGATTTCCTCTGCGGCAGATGAAGAGAAAGGGCTTTATGCACTACAGGTCCCTGGACAGCCAAGCAAGTGTGAGCCGGAGACTGTGCTTCAGCTCTGAAGCAGTGTATCGAGAGCCTTCGAGGAGGAGGGGAATTAGCTCAGATGGTAGAGCGCTCTAGCATGCGAGAGGTAGCGGGATCGATGCCCGCATTCTCCAGCAAGACGCTTTTACTTCATTTTCACTATTTTATTCAAAACTCGCCAATCGTCGCAAATAAAGTCATGTGCTCGCTTCTGTTTTTTTTACTATCATCCTAAAAGTCTTCCGTCCACTTTCTGCTATCCCAAAGAGTCACCCGCGCGAGGGCCGGCAACAGGCGTGATACTGTGCAACAGGCGCATTGCATGGCATTGGTGACATATTCAGGAAATTCCACTTTGATGCCACCCAGGGCTGTTAACCTTTTATTTCATTTCAATACGATGCTTCGAATAATTGGTTCAAAGTGCGCAGCCTTTGCTCTTTTATTTCGTTTTCATCGGAGCAGGTCGGAGCTGGCAGAAGAGTGAGCCCTGTCTGCAGGAGCTCTGATTCCAGAAAGCATATTTTCCCTGTCTTTCTTACCACTCATCTGTGTCTCTTCGCTGACATGAGGGGTTGCTACACTCTGCAGTCTCCCGGCATTTAAAGTCTGCTACCAGCAGAGCACGTTCTGGACTTCACAGCGCCCAGCAAAGTACTAGCCTGCGCCCACCCCCTACTACCGCAAAAACCTTTTGCATGCTTTGGCAGAAGTGTGAACAAAATGCCACGAACCACCCCAGATGGGGCTCGAACCCACAATCCCTGGCTTAGGAGGCCAGTGCCTTATCCATTAGGCCACTGGGGCCACTCGACAGAGAAGGGGAAAGTTCTTTCTTTTCCTCTTCTCTCACTGGAGTCACGGGTACTGGCCCACTGAAAAGGGCAAGTTGGCTCACGTCCAAAGCTGCAGTGTCCCAGCACACGCGGGCAAAAGGCACCTGCTTGCACTCGGCTGGACACTTCCGCTTTATGGGACACACGATGGAAAGTGGACTCAATTCCCAGACCTAACTCTTACCTGTTTGGTATTCTGACGCTCGATTGTAAAATATGGCCAGCTGGTAAAAATGACAAAGGGCGCTCCAGCGCTGGTCCTTTGGCTGCAGGCGGCGTGTCAGCGGCCTAAAACAGCAAGAAATAGCGAGAGAAATAAAGTGAGAAGCAAGCACCTTTTCAATTGGGCTCTCGGGTCTATGGGACTGGCGTGCAGCCTCTTGATCACAAGCGCAGGTCCAGCGTGAAAGGGCGTGGCAGTGGAGTCACTCTGCTATTAATACCTGGTTGGCCAATCCTCATTGCAATGGATGGCCATCTGCAGCTTTACTTGTAGCTCCACTGAAGGTATTTTGTTTTGGGCAAAGGGGTGAGATTGTGATTTCCTCTGCGGCAGATGAAGAGAAAGGGCTTTATGCACTACAGGTCCCTGGACAGCCAAGCAAGTGTGAGCCGGAGACTGTGCTTCAGCTCTGAAGCAGTGTATCGAGAGCCTTCGAGGAGGAGGGGAATTAGCTCAGATGGTAGAGCGCTCGCTTAGCATGCGAGAGGTAGCGGGATCGATGCCCGCATTCTCCAGCAAGACGCTTTTACTTCATTTTCACTATTTTATTCAAAACTCGCCAATCGTCGCAAATAAAGTCATGTGCTCGCTTCTGTTTTTTTTACTATCATCCTAAAAGTCTTCCGTCCACTTTCTGCTATCCCAAAGAGTCATCCGCGCGAGGGCCGGCAACAGGCGTGATACTGTGCAACAGGCGCATTGCATGGCATTGGTGACATATTCAGGAAATTCCACTTTGATGCCACCCAGGGCTGTTAACCTTTTATTTCATTTCAATACGATGCTTCGAATAATTGGTTCAAAGTGCGCAGCCTTTGCTCTTTTATTTCGTTTTCATCGGAGCAGGTCGGAGCTGGCAGAAGAGTGAGCCCTGTCTGCAGGAGCTCTGATTCCAGAAAGCATATTTTCCCTGTCTTTCTTACCACTCATCTGTGTCTCTTCGCTGACATGAGGGGTTGCTACACTCTGCAGTCTCCCGGCATTTAAAGTCTGCTACCAGCAGAGCACGTTCTGGACTTCACAGCGCCCAGCAAAGTACTAGCCTGCGCCCACCCCCTACTACCGCAAAAACCTTTTGCATGCTTTGGCAGAAGTGTGAACAAA
Organism: Ambystoma mexicanum; assembly: GCF_040938575.1. Taxonomy (NCBI): domain Eukaryota; kingdom Metazoa; phylum Chordata; class Amphibia; order Caudata; family Ambystomatidae; genus Ambystoma; species Ambystoma mexicanum. Next base: position 529,413,702 of record NC_090933.1, on the reverse strand, counting down.
ATGCCACGAACCACCCCAGATGGGACTCGAACCCACAATCCCTGGCTTAGGAGGCCAGTGCCTTATCCATTAGGCCACTGGGGCCACTCGACAGAGAAGGGGAAAGTTCTTTCTTTTCCTCTTCTCTCACTGGAGTCACGGGTACTGGCCCACTGAAAAGGGCAAGTTGGCTCACGTCCAAAGCTGCAGTGTCCCAGCACACGCGGGCAAAAGGCACCTGCCTGCTCTCGGCTGGACACTTCCGCTTTATGGGACACACGATGGAAAGTGGACTCAATTCCCAGACCTAACTCTTACCTGTTTGGTATTCTGACGCTCGATTGTAAAATATGGCCAGCTGGTAAAAATGACAAAGGGCACTCCAGCGCTGGTCCTTTGGCTGCAGGCGGCGTGTCAGCGGCCTAAAACAGCAAGAAATAGCGAGAGAAATAAAGTGAGAAGCAAGCACCTTTTCAATTGGGCTCTCGGGTCTATGGGACTGGTGTGCAGCCTCTTGATCACAAGCGCAGGTCCAGCGTGAAAGGGCGTGGGAGTGGAGTCACTCTGCTATTAATACCTGGTTGGCCAATCCTCGTTGCAATGGATGGCCATCTGCAGCTTTACTTGTAGCTCCACTGAAGGTATTTTGTTTTGGGCAAAGGGGTGAGATTGTGATTTCCTCTGCGGCAGATGAAGAGAAAGGGCTTTATGCACTACAGGTCCCTGGACAGCCAAGCAAGTGTGAGCCGGAGACTGTGCTTCAGCTCTGAAGCAGTGTATCGAGAGCCTTCGAGGAGGAGGGGAATTAGCTCAGATGGTAGAGCGCTCGCTTAGCATGCGAGAGGTAGCGGGATCGATGCCCGCATTCTCCAGCAAGACGCTTTTACTTCATTTTCACTATTTTATTCAAAACTCGCCAATCGTCGCAAATAAAGTCATGTGCTCGCTTCTGTTTTTTTTACTATCATCCTAAAAGTCTTCCGTCCACTTTCTGCTATCCCAAAGAGTCATCCGCGCGAGGGCCGGCAACAGGCGTGATACTGTGCAACAGGCGCATTGCATGGCATTGGTGACATATTCAGGAAATTCCACTTTGATGCCACCCAGGGCTGTTAACCTTTTATTTCATTTCAATACGATGCTTCGAATAATTGGTTCAAAGTGCGCAGCCTTTGCTCTTTTATTTCGTTTTCATCGGAGCAGGTCGGAGCTGGCAGAAGAGTGAGCCCTGTCTGCAGGAGCTCTGATTCCAGAAAGCATATTTTCCCTGTCTTTCTTACCACTCATCTGTGTCTCTTCACTGACATGAGGGGTTGCTACACTCTGCAGTCTCCCGGCATTTAAAGTCTGCTACCAGCAGAGCACGTTCTGGACTTCACAGCGCCCAGCAAAGTACTAGCCTGCGCCCACCCCCTACTACCGCAAAAACCTTTTGCATGCTTTGGCAGAAGTGTGAACAAAATGCCACGAACCACCCCAGATGGGACTCGAACCCACAATCCCTGGCTTAGGAGGCCAGTGCCTTATCCATTAGGCCACTGGGGCCACTCGACAGAGAAGGGGAAAGTTCTTTCTTTTCCTCTTCTCTCACTGGAGTCACGGGTACTGGCCCACTGAAAAGGGCAAGTTGGCTCACGTCCAAAGCTGCAGTGTCCCAGCACACGCGGGCAAAAGGCACCTGCTTGCACTCGGCTGGACACTTCCGCTTTATGGGACACACGATGGAAAGTGGACTCAATTCCCAGACCTAACTCTTACCTGTTTGGTATTCTGACGCTCGATTGTAAAATATGGCCAGCTGGTAAAAATGACAAAGGGCGCTCCAGCGCTGGTCCTTTGGCTGCAGGCGGCGTGTCAGCGGCCTAAAACAGCAAGAAATAGCGAGAGAAATAAAGTGAGAAGCAAGCACCTTTTCAATTGGGCTCTCGGGTCTATGGGACTGGCGTGCAGCCTCTTGATCACAAGCGCAGGTCCAGCGTGAAAGGGCGTGGCAGTGGAGTCACTCTGCTATTAATACCTGGTTGGCCAATCCTCATTGCAATGGATGGCCATCTGCAGCTTTACTTGTAGCTCCACTGAAGGTATTTTGTTTTGGGCAAAGGGGTGAGATTGTGATTTCCTCTGCCGCAGATGAAGAGAAAGGGCTTTATGCACTACAGGTCCCTGGACAGCCAAGCAAGTGTGAGCCGGAGACTGTGCTTCAGCTCTGAAGCAGTGTATCGAGAGCCTTCGAGGAGGAGGGGAATTAGCTCAGATGGTAGAGCGCTCGCTTAGCATGCGAGAGGTAGCGGGATCGATGCCCGCATTCTCCAGCAAGACGCTTTTACTTCATTTTCACTATTTTATTCAAAACTCGCCAATCGTCGCAAATAAAGTCATGTGCTCGCTTCTGTTTTTTTTACTATCATCCTAAAAGTCTTCCGTCCACTTTCTGCTATCCCAAAGAGTCACCCGCGCGAGGGCCGGCAACAGGCGTGATACTGTGCAACAGGCGCATTGCATGGCATTGGTGACATATTCAGGAAATTCCACTTTGATGCCACCCAGGGCTGTTAACCTTTTATTTCATTTCAATACGATGCTTCGAATAATTGGTTCAAAGTGCGCAGCCTTTGCTCTTTTATTTCGTTTTCATCGGAGCAGGTCGGAGCTGGCAGAAGAGTGAGCCCTGTCTGCAGGAGCTCTGATTCCAGAAAGCATATTTTCCCTGTCTTTCTTACCACTCATCTGTGTCTCTTCGCTGACATGAGGGGTTGCTACACTCTGCAGTCTCCCGGCATTTAAAGTCTGCTACCAGCAGAGCACGTTCTGGACTTCACAGCGCCCAGCAAAGTACTAGCCTGCGCCCACCCCCTACTACCGCAAAAACCTTTTGCATGCTTTGGCAGAAGTGTGAACAAAATGCCACGAACCACCCCAGATGGGGCTCGAACCCACAATCCCTGGCTTAGGAGGCCAGTGCCTTATCCATTAGGCCACTGGGGCCACTCGACAGAGAAGGGGAAAGTTCTTTCTTTTCCTCTTCTCTCACTGGAGTCACGGGTACTGGCCCACTGAAAAGGGCAAGTTGGCTCACGTCCAAAGCTGCAGTGTCCCAGCACACGCGGGCAAAAGGCACCTGCTTGCACTCGGCTGGACACTTCCGCTTTATGGGACACACGATGGAAAGTGGACTCAATTCCCAGACCTAACTCTTACCTGTTTGGTATTCTGACGCTCGATTGTAAAATATGGCCAGCTGGTAAAAATGACAAAGGGCGCTCCAGCGCTGGTCCTTTGGCTGCAGGCGGCGTGTCAGCGGCCTAAAACAGCAAGAAATAGCGAGAGAAATAAAGTGAGAAGCAAGCACCTTTTCAATTGGGCTCTCGGGTCTATGGGACTGGCGTGCAGCCTCTTGATCACAAGCGCAGGTCCAGCGTGAAAGGGCGTGGCAGTGGAGTCACTCTGCTATTAATACCTGGTTGGCCAATCCTCATTGCAATGGATGGCCATCTGCAGCTTTACTTGTAGCTCCACTGAAGGTATTTTGTTTTGGGCAAAGGGGTGAGATTGTGATTTCCTCTGCGGCAGATGAAGAGAAAGGGCTTTATGCACTACAGGTCCCTGGACAGCCAAGCAAGTGTGAGCCGGAGACTGTGCTTCAGCTCTGAAGCAGTGTATCGAGAGCCTTCGAGGAGGAGGGGAATTAGCTCAGATGGTAGAGCGCTCGCTTAGCATGCGAGAGGTAGCGGGATCGATGCCCGCATTCTCCAGCAAGACGCTTTTACTTCATTTTCACTATTTTATTCAAAACTCGCCAATCGTCGCAAATAAAGTCATGTGCTCGCTTCTGTTTTTTTTACTATCATCCTAAAAGTCTTCCGTCCACTTTCTGCTATCCCAAAGAGTCATCCGCGCGAGGGCCGGCAACAGGCGTGATACTGTGCAACAGGCGCATTGCATGGCATTGGTGACATATTCAGGAAATTCCACTTTGATGCCACCCAGGGCTGTTAACCTTTTATTTCATTTCAATACGATGCTTCGAATAATTGGTTCAAAGTGCGCAGCCTTTGCTCTTTTATTTCGTTTTCATCGGAGCAGGTCGGAGCTGGCAGAAGAGTGAGCCCTGTCTGCAGGAGCTCTGATTCCAGAAAGCATATTTTCCCTGTCTTTCTTACCACTCATCTGTGTCTCTTCGCTGACATGAGGGGTTGCTACACTCTGCAGTCTCCCGGCATTTAAAGTCTGCTACCAGCAGAGCACGTTCTGGACTTCACAGCGCCCAGCAAAGTACTAGCCTGCGCCCACCCCCTACTACCGCAAAAACCTTTTGCATGCTTTGGCAGAAGTGTGAACAAAATGCCACGAACCACCCCAGATGGGACTCGAACCCACAATCCCTGGCTTAGGAGGCCAGTGCCTTATCCATTAGGCCACTGGGGCCACTCGACAGAGAAGGGGAAAGTTCTTTCTTTTCCTCTTCTCTCACTGGAGTCACGGGTACTGGCCCACTGAAAAGGGCAAGTTGGCTCACGTCCAAAGCTGCAGTGTCCCAGCACACGCGGGCAAAAGGCACCTGCCTGCTCTCGGCTGGACACTTCCGCTTTATGGGACACACGATGGAAAGTGGACTCAATTCCCAGACCTAACTCTTACCTGTTTGGTATTCTGACGCTCGATTGTAAAATATGGCCAGCTGGTAAAAATGACAAAGGGCACTCCAGCGCTGGTCCTTTGGCTGCAGGCGGCGTGTCAGCGGCCTAAAACAGCAAGAAATAGCGAGAGAAATAAAGTGAGAAGCAAGCACCTTTTCAATTGGGCTCTCGGGTCTATGGGACTGGTGTGCAGCCTCTTGATCACAAGCGCAGGTCCAGCGTGAAAGGGCGTGGGAGTGGAGTCACTCTGCTATTAATACCTGGTTGGCCAATCCTCGTTGCAATGGATGGCCATCTGCAGCTTTACTTGTAGCTCCACTGAAGGTATTTTGTTTTGGGCAAAGGGGTGAGATTGTGATTTCCTCTGCGGCAGATGAAGAGAAAGGGCTTTATGCACTACAGGTCCCTGGACAGCCAAGCAAGTGTGAGCCGGAGACTGTGCTTCAGCTCTGAAGCAGTGTATCGAGAGCCTTCGAGGAGGAGGGGAATTAGCTCAGATGGTAGAGCGCTCGCTTAGCATGCGAGAGGTAGCGGGATCGATGCCCGCATTCTCCAGCAAGACGCTTTTACTTCATTTTCACTATTTTATTCAAAACTCGCCAATCGTCGCAAATAAAGTCATGTGCTCGCTTCTGTTTTTTTTACTATCATCCTAAAAGTCTTCCGTCCACTTTCTGCTATCCCAAAGAGTCATCCGCGCGAGGGCCGGCAACAGGCGTGATACTGTGCAACAGGCGCATTGCATGGCATTGGTGACATATTCAGGAAATTCCACTTTGATGCCACCCAGGGCTGTTAACCTTTTATTTCATTTCAATACGATGCTTCGAATAATTGGTTCAAAGTGCGCAGCCTTTGCTCTTTTATTTCGTTTTCATCGGAGCAGGTCGGAGCTGGCAGAAGAGTGAGCCCTGTCTGCAGGAGCTCTGATTCCAGAAAGCATATTTTCCCTGTCTTTCTTACCACTCATCTGTGTCTCTTCGCTGACATGAGGCGTTGCTACACTCTGCAGTCTCCCGGCATTTAAAGTCTGCTACCAGCAGAGCACGTTCTGGACTTCACAGCGCCCAGCAAAGTACTAGCCTGCGCCCACCCCCTACTACCGCAAAAACCTTTTGCATGCTTTGGCAGAAGTGTGAACAAAATGCCACGAACCAACCCAGATGGGACTCGAACCCACAATCCCTGGCTTAGGAGGCCAGTGCCTTATCCATTAGGCCACTGGGGCAACTCGACAGAGAAGGGGAAAGTTCTTTCTTTTCCTCTTCTCTCACTGGAGTCACGGGTACTGGCCCACTGAAAAGGGCAAGTTGGCTCACGTCCAAAGCTGCAGTGTCCCAGCACACGCGGGCAAGAGGCACCTGCTTGCACTCGGCTGGACACTTCCGCTTTATGGGACACACGATGGAAAGTGGACTCAATTCCCAGACCTAACTCTTACCTGTTTGGTATTCTGACGCTCGATTGTAAAATATGGCCAGCTGGTAAAAATGACAAAGGGCACTCCAGCGCTGGTCCTTTGGCTGCAGGCGGCGTGTCAGCGGCCTAAAACAGCAAGAAATAGCGAGAGAAATAAAGAGAGAAATAAGCACCTTTTCAATTGGGCTCTCGGGTCTATGGGACTGGCGTGCAGCCTCTTGATCACAAGCGCAGGTCCAGCGTGAAAGGGCGTGGCAGTGGAGTCACTCTGCTATTAATACCTGGTTGGCCAATCCTCGTTGCAATGGATGGCCATCTGCAGCTTTACTTGTAGCTCCACTGAAGGTATTTTGTTTTGGGCAAAGGGGTGAGATTGTGATTTCCTCTGCGGCAGATGAAGAGAAAGGGCTTTATGCACTACAGGTCCCTGGACAGCCAAGCAAGTGTGAGCCGGAGACTGTGCTTCAGCTCTGAAGCAGTGTATCGAGAGCCTTCGAGGAGGAGGGGAATTAGCTCAGATGGTAGAGCGCTCGCTTAGCATGCGAGAGGTAGCGGGATCGATGCCCGCATTCTCCAGCAAGACGCTTTTTCTTCATTTTCACTATTTTATTCAAAACTCGCCAATCGTCGCAAATAAAGTCATGTGCTCGCTTCTGTTTTTTTTACTATCATCCTAAAAGTCTTCCGTCCACTTTCTGCTATCCCAAAGAGTCATCCGCGCGAGGGCCGGCAACAGGCGTGATACTGTGCAACAGGCGCATTGCATGGCATTGGTGACATATTCAGGAAATTCCACTTTGATGCCACCCAGGGCTGTTAACCTTTTATTTCATTTCAATACGATGCTTCGAATAATTGGTTCAAAGTGCGCAGCCTTTGCTCTTTTATTTCGTTTTCATCGGAGCAGGTCGGAGCTGGCAGAAGAGTGAGCCCTGTCTGCAGGAGCTCTGATTCCAGAAAGCATATTTTCCCTGTCTTTCTTACCACTCATCTGTGTCTCTTCACTGACATGAGGGGTTGCTACACTCTGCAGTCTCCCGGCATTTAAAGTCTGCTACCAGCAGAGCACGTTCTGGACTTCACAGCGCCCAGCAAAGTACTAGCCTGCGCCCACCCCCTACTACCGCAAAAACCTTTTGCATGCTTTGGCAGAAGTGTGAACAAAATGCCACGAACCACCCCAGATGGGACTCGAACCCACAATCCCTGGCTTAGGAGGCCAGTGCCTTATCCATTAGGCCACTGGGGCCACTCGACAGAGAAGGGGAAAGTTCTTTCTTTTCCTCTTCTCTCACTGGAGTCACAGGTACTGGCCCACTGAAAAGGGCAAGTTGGCTCACGTCCAAAGCTGCAGTGTCCCAGCACACGCGGGCAAAAGGCACCTGCTTGCACTCGGCTGGACACTTCCGCTTTATGGGACACACGATGGAAAGTGGACTCAATTCCCAGACCTAACTCTTACCTGTTTGGTATTCTGACGCTCGATTGTAAAATATGGCCAGCTGGTAAAAATGACAAAGGGCGCTCCAGCGCTGGTCCTTTGGCTGCAGGCGGCGTGTCAGCGGCCTAAAACAGCAAGAAATAGCGAGAGAAATAAAGTGAGAAGCAAGCACCTTTTCAATTGGGCTCTCGGGTCTATGGGACTGGCGTGCAGCCTCTTGATCACAAGCGCAGGTCCAGCGTGAAAGGGCGTGGCAGTGGAGTCACTCTGCTATTAATACCTGGTTGGCCAATCCTCATTGCAATGGATGGCCATCTGCAGCTTTACTTGTAGCTCCACTGAAGGTATTTTGTTTTGGGCAAAGGGGTGAGATTGTGATTTCCTCTGCCGCAGATGAAGAGAAAGGGCTTTATGCACTACAGGTCCCTGGACAGCCAAGCAAGTGTGAGCCGGAGACTGTGCTTCAGCTCTGAAGCAGTGTATCGAGAGCCTTCGAGGAGGAGGGGAATTAGCTCAGATGGTAGAGCGCTCGCTTAGCATGCGAGAGGTAGCGGGATCGATGCCCGCATTCTCCAGCAAGACGCTTTTACTTCATTTTCACTATTTTATTCAAAACTCGCCAATCGTCGCAAATAAAGTCATGTGCTCGCTTCTGTTTTTTTTACTATCATCCTAAAAGTCTTCCGTCCACTTTCTGCTATCCCAAAGAGTCATCCGCGCGAGGGCCGGCAACAGGCGTGATACTGTGCAACAGGCGCATTGCATGGCATTGGTGACATATTCAGGAAATTCCACTTTGATGCCACCCAGGGCTGTTAACCTTTTATTTCATTTCAATACGATGCTTCGAATAATTGGTTCAAAGTGCGCAGCCTTTGCTCTTTTATTTCGTTTTCATCGGAGCAGGTCGGAGCTGGCAGAAGAGTGAGCCCTGTCTGCAGGAGCTCTGATTCCAGAAAGCATATTTTCCCTGTCTTTCTTACCACTCATCTGTGTCTCTTCGCTGACATGAGGCGTTGCTACACTCTGCAGTCTCCCGGCATTTAAAGTCTGCTACCAGCAGAGCACGTTCTGGACTTCACAGCGCCCAGCAAAGTACTAGCCTGCGCCCACCCCCTACTACCGCAAAAACCTTTTGCATGCTTTGGCAGAAGTGTGAACAAAATGCCACGAACCAACCCAGATGGGACTCGAACCCACAATCCCTGGCTTAGGAGGCCAGTGCCTTATCCATTAGGCCACTGGGGCAACTCGACAGAGAAGGGGAAAGTTCTTTCTTTTCCTCTTCTCTCACTGGAGTCACGGGTACTGGCCCACTGAAAAGGGCAAGTTGGCTCACGTCCAAAGCTGCAGTGTCCCAGCACACGCGGGCAAGAGGCACCTGCTTGCACTCGGCTGGACACTTCCGCTTTATGGGACACACGATGGAAAGTGGACTCAATTCCCAGACCTAACTCTTACCTGTTTGGTATTCTGACGCTCGATTGTAAAATATGGCCAGCTGGTAAAAATGACAAAGGGCACTCCAGCGCTGGTCCTTTGGCTGCAGGCGGCGTGTCAGCGGCCTAAAACAGCAAGAAATAGCGAGAGAAATAAAGTGAGAAGCAAGCACCTTTTCAATTGGGCTCTCGGGTCTATGGGACTGGCGTGCAGCCTCTTGATCACAAGCGCAGGTCCAGCGTGAAAGGGCGTGGCAGTGGAGTCACTCTGCTATTAATACCTGGTTGGCCAATCCTCGTTGCAATGGATGGCCATCTGCAGCTTTACTTGTAGCTCCACTGAAGGTATTTTGTTTTGGGCAAAGGGGTGAGATTGTGATTTCCTCTGCGGCAGATGAAGAGAAAGGGCTTTATGCACTACAGGTCCCTGGACAGCCAAGCAAGTGTGAGCCGGAGACTGTGCTTCAGCTCTGAAGCAGTGTATCGAGAGCCTTCGAGGAGGAGGGGAATTAGCTCAGATGGTAGAGCGCTCGCTTAGCATGCGAGAGGTAGCGGGATCGATGCCCGCATTCTCCAGCAAGACGCTTTTTCTTCATTTTCACTATTTTATTCAAAACTCGCCAATCGTCGCAAATAAAGTCATGTGCTCGCTTCTGTTTTTTTTACTATCATCCTAAAAGTCTTCCGTCCACTTTCTGCTATCCCAAAGAGTCATCCGCGCGAGGGCCGGCAACAGGCGTGATACTGTGCAACAGGCGCATTGCATGGCATTGGTGACATATTCAGGAAATTCCACTTTGATGCCACCCAGGGCTGTTAACCTTTTATTTCATTTCAATACGATGCTTCGAATAATTGGTTCAAAGTGCGCAGCCTTTGCTCTTTTATTTCGTTTTCATCGGAGCAGGTCGGAGCTGGCAGAAGAGTGAGCCCTGTCTGCAGGAGCTCTGATTCCAGAAAGCATATTTTCCCTGTCTTTCTTACCACTCATCTGTGTCTCTTCACTGACATGAGGGGTTGCTACACTCTGCAGTCTCCCGGCATTTAAAGTCTGCTACCAGCAGAGCACGTTCTGGACTTCACAGCGCCCAGCAAAGTACTAGCCTGCGCCCACCCCCTACTACCGCAAAAACCTTTTGCATGCTTTGGCAGAAGTGTGAACAAAATGCCACGAACCACCCCAGATGGGACTCGAACCCACAATCCCTGGCTTAGGAGGCCAGTGCCTTATCCATTAGGCCACTGGGGCAACTCGACAGAGAAGGGGAAAGTTCTTTCTTTTCCTCTTCTCTCACTGGAGTCACGGGTACTGGCCCACTGAAAAGGGCAAGTTGGCTCACGTCCAAAGCTGCAGTGTCCCAGCACACGCGGGCAAAAGGCACCTGCTTGCACTCGGCTGGACACTTCCGCTTTATGGGACACACGATGGAAAGTGGACTCAATTCCCAGACCTAACTCTTACCTGTTTGGTATTCTGACGCTCGATTGTAAAATATGGCCAGCTGGTAAAAATGACAAAGGGCACTCCAGCGCTGGTCCTTTGGCTGCAGGCGGCGTGTCAGCGGCCTAAAACAGCAAGAAATAGCGAGAGAAATAAAGTGAGAAGCAAGCACCTTTTCAATTGGGCTCTCGGGTCTATGGGACTGGCGTGCAGCCTCTTGATCACAAGCGCAGGTCCAGCGTGAAAGGGCGTGGCAGTGGAGTCACTCTGCTATTAATACCTGGTTGGCCAATCCTCGTTGCAATGGATGGCCATCTGCAGCTTTACTTGTAGCTCCACTGAAGGTATTTTGTTTTGGGCAAAGGGGTGAGATTGTGATTTCCTCTGCGGCAGATGAAGAGAAAGGGCTTTATGCACTACAGGTCCCTGGACAGCCAAGCAAGTGTGAGCCGGAGACTGTGCTTCAGCTCTGAAGCAGTGTATCGAGAGCCTTCGAGGAGGAGGGGAATTAGCTCAGATGGTAGAGCGCTCGCTTTGCATGCGAGAGGTAGCGGGATCGATGCCCGCATTCTCCAGCAAGACGCTTTTTCTTCATTTTCACTATTTTATTCAAAACTCGCCAATCGTCGCAAATAAAGTCATGTGCTCGCTTCTGTTTTTTTTACTATCATCCTAAAAGTCTTCCGTCCACTTTCTGCTATCCCAAAGAGTCACCCGCGCGAGGGCCGGCAACAGGCGTGATACTGTGCAACAGGCGCATTGCATGGCATTGGTGACATATTCAGGAAATTCCACTTTGATGCCACCCAGGGCTGTTAACCTTTTATTTCATTTCAATACGATGCTTCGAATAATTGGTTCAAAGTGCGCAGCCTTTGCTCTTTTATTTCGTTTTCATCGGAGCAGGTCGGAGCTGGCAGAAGAGTGAGCCCTGTCTGCAGGAGCTCTGATTCCAGAAAGCATATTTTCCCTGTCTTTCTTACCACTCATCTGTGTCTCTTCACTGACATGAGGGGTTGCTACACTCTGCAGTCTCCCGGCATTTAAAGTCTGCTACCAGCAGAGCACGTTCTGGACTTCACAGCGCCCAGCAAAGTACTAGCCTGCGCCCACCCCCTACTACCGCAAAAACCTTTTGCATGCTTTGGCAGAAGTGTGAACAAAATGCCACGAACCACCCCAGATGGGACTCGAACCCACAATCCCTGGCTTAGGAGGCCAGTGCCTTATCCATTAGGCCACTGGGGCCACTCGACAGAGAAGGGGAAAGTTCTTTCTTTTCCTCTTCTCTCACTGGAGTCACAGGTACTGGCCCACTGAAAAGGGCAAGTTGGCTCACGTCCAAAGCTGCAGTGTCCCAGCACACGCGGGCAAAAGGCACCTGCTTGCACTCGGCTGGACACTTCCGCTTTATGGGACACACGATGGAAAGTGGACTCAATTCCCAGACCTAACTCTTACCTGTTTGGTATTCTGACGCTCGATTGTAAAATATGGCCAGCTGGTAAAAATGACAAAGGGCGCTCCAGCGCTGGTCCTTTGGCTGCAGGCGGCGTGTCAGCGGCCTAAAACAGCAAGAAATAGCGAGAGAAATAAAGTGAGAAGCAAGCACCTTTTCAATTGGGCTCTCGGGTCTATGGGACTGGCGTGCAGCCTCTTGATCACAAGCGCAGGTCCAGCGTGAAAGGGCGTGGCAGTGGAGTCACTCTGCTATTAATACCTGGTTGGCCAATCCTCATTGCAATGGATGGCCATCTGCAGCTTTACTTGTAGCTCCACTGAAGGTATTTTGTTTTGGGCAAAGGGGTGAGATTGTGATTTCCCCTGCCGCAGATGAAGAGAAAGGGCTTTATGCACTACAGGTCCCTGGACAGCCAAGCAAGTGTGAGCCGGAGACTGTGCTTCAGCTCTGAAGCAGTGTATCGAAAGCCTTCGAGGAGGAGGGGAATTAGCTCAGATGGTAGAGCGCTCGCTTAGCATGCGAGAGGTAGCGGGATCGATGCCCGCATTCTCCAGCAAGACGCTTTTTCTTCATTTTCACTATTTTATTCAAAACTCGCCAATCGTCGCAAATAAAGTCATGTGCTCGCTTCTGTTTTTTTTACTATCATCCTAAAAGTCTTCCGTCCACTTTCTGCTATCCCAAAGAGTCACCCGCGCGAGGGCCGGCAACAGGCGTGATACTGTGCAACAGGCGCATTGCATGGCATTGGTGACATATTCAGGAAATTCCACTTTGATGCCACCCAGGGCTGTTAACCTTTTATTTCATTTCAATACGATGCTTCGAATAATTGGTTCAAAGTGCGCAGCCTTTGCTCTTTTATTTCGTTTTCATCGGAGCAGGTCGGAGCTGGCAGAAGAGTGAGCCCTGTCTGCAGGAGCTCTGATTCCAGAAAGCATATTTTCCCTGTCTTTCTTACCACTCATCTGTGTCTCTTCGCTGACATGAGGGGTTGCTACACTCTGCAGTCTCCCGCATTTAAAGTCTGCTACCAGCAGAGCACGTTCTGGACTTCACAGCGCCCAGCAAAGTACTAGCCTGCGCCCACCCCCTACTACCGCAAAAACCTTTTGCATGCTTTGGCAGAAGTGTGAACAAAATGCCACGAACCACCCCAGATGGGACTCGAACCCACAATCCCTGGCTTAGGAGGCCAGTGCCTTATCCATTAGGCCACTGGGGCAACTCAACAGAGAAGGGGAAAGTTCTTTCTTTTCCTCTTCTCTCACTGGAGTCACGGGTACTGGCCCACTGAAAAGGGCAAGTTGGCTCACGTCCAAAGCTGCAGTGTCCCAGCACACGCGGGCAAAAGGCACCTGCTTGCACTCGGCTGGACACTTCCGCTTTATGGGACACACGATGGAAAGTGGACTCAATTCCCAGACCTAACTCTTACCTGTTTGGTATTCTGACGCTCGATTGTAAAATATGGCCAGCTGGTAAAAATGACAAAGGGCACTCCAGCGCTGGTCCTTTGGCTGCAGGCGGCGTGTCAGCGGCCTAAAACAGCAAGAAATAGCGAGAGAAATAAAGTGAGAAGCAAGCACCTTTTCAATTGGGCTCTCGGGTCTATGGGACTGGCGTGCAGCCTCTTGATCACAAGCGCAGGTCCAGCGTGAAAGGGCGTGGCAGTGGAGTCACTCTGCTATTAATACCTGGTTGGCCAGTCCTCGTTGCAATGGATGGCCATCTGCAGCTTTACTTGTAGCTCCACTGAAGGTATTTTGTTTTGGGCAAAGGGGTGAGATTGTGATTTCCTCTGCGGCAGATGAAGAGAAAGGGCTTTATGCACTACAGGTCCCTGGACAGCCAAGCAAGTGTGAGCCGGAGACTGTGCTTCAGCTCTGAAGCAGTGTATCGAGAGCCTTCGAGGAGGAGGGGAATTAGCTCAGATGGTAGAGCGCTCGCTTAGCATGCGAGAGGTAGCGGGATCGATGCCCGCATTCTCCAGCAAGACGCTTTTTCTTCATTTTCACTATTTTATTCAAAACTCGCCAATCGTCGCAAATAAAGTCATGTGCTCGCTTCTGTTTTTTTTACTATCATCCTAAAAGTCTTCCGTCCACTTTCTGCTATCCCAAAGAGTCATCCGCGCGAGGGCCGGCAACAGGCGTGATACTGTGCAACAGGCGCATTGCATGGCATTGGTGACATATTCAGGAAATTCCACTTTGATGCCACCCAGGGCTGTTAACCTTTTATTTCATTTCAATACGATGCTTCGAATAATTGGTTCAAAGTGCGCAGCCTTTGCTCTTTTATTTCGTTTTCATCGGAGCAGGTCGGAGCTGGCAGAAGAGTGAGCCCTGTCTGCAGGAGCTCTGATTCCAGAAAGCATATTTTCCCTGTCTTTCTTACCACTCATCTGTGTCTCTTCGCTGACATGAGGGGTTGCTACACTCTGCAGTCTCCCGGCATTTAAAGTCTGCTACCAGCAGAGCACGTTCTGGACTTCACAGCGCCCAGCAAAGTACTAGCCTGCGCCCACCCCCTACTACCGCAAAAACCTTTTGCATGCTTTGGCAGAAGTGTGAACAAAATGCCACGAACCACCCCAGATGGGACTCGAACCCACAATCCCTGGCTTAGGAGGCCAGTGCCTTATCCATTAGGCCACTGGGGCAACTCGACAGAGAAGGGGAAAGTTCTTTCTTTTCCTCTTCTCTCACTGGAGTCACGGGTACTGGCCCACTGAAAAGGGCAAGTTGGCTCACGTCCAAAGCTGCAGTGTCCCAGCACACGCGGGCAAGAGGCACCTGCTTGCACTCGGCTGGACACTTCCGCTTTATGGGACACACGATGGAAAGTGGACTCAATTCCCAGACCTAACTCTTACCTGTTTGGTATTCTGACGCTCGATTGTAAAATATGGCCAGCTGGTAAAAATGACAAAGGGCACTCCAGCGCTGGTCCTTTGGCTGCAGGCGGCGTGTCAGCGGCCTAAAACAGCAAGAAATAGCGAGAGAAATAAAGTGAGAAGCAAGCACCTTTTCAATTGGGCTCTCGGGTCTATGGGACTGGCGTGCAGCCTCTTGATCACAAGCGCAGGTCCAGCGTGAAAGGGCGTGGCAGTGGAGTCACTCTGCTATTAATACCTGGTTGGCCAATCCTCGTTGCAATGGATGGCCATCTGCAGCTTTACTTGTAGCTCCACTGAAGGTATTTTGTTTTGGGCAAAGGGGTGAGATTGTGATTTCCTCTGCGGCAGATGAAGAGAAAGGGCTTTATGCACTACAGGTCCCTGGACAGCCAAGCAAGTGTGAGCCGGAGACTGTGCTTCAGCTCTGAAGCAGTGTATCGAGAGCCTTCGAGGAGGAGGGGAATTAGCTCAGATGGTAGAGCGCTCTAGCATGCGAGAGGTAGCGGGATCGATGCCCGCATTCTCCAGCAAGACGCTTTTACTTCATTTTCACTATTTTATTCAAAACTCGCCAATCGTCGCAAATAAAGTCATGTGCTCGCTTCTGTTTTTTTTACTATCATCCTAAAAGTCTTCCGTCCACTTTCTGCTATCCCAAAGAGTCACCCGCGCGAGGGCCGGCAACAGGCGTGATACTGTGCAACAGGCGCATTGCATGGCATTGGTGACATATTCAGGAAATTCCACTTTGATGCCACCCAGGGCTGTTAACCTTTTATTTCATTTCAATACGATGCTTCGAATAATTGGTTCAAAGTGCGCAGCCTTTGCTCTTTTATTTCGTTTTCATCGGAGCAGGTCGGAGCTGGCAGAAGAGTGAGCCCTGTCTGCAGGAGCTCTGATTCCAGAAAGCATATTTTCCCTGTCTTTCTTACCACTCATCTGTGTCTCTTCGCTGACATGAGGGGTTGCTACACTCTGCAGTCTCCCGGCATTTAAAGTCTGCTACCAGCAGAGCACGTTCTGGACTTCACAGCGCCCAGCAAAGTACTAGCCTGCGCCCACCCCCTACTACCGCAAAAACCTTTTGCATGCTTTGGCAGAAGTGTGAACAAAATGCCACGAACCACCCCAGATGGGACTCGAACCCACAATCCCTGGCTTAGGAGGCCAGTGCCTTATCCATTAGGCCACTGGGGCCACTCGACAGAGAAGGGGAAAGTTCTTTCTTTTCCTCTTCTCTCACTGGAGTCACGGGTACTGGCCCACTGAAAAGGGCAAGTTGGCTCACGTCCAAAGCTGCAGTGTCCCAGCACACGCGGGCAAAAGGCACCTGCTTGCACTCGGCTGGACACTTCCGCTTTATGGGACACACGATGGAAAGTGGACTCAATTCCCAGACCTAACTCTTACCTGTTTGGTATTCTGACGCTCGATTGTAAAATATGGCCAGCTGGTAAAAATGACAAAGGGCACTCCAGCGCTGGTCCTTTGGCTGCAGGCGGCGTGTCAGCGGCCTAAAACAGCAAGAAATAGCGAGAGAAATAAAGTGAGAAGCAAGCACCTTTTCAATTGGGCTCTCGGGTCTATGGGACTGGCGTGCAGCCTCTTGATCACAAGCGCAGGTCCAGCGTGAAAGGGCGTGGCAGTGGAGTCACTCTGCTATTAATACCTGGTTGGCCAATCCTCATTGCAATGGATGGCCATCTGCAGCTTTACTTGTAGCTCCACTGAAGGTATTTTGTTTTGGGCAAAGGGGTGAGATTGTGATTTCCTCTGCCGCAGATGAAGAGAAAGGGCTTTATGCACTACAGGTCCCTGGACAGCCAAGCAAGTGTGAGCCGGAGACTGTGCTTCAGCTCTGAAGCAGTGTATCGAGAGCCTTCGAGGAGGAGGGGAATTAGCTCAGATGGTAGAGCGCTCGCTTAGCATGCGAGAGGTAGCGGGATCGATGCCCGCATTCTCCAGCAAGACGCTTTTACTTCATTTTCACTATTTTATTCAAAACTCGCCAATCGTCGCAAATAAAGTCATGTGCTCGCTTCTGTTTTTTTTACTATCATCCTAAAAGTCTTCCGTCCACTTTCTGCTATCCCAAAGAGTCATCCGCGCGAGGGCCGGCAACAGGCGTGATACTGTGCAACAGGCGCATTGCATGGCATTGGTGACATATTCAGGAAATTCCACTTTGATGCCACCCAGGGCTGTTAACCTTTTATTTCATTTCAATACGATGCTTCGAATAATTGGTTCAAAGTGCGCAGCCTTTGCTCTTTTATTTCGTTTTCATCGGAGCAGGTCGGAGCTGGCAGAAGAGTGAGCCCTGTCTGCAGGAGCTCTGATTCCAGAAAGCATATTTTCCCTGTCTTTCTTACCACTCATCTGTGTCTCTTCGCTGACATGAGGCGTTGCTACACTCTGCAGTCTCCCGGCATTTAAAGTCTGCTACCAGCAGAGCACGTTCTGGACTTCACAGCGCCCAGCAAAGTACTAGCCTGCGCCCACCCCCTACTACCGCAAAAACCTTTTGCATGCTTTGGCAGAAGTGTGAACAAAATGCCACGAACCAACCCAGATGGGACTCGAACCCACAATCCCTGGCTTAGGAGGCCAGTGCCTTATCCATTAGGCCACTGGGGCAACTCGACAGAGAAGGGGAAAGTTCTTTCTTTTCCTCTTCTCTCACTGGAGTCACGGGTACTGGCCCACTGAAAAGGGCAAGTTGGCTCACGTCCAAAGCTGCAGTGTCCCAGCACACGCGGGCAAGAGGCACCTGCTTGCACTCGGCTGGACACTTCCGCTTTATGGGACACACGATGGAAAGTGGACTCAATTCCCAGACCTAACTCTTACCTGTTTGGTATTCTGACGCTCGATTGTAAAATATGGCCAGCTGGTAAAAATGACAAAGGGCACTCCAGCGCTGGTCCTTTGGCTGCAGGCGGCGTGTCAGCGGCCTAAAACAGCAAGAAATAGCGAGAGAAATAAAGTGAGAAGCAAGCACCTTTTCAATTGGGCTCTCGGGTCTATGGGACTGGCGTGCAGCCTCTTGATCACAAGCGCAGGTCCAGCGTGAAAGGGCGTGGCAGTGGAGTCACTCTGCTATTAATACCTGGTTGGCCAATCCTCGTTGCAATGGATGGCCATCTGCAGCTTTACTTGTAGCTCCACTGAAGGTATTTTGTTTTGGGCAAAGGGGTGAGATTGTGATTTCCTCTGCGGCAGATGAAGAGAAAGGGCTTTATGCACTACAGGTCCCTGGACAGCCAAGCAAGTGTGAGCCGGAGACTGTGCTTCAGCTCTGAAGCAGTGTATCGAGAGCCTTCGAGGAGGAGGGGAATTAGCTCAGATGGTAGAGCGCTCGCTTTGCATGCGAGAGGTAGCGGGATCGATGCCCGCATTCTCCAGCAAGACGCTTTTTCTTCATTTTCACTATTTTATTCAAAACTCGCCAATCGTCGCAAATAAAGTCATGTGCTCGCTTCTGTTTTTTTTACTATCATCCTAAAAGTCTTCCGTCCACTTTCTGCTATCCCAAAGAGTCACCCGCGCGAGGGCCGGCAACAGGCGTGATACTGTGCAACAGGCGCATTGCATGGCATTGGTGACATATTCAGGAAATTCCACTTTGATGCCACCCAGGGCTGTTAACCTTTTATTTCATTTCAATACGATGCTTCGAATAATTGGTTCAAAGTGCGCAGCCTTTGCTCTTTTATTTCGTTTTCATCGGAGCAGGTCGGAGCTGGCAGAAGAGTGAGCCCTGTCTGCAGGAGCTCTGATTCCAGAAAGCATATTTTCCCTGTCTTTCTTACCACTCATCTGTGTCTCTTCACTGACATGAGGGGTTGCTACACTCTGCAGTCTCCCGGCATTTAAAGTCTGCTACCAGCAGAGCACGTTCTGGACTTCACAGCGCCCAGCAAAGTACTAGCCTGCGCCCACCCCCTACTACCGCAAAAACCTTTTGCATGCTTTGGCAGAAGTGTGAACAAAATGCCACGAACCACCCCAGATGGGACTCGAACCCACAATCCCTGGCTTAGGAGGCCAGTGCCTTATCCATTAGGCCACTGGGGCCACTCGACAGAGAAGGGGAAAGTTCTTTCTTTTCCTCTTCTCTCACTGGAGTCACAGGTACTGGCCCACTGAAAAGGGCAAGTTGGCTCACGTCCAAAGCTGCAGTGTCCCAGCACACGCGGGCAAAAGGCACCTGCTTGCACTCGGCTGGACACTTCCGCTTTATGGGACACACGATGGAAAGTGGACTCAATTCCCAGACCTAACTCTTACCTGTTTGGTATTCTGACGCTCGATTGTAAAATATGGCCAGCTGGTAAAAATGACAAAGGGCGCTCCAGCGCTGGTCCTTTGGCTGCAGGCGGCGTGTCAGCGGCCTAAAACAGCAAGAAATAGCGAGAGAAATAAAGTGAGAAGCAAGCACCTTTTCAATTGGGCTCTCGGGTCTATGGGACTGGCGTGCAGCCTCTTGATCACAAGCGCAGGTCCAGCGTGAAAGGGCGTGGCAGTGGAGTCACTCTGCTATTAATACCTGGTTGGCCAATCCTCATTGCAATGGATGGCCATCTGCAGCTTTACTTGTAGCTCCACTGAAGGTATTTTGTTTTGGGCAAAGGGGTGAGATTGTGATTTCCCCTGCCGCAGATGAAGAGAAAGGGCTTTATGCACTACAGGTCCCTGGACAGCCAAGCAAGTGTGAGCCGGAGACTGTGCTTCAGCTCTGAAGCAGTGTATCGAAAGCCTTCGAGGAGGAGGGGAATTAGCTCAGATGGTAGAGCGCTCGCTTAGCATGCGAGAGGTAGCGGGATCGATGCCCGCATTCTCCAGCAAGACGCTTTTTCTTCATTTTCACTATTTTATTCAAAACTCGCCAATCGTCGCAAATAAAGTCATGTGCTCGCTTCTGTTTTTTTTACTATCATCCTAAAAGTCTTCCGTCCACTTTCTGCTATCCCAAAGAGTCACCCGCGCGAGGGCCGGCAACAGGCGTGATACTGTGCAACAGGCGCATTGCATGGCATTGGTGACATATTCAGGAAATTCCACTTTGATGCCACCCAGGGCTGTTAACCTTTTATTTCATTTCAATACGATGCTTCGAATAATTGGTTCAAAGTGCGCAGCCTTTGCTCTTTTATTTCGTTTTCATCGGAGCAGGTCGGAGCTGGCAGAAGAGTGAGCCCTGTCTGCAGGAGCTCTGATTCCAGAAAGCATATTTTCCCTGTCTTTCTTACCACTCATCTGTGTCTCTTCGCTGACATGAGGGGTTGCTACACTCTGCAGTCTCCCGCATTTAAAGTCTGCTACCAGCAGAGCACGTTCTGGACTTCACAGCGCCCAGCAAAGTACTAGCCTGCGCCCACCCCCTACTACCGCAAAAACCTTTTGCATGCTTTGGCAGAAGTGTGAACAAAATGCCACGAACCACCCCAGATGGGACTCGAACCCACAATCCCTGGCTTAGGAGGCCAGTGCCTTATCCATTAGGCCACTGGGGCAACTCAACAGAGAAGGGGAAAGTTCTTTCTTTTCCTCTTCTCTCACTGGAGTCACGGGTACTGGCCCACTGAAAAGGGCAAGTTGGCTCACGTCCAAAGCTGCAGTGTCCCAGCACACGCGGGCAAAAGGCACCTGCTTGCACTCGGCTGGACACTTCCGCTTTATGGGACACACGATGGAAAGTGGACTCAATTCCCAGACCTAACTCTTACCTGTTTGGTATTCTGACGCTCGATTGTAAAATATGGCCAGCTGGTAAAAATGACAAAGGGCACTCCAGCGCTGGTCCTTTGGCTGCAGGCGGCGTGTCAGCGGCCTAAAACAGCAAGAAATAGCGAGAGAAATAAAGTGAGAAGCAAGCACCTTTTCAATTGGGCTCTCGGGTCTATGGGACTGGCGTGCAGCCTCTTGATCACAAGCGCAGGTCCAGCGTGAAAGGGCGTGGCAGTGGAGTCACTCTGCTATTAATACCTGGTTGGCCAGTCCTCGTTGCAATGGATGGCCATCTGCAGCTTTACTTGTAGCTCCACTGAAGGTATTTTGTTTTGGGCAAAGGGGTGAGATTGTGATTTCCTCTGCGGCAGATGAAGAGAAAGGGCTTTATGCACTACAGGTCCCTGGACAGCCAAGCAAGTGTGAGCCGGAGACTGTGCTTCAGCTCTGAAGCAGTGTATCGAGAGCCTTCGAGGAGGAGGGGAATTAGCTCAGATGGTAGAGCGCTCGCTTAGCATGCGAGAGGTAGCGGGATCGATGCCCGCATTCTCCAGCAAGACGCTTTTTCTTCATTTTCACTATTTTATTCAAAACTCGCCAATCGTCGCAAATAAAGTCATGTGCTCGCTTCTGTTTTTTTTACTATCATCCTAAAAGTCTTCCGTCCACTTTCTGCTATCCCAAAGAGTCATCCGCGCGAGGGCCGGCAACAGGCGTGATACTGTGCAACAGGCGCATTGCATGGCATTGGTGACATATTCAGGAAATTCCACTTTGATGCCACCCAGGGCTGTTAACCTTTTATTTCATTTCAATACGATGCTTCGAATAATTGGTTCAAAGTGCGCAGCCTTTGCTCTTTTATTTCGTTTTCATCGGAGCAGGTCGGAGCTGGCAGAAGAGTGAGCCCTGTCTGCAGGAGCTCTGATTCCAGAAAGCATATTTTCCCTGTCTTTCTTACCACTCATCTGTGTCTCTTCGCTGACATGAGGGGTTGCTACACTCTGCAGTCTCCCGGCATTTAAAGTCTGCTACCAGCAGAGCACGTTCTGGACTTCACAGCGCCCAGCAAAGTACTAGCCTGCGCCCACCCCCTACTACCGCAAAAACCTTTTGCATGCTTTGGCAGAAGTGTGAACAAAATGCCACGAACCACCCCAGATGGGACTCGAACCCACAATCCCTGGCTTAGGAGGCCAGTGCCTTATCCATTAGGCCACTGGGGCAACTCGACAGAGAAGGGGAAAGTTCTTTCTTTTCCTCTTCTCTCACTGGAGTCACGGGTACTGGCCCACTGAAAAGGGCAAGTTGGCTCACGTCCAAAGCTGCAGTGTCCCAGCACACGCGGGCAAGAGGCACCTGCTTGCACTCGGCTGGACACTTCCGCTTTATGGGACACACGATGGAAAGTGGACTCAATTCCCAGACCTAACTCTTACCTGTTTGGTATTCTGACGCTCGATTGTAAAATATGGCCAGCTGGTAAAAATGACAAAGGGCACTCCAGCGCTGGTCCTTTGGCTGCAGGCGGCGTGTCAGCGGCCTAAAACAGCAAGAAATAGCGAGAGAAATAAAGTGAGAAGCAAGCACCTTTTCAATTGGGCTCTCGGGTCTATGGGACTGGCGTGCAGCCTCTTGATCACAAGCGCAGGTCCAGCGTGAAAGGGCGTGGCAGTGGAGTCACTCTGCTATTAATACCTGGTTGGCCAATCCTCGTTGCAATGGATGGCCATCTGCAGCTTTACTTGTAGCTCCACTGAAGGTATTTTGTTTTGGGCAAAGGGGTGAGATTGTGATTTCCTCTGCGGCAGATGAAGAGAAAGGGCTTTATGCACTACAGGTCCCTGGACAGCCAAGCAAGTGTGAGCCGGAGACTGTGCTTCAGCTCTGAAGCAGTGTATCGAGAGCCTTCGAGGAGGAGGGGAATTAGCTCAGATGGTAGAGCGCTCTAGCATGCGAGAGGTAGCGGGATCGATGCCCGCATTCTCCAGCAAGACGCTTTTACTTCATTTTCACTATTTTATTCAAAACTCGCCAATCGTCGCAAATAAAGTCATGTG
The DNA here is from genome assembly GCF_040938575.1 of Ambystoma mexicanum. Taxonomy (NCBI): domain Eukaryota; kingdom Metazoa; phylum Chordata; class Amphibia; order Caudata; family Ambystomatidae; genus Ambystoma; species Ambystoma mexicanum. The sequence goes on along the minus strand of NC_090933.1, from coordinate 529,391,189 downwards.
CTCGCTTCTGTTTTTTTTACTATCATCCTAAAAGTCTTCCGTCCACTTTCTGCTATCCCAAAGAGTCACCCGCGCGAGGGCCGGCAACAGGCGTGATACTGTGCAACAGGCGCATTGCATGGCATTGGTGACATATTCAGGAAATTCCACTTTGATGCCACCCAGGGCTGTTAACCTTTTATTTCATTTCAATACGATGCTTCGAATAATTGGTTCAAAGTGCGCAGCCTTTGCTCTTTTATTTCGTTTTCATCGGAGCAGGTCGGAGCTGGCAGAAGAGTGAGCCCTGTCTGCAGGAGCTCTGATTCCAGAAAGCATATTTTCCCTGTCTTTCTTACCACTCATCTGTGTCTCTTCGCTGACATGAGGGGTTGCTACACTCTGCAGTCTCCCGGCATTTAAAGTCTGCTACCAGCAGAGCACGTTCTGGACTTCACAGCGCCCAGCAAAGTACTAGCCTGCGCCCACCCCCTACTACCGCAAAAACCTTTTGCATGCTTTGGCAGAAGTGTGAACAAAATGCCACGAACCACCCCAGATGGGACTCGAACCCACAATCCCTGGCTTAGGAGGCCAGTGCCTTATCCATTAGGCCACTGGGGCCACTCGACAGAGAAGGGGAAAGTTCTTTCTTTTCCTCTTCTCTCACTGGAGTCACGGGTACTGGCCCACTGAAAAGGGCAAGTTGGCTCACGTCCAAAGCTGCAGTGTCCCAGCACACGCGGGCAAAAGGCACCTGCTTGCACTCGGCTGGACACTTCCGCTTTATGGGACACACGATGGAAAGTGGACTCAATTCCCAGACCTAACTCTTACCTGTTTGGTATTCTGACGCTCGATTGTAAAATATGGCCAGCTGGTAAAAATGACAAAGGGCACTCCAGCGCTGGTCCTTTGGCTGCAGGCGGCGTGTCAGCGGCCTAAAACAGCAAGAAATAGCGAGAGAAATAAAGTGAGAAGCAAGCACCTTTTCAATTGGGCTCTCGGGTCTATGGGACTGGCGTGCAGCCTCTTGATCACAAGCGCAGGTCCAGCGTGAAAGGGCGTGGCAGTGGAGTCACTCTGCTATTAATACCTGGTTGGCCAATCCTCATTGCAATGGATGGCCATCTGCAGCTTTACTTGTAGCTCCACTGAAGGTATTTTGTTTTGGGCAAAGGGGTGAGATTGTGATTTCCTCTGCCGCAGATGAAGAGAAAGGGCTTTATGCACTACAGGTCCCTGGACAGCCAAGCAAGTGTGAGCCGGAGACTGTGCTTCAGCTCTGAAGCAGTGTATCGAGAGCCTTCGAGGAGGAGGGGAATTAGCTCAGATGGTAGAGCGCTCGCTTAGCATGCGAGAGGTAGCGGGATCGATGCCCGCATTCTCCAGCAAGACGCTTTTACTTCATTTTCACTATTTTATTCAAAACTCGCCAATCGTCGCAAATAAAGTCATGTGCTCGCTTCTGTTTTTTTTACTATCATCCTAAAAGTCTTCCGTCCACTTTCTGCTATCCCAAAGAGTCATCCGCGCGAGGGCCGGCAACAGGCGTGATACTGTGCAACAGGCGCATTGCATGGCATTGGTGACATATTCAGGAAATTCCACTTTGATGCCACCCAGGGCTGTTAACCTTTTATTTCATTTCAATACGATGCTTCGAATAATTGGTTCAAAGTGCGCAGCCTTTGCTCTTTTATTTCGTTTTCATCGGAGCAGGTCGGAGCTGGCAGAAGAGTGAGCCCTGTCTGCAGGAGCTCTGATTCCAGAAAGCATATTTTCCCTGTCTTTCTTACCACTCATCTGTGTCTCTTCGCTGACATGAGGCGTTGCTACACTCTGCAGTCTCCCGGCATTTAAAGTCTGCTACCAGCAGAGCACGTTCTGGACTTCACAGCGCCCAGCAAAGTACTAGCCTGCGCCCACCCCCTACTACCGCAAAAACCTTTTGCATGCTTTGGCAGAAGTGTGAACAAAATGCCACGAACCAACCCAGATGGGACTCGAACCCACAATCCCTGGCTTAGGAGGCCAGTGCCTTATCCATTAGGCCACTGGGGCAACTCGACAGAGAAGGGGAAAGTTCTTTCTTTTCCTCTTCTCTCACTGGAGTCACGGGTACTGGCCCACTGAAAAGGGCAAGTTGGCTCACGTCCAAAGCTGCAGTGTCCCAGCACACGCGGGCAAGAGGCACCTGCTTGCACTCGGCTGGACACTTCCGCTTTATGGGACACACGATGGAAAGTGGACTCAATTCCCAGACCTAACTCTTACCTGTTTGGTATTCTGACGCTCGATTGTAAAATATGGCCAGCTGGTAAAAATGACAAAGGGCACTCCAGCGCTGGTCCTTTGGCTGCAGGCGGCGTGTCAGCGGCCTAAAACAGCAAGAAATAGCGAGAGAAATAAAGTGAGAAGCAAGCACCTTTTCAATTGGGCTCTCGGGTCTATGGGACTGGCGTGCAGCCTCTTGATCACAAGCGCAGGTCCAGCGTGAAAGGGCGTGGCAGTGGAGTCACTCTGCTATTAATACCTGGTTGGCCAATCCTCGTTGCAATGGATGGCCATCTGCAGCTTTACTTGTAGCTCCACTGAAGGTATTTTGTTTTGGGCAAAGGGGTGAGATTGTGATTTCCTCTGCGGCAGATGAAGAGAAAGGGCTTTATGCACTACAGGTCCCTGGACAGCCAAGCAAGTGTGAGCCGGAGACTGTGCTTCAGCTCTGAAGCAGTGTATCGAGAGCCTTCGAGGAGGAGGGGAATTAGCTCAGATGGTAGAGCGCTCTAGCATGCGAGAGGTAGCGGGATCGATGCCCGCATTCTCCAGCAAGACGCTTTTACTTCATTTTCACTATTTTATTCAAAACTCGCCAATCGTCGCAAATAAAGTCATGTGCTCGCTTCTGTTTTTTTTACTATCATCCTAAAAGTCTTCCGTCCACTTTCTGCTATCCCAAAGAGTCACCCGCGCGAGGGCCGGCAACAGGCGTGATACTGTGCAACAGGCGCATTGCATGGCATTGGTGACATATTCAGGAAATTCCACTTTGATGCCACCCAGGGCTGTTAACCTTTTATTTCATTTCAATACGATGCTTCGAATAATTGGTTCAAAGTGCGCAGCCTTTGCTCTTTTATTTCGTTTTCATCGGAGCAGGTCGGAGCTGGCAGAAGAGTGAGCCCTGTCTGCAGGAGCTCTGATTCCAGAAAGCATATTTTCCCTGTCTTTCTTACCACTCATCTGTGTCTCTTCGCTGACATGAGGGGTTGCTACACTCTGCAGTCTCCCGGCATTTAAAGTCTGCTACCAGCAGAGCACGTTCTGGACTTCACAGCGCCCAGCAAAGTACTAGCCTGCGCCCACCCCCTACTACCGCAAAAACCTTTTGCATGCTTTGGCAGAAGTGTGAACAAAATGCCACGAACCACCCCAGATGGGACTCGAACCCACAATCCCTGGCTTAGGAGGCCAGTGCCTTATCCATTAGGCCACTGGGGCCACTCGACAGAGAAGGGGAAAGTTCTTTCTTTTCCTCTTCTCTCACTGGAGTCACAGGTACTGGCCCACTGAAAAGGGCAAGTTGGCTCACGTCCAAAGCTGCAGTGTCCCAGCACACGCGGGCAAAAGGCACCTGCTTGCACTCGGCTGGACACTTCCGCTTTATGGGACACACGATGGAAAGTGGACTCAATTCCCAGACCTAACTCTTACCTGTTTGGTATTCTGACGCTCGATTGTAAAATATGGCCAGCTGGTAAAAATGACAAAGGGCACTCCAGCGCTGGTCCTTTGGCTGCAGGCGGCGTGTCAGCGGCCTAAAACAGCAAGAAATAGCGAGAGAAATAAAGTGAGAAGCAAGCACCTTTTCAATTGGGCTCTCGGGTCTATGGGACTGGCGTGCAGCCTCTTGATCACAAGCGCAGGTCCAGCGTGAAAGGGCGTGGCAGTGGAGTCACTCTGCTATTAATACCTGGTTGGCCAATCCTCGTTGCAATGGATGGCCATCTGCAGCTTTACTTGTAGCTCCACTGAAGGTATTTTGTTTTGGGCAAAGGGGTGAGATTGTGATTTCCTCTGCGGCAGATGAAGAGAAAGGGCTTTATGCACTACAGGTCCCTGGACAGCCAAGCAAGTGTGAGCCGGAGACTGTGCTTCAGCTCTGAAGCAGTGTATCGAGAGCCTTCGAGGAGGAGGGGAATTAGCTCAGATGGTAGAGCGCTCTAGCATGCGAGAGGTAGCGGGATCGATGCCTGCATTCTCCAGCAAGACGCTTTTACTTCATTTTCACTATTTTATTCAAAACTCGCCAATCGTCGCAAATAAAGTCATGTGCTCGCTTCTGTTTTTTTTACTATCATCCTAAAAGTCTTCCGTCCACTTTCTGCTATCCCAAAGAGTCACCCGCGCGAGGGCCGGCAACAGGCGTGATACTGTGCAACAGGCGCATTGCATGGCATTGGTGACATATTCAGGAAATTCCACTTTGATGCCACCCAGGGCTGTTAACCTTTTATTTCATTTCAATACGATGCTTCGAATAATTGGTTCAAAGTGCGCAGCCTTTGCTCTTTTATTTCGTTTTCATCGGAGCAGGTCGGAGCTGGCAGAAGAGTGAGCCCTGTCTGCAGGAGCTCTGATTCCAGAAAGCATATTTTCCCTGTCTTTCTTACCACTCATCTGTGTCTCTTCGCTGACATGAGGCGTTGCTACACTCTGCAGTCTCCCGGCATTTAAAGTCTGCTACCAGCAGAGCACGTTCTGGACTTCACAGCGCCCAGCAAAGTACTAGCCTGCGCCCACCCCCTACTACCGCAAAAACCTTTTGCATGCTTTGGCAGAAGTGTGAACAAAATGCCACGAACCACCCCAGATGGGACTCGAACCCACAATCCCTGGCTTAGGAGGCCAGTGCCTTATCCATTAGGCCACTGGGGCCACTCGACAGAGAAGGGGAAAGTTCTTTCTTTTCCTCTTCTCTCACTGGAGTCACAGGTACTGGCCCACTGAAAAGGGCAAGTTGGCTCACGTCCAAAGCTGCAGTGTCCCAGCACACGCGGGCAAAAGGCACCTGCTTGCACTCGGCTGGACACTTCCGCTTTATGGGACACACGATGGAAAGTGGACTCAATTCCCAGACCTAACTCTTACCTGTTTGGTATTCTGACGCTCGATTGTAAAATATGGCCAGCTGGTAAAAATGACAAAGGGCACTCCAGCGCTGGTCCTTTGGCTGCAGGCGGCGTGTCAGCGGCCTAAAACAGCAAGAAATAGCGAGAGAAATAAAGTGAGAAGCAAGCACCTTTTCAATTGGGCTCTCGGGTCTATGGGACTGGCGTGCAGCCTCTTGATCACAAGCGCAGGTCCAGCGTGAAAGGGCGTGGCAGTGGAGTCACTCTGCTATTAATACCTGGTTGGCCAATCCTCGTTGCAATGGATGGCCATCTGCAGCTTTACTTGTAGCTCCACTGAAGGTATTTTGTTTTGGGCAAAGGGGTGAGATTGTGATTTCCTCTGCGGCAGATGAAGAGAAAGGGCTTTATGCACTACAGGTCCCTGGACAGCCAAGCAAGTGTGAGCCGGAGACTGTGCTTCAGCTCTGAAGCAGTGTATCGAGAGCCTTCGAGGAGGAGGGGAATTAGCTCAGATGGTAGAGCGCTCGCTTAGCATGCGAGAGGTAGCGGGATCGATGCCCGCATTCTCCAGCAAGACGCTTTTTCTTCATTTTCACTATTTTATTCAAAACTCGCCAATCGTCGCAAATAAAGTCATGTGCTCGCTTCTGTTTTTTTTACTATCATCCTAAAAGTCTTCCGTCCACTTTCTGCTATCCCAAAGAGTCATCCGCGCGAGGGCCGGCAACAGGCGTGATACTGTGCAACAGGCGCATTGCATGGCATTGGTGACATATTCAGGAAATTCCACTTTGATGCCACCCAGGGCTGTTAACCTTTTATTTCATTTCAATACGATGCTTCGAATAATTGGTTCAAAGTGCGCAGCCTTTGCTCTTTTATTTCGTTTTCATCGGAGCAGGTCGGAGCTGGCAGAAGAGTGAGCCCTGTCTGCAGGAGCTCTGATTCCAGAAAGCATATTTTCCCTGTCTTTCTTACCACTCATCTGTGTCTCTTCGCTGACATGAGGCGTTGCTACACTCTGCAGTCTCCCGGCATTTAAAGTCTGCTACCAGCAGAGCACGTTCTGGACTTCACAGCGCCCAGCAAAGTACTAGCCTGCGCCCACCCCCTACTACCGCAAAAACCTTTTGCATGCTTTGGCAGAAGTGTGAACAAAATGCCACGAACCAACCCAGATGGGACTCGAACCCACAATCCCTGGCTTAGGAGGCCAGTGCCTTATCCATTAGGCCACTGGGGCAACTCGACAGAGAAGGGGAAAGTTCTTTCTTTTCCTCTTCTCTCACTGGAGTCACGGGTACTGGCCCACTGAAAAGGGCAAGTTGGCTCACGTCCAAAGCTGCAGTGTCCCAGCACACGCGGGCAAGAGGCACCTGCTTGCACTCGGCTGGACACTTCCGCTTTATGGGACACACGATGGAAAGTGGACTCAATTCCCAGACCTAACTCTTACCTGTTTGGTATTCTGACGCTCGATTGTAAAATATGGCCAGCTGGTAAAAATGACAAAGGGCACTCCAGCGCTGGTCCTTTGGCTGCAGGCGGCGTGTCAGCGGCCTAAAACAGCAAGAAATAGCGAGAGAAATAAAGTGAGAAGCAAGCACCTTTTCAATTGGGCTCTCGGGTCTATGGGACTGGCGTGCAGCCTCTTGATCACAAGCGCAGGTCCAGCGTGAAAGGGCGTGGCAGTGGAGTCACTCTGCTATTAATACCTGGTTGGCCAATCCTCGTTGCAATGGATGGCCATCTGCAGCTTTACTTGTAGCTCCACTGAAGGTATTTTGTTTTGGGCAAAGGGGTGAGATTGTGATTTCCTCTGCGGCAGATGAAGAGAAAGGGCTTTATGCACTACAGGTCCCTGGACAGCCAAGCAAGTGTGAGCCGGAGACTGTGCTTCAGCTCTGAAGCAGTGTATCGAGAGCCTTCGAGGAGGAGGGGAATTAGCTCAGATGGTAGAGCGCTCTAGCATGCGAGAGGTAGCGGGATCGATGCCTGCATTCTCCAGCAAGACGCTTTTACTTCATTTTCACTATTTTATTCAAAACTCGCCAATCGTCGCAAATAAAGTCATGTGCTCGCTTCTGTTTTTTTTACTATCATCCTAAAAGTCTTCCGTCCACTTTCTGCTATCCCAAAGAGTCACCCGCGCGAGGGCCGGCAACAGGCGTGATACTGTGCAACAGGCGCATTGCATGGCATTGGTGACATATTCAGGAAATTCCACTTTGATGCCACCCAGGGCTGTTAACCTTTTATTTCATTTCAATACGATGCTTCGAATAATTGGTTCAAAGTGCGCAGCCTTTGCTCTTTTATTTCGTTTTCATCGGAGCAGGTCGGAGCTGGCAGAAGAGTGAGCCCTGTCTGCAGGAGCTCTGATTCCAGAAAGCATATTTTCCCTGTCTTTCTTACCACTCATCTGTGTCTCTTCGCTGACATGAGGCGTTGCTACACTCTGCAGTCTCCCGGCATTTAAAGTCTGCTACCAGCAGAGCACGTTCTGGACTTCACAGCGCCCAGCAAAGTACTAGCCTGCGCCCACCCCCTACTACCGCAAAAACCTTTTGCATGCTTTGGCAGAAGTGTGAACAAAATGCCACGAACCACCCCAGATGGGACTCGAACCCACAATCCCTGGCTTAGGAGGCCAGTGCCTTATCCATTAGGCCACTGGGGCCACTCGACAGAGAAGGGGAAAGTTCTTTCTTTTCCTCTTCTCTCACTGGAGTCACAGGTACTGGCCCACTGAAAAGGGCAAGTTGGCTCACGTCCAAAGCTGCAGTGTCCCAGCACACGCGGGCAAAAGGCACCTGCTTGCACTCGGCTGGACACTTCCGCTTTATGGGACACACGATGGAAAGTGGACTCAATTCCCAGACCTAACTCTTACCTGTTTGGTATTCTGACGCTCGATTGTAAAATATGGCCAGCTGGTAAAAATGACAAAGGGCACTCCAGCGCTGGTCCTTTGGCTGCAGGCGGCGTGTCAGCGGCCTAAAACAGCAAGAAATAGCGAGAGAAATAAAGTGAGAAGCAAGCACCTTTTCAATTGGGCTCTCGGGTCTATGGGACTGGCGTGCAGCCTCTTGATCACAAGCGCAGGTCCAGCGTGAAAGGGCGTGGCAGTGGAGTCACTCTGCTATTAATACCTGGTTGGCCAATCCTCGTTGCAATGGATGGCCATCTGCAGCTTTACTTGTAGCTCCACTGAAGGTATTTTGTTTTGGGCAAAGGGGTGAGATTGTGATTTCCTCTGCGGCAGATGAAGAGAAAGGGCTTTATGCACTACAGGTCCCTGGACAGCCAAGCAAGTGTGAGCCGGAGACTGTGCTTCAGCTCTGAAGCAGTGTATCGAGAGCCTTCGAGGAGGAGGGGAATTAGCTCAGATGGTAGAGCGCTCGCTTAGCATGCGAGAGGTAGCGGGATCGATGCCCGCATTCTCCAGCAAGACGCTTTTTCTTCATTTTCACTATTTTATTCAAAACTCGCCAATCGTCGCAAATAAAGTCATGTGCTCGCTTCTGTTTTTTTTACTATCATCCTAAAAGTCTTCCGTCCACTTTCTGCTATCCCAAAGAGTCATCCGCGCGAGGGCCGGCAACAGGCGTGATACTGTGCAACAGGCGCATTGCATGGCATTGGTGACATATTCAGGAAATTCCACTTTGATGCCACCCAGGGCTGTTAACCTTTTATTTCATTTCAATACGATGCTTCGAATAATTGGTTCAAAGTGCGCAGCCTTTGCTCTTTTATTTCGTTTTCATCGGAGCAGGTCGGAGCTGGCAGAAGAGTGAGCCCTGTCTGCAGGAGCTCTGATTCCAGAAAGCATATTTTCCCTGTCTTTCTTACCACTCATCTGTGTCTCTTCGCTGACATGAGGCGTTGCTACACTCTGCAGTCTCCCGGCATTTAAAGTCTGCTACCAGCAGAGCACGTTCTGGACTTCACAGCGCCCAGCAAAGTACTAGCCTGCGCCCACCCCCTACTACCGCAAAAACCTTTTGCATGCTTTGGCAGAAGTGTGAACAAAATGCCACGAACCAACCCAGATGGGACTCGAACCCACAATCCCTGGCTTAGGAGGCCAGTGCCTTATCCATTAGGCCACTGGGGCAACTCGACAGAGAAGGGGAAAGTTCTTTCTTTTCCTCTTCTCTCACTGGAGTCACGGGTACTGGCCCACTGAAAAGGGCAAGTTGGCTCACGTCCAAAGCTGCAGTGTCCCAGCACACGCGGGCAAGAGGCACCTGCTTGCACTCGGCTGGACACTTCCGCTTTATGGGACACACGATGGAAAGTGGACTCAATTCCCAGACCTAACTCTTACCTGTTTGGTATTCTGACGCTCGATTGTAAAATATGGCCAGCTGGTAAAAATGACAAAGGGCACTCCAGCGCTGGTCCTTTGGCTGCAGGCGGCGTGTCAGCGGCCTAAAACAGCAAGAAATAGCGAGAGAAATAAAGTGAGAAGCAAGCACCTTTTCAATTGGGCTCTCGGGTCTATGGGACTGGCGTGCAGCCTCTTGATCACAAGCGCAGGTCCAGCGTGAAAGGGCGTGGCAGTGGAGTCACTCTGCTATTAATACCTGGTTGGCCAATCCTCGTTGCAATGGATGGCCATCTGCAGCTTTACTTGTAGCTCCACTGAAGGTATTTTGTTTTGGGCAAAGGGGTGAGATTGTGATTTCCTCTGCGGCAGATGAAGAGAAAGGGCTTTATGCACTACAGGTCCCTGGACAGCCAAGCAAGTGTGAGCCGGAGACTGTGCTTCAGCTCTGAAGCAGTGTATCGAGAGCCTTCGAGGAGGAGGGGAATTAGCTCAGATGGTAGAGCGCTCTAGCATGCGAGAGGTAGCGGGATCGATGCCCGCATTCTCCAGCAAGACGCTTTTACTTCATTTTCACTATTTTATTCAAAACTCGCCAATCGTCGCAAATAAAGTCATGTGCTCGCTTCTGTTTTTTTTACTATCATCCTAAAAGTCTTCCGTCCACTTTCTGCTATCCCAAAGAGTCACCCGCGCGAGGGCCGGCAACAGGCGTGATACTGTGCAACAGGCGCATTGCATGGCATTGGTGACATATTCAGGAAATTCCACTTTGATGCCACCCAGGGCTGTTAACCTTTTATTTCATTTCAATACGATGCTTCGAATAATTGGTTCAAAGTGCGCAGCCTTTGCTCTTTTATTTCGTTTTCATCGGAGCAGGTCGGAGCTGGCAGAAGAGTGAGCCCTGTCTGCAGGAGCTCTGATTCCAGAAAGCATATTTTCCCTGTCTTTCTTACCACTCATCTGTGTCTCTTCGCTGACATGAGGGGTTGCTACACTCTGCAGTCTCCCGGCATTTAAAGTCTGCTACCAGCAGAGCACGTTCTGGACTTCACAGCGCCCAGCAAAGTACTAGCCTGCGCCCACCCCCTACTACCGCAAAAACCTTTTGCATGCTTTGGCAGAAGTGTGAACAAAATGCCACGAACCACCCCAGATGGGACTCGAACCCACAATCCCTGGCTTAGGAGGCCAGTGCCTTATCCATTAGGCCACTGGGGCCACTCAACAGAGAAGGGGAAAGTTCTTTCTTTTCCTCTTCTCTCACTGGAGTCACAGGTACTGGCCCACTGAAAAGGGCAAGTTGGCTCACGTCCAAAGCTGCAGTGTCCCAGCACACGCGGGCAAAAGGCACCTGCTTGCACTCGGCTGGACACTTCCGCTTTATGGGACACACGATGGAAAGTGGACTCAATTCCCAGACCTAACTCTTACCTGTTTGGTATTCTGACGCTCGATTGTAAAATATGGCCAGCTGGTAAAAATGACAAAGGGCACTCCAGCGCTGGTCCTTTGGCTGCAGGCGGCGTGTCAGCGGCCTAAAACAGCAAGAAATAGCGAGAGAAATAAAGTGAGAAGCAAGCACCTTTTCAATTGGGCTCTCGGGTCTATGGGACTGGCGTGCAGCCTCTTGATCACAAGCGCAGGTCCAGCGTGAAAGGGCGTGGCAGTGGAGTCACTCTGCTATTAATACCTGGTTGGCCAATCCTCGTTGCAATGGATGGCCATCTGCAGCTTTACTTGTAGCTCCACTGAAGGTATTTTGTTTTGGGCAAAGGGGTGAGATTGTGATTTCCTCTGCGGCAGATGAAGAGAAAGGGCTTTATGCACTACAGGTCCCTGGACAGCCAAGCAAGTGTGAGCCGGAGACTGTGCTTCAGCTCTGAAGCAGTGTATCGAGAGCCTTCGAGGAGGAGGGGAATTAGCTCAGATGGTAGAGCGCTCGCTTAGCATGCGAGAGGTAGCGGGATCGATGCCCGCATTCTCCAGCAAGACGCTTTTTCTTCATTTTCACTATTTTATTCAAAACTCGCCAATCGTCGCAAATAAAGTCATGTGCTCGCTTCTGTTTTTTTTACTATCATCCTAAAAGTCTTCCGTCCACTTTCTGCTATCCCAAAGAGTCATCCGCGCGAGGGCCGGCAACAGGCGTGATACTGTGCAACAGGCGCATTGCATGGCAGTGGTGACATATTCAGGAAATTCCACTTTGATGCCACCCAGGGCTGTTAACCTTTTATTTCATTTCAATACGATGCTTCGAATAATTGGTTCAAAGTGCGCAGCCTTTGCTCTTTTATTTCGTTTTCATCGGAGCAGGTCGGAGCTGGCAGAAGAGTGAGCCCTGTCTGCAGGAGCTCTGATTCCAGAAAGCATATTTTCCCTGTCTTTCTTACCACTCATCTGTGTCTCTTCGCTGACATGAGGGGTTGCTACACTCTGCAGTCTCCCGGCATTTAAAGTCTGCTACCAGCAGAGCACGTTCTGGACTTCACAGCGCCCAGCAAAGTACTAGCCTGCGCCCACCCCCTACTACCGCAAAAACCTTTTGCATGCTTTGGCAGAAGTGTGAACAAAATGCCACGAACCACCCCAGATGGGACTCGAACCCCCAATCCCTGGCTTAGGAGGCCAGTGCCTTATCCATTAGGCCACTGGGGCCACTCGACAGAGAAGGGGAAAGTTCTTTCTTTTCCTCTTCTCTCACTGGAGTCACAGGTACTGGCCCACTGAAAAGGGCAAGTTGGCTCACGTCCAAAGCTGCAGTGTCCCAGCACACGCGGGCAAAAGGCACCTGCCTGCTCTCGGCTGGACACTTCCGCTTTATGGGACACACGATGGAAAGTGGACTCAATTCCCAGACCTAACTCTTACCTGTTTGGTATTCTGACGCTCGATTGTAAAATATGGCCAGCTGGTAAAAATGACAAAGGGCACTCCAGCGCTGGTCCTTTGGCTGCAGGCGGCGTGTCAGCGGCCTAAAACAGCAAGAAATAGCGAGAGAAATAAAGTGAGAAGCAAGCACCTTTTCAATTGGGCTCTCGGGTCTATGGGACTGGTGTGCAGCCTCTTGATCACAAGCGCAGGTCCAGCGTGAAAGGGCGTGGGAGTGGAGTCACTCTGCTATTAATACCTGGTTGGCCAATCCTCGTTGCAATGGATGGCCATCTGCAGCTTTACTTGTAGCTCCACTGAAGGTATTTTGTTTTGGGCAAAGGGGTGAGATTGTGATTTCCTCTGCGGCAGATGAAGAGAAAGGGCTTTATGCACTACAGGTCCCTGGACAGCCAAGCAAGTGTGAGCCGGAGACTGTGCTTCAGCTCTGAAGCAGTGTATCGAGAGCCTTCGAGGAGGAGGGGAATTAGCTCAGATGGTAGAGCGCTCGCTTAGCATGCGAGAGGTAGCGGGATCCATGCCCGCATTCTCCAGCAAGACGCTTTTACTTCATTTTCACTATTTTATTCAAAACTCGCCAATCGTCGCAAATAAAGTCATGTGCTCGCTTCTGTTTTTTTTACTATCATCCTAAAAGTCTTCCGTCCACTTTCTGCTATCCCAAAGAGTCATCCGCGCGAGGGCCGGCAACAGGCGTGATACTGTGCAACAGGCGCATTGCATGGCATTGGTGACATATTCAGGAAATTCCACTTTGATGCCACCCAGGGCTGTTAACCTTTTATTTCATTTCAATACGATGCTTCGAATAATTGGTTCAAAGTGCGCAGCCTTTGCTCTTTTATTTCGTTTTCATCGGAGCAGGTCGGAGCTGGCAGAAGAGTGAGCCCTGTCTGCAGGAGCTCTGATTCCAGAAAGCATATTTTCCCTGTCTTTCTTACCACTCATCTGTGTCTCTTCGCTGACATGAGGGGTTGCTACACTCTGCAGTCTCCCGGCATTTAAAGTCTGCTACCAGCAGAGCACGTTCTGGACTTCACAGCGCCCAGCAAAGTACTAGCCTGCGCCCACCCCCTACTACCGCAAAAACCTTTTGCATGCTTTGGCAGAAGTGTGAACAAAATGCCACGAACCACCCCAGATGGGACTCGAACCCACAATCCCTGGCTTAGGAGGCCAGTGCCTTATCCATTAGGCCACTGGGGCCACTCGACAGAGAAGGGGAAAGTTCTTTCTTTTCCTCTTCTCTCACTGGAGTCACAGGTACTGGCCCACTGAAAAGGGCAAGTTGGCTCACGTCCAAAGCTGCAGTGTCCCAGCACACGCGGGCAAAAGGCACCTGCCTGCTCTCGGCTGGACACTTCCGCTTTATGGGACACACGATGGAAAGTGGACTCAATTCCCAGACCTAACTCTTACCTGTTTGGTATTCTGACGCTCGATTGTAAAATATGGCCAGCTGGTAAAAATGACAAAGGGCACTCCAGCGCTGGTCCTTTGGCTGCAGGCGGCGTGTCAGCGGCCTAAAACAGCAAGAAATAGCGAGAGAAATAAAGTGAGAAGCAAGCACCTTTTCAATTGGGCTCTCGGGTCTATGGGACTGGCGTGCAGCCTCTTGATCACAAGCGCAGGTCCAGCGTGAAAGGGCGTGGCAGTGGAGTCACTCTGCTATTAATACCTGGTTGGCCAATCCTCGTTGCAATGGATGGCCATCTGCAGCTTTACTTGTAGCTCCACTGAAGGTATTTTGTTTTGGGCAAAGGGGTGAGATTGTGATTTCCTCTGCGGCAGATGAAGAGAAAGGGCTTTATGCACTACAGGTCCCTGGACAGCCAAGCAAGTGTGAGCCGGAGACTGTGCTTCAGCTCTGAAGCAGTGTATCGAGAGCCTTTGAGGAGGAGGGGAATTAGCTCAGATGGTAGAGCGCTCGCTTAGCATGCGAGAGGTAGCGGGATCGATGCCCGCATTCTCCAGCAAGACGCTTTTACTTCATTTTCACTATTTTATTCAAAACTCGCCAATCGTCGCAAATAAAGTCATGTGCTCGCTTCTGTTTTTTTTACTATCATCCTAAAAGTCTTCCGTCCACTTTCTGCTATCCCAAAGAGTCATCCGCGCGAGGGCCGGCAACAGGCGTGATACTGTGCAACAGGCGCATTGCATGGCATTGGTGACATATTCAGGAAATTCCACTTTGATGCCACCCAGGGCTGTTAACCTTTTATTTCATTTCAATACGATGCTTCGAATAATTGGTTCAAAGTGCGCAGCCTTTGCTCTTTTATTTCGTTTTCATCGGAGCAGGTCGGAGCTGGCAGAAGAGTGAGCCCTGTCTGCAGGAGCTCTGATTCCAGAAAGCATATTTTCCCTGTCTTTCTTACCACTCATCTGTGTCTCTTCGCTGACATGAGGGGTTGCTACACTCTGCAGTCTCCCGGCATTTAAAGTCTGCTACCAGCAGAGCACGTTCTGGACTTCACAGCGCCCAGCAAAGTACTAGCCTGCGCCCACCCCCTACTACCGCAAAAACCTTTTGCATGCTTTGGCAGAAGTGTGAACAAAATGCCACGAACCACCCCAGATGGGACTCGAACCCACAATCCCTGGCTTAGGAGGCCAGTGCCTTATCCATTAGGCCACTGGGGCCACTCGACAGAGAAGGGGAAAGTTCTTTCTTTTCCTCTTCTCTCACTGGAGTCACAGGTACTGGCCCACTGAAAAGGGCAAGTTGGCTCACGTCCAAAGCTGCAGTGTCCCAGCACACGCGGGCAAAAGGCACCTGCCTGCTCTCGGCTGGACACTTCCGCTTTATGGGACACACAATGGAAAGTGGACTCAATTCCCAGACCTAACTCTTACCTGTTTGGTATTCTGACGCTCGATTGTAAAATATGGCCAGCTGGTAAAAATGACAAAGGGCACTCCAGCGCTGGTCCTTTGGCTGCAGGCGGCGTGTCAGCGGCCTAAAACAGCAAGAAATAGCGAGAGAAATAAAGTGAGAAGCAAGCACCTTTTCAATTGGGCTCTCGGGTCTCTGGGACTGGTGTGCAGCCTCTTGATCACAAGCGCAGGTCCAGCGTGAAAGGGCGTGGGAGTGGAGTCACTCTGCTATTAATACCTGGTTGGCCAATCCTCGTTGCAATGGATGGCCATCTGCAGCTTTACTTGTAGCTCCACTGAAGGTATTTTGTTTTGGGCAAAGGGGTGAGATTGTGATTTCCTCTGCGGCAGATGAAGAGAAAGGGCTTTATGCACTACAGGTCCCTGGACAGCCAAGCAAGTGTGAGCCGGAGACTGTGCTTCAGCTCTGAAGCAGTGTATCGAGAGCCTTCGAGGAGGAGGGGAATTAGCTCAGATGGTAGAGCGCTCTAGCATGCGAGAGGTAGCGGGATCGATGCCCGCATTCTCCAGCAAGACGCTTTTACTTCATTTTCACTATTTTATTCAAAACTCGCCAATCGTCGCAAATAAAGTCATGTGCTCGCTTCTGTTTTTTTTACTATCATCCTAAAAGTCTTCCGTCCACTTTCTGCTATCCCAAAGAGTCACCCGCGCGAGGGCCGGCAACAGGCGTGATACTGTGCAACAGGCGCATTGCATGGCATTGGTGACATATTCAGGAAATTCCACTTTGATGCCACCCAGGGCTGTTAACCTTTTATTTCATTTCAATACGATGCTTCGAATAATTGGTTCAAAGTGCGCAGCCTTTGCTCTTTTATTTCGTTTTCATCGGAGCAGGTCGGAGCTGGCAGAAGAGTGAGCCCTGTCTGCAGGAGCTCTGATTCCAGAAAGCATATTTTCCCTGTCTTTCTTACCACTCATCTGTGTCTCTTCGCTGACATGAGGCGTTGCTACACTCTGCAGTCTCCCGGCATTTAAAGTCTGCTACCAGCAGAGCACGTTCTGGACTTCACAGCGCCCAGCAAAGTACTAGCCTGCGCCCACCCCCTACTACCGCAAAAACCTTTTGCATGCTTTGGCAGAAGTGTGAACAAAATGCCACGAACCACCCCAGATGGGACTCGAACCCACAATCCCTGGCTTAGGAGGCCAGTGCCTTATCCATTAGGCCACTGGGGCCACTCGACAGAGAAGGGGAAAGTTCTTTCTTTTCCTCTTCTCTCACTGGAGTCACAGGTACTGGCCCACTGAAAAGGGCAAGTTGGCTCACGTCCAAAGCTGCAGTGTCCCAGCACACGCGGGCAAAAGGCACCTGCTTGCACTCGGCTGGACACTTCCGCTTTATGGGACACACGATGGAAAGTGGACTCAATTCCCAGACCTAACTCTTACCTGTTTGGTATTCTGACGCTCGATTGTAAAATATGGCCAGCTGGTAAAAATGACAAAGGGCACTCCAGCGCTGGTCCTTTGGCTGCAGGCGGCGTGTCAGCGGCCTAAAACAGCAAGAAATAGCGAGAGAAATAAAGTGAGAAGCAAGCACCTTTTCAATTGGGCTCTCGGGTCTATGGGAATGGCGTGCAGCCTCTTGATCACAAGCGCAGGTCCAGCGTGAAAGGGCGTGGCAGTGGAGTCACTCTGCTATTAATACCTGGTTGGCCAATCCTCGTTGCAATGGATGGCCATCTGCAGCTTTACTTGTAGCTCCACTGAAGGTATTTTGTTTTGGGCAAAGGGGTGAGATTGTGATTTCCTCTGCGGCAGATGAAGAGAAAGGGCTTTATGCACTACAGGTCCCTGGACAGCCAAGCAAGTGTGAGCCGGAGACTGTGCTTCAGCTCTGAAGCAGTGTATCGAGAGCCTTCGAGGAGGAGGGGAATTAGCTCAGATGGTAGAGCGCTCGCTTAGCATGCGAGAGGTAGCGGGATCGATGCCCGCATTCTCCAGCAAGACGCTTTTTCTTCATTTTCACTATTTTATTCAAAACTCGCCAATCGTCGCAAATAAAGTCATGTGCTCGCTTCTGTTTTTTTTACTATCATCCTAAAAGTCTTCCGTCCACTTTCTGCTATCCCAAAGAGTCATCCGCGCGAGGGCCGGCAACAGGCGTGATACTGTGCAACAGGCGCATTGCATGGCAGTGGTGACATATTCAGGAAATTCCACTTTGATGCCACCCAGGGCTGTTAACCTTTTATTTCATTTCAATACGATGCTTCGAATAATTGGTTCAAAGTGCGCAGCCTTTGCTCTTTTATTTCGTTTTCATCGGAGCAGGTCGGAGCTGGCAGAAGAGTGAGCCCTGTCTGCAGGAGCTCTGATTCCAGAAAGCATATTTTCCCTGTCTTTCTTACCACTCATCTGTGTCTCTTCGCTGACATGAGGGGTTGCTACACTCTGCAGTCTCCCGGCATTTAAAGTCTGCTACCAGCAGAGCACGTTCTGGACTTCACAGCGCCCAGCAAAGTACTAGCCTGCGCCCACCCCCTACTACCGCAAAAACCTTTTGCATGCTTTGGCAGAAGTGTGAACAAAATGCCACGAACCACCCCAGATGGGACTCGAACCCACAATCCCTGGCTTAGGAGGCCAGTGCCTTATCCATTAGGCCACTGGGGCCACTCGACAGAGAAGGGGAAAGTTCTTTCTTTTCCTCTTCTCTCACTGGAGTCACAGGTACTGGCCCACTGAAAAGGGCAAGTTGGCTCACGTCCAAAGCTGCAGTGTCCCAGCACACGCGGGCAAAAGGCACCTGCCTGCTCTCGGCTGGACACTTCCGCTTTATGGGACACACGATGGAAAGTGGACTCAATTCCCAGACCTAACTCTTACCTGTTTGGTATTCTGACGCTCGATTGTAAAATATGGCCAGCTGGTAAAAATGACAAAGGGCACTCCAGCGCTGGTCCTTTGGCTGCAGGCGGCGTGTCAGCGGCCTAAAACAGCAAGAAATAGCGAGAGAAATAAAGTGAGAAGCAAGCACCTTTTCAATTGGGCTCTCGGGTCTATGGGACTGGTGTGCAGCCTCTTGATCACAAGCGCAGGTCCAGCGTGAAAGGGCGTGGGAGTGGAGTCACTCTGCTATTAATACCTGGTTGGCCAATCCTCGTTGCAATGGATGGCCATCTGCAGCTTTACTTGTAGCTCCACTGAAGGTATTTTGTTTTGGGCAAAGGGGTGAGATTGTGATTTCCTCTGCGGCAGATGAAGAGAAAGGGCTTTATGCACTACAGGTCCCTGGACAGCCAAGCAAGTGTGAGCCGGAGACTGTGCTTCAGCTCTGAAGCAGTGTATCGAGAGCCTTCGAGGAGGAGGGGAATTAGCTCAGATGGTAGAGCGCTCGCTTAGCATGCGAGAGGTAGCGGGATCGATGCCCGCATTCTCCAGCAAGACGCTTTTACTTCATTTTCACTATTTTATTCAAAACTCGCCAATCGTCGCAAATAAAGTCATGTGCTCGCTTCTGTTTTTTTTACTATCATCCTAAAAGTCTTCCGTCCACTTTCTGCTATCCCAAAGAGTCATCCGCGCGAGGGCCGGCAACAGGCGTGATACTGTGCAACAGGCGCATTGCATGGCATTGGTGACATATTCAGGAAATTCCACTTTGATGCCACCCAGGGCTGTTAACCTTTTATTTCATTTCAATACGATGCTTCGAATAATTGGTTCAAAGTGCGCAGCCTTTGCTCTTTTATTTCGTTTTCATCGGAGCAGGTCGGAGCTGGCAGAAGAGTGAGCCCTGTCTGCAGGAGCTCTGATTCCAGAAAGCATATTTTCCCTGTCTTTCTTACCACTCATCTGTGTCTCTTCGCTGACATGAGGGGTTGCTACACTCTGCAGTCTCCCGGCATTTAAAGTCTGCTACCAGCAGAGCACGTTCTGGACTTCACAGCGCCCAGCAAAGTACTAGCCTGCGCCCACCCCCTACTACCGCAAAAACCTTTTGCATGCTTTGGCAGAAGTGTGAACAAAATGCCACGAACCACCCCAGATGGGACTCGAACCCACAATCCCTGGCTTAGGAGGCCAGTGCCTTATCCATTAGGCCACTGGGGCCACTCGACAGAGAAGGGGAAAGTTCTTTCTTTTCCTCTTCTCTCACTGGAGTCACAGGTACTGGCCCACTGAAAAGGGCAAGTTGGCTCACGTCCAAAGCTGCAGTGTCCCAGCACACGCGGGCAAAAGGCACCTGCCTGCTCTCGGCTGGACACTTCCGCTTTATGGGACACACGATGGAAAGTGGACTCAATTCCCAGACCTAACTCTTACCTGTTTGGTATTCTGACGCTCGATTGTAAAATATGGCCAGCTGGTAAAAATGACAAAGGGCACTCCAGCGCTGGTCCTTTGGCTGCAGGCGGCGTGTCAGCGGCCTAAAACAGCAAGAAATAGCGAGAGAAATAAAGTGAGAAGCAAGCACCTTTTCAATTGGGCTCTCGGGTCTATGGGACTGGTGTGCAGCCTCTTGATCACAAGCGCAGGTCCAGCGTGAAAGGGCGTGGGAGTGGAGTCACTCTGCTATTAATACCTGGTTGGCCAATCCTCGTTGCAATGGATGGCCATCTGCAGCTTTACTTGTAGCTCCACTGAAGGTATTTTGTTTTGGGCAAAGGGGTGAGATTGTGATTTCCTCTGCGGCAGATGAAGAGAAAGGGCTTTATGCACTACAGGTCCCTGGACAGCCAAGCAAGTGTGAGCCGGAGACTGTGCTTCAGCTCTGAAGCAGTGTATCGAGAGCCTTTGAGGAGGAGGGGAATTAGCTCAGATGGTAGAGCGCTCGCTTAGCATGCGAGAGGTAGCGGGATCGATGCCCGCATTCTCCAGCAAGACGCTTTTACTTCATTTTCACTATTTTATTCAAAACTCGCCAATCGTCGCAAATAAAGTCATGTGCTCGCTTCTGTTTTTTTTACTATCATCCTAAAAGTCTTCCGTCCACTTTCTGCTATCCCAAAGAGTCATCCGCGCGAGGGCCGGCAACAGGCGTGATACTGTGCAACAGGCGCATTGCATGGCATTGGTGACATATTCAGGAAATTCCACTTTGATGCCACCCAGGGCTGTTAACCTTTTATTTCATTTCAATACGATGCTTCGAATAATTGGTTCAAAGTGCGCAGCCTTTGCTCTTTTATTTCGTTTTCATCGGAGCAGGTCGGAGCTGGCAGAAGAGTGAGCCCTGTCTGCAGGAGCTCTGATTCCAGAAAGCATATTTTCCCTGTCTTTCTTACCACTCATCTGTGTCTCTTCGCTGACATGAGGGGTTGCTACACTCTGCAGTCTCCCGGCATTTAAAGTCTGCTACCAGCAGAGCACGTTCTGGACTTCACAGCGCCCAGCAAAGTACTAGCCTGCGCCCACCCCCTACTACCGCAAAAACCTTTTGCATGCTTTGGCAGAAGTGTGAACAAAATGCCACGAACCACCCCAGATGGGACTCGAACCCACAATCCCTGGCTTAGGAGGCCAGTGCCTTATCCATTAGGCCACTGGGGCCACTCGACAGAGAAGGGGAAAGTTCTTTCTTTTCCTCTTCTCTCACTGGAGTCACAGGTACTGGCCCACTGAAAAGGGCAAGTTGGCTCACGTCCAAAGCTGCAGTGTCCCAGCACACGCGGGCAAAAGGCACCTGCCTGCTCTCGGCTGGACACTTCCGCTTTATGGGACACACAATGGAAAGTGGACTCAATTCCCAGACCTAACTCTTACCTGTTTGGTATTCTGACGCTCGATTGTAAAATATGGCCAGCTGGTAAAAATGACAAAGGGCACTCCAGCGCTGGTCCTTTGGCTGCAGGCGGCGTGTCAGCGGCCTAAAACAGCAAGAAATAGCGAGAGAAATAAAGTGAGAAGCAAGCACCTTTTCAATTGGGCTCTCGGGTCTCTGGGACTGGTGTGCAGCCTCTTGATCACAAGCGCAGGTCCAGCGTGAAAGGGCGTGGGAGTGGAGTCACTCTGCTATTAATACCTGGTTGGCCAATCCTCGTTGCAATGGATGGCCATCTGCAGCTTTACTTGTAGCTCCACTGAAGGTATTTTGTTTTGGGCAAAGGGGTGAGATTGTGATTTCCTCTGCGGCAGATGAAGAGAAAGGGCTTTATGCACTACAGGTCCCTGGACAGCCAAGCAAGTGTGAGCCGGAGACTGTGCTTCAGCTCTGAAGCAGTGTATCGAGAGCCTTCGAGGAGGAGGGGAATTAGCTCAGATGGTAGAGCGCTCGCTTAGCATGCGAGAGGTAGCGGGATCGATGCCCGCATTCTCCAGCAAGACGCTTTTACTTCATTTTCACTATTATATTCAAAACTCGCCAATCGTCGCAAATAAAGTCATGTGCTCGCTTCTGTTTTTTTTACTATCATCCTAAAAGTCTTCCGTCCACTTTCTGCTATCCCAAAGAGTCATCCGCGCGAGGGCCGGCAACAGGCGTGATACTGTGCAACAGGCGCATTGCATGGCATTGGTGACATATTCAGGAAATTCCACTTTGATGCCACCCAGGGCTGTTAACCTTTTATTTCATTTCAATACGATGCTTCGAATAATTGGTTCAAAGTGCGCAGCCTTTGCTCTTTTATTTCGTTTTCATCGGAGCAGGTCGGAGCTGGCAGAAGAGTGAGCCCTGTCTGCAGGAGCTCTGATTCCAGAAAGCATATTTTCCCTGTCTTTCTTACCACTCATCTGTGTCTCTTCGCTGACATGAGGCGTTGCTACACTCTGCAGTCTCCCGGCATTTAAAGTCTGCTACCAGCAGAGCACGTTCTGGACTTCACAGCGCCCAGCAAAGTACTAGCCTGCGCCCACCCCCTACTACCGCAAAAACCTTTTGCATGCTTTGGCAGAAGTGTGAACAAAATGCCACGAACCAACCCAGATGGGACTCGAACCCACAATCCCTGGCTTAGGAGGCCAGTGCCTTATCCATTAGGCCACTGGGGCAACTCGACAGAGAAGGGGAAAGTTCTTTCTTTTCCTCTTCTCTCACTGGAGTCACGGGTACTGGCCCACTGAAAAGGGCAAGTTGGCTCACGTCCAAAGCTGCAGTGTCCCAGCACACGCGGGCAAGAGGCACCTGCTTGCACTCGGCTGGACACTTCCGCTTTATGGGACACACGATGGAAAGTGGACTCAATTCCCAGACCTAACTCTTACCTGTTTGGTATTCTGACGCTCGATTGTAAAATATGGCCAGCTGGTAAAAATGACAAAGGGCGCTCCAGCGCTGGTCCTTTGGCTGCAGGCGGCGTGTCAGCGGCCTAAAACAGCAAGAAATAGCGAGAGAAATAAAGTGAGAAGCAAGCACCTTTTCAATTGGGCTCTCGGGTCTATGGGACTGGCGTGCAGCCTCTTGATCACAAGCGCAGGTCCAGCGTGAAAGGGCGTGGCAGTGGAGTCACTCTGCTATTAATACCTGGTTGGCCAATCCTCATTGCAATGGATGGCCATCTGCAGCTTTACTTGTAGCTCCACTGAAGGTATTTTGTTTTGGGCAAAGGGGTGAGATTGTGATTTCCCCTGCCGCAGATGAAGAGAAAGGGCTTTATGCACTACAGGTCCCTGGACAGCCAAGCAAGTGTGAGCCGGAGACTGTGCTTCAGCTCTGAAGCAGTGTATCGAGAGCCTTCGAGGAGGAGGGGAATTAGCTCAGATGGTAGAGCGCTCGCTTAGCATGCGAGAGGTAGCGGGATCGATGCCCGCATTCTCCAGCAAGACGCTTTTTCTTCATTTTCACTATTTTATTCAAAACTCGCCAATCGTCGCAAATAAAGTCATGTGCTCGCTTCTGTTTTTTTTACTATCATCCTAAAAGTCTTCCGTCCACTTTCTGCTATCCCAAAGAGTCACCCGCGCGAGGGCCGGCAACAGGCGTGATACTGTGCAACAGGCGCATTGCATGGCATTGGTGACATATTCAGGAAATTCCACTTTGATGCCACCCAGGGCTGTTAACCTTTTATTTCATTTCAATACGATGCTTCGAATAATTGGTTCAAAGTGCGCAGCCTTTGCTCTTTTATTTCGTTTTCATCGGAGCAGGTCGGAGCTGGCAGAAGAGTGAGCCCTGTCTGCAGGAGCTCTGATTCCAGAAAGCATATTTTCCCTGTCTTTCTTACCACTCATCTGTGTCTCTTCGCTGACATGAGGGGTTGCTACACTCTGCAGTCTCCCGCATTTAAAGTCTGCTACCAGCAGAGCACGTTCTGGACTTCACAGCGCCCAGCAAAGTACTAGCCTGCGCCCACCCCCTACTACCGCAAAAACCTTTTGCATGCTTTGGCAGAAGTGTGAACAAAATGCCACGAACCACCCCAGATGGGACTCGAACCCACAATCCCTGGCTTAGGAGGCCAGTGCCTTATCCATTAGGCCACTGGGGCCCCTCGACAGAGAAGGGGAAAGTTCTTTCTTTTCCTCTTCTCTCACTGGAGTCACAGGTACTGGCCCACTGAAAAGGGCAAGTTGGCTCACGTCCAAAGCTGCAGTGTCCCAGCACACGCGGGCAAAAGGCACCTGCCTGCTCTCGGCTGGACACTTCCGCTTTATGGGACACACGATGGAAAGTGGACTCAATTCCCAGACCTAACTCTTACCTGTTTGGTATTCTGACGCTCGATTGTAAAATATGGCCAGCTGGTAAAAATGACAAAGGGCACTCCAGCGCTGGTCCTTTGGCTGCAGGCGGCGTGTCAGCGGCCTAAAACAGCAAGAAATAGCGAGAGAAATAAAGTGAGAAGCAAGCACCTTTTCAATTGGGCTCTCGGGTCTATGGGACTGGTGTGCAGCCTCTTGATCACAAGCGCAGGTCCAGCGTGAAAGGGCGTGGGAGTGGAGTCACTCTGCTATTAATACCTGGTTGGCCAATCCTCGTTGCAATGGATGGCCATCTGCAGCTTTACTTGTAGCTCCACTGAAGGTATTTTGTTTTGGGCAAAGGGGTGAGATTGTGATTTCCTCTGCGGCAGATGAAGAGAAAGGGCTTTATGCACTACAGGTCCCTGGACAGCCAAGCAAGTGTGAGCCGGAGACTGTGCTTCAGCTCTGAAGCAGTGTATCGAGAGCCTTCGAGGAGGAGGGGAATTAGCTCAGATGGTAGAGCGCTCGCTTAGCATGCGAGAGGTAGCGGGATCGATGCCCGCATTCTCCAGCAAGACGCTTTTACTTCATTTTCACTATTTTATTCAAAACTCGCCAATCGTCGCAAATAAAGTCATGTGCTCGCTTCTGTTTTTTTTACTATCATCCTAAAAGTCTTCCGTCCACTTTCTGCTATCCCAAAGAGTCATCCGCGCGAGGGCCGGCAACAGGCGTGATACTGTGCAACAGGCGCATTGCATGGCATTGGTGACATATTCAGGAAATTCCACTTTGATGCCACCCAGGGCTGTTAACCTTTTATTTCATTTCAATACGATGCTTCGAATAATTGGTTCAAAGTGCGCAGCCTTTGCTCTTTTATTTCGTTTTCATCGGAGCAGGTCGGAGCTGGCAGAAGAGTGAGCCCTGTCTGCAGGAGCTCTGATTCCAGAAAGCATATTTTCCCTGTCTTTCTTACCACTCATCTGTGTCTCTTCGCTGACATGAGGGGTTGCTACACTCTGCAGTCTCCCGGCATTTAAAGTCTGCTACCAGCAGAGCACGTTCTGGACTTCACAGCGCCCAGCAAAGTACTAGCCTGCGCCCACCCCCTACTACCGCAAAAACCTTTTGCATGCTTTGGCAGAAGTGTGAACAAAATGCCACGAACCACCCCAGATGGGACTCGAACCCACAATCCCTGGCTTAGGAGGCCAGTGCCTTATCCATTAGGCCACTGGGGCCACTCGACAGAGAAGGGGAAAGTTCTTTCTTTTCCTCTTCTCTCACTGGAGTCACAGGTACTGGCCCACTGAAAAGGGCAAGTTGGCTCACGTCCAAAGCTGCAGTGTCCCAGCACACGCGGGCAAAAGGCACCTGCCTGCTCTCGGCTGGACACTTCCGCTTTATGGGACACACGATGAAAAGTGGACTCAATTCCCAGACCTAACTCTTACCTGTTTGGTATTCTGACGCTCGATTGTAAAATATGGCCAGCTGGTAAAAATGACAAAGGGCACTCCAGCGCTGGTCCTTTGGCTGCAGGCGGCGTGTCAGCGGCCTAAAACAGCAAGAAATAGCGAGAGAAATAAAGTGAGAAGCAAGCACCTTTTCAATTGGGCTCTCGGGTCTATGGGACTGGCGTGCAGCCTCTTGATCACAAGCGCAGGTCCAGCGTGAAAGGGCGTGGGAGTGGAGTCACTCTGCTATTAATACCTGGTTGGCCAATCCTCGTTGCAATGGATGGCCATCTGCAGCTTTACTTGTAGCTCCACTGAAGGTATTTTGTTTTGGGCAAAGGGGTGAGATTGTGATTTCCTCTGCGGCAGATGAAGAGAAAGGGCTTTATGCACTACAGGTCCCTGGACAGCCAAGCAAGTGTGAGCCGGAGACTGTGCTTCAGCTCTGAAGCAGTGTATCGAGAGCCTTCGAGGAGGAGGGGAATTAGCTCAGATGGTAGAGCGCTCGCTTAGCATGCGAGAGGTAGCGGGATCGATGCCCGCATTCTCCAGCAAGACGCTTTTACTTCATTTTCACTATTTTATTCAAAACTCGCCAATCGTCGCAAATAAAGTCATGTGCTCGCTTCTGTTTTTTTTACTATCATCCTAAAAGTCTTCCGTCCACTTTCTGCTATCCCAAAGAGTCATCCGCGCGAGGGCCGGCAACAGGCGTGATACTGTGCAACAGGCGCATTGCATGGCATTGGTGACATATTCAGGAAATTCCACTTTGATGCCACCCAGGGCTGTTAACCTTTTATTTCATTTCAATACGATGCTTCGAATAATTGGTTCAAAGTGCGCAGCCTTTGCTCTTTTATTTCGTTTTCATCGGAGCAGGTCGGAGCTGGCAGAAGAGTGAGCCCTGTCTGCAGGAGCTCTGATTCCAGAAAGCATATTTTCCCTGTCTTTCTTACCACTCATCTGTGTCTCTTCGCTGACATGAGGCGTTGCTACACTCTGCAGTCTCCCGGCATTTAAAGTCTGCTACCAGCAGAGCACGTTCTGGACTTCACAGCGCCCAGCAAAGTACTAGCCTGCGCCCACCCCCTACTACCGCAAAAACCTTTTGCATGCTTTGGCAGAAGTGTGAACAAAATGCCACGAACCAACCCAGATGGGACTCGAACCCACAATCCCTGGCTTAGGAGGCCAGTGCCTTATCCATTAGGCCACTGGGGCAACTCGACAGAGAAGGGGAAAGTTCTTTCTTTTCCTCTTCTCTCACTGGAGTCACGGGTACTGGCCCACTGAAAAGGGCAAGTTGGCTCACGTCCAAAGCTGCAGTGTCCCAGCACACGCGGGCAAGAGGCACCTGCTTGCACTCGGCTGGACACTTCCGCTTTATGGGACACACGATGGAAAGTGGACTCAATTCCCAGACCTAACTCTTACCTGTTTGGTATTCTGACGCTCGATTGTAAAATATGGCCAGCTGGTAAAAATGACAAAGGGCACTCCAGCGCTGGTCCTTTGGCTGCAGGCGGCGTGTCAGCGGCCTAAAACAGCAAGAAATAGCGAGAGAAATAAAGAGAGAAATAAGCACCTTTTCAATTGGGCTCTCGGGTCTATGGGACTGGCGTGCAGCCTCTTGATCACAAGCGCAGGTCCAGCGTGAAAGGGCGTGGCAGTGGAGTCACTCTGCTATTAATACCTGGTTGGCCAATCCTCGTTGCAATGGATGGCCATCTGCAGCTTTACTTGTAGCTCCACTGAAGGTATTTTGTTTTGGGCAAAGGGGTGAGATTGTGATTTCCTCTGCGGCAGATGAAGAGAAAGGGCTTTATGCACTACAGGTCCCTGGACAGCCAAGCAAGTGTGAGCCGGAGACTGTGCTTCAGCTCTGAAGCAGTGTATCGAGAGCCTTCGAGGAGGAGGGGAATTAGCTCAGATGGTAGAGCGCTCGCTTAGCATGCGAGAGGTAGCGGGATCGATGCCCGCATTCTCCAGCAAGACGCTTTTTCTTCATTTTCACTATTTTATTCAAAACTCGCCAATCGTCGCAAATAAAGTCATGTGCTCGCTTCTGTTTTTTTTACTATCATCCTAAAAGTCTTCCGTCCACTTTCTGCTATCCCAAAGAGTCATCCGCGCGAGGGCCGGCAACAGGCGTGATACTGTGCAACAGGCGCATTGCATGGCATTGGTGACATATTCAGGAAATTCCACTTTGATGCCACCCAGGGCTGTTAACCTTTTATTTCATTTCAATACGATGCTTCGAATAATTGGTTCAAAGTGCGCAGCCTTTGCTCTTTTATTTCGTTTTCATCGGAGCAGGTCGGAGCTGGCAGAAGAGTGAGCCCTGTCTGCAGGAGCTCTGATTCCAGAAAGCATATTTTCCCTGTCTTTCTTACCACTCATCTGTGTCTCTTCACTGACATGAGGGGTTGCTACACTCTGCAGTCTCCCGGCATTTAAAGTCTGCTACCAGCAGAGCACGTTCTGGACTTCACAGCGCCCAGCAAAGTACTAGCCTGCGCCCACCCCCTACTACCGCAAAAACCTTTTGCATGCTTTGGCAGAAGTGTGAACAAAATGCCACGAACCACCCCAGATGGGACTCGAACCCACAATCCCTGGCTTAGGAGGCCAGTGCCTTATCCATTAGGCCACTGGGGCCACTCGACAGAGAAGGGGAAAGTTCTTTCTTTTCCTCTTCTCTCACTGGAGTCACGGGTACTGGCCCACTGAAAAGGGCAAGTTGGCTCACGTCCAAAGCTGCAGTGTCCCAGCACACGCGGGCAAAAGGCACCTGCTTGCACTCGGCTGGACACTTCCGCTTTATGGGACACACGATGGAAAGTGGACTCAATTCCCAGACCTAACTCTTACCTGTTTGGTATTCTGACGCTCGATTGTAAAATATGGCCAGCTGGTAAAAATGACAAAGGGCGCTCCAGCGCTGGTCCTTTGGCTGCAGGCGGCGTGTCAGCGGCCTAAAACAGCAAGAAATAGCGAGAGAAATAAAGTGAGAAGCAAGCACCTTTTCAATTGGGCTCTCGGGTCTATGGGACTGGCGTGCAGCCTCTTGATCACAAGCGCAGGTCCAGCGTGAAAGGGCGTGGCAGTGGAGTCACTCTGCTATTAATACCTGGTTGGCCAATCCTCATTGCAATGGATGGCCATCTGCAGCTTTACTTGTAGCTCCACTGAAGGTATTTTGTTTTGGGCAAAGGGGTGAGATTGTGATTTCCCCTGCCGCAGATGAAGAGAAAGGGCTTTATGCACTACAGGTCCCTGGACAGCCAAGCAAGTGTGAGCCGGAGACTGTGCTTCAGCTCTGAAGCAGTGTATCGAGAGCCTTCGAGGAGGAGGGGAATTAGCTCAGATGGTAGAGCGCTCGCTTAGCATGCGAGAGGTAGCGGGATCGATGCCCGCATTCTCCAGCAAGACGCTTTTTCTTCATTTTCACTATTTTATTCAAAACTCGCCAATCGTCGCAAATAAAGTCATGTGCTCGCTTCTGTTTTTTTTACTATCATCCTAAAAGTCTTCCGTCCACTTTCTGCTATCCCAAAGAGTCACCCGCGCGAGGGCCGGCAACAGGCGTGATACTGTGCAATAGGCGCATTGCATGGCATTGGTGACATATTCAGGAAATTCCACTTTGATGCCACCCAGGGCTGTTAACCTTTTATTTCATTTCAATACGATGCTTCGAATAATTGGTTCAAAGTGCGCAGCCTTTGCTCTTTTATTTCGTTTTCATCGGAGCAGGTCGGAGCTGGCAGAAGAGTGAGCCCTGTCTGCAGGAGCTCTGATTCCAGAAAGCATATTTTCCCTGTCTTTCTTACCACTCATCTGTGTCTCTTCGCTGACATGAGGGGTTGCTACACTCTGCAGTCTCCCGCATTTAAAGTCTGCTACCAGCAGAGCACGTTCTGGACTTCACAGCGCCCAGCAAAGTACTAGCCTGCGCCCACCCCCTACTACCGCAAAAACCTTTTGCATGCTTTGGCAGAAGTGTGAACAAAATGCCACGAACCACCCCAGATGGAACTCGAACCCACAATCCCTGGCTTAGGAGGCCAGTGCCTTATCCATTAGGCCACTGGGGCAACTCGACAGAGAAAGGGAAAGTTCTTTCTTTTCCTCTTCTCTCACTGGAGTCACGGGTACTGGCCCACTGAAAAGGGCAAGTTGGCTCACGTCCAAAGCTGCAGTGTCCCAGCACACGCGGGCAAAAGGCACCTGCTTGCACTCGGCTGGACACTTCCGCTTTATGGGACACACGATGGAAAGTGGACTCAATTCCCAGACCTAACTCTTACCTGTTTGGTATTCTGACGCTCGATTGTAAAATATGGCCAGCTGGTAAAAATGACAAAGGGCACTCCAGCGCTGGTCCTTTGGCTGCAGGCGGCGTGTCAGCGGCCTAAAACAGCAAGAAATAGCGAGAGAAATAAAGTGAGAAGCAAGCACCTTTTCAATTGGGCTCTCGGGTCTATGGGACTGGCGTGCAGCCTCTTGATCACAAGCGCAGGTCCAGCGTGAAAGGGCGTGGCAGTGGAGTCACTCTGCTATTAATACCTGGTTGGCCAATCCTCGTTGCAATGGATGGCCATCTGCAGCTTTACTTGTAGCTCCACTGAAGGTATTTTGTTTTGGGCAAAGGGGTGAGATTGTGATTTCCTCTGCGGCAGATGAAGAGAAAGGGCTTTATGCACTACAGGTCCCTGGACAGCCAAGCAAGTGTGAGCCGGAGACTGTGCTTCAGCTCTGAAGCAGTGTATCGAGAGCCTTCGAGGAGGAGGGGAATTAGCTCAGATGGTAGAGCGCTCGCTTAGCATGCGAGAGGTAGCGGGATCGATGCCCGCATTCTCCAGCAAGACGCTTTTTCTTCATTTTCACTATTTTATTCAAAACTCGCCAATCGTCGCAAATAAAGTCATGTGCTCGCTTCTGTTTTTTTTACTATCATCCTAAAAGTCTTCCGTCCACTTTCTGCTATCCCAAAGAGTCATCCGCGCGAGGGCCGGCAACAGGCGTGATACTGTGCAACAGGCGCATTGCATGGCATTGGTGACATATTCAGGAAATTCCACTTTGATGCCACCCAGGGCTGTTAACCTTTTATTTCATTTCAATACGATGCTTCGAATAATTGGTTCAAAGTGCGCAGCCTTTGCTCTTTTATTTCGTTTTCATCGGAGCAGGTCGGAGCTGGCAGAAGAGTGAGCCCTGTCTGCAGGAGCTCTGATTCCAGAAAGCATATTTTCCCTGTCTTTCTTACCACTCATCTGTGTCTCTTCGCTGACATGAGGGGTTGCTACACTCTGCAGTCTCCCGGCATTTAAAGTCTGCTACCAGCAGAGCACGTTCTGGACTTCACAGCGCCCAGCAAAGTACTAGCCTGCGCCCACCCCCTACTACCGCAAAAACCTTTTGCATGCTTTGGCAGAAGTGTGAACAAAATGCCACGAACCACCCCAGATGGGACTCGAACCCACAATCCCTGGCTTAGGAGGCCAGTGCCTTATCCATTAGGCCACTGGGGCCACTCGACAGAGAAAGGGAAAGTTCTTTCTTTTCCTCTTCTCTCACTGGAGTCACGGGTACTGGCCCACTGAAAAGGGCAAGTTGGCTCACGTCCAAAGCTGCAGTGTCCCAGCACACGCGGGCAAAAGGCACCTGCTTGCACTCGGCTGGACACTTCCGCTTTATGGGACACACGATGGAAAGTGGACTCAATTCCCAGACCTAACTCTTACCTGTTTGGTATTCTGACGCTCGATTGTAAAATATGGCCAGCTGGTAAAAATGACAAAGGGCGCTCCAGCGCTGGTCCTTTGGCTGCAGGCGGCGTGTCAGCGGCCTAAAACAGCAAGAAATAGCGAGAGAAATAAAGTGAGAAGCAAGCACCTTTTCAATTGGGCTCTCGGGTCTATGGGACTGGCGTGCAGCCTCTTGATCACAAGCGCAGGTCCAGCGTGAAAGGGCGTGGCAGTGGAGTCACTCTGCTATTAATACCTGGTTGGCCAATCCTCATTGCAATGGATGGCCATCTGCAGCTTTACTTGTAGCTCCACTGAAGGTATTTTGTTTTGGGCAAAGGGGTGAGATTGTGATTTCCTCTGCCGCAGATGAAGAGAAAGGGCTTTATGCACTACAGGTCCCTGGACAGCCAAGCAAGTGTGAGCCGGAGACTGTGCTTCAGCTCTGAAGCAGTGTATCGAGAGCCTTCGAGGAGGAGGGGAATTAGCTCAGATGGTAGAGCGCTCGCTTAGCATGCGAGAGGTAGCGGGATCGATGCCCGCATTCTCCAGCAAGACGCTTTTACTTCATTTTCACTATTTTATTCAAAACTCGCCAATCGTCGCAAATAAAGTCATGTGCTCGCTTCTGTTTTTTTTACTATCATCCTAAAAGTCTTCCGTCCACTTTCTGCTATCCCAAAGAGTCATCCGCGCGAGGGCCGGCAACAGGCGTGATACTGTGCAACAGGCGCATTGCATGGCATTGGTGACATATTCAGGAAATTCCACTTTGATGCCACCCAGGGCTGTTAACCTTTTATTTCATTTCAATACGATGCTTCGAATAATTGGTTCAAAGTGCGCAGCCTTTGCTCTTTTATTTCGTTTTCATCGGAGCAGGTCGGAGCTGGCAGAAGAGTGAGCCCTGTCTGCAGGAGCTCTGATTCCAGAAAGCATATTTTCCCTGTCTTTCTTACCACTCATCTGTGTCTCTTCGCTGACATGAGGGGTTGCTACACTCTGCAGTCTCCCGCATTTAAAGTCTGCTACCAGCAGAGCACGTTCTGGACTTCACAGCGCCCAGCAAAGTACTAGCCTGCGCCCACCCCCTACTACCGCAAAAACCTTTTGCATGCTTTGGCAGAAGTGTGAACAAAATGCCACGAACCACCCCAGATGGGACTCGAACCCACAATCCCTGGCTTAGGAGGCCAGTGCCTTATCCATTAGGCCACTGGGGCCCCTCGACAGAGAAGGGGAAAGTTCTTTCTTTTCCTCTTCTCTCACTGGAGTCACAGGTACTGGCCCACTGAAAAGGGCAAGTTGGCTCACGTCCAAAGCTGCAGTGTCCCAGCACACGCGGGCAAAAGGCACCTGCCTGCTCTCGGCTGGACACTTCCGCTTTATGGGACACACGATGGAAAGTGGACTCAATTCCCAGACCTAACTCTTACCTGTTTGGTATTCTGACGCTCGATTGTAAAATATGGCCAGCTGGTAAAAATGACAAAGGGCACTCCAGCGCTGGTCCTTTGGCTGCAGGCGGCGTGTCAGCGGCCTAAAACAGCAAGAAATAGCGAGAGAAATAAAGTGAGAAGCAAGCACCTTTTCAATTGGGCTCTCGGGTCTATGGGACTGGTGTGCAGCCTCTTGATCACAAGCGCAGGTCCAGCGTGAAAGGGCGTGGGAGTGGAGTCACTCTGCTATTAATACCTGGTTGGCCAATCCTCGTTGCAATGGATGGCCATCTGCAGCTTTACTTGTAGCTCCACTGAAGGTATTTTGTTTTGGGCAAAGGGGTGAGATTGTGATTTCCTCTGCGGCAGATGAAGAGAAAGGGCTTTATGCACTACAGGTCCCTGGACAGCCAAGCAAGTGTGAGCCGGAGACTGTGCTTCAGCTCTGAAGCAGTGTATCGAGAGCCTTCGAGGAGGAGGGGAATTAGCTCAGATGGTAGAGCGCTCGCTTAGCATGCGAGAGGTAGCGGGATCGATGCCCGCATTCTCCAGCAAGACGCTTTTACTTCATTTTCACTATTTTATTCAAAACTCGCCAATCGTCGCAAATAAAGTCATGTGCTCGCTTCTGTTTTTTTTACTATCATCCTAAAAGTCTTCCGTCCACTTTCTGCTATCCCAAAGAGTCATCCGCGCGAGGGCCGGCAACAGGCGTGATACTGTGCAACAGGCGCATTGCATGGCATTGGTGACATATTCAGGAAATTCCACTTTGATGCCACCCAGGGCTGTTAACCTTTTATTTCATTTCAATACGATGCTTCGAATAATTGGTTCAAAGTGCGCAGCCTTTGCTCTTTTATTTCGTTTTCATCGGAGCAGGTCGGAGCTGGCAGAAGAGTGAGCCCTGTCTGCAGGAGCTCTGATTCCAGAAAGCATATTTTCCCTGTCTTTCTTACCACTCATCTGTGTCTCTTCGCTGACATGAGGGGTTGCTACACTCTGCAGTCTCCCGGCATTTAAAGTCTGCTACCAGCAGAGCACGTTCTGGACTTCACAGCGCCCAGCAAAGTACTAGCCTGCGCCCACCCCCTACTACCGCAAAAACCTTTTGCATGCTTTGGCAGAAGTGTGAACAAAATGCCACGAACCACCCCAGATGGGACTCGAACCCACAATCCCTGGCTTAGGAGGCCAGTGCCTTATCCATTAGGCCACTGGGGCCACTCGACAGAGAAGGGGAAAGTTCTTTCTTTTCCTCTTCTCTCACTGGAGTCACAGGTACTGGCCCACTGAAAAGGGCAAGTTGGCTCACGTCCAAAGCTGCAGTGTCCCAGCACACGCGGGCAAAAGGCACCTGCCTGCTCTCGGCTGGACACTTCCGCTTTATGGGACACACGATGAAAAGTGGACTCAATTCCCAGACCTAACTCTTACCTGTTTGGTATTCTGACGCTCGATTGTAAAATATGGCCAGCTGGTAAAAATGACAAAGGGCACTCCAGCGCTGGTCCTTTGGCTGCAGGCGGCGTGTCAGCGGCCTAAAACAGCAAGAAATAGCGAGAGAAATAAAGTGAGAAGCAAGCACCTTTTCAATTGGGCTCTCGGGTCTATGGGACTGGCGTGCAGCCTCTTGATCACAAGCGCAGGTCCAGCGTGAAAGGGCGTGGGAGTGGAGTCACTCTGCTATTAATACCTGGTTGGCCAATCCTCGTTGCAATGGATGGCCATCTGCAGCTTTACTTGTAGCTCCACTGAAGGTATTTTGTTTTGGGCAAAGGGGTGAGATTGTGATTTCCTCTGCGGCAGATGAAGAGAAAGGGCTTTATGCACTACAGGTCCCTGGACAGCCAAGCAAGTGTGAGCCGGAGACTGTGCTTCAGCTCTGAAGCAGTGTATCGAGAGCCTTCGAGGAGGAGGGGAATTAGCTCAGATGGTAGAGCGCTCGCTTAGCATGCGAGAGGTAGCGGGATCGATGCCCGCATTCTCCAGCAAGACGCTTTTACTTCATTTTCACTATTTTATTCAAAACTCGCCAATCGTCGCAAATAAAGTCATGTGCTCGCTTCTGTTTTTTTTACTATCATCCTAAAAGTCTTCCGTCCACTTTCTGCTATCCCAAAGAGTCATCCGCGCGAGGGCCGGCAACAGGCGTGATACTGTGCAACAGGCGCATTGCATGGCATTGGTGACATATTCAGGAAATTCCACTTTGATGCCACCCAGGGCTGTTAACCTTTTATTTCATTTCAATACGATGCTTCGAATAATTGGTTCAAAGTGCGCAGCCTTTGCTCTTTTATTTCGTTTTCATCGGAGCAGGTCGGAGCTGGCAGAAGAGTGAGCCCTGTCTGCAGGAGCTCTGATTCCAGAAAGCATATTTTCCCTGTCTTTCTTACCACTCATCTGTGTCTCTTCGCTGACATGAGGCGTTGCTACACTCTGCAGTCTCCCGGCATTTAAAGTCTGCTACCAGCAGAGCACGTTCTGGACTTCACAGCGCCCAGCAAAGTACTAGCCTGCGCCCACCCCCTACTACCGCAAAAACCTTTTGCATGCTTTGGCAGAAGTGTGAACAAAATGCCACGAACCAACCCAGATGGGACTCGAACCCACAATCCCTGGCTTAGGAGGCCAGTGCCTTATCCATTAGGCCACTGGGGCAACTCGACAGAGAAGGGGAAAGTTCTTTCTTTTCCTCTTCTCTCACTGGAGTCACGGGTACTGGCCCACTGAAAAGGGCAAGTTGGCTCACGTCCAAAGCTGCAGTGTCCCAGCACACGCGGGCAAGAGGCACCTGCTTGCACTCGGCTGGACACTTCCGCTTTATGGGACACACGATGGAAAGTGGACTCAATTCCCAGACCTAACTCTTACCTGTTTGGTATTCTGACGCTCGATTGTAAAATATGGCCAGCTGGTAAAAATGACAAAGGGCACTCCAGCGCTGGTCCTTTGGCTGCAGGCGGCGTGTCAGCGGCCTAAAACAGCAAGAAATAGCGAGAGAAATAAAGAGAGAAATAAGCACCTTTTCAATTGGGCTCTCGGGTCTATGGGACTGGCGTGCAGCCTCTTGATCACAAGCGCAGGTCCAGCGTGAAAGGGCGTGGCAGTGGAGTCACTCTGCTATTAATACCTGGTTGGCCAATCCTCGTTGCAATGGATGGCCATCTGCAGCTTTACTTGTAGCTCCACTGAAGGTATTTTGTTTTGGGCAAAGGGGTGAGATTGTGATTTCCTCTGCGGCAGATGAAGAGAAAGGGCTTTATGCACTACAGGTCCCTGGACAGCCAAGCAAGTGTGAGCCGGAGACTGTGCTTCAGCTCTGAAGCAGTGTATCGAGAGCCTTCGAGGAGGAGGGGAATTAGCTCAGATGGTAGAGCGCTCGCTTAGCATGCGAGAGGTAGCGGGATCGATGCCCGCATTCTCCAGCAAGACGCTTTTTCTTCATTTTCACTATTTTATTCAAAACTCGCCAATCGTCGCAAATAAAGTCATGTGCTCGCTTCTGTTTTTTTTACTATCATCCTAAAAGTCTTCCGTCCACTTTCTGCTATCCCAAAGAGTCATCCGCGCGAGGGCCGGCAACAGGCGTGATACTGTGCAACAGGCGCATTGCATGGCATTGGTGACATATTCAGGAAATTCCACTTTGATGCCACCCAGGGCTGTTAACCTTTTATTTCATTTCAATACGATGCTTCGAATAATTGGTTCAAAGTGCGCAGCCTTTGCTCTTTTATTTCGTTTTCATCGGAGCAGGTCGGAGCTGGCAGAAGAGTGAGCCCTGTCTGCAGGAGCTCTGATTCCAGAAAGCATATTTTCCCTGTCTTTCTTACCACTCATCTGTGTCTCTTCACTGACATGAGGGGTTGCTACACTCTGCAGTCTCCCGGCATTTAAAGTCTGCTACCAGCAGAGCACGTTCTGGACTTCACAGCGCCCAGCAAAGTACTAGCCTGCGCCCACCCCCTACTACCGCAAAAACCTTTTGCATGCTTTGGCAGAAGTGTGAACAAAATGCCACGAACCACCCCAGATGGGACTCGAACCCACAATCCCTGGCTTAGGAGGCCAGTGCCTTATCCATTAGGCCACTGGGGCCACTCGACAGAGAAGGGGAAAGTTCTTTCTTTTCCTCTTCTCTCACTGGAGTCACGGGTACTGGCCCACTGAAAAGGGCAAGTTGGCTCACGTCCAAAGCTGCAGTGTCCCAGCACACGCGGGCAAAAGGCACCTGCTTGCACTCGGCTGGACACTTCCGCTTTATGGGACACACGATGGAAAGTGGACTCAATTCCCAGACCTAACTCTTACCTGTTTGGTATTCTGACGCTCGATTGTAAAATATGGCCAGCTGGTAAAAATGACAAAGGGCGCTCCAGCGCTGGTCCTTTGGCTGCAGGCGGCGTGTCAGCGGCCTAAAACAGCAAGAAATAGCGAGAGAAATAAAGTGAGAAGCAAGCACCTTTTCAATTGGGCTCTCGGGTCTATGGGACTGGCGTGCAGCCTCTTGATCACAAGCGCAGGTCCAGCGTGAAAGGGCGTGGCAGTGGAGTCACTCTGCTATTAATACCTGGTTGGCCAATCCTCATTGCAATGGATGGCCATCTGCAGCTTTACTTGTAGCTCCACTGAAGGTATTTTGTTTTGGGCAAAGGGGTGAGATTGTGATTTCCCCTGCCGCAGATGAAGAGAAAGGGCTTTATGCACTACAGGTCCCTGGACAGCCAAGCAAGTGTGAGCCGGAGACTGTGCTTCAGCTCTGAAGCAGTGTATCGAGAGCCTTCGAGGAGGAGGGGAATTAGCTCAGATGGTAGAGCGCTCGCTTAGCATGCGAGAGGTAGCGGGATCGATGCCCGCATTCTCCAGCAAGACGCTTTTTCTTCATTTTCACTATTTTATTCAAAACTCGCCAATCGTCGCAAATAAAGTCATGTGCTCGCTTCTGTTTTTTTTACTATCATCCTAAAAGTCTTCCGTCCACTTTCTGCTATCCCAAAGAGTCACCCGCGCGAGGGCCGGCAACAGGCGTGATACTGTGCAATAGGCGCATTGCATGGCATTGGTGACATATTCAGGAAATTCCACTTTGATGCCACCCAGGGCTGTTAACCTTTTATTTCATTTCAATACGATGCTTCGAATAATTGGTTCAAAGTGCGCAGCCTTTGCTCTTTTATTTCGTTTTCATCGGAGCAGGTCGGAGCTGGCAGAAGAGTGAGCCCTGTCTGCAGGAGCTCTGATTCCAGAAAGCATATTTTCCCTGTCTTTCTTACCACTCATCTGTGTCTCTTCGCTGACATGAGGGGTTGCTACACTCTGCAGTCTCCCGCATTTAAAGTCTGCTACCAGCAGAGCACGTTCTGGACTTCACAGCGCCCAGCAAAGTACTAGCCTGCGCCCACCCCCTACTACCGCAAAAACCTTTTGCATGCTTTGGCAGAAGTGTGAACAAAATGCCACGAACCACCCCAGATGGAACTCGAACCCACAATCCCTGGCTTAGGAGGCCAGTGCCTTATCCATTAGGCCACTGGGGCAACTCGACAGAGAAGGGGAAAGTTCTTTCTTTTCCTCTTCTCTCACTGGAGTCACGGGTACTGGCCCACTGAAAAGGGCAAGTTGGCTCACGTCCAAAGCTGCAGTGTCCCAGCACACGCGGGCAAAAGGCACCTGCTTGCACTCGGCTGGACACTTCCGCTTTATGGGACACACGATGGAAAGTGGACTCAATTCCCAGACCTAACTCTTACCTGTTTGGTATTCTGACGCTCGATTGTAAAATATGGCCAGCTGGTAAAAATGACAAAGGGCACTCCAGCGCTGGTCCTTTGGCTGCAGGCGGCGTGTCAGCGGCCTAAAACAGCAAGAAATAGCGAGAGAAATAAAGTGAGAAGCAAGCACCTTTTCAATTGGGCTCTCGGGTCTATGGGACTGGCGTGCAGCCTCTTGATCACAAGCGCAGGTCCAGCGTGAAAGGGCGTGGCAGTGGAGTCACTCTGCTATTAATACCTGGTTGGCCAATCCTCGTTGCAATGGATGGCCATCTGCAGCTTTACTTGTAGCTCCACTGAAGGTATTTTGTTTTGGGCAAAGGGGTGAGATTGTGATTTCCTCTGCGGCAGATGAAGAGAAAGGGCTTTATGCACTACAGGTCCCTGGACAGCCAAGCAAGTGTGAGCCGGAGACTGTGCTTCAGCTCTGAAGCAGTGTATCGAGAGCCTTCGAGGAGGAGGGGAATTAGCTCAGATGGTAGAGCGCTCGCTTAGCATGCGAGAGGTAGCGGGATCGATGCCCGCATTCTCCAGCAAGACGCTTTTTCTTCATTTTCACTATTTTATTCAAAACTCGCCAATCGTCGCAAATAAAGTCATGTGCTCGCTTCTGTTTTTTTTACTATCATCCTAAAAGTCTTCCGTCCACTTTCTGCTATCCCAAAGAGTCATCCGCGCGAGGGCCGGCAACAGGCGTGATACTGTGCAACAGGCGCATTGCATGGCATTGGTGACATATTCAGGAAATTCCACTTTGATGCCACCCAGGGCTGTTAACCTTTTATTTCATTTCAATACGATGCTTCGAATAATTGGTTCAAAGTGCGCAGCCTTTGCTCTTTTATTTCGTTTTCATCGGAGCAGGTCGGAGCTGGCAGAAGAGTGAGCCCTGTCTGCAGGAGCTCTGATTCCAGAAAGCATATTTTCCCTGTCTTTCTTACCACTCATCTGTGTCTCTTCGCTGACATGAGGGGTTGCTACACTCTGCAGTCTCCCGGCATTTAAAGTCTGCTACCAGCAGAGCACGTTCTGGACTTCACAGCGCCCAGCAAAGTACTAGCCTGCGCCCACCCCCTACTACCGCAAAAACCTTTTGCATGCTTTGGCAGAAGTGTGAACAAAATGCCACGAACCACCCCAGATGGGACTCGAACCCACAATCCCTGGCTTAGGAGGCCAGTGCCTTATCCATTAGGCCACTGGGGCCACTCGACAGAGAAAGGGAAAGTTCTTTCTTTTCCTCTTCTCTCACTGGAGTCACGGGTACTGGCCCACTGAAAAGGGCAAGTTGGCTCACGTCCAAAGCTGCAGTGTCCCAGCACACGCGGGCAAAAGGCACCTGCTTGCACTCGGCTGGACACTTCCGCTTTATGGGACACACGATGGAAAGTGGACTCAATTCCCAGACCTAACTCTTACCTGTTTGGTATTCTGACGCTCGATTGTAAAATATGGCCAGCTGGTAAAAATGACAAAGGGCGCTCCAGCGCTGGTCCTTTGGCTGCAGGCGGCGTGTCAGCGGCCTAAAACAGCAAGAAATAGCGAGAGAAATAAAGTGAGAAGCAAGCACCTTTTCAATTGGGCTCTCGGGTCTATGGGACTGGCGTGCAGCCTCTTGATCACAAGCGCAGGTCCAGCGTGAAAGGGCGTGGCAGTGGAGTCACTCTGCTATTAATACCTGGTTGGCCAATCCTCATTGCAATGGATGGCCATCTGCAGCTTTACTTGTAGCTCCACTGAAGGTATTTTGTTTTGGGCAAAGGGGTGAGATTGTGATTTCCTCTGCCGCAGATGAAGAGAAAGGGCTTTATGCACTACAGGTCCCTGGACAGCCAAGCAAGTGTGAGCCGGAGACTGTGCTTCAGCTCTGAAGCAGTGTATCGAGAGCCTTCGAGGAGGAGGGGAATTAGCTCAGATGGTAGAGCGCTCGCTTAGCATGCGAGAGGTAGCGGGATCGATGCCCGCATTCTCCAGCAAGACGCTTTTACTTCATTTTCACTATTTTATTCAAAACTCGCCAATCGTCGCAAATAAAGTCATGTGCTCGCTTCTGTTTTTTTTACTATCATCCTAAAAGTCTTCCGTCCACTTTCTGCTATCCCAAAGAGTCATCCGCGCGAGGGCCGGCAACAGGCGTGATACTGTGCAACAGGCGCATTGCATGGCATTGGTGACATATTCAGGAAATTCCACTTTGATGCCACCCAGGGCTGTTAACCTTTTATTTCATTTCAATACGATGCTTCGAATAATTGGTTCAAAGTGCGCAGCCTTTGCTCTTTTATTTCGTTTTCATCGGAGCAGGTCGGAGCTGGCAGAAGAGTGAGCCCTGTCTGCAGGAGCTCTGATTCCAGAAAGCATATTTTCCCTGTCTTTCTTACCACTCATCTGTGTCTCTTCGCTGACATGAGGCGTTGCTACACTCTGCAGTCTCCCGGCATTTAAAGTCTGCTACCAGCAGAGCACGTTCTGGACTTCACAGCGCCCAGCAAAGTACTAGCCTGCGCCCACCCCCTACTACCGCAAAAACCTTTTGCATGCTTTGGCAGAAGTGTGAACAAAATGCCACGAACCAACCCAGATGGGACTCGAACCCACAATCCCTGGCTTAGGAGGCCAGTGCCTTATCCATTAGGCCACTGGGGCAACTCGACAGAGAAGGGGAAAGTTCTTTCTTTTCCTCTTCTCTCACTGGAGTCACGGGTACTGGCCCACTGAAAAGGGCAAGTTGGCTCACGTCCAAAGCTGCAGTGTCCCAGCACACGCGGGCAAGAGGCACCTGCTTGCACTCGGCTGGACACTTCCGCTTTATGGGACACACGATGGAAAGTGGACTCAATTCCCAGACCTAACTCTTACCTGTTTGGTATTCTGACGCTCGATTGTAAAATATGGCCAGCTGGTAAAAATGACAAAGGGCACTCCAGCGCTGGTCCTTTGGCTGCAGGCGGCGTGTCAGCGGCCTAAAACAGCAAGAAATAGCGAGAGAAATAAAGTGAGAAGCAAGCACCTTTTCAATTGGGCTCTCGGGTCTATGGGACTGGCGTGCAGCCTCTTGATCACAAGCGCAGGTCCAGCGTGAAAGGGCGTGGCAGTGGAGTCACTCTGCTATTAATACCTGGTTGGCCAATCCTCGTTGCAATGGATGGCCATCTGCAGCTTTACTTGTAGCTCCACTGAAGGTATTTTGTTTTGGGCAAAGGGGTGAGATTGTGATTTCCTCTGCGGCAGATGAAGAGAAAGGGCTTTATGCACTACAGGTCCCTGGACAGCCAAGCAAGTGTGAGCCGGAGACTGTGCTTCAGCTCTGAAGCAGTGTATCGAGAGCCTTCGAGGAGGAGGGGAATTAGCTCAGATGGTAGAGCGCTCTAGCATG
This sequence comes from Ambystoma mexicanum, assembly GCF_040938575.1. NCBI lineage: Eukaryota > Metazoa > Chordata > Amphibia > Caudata > Ambystomatidae > Ambystoma > Ambystoma mexicanum. Next base: position 529,349,555 of record NC_090933.1, on the reverse strand, counting down.
CGAGAGGTAGCGGGATCGATGCCCGCATTCTCCAGCAAGACGCTTTTACTTCATTTTCACTATTTTATTCAAAACTCGCCAATCGTCGCAAATAAAGTCATGTGCTCGCTTCTGTTTTTTTTACTATCATCCTAAAAGTCTTCCGTCCACTTTCTGCTATCCCAAAGAGTCATCCGCGCGAGGGCCGGCAACAGGCGTGATACTGTGCAACAGGCGCATTGCATGGCATTGGTGACATATTCAGGAAATTCCACTTTGATGCCACCCAGGGCTGTTAACCTTTTATTTCATTTCAATACGATGCTTCGAATAATTGGTTCAAAGTGCGCAGCCTTTGCTCTTTTATTTCGTTTTCATCGGAGCAGGTCGGAGCTGGCAGAAGAGTGAGCCCTGTCTGCAGGAGCTCTGATTCCAGAAAGCATATTTTCCCTGTCTTTCTTACCACTCATCTGTGTCTCTTCGCTGACATGAGGCGTTGCTACACTCTGCAGTCTCCCGGCATTTAAAGTCTGCTACCAGCAGAGCACGTTCTGGACTTCACAGCGCCCAGCAAAGTACTAGCCTGCGCCCACCCCCTACTACCGCAAAAACCTTTTGCATGCTTTGGCAGAAGTGTGAACAAAATGCCACGAACCACCCCAGATGGGACTCGAACCCACAATCCCTGGCTTAGGAGGCCAGTGCCTTATCCATTAGGCCACTGGGGCCACTCGACAGAGAAGGGGAAAGTTCTTTCTTTTCCTCTTCTCTCACTGGAGTCACAGGTACTGGCCCACTGAAAAGGGCAAGTTGGCTCACGTCCAAAGCTGCAGTGTCCCAGCACACGCGGGCAAAAGGCACCTGCTTGCACTCGGCTGGACACTTCCGCTTTATGGGACACACGATGGAAAGTGGACTCAATTCCCAGACCTAACTCTTACCTGTTTGGTATTCTGACGCTCGATTGTAAAATATGGCCAGCTGGTAAAAATGACAAAGGGCACTCCAGCGCTGGTCCTTTGGCTGCAGGCGGCGTGTCAGCGGCCTAAAACAGCAAGAAATAGCGAGAGAAATAAAGTGAGAAGCAAGCACCTTTTCAATTGGGCTCTCGGGTCTATGGGACTGGCGTGCAGCCTCTTGATCACAAGCGCAGGTCCAGCGTGAAAGGGCGTGGCAGTGGAGTCACTCTGCTATTAATACCTGGTTGGCCAGTCCTCGTTGCAATGGATGGCCATCTGCAGCTTTACTTGTAGCTCCACTGAAGGTATTTTGTTTTGGGCAAAGGGGTGAGATTGTGATTTCCCCTGCCGCAGATGAAGAGAAAGGGCTTTATGCACTACAGGTCCCTGGACAGCCAAGCAAGTGTGAGCCGGAGACTGTGCTTCAGCTCTGAAGCAGTGTATCGAGAGCCTTCGAGGAGGAGGGGAATTAGCTCAGATGGTAGAGCGCTCGCTTAGCATGCGAGAGGTAGCGGGATCGATGCCCGCATTCTCCAGCAAGACGCTTTTTCTTCATTTTCACTATTTTATTCAAAACTCGCCAATCGTCGCAAATAAAGTCATGTGCTCGCTTCGCTTCTGTTTTTTTTACTATCATCCTAAAAGTCTTCCGTCCACTTTCTGCTATCCCAAAGAGTCACCGGCGCGAGGGCCGGCAACAGGCGTGATACTGTGCAACAGGCGCATTGCATGGCATTGGTGACATATTCAGGAAATTCCACTTTGATGCCACCCAGGGCTGTTAACCTTTTATTTCATTTCAATACGATGCTTCGAATAATTGGTTCAAAGTGCGCAGCCTTTGCTCTTTTATTTCGTTTTCATCGGAGCAGGTCGGAGCTGGCAGAAGAGTGAGCCCTGTCTGCAGGAGCTCTGATTCCAGAAAGCATATTTTCCCTGTCTTTCTTACCACTCATCTGTGTCTCTTCGCTGACATGAGGGGTTGCTACACTCTGCAGTCTCCCGCATTTAAAGTCTGCTACCAGCAGAGCACGTTCTGGACTTCACAGCGCCCAGCAAAGTACTAGCCTGCGCCCACCCCCTACTACCGCAAAAACCTTTTGCATGCTTTGGCAGAAGTGTGAACAAAATGCCACGAACCACCCCAGATGGGACTCGAACCCACAATCCCTGGCTTAGGAGGCCAGTGCCTTATCCATTAGGCCACTGGGGCAACTCAACAGAGAAGGGGAAAGTTCTTTCTTTTCCTCTTCTCTCACTGGAGTCACGGGTACTGGCCCACTGAAAAGGGCAAGTTGGCTCACGTCCAAAGCTGCAGTGTCCCAGCACACGCGGGCAAAAGGCACCTGCTTGCACTCGGCTGGACACTTCTGCTTTATGGGACACACGATGGAAAGTGGACTCAATTCCCAGACCTAACTCTTACCTGTTTGGTATTCTGACGCTCGATTGTAAAATATGGCCAGCTGGTAAAAATGACAAAGGGCACTCCAGCGCTGGTCCTTTGGCTGCAGGCGGCGTGTCAGCGGCCTAAAACAGCAAGAAATAGCGAGAGAAATAAAGTGAGAAGCAAGCACCTTTTCAATTGGGCTCTCGGGTCTATGGGACTGGCGTGCAGCCTCTTGATCACAAGCGCAGGTCCAGCGTGAAAGGGCGTGGCAGTGGAGTCACTCTGCTATTAATACCTGGTTGGCCAATCCTCGTTGCAATGGATGGCCATCTGCAGCTTTACTTGTAGCTCCACTGAAGGTATTTTGTTTTGGGCAAAGGGGTGAGATTGTGATTTCCTCTGCGGCAGATGAAGAGAAAGGGCTTTATGCACTACAGGTCCCTGGACAGCCAAGCAAGTGTGAGCCGGAGACTGTGCTTCAGCTCTGAAGCAGTGTATCGAGAGCCTTCGAGGAGGAGGGGAATTAGCTCAGATGGTAGAGCGCTCGCTTAGCATGCGAGAGGTAGCGGGATCGATGCCCGCATTCTCCAGCAAGACGCTTTTTCTTCATTTTCACTATTTTATTCAAAACTCGCCAATCGTCGCAAATAAAGTCATGTGCTCGCTTCTGTTTTTTTTACTATCATCCTAAAAGTCTTCCGTCCACTTTCTGCTATCCCAAAGAGTCATCCGCGCGAGGGCCGGCAACAGGCGTGATACTGTGCAACAGGCGCATTGCATGGCATTGGTGACATATTCAGGAAATTCCACTTTGATGCCACCCAGGGCTGTTAACCTTTTATTTCATTTCAATACGATGCTTCGAATAATTGGTTCAAAGTGCGCAGCCTTTGCTCTTTTATTTCGTTTTCATCGGAGCAGGTCGGAGCTGGCAGAAGAGTGAGCCCTGTCTGCAGGAGCTCTGATTCCAGAAAGCATATTTTCCCTGTCTTTCTTACCACTCATCTGTGTCTCTTCGCTGACATGAGGGGTTGCTACACTCTGCAGTCTCCCGGCATTTAAAGTCTGCTACCAGCAGAGCACGTTCTGGACTTCACAGCGCCCAGCAAAGTACTAGCCTGCGCCCACCCCCTACTACCGCAAAAACCTTTTGCATGCTTTGGCAGAAGTGTGAACAAAATGCCACGAACCACCCCAGATGGGACTCGAACCCACAATCCCTGGCTTAGGAGGCCAGTGCCTTATCCATTAGGCCACTGGGGCCACTCGACAGAGAAGGGGAAAGTTCTTTCTTTTCCTCTTCTCTCACTGGAGTCACAGGTACTGGCCCACTGAAAAGGGCAAGTTGGCTCACGTCCAAAGCTGCAGTGTCCCAGCACACGCGGGCAAAAGGCACCTGCCTGCTCTCGGCTGGACACTTCCGCTTTATGGGACACACAATGGAAAGTGGACTCAATTCCCAGACCTAACTCTTACCTGTTTGGTATTCTGACGCTCGATTGTAAAATATGGCCAGCTGGTAAAAATGACAAAGGGCACTCCAGCGCTGGTCCTTTGGCTGCAGGCGGCGTGTCAGCGGCCTAAAACAGCAAGAAATAGCGAGAGAAATAAAGTGAGAAGCAAGCACCTTTTCAATTGGGCTCTCGGGTCTATGGGACTGGTGTGCAGCCTCTTGATCACAAGCGCAGGTCCAGCGTGAAAGGGCGTGGGAGTGGAGTCACTCTGCTATTAATACCTGGTTGGCCAATCCTCGTTGCAATGGATGGCCATCTGCAGCTTTACTTGTAGCTCCACTGAAGGTATTTTGTTTTGGGCAAAGGGGTGAGATTGTGATTTCCTCTGCGGCAGATGAAGAGAAAGGGCTTTATGCACTACAGGTCCCTGGACAGCCAAGCAAGTGTGAGCCGGAGACTGTGCTTCAGCTCTGAAGCAGTGTATCGAGAGCCTTCGAGGAGGAGGGGAATTAGCTCAGATGGTAGAGCGCTCGCTTAGCATGCGAGAGGTAGCGGGATCGATGCCCGCATTCTCCAGCAAGACGCTTTTACTTCATTTTCACTATTTTATTCAAAACTCGCCAATCGTCGCAAATAAAGTCATGTGCTCGCTTCTGTTTTTTTTACTATCATCCTAAAAGTCTTCCGTCCACTTTCTGCTATCCCAAAGAGTCATCCGCGCGAGGGCCGGCAACAGGCGTGATACTGTGCAACAGGCGCATTGCATGGCATTGGTGACATATTCAGGAAATTCCACTTTGATGCCACCCAGGGCTGTTAACCTTTTATTTCATTTCAATACGATGCTTCGAATAATTGGTTCAAAGTGCGCAGCCTTTGCTCTTTTATTTCGTTTTCATCGGAGCAGGTCGGAGCTGGCAGAAGAGTGAGCCCTGTCTGCAGGAGCTCTGATTCCAGAAAGCATATTTTCCCTGTCTTTCTTACCACTCATCTGTGTCTCTTCGCTGACATGAGGGGTTGCTACACTCTGCAGTCTCCCGGCATTTAAAGTCTGCTACCAGCAGAGCACGTTCTGGACTTCACAGCGCCCAGCAAAGTACTAGCCTGCGCCCACCCCCTACTACCGCAAAAACCTTTTGCATGCTTTGGCAGAAGTGTGAACAAAATGCCACGAACCACCCCAGATGGGACTCGAACCCACAATCCCTGGCTTAGGAGGCCAGTGCCTTATCCATTAGGCCACTGGGGCCACTCGACAGAGAAGGGGAAAGTTCTTTCTTTTCCTCTTCTCTCACTGGAGTCACAGGTACTGGCCCACTGAAAAGGGCAAGTTGGCTCACGTCCAAAGCTGCAGTGTCCCAGCACACGCGGGCAAAAGGCACCTGCTTGCACTCGGCTGGACACTTCCGCTTTATGGGACACACGATGGAAAGTGGACTCAATTCCCAGACCTAACTCTTACCTGTTTGGTATTCTGACGCTCGATTGTAAAATATGGCCAGCTGGTAAAAATGACAAAGGGCACTCCAGCGCTGGTCCTTTGGCTGCAGGCGGCGTGTCAGCGGCCTAAAACAGCAAGAAATAGCGAGAGAAATAAAGTGAGAAGCAAGCACCTTTTCAATTGGGCTCTCGGGTCTATGGGACTGGCGTGCAGCCTCTTGATCACAAGCGCAGGTCCAGCGTGAAAGGGCGTGGCAGTGGAGTCACTCTGCTATTAATACCTGGTTGGCCAATCCTCGTTGCAATGGATGGCCATCTGCAGCTTTACTTGTAGCTCCACTGAAGGTATTTTGTTTTGGGCAAAGGGGTGAGATTGTGATTTCCTCTGCGGCAGATGAAGAGAAAGGGCTTTATGCACTACAGGTCCCTGGACAGCCAAGCAAGTGTGAGCCGGAGACTGTGCTTCAGCTCTGAAGCAGTGTATCGAGAGCCTTCGAGGAGGAGGGGAATTAGCTCAGATGGTAGAGCGCTCGCTTAGCATGCGAGAGGTAGCGGGATCGATGCCCGCATTCTCCAGCAAGACGCTTTTTCTTCATTTTCACTATTTTATTCAAAACTCGCCAATCGTCGCAAATAAAGTCATGTGCTCGCTTCTGTTTTTTTTACTATCATCCTAAAAGTCTTCCGTCCACTTTCTGCTATCCCAAAGAGTCATCCGCGCGAGGGCCGGCAACAGGCGTGATACTGTGCAACAGGCGCATTGCATGGCATTGGTGACATATTCAGGAAATTCCACTTTGATGCCACCCAGGGCTGTTAACCTTTTATTTCATTTCAATACGATGCTTCGAATAATTGGTTCAAAGTGCGCAGCCTTTGCTCTTTTATTTCGTTTTCATCGGAGCAGGTCGGAGCTGGCAGAAGAGTGAGCCCTGTCTGCAGGAGCTCTGATTCCAGAAAGCATATTTTCCCTGTCTTTCTTACCACTCATCTGTGTCTCTTCGCTGACATGAGGGGTTGCTACACTCTGCAGTCTCCCGGCATTTAAAGTCTGCTACCAGCAGAGCACGTTCTGGACTTCACAGCGCCCAGCAAAGTACTAGCCTGCGCCCACCCCCTACTACCGCAAAAACCTTTTGCATGCTTTGGCAGAAGTGTGAACAAAATGCCACGAACCACCCCAGATGGGACTCGAACCCACAATCCCTGGCTTAGGAGGCCAGTGCCTTATCCATTAGGCCACTGGGGCCACTCGACAGAGAAGGGGAAAGTTCTTTCTTTTCCTCTTCTCTCACTGGAGTCACGGGTACTGGCCCACTGAAAAGGGCAAGTTGGCTCACGTCCAAAGCTGCAGTGTCCCAGCACACGCGGGCAAAAGGCACCTGCTTGCACTCGGCTGGACACTTCCGCTTTATGGGACACACGATGGAAAGTGGACTCAATTCCCAGACCTAACTCTTACCTGTTTGGTATTCTGACGCTCGATTGTAAAATATGGCCAGCTGGTAAAAATGACAAAGGGCACTCCAGCGCTGGTCCTTTGGCTGCAGGCGGCGTGTCAGCGGCCTAAAACAGCAAGAAATAGCGAGAGAAATAAAGTGAGAAGCAAGCACCTTTTCAATTGGGCTCTCGGGTCTATGGGACTGGCGTGCAGCCTCTTGATCACAAGCGCAGGTCCAGCGTGAAAGGGCGTGGCAGTGGAGTCACTCTGCTATTAATACCTGGTTGGCCAGTCCTCGTTGCAATGGATGGCCATCTGCAGCTTTACTTGTAGCTCCACTGAAGGTATTTTGTTTTGGGCAAAGGGGTGAGATTGTGATTTCCCCTGCCGCAGATGAAGAGAAAGGGCTTTATGCACTACAGGTCCCTGGACAGCCAAGCAAGTGTGAGCCGGAGACTGTGCTTCAGCTCTGAAGCAGTGTATCGAGAGCCTTCGAGGAGGAGGGGAATTAGCTCAGATGGTAGAGCGCTCGCTTAGCATGCGAGAGGTAGCGGGATCGATGCCCGCATTCTCCAGCAAGACGCTTTTTCTTCATTTTCACTATTTTATTCAAAACTCGCCAATCGTCGCAAATAAAGTCATGTGCTCGCTTCGCTTCTGTTTTTTTTACTATCATCCTAAAAGTCTTCCGTCCACTTTCTGCTATCCCAAAGAGTCACCGGCGCGAGGGCCGGCAACAGGCGTGATACTGTGCAACAGGCGCATTGCATGGCATTGGTGACATATTCAGGAAATTCCACTTTGATGCCACCCAGGGCTGTTAACCTTTTATTTCATTTCAATACGATGCTTCGAATAATTGGTTCAAAGTGCGCAGCCTTTGCTCTTTTATTTCGTTTTCATCGGAGCAGGTCGGAGCTGGCAGAAGAGTGAGCCCTGTCTGCAGGAGCTCTGATTCCAGAAAGCATATTTTCCCTGTCTTTCTTACCACTCATCTGTGTCTCTTCGCTGACATGAGGGGTTGCTACACTCTGCAGTCTCCCGCATTTAAAGTCTGCTACCAGCAGAGCACGTTCTGGACTTCACAGCGCCCAGCAAAGTACTAGCCTGCGCCCACCCCCTACTACCGCAAAAACCTTTTGCATGCTTTGGCAGAAGTGTGAACAAAATGCCACGAACCACCCCAGATGGGACTCGAACCCACAATCCCTGGCTTAGGAGGCCAGTGCCTTATCCATTAGGCCACTGGGGCAACTCAACAGAGAAGGGGAAAGTTCTTTCTTTTCCTCTTCTCTCACTGGAGTCACGGGTACTGGCCCACTGAAAAGGGCAAGTTGGCTCACGTCCAAAGCTGCAGTGTCCCAGCACACGCGGGCAAAAGGCACCTGCTTGCACTCGGCTGGACACTTCTGCTTTATGGGACACACGATGGAAAGTGGACTCAATTCCCAGACCTAACTCTTACCTGTTTGGTATTCTGACGCTCGATTGTAAAATATGGCCAGCTGGTAAAAATGACAAAGGGCACTCCAGCGCTGGTCCTTTGGCTGCAGGCGGCGTGTCAGCGGCCTAAAACAGCAAGAAATAGCGAGAGAAATAAAGTGAGAAGCAAGCACCTTTTCAATTGGGCTCTCGGGTCTATGGGACTGGCGTGCAGCCTCTTGATCACAAGCGCAGGTCCAGCGTGAAAGGGCGTGGCAGTGGAGTCACTCTGCTATTAATACCTGGTTGGCCAATCCTCGTTGCAATGGATGGCCATCTGCAGCTTTACTTGTAGCTCCACTGAAGGTATTTTGTTTTGGGCAAAGGGGTGAGATTGTGATTTCCTCTGCGGCAGATGAAGAGAAAGGGCTTTATGCACTACAGGTCCCTGGACAGCCAAGCAAGTGTGAGCCGGAGACTGTGCTTCAGCTCTGAAGCAGTGTATCGAGAGCCTTCGAGGAGGAGGGGAATTAGCTCAGATGGTAGAGCGCTCGCTTAGCATGCGAGAGGTAGCGGGATCGATGCCCGCATTCTCCAGCAAGACGCTTTTTCTTCATTTTCACTATTTTATTCAAAACTCGCCAATCGTCGCAAATAAAGTCATGTGCTCGCTTCTGTTTTTTTTACTATCATCCTAAAAGTCTTCCGTCCACTTTCTGCTATCCCAAAGAGTCATCCGCGCGAGGGCCGGCAACAGGCGTGATACTGTGCAACAGGCGCATTGCATGGCATTGGTGACATATTCAGGAAATTCCACTTTGATGCCACCCAGGGCTGTTAACCTTTTATTTCATTTCAATACGATGCTTCGAATAATTGGTTCAAAGTGCGCAGCCTTTGCTCTTTTATTTCGTTTTCATCGGAGCAGGTCGGAGCTGGCAGAAGAGTGAGCCCTGTCTGCAGGAGCTCTGATTCCAGAAAGCATATTTTCCCTGTCTTTCTTACCACTCATCTGTGTCTCTTCGCTGACATGAGGGGTTGCTACACTCTGCAGTCTCCCGGCATTTAAAGTCTGCTACCAGCAGAGCACGTTCTGGACTTCACAGCGCCCAGCAAAGTACTAGCCTGCGCCCACCCCCTACTACCGCAAAAACCTTTTGCATGCTTTGGCAGAAGTGTGAACAAAATGCCACGAACCACCCCAGATGGGACTCGAACCCACAATCCCTGGCTTAGGAGGCCAGTGCCTTATCCATTAGGCCACTGGGGCCACTCGACAGAGAAGGGGAAAGTTCTTTCTTTTCCTCTTCTCTCACTGGAGTCACAGGTACTGGCCCACTGAAAAGGGCAAGTTGGCTCACGTCCAAAGCTGCAGTGTCCCAGCACACGCGGGCAAAAGGCACCTGCCTGCTCTCGGCTGGACACTTCCGCTTTATGGGACACACAATGGAAAGTGGACTCAATTCCCAGACCTAACTCTTACCTGTTTGGTATTCTGACGCTCGATTGTAAAATATGGCCAGCTGGTAAAAATGACAAAGGGCACTCCAGCGCTGGTCCTTTGGCTGCAGGCGGCGTGTCAGCGGCCTAAAACAGCAAGAAATAGCGAGAGAAATAAAGTGAGAAGCAAGCACCTTTTCAATTGGGCTCTCGGGTCTATGGGACTGGTGTGCAGCCTCTTGATCACAAGCGCAGGTCCAGCGTGAAAGGGCGTGGGAGTGGAGTCACTCTGCTATTAATACCTGGTTGGCCAATCCTCGTTGCAATGGATGGCCATCTGCAGCTTTACTTGTAGCTCCACTGAAGGTATTTTGTTTTGGGCAAAGGGGTGAGATTGTGATTTCCTCTGCGGCAGATGAAGAGAAAGGGCTTTATGCACTACAGGTCCCTGGACAGCCAAGCAAGTGTGAGCCGGAGACTGTGCTTCAGCTCTGAAGCAGTGTATCGAGAGCCTTCGAGGAGGAGGGGAATTAGCTCAGATGGTAGAGCGCTCGCTTAGCATGCGAGAGGTAGCGGGATCGATGCCCGCATTCTCCAGCAAGACGCTTTTACTTCATTTTCACTATTTTATTCAAAACTCGCCAATCGTCGCAAATAAAGTCATGTGCTCGCTTCTGTTTTTTTTACTATCATCCTAAAAGTCTTCCGTCCACTTTCTGCTATCCCAAAGAGTCATCCGCGCGAGGGCCGGCAACAGGCGTGATACTGTGCAACAGGCGCATTGCATGGCATTGGTGACATATTCAGGAAATTCCACTTTGATGCCACCCAGGGCTGTTAACCTTTTATTTCATTTCAATACGATGCTTCGAATAATTGGTTCAAAGTGCGCAGCCTTTGCTCTTTTATTTCGTTTTCATCGGAGCAGGTCGGAGCTGGCAGAAGAGTGAGCCCTGTCTGCAGGAGCTCTGATTCCAGAAAGCATATTTTCCCTGTCTTTCTTACCACTCATCTGTGTCTCTTCGCTGACATGAGGGGTTGCTACACTCTGCAGTCTCCCGGCATTTAAAGTCTGCTACCAGCAGAGCACGTTCTGGACTTCACAGCGCCCAGCAAAGTACTAGCCTGCGCCCACCCCCTACTACCGCAAAAACCTTTTGCATGCTTTGGCAGAAGTGTGAACAAAATGCCACGAACCACCCCAGATGGGACTCGAACCCACAATCCCTGGCTTAGGAGGCCAGTGCCTTATCCATTAGGCCACTGGGGCCACTCGACAGAGAAGGGGAAAGTTCTTTCTTTTCCTCTTCTCTCACTGGAGTCACAGGTACTGGCCCACTGAAAAGGGCAAGTTGGCTCACGTCCAAAGCTGCAGTGTCCCAGCACACGCGGGCAAAAGGCACCTGCTTGCACTCGGCTGGACACTTCCGCTTTATGGGACACACGATGGAAAGTGGACTCAATTCCCAGACCTAACTCTTACCTGTTTGGTATTCTGACGCTCGATTGTAAAATATGGCCAGCTGGTAAAAATGACAAAGGGCACTCCAGCGCTGGTCCTTTGGCTGCAGGCGGCGTGTCAGCGGCCTAAAACAGCAAGAAATAGCGAGAGAAATAAAGTGAGAAGCAAGCACCTTTTCAATTGGGCTCTCGGGTCTATGGGACTGGCGTGCAGCCTCTTGATCACAAGCGCAGGTCCAGCGTGAAAGGGCGTGGCAGTGGAGTCACTCTGCTATTAATACCTGGTTGGCCAATCCTCGTTGCAATGGATGGCCATCTGCAGCTTTACTTGTAGCTCCACTGAAGGTATTTTGTTTTGGGCAAAGGGGTGAGATTGTGATTTCCTCTGCGGCAGATGAAGAGAAAGGGCTTTATGCACTACAGGTCCCTGGACAGCCAAGCAAGTGTGAGCCGGAGACTGTGCTTCAGCTCTGAAGCAGTGTATCGAGAGCCTTCGAGGAGGAGGGGAATTAGCTCAGATGGTAGAGCGCTCGCTTAGCATGCGAGAGGTAGCGGGATCGATGCCCGCGTTCTCCAGCAAGACGCTTTTTCTTCATTTTCACTATTTTATTCAAAACTCGCCAATCGTCGCAAATAAAGTCATGTGCTCGCTTCTGTTTTTTTTACTATCATCCTAAAAGTCTTCCGTCCACTTTCTGCTATCCCAAAGAGTCATCCGCGCGAGGGCCGGCAACAGGCGTGATACTGTGCAACAGGCGCATTGCATGGCATTGGTGACATATTCAGGAAATTCCACTTTGATGCCACCCAGGGCTGTTAACCTTTTATTTCATTTCAATACGATGCTTCGAATAATTGGTTCAAAGTGCGCAGCCTTTGCTCTTTTATTTCGTTTTCATCGGAGCAGGTCGGAGCTGGCAGAAGAGTGAGCCCTGTCTGCAGGAGCTCTGATTCCAGAAAGCATATTTTCCCTGTCTTTCTTACCACTCATCTGTGTCTCTTCGCTGACATGAGGGGTTGCTACACTCTGCAGTCTCCCGGCATTTAAAGTCTGCTACCAGCAGAGCACGTTCTGGACTTCACAGCGCCCAGCAAAGTACTAGCCTGCGCCCACCCCCTACTACCGCAAAAACCTTTTGCATGCTTTGGCAGAAGTGTGAACAAAATGCCACGAACCACCCCAGATGGGACTCGAACCCACAATCCCTGGCTTAGGAGGCCAGTGCCTTATCCATTAGGCCACTGGGGCCACTCGACAGAGAAGGGGAAAGTTCTTTCTTTTCCTCTTCTCTCACTGGAGTCACAGGTACTGGCCCACTGAAAAGGGCAAGTTGGCTCACGTCCAAAGCTGCAGTGTCCCAGCACACGCGGGCAAAAGGCACCTGCCTGCTCTCGGCTGGACACTTCCGCTTTATGGGACACACGATGGAAAGTGGACTCAATTCCCAGACCTAACTCTTACCTGTTTGGTATTCTGACGCTCGATTGTAAAATATGGCCAGCTGGTAAAAATGACAAAGGGCACTCCAGCGCTGGTCCTTTGGCTGCAGGCGGCGTGTCAGCGGCCTAAAACAGCAAGAAATAGCGAGAGAAATAAAGTGAGAAGCAAGCACCTTTTCAATTGGGCTCTCGGGTCTATGGGACTGGTGTGCAGCCTCTTGATCACAAGCGCAGGTCCAGCGTGAAAGGGCGTGGCAGTGGAGTCACTCTGCTATTAATACCTGGTTGGCCAATCCTCGTTGCAATGGATGGCCATCTGCAGCTTTACTTGTAGCTCCACTGAAGGTATTTTGTTTTGGGCAAAGGGGTGAGATTGTGATTTCCTCTGCGGCAGATGAAGAGAAAGGGCTTTATGCACTACAGGTCCCTGGACAGCCAAGCAAGTGTGAGCCGGAGACTGTGCTTCAGCTCTGAAGCAGTGTATCGAGAGCCTTCGAGGAGGAGGGGAATTAGCTCAGATGGTAGAGCGCTCGCTTAGCATGCGAGAGGTAGCGGGATCGATGCCCGCATTCTCCAGCAAGACGCTTTTACTTCATTTTCACTATTTTATTCAAAACTCGCCAATCGTCGCAAATAAAGTCATGTGCTCGCTTCTGTTTTTTTTACTATCATCCTAAAAGTCTTCCGTCCACTTTCTGCTATCCCAAAGAGTCATCCGCGCGAGGGCCGGCAACAGGCGTGATACTGTGCAACAGGCGCATTGCATGGCATTGGTGACATATTCAGGAAATTCCACTTTGATGCCACCCAGGGCTGTTAACCTTTTATTTCATTTCAATACGATGCTTCGAATAATTGGTTCAAAGTGCGCAGCCTTTGCTCTTTTATTTCGTTTTCATCGGAGCAGGTCGGAGCTGGCAGAAGAGTGAGCCCTGTCTGCAGGAGCTCTGATTCCAGAAAGCATATTTTCCCTGTCTTTCTTACCACTCATCTGTGTCTCTTCGCTGACATGAGGGGTTGCTACACTCTGCAGTCTCCCGGCATTTAAAGTCTGCTACCAGCAGAGCACGTTCTGGACTTCACAGCGCCCAGCAAAGTACTAGCCTGCGCCCACCCCCTACTACCGCAAAAACCTTTTGCATGCTTTGGCAGAAGTGTGAACAAAATGCCACGAACCACCCCAGATGGGACTCGAACCCACAATCCCTGGCTTAGGAGGCCAGTGCCTTATCCATTAGGCCACTGGGGCCACTCGACAGAGAAGGGGAAAGTTCTTTCTTTTCCTCTTCTCTCACTGGAGTCACAGGTACTGGCCCACTGAAAAGGGCAAGTTGGCTCACGTCCAAAGCTGCAGTGTCCCAGCACACGCGGGCAAAAGGCACCTGCCTGCTCTCGGCTGGACACTTCCGCTTTATGGGACACACAATGGAAAGTGGACTCAATTCCCAGACCTAACTCTTACCTGTTTGGTATTCTGACGCTCGATTGTAAAATATGGCCAGCTGGTAAAAATGACAAAGGGCACTCCAGCGCTGGTCCTTTGGCTGCAGGCGGCGTGTCAGCGGCCTAAAACAGCAAGAAATAGCGAGAGAAATAAAGTGAGAAGCAAGCACCTTTTCAATTGGGCTCTCGGGTCTCTGGGACTGGTGTGCAGCCTCTTGATCACAAGCGCAGGTCCAGCGTGAAAGGGCGTGGGAGTGGAGTCACTCTGCTATTAATACCTGGTTGGCCAATCCTCGTTGCAATGGATGGCCATCTGCAGCTTTACTTGTAGCTCCACTGAAGGTATTTTGTTTTGGGCAAAGGGGTGAGATTGTGATTTCCTCTGCGGCAGATGAAGAGAAAGGGCTTTATGCACTACAGGTCCCTGGACAGCCAAGCAAGTGTGAGCCGGAGACTGTGCTTCAGCTCTGAAGCAGTGTATCGAGAGCCTTCGAGGAGGAGGGGAATTAGCTCAGATGGTAGAGCGCTCGCTTAGCATGCGAGAGGTAGCGGGATCGATGCCCGCATTCTCCAGCAAGACGCTTTTACTTCATTTTCACTATTTTATTCAAAACTCGCCAATCGTCGCAAATAAAGTCATGTGCTCGCTTCTGTTTTTTTTACTATCATCCTAAAAGTCTTCCGTCCACTTTCTGCTATCCCAAAGAGTCATCCGCGCGAGGGCCGGCAACAGGCGTGATACTGTGCAACAGGCGCATTGCATGGCATTGGTGACATATTCAGGAAATTCCACTTTGATGCCACCCAGGGCTGTTAACCTTTTATTTCATTTCAATACGATGCTTCGAATAATTGGTTCAAAGTGCGCAGCCTTTGCTCTTTTATTTCGTTTTCATCGGAGCAGGTCGGAGCTGGCAGAAGAGTGAGCCCTGTCTGCAGGAGCTCTGATTCCAGAAAGCATATTTTCCCTGTCTTTCTTACCACTCATCTGTGTCTCTTCGCTGACATGAGGCGTTGCTACACTCTGCAGTCTCCCGGCATTTAAAGTCTGCTACCAGCAGAGCACGTTCTGGACTTCACAGCGCCCAGCAAAGTACTAGCCTGCGCCCACCCCCTACTACCGCAAAAACCTTTTGCATGCTTTGGCAGAAGTGTGAACAAAATGCCACGAACCAACCCAGATGGGACTCGAACCCACAATCCCTGGCTTAGGAGGCCAGTGCCTTATCCATTAGGCCACTGGGGCAACTCGACAGAGAAGGGGAAAGTTCTTTCTTTTCCTCTTCTCTCACTGGAGTCACGGGTACTGGCCCACTGAAAAGGGCAAGTTGGCTCACGTCCAAAGCTGCAGTGTCCCAGCACACGCGGGCAAGAGGCACCTGCTTGCACTCGGCTGGACACTTCCGCTTTATGGGACACACGATGGAAAGTGGACTCAATTCCCAGACCTAACTCTTACCTGTTTGGTATTCTGACGCTCGATTGTAAAATATGGCCAGCTGGTAAAAATGACAAAGGGCACTCCAGCGCTGGTCCTTTGGCTGCAGGCGGCGTGTCAGCGGCCTAAAACAGCAAGAAATAGCGAGAGAAATAAAGTGAGAAGCAAGCACCTTTTCAATTGGGCTCTCGGGTCTATGGGACTGGCGTGCAGCCTCTTGATCACAAGCGCAGGTCCAGCGTGAAAGGGCGTGGCAGTGGAGTCACTCTGCTATTAATACCTGGTTGGCCAATCCTCATTGCAATGGATGGCCATCTGCAGCTTTACTTGTAGCTCCACTGAAGGTATTTTGTTTTGGGCAAAGGGGTGAGATTGTGATTTCCCCTGCCGCAGATGAAGAGAAAGGGCTTTATGCACTACAGGTCCCTGGACAGCCAAGCAAGTGTGAGCCGGAGACTGTGCTTCAGCTCTGAAGCAGTGTATCGAGAGCCTTCGAGGAGGAGGGGAATTAGCTCAGATGGTAGAGCGCTCGCTTAGCATGCGAGAGGTAGCGGGATCGATGCCCGCATTCTCCAGCAAGACGCTTTTTCTTCATTTTCACTATTTTATTCAAAACTCGCCAATCGTCGCAAATAAAGTCATGTGCTCGCTTCTGTTTTTTTTACTATCATCCTAAAAGTCTTCCGTCCACTTTCTGCTATCCCAAAGAGTCACCCGCGCGAGGGCCGGCAACAGGCGTGATACTGTGCAACAGGCGCATTGCATGGCATTGGTGACATATTCAGGAAATTCCACTTTGATGCCACCCAGGGCTGTTAACCTTTTATTTCATTTCAATACGATGCTTCGAATAATTGGTTCAAAGTGCGCAGCCTTTGCTCTTTTATTTCGTTTTCATCGGAGCAGGTCGGAGCTGGCAGAAGAGTGAGCCCTGTCTGCAGGAGCTCTGATTCCAGAAAGCATATTTTCCCTGTCTTTCTTACCACTCATCTGTGTCTCTTCGCTGACATGAGGGGTTGCTACACTCTGCAGTCTCCCGCATTTAAAGTCTGCTACCAGCAGAGCACGTTCTGGACTTCACAGCGCCCAGCAAAGTACTAGCCTGCGCCCACCCCCTACTACCGCAAAAACCTTTTGCATGCTTTGGCAGAAGTGTGAACAAAATGCCACGAACCACCCCAGATGGGACTCGAACCCACAATCCCTGGCTTAGGAGGCCAGTGCCTTATCCATTAGGCCACTGGGGCCCCTCGACAGAGAAGGGGAAAGTTCTTTCTTTTCCTCTTCTCTCACTGGAGTCACAGGTACTGGCCCACTGAAAAGGGCAAGTTGGCTCACGTCCAAAGCTGCAGTGTCCCAGCACACGCGGGCAAAAGGCACCTGCCTGCTCTCGGCTGGACACTTCCGCTTTATGGGACACACGATGGAAAGTGGACTCAATTCCCAGACCTAACTCTTACCTGTTTGGTATTCTGACGCTCGATTGTAAAATATGGCCAGCTGGTAAAAATGACAAAGGGCACTCCAGCGCTGGTCCTTTGGCTGCAGGCGGCGTGTCAGCGGCCTAAAACAGCAAGAAATAGCGAGAGAAATAAAGTGAGAAGCAAGCACCTTTTCAATTGGGCTCTCGGGTCTATGGGACTGGTGTGCAGCCTCTTGATCACAAGCGCAGGTCCAGCGTGAAAGGGCGTGGGAGTGGAGTCACTCTGCTATTAATACCTGG
Organism: Ambystoma mexicanum; assembly: GCF_040938575.1. NCBI lineage: Eukaryota > Metazoa > Chordata > Amphibia > Caudata > Ambystomatidae > Ambystoma > Ambystoma mexicanum. The sequence continues at coordinate 529,332,525 of NC_090933.1, read as the reverse complement.
TTGGCCAATCCTCGTTGCAATGGATGGCCATCTGCAGCTTTACTTGTAGCTCCACTGAAGGTATTTTGTTTTGGGCAAAGGGGTGAGATTGTGATTTCCTCTGCGGCAGATGAAGAGAAAGGGCTTTATGCACTACAGGTCCCTGGACAGCCAAGCAAGTGTGAGCCGGAGACTGTGCTTCAGCTCTGAAGCAGTGTATCGAGAGCCTTCGAGGAGGAGGGGAATTAGCTCAGATGGTAGAGCGCTCGCTTAGCATGCGAGAGGTAGCGGGATCGATGCCCGCATTCTCCAGCAAGACGCTTTTACTTCATTTTCACTATTTTATTCAAAACTCGCCAATCGTCGCAAATAAAGTCATGTGCTCGCTTCTGTTTTTTTTACTATCATCCTAAAAGTCTTCCGTCCACTTTCTGCTATCCCAAAGAGTCATCCGCGCGAGGGCCGGCAACAGGCGTGATACTGTGCAACAGGCGCATTGCATGGCATTGGTGACATATTCAGGAAATTCCACTTTGATGCCACCCAGGGCTGTTAACCTTTTATTTCATTTCAATACGATGCTTCGAATAATTGGTTCAAAGTGCGCAGCCTTTGCTCTTTTATTTCGTTTTCATCGGAGCAGGTCGGAGCTGGCAGAAGAGTGAGCCCTGTCTGCAGGAGCTCTGATTCCAGAAAGCATATTTTCCCTGTCTTTCTTACCACTCATCTGTGTCTCTTCGCTGACATGAGGGGTTGCTACACTCTGCAGTCTCCCGGCATTTAAAGTCTGCTACCAGCAGAGCACGTTCTGGACTTCACAGCGCCCAGCAAAGTACTAGCCTGCGCCCACCCCCTACTACCGCAAAAACCTTTTGCATGCTTTGGCAGAAGTGTGAACAAAATGCCACGAACCACCCCAGATGGGACTCGAACCCACAATCCCTGGCTTAGGAGGCCAGTGCCTTATCCATTAGGCCACTGGGGCCACTCGACAGAGAAGGGGAAAGTTCTTTCTTTTCCTCTTCTCTCACTGGAGTCACAGGTACTGGCCCACTGAAAAGGGCAAGTTGGCTCACGTCCAAAGCTGCAGTGTCCCAGCACACGCGGGCAAAAGGCACCTGCCTGCTCTCGGCTGGACACTTCCGCTTTATGGGACACACGATGAAAAGTGGACTCAATTCCCAGACCTAACTCTTACCTGTTTGGTATTCTGACGCTCGATTGTAAAATATGGCCAGCTGGTAAAAATGACAAAGGGCACTCCAGCGCTGGTCCTTTGGCTGCAGGCGGCGTGTCAGCGGCCTAAAACAGCAAGAAATAGCGAGAGAAATAAAGTGAGAAGCAAGCACCTTTTCAATTGGGCTCTCGGGTCTATGGGACTGGCGTGCAGCCTCTTGATCACAAGCGCAGGTCCAGCGTGAAAGGGCGTGGGAGTGGAGTCACTCTGCTATTAATACCTGGTTGGCCAATCCTCGTTGCAATGGATGGCCATCTGCAGCTTTACTTGTAGCTCCACTGAAGGTATTTTGTTTTGGGCAAAGGGGTGAGATTGTGATTTCCTCTGCGGCAGATGAAGAGAAAGGGCTTTATGCACTACAGGTCCCTGGACAGCCAAGCAAGTGTGAGCCGGAGACTGTGCTTCAGCTCTGAAGCAGTGTATCGAGAGCCTTCGAGGAGGAGGGGAATTAGCTCAGATGGTAGAGCGCTCGCTTAGCATGCGAGAGGTAGCGGGATCGATGCCCGCATTCTCCAGCAAGACGCTTTTACTTCATTTTCACTATTTTATTCAAAACTCGCCAATCGTCGCAAATAAAGTCATGTGCTCGCTTCTGTTTTTTTTACTATCATCCTAAAAGTCTTCCGTCCACTTTCTGCTATCCCAAAGAGTCATCCGCGCGAGGGCCGGCAACAGGCGTGATACTGTGCAACAGGCGCATTGCATGGCATTGGTCACATATTCAGGAAATTCCACTTTGATGCCACCCAGGGCTGTTAACCTTTTATTTCATTTCAATACGATGCTTCGAATAATTGGTTCAAAGTGCGCAGCCTTTGCTCTTTTATTTCGTTTTCATCGGAGCAGGTCGGAGCTGGCAGAAGAGTGAGCCCTGTCTGCAGGAGCTCTGATTCCAGAAAGCATATTTTCCCTGTCTTTCTTACCACTCATCTGTGTCTCTTCACTGACATGAGGGGTTGCTACACTCTGCAGTCTCCCGGCATTTAAAGTCTGCTACCAGCAGAGCACGTTCTGGACTTCACAGCGCCCAGCAAAGTACTAGCCTGCGCCCACCCCCTACTACCGCAAAAACCTTTTGCATGCTTTGGCAGAAGTGTGAACAAAATGCCACGAACCACCCCAGATGGGACTCGAACCCACAATCCCTGGCTTAGGAGGCCAGTGCCTTATCCATTAGGCCACTGGGGCCACTCGACAGAGAAGGGGAAAGTTCTTTCTTTTCCTCTTCTCTCACTGGAGTCACAGGTACTGGCCCACTGAAAAGGGCAAGTTGGCTCACGTCCAAAGCTGCAGTGTCCCAGCACACGCGGGCAAAAGGCACCTGCTTGCACTCGGCTGGACACTTCCGCTTTATGGGACACACGATGGAAAGTGGACTCAATTCCCAGACCTAACTCTTACCTGTTTGGTATTCTGACGCTCGATTGTAAAATATGGCCAGCTGGTAAAAATGACAAAGGGCGCTCCAGCGCTGGTCCTTTGGCTGCAGGCGGCGTGTCAGCGGCCTAAAACAGCAAGAAATAGCGAGAGAAATAAAGTGAGAAGCAAGCACCTTTTCAATTGGGCTCTCGGGTCTATGGGACTGGCGTGCAGCCTCTTGATCACAAGCGCAGGTCCAGCGTGAAAGGGCGTGGCAGTGGAGTCACTCTGCTATTAATACCTGGTTGGCCAATCCTCATTGCAATGGATGGCCATCTGCAGCTTTACTTGTAGCTCCACTGAAGGTATTTTGTTTTGGGCAAAGGGGTGAGATTGTGATTTCCTCTGCGGCAGATGAAGAGAAAGGGCTTTATGCACTACAGGTCCCTGGACAGCCAAGCAAGTGTGAGCCGGAGACTGTGCTTCAGCTCTGAAGCAGTGTATCGAGAGCCTTCGAGGAGGAGGGGAATTAGCTCAGATGGTAGAGCGCTCGCTTAGCATGCGAGAGGTAGCGGGATCGATGCCCGCATTCTCCAGCAAGACGCTTTTACTTCATTTTCACTATTTTATTCAAAACTCGCCAATCGTCGCAAATAAAGTCATGTGCTCGCTTCTGTTTTTTTTACTATCATCCTAAAAGTCTTCCGTCCACTTTCTGCTATCCCAAAGAGTCATCCGCGCGAGGGCCGGCAACAGGCGTGATACTGTGCAACAGGCGCATTGCATGGCATTGGTGACATATTCAGGAAATTCCACTTTGATGCCACCCAGGGCTGTTAACCTTTTATTTCATTTCAATACGATGCTTCGAATAATTGGTTCAAAGTGCGCAGCCTTTGCTCTTTTATTTCGTTTTCATCGGAGCAGGTCGGAGCTGGCAGAAGAGTGAGCCCTGTCTGCAGGAGCTCTGATTCCAGAAAGCATATTTTCCCTGTCTTTCTTACCACTCATCTGTGTCTCTTCGCTGACATGAGGCGTTGCTACACTCTGCAGTCTCCCGGCATTTAAAGTCTGCTACCAGCAGAGCACGTTCTGGACTTCACAGCGCCCAGCAAAGTACTAGCCTGCGCCCACCCCCTACTACCGCAAAAACCTTTTGCATGCTTTGGCAGAAGTGTGAACAAAATGCCACGAACCAACCCAGATGGGACTCGAACCCACAATCCCTGGCTTAGGAGGCCAGTGCCTTATCCATTAGGCCACTGGGGCAACTCGACAGAGAAGGGGAAAGTTCTTTCTTTTCCTCTTCTCTCACTGGAGTCACGGGTACTGGCCCACTGAAAAGGGCAAGTTGGCTCACGTCCAAAGCTGCAGTGTCCCAGCACACGCGGGCAAGAGGCACCTGCTTGCACTCGGCTGGACACTTCCGCTTTATGGGACACACGATGGAAAGTGGACTCAATTCCCAGACCTAACTCTTACCTGTTTGGTATTCTGACGCTCGATTGTAAAATATGGCCAGCTGGTAAAAATGACAAAGGGCACTCCAGCGCTGGTCCTTTGGCTGCAGGCGGCGTGTCAGCGGCCTAAAACAGCAAGAAATAGCGAGAGAAATAAAGAGAGAAATAAGCACCTTTTCAATTGGGCTCTCGGGTCTATGGGACTGGCGTGCAGCCTCTTGATCACAAGCGCAGGTCCAGCGTGAAAGGGCGTGGCAGTGGAGTCACTCTGCTATTAATACCTGGTTGGCCAATCCTCGTTGCAATGGATGGCCATCTGCAGCTTTACTTGTAGCTCCACTGAAGGTATTTTGTTTTGGGCAAAGGGGTGAGATTGTGATTTCCTCTGCGGCAGATGAAGAGAAAGGGCTTTATGCACTACAGGTCCCTGGACAGCCAAGCAAGTGTGAGCCGGAGACTGTGCTTCAGCTCTGAAGCAGTGTATCGAGAGCCTTCGAGGAGGAGGGGAATTAGCTCAGATGGTAGAGCGCTCGCTTAGCATGCGAGAGGTAGCGGGATCGATGCCCGCATTCTCCAGCAAGACGCTTTTTCTTCATTTTCACTATTTTATTCAAAACTCGCCAATCGTCGCAAATAAAGTCATGTGCTCGCTTCTGTTTTTTTTACTATCATCCTAAAAGTCTTCCGTCCACTTTCTGCTATCCCAAAGAGTCATCCGCGCGAGGGCCGGCAACAGGCGTGATACTGTGCAACAGGCGCATTGCATGGCATTGGTGACATATTCAGGAAATTCCACTTTGATGCCACCCAGGGCTGTTAACCTTTTATTTCATTTCAATACGATGCTTCGAATAATTGGTTCAAAGTGCGCAGCCTTTGCTCTTTTATTTCGTTTTCATCGGAGCAGGTCGGAGCTGGCAGAAGAGTGAGCCCTGTCTGCAGGAGCTCTGATTCCAGAAAGCATATTTTCCCTGTCTTTCTTACCACTCATCTGTGTCTCTTCACTGACATGAGGGGTTGCTACACTCTGCAGTCTCCCGGCATTTAAAGTCTGCTACCAGCAGAGCACGTTCTGGACTTCACAGCGCCCAGCAAAGTACTAGCCTGCGCCCACCCCCTACTACCGCAAAAACCTTTTGCATGCTTTGGCAGAAGTGTGAACAAAATGCCACGAACCACCCCAGATGGGACTCGAACCCACAATCCCTGGCTTAGGAGGCCAGTGCCTTATCCATTAGGCCACTGGGGCCAGTCGACAGAGAAGGGGAAAGTTCTTTCTTTTCCTCTTCTCTCACTGGAGTCACGGGTACTGGCCCACTGAAAAGGGCAAGTTGGCTCACGTCCAAAGCTGCAGTGTCCCAGCACACGCGGGCAAAAGGCACCTGCTTGCACTCGGCTGGACACTTCCGCTTTATGGGACACACGATGGAAAGTGGACTCAATTCCCAGACCTAACTCTTACCTGTTTGGTATTCTGACGCTCGATTGTAAAATATGGCCAGCTGGTAAAAATGACAAAGGGCGCTCCAGCGCTGGTCCTTTGGCTGCAGGCGGCGTGTCAGCGGCCTAAAACAGCAAGAAATAGCGAGAGAAATAAAGTGAGAAGCAAGCACCTTTTCAATTGGGCTCTCGGGTCTATGGGACTGGCGTGCAGCCTCTTGATCACAAGCGCAGGTCCAGCGTGAAAGGGCGTGGCAGTGGAGTCACTCTGCTATTAATACCTGGTTGGCCAATCCTCATTGCAATGGATGGCCATCTGCAGCTTTACTTGTAGCTCCACTGAAGGTATTTTGTTTTGGGCAAAGGGGTGAGATTGTGATTTCCCCTGCCGCAGATGAAGAGAAAGGGCTTTATGCACTACAGGTCCCTGGACAGCCAAGCAAGTGTGAGCCGGAGACTGTGCTTCAGCTCTGAAGCAGTGTATCGAGAGCCTTCGAGGAGGAGGGGAATTAGCTCAGATGGTAGAGCGCTCGCTTAGCATGCGAGAGGTAGCGGGATCGATGCCCGCATTCTCCAGCAAGACGCTTTTTCTTCATTTTCACTATTTTATTCAAAACTCGCCAATCGTCGCAAATAAAGTCATGTGCTCGCTTCTGTTTTTTTTACTATCATCCTAAAAGTCTTCCGTCCACTTTCTGCTATCCCAAAGAGTCACCCGCGCGAGGGCCGGCAACAGGCGTGATACTGTGCAATAGGCGCATTGCATGGCATTGGTGACATATTCAGGAAATTCCACTTTGATGCCACCCAGGGCTGTTAACCTTTTATTTCATTTCAATACGATGCTTCGAATAATTGGTTCAAAGTGCGCAGCCTTTGCTCTTTTATTTCGTTTTCATCGGAGCAGGTCGGAGCTGGCAGAAGAGTGAGCCCTGTCTGCAGGAGCTCTGATTCCAGAAAGCATATTTTCCCTGTCTTTCTTACCACTCATCTGTGTCTCTTCGCTGACATGAGGGGTTGCTACACTCTGCAGTCTCCCGCATTTAAAGTCTGCTACCAGCAGAGCACGTTCTGGACTTCACAGCGCCCAGCAAAGTACTAGCCTGCGCCCACCCCCTACTACCGCAAAAACCTTTTGCATGCTTTGGCAGAAGTGTGAACAAAATGCCACGAACCACCCCAGATGGGACTCGAACCCACAATCCCTGGCTTAGGAGGCCAGTGCCTTATCCATTAGGCCACTGGGGCAACTCGACAGAGAAGGGGAAAGTTCTTTCTTTTCCTCTTCTCTCACTGGAGTCACGGGTACTGGCCCACTGAAAAGGGCAAGTTGGCTCACGTCCAAAGCTGCAGTGTCCCAGCACACGCGGGCAAAAGGCACCTGCTTGCACTCGGCTGGACACTTCCGCTTTATGGGACACACGATGGAAAGTGGACTCAATTCCCAGACCTAACTCTTACCTGTTTGGTATTCTGACGCTCGATTGTAAAATATGGCCAGCTGGTAAAAATGACAAAGGGCACTCCAGCGCTGGTCCTTTGGCTGCAGGCGGCGTGTCAGCGGCCTAAAACAGCAAGAAATAGCGAGAGAAATAAAGTGAGAAGCAAGCACCTTTTCAATTGGGCTCTCGGGTCTATGGGACTGGCGTGCAGCCTCTTGATCACAAGCGCAGGTCCAGCGTGAAAGGGCGTGGCAGTGGAGTCACTCTGCTATTAATACCTGGTTGGCCAATCCTCGTTGCAATGGATGGCCATCTGCAGCTTTACTTGTAGCTCCACTGAAGGTATTTTGTTTTGGGCAAAGGGGTGAGATTGTGATTTCCTCTGCGGCAGATGAAGAGAAAGGGCTTTATGCACTACAGGTCCCTGGACAGCCAAGCAAGTGTGAGCCGGAGACTGTGCTTCAGCTCTGAAGCAGTGTATCGAGAGCCTTCGAGGAGGAGGGGAATTAGCTCAGATGGTAGAGCGCTCGCTTAGCATGCGAGAGGTAGCGGGATCGATGCCCGCATTCTCCAGCAAGACGCTTTTTCTTCATTTTCACTATTTTATTCAAAACTCGCCAATCGTCGCAAATAAAGTCATGTGCTCGCTTCTGTTTTTTTTACTATCATCCTAAAAGTCTTCCGTCCACTTTCTGCTATCCCAAAGAGTCATCCGCGCGAGGGCCGGCAACAGGCGTGATACTGTGCAACAGGCGCATTGCATGGCATTGGTGACATATTCAGGAAATTCCACTTTGATGCCACCCAGGGCTGTTAACCTTTTATTTCATTTCAATACGATGCTTCGAATAATTGGTTCAAAGTGCGCAGCCTTTGCTCTTTTATTTCGTTTTCATCGGAGCAGGTCGGAGCTGGCAGAAGAGTGAGCCCTGTCTGCAGGAGCTCTGATTCCAGAAAGCATATTTTCCCTGTCTTTCTTACCACTCATCTGTGTCTCTTCGCTGACATGAGGGGTTGCTACACTCTGCAGTCTCCCGGCATTTAAAGTCTGCTACCAGCAGAGCACGTTCTGGACTTCACAGCGCCCAGCAAAGTACTAGCCTGCGCCCACCCCCTACTACCGCAAAAACCTTTTGCATGCTTTGGCAGAAGTGTGAACAAAATGCCACGAACCACCCCAGATGGGACTCGAACCCACAATCCCTGGCTTAGGAGGCCAGTGCCTTATCCATTAGGCCACTGGGGCCACTCGACAGAGAAAGGGAAAGTTCTTTCTTTTCCTCTTCTCTCACTGGAGTCACGGGTACTGGCCCACTGAAAAGGGCAAGTTGGCTCACGTCCAAAGCTGCAGTGTCCCAGCACACGCGGGCAAAAGGCACCTGCTTGCACTCGGCTGGACACTTCCGCTTTATGGGACACACGATGGAAAGTGGACTCAATTCCCAGACCTAACTCTTACCTGTTTGGTATTCTGACGCTCGATTGTAAAATATGGCCAGCTGGTAAAAATGACAAAGGGCGCTCCAGCGCTGGTCCTTTGGCTGCAGGCGGCGTGTCAGCGGCCTAAAACAGCAAGAAATAGCGAGAGAAATAAAGTGAGAAGCAAGCACCTTTTCAATTGGGCTCTCGGGTCTATGGGACTGGCGTGCAGCCTCTTGATCACAAGCGCAGGTCCAGCGTGAAAGGGCGTGGCAGTGGAGTCACTCTGCTATTAATACCTGGTTGGCCAATCCTCATTGCAATGGATGGCCATCTGCAGCTTTACTTGTAGCTCCACTGAAGGTATTTTGTTTTGGGCAAAGGGGTGAGATTGTGATTTCCTCTGCCGCAGATGAAGAGAAAGGGCTTTATGCACTACAGGTCCCTGGACAGCCAAGCAAGTGTGAGCCGGAGACTGTGCTTCAGCTCTGAAGCAGTGTATCGAGAGCCTTCGAGGAGGAGGGGAATTAGCTCAGATGGTAGAGCGCTCGCTTAGCATGCGAGAGGTAGCGGGATCGATGCCCGCATTCTCCAGCAAGACGCTTTTACTTCATTTTCACTATTTTATTCAAAACTCGCCAATCGTCGCAAATAAAGTCATGTGCTCGCTTCTGTTTTTTTTACTATCATCCTAAAAGTCTTCCGTCCACTTTCTGCTATCCCAAAGAGTCATCCGCGCGAGGGCCGGCAACAGGCGTGATACTGTGCAACAGGCGCATTGCATGGCATTGGTGACATATTCAGGAAATTCCACTTTGATGCCACCCAGGGCTGTTAACCTTTTATTTCATTTCAATACGATGCTTCGAATAATTGGTTCAAAGTGCGCAGCCTTTGCTCTTTTATTTCGTTTTCATCGGAGCAGGTCGGAGCTGGCAGAAGAGTGAGCCCTGTCTGCAGGAGCTCTGATTCCAGAAAGCATATTTTCCCTGTCTTTCTTACCACTCATCTGTGTCTCTTCGCTGACATGAGGCGTTGCTACACTCTGCAGTCTCCCGGCATTTAAAGTCTGCTACCAGCAGAGCACGTTCTGGACTTCACAGCGCCCAGCAAAGTACTAGCCTGCGCCCACCCCCTACTACCGCAAAAACCTTTTGCATGCTTTGGCAGAAGTGTGAACAAAATGCCACGAACCAACCCAGATGGGACTCGAACCCACAATCCCTGGCTTAGGAGGCCAGTGCCTTATCCATTAGGCCACTGGGGCAACTCGACAGAGAAGGGGAAAGTTCTTTCTTTTCCTCTTCTCTCACTGGAGTCACGGGTACTGGCCCACTGAAAAGGGCAAGTTGGCTCACGTCCAAAGCTGCAGTGTCCCAGCACACGCGGGCAAGAGGCACCTGCTTGCACTCGGCTGGACACTTCCGCTTTATGGGACACACGATGGAAAGTGGACTCAATTCCCAGACCTAACTCTTACCTGTTTGGTATTCTGACGCTCGATTGTAAAATATGGCCAGCTGGTAAAAATGACAAAGGGCACTCCAGCGCTGGTCCTTTGGCTGCAGGCGGCGTGTCAGCGGCCTAAAACAGCAAGAAATAGCGAGAGAAATAAAGTGAGAAGCAAGCACCTTTTCAATTGGGCTCTCGGGTCTATGGGACTGGCGTGCAGCCTCTTGATCACAAGCGCAGGTCCAGCGTGAAAGGGCGTGGCAGTGGAGTCACTCTGCTATTAATACCTGGTTGGCCAATCCTCGTTGCAATGGATGGCCATCTGCAGCTTTACTTGTAGCTCCACTGAAGGTATTTTGTTTTGGGCAAAGGGGTGAGATTGTGATTTCCTCTGCGGCAGATGAAGAGAAAGGGCTTTATGCACTACAGGTCCCTGGACAGCCAAGCAAGTGTGAGCCGGAGACTGTGCTTCAGCTCTGAAGCAGTGTATCGAGAGCCTTCGAGGAGGAGGGGAATTAGCTCAGATGGTAGAGCGCTCGCTTAGCATGCGAGAGGTAGCGGGATCGATGCCCGCATTCTCCAGCAAGACGCTTTTACTTCATTTTCACTATTTTATTCAAAACTCGCCAATCGTCGCAAATAAAGTCATGTGCTCGCTTCTGTTTTTTTTACTATCATCCTAAAAGTCTTCCGTCCACTTTCTGCTATCCCAAAGAGTCACCCGCGCGAGGGCCGGCAACAGGCGTGATACTGTGCAACAGGCGCATTGCATGGCATTGGTGACATATTCAGGAAATTCCACTTTGATGCCACCCAGGGCTGTTAACCTTTTATTTCATTTCAATACGATGCTTCGAATAATTGGTTCAAAGTGCGCAGCCTTTGCTCTTTTATTTCGTTTTCATCGGAGCAGGTCGGAGCTGGCAGAAGAGTGAGCCCTGTCTGCAGGAGCTCTGATTCCAGAAAGCATATTTTCCCTGTCTTTCTTACCACTCATCTGTGTCTCTTCGCTGACATGAGGGGTTGCTACACTCTGCAGTCTCCCGCATTTAAAGTCTGCTACCAGCAGAGCACGTTCTGGACTTCACAGCGCCCAGCAAAGTACTAGCCTGCGCCCACCCCCTACTACCGCAAAAACCTTTTGCATGCTTTGGCAGAAGTGTGAACAAAATGCCACGAACCACCCCAGATGGGACTCGAACCCACAATCCCTGGCTTAGGAGGCCAGTGCCTTATCCATTAGGCCACTGGGGCCCCTCGACAGAGAAGGGGAAAGTTCTTTCTTTTCCTCTTCTCTCACTGGAGTCACAGGTACTGGCCCACTGAAAAGGGCAAGTTGGCTCACGTCCAAAGCTGCAGTGTCCCAGCACACGCGGGCAAAAGGCACCTGCCTGCTCTCGGCTGGACACTTCCGCTTTATGGGACACACGATGGAAAGTGGACTCAATTCCCAGACCTAACTCTTACCTGTTTGGTATTCTGACGCTCGATTGTAAAATATGGCCAGCTGGTAAAAATGACAAAGGGCACTCCAGCGCTGGTCCTTTGGCTGCAGGCGGCGTGTCAGCGGCCTAAAACAGCAAGAAATAGCGAGAGAAATAAAGTGAGAAGCAAGCACCTTTTCAATTGGGCTCTCGGGTCTATGGGACTGGTGTGCAGCCTCTTGATCACAAGCGCAGGTCCAGCGTGAAAGGGCGTGGGAGTGGAGTCACTCTGCTATTAATACCTGGTTGGCCAATCCTCGTTGCAATGGATGGCCATCTGCAGCTTTACTTGTAGCTCCACTGAAGGTATTTTGTTTTGGGCAAAGGGGTGAGATTGTGATTTCCTCTGCGGCAGATGAAGAGAAAGGGCTTTATGCACTACAGGTCCCTGGACAGCCAAGCAAGTGTGAGCCGGAGACTGTGCTTCAGCTCTGAAGCAGTGTATCGAGAGCCTTCGAGGAGGAGGGGAATTAGCTCAGATGGTAGAGCGCTCGCTTAGCATGCGAGAGGTAGCGGGATCGATGCCCGCATTCTCCAGCAAGACGCTTTTACTTCATTTTCACTATTTTATTCAAAACTCGCCAATCGTCGCAAATAAAGTCATGTGCTCGCTTCTGTTTTTTTTACTATCATCCTAAAAGTCTTCCGTCCACTTTCTGCTATCCCAAAGAGTCATCCGCGCGAGGGCCGGCAACAGGCGTGATACTGTGCAACAGGCGCATTGCATGGCATTGGTGACATATTCAGGAAATTCCACTTTGATGCCACCCAGGGCTGTTAACCTTTTATTTCATTTCAATACGATGCTTCGAATAATTGGTTCAAAGTGCGCAGCCTTTGCTCTTTTATTTCGTTTTCATCGGAGCAGGTCGGAGCTGGCAGAAGAGTGAGCCCTGTCTGCAGGAGCTCTGATTCCAGAAAGCATATTTTCCCTGTCTTTCTTACCACTCATCTGTGTCTCTTCGCTGACATGAGGGGTTGCTACACTCTGCAGTCTCCCGGCATTTAAAGTCTGCTACCAGCAGAGCACGTTCTGGACTTCACAGCGCCCAGCAAAGTACTAGCCTGCGCCCACCCCCTACTACCGCAAAAACCTTTTGCATGCTTTGGCAGAAGTGTGAACAAAATGCCACGAACCACCCCAGATGGGACTCAAACCCACAATCCCTGGCTTAGGAGGCCAGTGCCTTATCCATTAGGCCACTGGGGCCACTCGACAGAGAAGGGGAAAGTTCTTTCTTTTCCTCTTCTCTCACTGGAGTCACAGGTACTGGCCCACTGAAAAGGGCAAGTTGGCTCACGTCCAAAGCTGCAGTGTCCCAGCACACGCGGGCAAAAGGCACCTGCCTGCTCTCGGCTGGACACTTCCGCTTTATGGGACACACGATGAAAAGTGGACTCAATTCCCAGACCTAACTCTTACCTGTTTGGTATTCTGACGCTCGATTGTAAAATATGGCCAGCTGGTAAAAATGACAAAGGGCACTCCAGCGCTGGTCCTTTGGCTGCAGGCGGCGTGTCAGCGGCCTAAAACAGCAAGAAATAGCGAGAGAAATAAAGTGAGAAGCAAGCACCTTTTCAATTGGGCTCTCGGGTCTATGGGACTGGCGTGCAGCCTCTTGATCACAAGCGCAGGTCCAGCGTGAAAGGGCGTGGGAGTGGAGTCACTCTGCTATTAATACCTGGTTGGCCAATCCTCGTTGCAATGGATGGCCATCTGCAGCTTTACTTGTAGCTCCACTGAAGGTATTTTGTTTTGGGCAAAGGGGTGAGATTGTGATTTCCTCTGCGGCAGATGAAGAGAAAGGGCTTTATGCACTACAGGTCCCTGGACAGCCAAGCAAGTGTGAGCCGGAGACTGTGCTTCAGCTCTGAAGCAGTGTATCGAGAGCCTTCGAGGAGGAGGGGAATTAGCTCAGATGGTAGAGCGCTCGCTTAGCATGCGAGAGGTAGCGGGATCGATGCCCGCATTCTCCAGCAAGACGCTTTTACTTCATTTTCACTATTTTATTCAAAACTCGCCAATCGTCGCAAATAAAGTCATGTGCTCGCTTCTGTTTTTTTTACTATCATCCTAAAAGTCTTCCGTCCACTTTCTGCTATCCCAAAGAGTCATCCGCGCGAGGGCCGGCAACAGGCGTGATACTGTGCAACAGGCGCATTGCATGGCATTGGTCACATATTCAGGAAATTCCACTTTGATGCCACCCAGGGCTGTTAACCTTTTATTTCATTTCAATACGATGCTTCGAATAATTGGTTCAAAGTGCGCAGCCTTTGCTCTTTTATTTCGTTTTCATCGGAGCAGGTCGGAGCTGGCAGAAGAGTGAGCCCTGTCTGCAGGAGCTCTGATTCCAGAAAGCATATTTTCCCTGTCTTTCTTACCACTCATCTGTGTCTCTTCGCTGACATGAGGGGTTGCTACACTCTGCAGTCTCCCGGCATTTAAAGTCTGCTACCAGCAGAGCACGTTCTGGACTTCACAGCGCCCAGCAAAGTACTAGCCTGCGCCCACCCCCTACTACCGCAAAAACCTTTTGCATGCTTTGGCAGAAGTGTGAACAAAATGCCACGAACCACCCCAGATGGGACTCGAACCCACAATCCCTGGCTTAGGAGGCCAGTGCCTTATCCATTAGGCCACTGGGGCCACTCGACAGAGAAGGGGAAAGTTCTTTCTTTTCCTCTTCTCTCACTGGAGTCACAGGTACTGGCCCACTGAAAAGGGCAAGTTGGCTCACGTCCAAAGCTGCAGTGTCCCAGCACACGCGGGCAAAAGGCACCTGCCTGCTCTCGGCTGGACACTTCCGCTTTATGGGACACACAATGGAAAGTGGACTCAATTCCCAGACCTAACTCTTACCTGTTTGGTATTCTGACGCTCGATTGTAAAATATGGCCAGCTGGTAAAAATGACAAAGGGCACTCCAGCGCTGGTCCTTTGGCTGCAGGCGGCGTGTCAGCGGCCTAAAACAGCAAGAAATAGCGAGAGAAATAAAGTGAGAAGCAAGCACCTTTTCAATTGGGCTCTCGGGTCTATGGGACTGGTGTGCAGCCTCTTGATCACAAGCGCAGGTCCAGCGTGAAAGGGCGTGGGAGTGGAGTCACTCTGCTATTAATACCTGGTTGGCCAATCCTCGTTGCAATGGATGGCCATCTGCAGCTTTACTTGTAGCTCCACTGAAGGTATTTTGTTTTGGGCAAAGGGGTGAGATTGTGATTTCCTCTGCGGCAGATGAAGAGAAAGGGCTTTATGCACTACAGGTCCCTGGACAGCCAAGCAAGTGTGAGCCGGAGACTGTGCTTCAGCTCTGAAGCAGTGTATCGAGAGCCTTCGAGGAGGAGGGGAATTAGCTCAGATGGTAGAGCGCTCGCTTAGCATGCGAGAGGTAGCGGGATCGATGCCCGCATTCTCCAGCAAGACGCTTTTACTTCATTTTCACTATTTTATTCAAAACTCGCCAATCGTCGCAAATAAAGTCATGTGCTCGCTTCTGTTTTTTTTACTATCATCCTAAAAGTCTTCCGTCCACTTTCTGCTATCCCAAAGAGTCATCCGCGCGAGGGCCGGCAACAGGCGTGATACTGTGCAACAGGCGCATTGCATGGCATTGGTGACATATTCAGGAAATTCCACTTTGATGCCACCCAGGGCTGTTAACCTTTTATTTCATTTCAATACGATGCTTCGAATAATTGGTTCAAAGTGCGCAGCCTTTGCTCTTTTATTTCGTTTTCATCGGAGCAGGTCGGAGCTGGCAGAAGAGTGAGCCCTGTCTGCAGGAGCTCTGATTCCAGAAAGCATATTTTCCCTGTCTTTCTTACCACTCATCTGTGTCTCTTCGCTGACATGAGGGGTTGCTACACTCTGCAGTCTCCCGGCATTTAAAGTCTGCTACCAGCAGAGCACGTTCTGGACTTCACAGCGCCCAGCAAAGTACTAGCCTGCGCCCACCCCCTACTACCGCAAAAACCTTTTGCATGCTTTGGCAGAAGTGTGAACAAAATGCCACGAACCACCCCAGATGGGACTCGAACCCACAATCCCTGGCTTAGGAGGCCAGTGCCTTATCCATTAGGCCACTGGGGCCACTCGACAGAGAAGGGGAAAGTTCTTTCTTTTCCTCTTCTCTCACTGGAGTCACAGGTACTGGCCCACTGAAAAGGGCAAGTTGGCTCACGTCCAAAGCTGCAGTGTCCCAGCACACGCGGGCAAAAGGCACCTGCTTGCACTCGGCTGGACACTTCCGCTTTATGGGACACACGATGGAAAGTGGACTCAATTCCCAGACCTAACTCTTACCTGTTTGGTATTCTGACGCTCGATTGTAAAATATGGCCAGCTGGTAAAAATGACAAAGGGCACTCCAGCGCTGGTCCTTTGGCTGCAGGCGGCGTGTCAGCGGCCTAAAACAGCAAGAAATAGCGAGAGAAATAAAGTGAGAAGCAAGCACCTTTTCAATTGGGCTCTCGGGTCTATGGGACTGGCGTGCAGCCTCTTGATCACAAGCGCAGGTCCAGCGTGAAAGGGCGTGGCAGTGGAGTCACTCTGCTATTAATACCTGGTTGGCCAATCCTCGTTGCAATGGATGGCCATCTGCAGCTTTACTTGTAGCTCCACTGAAGGTATTTTGTTTTGGGCAAAGGGGTGAGATTGTGATTTCCTCTGCGGCAGATGAAGAGAAAGGGCTTTATGCACTACAGGTCCCTGGACAGCCAAGCAAGTGTGAGCCGGAGACTGTGCTTCAGCTCTGAAGCAGTGTATCGAGAGCCTTCGAGGAGGAGGGGAATTAGCTCAGATGGTAGAGCGCTCGCTTAGCATGCGAGAGGTAGCGGGATCGATGCCCGCATTCTCCAGCAAGACGCTTTTTCTTCATTTTCACTATTTTATTCAAAACTCGCCAATCGTCGCAAATAAAGTCATGTGCTCGCTTCTGTTTTTTTTACTATCATCCTAAAAGTCTTCCGTCCACTTTCTGCTATCCCAAAGAGTCATCCGCGCGAGGGCCGGCAACAGGCGTGATACTGTGCAACAGGCGCATTGCATGGCATTGGTGACATATTCAGGAAATTCCACTTTGATGCCACCCAGGGCTGTTAACCTTTTATTTCATTTCAATACGATGCTTCGAATAATTGGTTCAAAGTGCGCAGCCTTTGCTCTTTTATTTCGTTTTCATCGGAGCAGGTCGGAGCTGGCAGAAGAGTGAGCCCTGTCTGCAGGAGCTCTGATTCCAGAAAGCATATTTTCCCTGTCTTTCTTACCACTCATCTGTGTCTCTTCGCTGACATGAGGGGTTGCTACACTCTGCAGTCTCCCGGCATTTAAAGTCTGCTACCAGCAGAGCACGTTCTGGACTTCACAGCGCCCAGCAAAGTACTAGCCTGCGCCCACCCCCTACTACCGCAAAAACCTTTTGCATGCTTTGGCAGAAGTGTGAACAAAATGCCACGAACCACCCCAGATGGGACTCGAACCCACAATCCCTGGCTTAGGAGGCCAGTGCCTTATCCATTAGGCCACTGGGGCCACTCGACAGAGAAGGGGAAAGTTCTTTCTTTTCCTCTTCTCTCACTGGAGTCACGGGTACTGGCCCACTGAAAAGGGCAAGTTGGCTCACGTCCAAAGCTGCAGTGTCCCAGCACACGCGGGCAAAAGGCACCTGCTTGCACTCGGCTGGACACTTCCGCTTTATGGGACACACGATGGAAAGTGGACTCAATTCCCAGACCTAACTCTTACCTGTTTGGTATTCTGACGCTCGATTGTAAAATATGGCCAGCTGGTAAAAATGACAAAGGGCACTCCAGCGCTGGTCCTTTGGCTGCAGGCGGCGTGTCAGCGGCCTAAAACAGCAAGAAATAGCGAGAGAAATAAAGTGAGAAGCAAGCACCTTTTCAATTGGGCTCTCGGGTCTATGGGACTGGCGTGCAGCCTCTTGATCACAAGCGCAGGTCCAGCGTGAAAGGGCGTGGCAGTGGAGTCACTCTGCTATTAATACCTGGTTGGCCAGTCCTCGTTGCAATGGATGGCCATCTGCAGCTTTACTTGTAGCTCCACTGAAGGTATTTTGTTTTGGGCAAAGGGGTGAGATTGTGATTTCCCCTGCCGCAGATGAAGAGAAAGGGCTTTATGCACTACAGGTCCCTGGACAGCCAAGCAAGTGTGAGCCGGAGACTGTGCTTCAGCTCTGAAGCAGTGTATCGAGAGCCTTCGAGGAGGAGGGGAATTAGCTCAGATGGTAGAGCGCTCGCTTAGCATGCGAGAGGTAGCGGGATCGATGCCCGCATTCTCCAGCAAGACGCTTTTTCTTCATTTTCACTATTTTATTCAAAACTCGCCAATCGTCGCAAATAAAGTCATGTGCTCGCTTCGCTTCTGTTTTTTTTACTATCATCCTAAAAGTCTTCCGTCCACTTTCTGCTATCCCAAAGAGTCACCGGCGCGAGGGCCGGCAACAGGCGTGATACTGTGCAACAGGCGCATTGCATGGCATTGGTGACATATTCAGGAAATTCCACTTTGATGCCACCCAGGGCTGTTAACCTTTTATTTCATTTCAATACGATGCTTCGAATAATTGGTTCAAAGTGCGCAGCCTTTGCTCTTTTATTTCGTTTTCATCGGAGCAGGTCGGAGCTGGCAGAAGAGTGAGCCCTGTCTGCAGGAGCTCTGATTCCAGAAAGCATATTTTCCCTGTCTTTCTTACCACTCATCTGTGTCTCTTCGCTGACATGAGGGGTTGCTACACTCTGCAGTCTCCCGCATTTAAAGTCTGCTACCAGCAGAGCACGTTCTGGACTTCACAGCGCCCAGCAAAGTACTAGCCTGCGCCCACCCCCTACTACCGCAAAAACCTTTTGCATGCTTTGGCAGAAGTGTGAACAAAATGCCACGAACCACCCCAGATGGGACTCGAACCCACAATCCCTGGCTTAGGAGGCCAGTGCCTTATCCATTAGGCCACTGGGGCAACTCAACAGAGAAGGGGAAAGTTCTTTCTTTTCCTCTTCTCTCACTGGAGTCACGGGTACTGGCCCACTGAAAAGGGCAAGTTGGCTCACGTCCAAAGCTGCAGTGTCCCAGCACACGCGGGCAAAAGGCACCTGCTTGCACTCGGCTGGACACTTCTGCTTTATGGGACACACGATGGAAAGTGGACTCAATTCCCAGACCTAACTCTTACCTGTTTGGTATTCTGACGCTCGATTGTAAAATATGGCCAGCTGGTAAAAATGACAAAGGGCACTCCAGCGCTGGTCCTTTGGCTGCAGGCGGCGTGTCAGCGGCCTAAAACAGCAAGAAATAGCGAGAGAAATAAAGTGAGAAGCAAGCACCTTTTCAATTGGGCTCTCGGGTCTATGGGACTGGCGTGCAGCCTCTTGATCACAAGCGCAGGTCCAGCGTGAAAGGGCGTGGCAGTGGAGTCACTCTGCTATTAATACCTGGTTGGCCAATCCTCGTTGCAATGGATGGCCATCTGCAGCTTTACTTGTAGCTCCACTGAAGGTATTTTGTTTTGGGCAAAGGGGTGAGATTGTGATTTCCTCTGCGGCAGATGAAGAGAAAGGGCTTTATG
Organism: Ambystoma mexicanum; assembly: GCF_040938575.1. Classification (NCBI taxonomy): domain Eukaryota; kingdom Metazoa; phylum Chordata; class Amphibia; order Caudata; family Ambystomatidae; genus Ambystoma; species Ambystoma mexicanum. The sequence continues at coordinate 529,313,673 of NC_090933.1, read as the reverse complement.
CACTACAGGTCCCTGGACAGCCAAGCAAGTGTGAGCCGGAGACTGTGCTTCAGCTCTGAAGCAGTGTATCGAGAGCCTTCGAGGAGGAGGGGAATTAGCTCAGATGGTAGAGCGCTCGCTTAGCATGCGAGAGGTAGCGGGATCGATGCCCGCATTCTCCAGCAAGACGCTTTTTCTTCATTTTCACTATTTTATTCAAAACTCGCCAATCGTCGCAAATAAAGTCATGTGCTCGCTTCTGTTTTTTTTACTATCATCCTAAAAGTCTTCCGTCCACTTTCTGCTATCCCAAAGAGTCATCCGCGCGAGGGCCGGCAACAGGCGTGATACTGTGCAACAGGCGCATTGCATGGCATTGGTGACATATTCAGGAAATTCCACTTTGATGCCACCCAGGGCTGTTAACCTTTTATTTCATTTCAATACGATGCTTCGAATAATTGGTTCAAAGTGCGCAGCCTTTGCTCTTTTATTTCGTTTTCATCGGAGCAGGTCGGAGCTGGCAGAAGAGTGAGCCCTGTCTGCAGGAGCTCTGATTCCAGAAAGCATATTTTCCCTGTCTTTCTTACCACTCATCTGTGTCTCTTCGCTGACATGAGGGGTTGCTACACTCTGCAGTCTCCCGGCATTTAAAGTCTGCTACCAGCAGAGCACGTTCTGGACTTCACAGCGCCCAGCAAAGTACTAGCCTGCGCCCACCCCCTACTACCGCAAAAACCTTTTGCATGCTTTGGCAGAAGTGTGAACAAAATGCCACGAACCACCCCAGATGGGACTCGAACCCACAATCCCTGGCTTAGGAGGCCAGTGCCTTATCCATTAGGCCACTGGGGCCACTCGACAGAGAAGGGGAAAGTTCTTTCTTTTCCTCTTCTCTCACTGGAGTCACAGGTACTGGCCCACTGAAAAGGGCAAGTTGGCTCACGTCCAAAGCTGCAGTGTCCCAGCACACGCGGGCAAAAGGCACCTGCCTGCTCTCGGCTGGACACTTCCGCTTTATGGGACACACAATGGAAAGTGGACTCAATTCCCAGACCTAACTCTTACCTGTTTGGTATTCTGACGCTCGATTGTAAAATATGGCCAGCTGGTAAAAATGACAAAGGGCACTCCAGCGCTGGTCCTTTGGCTGCAGGCGGCGTGTCAGCGGCCTAAAACAGCAAGAAATAGCGAGAGAAATAAAGTGAGAAGCAAGCACCTTTTCAATTGGGCTCTCGGGTCTATGGGACTGGTGTGCAGCCTCTTGATCACAAGCGCAGGTCCAGCGTGAAAGGGCGTGGGAGTGGAGTCACTCTGCTATTAATACCTGGTTGGCCAATCCTCGTTGCAATGGATGGCCATCTGCAGCTTTACTTGTAGCTCCACTGAAGGTATTTTGTTTTGGGCAAAGGGGTGAGATTGTGATTTCCTCTGCGGCAGATGAAGAGAAAGGGCTTTATGCACTACAGGTCCCTGGACAGCCAAGCAAGTGTGAGCCGGAGACTGTGCTTCAGCTCTGAAGCAGTGTATCGAGAGCCTTCGAGGAGGAGGGGAATTAGCTCAGATGGTAGAGCGCTCGCTTAGCATGCGAGAGGTAGCGGGATCGATGCCCGCATTCTCCAGCAAGACGCTTTTACTTCATTTTCACTATTTTATTCAAAACTCGCCAATCGTCGCAAATAAAGTCATGTGCTCGCTTCTGTTTTTTTTACTATCATCCTAAAAGTCTTCCGTCCACTTTCTGCTATCCCAAAGAGTCATCCGCGCGAGGGCCGGCAACAGGCGTGATACTGTGCAACAGGCGCATTGCATGGCATTGGTGACATATTCAGGAAATTCCACTTTGATGCCACCCAGGGCTGTTAACCTTTTATTTCATTTCAATACGATGCTTCGAATAATTGGTTCAAAGTGCGCAGCCTTTGCTCTTTTATTTCGTTTTCATCGGAGCAGGTCGGAGCTGGCAGAAGAGTGAGCCCTGTCTGCAGGAGCTCTGATTCCAGAAAGCATATTTTCCCTGTCTTTCTTACCACTCATCTGTGTCTCTTCGCTGACATGAGGGGTTGCTACACTCTGCAGTCTCCCGGCATTTAAAGTCTGCTACCAGCAGAGCACGTTCTGGACTTCACAGCGCCCAGCAAAGTACTAGCCTGCGCCCACCCCCTACTACCGCAAAAACCTTTTGCATGCTTTGGCAGAAGTGTGAACAAAATGCCACGAACCACCCCAGATGGGACTCGAACCCACAATCCCTGGCTTAGGAGGCCAGTGCCTTATCCATTAGGCCACTGGGGCCACTCGACAGAGAAGGGGAAAGTTCTTTCTTTTCCTCTTCTCTCACTGGAGTCACAGGTACTGGCCCACTGAAAAGGGCAAGTTGGCTCACGTCCAAAGCTGCAGTGTCCCAGCACACGCGGGCAAAAGGCACCTGCTTGCACTCGGCTGGACACTTCCGCTTTATGGGACACACGATGGAAAGTGGACTCAATTCCCAGACCTAACTCTTACCTGTTTGGTATTCTGACGCTCGATTGTAAAATATGGCCAGCTGGTAAAAATGACAAAGGGCACTCCAGCGCTGGTCCTTTGGCTGCAGGCGGCGTGTCAGCGGCCTAAAACAGCAAGAAATAGCGAGAGAAATAAAGTGAGAAGCAAGCACCTTTTCAATTGGGCTCTCGGGTCTATGGGACTGGCGTGCAGCCTCTTGATCACAAGCGCAGGTCCAGCGTGAAAGGGCGTGGCAGTGGAGTCACTCTGCTATTAATACCTGGTTGGCCAATCCTCGTTGCAATGGATGGCCATCTGCAGCTTTACTTGTAGCTCCACTGAAGGTATTTTGTTTTGGGCAAAGGGGTGAGATTGTGATTTCCTCTGCGGCAGATGAAGAGAAAGGGCTTTATGCACTACAGGTCCCTGGACAGCCAAGCAAGTGTGAGCCGGAGACTGTGCTTCAGCTCTGAAGCAGTGTATCGAGAGCCTTCGAGGAGGAGGGGAATTAGCTCAGATGGTAGAGCGCTCGCTTAGCATGCGAGAGGTAGCGGGATCGATGCCCGCATTCTCCAGCAAGACGCTTTTTCTTCATTTTCACTATTTTATTCAAAACTCGCCAATCGTCGCAAATAAAGTCATGTGCTCGCTTCTGTTTTTTTTACTATCATCCTAAAAGTCTTCCGTCCACTTTCTGCTATCCCAAAGAGTCATCCGCGCGAGGGCCGGCAACAGGCGTGATACTGTGCAACAGGCGCATTGCATGGCATTGGTGACATATTCAGGAAATTCCACTTTGATGCCACCCAGGGCTGTTAACCTTTTATTTCATTTCAATACGATGCTTCGAATAATTGGTTCAAAGTGCGCAGCCTTTGCTCTTTTATTTCGTTTTCATCGGAGCAGGTCGGAGCTGGCAGAAGAGTGAGCCCTGTCTGCAGGAGCTCTGATTCCAGAAAGCATATTTTCCCTGTCTTTCTTACCACTCATCTGTGTCTCTTCGCTGACATGAGGGGTTGCTACACTCTGCAGTCTCCCGGCATTTAAAGTCTGCTACCAGCAGAGCACGTTCTGGACTTCACAGCGCCCAGCAAAGTACTAGCCTGCGCCCACCCCCTACTACCGCAAAAACCTTTTGCATGCTTTGGCAGAAGTGTGAACAAAATGCCACGAACCACCCCAGATGGGACTCGAACCCACAATCCCTGGCTTAGGAGGCCAGTGCCTTATCCATTAGGCCACTGGGGCCACTCGACAGAGAAGGGGAAAGTTCTTTCTTTTCCTCTTCTCTCACTGGAGTCACAGGTACTGGCCCACTGAAAAGGGCAAGTTGGCTCACGTCCAAAGCTGCAGTGTCCCAGCACACGCGGGCAAAAGGCACCTGCCTGCTCTCGGCTGGACACTTCCGCTTTATGGGACACACGATGGAAAGTGGACTCAATTCCCAGACCTAACTCTTACCTGTTTGGTATTCTGACGCTCGATTGTAAAATATGGCCAGCTGGTAAAAATGACAAAGGGCACTCCAGCGCTGGTCCTTTGGCTGCAGGCGGCGTGTCAGCGGCCTAAAACAGCAAGAAATAGCGAGAGAAATAAAGTGAGAAGCAAGCACCTTTTCAATTGGGCTCTCGGGTCTATGGGACTGGTGTGCAGCCTCTTGATCACAAGCGCAGGTCCAGCGTGAAAGGGCGTGGCAGTGGAGTCACTCTGCTATTAATACCTGGTTGGCCAATCCTCGTTGCAATGGATGGCCATCTGCAGCTTTACTTGTAGCTCCACTGAAGGTATTTTGTTTTGGGCAAAGGGGTGAGATTGTGATTTCCTCTGCGGCAGATGAAGAGAAAGGGCTTTATGCACTACAGGTCCCTGGACAGCCAAGCAAGTGTGAGCCGGAGACTGTGCTTCAGCTCTGAAGCAGTGTATCGAGAGCCTTCGAGGAGGAGGGGAATTAGCTCAGATGGTAGAGCGCTCGCTTAGCATGCGAGAGGTAGCGGGATCGATGCCCGCATTCTCCAGCAAGACGCTTTTACTTCATTTTCACTATTTTATTCAAAACTCGCCAATCGTCGCAAATAAAGTCATGTGCTCGCTTCTGTTTTTTTTACTATCATCCTAAAAGTCTTCCGTCCACTTTCTGCTATCCCAAAGAGTCATCCGCGCGAGGGCCGGCAACAGGCGTGATACTGTGCAACAGGCGCATTGCATGGCATTGGTGACATATTCAGGAAATTCCACTTTGATGCCACCCAGGGCTGTTAACCTTTTATTTCATTTCAATACGATGCTTCGAATAATTGGTTCAAAGTGCGCAGCCTTTGCTCTTTTATTTCGTTTTCATCGGAGCAGGTCGGAGCTGGCAGAAGAGTGAGCCCTGTCTGCAGGAGCTCTGATTCCAGAAAGCATATTTTCCCTGTCTTTCTTACCACTCATCTGTGTCTCTTCGCTGACATGAGGGGTTGCTACACTCTGCAGTCTCCCGGCATTTAAAGTCTGCTACCAGCAGAGCACGTTCTGGACTTCACAGCGCCCAGCAAAGTACTAGCCTGCGCCCACCCCCTACTACCGCAAAAACCTTTTGCATGCTTTGGCAGAAGTGTGAACAAAATGCCACGAACCACCCCAGATGGGACTCGAACCCACAATCCCTGGCTTAGGAGGCCAGTGCCTTATCCATTAGGCCACTGGGGCCACTCGACAGAGAAGGGGAAAGTTCTTTCTTTTCCTCTTCTCTCACTGGAGTCACAGGTACTGGCCCACTGAAAAGGGCAAGTTGGCTCACGTCCAAAGCTGCAGTGTCCCAGCACACGCGGGCAAAAGGCACCTGCCTGCTCTCGGCTGGACACTTCCGCTTTATGGGACACACAATGGAAAGTGGACTCAATTCCCAGACCTAACTCTTACCTGTTTGGTATTCTGACGCTCGATTGTAAAATATGGCCAGCTGGTAAAAATGACAAAGGGCACTCCAGCGCTGGTCCTTTGGCTGCAGGCGGCGTGTCAGCGGCCTAAAACAGCAAGAAATAGCGAGAGAAATAAAGTGAGAAGCAAGCACCTTTTCAATTGGGCTCTCGGGTCTCTGGGACTGGTGTGCAGCCTCTTGATCACAAGCGCAGGTCCAGCGTGAAAGGGCGTGGGAGTGGAGTCACTCTGCTATTAATACCTGGTTGGCCAATCCTCGTTGCAATGGATGGCCATCTGCAGCTTTACTTGTAGCTCCACTGAAGGTATTTTGTTTTGGGCAAAGGGGTGAGATTGTGATTTCCTCTGCGGCAGATGAAGAGAAAGGGCTTTATGCACTACAGGTCCCTGGACAGCCAAGCAAGTGTGAGCCGGAGACTGTGCTTCAGCTCTGAAGCAGTGTATCGAGAGCCTTCGAGGAGGAGGGGAATTAGCTCAGATGGTAGAGCGCTCGCTTAGCATGCGAGAGGTAGCGGGATCGATGCCCGCATTCTCCAGCAAGACGCTTTTACTTCATTTTCACTATTTTATTCAAAACTCGCCAATCGTCGCAAATAAAGTCATGTGCTCGCTTCTGTTTTTTTTACTATCATCCTAAAAGTCTTCCGTCCACTTTCTGCTATCCCAAAGAGTCATCCGCGCGAGGGCCGGCAACAGGCGTGATACTGTGCAACAGGCGCATTGCATGGCATTGGTGACATATTCAGGAAATTCCACTTTGATGCCACCCAGGGCTGTTAACCTTTTATTTCATTTCAATACGATGCTTCGAATAATTGGTTCAAAGTGCGCAGCCTTTGCTCTTTTATTTCGTTTTCATCGGAGCAGGTCGGAGCTGGCAGAAGAGTGAGCCCTGTCTGCAGGAGCTCTGATTCCAGAAAGCATATTTTCCCTGTCTTTCTTACCACTCATCTGTGTCTCTTCGCTGACATGAGGCGTTGCTACACTCTGCAGTCTCCCGGCATTTAAAGTCTGCTACCAGCAGAGCACGTTCTGGACTTCACAGCGCCCAGCAAAGTACTAGCCTGCGCCCACCCCCTACTACCGCAAAAACCTTTTGCATGCTTTGGCAGAAGTGTGAACAAAATGCCACGAACCAACCCAGATGGGACTCGAACCCACAATCCCTGGCTTAGGAGGCCAGTGCCTTATCCATTAGGCCACTGGGGCAACTCGACAGAGAAGGGGAAAGTTCTTTCTTTTCCTCTTCTCTCACTGGAGTCACGGGTACTGGCCCACTGAAAAGGGCAAGTTGGCTCACGTCCAAAGCTGCAGTGTCCCAGCACACGCGGGCAAGAGGCACCTGCTTGCACTCGGCTGGACACTTCCGCTTTATGGGACACACGATGGAAAGTGGACTCAATTCCCAGACCTAACTCTTACCTGTTTGGTATTCTGACGCTCGATTGTAAAATATGGCCAGCTGGTAAAAATGACAAAGGGCACTCCAGCGCTGGTCCTTTGGCTGCAGGCGGCGTGTCAGCGGCCTAAAACAGCAAGAAATAGCGAGAGAAATAAAGTGAGAAGCAAGCACCTTTTCAATTGGGCTCTCGGGTCTATGGGACTGGCGTGCAGCCTCTTGATCACAAGCGCAGGTCCAGCGTGAAAGGGCGTGGCAGTGGAGTCACTCTGCTATTAATACCTGGTTGGCCAATCCTCATTGCAATGGATGGCCATCTGCAGCTTTACTTGTAGCTCCACTGAAGGTATTTTGTTTTGGGCAAAGGGGTGAGATTGTGATTTCCCCTGCCGCAGATGAAGAGAAAGGGCTTTATGCACTACAGGTCCCTGGACAGCCAAGCAAGTGTGAGCCGGAGACTGTGCTTCAGCTCTGAAGCAGTGTATCGAGAGCCTTCGAGGAGGAGGGGAATTAGCTCAGATGGTAGAGCGCTCGCTTAGCATGCGAGAGGTAGCGGGATCGATGCCCGCATTCTCCAGCAAGACGCTTTTTCTTCATTTTCACTATTTTATTCAAAACTCGCCAATCGTCGCAAATAAAGTCATGTGCTCGCTTCTGTTTTTTTTACTATCATCCTAAAAGTCTTCCGTCCACTTTCTGCTATCCCAAAGAGTCACCCGCGCGAGGGCCGGCAACAGGCGTGATACTGTGCAACAGGCGCATTGCATGGCATTGGTGACATATTCAGGAAATTCCACTTTGATGCCACCCAGGGCTGTTAACCTTTTATTTCATTTCAATACGATGCTTCGAATAATTGGTTCAAAGTGCGCAGCCTTTGCTCTTTTATTTCGTTTTCATCGGAGCAGGTCGGAGCTGGCAGAAGAGTGAGCCCTGTCTGCAGGAGCTCTGATTCCAGAAAGCATATTTTCCCTGTCTTTCTTACCACTCATCTGTGTCTCTTCGCTGACATGAGGGGTTGCTACACTCTGCAGTCTCCCGCATTTAAAGTCTGCTACCAGCAGAGCACGTTCTGGACTTCACAGCGCCCAGCAAAGTACTAGCCTGCGCCCACCCCCTACTACCGCAAAAACCTTTTGCATGCTTTGGCAGAAGTGTGAACAAAATGCCACGAACCACCCCAGATGGGACTCGAACCCACAATCCCTGGCTTAGGAGGCCAGTGCCTTATCCATTAGGCCACTGGGGCCCCTCGACAGAGAAGGGGAAAGTTCTTTCTTTTCCTCTTCTCTCACTGGAGTCACAGGTACTGGCCCACTGAAAAGGGCAAGTTGGCTCACGTCCAAAGCTGCAGTGTCCCAGCACACGCGGGCAAAAGGCACCTGCCTGCTCTCGGCTGGACACTTCCGCTTTATGGGACACACGATGGAAAGTGGACTCAATTCCCAGACCTAACTCTTACCTGTTTGGTATTCTGACGCTCGATTGTAAAATATGGCCAGCTGGTAAAAATGACAAAGGGCACTCCAGCGCTGGTCCTTTGGCTGCAGGCGGCGTGTCAGCGGCCTAAAACAGCAAGAAATAGCGAGAGAAATAAAGTGAGAAGCAAGCACCTTTTCAATTGGGCTCTCGGGTCTATGGGACTGGTGTGCAGCCTCTTGATCACAAGCGCAGGTCCAGCGTGAAAGGGCGTGGGAGTGGAGTCACTCTGCTATTAATACCTGGTTGGCCAATCCTCGTTGCAATGGATGGCCATCTGCAGCTTTACTTGTAGCTCCACTGAAGGTATTTTGTTTTGGGCAAAGGGGTGAGATTGTGATTTCCTCTGCGGCAGATGAAGAGAAAGGGCTTTATGCACTACAGGTCCCTGGACAGCCAAGCAAGTGTGAGCCGGAGACTGTGCTTCAGCTCTGAAGCAGTGTATCGAGAGCCTTCGAGGAGGAGGGGAATTAGCTCAGATGGTAGAGCGCTCGCTTAGCATGCGAGAGGTAGCGGGATCGATGCCCGCATTCTCCAGCAAGACGCTTTTACTTCATTTTCACTATTTTATTCAAAACTCGCCAATCGTCGCAAATAAAGTCATGTGCTCGCTTCTGTTTTTTTTACTATCATCCTAAAAGTCTTCCGTCCACTTTCTGCTATCCCAAAGAGTCATCCGCGCGAGGGCCGGCAACAGGCGTGATACTGTGCAACAGGCGCATTGCATGGCATTGGTGACATATTCAGGAAATTCCACTTTGATGCCACCCAGGGCTGTTAACCTTTTATTTCATTTCAATACGATGCTTCGAATAATTGGTTCAAAGTGCGCAGCCTTTGCTCTTTTATTTCGTTTTCATCGGAGCAGGTCGGAGCTGGCAGAAGAGTGAGCCCTGTCTGCAGGAGCTCTGATTCCAGAAAGCATATTTTCCCTGTCTTTCTTACCACTCATCTGTGTCTCTTCGCTGACATGAGGGGTTGCTACACTCTGCAGTCTCCCGGCATTTAAAGTCTGCTACCAGCAGAGCACGTTCTGGACTTCACAGCGCCCAGCAAAGTACTAGCCTGCGCCCACCCCCTACTACCGCAAAAACCTTTTGCATGCTTTGGCAGAAGTGTGAACAAAATGCCACGAACCACCCCAGATGGGACTCGAACCCACAATCCCTGGCTTAGGAGGCCAGTGCCTTATCCATTAGGCCACTGGGGCCACTCGACAGAGAAGGGGAAAGTTCTTTCTTTTCCTCTTCTCTCACTGGAGTCACAGGTACTGGCCCACTGAAAAGGGCAAGTTGGCTCACGTCCAAAGCTGCAGTGTCCCAGCACACGCGGGCAAAAGGCACCTGCCTGCTCTCGGCTGGACACTTCCGCTTTATGGGACACACGATGAAAAGTGGACTCAATTCCCAGACCTAACTCTTACCTGTTTGGTATTCTGACGCTCGATTGTAAAATATGGCCAGCTGGTAAAAATGACAAAGGGCACTCCAGCGCTGGTCCTTTGGCTGCAGGCGGCGTGTCAGCGGCCTAAAACAGCAAGAAATAGCGAGAGAAATAAAGTGAGAAGCAAGCACCTTTTCAATTGGGCTCTCGGGTCTATGGGACTGGCGTGCAGCCTCTTGATCACAAGCGCAGGTCCAGCGTGAAAGGGCGTGGGAGTGGAGTCACTCTGCTATTAATACCTGGTTGGCCAATCCTCGTTGCAATGGATGGCCATCTGCAGCTTTACTTGTAGCTCCACTGAAGGTATTTTGTTTTGGGCAAAGGGGTGAGATTGTGATTTCCTCTGCGGCAGATGAAGAGAAAGGGCTTTATGCACTACAGGTCCCTGGACAGCCAAGCAAGTGTGAGCCGGAGACTGTGCTTCAGCTCTGAAGCAGTGTATCGAGAGCCTTCGAGGAGGAGGGGAATTAGCTCAGATGGTAGAGCGCTCGCTTAGCATGCGAGAGGTAGCGGGATCGATGCCCGCATTCTCCAGCAAGACGCTTTTACTTCATTTTCACTATTTTATTCAAAACTCGCCAATCGTCGCAAATAAAGTCATGTGCTCGCTTCTGTTTTTTTTACTATCATCCTAAAAGTCTTCCGTCCACTTTCTGCTATCCCAAAGAGTCATCCGCGCGAGGGCCGGCAACAGGCGTGATACTGTGCAACAGGCGCATTGCATGGCATTGGTCACATATTCAGGAAATTCCACTTTGATGCCACCCAGGGCTGTTAACCTTTTATTTCATTTCAATACGATGCTTCGAATAATTGGTTCAAAGTGCGCAGCCTTTGCTCTTTTATTTCGTTTTCATCGGAGCAGGTCGGAGCTGGCAGAAGAGTGAGCCCTGTCTGCAGGAGCTCTGATTCCAGAAAGCATATTTTCCCTGTCTTTCTTACCACTCATCTGTGTCTCTTCACTGACATGAGGGGTTGCTACACTCTGCAGTCTCCCGGCATTTAAAGTCTGCTACCAGCAGAGCACGTTCTGGACTTCACAGCGCCCAGCAAAGTACTAGCCTGCGCCCACCCCCTACTACCGCAAAAACCTTTTGCATGCTTTGGCAGAAGTGTGAACAAAATGCCACGAACCACCCCAGATGGGACTCGAACCCACAATCCCTGGCTTAGGAGGCCAGTGCCTTATCCATTAGGCCACTGGGGCCACTCGACAGAGAAGGGGAAAGTTCTTTCTTTTCCTCTTCTCTCACTGGAGTCACAGGTACTGGCCCACTGAAAAGGGCAAGTTGGCTCACGTCCAAAGCTGCAGTGTCCCAGCACACGCGGGCAAAAGGCACCTGCTTGCACTCGGCTGGACACTTCCGCTTTATGGGACACACGATGGAAAGTGGACTCAATTCCCAGACCTAACTCTTACCTGTTTGGTATTCTGACGCTCGATTGTAAAATATGGCCAGCTGGTAAAAATGACAAAGGGCGCTCCAGCGCTGGTCCTTTGGCTGCAGGCGGCGTGTCAGCGGCCTAAAACAGCAAGAAATAGCGAGAGAAATAAAGTGAGAAGCAAGCACCTTTTCAATTGGGCTCTCGGGTCTATGGGACTGGCGTGCAGCCTCTTGATCACAAGCGCAGGTCCAGCGTGAAAGGGCGTGGCAGTGGAGTCACTCTGCTATTAATACCTGGTTGGCCAATCCTCATTGCAATGGATGGCCATCTGCAGCTTTACTTGTAGCTCCACTGAAGGTATTTTGTTTTGGGCAAAGGGGTGAGATTGTGATTTCCTCTGCCGCAGATGAAGAGAAAGGGCTTTATGCACTACAGGTCCCTGGACAGCCAAGCAAGTGTGAGCCGGAGACTGTGCTTCAGCTCTGAAGCAGTGTATCGAGAGCCTTCGAGGAGGAGGGGAATTAGCTCAGATGGTAGAGCGCTCGCTTAGCATGCGAGAGGTAGCGGGATCGATGCCCGCATTCTCCAGCAAGACGCTTTTACTTCATTTTCACTATTTTATTCAAAACTCGCCAATCGTCGCAAATAAAGTCATGTGCTCGCTTCTGTTTTTTTTACTATCATCCTAAAAGTCTTCCGTCCACTTTCTGCTATCCCAAAGAGTCATCCGCGCGAGGGCCGGCAACAGGCGTGATACTGTGCAACAGGCGCATTGCATGGCATTGGTGACATATTCAGGAAATTCCACTTTGATGCCACCCAGGGCTGTTAACCTTTTATTTCATTTCAATACGATGCTTCGAATAATTGGTTCAAAGTGCGCAGCCTTTGCTCTTTTATTTCGTTTTCATCGGAGCAGGTCGGAGCTGGCAGAAGAGTGAGCCCTGTCTGCAGGAGCTCTGATTCCAGAAAGCATATTTTCCCTGTCTTTCTTACCACTCATCTGTGTCTCTTCGCTGACATGAGGCGTTGCTACACTCTGCAGTCTCCCGGCATTTAAAGTCTGCTACCAGCAGAGCACGTTCTGGACTTCACAGCGCCCAGCAAAGTACTAGCCTGCGCCCACCCCCTACTACCGCAAAAACCTTTTGCATGCTTTGGCAGAAGTGTGAACAAAATGCCACGAACCAACCCAGATGGGACTCGAACCCACAATCCCTGGCTTAGGAGGCCAGTGCCTTATCCATTAGGCCACTGGGGCAACTCGACAGAGAAGGGGAAAGTTCTTTCTTTTCCTCTTCTCTCACTGGAGTCACGGGTACTGGCCCACTGAAAAGGGCAAGTTGGCTCACGTCCAAAGCTGCAGTGTCCCAGCACACGCGGGCAAGAGGCACCTGCTTGCACTCGGCTGGACACTTCCGCTTTATGGGACACACGATGGAAAGTGGACTCAATTCCCAGACCTAACTCTTACCTGTTTGGTATTCTGACGCTCGATTGTAAAATATGGCCAGCTGGTAAAAATGACAAAGGGCACTCCAGCGCTGGTCCTTTGGCTGCAGGCGGCGTGTCAGCGGCCTAAAACAGCAAGAAATAGCGAGAGAAATAAAGAGAGAAATAAGCACCTTTTCAATTGGGCTCTCGGGTCTATGGGACTGGCGTGCAGCCTCTTGATCACAAGCGCAGGTCCAGCGTGAAAGGGCGTGGCAGTGGAGTCACTCTGCTATTAATACCTGGTTGGCCAATCCTCGTTGCAATGGATGGCCATCTGCAGCTTTACTTGTAGCTCCACTGAAGGTATTTTGTTTTGGGCAAAGGGGTGAGATTGTGATTTCCTCTGCGGCAGATGAAGAGAAAGGGCTTTATGCACTACAGGTCCCTGGACAGCCAAGCAAGTGTGAGCCGGAGACTGTGCTTCAGCTCTGAAGCAGTGTATCGAGAGCCTTCGAGGAGGAGGGGAATTAGCTCAGATGGTAGAGCGCTCGCTTAGCATGCGAGAGGTAGCGGGATCGATGCCCGCATTCTCCAGCAAGACGCTTTTTCTTCATTTTCACTATTTTATTCAAAACTCGCCAATCGTCGCAAATAAAGTCATGTGCTCGCTTCTGTTTTTTTTACTATCATCCTAAAAGTCTTCCGTCCACTTTCTGCTATCCCAAAGAGTCATCCGCGCGAGGGCCGGCAACAGGCGTGATACTGTGCAACAGGCGCATTGCATGGCATTGGTGACATATTCAGGAAATTCCACTTTGATGCCACCCAGGGCTGTTAACCTTTTATTTCATTTCAATACGATGCTTCGAATAATTGGTTCAAAGTGCGCAGCCTTTGCTCTTTTATTTCGTTTTCATCGGAGCAGGTCGGAGCTGGCAGAAGAGTGAGCCCTGTCTGCAGGAGCTCTGATTCCAGAAAGCATATTTTCCCTGTCTTTCTTACCACTCATCTGTGTCTCTTCACTGACATGAGGGGTTGCTACACTCTGCAGTCTCCCGGCATTTAAAGTCTGCTACCAGCAGAGCACGTTCTGGACTTCACAGCGCCCAGCAAAGTACTAGCCTGCGCCCACCCCCTACTACCGCAAAAACCTTTTGCATGCTTTGGCAGAAGTGTGAACAAAATGCCACGAACCACCCCAGATGGGACTCGAACCCACAATCCCTGGCTTAGGAGGCCAGTGCCTTATCCATTAGGCCACTGGGGCCAGTCGACAGAGAAGGGGAAAGTTCTTTCTTTTCCTCTTCTCTCACTGGAGTCACGGGTACTGGCCCACTGAAAAGGGCAAGTTGGCTCACGTCCAAAGCTGCAGTGTCCCAGCACACGCGGGCAAAAGGCACCTGCTTGCACTCGGCTGGACACTTCCGCTTTATGGGACACACGATGGAAAGTGGACTCAATTCCCAGACCTAACTCTTACCTGTTTGGTATTCTGACGCTCGATTGTAAAATATGGCCAGCTGGTAAAAATGACAAAGGGCGCTCCAGCGCTGGTCCTTTGGCTGCAGGCGGCGTGTCAGCGGCCTAAAACAGCAAGAAATAGCGAGAGAAATAAAGTGAGAAGCAAGCACCTTTTCAATTGGGCTCTCGGGTCTATGGGACTGGCGTGCAGCCTCTTGATCACAAGCGCAGGTCCAGCGTGAAAGGGCGTGGCAGTGGAGTCACTCTGCTATTAATACCTGGTTGGCCAATCCTCATTGCAATGGATGGCCATCTGCAGCTTTACTTGTAGCTCCACTGAAGGTATTTTGTTTTGGGCAAAGGGGTGAGATTGTGATTTCCCCTGCCGCAGATGAAGAGAAAGGGCTTTATGCACTACAGGTCCCTGGACAGCCAAGCAAGTGTGAGCCGGAGACTGTGCTTCAGCTCTGAAGCAGTGTATCGAGAGCCTTCGAGGAGGAGGGGAATTAGCTCAGATGGTAGAGCGCTCGCTTAGCATGCGAGAGGTAGCGGGATCGATGCCCGCATTCTCCAGCAAGACGCTTTTTCTTCATTTTCACTATTTTATTCAAAACTCGCCAATCGTCGCAAATAAAGTCATGTGCTCGCTTCTGTTTTTTTTACTATCATCCTAAAAGTCTTCCGTCCACTTTCTGCTATCCCAAAGAGTCACCCGCGCGAGGGCCGGCAACAGGCGTGATACTGTGCAATAGGCGCATTGCATGGCATTGGTGACATATTCAGGAAATTCCACTTTGATGCCACCCAGGGCTGTTAACCTTTTATTTCATTTCAATACGATGCTTCGAATAATTGGTTCAAAGTGCGCAGCCTTTGCTCTTTTATTTCGTTTTCATCGGAGCAGGTCGGAGCTGGCAGAAGAGTGAGCCCTGTCTGCAGGAGCTCTGATTCCAGAAAGCATATTTTCCCTGTCTTTCTTACCACTCATCTGTGTCTCTTCGCTGACATGAGGGGTTGCTACACTCTGCAGTCTCCCGCATTTAAAGTCTGCTACCAGCAGAGCACGTTCTGGACTTCACAGCGCCCAGCAAAGTACTAGCCTGCGCCCACCCCCTACTACCGCAAAAACCTTTTGCATGCTTTGGCAGAAGTGTGAACAAAATGCCACGAACCACCCCAGATGGGACTCGAACCCACAATCCCTGGCTTAGGAGGCCAGTGCCTTATCCATTAGGCCACTGGGGCAACTCGACAGAGAAGGGGAAAGTTCTTTCTTTTCCTCTTCTCTCACTGGAGTCACGGGTACTGGCCCACTGAAAAGGGCAAGTTGGCTCACGTCCAAAGCTGCAGTGTCCCAGCACACGCGGGCAAAAGGCACCTGCTTGCACTCGGCTGGACACTTCCGCTTTATGGGACACACGATGGAAAGTGGACTCAATTCCCAGACCTAACTCTTACCTGTTTGGTATTCTGACGCTCGATTGTAAAATATGGCCAGCTGGTAAAAATGACAAAGGGCACTCCAGCGCTGGTCCTTTGGCTGCAGGCGGCGTGTCAGCGGCCTAAAACAGCAAGAAATAGCGAGAGAAATAAAGTGAGAAGCAAGCACCTTTTCAATTGGGCTCTCGGGTCTATGGGACTGGCGTGCAGCCTCTTGATCACAAGCGCAGGTCCAGCGTGAAAGGGCGTGGCAGTGGAGTCACTCTGCTATTAATACCTGGTTGGCCAATCCTCGTTGCAATGGATGGCCATCTGCAGCTTTACTTGTAGCTCCACTGAAGGTATTTTGTTTTGGGCAAAGGGGTGAGATTGTGATTTCCTCTGCGGCAGATGAAGAGAAAGGGCTTTATGCACTACAGGTCCCTGGACAGCCAAGCAAGTGTGAGCCGGAGACTGTGCTTCAGCTCTGAAGCAGTGTATCGAGAGCCTTCGAGGAGGAGGGGAATTAGCTCAGATGGTAGAGCGCTCGCTTAGCATGCGAGAGGTAGCGGGATCGATGCCCGCATTCTCCAGCAAGACGCTTTTTCTTCATTTTCACTATTTTATTCAAAACTCGCCAATCGTCGCAAATAAAGTCATGTGCTCGCTTCTGTTTTTTTTACTATCATCCTAAAAGTCTTCCGTCCACTTTCTGCTATCCCAAAGAGTCATCCGCGCGAGGGCCGGCAACAGGCGTGATACTGTGCAACAGGCGCATTGCATGGCATTGGTGACATATTCAGGAAATTCCACTTTGATGCCACCCAGGGCTGTTAACCTTTTATTTCATTTCAATACGATGCTTCGAATAATTGGTTCAAAGTGCGCAGCCTTTGCTCTTTTATTTCGTTTTCATCGGAGCAGGTCGGAGCTGGCAGAAGAGTGAGCCCTGTCTGCAGGAGCTCTGATTCCAGAAAGCATATTTTCCCTGTCTTTCTTACCACTCATCTGTGTCTCTTCGCTGACATGAGGGGTTGCTACACTCTGCAGTCTCCCGGCATTTAAAGTCTGCTACCAGCAGAGCACGTTCTGGACTTCACAGCGCCCAGCAAAGTACTAGCCTGCGCCCACCCCCTACTACCGCAAAAACCTTTTGCATGCTTTGGCAGAAGTGTGAACAAAATGCCACGAACCACCCCAGATGGGACTCGAACCCACAATCCCTGGCTTAGGAGGCCAGTGCCTTATCCATTAGGCCACTGGGGCCACTCGACAGAGAAAGGGAAAGTTCTTTCTTTTCCTCTTCTCTCACTGGAGTCACGGGTACTGGCCCACTGAAAAGGGCAAGTTGGCTCACGTCCAAAGCTGCAGTGTCCCAGCACACGCGGGCAAAAGGCACCTGCTTGCACTCGGCTGGACACTTCCGCTTTATGGGACACACGATGGAAAGTGGACTCAATTCCCAGACCTAACTCTTACCTGTTTGGTATTCTGACGCTCGATTGTAAAATATGGCCAGCTGGTAAAAATGACAAAGGGCGCTCCAGCGCTGGTCCTTTGGCTGCAGGCGGCGTGTCAGCGGCCTAAAACAGCAAGAAATAGCGAGAGAAATAAAGTGAGAAGCAAGCACCTTTTCAATTGGGCTCTCGGGTCTATGGGACTGGCGTGCAGCCTCTTGATCACAAGCGCAGGTCCAGCGTGAAAGGGCGTGGCAGTGGAGTCACTCTGCTATTAATACCTGGTTGGCCAATCCTCATTGCAATGGATGGCCATCTGCAGCTTTACTTGTAGCTCCACTGAAGGTATTTTGTTTTGGGCAAAGGGGTGAGATTGTGATTTCCTCTGCCGCAGATGAAGAGAAAGGGCTTTATGCACTACAGGTCCCTGGACAGCCAAGCAAGTGTGAGCCGGAGACTGTGCTTCAGCTCTGAAGCAGTGTATCGAGAGCCTTCGAGGAGGAGGGGAATTAGCTCAGATGGTAGAGCGCTCGCTTAGCATGCGAGAGGTAGCGGGATCGATGCCCGCATTCTCCAGCAAGACGCTTTTACTTCATTTTCACTATTTTATTCAAAACTCGCCAATCGTCGCAAATAAAGTCATGTGCTCGCTTCTGTTTTTTTTACTATCATCCTAAAAGTCTTCCGTCCACTTTCTGCTATCCCAAAGAGTCATCCGCGCGAGGGCCGGCAACAGGCGTGATACTGTGCAACAGGCGCATTGCATGGCATTGGTGACATATTCAGGAAATTCCACTTTGATGCCACCCAGGGCTGTTAACCTTTTATTTCATTTCAATACGATGCTTCGAATAATTGGTTCAAAGTGCGCAGCCTTTGCTCTTTTATTTCGTTTTCATCGGAGCAGGTCGGAGCTGGCAGAAGAGTGAGCCCTGTCTGCAGGAGCTCTGATTCCAGAAAGCATATTTTCCCTGTCTTTCTTACCACTCATCTGTGTCTCTTCGCTGACATGAGGCGTTGCTACACTCTGCAGTCTCCCGGCATTTAAAGTCTGCTACCAGCAGAGCACGTTCTGGACTTCACAGCGCCCAGCAAAGTACTAGCCTGCGCCCACCCCCTACTACCGCAAAAACCTTTTGCATGCTTTGGCAGAAGTGTGAACAAAATGCCACGAACCAACCCAGATGGGACTCGAACCCACAATCCCTGGCTTAGGAGGCCAGTGCCTTATCCATTAGGCCACTGGGGCAACTCGACAGAGAAGGGGAAAGTTCTTTCTTTTCCTCTTCTCTCACTGGAGTCACGGGTACTGGCCCACTGAAAAGGGCAAGTTGGCTCACGTCCAAAGCTGCAGTGTCCCAGCACACGCGGGCAAGAGGCACCTGCTTGCACTCGGCTGGACACTTCCGCTTTATGGGACACACGATGGAAAGTGGACTCAATTCCCAGACCTAACTCTTACCTGTTTGGTATTCTGACGCTCGATTGTAAAATATGGCCAGCTGGTAAAAATGACAAAGGGCACTCCAGCGCTGGTCCTTTGGCTGCAGGCGGCGTGTCAGCGGCCTAAAACAGCAAGAAATAGCGAGAGAAATAAAGTGAGAAGCAAGCACCTTTTCAATTGGGCTCTCGGGTCTATGGGACTGGCGTGCAGCCTCTTGATCACAAGCGCAGGTCCAGCGTGAAAGGGCGTGGCAGTGGAGTCACTCTGCTATTAATACCTGGTTGGCCAATCCTCGTTGCAATGGATGGCCATCTGCAGCTTTACTTGTAGCTCCACTGAAGGTATTTTGTTTTGGGCAAAGGGGTGAGATTGTGATTTCCTCTGCGGCAGATGAAGAGAAAGGGCTTTATGCACTACAGGTCCCTGGACAGCCAAGCAAGTGTGAGCCGGAGACTGTGCTTCAGCTCTGAAGCAGTGTATCGAGAGCCTTCGAGGAGGAGGGGAATTAGCTCAGATGGTAGAGCGCTCGCTTAGCATGCGAGAGGTAGCGGGATCGATGCCCGCATTCTCCAGCAAGACGCTTTTACTTCATTTTCACTATTTTATTCAAAACTCGCCAATCGTCGCAAATAAAGTCATGTGCTCGCTTCTGTTTTTTTTACTATCATCCTAAAAGTCTTCCGTCCACTTTCTGCTATCCCAAAGAGTCACCCGCGCGAGGGCCGGCAACAGGCGTGATACTGTGCAACAGGCGCATTGCATGGCATTGGTGACATATTCAGGAAATTCCACTTTGATGCCACCCAGGGCTGTTAACCTTTTATTTCATTTCAATACGATGCTTCGAATAATTGGTTCAAAGTGCGCAGCCTTTGCTCTTTTATTTCGTTTTCATCGGAGCAGGTCGGAGCTGGCAGAAGAGTGAGCCCTGTCTGCAGGAGCTCTGATTCCAGAAAGCATATTTTCCCTGTCTTTCTTACCACTCATCTGTGTCTCTTCGCTGACATGAGGGGTTGCTACACTCTGCAGTCTCCCGCATTTAAAGTCTGCTACCAGCAGAGCACGTTCTGGACTTCACAGCGCCCAGCAAAGTACTAGCCTGCGCCCACCCCCTACTACCGCAAAAACCTTTTGCATGCTTTGGCAGAAGTGTGAACAAAATGCCACGAACCACCCCAGATGGGACTCGAACCCACAATCCCTGGCTTAGGAGGCCAGTGCCTTATCCATTAGGCCACTGGGGCCCCTCGACAGAGAAGGGGAAAGTTCTTTCTTTTCCTCTTCTCTCACTGGAGTCACAGGTACTGGCCCACTGAAAAGGGCAAGTTGGCTCACGTCCAAAGCTGCAGTGTCCCAGCACACGCGGGCAAAAGGCACCTGCCTGCTCTCGGCTGGACACTTCCGCTTTATGGGACACACGATGGAAAGTGGACTCAATTCCCAGACCTAACTCTTACCTGTTTGGTATTCTGACGCTCGATTGTAAAATATGGCCAGCTGGTAAAAATGACAAAGGGCACTCCAGCGCTGGTCCTTTGGCTGCAGGCGGCGTGTCAGCGGCCTAAAACAGCAAGAAATAGCGAGAGAAATAAAGTGAGAAGCAAGCACCTTTTCAATTGGGCTCTCGGGTCTATGGGACTGGTGTGCAGCCTCTTGATCACAAGCGCAGGTCCAGCGTGAAAGGGCGTGGGAGTGGAGTCACTCTGCTATTAATACCTGGTTGGCCAATCCTCGTTGCAATGGATGGCCATCTGCAGCTTTACTTGTAGCTCCACTGAAGGTATTTTGTTTTGGGCAAAGGGGTGAGATTGTGATTTCCTCTGCGGCAGATGAAGAGAAAGGGCTTTATGCACTACAGGTCCCTGGACAGCCAAGCAAGTGTGAGCCGGAGACTGTGCTTCAGCTCTGAAGCAGTGTATCGAGAGCCTTCGAGGAGGAGGGGAATTAGCTCAGATGGTAGAGCGCTCGCTTAGCATGCGAGAGGTAGCGGGATCGATGCCCGCATTCTCCAGCAAGACGCTTTTACTTCATTTTCACTATTTTATTCAAAACTCGCCAATCGTCGCAAATAAAGTCATGTGCTCGCTTCTGTTTTTTTTACTATCATCCTAAAAGTCTTCCGTCCACTTTCTGCTATCCCAAAGAGTCATCCGCGCGAGGGCCGGCAACAGGCGTGATACTGTGCAACAGGCGCATTGCATGGCATTGGTGACATATTCAGGAAATTCCACTTTGATGCCACCCAGGGCTGTTAACCTTTTATTTCATTTCAATACGATGCTTCGAATAATTGGTTCAAAGTGCGCAGCCTTTGCTCTTTTATTTCGTTTTCATCGGAGCAGGTCGGAGCTGGCAGAAGAGTGAGCCCTGTCTGCAGGAGCTCTGATTCCAGAAAGCATATTTTCCCTGTCTTTCTTACCACTCATCTGTGTCTCTTCGCTGACATGAGGGGTTGCTACACTCTGCAGTCTCCCGGCATTTAAAGTCTGCTACCAGCAGAGCACGTTCTGGACTTCACAGCGCCCAGCAAAGTACTAGCCTGCGCCCACCCCCTACTACCGCAAAAACCTTTTGCATGCTTTGGCAGAAGTGTGAACAAAATGCCACGAACCACCCCAGATGGGACTCAAACCCACAATCCCTGGCTTAGGAGGCCAGTGCCTTATCCATTAGGCCACTGGGGCCACTCGACAGAGAAGGGGAAAGTTCTT
Organism: Ambystoma mexicanum; assembly: GCF_040938575.1. Taxonomy (NCBI): domain Eukaryota; kingdom Metazoa; phylum Chordata; class Amphibia; order Caudata; family Ambystomatidae; genus Ambystoma; species Ambystoma mexicanum. The sequence continues at coordinate 529,292,655 of NC_090933.1, read as the reverse complement.
TCTTTTCCTCTTCTCTCACTGGAGTCACAGGTACTGGCCCACTGAAAAGGGCAAGTTGGCTCACGTCCAAAGCTGCAGTGTCCCAGCACACGCGGGCAAAAGGCACCTGCCTGCTCTCGGCTGGACACTTCCGCTTTATGGGACACACGATGAAAAGTGGACTCAATTCCCAGACCTAACTCTTACCTGTTTGGTATTCTGACGCTCGATTGTAAAATATGGCCAGCTGGTAAAAATGACAAAGGGCACTCCAGCGCTGGTCCTTTGGCTGCAGGCGGCGTGTCAGCGGCCTAAAACAGCAAGAAATAGCGAGAGAAATAAAGTGAGAAGCAAGCACCTTTTCAATTGGGCTCTCGGGTCTATGGGACTGGCGTGCAGCCTCTTGATCACAAGCGCAGGTCCAGCGTGAAAGGGCGTGGGAGTGGAGTCACTCTGCTATTAATACCTGGTTGGCCAATCCTCGTTGCAATGGATGGCCATCTGCAGCTTTACTTGTAGCTCCACTGAAGGTATTTTGTTTTGGGCAAAGGGGTGAGATTGTGATTTCCTCTGCGGCAGATGAAGAGAAAGGGCTTTATGCACTACAGGTCCCTGGACAGCCAAGCAAGTGTGAGCCGGAGACTGTGCTTCAGCTCTGAAGCAGTGTATCGAGAGCCTTCGAGGAGGAGGGGAATTAGCTCAGATGGTAGAGCGCTCGCTTAGCATGCGAGAGGTAGCGGGATCGATGCCCGCATTCTCCAGCAAGACGCTTTTACTTCATTTTCACTATTTTATTCAAAACTCGCCAATCGTCGCAAATAAAGTCATGTGCTCGCTTCTGTTTTTTTTACTATCATCCTAAAAGTCTTCCGTCCACTTTCTGCTATCCCAAAGAGTCATCCGCGCGAGGGCCGGCAACAGGCGTGATACTGTGCAACAGGCGCATTGCATGGCATTGGTCACATATTCAGGAAATTCCACTTTGATGCCACCCAGGGCTGTTAACCTTTTATTTCATTTCAATACGATGCTTCGAATAATTGGTTCAAAGTGCGCAGCCTTTGCTCTTTTATTTCGTTTTCATCGGAGCAGGTCGGAGCTGGCAGAAGAGTGAGCCCTGTCTGCAGGAGCTCTGATTCCAGAAAGCATATTTTCCCTGTCTTTCTTACCACTCATCTGTGTCTCTTCACTGACATGAGGGGTTGCTACACTCTGCAGTCTCCCGGCATTTAAAGTCTGCTACCAGCAGAGCACGTTCTGGACTTCACAGCGCCCAGCAAAGTACTAGCCTGCGCCCACCCCCTACTACCGCAAAAACCTTTTGCATGCTTTGGCAGAAGTGTGAACAAAATGCCACGAACCACCCCAGATGGGACTCGAACCCACAATCCCTGGCTTAGGAGGCCAGTGCCTTATCCATTAGGCCACTGGGGCCACTCGACAGAGAAGGGGAAAGTTCTTTCTTTTCCTCTTCTCTCACTGGAGTCACAGGTACTGGCCCACTGAAAAGGGCAAGTTGGCTCACGTCCAAAGCTGCAGTGTCCCAGCACACGCGGGCAAAAGGCACCTGCTTGCACTCGGCTGGACACTTCCGCTTTATGGGACACACGATGGAAAGTGGACTCAATTCCCAGACCTAACTCTTACCTGTTTGGTATTCTGACGCTCGATTGTAAAATATGGCCAGCTGGTAAAAATGACAAAGGGCGCTCCAGCGCTGGTCCTTTGGCTGCAGGCGGCGTGTCAGCGGCCTAAAACAGCAAGAAATAGCGAGAGAAATAAAGTGAGAAGCAAGCACCTTTTCAATTGGGCTCTCGGGTCTATGGGACTGGCGTGCAGCCTCTTGATCACAAGCGCAGGTCCAGCGTGAAAGGGCGTGGCAGTGGAGTCACTCTGCTATTAATACCTGGTTGGCCAATCCTCATTGCAATGGATGGCCATCTGCAGCTTTACCTGTAGCTCCACTGAAGGTATTTTGTTTTGGGCAAAGGGGTGAGATTGTGATTTCCTCTGCCGCAGATGAAGAGAAAGGGCTTTATGCACTACAGGTCCCTGGACAGCCAAGCAAGTGTGAGCCGGAGACTGTGCTTCAGCTCTGAAGCAGTGTATCGAGAGCCTTCGAGGAGGAGGGGAATTAGCTCAGATGGTAGAGCGCTCGCTTAGCATGCGAGAGGTAGCGGGATCGATGCCCGCATTCTCCAGCAAGACGCTTTTACTTCATTTTCACTATTTTATTCAAAACTCGCCAATCGTCGCAAATAAAGTCATGTGCTCGCTTCTGTTTTTTTTACTATCATCCTAAAAGTCTTCCGTCCACTTTCTGCTATCCCAAAGAGTCATCCGCGCGAGGGCCGGCAACAGGCGTGATACTGTGCAACAGGCGCATTGCATGGCATTGGTGACATATTCAGGAAATTCCACTTTGATGCCACCCAGGGCTGTTAACCTTTTATTTCATTTCAATACGATGCTTCGAATAATTGGTTCAAAGTGCGCAGCCTTTGCTCTTTTATTTCGTTTTCATCGGAGCAGGTCGGAGCTGGCAGAAGAGTGAGCCCTGTCTGCAGGAGCTCTGATTCCAGAAAGCATATTTTCCCTGTCTTTCTTACCACTCATCTGTGTCTCTTCGCTGACATGAGGCGTTGCTACACTCTGCAGTCTCCCGGCATTTAAAGTCTGCTACCAGCAGAGCACGTTCTGGACTTCACAGCGCCCAGCAAAGTACTAGCCTGCGCCCACCCCCTACTACCGCAAAAACCTTTTGCATGCTTTGGCAGAAGTGTGAACAAAATGCCACGAACCAACCCAGATGGGACTCGAACCCACAATCCCTGGCTTAGGAGGCCAGTGCCTTATCCATTAGGCCACTGGGGCAACTCGACAGAGAAGGGGAAAGTTCTTTCTTTTCCTCTTCTCTCACTGGAGTCACGGGTACTGGCCCACTGAAAAGGGCAAGTTGGCTCACGTCCAAAGCTGCAGTGTCCCAGCACACGCGGGCAAGAGGCACCTGCTTGCACTCGGCTGGACACTTCCGCTTTATGGGACACACGATGGAAAGTGGACTCAATTCCCAGACCTAACTCTTACCTGTTTGGTATTCTGACGCTCGATTGTAAAATATGGCCAGCTGGTAAAAATGACAAAGGGCACTCCAGCGCTGGTCCTTTGGCTGCAGGCGGCGTGTCAGCGGCCTAAAACAGCAAGAAATAGCGAGAGAAATAAAGAGAGAAATAAGCACCTTTTCAATTGGGCTCTCGGGTCTATGGGACTGGCGTGCAGCCTCTTGATCACAAGCGCAGGTCCAGCGTGAAAGGGCGTGGCAGTGGAGTCACTCTGCTATTAATACCTGGTTGGCCAATCCTCGTTGCAATGGATGGCCATCTGCAGCTTTACTTGTAGCTCCACTGAAGGTATTTTGTTTTGGGCAAAGGGGTGAGATTGTGATTTCCTCTGCGGCAGATGAAGAGAAAGGGCTTTATGCACTACAGGTCCCTGGACAGCCAAGCAAGTGTGAGCCGGAGACTGTGCTTCAGCTCTGAAGCAGTGTATCGAGAGCCTTCGAGGAGGAGGGGAATTAGCTCAGATGGTAGAGCGCTCGCTTAGCATGCGAGAGGTAGCGGGATCGATGCCCGCATTCTCCAGCAAGACGCTTTTTCTTCATTTTCACTATTTTATTCAAAACTCGCCAATCGTCGCAAATAAAGTCATGTGCTCGCTTCTGTTTTTTTTACTATCATCCTAAAAGTCTTCCGTCCACTTTCTGCTATCCCAAAGAGTCATCCGCGCGAGGGCCGGCAACAGGCGTGATACTGTGCAACAGGCGCATTGCATGGCATTGGTGACATATTCAGGAAATTCCACTTTGATGCCACCCAGGGCTGTTAACCTTTTATTTCATTTCAATACGATGCTTCGAATAATTGGTTCAAAGTGCGCAGCCTTTGCTCTTTTATTTCGTTTTCATCGGAGCAGGTCGGAGCTGGCAGAAGAGTGAGCCCTGTCTGCAGGAGCTCTGATTCCAGAAAGCATATTTTCCCTGTCTTTCTTACCACTCATCTGTGTCTCTTCGCTGACATGAGGGGTTGCTACACTCTGCAGTCTCCCGCATTTAAAGTCTGCTACCAGCAGAGCACGTTCTGGACTTCACAGCGCCCAGCAAAGTACTAGCCTGCGCCCACCCCCTACTACCGCAAAAACCTTTTGCATGCTTTGGCAGAAGTGTGAACAAAATGCCACGAACCACCCCAGATGGGACTCGAACCCACAATCCCTGGCTTAGGAGGCCAGTGCCTTATCCATTAGGCCACTGGGGCCCCTCGACAGAGAAGGGGAAAGTTCTTTCTTTTCCTCTTCTCTCACTGGAGTCACAGGTACTGGCCCACTGAAAAGGGCAAGTTGGCTCACGTCCAAAGCTGCAGTGTCCCAGCACACGCGGGCAAAAGGCACCTGCCTGCTCTCGGCTGGACACTTCCGCTTTATGGGACACACGATGGAAAGTGGACTCAATTCCCAGACCTAACTCTTACCTGTTTGGTATTCTGACGCTCGATTGTAAAATATGGCCAGCTGGTAAAAATGACAAAGGGCACTCCAGCGCTGGTCCTTTGGCTGCAGGCGGCGTGTCAGCGGCCTAAAACAGCAAGAAATAGCGAGAGAAATAAAGTGAGAAGCAAGCACCTTTTCAATTGGGCTCTCGGGTCTATGGGACTGGTGTGCAGCCTCTTGATCACAAGCGCAGGTCCAGCGTGAAAGGGCGTGGGAGTGGAGTCACTCTGCTATTAATACCTGGTTGGCCAATCCTCGTTGCAATGGATGGCCATCTGCAGCTTTACTTGTAGCTCCACTGAAGGTATTTTGTTTTGGGCAAAGGGGTGAGATTGTGATTTCCTCTGCGGCAGATGAAGAGAAAGGGCTTTATGCACTACAGGTCCCTGGACAGCCAAGCAAGTGTGAGCCGGAGACTGTGCTTCAGCTCTGAAGCAGTGTATCGAGAGCCTTCGAGGAGGAGGGGAATTAGCTCAGATGGTAGAGCGCTCGCTTAGCATGCGAGAGGTAGCGGGATCGATGCCCGCATTCTCCAGCAAGACGCTTTTACTTCATTTTCACTATTTTATTCAAAACTCGCCAATCGTCGCAAATAAAGTCATGTGCTCGCTTCTGTTTTTTTTACTATCATCCTAAAAGTCTTCCGTCCACTTTCTGCTATCCCAAAGAGTCATCCGCGCGAGGGCCGGCAACAGGCGTGATACTGTGCAACAGGCGCATTGCATGGCATTGGTGACATATTCAGGAAATTCCACTTTGATGCCACCCAGGGCTGTTAACCTTTTATTTCATTTCAATACGATGCTTCGAATAATTGGTTCAAAGTGCGCAGCCTTTGCTCTTTTATTTCGTTTTCATCGGAGCAGGTCGGAGCTGGCAGAAGAGTGAGCCCTGTCTGCAGGAGCTCTGATTCCAGAAAGCATATTTTCCCTGTCTTTCTTACCACTCATCTGTGTCTCTTCGCTGACATGAGGGGTTGCTACACTCTGCAGTCTCCCGGCATTTAAAGTCTGCTACCAGCAGAGCACGTTCTGGACTTCACAGCGCCCAGCAAAGTACTAGCCTGCGCCCACCCCCTACTACCGCAAAAACCTTTTGCATGCTTTGGCAGAAGTGTGAACAAAATGCCACGAACCACCCCAGATGGGACTCGAACCCACAATCCCTGGCTTAGGAGGCCAGTGCCTTATCCATTAGGCCACTGGGGCCACTCGACAGAGAAGGGGAAAGTTCTTTCTTTTCCTCTTCTCTCACTGGAGTCACAGGTACTGGCCCACTGAAAAGGGCAAGTTGGCTCACGTCCAAAGCTGCAGTGTCCCAGCACACGCGGGCAAAAGGCACCTGCCTGCTCTCGGCTGGACACTTCCGCTTTATGGGACACACGATGAAAAGTGGACTCAATTCCCAGACCTAACTCTTACCTGTTTGGTATTCTGACGCTCGATTGTAAAATATGGCCAGCTGGTAAAAATGACAAAGGGCACTCCAGCGCTGGTCCTTTGGCTGCAGGCGGCGTGTCAGCGGCCTAAAACAGCAAGAAATAGCGAGAGAAATAAAGTGAGAAGCAAGCACCTTTTCAATTGGGCTCTCGGGTCTATGGGACTGGCGTGCAGCCTCTTGATCACAAGCGCAGGTCCAGCGTGAAAGGGCGTGGGAGTGGAGTCACTCTGCTATTAATACCTGGTTGGCCAATCCTCGTTGCAATGGATGGCCATCTGCAGCTTTACTTGTAGCTCCACTGAAGGTATTTTGTTTTGGGCAAAGGGGTGAGATTGTGATTTCCTCTGCGGCAGATGAAGAGAAAGGGCTTTATGCACTACAGGTCCCTGGACAGCCAAGCAAGTGTGAGCCGGAGACTGTGCTTCAGCTCTGAAGCAGTGTATCGAGAGCCTTCGAGGAGGAGGGGAATTAGCTCAGATGGTAGAGCGCTCGCTTAGCATGCGAGAGGTAGCGGGATCGATGCCCGCATTCTCCAGCAAGACGCTTTTACTTCATTTTCACTATTTTATTCAAAACTCGCCAATCGTCGCAAATAAAGTCATGTGCTCGCTTCTGTTTTTTTTACTATCATCCTAAAAGTCTTCCGTCCACTTTCTGCTATCCCAAAGAGTCATCCGCGCGAGGGCCGGCAACAGGCGTGATACTGTGCAACAGGCGCATTGCATGGCATTGGTCACATATTCAGGAAATTCCACTTTGATGCCACCCAGGGCTGTTAACCTTTTATTTCATTTCAATACGATGCTTCGAATAATTGGTTCAAAGTGCGCAGCCTTTGCTCTTTTATTTCGTTTTCATCGGAGCAGGTCGGAGCTGGCAGAAGAGTGAGCCCTGTCTGCAGGAGCTCTGATTCCAGAAAGCATATTTTCCCTGTCTTTCTTACCACTCATCTGTGTCTCTTCACTGACATGAGGGGTTGCTACACTCTGCAGTCTCCCGGCATTTAAAGTCTGCTACCAGCAGAGCACGTTCTGGACTTCACAGCGCCCAGCAAAGTACTAGCCTGCGCCCACCCCCTACTACCGCAAAAACCTTTTGCATGCTTTGGCAGAAGTGTGAACAAAATGCCACGAACCACCCCAGATGGGACTCGAACCCACAATCCCTGGCTTAGGAGGCCAGTGCCTTATCCATTAGGCCACTGGGGCCACTCGACAGAGAAGGGGAAAGTTCTTTCTTTTCCTCTTCTCTCACTGGAGTCACAGGTACTGGCCCACTGAAAAGGGCAAGTTGGCTCACGTCCAAAGCTGCAGTGTCCCAGCACACGCGGGCAAAAGGCACCTGCTTGCACTCGGCTGGACACTTCCGCTTTATGGGACACACGATGGAAAGTGGACTCAATTCCCAGACCTAACTCTTACCTGTTTGGTATTCTGACGCTCGATTGTAAAATATGGCCAGCTGGTAAAAATGACAAAGGGCGCTCCAGCGCTGGTCCTTTGGCTGCAGGCGGCGTGTCAGCGGCCTAAAACAGCAAGAAATAGCGAGAGAAATAAAGTGAGAAGCAAGCACCTTTTCAATTGGGCTCTCGGGTCTATGGGACTGGCGTGCAGCCTCTTGATCACAAGCGCAGGTCCAGCGTGAAAGGGCGTGGCAGTGGAGTCACTCTGCTATTAATACCTGGTTGGCCAATCCTCATTGCAATGGATGGCCATCTGCAGCTTTACTTGTAGCTCCACTGAAGGTATTTTGTTTTGGGCAAAGGGGTGAGATTGTGATTTCCTCTGCCGCAGATGAAGAGAAAGGGCTTTATGCACTACAGGTCCCTGGACAGCCAAGCAAGTGTGAGCCGGAGACTGTGCTTCAGCTCTGAAGCAGTGTATCGAGAGCCTTCGAGGAGGAGGGGAATTAGCTCAGATGGTAGAGCGCTCGCTTAGCATGCGAGAGGTAGCGGGATCGATGCCCGCATTCTCCAGCAAGACGCTTTTACTTCATTTTCACTATTTTATTCAAAACTCGCCAATCGTCGCAAATAAAGTCATGTGCTCGCTTCTGTTTTTTTTACTATCATCCTAAAAGTCTTCCGTCCACTTTCTGCTATCCCAAAGAGTCATCCGCGCGAGGGCCGGCAACAGGCGTGATACTGTGCAACAGGCGCATTGCATGGCATTGGTGACATATTCAGGAAATTCCACTTTGATGCCACCCAGGGCTGTTAACCTTTTATTTCATTTCAATACGATGCTTCGAATAATTGGTTCAAAGTGCGCAGCCTTTGCTCTTTTATTTCGTTTTCATCGGAGCAGGTCGGAGCTGGCAGAAGAGTGAGCCCTGTCTGCAGGAGCTCTGATTCCAGAAAGCATATTTTCCCTGTCTTTCTTACCACTCATCTGTGTCTCTTCGCTGACATGAGGCGTTGCTACACTCTGCAGTCTCCCGGCATTTAAAGTCTGCTACCAGCAGAGCACGTTCTGGACTTCACAGCGCCCAGCAAAGTACTAGCCTGCGCCCACCCCCTACTACCGCAAAAACCTTTTGCATGCTTTGGCAGAAGTGTGAACAAAATGCCACGAACCAACCCAGATGGGACTCGAACCCACAATCCCTGGCTTAGGAGGCCAGTGCCTTATCCATTAGGCCACTGGGGCAACTCGACAGAGAAGGGGAAAGTTCTTTCTTTTCCTCTTCTCTCACTGGAGTCACGGGTACTGGCCCACTGAAAAGGGCAAGTTGGCTCACGTCCAAAGCTGCAGTGTCCCAGCACACGCGGGCAAGAGGCACCTGCTTGCACTCGGCTGGACACTTCCGCTTTATGGGACACACGATGGAAAGTGGACTCAATTCCCAGACCTAACTCTTACCTGTTTGGTATTCTGACGCTCGATTGTAAAATATGGCCAGCTGGTAAAAATGACAAAGGGCACTCCAGCGCTGGTCCTTTGGCTGCAGGCGGCGTGTCAGCGGCCTAAAACAGCAAGAAATAGCGAGAGAAATAAAGAGAGAAATAAGCACCTTTTCAATTGGGCTCTCGGGTCTATGGGACTGGCGTGCAGCCTCTTGATCACAAGCGCAGGTCCAGCGTGAAAGGGCGTGGCAGTGGAGTCACTCTGCTATTAATACCTGGTTGGCCAATCCTCGTTGCAATGGATGGCCATCTGCAGCTTTACTTGTAGCTCCACTGAAGGTATTTTGTTTTGGGCAAAGGGGTGAGATTGTGATTTCCTCTGCGGCAGATGAAGAGAAAGGGCTTTATGCACTACAGGTCCCTGGACAGCCAAGCAAGTGTGAGCCGGAGACTGTGCTTCAGCTCTGAAGCAGTGTATCGAGAGCCTTCGAGGAGGAGGGGAATTAGCTCAGATGGTAGAGCGCTCGCTTAGCATGCGAGAGGTAGCGGGATCGATGCCCGCATTCTCCAGCAAGACGCTTTTTCTTCATTTTCACTATTTTATTCAAAACTCGCCAATCGTCGCAAATAAAGTCATGTGCTCGCTTCTGTTTTTTTTACTATCATCCTAAAAGTCTTCCGTCCACTTTCTGCTATCCCAAAGAGTCATCCGCGCGAGGGCCGGCAACAGGCGTGATACTGTGCAACAGGCGCATTGCATGGCATTGGTGACATATTCAGGAAATTCCACTTTGATGCCACCCAGGGCTGTTAACCTTTTATTTCATTTCAATACGATGCTTCGAATAATTGGTTCAAAGTGCGCAGCCTTTGCTCTTTTATTTCGTTTTCATCGGAGCAGGTCGGAGCTGGCAGAAGAGTGAGCCCTGTCTGCAGGAGCTCTGATTCCAGAAAGCATATTTTCCCTGTCTTTCTTACCACTCATCTGTGTCTCTTCACTGACATGAGGGGTTGCTACACTCTGCAGTCTCCCGGCATTTAAAGTCTGCTACCAGCAGAGCACGTTCTGGACTTCACAGCGCCCAGCAAAGTACTAGCCTGCGCCCACCCCCTACTACCGCAAAAACCTTTTGCATGCTTTGGCAGAAGTGTGAACAAAATGCCACGAACCACCCCAGATGGGACTCGAACCCACAATCCCTGGCTTAGGAGGCCAGTGCCTTATCCATTAGGCCACTGGGGCCACTCGACAGAGAAGGGGAAAGTTCTTTCTTTTCCTCTTCTCTCACTGGAGTCACGGGTACTGGCCCACTGAAAAGGGCAAGTTGGCTCACGTCCAAAGCTGCAGTGTCCCAGCACACGCGGGCAAAAGGCACCTGCTTGCACTCGGCTGGACACTTCCGCTTTATGGGACACACGATGGAAAGTGGACTCAATTCCCAGACCTAACTCTTACCTGTTTGGTATTCTGACGCTCGATTGTAAAATATGGCCAGCTGGTAAAAATGACAAAGGGCGCTCCAGCGCTGGTCCTTTGGCTGCAGGCGGCGTGTCAGCGGCCTAAAACAGCAAGAAATAGCGAGAGAAATAAAGTGAGAAGCAAGCACCTTTTCAATTGGGCTCTCGGGTCTATGGGACTGGCGTGCAGCCTCTTGATCACAAGCGCAGGTCCAGCGTGAAAGGGCGTGGCAGTGGAGTCACTCTGCTATTAATACCTGGTTGGCCAATCCTCATTGCAATGGATGGCCATCTGCAGCTTTACTTGTAGCTCCACTGAAGGTATTTTGTTTTGGGCAAAGGGGTGAGATTGTGATTTCCCCTGCCGCAGATGAAGAGAAAGGGCTTTATGCACTACAGGTCCCTGGACAGCCAAGCAAGTGTGAGCCGGAGACTGTGCTTCAGCTCTGAAGCAGTGTATCGAGAGCCTTCGAGGAGGAGGGGAATTAGCTCAGATGGTAGAGCGCTCGCTTAGCATGCGAGAGGTAGCGGGATCGATGCCCGCATTCTCCAGCAAGACGCTTTTTCTTCATTTTCACTATTTTATTCAAAACTCGCCAATCGTCGCAAATAAAGTCATGTGCTCGCTTCTGTTTTTTTTACTATCATCCTAAAAGTCTTCCGTCCACTTTCTGCTATCCCAAAGAGTCACCCGCGCGAGGGCCGGCAACAGGCGTGATACTGTGCAATAGGCGCATTGCATGGCATTGGTGACATATTCAGGAAATTCCACTTTGATGCCACCCAGGGCTGTTAACCTTTTATTTCATTTCAATACGATGCTTCGAATAATTGGTTCAAAGTGCGCAGCCTTTGCTCTTTTATTTCGTTTTCATCGGAGCAGGTCGGAGCTGGCAGAAGAGTGAGCCCTGTCTGCAGGAGCTCTGATTCCAGAAAGCATATTTTCCCTGTCTTTCTTACCACTCATCTGTGTCTCTTCGCTGACATGAGGGGTTGCTACACTCTGCAGTCTCCCGCATTTAAAGTCTGCTACCAGCAGAGCACGTTCTGGACTTCACAGCGCCCAGCAAAGTACTAGCCTGCGCCCACCCCCTACTACCGCAAAAACCTTTTGCATGCTTTGGCAGAAGTGTGAACAAAATGCCACGAACCACCCCAGATGGGACTCGAACCCACAATCCCTGGCTTAGGAGGCCAGTGCCTTATCCATTAGGCCACTGGGGCAACTCGACAGAGAAGGGGAAAGTTCTTTCTTTTCCTCTTCTCTCACTGGAGTCACGGGTACTGGCCCACTGAAAAGGGCAAGTTGGCTCACGTCCAAAGCTGCAGTGTCCCAGCACACGCGGGCAAAAGGCACCTGCTTGCACTCGGCTGGACACTTCCGCTTTATGGGACACACGATGGAAAGTGGACTCAATTCCCAGACCTAACTCTTACCTGTTTGGTATTCTGACGCTCGATTGTAAAATATGGCCAGCTGGTAAAAATGACAAAGGGCACTCCAGCGCTGGTCCTTTGGCTGCAGGCGGCGTGTCAGCGGCCTAAAACAGCAAGAAATAGCGAGAGAAATAAAGTGAGAAGCAAGCACCTTTTCAATTGGGCTCTCGGGTCTATGGGACTGGCGTGCAGCCTCTTGATCACAAGCGCAGGTCCAGCGTGAAAGGGCGTGGCAGTGGAGTCACTCTGCTATTAATACCTGGTTGGCCAATCCTCGTTGCAATGGATGGCCATCTGCAGCTTTACTTGTAGCTCCACTGAAGGTATTTTGTTTTGGGCAAAGGGGTGAGATTGTGATTTCCTCTGCGGCAGATGAAGAGAAAGGGCTTTATGCACTACAGGTCCCTGGACAGCCAAGCAAGTGTGAGCCGGAGACTGTGCTTCAGCTCTGAAGCAGTGTATCGAGAGCCTTCGAGGAGGAGGGGAATTAGCTCAGATGGTAGAGCGCTCGCTTAGCATGCGAGAGGTAGCGGGATCGATGCCCGCATTCTCCAGCAAGACGCTTTTTCTTCATTTTCACTATTTTATTCAAAACTCGCCAATCGTCGCAAATAAAGTCATGTGCTCGCTTCTGTTTTTTTTACTATCATCCTAAAAGTCTTCCGTCCACTTTCTGCTATCCCAAAGAGTCATCCGCGCGAGGGCCGGCAACAGGCGTGATACTGTGCAACAGGCGCATTGCATGGCATTGGTGACATATTCAGGAAATTCCACTTTGATGCCACCCAGGGCTGTTAACCTTTTATTTCATTTCAATACGATGCTTCGAATAATTGGTTCAAAGTGCGCAGCCTTTGCTCTTTTATTTCGTTTTCATCGGAGCAGGTCGGAGCTGGCAGAAGAGTGAGCCCTGTCTGCAGGAGCTCTGATTCCAGAAAGCATATTTTCCCTGTCTTTCTTACCACTCATCTGTGTCTCTTCGCTGACATGAGGGGTTGCTACACTCTGCAGTCTCCCGGCATTTAAAGTCTGCTACCAGCAGAGCACGTTCTGGACTTCACAGCGCCCAGCAAAGTACTAGCCTGCGCCCACCCCCTACTACCGCAAAAACCTTTTGCATGCTTTGGCAGAAGTGTGAACAAAATGCCACGAACCACCCCAGATGGGACTCGAACCCACAATCCCTGGCTTAGGAGGCCAGTGCCTTATCCATTAGGCCACTGGGGCCACTCGACAGAGAAAGGGAAAGTTCTTTCTTTTCCTCTTCTCTCACTGGAGTCACGGGTACTGGCCCACTGAAAAGGGCAAGTTGGCTCACGTCCAAAGCTGCAGTGTCCCAGCACACGCGGGCAAAAGGCACCTGCTTGCACTCGGCTGGACACTTCCGCTTTATGGGACACACGATGGAAAGTGGACTCAATTCCCAGACCTAACTCTTACCTGTTTGGTATTCTGACGCTCGATTGTAAAATATGGCCAGCTGGTAAAAATGACAAAGGGCGCTCCAGCGCTGGTCCTTTGGCTGCAGGCGGCGTGTCAGCGGCCTAAAACAGCAAGAAATAGCGAGAGAAATAAAGTGAGAAGCAAGCACCTTTTCAATTGGGCTCTCGGGTCTATGGGACTGGCGTGCAGCCTCTTGATCACAAGCGCAGGTCCAGCGTGAAAGGGCGTGGCAGTGGAGTCACTCTGCTATTAATACCTGGTTGGCCAATCCTCATTGCAATGGATGGCCATCTGCAGCTTTACTTGTAGCTCCACTGAAGGTATTTTGTTTTGGGCAAAGGGGTGAGATTGTGATTTCCTCTGCCGCAGATGAAGAGAAAGGGCTTTATGCACTACAGGTCCCTGGACAGCCAAGCAAGTGTGAGCCGGAGACTGTGCTTCAGCTCTGAAGCAGTGTATCGAGAGCCTTCGAGGAGGAGGGGAATTAGCTCAGATGGTAGAGCGCTCGCTTAGCATGCGAGAGGTAGCGGGATCGATGCCCGCATTCTCCAGCAAGACGCTTTTACTTCATTTTCACTATTTTATTCAAAACTCGCCAATCGTCGCAAATAAAGTCATGTGCTCGCTTCTGTTTTTTTTACTATCATCCTAAAAGTCTTCCGTCCACTTTCTGCTATCCCAAAGAGTCATCCGCGCGAGGGCCGGCAACAGGCGTGATACTGTGCAACAGGCGCATTGCATGGCATTGGTGACATATTCAGGAAATTCCACTTTGATGCCACCCAGGGCTGTTAACCTTTTATTTCATTTCAATACGATGCTTCGAATAATTGGTTCAAAGTGCGCAGCCTTTGCTCTTTTATTTCGTTTTCATCGGAGCAGGTCGGAGCTGGCAGAAGAGTGAGCCCTGTCTGCAGGAGCTCTGATTCCAGAAAGCATATTTTCCCTGTCTTTCTTACCACTCATCTGTGTCTCTTCGCTGACATGAGGCGTTGCTACACTCTGCAGTCTCCCGGCATTTAAAGTCTGCTACCAGCAGAGCACGTTCTGGACTTCACAGCGCCCAGCAAAGTACTAGCCTGCGCCCACCCCCTACTACCGCAAAAACCTTTTGCATGCTTTGGCAGAAGTGTGAACAAAATGCCACGAACCAACCCAGATGGGACTCGAACCCACAATCCCTGGCTTAGGAGGCCAGTGCCTTATCCATTAGGCCACTGGGGCAACTCGACAGAGAAGGGGAAAGTTCTTTCTTTTCCTCTTCTCTCACTGGAGTCACGGGTACTGGCCCACTGAAAAGGGCAAGTTGGCTCACGTCCAAAGCTGCAGTGTCCCAGCACACGCGGGCAAGAGGCACCTGCTTGCACTCGGCTGGACACTTCCGCTTTATGGGACACACGATGGAAAGTGGACTCAATTCCCAGACCTAACTCTTACCTGTTTGGTATTCTGACGCTCGATTGTAAAATATGGCCAGCTGGTAAAAATGACAAAGGGCACTCCAGCGCTGGTCCTTTGGCTGCAGGCGGCGTGTCAGCGGCCTAAAACAGCAAGAAATAGCGAGAGAAATAAAGTGAGAAGCAAGCACCTTTTCAATTGGGCTCTCGGGTCTATGGGACTGGCGTGCAGCCTCTTGATCACAAGCGCAGGTCCAGCGTGAAAGGGCGTGGCAGTGGAGTCACTCTGCTATTAATACCTGGTTGGCCAATCCTCGTTGCAATGGATGGCCATCTGCAGCTTTACTTGTAGCTCCACTGAATTTATTTTGTTTTGGGCAAAGGGGTGAGATTGTGATTTCCTCTGCGGCAGATGAAGAGAAAGGGCTTTATGCACTACAGGTCCCTGGACAGCCAAGCAAGTGTGAGCCGGAGACTGTGCTTCAGCTCTGAAGCAGTGTATCGAGAGCCTTCGAGGAGGAGGGGAATTAGCTCAGATGGTAGAGCGCTCGCTTAGCATGCGAGAGGTAGCGGGATCGATGCCCGCATTCTCCAGCAAGACGCTTTTACTTCATTTTCACTATTTTATTCAAAACTCGCCAATCGTCGCAAATAAAGTCATGTGCTCGCTTCTGTTTTTTTTACTATCATCCTAAAAGTCTTCCGTCCACTTTCTGCTATCCCAAAGAGTCACCCGCGCGAGGGCCGGCAACAGGCGTGATACTGTGCAACAGGCGCATTGCATGGCATTGGTGACATATTCAGGAAATTCCACTTTGATGCCACCCAGGGCTGTTAACCTTTTATTTCATTTCAATACGATGCTTCGAATAATTGGTTCAAAGTGCGCAGCCTTTGCTCTTTTATTTCGTTTTCATCGGAGCAGGTCGGAGCTGGCAGAAGAGTGAGCCCTGTCTGCAGGAGCTCTGATTCCAGAAAGCATATTTTCCCTGTCTTTCTTACCACTCATCTGTGTCTCTTCGCTGACATGAGGGGTTGCTACACTCTGCAGTCTCCCGCATTTAAAGTCTGCTACCAGCAGAGCACGTTCTGGACTTCACAGCGCCCAGCAAAGTACTAGCCTGCGCCCACCCCCTACTACCGCAAAAACCTTTTGCATGCTTTGGCAGAAGTGTGAACAAAATGCCACGAACCACCCCAGATGGGACTCGAACCCACAATCCCTGGCTTAGGAGGCCAGTGCCTTATCCATTAGGCCACTGGGGCCACTCGACAGAGAAGGGGAAAGTTCTTTCTTTTCCTCTTCTCTCACTGGAGTCACGGGTACTGGCCCACTGAAAAGGGCAAGTTGGCTCACGTCCAAAGCTGCAGTGTCCCAGCACACGCGGGCAAAAGGCACCTGCTTGCACTCGGCTGGACACTTCCGCTTTATGGGACACACGATGGAAAGTGGACTCAATTCCCAGACCTAACTCTTACCTGTTTGGTATTCTGACGCTCGATTGTAAAATATGGCCAGCTGGTAAAAATGACAAAGGGCGCTCCAGCGCTGGTCCTTTGGCTGCAGGCGGCGTGTCAGCGGCCTAAAACAGCAAGAAATAGCGAGAGAAATAAAGTGAGAAGCAAGCACCTTTTCAATTGGGCTCTCGGGTCTATGGGACTGGCGTGCAGCCTCTTGATCACAAGCGCAGGTCCAGCGTGAAAGGGCGTGGCAGTGGAGTCACTCTGCTATTAATACCTGGTTGGCCAATCCTCATTGCAATGGATGGCCATCTGCAGCTTTACTTGTAGCTCCACTGAAGGTATTTTGTTTTGGGCAAAGGGGTGAGATTGTGATTTCCTCTGCCGCAGATGAAGAGAAAGGGCTTTATGCACTACAGGTCCCTGGACAGCCAAGCAAGTGTGAGCCGGAGACTGTGCTTCAGCTCTGAAGCAGTGTATCGAGAGCCTTCGAGGAGGAGGGGAATTAGCTCAGATGGTAGAGCGCTCGCTTAGCATGCGAGAGGTAGCGGGATCGATGCCCGCATTCTCCAGCAAGACGCTTTTACTTCATTTTCACTATTTTATTCAAAACTCGCCAATCGTCGCAAATAAAGTCATGTGCTCGCTTCTGTTTTTTTTACTATCATCCTAAAAGTCTTCCGTCCACTTTCTGCTATCCCAAAGAGTCACCCGCGCGAGGGCCGGCAACAGGCGTGATACTGTGCAACAGGCGCATTGCATGGCATTGGTGACATATTCAGGAAATTCCACTTTGATGCCACCCAGGGCTGTTAACCTTTTATTTCATTTCAATACGATGCTTCGAATAATTGGTTCAAAGTGCGCAGCCTTTGCTCTTTTATTTCGTTTTCATCGGAGCAGGTCGGAGCTGGCAGAAGAGTGAGCCCTGTCTGCAGGAGCTCTGATTCCAGAAAGCATATTTTCCCTGTCTTTCTTACCACTCATCTGTGTCTCTTCGCTGACATGAGGGGTTGCTACACTCTGCAGTCTCCCGCATTTAAAGTCTGCTACCAGCAGAGCACGTTCTGGACTTCACAGCGCCCAGCAAAGTACTAGCCTGCGCCCACCCCCTACTACCGCAAAAACCTTTTGCATGCTTTGGCAGAAGTGTGAACAAAATGCCACGAACCACCCCAGATGGGACTCGAACCCACAATCCCTGGCTTAGGAGGCCAGTGCCTTATCCATTAGGCCACTGGGGCCCCTCGACAGAGAAGGGGAAAGTTCTTTCTTTTCCTCTTCTCTCACTGGAGTCACAGGTACTGGCCCACTGAAAAGGGCAAGTTGGCTCACGTCCAAAGCTGCAGTGTCCCAGCACACGCGGGCAAAAGGCACCTGCCTGCTCTCGGCTGGACACTTCCGCTTTATGGGACACACGATGGAAAGTGGACTCAATTCCCAGACCTAACTCTTACCTGTTTGGTATTCTGACGCTCGATTGTAAAATATGGCCAGCTGGTAAAAATGACAAAGGGCACTCCAGCGCTGGTCCTTTGGCTGCAGGCGGCGTGTCAGCGGCCTAAAACAGCAAGAAATAGCGAGAGAAATAAAGTGAGAAGCAAGCACCTTTTCAATTGGGCTCTCGGGTCTATGGGACTGGTGTGCAGCCTCTTGATCACAAGCGCAGGTCCAGCGTGAAAGGGCGTGGGAGTGGAGTCACTCTGCTATTAATACCTGGTTGGCCAATCCTCGTTGCAATGGATGGCCATCTGCAGCTTTACTTGTAGCTCCACTGAAGGTATTTTGTTTTGGGCAAAGGGGTGAGATTGTGATTTCCTCTGCGGCAGATGAAGAGAAAGGGCTTTATGCACTACAGGTCCCTGGACAGCCAAGCAAGTGTGAGCCGGAGACTGTGCTTCAGCTCTGAAGCAGTGTATCGAGAGCCTTCGAGGAGGAGGGGAATTAGCTCAGATGGTAGAGCGCTCGCTTAGCATGCGAGAGGTAGCGGGATCGATGCCCGCATTCTCCAGCAAGACGCTTTTACTTCATTTTCACTATTTTATTCAAAACTCGCCAATCGTCGCAAATAAAGTCATGTGCTCGCTTCTGTTTTTTTTACTATCATCCTAAAAGTCTTCCGTCCACTTTCTGCTATTCCAAAGAGTCATCCGCGCGAGGGCCGGCAACAGGCGTGATACTGTGCAACAGGCGCATTGCATGGCATTGGTGACATATTCAGGAAATTCCACTTTGATGCCACCCAGGGCTGTTAACCTTTTATTTCATTTCAATACGATGCTTCGAATAATTGGTTCAAAGTGCGCAGCCTTTGCTCTTTTATTTCGTTTTCATCGGAGCAGGTCGGAGCTGGCAGAAGAGTGAGCCCTGTCTGCAGGAGCTCTGATTCCAGAAAGCATATTTTCCCTGTCTTTCTTACCACTCATCTGTGTCTCTTCGCTGACATGAGGGGTTGCTACACTCTGCAGTCTCCCGGCATTTAAAGTCTGCTACCAGCAGAGCACGTTCTGGACTTCACAGCGCCCAGCAAAGTACTAGCCTGCGCCCACCCCCTACTACCGCAAAAACCTTTTGCATGCTTTGGCAGAAGTGTGAACAAAATGCCACGAACCACCCCAGATGGGACTCGAACCCACAATCCCTGGCTTAGGAGGCCAGTGCCTTATCCATTAGGCCACTGGGGCCACTCGACAGAGAAGGGGAAAGTTCTTTCTTTTCCTCTTCTCTCACTGGAGTCACAGGTACTGGCCCACTGAAAAGGGCAAGTTGGCTCACGTCCAAAGCTGCAGTGTCCCAGCACACGCGGGCAAAAGGCACCTGCCTGCTCTCGGCTGGACACTTCCGCTTTATGGGACACACGATGAAAAGTGGACTCAATTCCCAGACCTAACTCTTACCTGTTTGGTATTCTGACGCTCGATTGTAAAATATGGCCAGCTGGTAAAAATGACAAAGGGCACTCCAGCGCTGGTCCTTTGGCTGCAGGCGGCGTGTCAGCGGCCTAAAACAGCAAGAAATAGCGAGAGAAATAAAGTGAGAAGCAAGCACCTTTTCAATTGGGCTCTCGGGTCTATGGGACTGGCGTGCAGCCTCTTGATCACAAGCGCAGGTCCAGCGTGAAAGGGCGTGGGAGTGGAGTCACTCTGCTATTAATACCTGGTTGGCCAATCCTCGTTGCAATGGATGGCCATCTGCAGCTTTACTTGTAGCTCCACTGAAGGTATTTTGTTTTGGGCAAAGGGGTGAGATTGTGATTTCCTCTGCGGCAGATGAAGAGAAAGGGCTTTATGCACTACAGGTCCCTGGACAGCCAAGCAAGTGTGAGCCGGAGACTGTGCTTCAGCTCTGAAGCAGTGTATCGAGAGCCTTCGAGGAGGAGGGGAATTAGCTCAGATGGTAGAGCGCTCGCTTAGCATGCGAGAGGTAGCGGGATCGATGCCCACATTCTCCAGCAAGACGCTTTTACTTCATTTTCACTATTTTATTCAAAACTCGCCAATCGTCGCAAATAAAGTCATGTGCTCGCTTCTGTTTTTTTTACTATCATCCTAAAAGTCTTCCGTCCACTTTCTGCTATCCCAAAGAGTCATCCGCGCGAGGGCCGGCAACAGGCGTGATACTGTGCAACAGGCGCATTGCATGGCATTGGTCACATATTCAGGAAATTCCACTTTGATGCCACCCAGGGCTGTTAACCTTTTATTTCATTTCAATACGATGCTTCGAATAATTGGTTCAAAGTGCGCAGCCTTTGCTCTTTTATTTCGTTTTCATCGGAGCAGGTCGGAGCTGGCAGAAGAGTGAGCCCTGTCTGCAGGAGCTCTGATTCCAGAAAGCATATTTTCCCTGTCTTTCTTACCACTCATCTGTGTCTCTTCACTGACATGAGGGGTTGCTACACTCTGCAGTCTCCCGGCATTTAAAGTCTGCTACCAGCAGAGCACGTTCTGGACTTCACAGCGCCCAGCAAAGTACTAGCCTGCGCCCACCCCCTACTACCGCAAAAACCTTTTGCATGCTTTGGCAGAAGTGTGAACAAAATGCCACGAACCACCCCAGATGGGACTCGAACCCACAATCCCTGGCTTAGGAGGCCAGTGCCTTATCCATTAGGCCACTGGGGCCACTCGACAGAGAAGGGGAAAGTTCTTTCTTTTCCTCTTCTCTCACTGGAGTCACAGGTACTGGCCCACTGAAAAGGGCAAGTTGGCTCACGTCCAAAGCTGCAGTGTCCCAGCACACGCGGGCAAAAGGCACCTGCTTGCACTCGGCTGGACACTTCCGCTTTATGGGACACACGATGGAAAGTGGACTCAATTCCCAGACCTAACTCTTACCTGTTTGGTATTCGGACGCTCGATTGTAAAATATGGCCAGCTGGTAAAAATGACAAAGGGCGCTCCAGCGCTGGTCCTTTGGCTGCAGGCGGCGTGTCAGCGGCCTAAAACAGCAAGAAATAGCGAGAGAAATAAAGTGAGAAGCAAGCACCTTTTCAATTGGGCTCTCGGGTCTATGGGACTGGCGTGCAGCCTCTTGATCACAAGCGCAGGTCCAGCGTGAAAGGGCGTGGCAGTGGAGTCACTCTGCTATTAATACCTGGTTGGCCAATCCTCATTGCAATGGATGGCCATCTGCAGCTTTACTTGTAGCTCCACTGAAGGTATTTTGTTTTGGGCAAAGGGGTGAGATTGTGATTTCCTCTGCCGCAGATGAAGAGAAAGGGCTTTATGCACTACAGGTCCCTGGACAGCCAAGCAAGTGTGAGCCGGAGACTGTGCTTCAGCTCTGAAGCAGTGTATCGAGAGCCTTCGAGGAGGAGGGGAATTAGCTCAGATGGTAGAGCGCTCGCTTAGCATGCGAGAGGTAGCGGGATCGATGCCCGCATTCTCCAGCAAGACGCTTTTACTTCATTTTCACTATTTTATTCAAAACTCGCCAATCGTCGCAAATAAAGTCATGTGCTCGCTTCTGTTTTTTTTACTATCATCCTAAAAGTCTTCCGTCCACTTTCTGCTATCCCAAAGAGTCATCCGCGCGAGGGCCGGCAACAGGCGTGATACTGTGCAACAGGCGCATTGCATGGCATTGGTGACATATTCAGGAAATTCCACTTTGATGCCACCCAGGGCTGTTAACCTTTTATTTCATTTCAATACGATGCTTCGAATAATTGGTTCAAAGTGCGCAGCCTTTGCTCTTTTATTTCGTTTTCATCGGAGCAGGTCGGAGCTGGCAGAAGAGTGAGCCCTGTCTGCAGGAGCTCTGATTCCAGAAAGCATATTTTCCCTGTCTTTCTTACCACTCATCTGTGTCTCTTCGCTGACATGAGGCGTTGCTACACTCTGCAGTCTCCCGGCATTTAAAGTCTGCTACCAGCAGAGCACGTTCTGGACTTCACAGCGCCCAGCAAAGTACTAGCCTGCGCCCACCCCCTACTACCGCAAAAACCTTTTGCATGCTTTGGCAGAAGTGTGAACAAAATGCCACGAACCAACCCAGATGGGACTCGAACCCACAATCCCTGGCTTAGGAGGCCAGTGCCTTATCCATTAGGCCACTGGGGCAACTCGACAGAGAAGGGGAAAGTTCTTTCTTTTCCTCTTCTCTCACTGGAGTCACGGGTACTGGCCCACTGAAAAGGGCAAGTTGGCTCACGTCCAAAGCTGCAGTGTCCCAGCACACGCGGGCAAGAGGCACCTGCTTGCACTCGGCTGGACACTTCCGCTTTATGGGACACACGATGGAAAGTGGACTCAATTCCCAGACCTAACTCTTACCTGTTTGGTATTCTGACGCTCGATTGTAAAATATGGCCAGCTGGTAAAAATGACAAAGGGCACTCCAGCGCTGGTCCTTTGGCTGCAGGCGGCGTGTCAGCGGCCTAAAACAGCAAGAAATAGCGAGAGAAATAAAGAGAGAAATAAGCACCTTTTCAATTGGGCTCTCGGGTCTATGGGACTGGCGTGCAGCCTCTTGATCACAAGCGCAGGTCCAGCGTGAAAGGGCGTGGCAGTGGAGTCACTCTGCTATTAATACCTGGTTGGCCAATCCTCGTTGCAATGGATGGCCATCTGCAGCTTTACTTGTAGCTCCACTGAAGGTATTTTGTTTTGGGCAAAGGGGTGAGATTGTGATTTCCTCTGCGGCAGATGAAGAGAAAGGGCTTTATGCACTACAGGTCCCTGGACAGCCAAGCAAGTGTGAGCCGGAGACTGTGCTTCAGCTCTGAAGCAGTGTATCGAGAGCCTTCGAGGAGGAGGGGAATTAGCTCAGATGGTAGAGCGCTCGCTTAGCATGCGAGAGGTAGCGGGATCGATGCCCGCATTCTCCAGCAAGACGCTTTTTCTTCATTTTCACTATTTTATTCAAAACTCGCCAATCGTCGCAAATAAAGTCATGTGCTCGCTTCTGTTTTTTTTACTATCATCCTAAAAGTCTTCCGTCCACTTTCTGCTATCCCAAAGAGTCACCCGCGCGAGGGCCGGCAACAGGCGTGATACTGTGCAATAGGCGCATTGCATGGCATTGGTGACATATTCAGGAAATTCCACTTTGATGCCACCCAGGGCTGTTAACCTTTTATTTCATTTCAATACGATGCTTCGAATAATTGGTTCAAAGTGCGCAGCCTTTGCTCTTTTATTTCGTTTTCATCGGAGCAGGTCGGAGCTGGCAGAAGAGTGAGCCCTGTCTGCAGGAGCTCTGATTCCAGAAAGCATATTTTCCCTGTCTTTCTTACCACTCATCTGTGTCTCTTCGCTGACATGAGGGGTTGCTACACTCTGCAGTCTCCCGGCATTTAAAGTCTGCTACCAGCAGAGCACGTTCTGGACTTCACAGCGCCCAGCAAAGTACTAGCCTGCGCCCACCCCCTACTACCGCAAAAACCTTTTGCATGCTTTGGCAGAAGTGTGAACAAAATGCCACGAACCACCCCAGATGGGACTCGAACCCACAATCCCTGGCTTAGGAGGCCAGTGCCTTATCCATTAGGCCACTGGGGCCACTCGACAGAGAAGGGGAAAGTTCTTTCTTTTCCTCTTCTCTCACTGGAGTCACGGGTACTGGCCCACTGAAAAGGGCAAGTTGGCTCACGTCCAAAGCTGCAGTGTCCCAGCACACGCGGGCAAGAGGCACCTGCTTGCACTCGGCTGGACACTTCCGCTTTATGGGACACACGATGGAAAGTGGACTCAATTCCCAGACCTAACTCTTACCTGTTTGGTATTCTGACGCTCGATTGTAAAATATGGCCAGCTGGTAAAAATGACAAAGGGCGCTCCAGCGCTGGTCCTTTGGCTGCAGGCGGCGTGTCAGCGGCCTAAAACAGCAAGAAATAGCGAGAGAAATAAAGTGAGAAGCAAGCACCTTTTCAATTGGGCTCTCGGGTCTATGGGACTGGCGTGCAGCCTCTTGATCACAAGCGCAGGTCCAGCGTGAAAGGGCGTGGCAGTGGAGTCACTCTGCTATTAATACCTGGTTGGCCAATCCTCGTTGCAATGGATGGCCATCTGCAGCTTTACTTGTAGCTCCACTGAAGGTATTTTGTTTTGGGCAAAGGGGTGAGATTGTGATTTCCTCTGCGGCAGATGAAGAGAAAGGGCTTTATGCACTACAGGTCCCTGGACAGCCAAGCAGGTGTGAGCCGGAGACTGTGCTTCAGCTCTGAAGCAGTGTATCGAGAGCCTTCGAGGAGGAGGGGAATTAGCTCAGATGGTAGAGCGCTCGCTTAGCATGCGAGAGGTAGCGGGATCGATGCCCGCATTCTCCAGCAAGACGCTTTTTCTTCATTTTCACTATTTTATTCAAAACTCGCCAATCGTCGCAAATAAAGTCATGTGCTCGCTTCTGTTTTTTTTACTATCATCCTAAAAGTCTTCCGTCCACTTTCTGCTATCCCAAAGAGTCACCCGCGCGAGGGCCGGCAACAGGCGTGATACTGTGCAATAGGCGCATTGCATGGCATTGGTGACATATTCAGGAAATTCCACTTTGATGCCACCCAGGGCTGTTAACCTTTTATTTCATTTCAATACGATGCTTCGAATAATTGGTTCAAAGTGCGCAGCCTTTGCTCTTTTATTTCGTTTTCATCGGAGCAGGTCGGAGCTGGCAGAAGAGTGAGCCCTGTCTGCAGGAGCTCTGATTCCAGAAAGCATATTTTCCCTGTCTTTCTTACCACTCATCTGTGTCTCTTCACTGACATGAGGGGTTGCTACACTCTGCAGTCTCCCGGCATTTAAAGTCTGCTACCAGCAGAGCACGTTCTGGACTTCACAGCGCCCAGCAAAGTACTAGCCTGCGCCCACCCCCTACTACCGCAAAAACCTTTTGCATGCTTTGGCAGAAGTGTGAACAAAATGCCACGAACCACCCCAGATGGGACTCGAACCCACAATCCCTGGCTTAGGAGGCCAGTGCCTTATCCATTAGGCCACTGGGGCCACTCGACAGAGAAGGGGAAAGTTCTTTCTTTTCCTCTTCTCTCACTGGAGTCACGGGTACTGGCCCACTGAAAAGGGCAAGTTGGCTCACGTCCAAAGCTGCAGTGTCCCAGCACACGCGGGCAAGAGGCACCTGCTTGCACTCGGCTGGACACTTCCGCTTTATGGGACACACGATGGAAAGTGGACTCAATTCCCAGACCTAACTCTTACCTGTTTGGTATTCTGACGCTCGATTGTAAAATATGGCCAGCTGGTCAAAATGACAAAGGGCACTCCAGCGCTGGTCCTTTGGCTGCAGGCGGCGTGTCAGCGGCCTAAAACAGCAAGAAATAGCGAGAGAAATAAAGTGAGAAGCAAGCACCTTTTCAATTGGGCTCTCGGGTCTATGGGACTGGTGTGCAGCCTCTTGATCACAAGCGCAGGTCCAGCGTGAAAGGGCGTGGGAGTGGAGTCACTCTGCTATTAATACCTGGTTGGCCAATCCTCGTTGCAATGGATGGCCATCTGCAGCTTTACTTGTAGCTCCACTGAAGGTATTTTGTTTTGGGCAAAGGGGTGAGATTGTGATTTCCTCTGCGGCAGATGAAGAGAAAGGGCTTTATGCACTACAGGTCCCTGGACAGCCAAGCAAGTGTGAGCCGGAGACTGTGCTTCAGCTCTGAAGCAGTGTATCGAGAGCCTTCGAGGAGGAGGGGAATTAGCTCAGATGGTAGAGCGCTCGCTTAGCATGCGAGAGGTAGCGGGATCGATGCCCGCATTCTCCAGCAAGACGCTTTTTCTTCATTTTCACTATTTTATTCAAAACTCGCCAATCGTCGCAAATAAAGTCATGTGCTCGCTTCTGTTTTTTTTACTATCATCCTAAAAGTCTTCCGTCCACTTTCTGCTATCCCAAAGAGTCATCCGCGCGAGGGCCGGCAACAGGCGTGATACTGTGCAACAGGCGCATTGCATGGCATTGGTGACATATTCAGGAAATTCCACTTTGATGCCACCCAGGGCTGTTAACCTTTTATTTCATTTCAATACGATGCTTCGAATAATTGGTTCAAAGTGCGCAGCCTTTGCTCTTTTATTTCGTTTTCATCGGAGCAGGTCGGAGCTGGCAGAAGAGTGAGCCCTGTCTGCAGGAGCTCTGATTCCAGAAAGCATATTTTCCCTGTCTTTCTTACCACTCATCTGTGTCTCTTCGCTGACATGAGGCGTTGCTACACTCTGCAGTCTCCCGGCATTTAAAGTCTGCTACCAGCAGAGCACGTTCTGGACTTCACAGCGCCCAGCAAAGTACTAGCCTGCGCCCACCCCCTACTACCGCAAAAACCTTTTGCATGCTTTGGCAGAAGTGTGAACAAAATGCCACGAACCACCCCAGATGGGACTCGAACCCACAATCCCTGGCTTAGGAGGCCAGTGCCTTATCCATTAGGCCACTGGGGCAACTCGACAGAGAAGGGGAAAGTTCTTTCTTTTCCTCTTCTCTCACTGGAGTCACGGGTACTGGCCCACTGAAAAGGGCAAGTTGGCTCACGTCCAAAGCTGCAGTGTCCCAGCACACGCGGGCAAAAGGCACCTGCTTGCACTCGGCTGGACACTTCCGCTTTATGGGACACACGATGGAAAGTGGACTCAATTCCCAGACCTAACTCTTACCTGTTTGGTATTCTGACGCTCGATTGTAAAATATGGCCAGCTGGTAAAAATGACAAAGGGCACTCCAGCGCTGGTCCTTTGGCTGCAGGCGGCGTGTCAGCGGCCTAAAACAGCAAGAAATAGCGAGAGAAATAAAGTGAGAAGCAAGCACCTTTTCAATTGGGCTCTCGGGTCTATGGGACTGGCGTGCAGCCTCTTGATCACAAGCGCAGGTCCAGCGTGAAAGGGCGTGGCAGTGGAGTCACTCTGCTATTAATACCTGGTTGGCCAATCCTCGTTGCAATGGATGGCCATCTGCAGCTTTACTTGTAGCTCCACTGAAGGTATTTTGTTTTGGGCAAAGGGGTGAGATTGTGATTTCCTCTGCGGCAGATGAAGAGAAAGGGCTTTATGCACTACAGGTCCCTGGACAGCCAAGCAAGTGTGAGCCGGAGACTGTGCTTCAGCTCTGAAGCAGTGTATCGAGAGCCTTCGAGGAGGAGGGGAATTAGCTCAGATGGTAGAGCGCTCTAGCATGCGAGAGGTAGCGGGATCGATGCCCGCATTCTCCAGCAAGACGCTTTTACTTCATTTTCACTATTTTATTCAAAACTCGCCAATCGTCGCAAATAAAGTCATGTGCTCGCTTCTGTTTTTTTTACTATCATCCTAAAAGTCTTCCGTCCACTTTCTGCTATCCCAAAGAGTCATCCGCGCGAGGGCCGGCAACAGGCGTGATACTGTGCAACAGGCGCATTGCATGGCATTGGTGACATATTCAGGAAATTCCACTTTGATGCCACCCAGGGCTGTTAACCTTTTATTTCATTTCAATACGATGCTTCGAATAATTGGTTCAAAGTGCGCAGCCTTTGCTCTTTTATTTCGTTTTCATCGGAGCAGGTCGGAGCTGGCAGAAGAGTGAGCCCTGTCTGCAGGAGCTCTGATTCCAGAAAGCATATTTTCCCTGTCTTTCTTACCACTCATCTGTGTCTCTTCGCTGACATGAGGCGTTGCTACACTCTGCAGTCTCCCGGCATTTAAAGTCTGCTACCAGCAGAGCACGTTCTGGACTTCACAGCGCCCAGCAAAGTACTAGCCTGCGCCCACCCCCTACTACCGCAAAAACCTTTTGCATGCTTTGGCAGAAGTGTGAACAAAATGCCACGAACCACCCCAGATGGGACTCGAACCCACAATCCCTGGCTTAGGAGGCCAGTGCCTTATCCATTAGGCCACTGGGGCCACTCGACAGAGAAGGGGAAAGTTCTTTCTTTTCCTCTTCTCTCACTGGAGTCACAGGTACTGGCCCACTGAAAAGGGCAAGTTGGCTCACGTCCAAAGCTGCAGTGTCCCAGCACACGCGGGCAAAAGGTACCTGCTTGCACTCGGCTGGACACTTCCGCTTTATGGGACACACGATGGAAAGTGGACTCAATTCCCAGACCTAACTCTTACCTGTTTGGTATTCTGACGCTCGATTGTAAAATATGGCCAGCTGGTAAAAATGACAAAGGGCACTCCAGCGCTGGTCCTTTGGCTGCAGGCGGCGTGTCAGCGGCCTAAAACAGCAAGAAATAGCGAGAGAAATAAAGTGAGAAGCAAGCACCTTTTCAATTGGGCTCTCGGGTCTATGGGACTGGCGTGCAGCCTCTTGATCACAAGCGCAGGTCCAGCGTGAAAGGGCGTGGCAGTGGAGTCACTCTGCTATTAATACCTGGTTGGCCAGTCCTCGTTGCAATGGATGGCCATCTGCAGCTTTACTTGTAGCTCCACTGAAGGTATTTTGTTTTGGGCAAAGGGGTGAGATTGTGATTTCCCCTGCCGCAGATGAAGAGAAAGGGCTTTATGCACTACAGGTCCCTGGACAGCCAAGCAAGTGTGAGCCGGAGACTGTGCTTCAGCTCTGAAGCAGTGTATCGAGAGCCTTCGAGGAGGAGGGGAATTAGCTCAGATGGTAGAGCGCTCGCTTAGCATGCGAGAGGTAGCGGGATCGATGCCCGCATTCTCCAGCAAGACGCTTTTTCTTCATTTTCACTATTTTATTCAAAACTCGCCAATCGTCGCAAATAAAGTCATGTGCTCGCTTCTGTTTTTTTTACTATCATCCTAAAAGTCTTCCGTCCACTTTCTGCTATCCCAAAGAGTCACCCGCGCGAGGGCCGGCAACAGGCGTGATACTGTGCAACAGGCGCATTGCATGGCATTGGTGACATATTCAGGAAATTCCACTTTGATGCCACCCAGGGCTGTTAACCTTTTATTTCATTTCAATACGATGCTTCGAATAATTGGTTCAAAGTGCGCAGCCTTTGCTCTTTTATTTCGTTTTCATCGGAGCAGGTCGGAGCTGGCAGAAGAGTGAGCCCTGTCTGCAGGAGCTCTGATTCCAGAAAGCATATTTTCCCTGTCTTTCTTACCACTCATCTGTGTCTCTTCGCTGACATGAGGGGTTGCTACACTCTGCAGTCTCCCGCATTTAAAGTCTGCTACCAGCAGAGCACGTTCTGGACTTCACAGCGCCCAGCAAAGTACTAGCCTGCGCCCACCCCCTACTACCGCAAAAACCTTTTGCATGCTTTGGCAGAAGTGTGAACAAAATGCCACGAACCACCCCAGATGGGACTCGAACCCACAATCCCTGGCTTAGGAGGCCAGTGCCTTATCCATTAGGCCACTGGGGCAACTCGACAGAGAAGGGGAAAGTTCTTTCTTTTCCTCTTCTCTCACTGGAGTCACGGGTACTGGCCCACTGAAAAGGGCAAGTTGGCTCACGTCCAAAGCTGCAGTGTCCCAGCACACGCGGGCAAAAGGCACCTGCTTGCACTCGGCTGGACACTTCCGCTTTATGGGACACACGATGGAAAGTGGACTCAATTCCCAGACCTAACTCTTACCTGTTTGGTATTCTGACGCTCGATTGTAAAATATGGCCAGCTGGTAAAAATGACAAAGGGCACTCCAGCGCTGGTCCTTTGGCTGCAGGCGGCGTGTCAGCGGCCTAAAACAGCAAGAAATAGCGAGAGAAATAAAGTGAGAAGCAAGCACCTTTTCAATTGGGCTCTCGGGTCTATGGGACTGGCGTGCAGCCTCTTGATCACAAGCGCAGGTCCAGCGTGAAAGGGCGTGGCAGTGGAGTCACTCTGCTATTAATACCTGGTTGGCCAATCCTCGTTGCAATGGATGGCCATCTGCAGCTTTACTTGTAGCTCCACTGAAGGTATTTTGTTTTGGGCAAAGGGGTGAGATTGTGATTTCCTCTGCGGCAGATGAAGAGAAAGGGCTTTATGCACTACAGGTCCCTGGACAGCCAAGCAAGTGTGAGCCGGAGACTGTGCTTCAGCTCTGAAGCAGTGTATCGAGAGCCTTCGAGGAGGAGGGGAATTAGCTCAGATGGTAGAGCGCTCGCTTAGCATGCGAGAGGTAGCGGGATCGATGCCCGCATTCTCCAGCAAGACGCTTTTTCTTCATTTTCACTATTTTATTCAAAACTCGCCAATCGTCGCAAATAAAGTCATGTGCTCGCTTCTGTTTTTTTTACTATCATCCTAAAAGTCTTCCGTCCACTTTCTGCTATCCCAAAGAGTCATCCGCGCGAGGGCCGGCAACAGGCGTGATACTGTGCAACAGGCGCATTGCATGGCATTGGTGACATATTCAGGAAATTCCACTTTGATGCCACCCAGGGCTGTTAACCTTTTATTTCATTTCAATACGATGCTTCGAATAATTGGTTCAAAGTGCGCAGCCTTTGCTCTTTTATTTCGTTTTCATCGGAGCAGGTCAGAGCTGGCAGAAGAGTGAGCCCTGTCTGCAGGAGCTCTGATTCCAGAAAGCATATTTTCCCTGTCTTTCTTACCACTCATCTGTGTCTCTTCGCTGACATGAGGGGTTGCTACACTCTGCAGTCTCCCGGCATTTAAAGTCTGCTACCAGCAGAGCACGTTCTGGACTTCACAGCGCCCAGCAAAGTACTAGCCTGCGCCCACCCCCTACTACCGCAAAAACCTTTTGCATGCTTTGGCAGAAGTGTGAACAAAATGCCACGAACCACCCCAGATGGGACTCGAACCCACAATCCCTGGCTTAGGAGGCCAGTGCCTTATCCATTAGGCCACTGGGGCCACTCGACAGAGAAAGGGAAAGTTCTTTCTTTTCCTCTTCTCTCACTGGAGTCACGGGTACTGGCCCACTGAAAAGGGCAAGTTGGCTCACGTCCAAAGCTGCAGTGTCCCAGCACACGCGGGCAAAAGGCACCTGCTTGCACTCGGCTGGACACTTCTGCTTTATGGGACACACGATGGAAAGTGG
Source organism: Ambystoma mexicanum (assembly GCF_040938575.1). Lineage (NCBI taxonomy): Eukaryota > Metazoa > Chordata > Amphibia > Caudata > Ambystomatidae > Ambystoma > Ambystoma mexicanum. Next base: position 529,262,263 of record NC_090933.1, on the reverse strand, counting down.
ACTCAATTCCCAGACCTAACTCTTACCTGTTTGGTATTCTGACGCTCGATTGTAAAATATGGCCAGCTGGTAAAAATGACAAAGGGCACTCCAGCGCTGGTCCTTTGGCTGCAGGCGGCGTGTCAGCGGCCTAAAACAGCAAGAAATAGCGAGAGAAATAAAGTGAGAAGCAAGCACCTTTTCAATTGGGCTCTCGGGTCTATGGGACTGGCGTGCAGCCTCTTGATCACAAGCGCAGGTCCAGCGTGAAAGGGCGTGGCAGTGGAGTCACTCTGCTATTAATACCTGGTTGGCCAATCCTCGTTGCAATGGATGGCCATCTGCAGCTTTACTTGTAGCTCCACTGAAGGTATTTTGTTTTGGGCAAAGGGGTGAGATTGTGATTTCCTCTGCGGCAGATGAAGAGAAAGGGCTTTATGCACTACAGGTCCCTGGACAGCAAGCAAGTGTGAGCCGGAGACTGTGCTTCAGCTCTGAAGCAGTGTATCGAGAGCCTTCGAGGAGGAGGGGAATTAGCTCAGATGGTAGAGCGCTCGCTTAGCATGCGAGAGGTAGCGGGATCGATGCCCGCATTCTCCAGCAAGACGCTTTTTCTTCATTTTCACTATTTTATTCAAAACTCGCCAATCGTCGCAAATAAAGTCATGTGCTCGCTTCTGTTTTTTTTACTATCATCCTAAAAGTCTTCCGTCCACTTTCTGCTATCCCAAAGAGTCATCCGCGCGAGGGCCGGCAACAGGCGTGATACTGTGCAACAGGCGCATTGCATGGCATTGGTGACATATTCAGGAAATTCCACTTTGATGCCACCCAGGGCTGTTAACCTTTTATTTCATTTCAATACGATGCTTCGAATAATTGGTTCAAAGTGCGCAGCCTTTGCTCTTTTATTTCGTTTTCATCGGAGCAGGTCGGAGCTGGCAGAAGAGTGAGCCCTGTCTGCAGGAGCTCTGATTCCAGAAAGCATATTTTCCCTGTCTTTCTTACCACTCATCTGTGTCTCTTCACTGACATGAGGGGTTGCTACACTCTGCAGTCTCCCGGCATTTAAAGTCTGCTACCAGCAGAGCACGTTCTGGACTTCACAGCGCCCAGCAAAGTACTAGCCTGCGCCCACCCCCTACTACCGCAAAAACCTTTTGCATGCTTTGGCAGAAGTGTGAACAAAATGCCACGAACCACCCCAGATGGGACTCGAACCCACAATCCCTGGCTTAGGAGGCCAGTGCCTTATCCATTAGGCCACTGGGGCCACTCGACAGAGAAGGGGAAAGTTCTTTCTTTTCCTCTTCTCTCACTGGAGTCACGGGTACTGGCCCACTGAAAAGGGCAAGTTGGCTCACGTCCAAAGCTGCAGTGTCCCAGCACACGCGGGCAAAAGGCACCTGCTTGCACTCGGCTGGACACTTCCGCTTTATGGGACACACGATGGAAAGTGGACTCAATTCCCAGACCTAACTCTTACCTGTTTGGTATTCTGACGCTCGATTGTAAAATATGGCCAGCTGGTAAAAATGACAAAGGGCACTCCAGCGCTGGTCCTTTGGCTGCAGGCGGCGTGTCAGCGGCCTAAAACAGCAAGAAATAGCGAGAGAAATAAAGTGAGAAGCAAGCACCTTTTCAATTGGGCTCTCGGGTCTATGGGACTGGTGTGCAGCCTCTTGATCACAAGCGCAGGTCCAGCGTGAAAGGGCGTGGGAGTGGAGTCACTCTGCTATTAATACCTGGTTGGCCAATCCTCGTTGCAATGGATGGCCATCTGCAGCTTTACTTGTAGCTCCACTGAAGGTATTTTGTTTTGGGCAAAGGGGTGAGATTGTGATTTCCTCTGCGGCAGATGAAGAGAAAGGGCTTTATGCACTACAGGTCCCTGGACAGCCAAGCAAGTGTGAGCCGGAGACTGTGCTTCAGCTCTGAAGCAGTGTATCGAGAGCCTTCGAGGAGGAGGGGAATTAGCTCAGATGGTAGAGCGCTCGCTTAGCATGCGAGAGGTAGCGGGATCGATGCCCGCATTCTCCAGCAAGACGCTTTTTCTTCATTTTCACTATTTTATTCAAAACTCGCCAATCGTCGCAAATAAAGTCATGTGCTCGCTTCTGTTTTTTTTACTATCATCCTAAAAGTCTTCCGTCCACTTTCTGCTATCCCAAAGAGTCATCCGCGCGAGGGCCGGCAACAGGCGTGATACTGTGCAACAGGCGCATTGCATGGCATTGGTGACATATTCAGGAAATTCCACTTTGATGCCACCCAGGGCTGTTAACCTTTTATTTCATTTCAATACGATGCTTCGAATAATTGGTTCAAAGTGCGCAGCCTTTGCTCTTTTATTTCGTTTTCATCGGAGCAGGTCGGAGCTGGCAGAAGAGTGAGCCCTGTCTGCAGGAGCTCTGATTCCAGAAAGCATATTTTCCCTGTCTTTCTTACCACTCATCTGTGTCTCTTCGCTGACATGAGGCGTTGCTACACTCTGCAGTCTCCCGGCATTTAAAGTCTGCTACCAGCAGAGCACGTTCTGGACTTCACAGCGCCCAGCAAAGTACTAGCCTGCGCCCACCCCCTACTACCGCAAAAACCTTTTGCATGCTTTGGCAGAAGTGTGAACAAAATGCCACGAACCACCCCAGATGGGACTCGAACCCACAATCCCTGGCTTAGGAGGCCAGTGCCTTATCCATTAGGCCACTGGGGCAACTCGACAGAGAAGGGGAAAGTTCTTTCTTTTCCTCTTCTCTCACTGGAGTCACGGGTACTGGCCCACTGAAAAGGGCAAGTTGGCTCACGTCCAAAGCTGCAGTGTCCCAGCACACGCGGGCAAAAGGCACCTGCTTGCACTCGGCTGGACACTTCCGCTTTATGGGACACACGATGGAAAGTGGACTCAATTCCCAGACCTAACTCTTACCTGTTTGGTATTCTGACGCTCGATTGTAAAATATGGCCAGCTGGTAAAAATGACAAAGGGCACTCCAGCGCTGGTCCTTTGGCTGCAGGCGGCGTGTCAGCGGCCTAAAACAGCAAGAAATAGCGAGAGAAATAAAGTGAGAAGCAAGCACCTTTTCAATTGGGCTCTCGGGTCTATGGGACTGGCGTGCAGCCTCTTGATCACAAGCGCAGGTCCAGCGTGAAAGGGCGTGGCAGTGGAGTCACTCTGCTATTAATACCTGGTTGGCCAATCCTCGTTGCAATGGATGGCCATCTGCAGCTTTACTTGTAGCTCCACTGAAGGTATTTTGTTTTGGGCAAAGGGGTGAGATTGTGATTTCCTCTGCGGCAGATGAAGAGAAAGGGCTTTATGCACTACAGGTCCCTGGACAGCCAAGCAAGTGTGAGCCGGAGACTGTGCTTCAGCTCTGAAGCAGTGTATCGAGAGCCTTCGAGGAGGAGGGGAATTAGCTCAGATGGTAGAGCGCTCTAGCATGCGAGAGGTAGCGGGATCGATGCCCGCATTCTCCAGCAAGACGCTTTTACTTCATTTTCACTATTTTATTCAAAACTCGCCAATCGTCGCAAATAAAGTCATGTGCTCGCTTCTGTTTTTTTTACTATCATCCTAAAAGTCTTCCGTCCACTTTCTGCTATCCCAAAGAGTCATCCGCGCGAGGGCCGGCAACAGGCGTGATACTGTGCAACAGGCGCATTGCATGGCATTGGTGACATATTCAGGAAATTCCACTTTGATGCCACCCAGGGCTGTTAACCTTTTATTTCATTTCAATACGATGCTTCGAATAATTGGTTCAAAGTGCGCAGCCTTTGCTCTTTTATTTCGTTTTCATCGGAGCAGGTCGGAGCTGGCAGAAGAGTGAGCCCTGTCTGCAGGAGCTCTGATTCCAGAAAGCATATTTTCCCTGTCTTTCTTACCACTCATCTGTGTCTCTTCGCTGACATGAGGGGTTGCTACACTCTGCAGTCTCCCGCATTTAAAGTCTGCTACCAGCAGAGCACGTTCTGGACTTCACAGCGCCCAGCAAAGTACTAGCCTGCGCCCACCCCCTACTACCGCAAAAACCTTTTGCATGCTTTGGCAGAAGTGTGAACAAAATGCCACGAACCACCCCAGATGGGACTCGAACCCACAATCCCTGGCTTAGGAGGCCAGTGCCTTATCCATTAGGCCACTGGGGCAACTCGACAGAGAAGGGGAAAGTTCTTTCTTTTCCTCTTCTCTCACTGGAGTCACGGGTACTGGCCCACTGAAAAGGGCAAGTTGGCTCACGTCCAAAGCTGCAGTGTCCCAGCACACGCGGGCAAAAGGCACCTGCTTGCACTCGGCTGGACACTTCCGCTTTATGGGACACACGATGGAAAGTGGACTCAATTCCCAGACCTAACTCTTACCTGTTTGGTATTCTGACGCTCGATTGTAAAATATGGCCAGCTGGTAAAAATGACAAAGGGCACTCCAGCGCTGGTCCTTTGGCTGCAGGCGGCGTGTCAGCGGACTAAAACAGCAAGAAATAGCGAGAGAAATGAAGTGAGAAGCAAGCACCTTTTCAATTGGGCTCTCGGGTCTATGGGACTGGCGTGCAGCCTCTTGATCACAAGCGCAGGTCCAGCGTGAAAGGGCGTGGCAGTGGAGTCACTCTGCTATTAATACCTGGTTGGCCAATCCTCGTTGCAATGGATGGCCATCTGCAGCTTTACTTGTAGCTCCACTGAAGGTATTTTGTTTTGGGCAAAGGGGTGAGATTGTGATTTCCTCTGCGGCAGATGAAGAGAAAGGGCTTTATGCACTACAGGTCCCTGGACAGCCAAGCAAGTGTGAGCCGGAGACTGTGCTTCAGCTCTGAAGCAGTGTATCGAGAGCCTTCGAGGAGGAGGGGAATTAGCTCAGATGGTAGAGCGCTCGCTTAGCATGCGAGAGGTAGCGGGATCGATGCCCGCATTCTCCAGCAAGACGCTTTTTCTTCATTTTCACTATTTTATTCAAAACTCGCCAATCGTCGCAAATAAAGTCATGTGCTCGCTTCTGTTTTTTTTACTATCATCCTAAAAGTCTTCCGTCCACTTTCTGCTATCCCAAAGAGTCATCCGCGCGAGGGCCGGCAACAGGCGTGATACTGTGCAACAGGCGCATTGCATGGCATTGGTGACATATTCAGGAAATTCCACTTTGATGCCACCCAGGGCTGTTAACCTTTTATTTCATTTCAATACGATGCTTCGAATAATTGGTTCAAAGTGCGCAGCCTTTGCTCTTTTATTTCGTTTTCATCGGAGCAGGTCGGAGCTGGCAGAAGAGTGAGCCCTGTCTGCAGGAGCTCTGATTCCAGAAAGCATATTTTCCCTGTCTTTCTTACCACTCATCTGTGTCTCTTCGCTGACATGAGGGGTTGCTACACTCTGCAGTCTCCCGGCATTTAAAGTCTGCTACCAGCAGAGCACGTTCTGGACTTCACAGCGCCCAGCAAAGTACTAGCCTGCGCCCACCCCCTACTACCGCAAAAACCTTTTGCATGCTTTGGCAGAAGTGTGAACAAAATGCCACGAACCACCCCAGATGGGACTCGAACCCACAATCCCTGGCTTAGGAGGCCAGTGCCTTATCCATTAGGCCACTGGGGCCACTCGACAGAGAAGGGGAAAGTTCTTTCTTTTCCTCTTCTCTCACTGGAGTCACGGGTACTGGCCCACTGAAAAGGGCAAGTTGGCTCACGTCCAAAGCTGCAGTGTCCCAGCACACGCGGGCAAAAGGCACCTGCTTGCACTCGGCTGGACACTTCCGCTTTATGGGACACACGATGGAAAGTGGACTCAATTCCCAGACCTAACTCTTACCTGTTTGGTATTCTGACGCTCGATTGTAAAATATGGCCAGCTGGTAAAAATGACAAAGGGCACTCCAGCGCTGGTCCTTTGGCTGCAGGCGGCGTGTCAGCGGCCTAAAACAGCAAGAAATAGCGAGAGAAATAAAGTGAGAAGCAAGCACCTTTTCAATTGGGCTCTCGGGTCTATGGGACTGGCGTGCAGCCTCTTGATCACAAGCGCAGGTCCAGCGTGAAAGGGCGTGGCAGTGGAGTCACTCTGCTATTAATACCTGGTTGGCCAATCCTCGTTGCAATGGATGGCCATCTGCAGCTTTACTTGTAGCTCCACTGAAGGTATTTTGTTTTGGGCAAAGGGGTGAGATTGTGATTTCCTCTGCGGCAGATGAAGAGAAAGGGCTTTATGCACTACAGGTCCCTGGACAGCCAAGCAAGTGTGAGCCGGAGACTGTGCTTCAGCTCTGAAGCAGTGTATCGAGAGCCTTCGAGGAGGAGGGGAATTAGCTCAGATGGTAGAGCGCTCGCTTAGCATGCGAGAGGTAGCGGGATCGATGCCCGCATTCTCCAGCAAGACGCTTTTTCTTCATTTTCACTATTTTATTCAAAACTCGCCAATCGTCGCAAATAAAGTCATGTGCTCGCTTCTGTTTTTTTTACTATCATCCTAAAAGTCTTCCGTCCACTTTCTGCTATCCCAAAGAGTCATCCGCGCGAGGGCCGGCAACAGGCGTGATACTGTGCAACAGGCGCATTGCATGGCATTGGTGACATATTCAGGAAATTCCACTTTGATGCCACCCAGGGCTGTTAACCTTTTATTTCATTTCAATACGATGCTTCGAATAATTGGTTCAAAGTGCGCAGCCTTTGCTCTTTTATTTCGTTTTCATCGGAGCAGGTCGGAGCTGGCAGAAGAGTGAGCCCTGTCTGCAGGAGCTCTGATTCCAGAAAGCATATTTTCCCTGTCTTTCTTACCACTCATCTGTGTCTCTTCGCTGACATGAGGCGTTGCTACACTCTGCAGTCTCCCGGCATTTAAAGTCTGCTACCAGCAGAGCACGTTCTGGACTTCACAGCGCCCAGCAAAGTACTAGCCTGCGCCCACCCCCTACTACAGCAAAAACCTTTTGCATGCTTTGGCAGAAGTGTGAACAAAATGCCACGAACCACCCCAGATGGGACTCGAACCCACAATCCCTGGCTTAGGAGGCCAGTGCCTTATCCATTAGGCCACTGGGGCAACTCGACAGAGAAAGGGAAAGTTCTTTCTTTTCCTCTTCTCTCACTGGAGTCACGGGTACTGGCCCACTGAAAAGGGCAAGTTGGCTCACGTCCAAAGCTGCAGTGTCCCAGCACACGCGGGCAAAAGGCACCTGCTTGCACTCGGCTGGACACTTCCGCTTTATGGGACACACGATGGAAAGTGGACTCAATTCCCAGACCTAACTCTTACCTGTTTGGTATTCTGACGCTCGATTGTAAAATATGGCCAGCTGGTAAAAATGACAAAGGGCACTCCAGCGCTGGTCCTTTGGCTGCAGGCGGCGTGTCAGCGGCCTAAAACAGCAAGAAATAGCGAGAGAAATAAAGTGAGAAGCAAGCACCTTTTCAATTGGGCTCTCGGGTCTATGGGACTGGTGTGCAGCCTCTTGATCACAAGCGCAGGTCCAGCGTGAAAGGGCGTGGGAGTGGAGTCACTCTGCTATTAATACCTAGTTGGCCAATCCTCATTGCAATGGATGGCCATCTGCAGCTTTACTTGTAGCTCCACTGAAGGTATTTTGTTTTGGGCAAAGGGGTGAGATTGTGATTTCCTCTGCGGCAGATGAAGAGAAAGGGCTTTATGCACTACAGGTCCCTGGACAGCCAAGCAAGTGTGAGCCGGAGACTGTGCTTCAGCTCTGAAGCAGTGTATCGAGAGCCTTCGAGGAGGAGGGGAATTAGCTCAGATGGTAGAGCGCTCCCTTAGCATGCGAGAGGTAGCGGGATCGATGCCCGCATTCTCCAGCAAGACGCTTTTTCTTCATTTTCACTATTTTATTCAAAACTCGCCAATCGTCGCAAATAAAGTCATGTGCTCGCTTCTGTTTTTTTTACTATCATCCTAAAAGTCTTCCGTCCACTTTCTGCTATCCCAAAGAGTCATCCGCGCGAGGGCCGGCAACAGGCGTGATACTGTGCAACAGGCGCATTGCATGGCATTGGTGACATATTCAGGAAATTCCACTTTGATGCCACCCAGGGCTGTTAACCTTTTATTTCATTTCAATACGATGCTTCGAATAATTGGTTCAAAGTGCGCAGCCTTTGCTCTTTTATTTCGTTTTCATCGGAGCAGGTCGGAGCTGGCAGAAGAGTGAGCCCTGTCTGCAGGAGCTCTGATTCCAGAAAGCATATTTTCCCTGTCTTTCTTACCACTCATCTGTGTCTCTTCGCTGACATGAGGGGTTGCTACACTCTGCAGTCTCCCGGCATTTAAAGTCTGCTACCAGCAGAGCACGTTCTGGACTTCACAGCGCCCAGCAAAGTACTAGCCTGCGCCCACCCCCTACTACCGCAAAAACCTTTTGCATGCTTTGGCAGAAGTGTGAACAAAATGCCACGAACCACCCCAGATGGGACTCGAACCCACAATCCCTGGCTTAGGAGGCCAGTGCCTTATCCATTAGGCCACTGGGGCCACTCGACAGAGAAGGGGAAAGTTCTTTCTTTTCCTCTTCTCTCACTGGAGTCACAGGTACTGGCCCACTGAAAAGGGCAAGTTGGCTCACGTCCAAAGCTGCAGTGTCCCAGCACACGCGGGCAAAAGGCACCTGCTTGCACTCGGCTGGACACTTCCGCTTTATGGGACACACGATGGAAAGTGGACTCAATTCCCAGACCTAACTCTTACCTGTTTGGTATTCTGACGCTCGATTGTAAAATATGGCCAGCTGGTAAAAATGACAAAGGGCACTCCAGCGCTGGTCCTTTGGCTGCAGGCGGCGTGTCAGCGGCCTAAAACAGCAAGAAATAGCGAGAGAAATAAAGTGAGAAGCAAGCACCTTTTCAATTGGGCTCTCGGGTCTATGGGACTGGCGTGCAGCCTCTTGATCACAAGCGCAGGTCCAGCGTGAAAGGGCGTGGCAGTGGAGTCACTCTGCTATTAATACCTGGTTGGCCAGTCCTCGTTGCAATGGATGGCCATCTGCAGCTTTACTTGTAGCTCCACTGAAGGTATTTTGTTTTGGGCAAAGGGGTGAGATTGTGATTTCCCCTGCCGCAGATGAAGAGAAAGGGCTTTATGCACTACAGGTCCCTGGACAGCCAAGCAAGTGTGAGCCGGAGACTGTGCTTCAGCTCTGAAGCAGTGTATCGAGAGCCTTCGAGGAGGAGGGGAATTAGCTCAGATGGTAGAGCGCTCGCTTAGCATGCGAGAGGTAGCGGGATCGATGCCCGCATTCTCCAGCAAGACGCTTTTTCTTCATTTTCACTATTTTATTCAAAACTCGCCAATCATCGCAAATAAAGTCATGTGCTCGCTTCTGTTTTTTTTACTATCATCCTAAAAGTCTTCCGTCCACTTTCTGCTATCCCAAAGAGTCACCCGCGCGAGGGCCGGCAACAGGCGTGATACTGTGCAACAGGCGCATTGCATGGCATTGGTGACATATTCAGGAAATTCCACTTTGATGCCACCCAGGGCTGTTAACCTTTTATTTCATTTCAATACGATGCTTCGAATAATTGGTTCAAAGTGCGCAGCCTTTGCTCTTTTATTTCGTTTTCATCGGAGCAGGTCGGAGCTGGCAGAAGAGTGAGCCCTGTCTGCAGGAGCTCTGATTCCAGAAAGCATATTTTCCCTGTCTTTCTTACCACTCATCTGTGTCTCTTCGCTGACATGAGGGGTTGCTACACTCTGCAGTCTCCCGCATTTAAAGTCTGCTACCAGCAGAGCACGTTCTGGACTTCACAGCGCCCAGCAAAGTACTAGCCTGCGCCCTCCCCCTACTACCGCAAAAACCTTTTGCATGCTTTGGCAGAAGTGTGAACAAAATGCCACGAACCACCCCAGATGGGACTCGAACCCACAATCCCTGGCTTAGGAGGCCAGTGCCTTATCCATTAGGCCACTGGGGCAACTCGACAGAGAAGGGGAAAGTTCTTTCTTTTCCTCTTCTCTCACTGGAGTCACGGGTACTGGCCCACTGAAAAGGGCAAGTTGGCTCACGTCCAAAGCTGCAGTGTCCCAGCACACGCGGGCAAAAGGCACCTGCTTGCACTCGGCTGGACACTTCCGCTTTATGGGACACACGATGGAAAGTGGACTCAATTCCCAGACCTAACTCTTACCTGTTTGGTATTCTGACGCTCGATTGTAAAATATGGCCAGCTGGTAAAAATGACAAAGGGCACTCCAGCGCTGGTCCTTTGGCTGCAGGCGGCGTGTCAGCGGCCTAAAACAGCAAGAAATAGCGAGAGAAATAAAGTGAGAAGCAAGCACCTTTTCAATTGGGCTCTCGGGTCTATGGGACTGGCGTGCAGCCTCTTGATCACAAGCGCAGGTCCAGCGTGAAAGGGCGTGGGAGTGGAGTCACTCTGCTATTAATACCTGGTTGGCCAATCCTCATTGCAATGGATGGCCATCTGCAGCTTTACTTGTAGCTCCACTGAAGGTATTTTGTTTTGGGCAAAGGGGTGAGATTGTGATTTCCCCTGCGGCAGATGAAGAGAAAGGGCTTTATGCACTACAGGTCCCTGGACAGCCAAGCAAGTGTGAGCCGGAGACTGTGCTTCAGCTCTGAAGCAGTGTATCGAGAGCCTTCGAGGAGGAGGGGAATTAGCTCAGATGGTAGAGCGCTCGCTTAGCATGCGAGAGGTAGCGGGATCGATGCCCGCATTCTCCAGCAAGACGCTTTTTCTTCATTTTCACTATTTTATTCAAAACTCGCCAATCGTCGCAAATAAAGTCATGTGCTCGCTTCTGTTTTTTTTACTATCATCCTAAAAGTCTTCCGTCCACTTTCTGCTATCCCAAAGAGTCATCCGCGCGAGGGCCGGCAACAGGCGTGATACTGTGCAACAGGCGCATTGCATGGCATTGGTGACATATTCAGGAAATTCCACTTTGATGCCACCCAGGGCTGTTAACCTTTTATTTCATTTCAATACGATGCTTCGAATAATTGGTTCAAAGTGCGCAGCCTTTGCTCTTTTATTTCGTTTTCATCGGAGCAGGTCGGAGCTGGCAGAAGAGTGAGCCCTGTCTGCAGGAGCTCTGATTCCAGAAAGCATATTTTCCCTGTCTTTCTTACCACTCATCTGTGTCTCTTCGCTGACATGAGGCGTTGCTACACTCTGCAGTCTCCCGGCATTTAAAGTCTGCTACCAGCAGAGCACGTTCTGGACTTCACAGCGCCCAGCAAAGTACTAGCCTGCGCCCACCCCCTACTACCGCAAAAACCTTTTGCATGCTTTGGCAGAAGTGTGAACAAAATGCCACGAACCAACCCAGATGGGACTCGAACCCACAATCCCTGGCTTAGGAGGCCAGTGCCTTATCCATTAGGCCACTGGGGCAACTCGACAGAGAAGGGGAAAGTTCTTTCTTTTCCTCTTCTCTCACTGGAGTCACGGGTACTGGCCCACTGAAAAGGGCAAGTTGGCTCACGTCCAAAGCTGCAGTGTCCCAGCACACGCGGGCAAGAGGCACCTGCTTGCACTCGGCTGGACACTTCCGCTTTATGGGACACACGATGGAAAGTGGACTCAATTCCCAGACCTAACTCTTACCTGTTTGGTATTCTGACGCTCGATTGTAAAATATGGCCAGCTGGTAAAAATGACAAAGGGCACTCCAGCGCTGGTCCTTTGGCTGCAGGCGGCGTGTCAGCGGCCTAAAACAGCAAGAAATAGCGAGAGAAATAAAGTGAGAAGCAAGCACCTTTTCAATTGGGCTCTCGGGTCTATGGGACTGGCGTGCAGCCTCTTGATCACAAGCGCAGGTCCAGCGTGAAAGGGCGTGGCAGTGGAGTCACTCTGCTATTAATACCTGGTTGGCCAATCCTCGTTGCAATGGATGGCCATCTGCAGCTTTACTTGTAGCTCCACTGAAGGTATTTTGTTTTGGGCAAAGGGGTGAGATTGTGATTTCCTCTGCGGCAGATGAAGAGAAAGGGCTTTATGCACTACAGGTCCCTGGACAGCCAAGCAAGTGTGAGCCGGAGACTGTGCTTCAGCTCTGAAGCAGTGTATCGAGAGCCTTCGAGGAGGAGGGGAATTAGCTCAGATGGTAGAGCGCTCGCTTAGCATGCGAGAAGTAGCGGGATCGATGCCCGCATTCTCCAGCAAGACGCTTTTTCTTCATTTTCACTATTTTATTCAAAACTCGCCAATCGTCGCAAATAAAGTCATGTGCTCGCTTCTGTTTTTTTTACTATCATCCTAAAAGTCTTCCGTCCACTTTCTGCTATCCCAAAGAGTCATCCGCGCGAGGGCCGGAAACAGGCGTGATACTGTGCAACAGGCGCATTGCATGGCATTGGTGACATATTCAGGAAATTCCACTTTGATGCCACCCAGGGCTGTTAACCTTTTATTTCATTTCAATACGATGCTTCGAATAATTGGTTCAAAGTGCGCAGCCTTTGCTCTTTTATTTCGTTTTCATCGGAGCAGGTCGGAGCTGGCAGAAGAGTGAGCCCTGTCTGCAGGAGCTCTGATTCCAGAAAGCATATTTTCCCTGTCTTTCTTACCACTCATCTGTGTCTCTTCGCTGACATGAGGCGTTGCTACACTCTGCAGTCTCCCGGCATTTAAAGTCTGCTACCAGCAGAGCACGTTCTGGACTTCACAGCGCCCAGCAAAGTACTAGCCTGCGCCCACCCCCTACTACCGCAAAAACCTTTTGCATGCTTTGGCAGAAGTGTGAACAAAATGCCACGAACCACCCCAGATGGGACTCGAACCCACAATCCCTGGCTTAGGAGGCCCGTGCCTTATCCATTAGGCCACTGGGGCCACTCGACAGAGAAGGGGAAAGTTCTTTCTTTTCCTCTTCTCTCACTGGAGTCACGGGTACTGGCCCACTGAAAAGGGCAAGTTGGCTCACGTCCAAAGCTGCAGTGTCCCAGCACACGCGTGCAAAAGGCACCTGCTTGCACTCGGCTGGACACTTCCGCTTTATGGGACACACGATGGAAAGTGGACTCAATTCCCAGACCTAACTCTTACCTGTTTGGTATTCTGACGCTCGATTGTAAAATATGGCCAGCTGGTAAAAATGACAAAGGGCACTCCAGCGCTGGTCCTTTGGCTGCAGGCGGCGTGTCAGCGGCCTAAAACAGCAAGAAATAGCGAGAGAAATAAAGTGAGAAGCAAGCACCTTTTCAATTGGGCTCTCGGGTCTATGGGACTGGCGTGCAGCCTCTTGATCACAAGCGCAGGTCCAGCGTGAAAGGGCGTGGCAGTGGAGTCACTCTGCTATTAATACCTGGTTGGCCAATCCTCGTTGCAATGGATGGCCATCTGCAGCTTTACTTGTAGCTCCACTGAAGGTATTTTGTTTTGGGCAAAGGGGTGAGATTGTGATTTCCTCTGCGGCAGATGAAGAGAAAGGGCTTTATGCACTACAGGTCCCTGGACAGCCAAGCAAGTGTGAGCCGGAGACTGTGCTTCAGCTCTGAAGCAGTGTATCGAGAGCCTTCGAGGAGGAGGGGAATTAGCTCAGATGGTAGAGCGCTCTAGCATGCGAGAGGTAGCGGGATCGATGCCCGCATTCTCCAGCAAGACGCTTTTACTTCATTTTCACTATTTTATTCAAAACTCGCCAATCGTCGCAAATAAAGTCATGTGCTCGCTTCTGTTTTTTTTACTATCATCCTAAAAGTCTTCCGTCCACTTTCTGCTATCCCAAAGAGTCATCCGCGCGAGGGCCGGCAACAGGCGTGATACTGTGCAACAGGCGCATTGCATGGCATTGGTGACATATTCAGGAAATTCCACTTTGATGCCACCCAGGGCTGTTAACCTTTTATTTCATTTCAATACGATGCTTCGAATAATTGGTTCAAAGTGCGCAGCCTTTGCTCTTTTATTTCGTTTTCATCGGAGCAGGTCGGAGCTGGCAGAAGAGTGAGCCCTGTCTGCAGGAGCTCTGATTCCAGAAAGCATATTTTCCCTGTCTTTCTTACCACTCATCTGTGTCTCTTCGCTGACATGAGGCGTTGCTACACTCTGCAGTCTCCCGGCATTTAAAGTCTGCTACCAGCAGAGCACGTTCTGGACTTCACAGCGCCCAGCAAAGTACTAGCCTGCGCCCACCCCCTACTACCGCAAAAACCTTTTGCATGCTTTGGCAGAAGTGTGAACAAAATGCCACGAACCACCCCAGATGGGACTCGAACCCACAATCCCTGGCTTAGGAGGCCAGTGCCTTATCCATTAGGCCACTGGGGCCACTCGACAGAGAAGGGGAAAGTTCTTTCTTTTCCTCTTCTCTCACTGGAGTCACGGGTACTGGCCCACTGAAAAGGGCAAGTTGGCTCACGTCCAAAGCTGCAGTGTCCCAGCACACGCGGGCAAAAGGCACCTGCTTGCACTCGGCTGGACACTTCCGCTTTATGGGACACACGATGGAAAGTGGACTCAATTCCCAGACCTAACTCTTACCTGTTTGGTATTCTGACGCTCGATTGTAAAATATGGCAAGCTGGTAAAAATGACAAAGGGCACTCCAGCGCTGGTCCTTTGGCTGCAGGCGGCGTGTCAGCGGCCTAAAACAGCAAGAAATAGCGAGAGAAATAAAGTGAGAAGCAAGCACCTTTTCAATTGGGCTCTCGGGTCTATGGGACTGGCGTGCAGCCTCTTGATCACAAGCGCAGGTCCAGCGTGAAAGGGCGTGGCAGTGGAGTCACTCTGCTATTAATACCTGGTTGGCCAATCCTCGTTGCAATGGATGGCCATCTGCAGCTTTACTTGTAGCTCCACTGAAGGTATTTTGTTTTGGGCAAAGGGGTGAGATTGTGATTTCCTCTGCGGCAGATGAAGAGAAAGGGCTTTATGCACTACAGGTCCCTGGACAGCCAAGCAAGTGTGAGCCGGAGACTGTGCTTCAGCTCTGAAGCAGTGTATCGAGAGCCTTCGAGGAGGAGGGGAATTAGCTCAGATGGTAGAGCGCTCGCTTAGCATGCGAGAGGTAGCGGGATCGATGCCCGCATTCTCCAGCAAGACGCTTTTTCTTCATTTTCACTATTTTATTCAAAACTCGCCAATCGTCGCAAATAAAGTCATGTGCTCGCTTCTGTTTTTTTTACTATCATCCTAAAAGTCTTCCGTCCACTTTCTGCTATCCCAAAGAGTCACCCGCGCGAGGGCCGGCAACAGGCGTGATACTGTGCAACAGGCGCATTGCATGGCATTGGTGACATATTCAGGAAATTCCACTTTGATGCCACCCAGGGCTGTTAACCTTTTATTTCATTTCAATACGATGCTTCGAATAATTGGTTCAAAGTGCGCAGCCTTTGCTCTTTTATTTCGTTTTCATCGGAGCAGGTCGGAGCTGGCAGAAGAGTGAGCCCTGTCTGCAGGAGCTCTGATTCCAGAAAGCATATTTTCCCTGTCTTTCTTACCACTCATCTGTGTCTCTTCGCTGACATGAGGGGTTGCTACACTCTGCAGTCTCCCGCATTTAAAGTCTGCTACCAGCAGAGCACGTTCTGGACTTCACAGCGCCCAGCAAAGTACTAGCCTGCGCCCACCCCCTACTACCGCAAAAACCTTTTGCATGCTTTGGCAGAAGTGTGAACAAAATGCCACGAACCACCCCAGATGGGACTCGAACCCACAATCCCTGGCTTAGGAGGCCAGTGCCTTATCCATTAGGCCACTGGGGCAACTCGACAGAGAAAGGGAAAGTTCTTTCTTTTCCTCTTCTCTCACTGGAGTCACGGGTACTGGCCCACTGAAAAGGGCAAGTTGGCTCACGTCCAAAGCTGCAGTGTCCCAGCACACGCGGGCAAAAGGCACCTGCTTGCACTCGGCTGGACACTTCCGCTTTATGGGACACACGATGGAAAGTGGACTCAATTCCCAGACCTAACTCTTACCTGTTTGGTATTCTGACGCTCGATTGTAAAATATGGCCAGCTGGTAAAAATGACAAAGGGCACTCCAGCGCTGGTCCTTTGGCTGCAGGCGGCGTGTCAGCGGCCTAAAACAGCAAGAAATAGCGAGAGAAATAAAGTGAGAAGCAAGCACCTTTTCAATTGGGCTCTCGGGTCTATGGGACTGGCGTGCAGCCTCTTGATCACAAGCGCAGGTCCAGCGTGAAAGGGCGTGGCAGTGGAGTCACTCTGCTATTAATACCTGGTTGGCCAATCCTCGTTGCAATGGATGGCCATCTGCAGCTTTACTTGTAGCTCCACTGAAGGTATTTTGTTTTGGGCAAAGGGGTGAGATTGTGAATTCCTCTGCGGCAGATGAAGAGAAAGGGCTTTATGCACTACAGGTCCCTGGACAGCCAAGCAAGTGTGAGCCGGAGACTGTGCTTCAGCTCTGAAGCAGTGTATCGAGAGCCTTCGAGGAGGAGGGGAATTAGCTCAGATGGTAGAGCGCTCGCTTAGCATGCGAGAGGTAGCGGGATCGATGCCCGCATTCTCCAGCAAGACGCTTTTACTTCATTTTCACTATTTTATTCAAAACTCGCCAATCGTCGCAAATAAAGTCATGTGCTCGCTTCTGTTTTTTTTACTATCATCCTAAAAGTCTTCCGTCCACTTTCTGCTATCCCAAAGAGTCATCCGCGCGAGGGCCGGCAACAGGCGTGATACTGTGCAACAGGCGCATTGCATGGCATTGGTGACATATTCAGGAAATTCCACTTTGATGCCACCCAGGGCTGTTAACCTTTTATTTCATTTCAATACGATGCTTCGAATAATTGGTTCAAAGTGCGCAGCCTTTGCTCTTTTATTTCGTTTTCATCGGAGCAGGTCGGAGCTGGCAGAAGAGTGAGCCCTGTCTGCAGGAGCTCTGATTCCAGAAAGCATATTTTCCCTGTCTTTCTTACCACTCATCTGTGTCTCTTCGCTGACATGAGGCGTTGCTACACTCTGCAGTCTCCCGGCATTTAAAGTCTGCTACCAGCAGAGCACGTTCTGGACTTCACAGCGCCCAGCAAAGTACTAGCCTGCGCCCACCCCCTACTACCGCAAAAACCTTTTGCATGCTTTGGCAGAAGTGTGAACAAAATGCCACGAACCACCCCAGATGGGACTCGAACCCACAATCCCTGGCTTAGGAGGCCAGTGCCTTATCCATTAGGCCACTGGGGCCACTCGACAGAGAAGGGGAAAGTTCTTTCTTTTCCTCTTCTCTCACTGGAGTCACGGGTACTGGCCCACTGAAAAGGGCAAGTTGGCTCACGTCCAAAGCTGCAGTGTCCCAGCACACGCGGGCAAAAGGCACCTGCTTGCACTCGGCTGGACACTTCCGCTTTATGGGACACACGATGGAAAGTGGACTCAATTCCCAGACCTAACTCTTACCTGTTTGGTATTCTGACGCTCGATTGTAAAATATGGCCAGCTGGTAAAAATGACAAAGGGCACTCCAGCGCTGGTCCTTTGGCTGCAGGCGGCGTGTCAGCGGCCTAAAACAGCAAGAAATAGCGAGAGAAATAAAGTGAGAAGCAAGCACCTTTTCAATTGGGCTCTCGGGTCTATGGGACTGGCGTGCAGCCTCTTGATCACAAGCGCAGGTCCAGCGTGAAAGGGCGTGGCAGTGGAGTCACTCTGCTATTAATACCTGGTTGGCCAATCCTCGTTGCAATGGATGGCCATCTGCAGCTTTACTTGTAGCTCCACTGAAGGTATTTTGTTTTGGGCAAAGGGGTGAGATTGTGATTTCCTCTGCGGCAGATGAAGAGAAAGGGCTTTATGCACTACAGGTCCCTGGACAGCCAAGCAAGTGTGAGCCGGAGACTGTGCTTCAGCTCTGAAGCAGTGTATCGAGAGCCTTCGAGGAGGAGGGGAATTAGCTCAGATGGTAGAGCGCTCGCTTAGCATGCGAGAGGTAGCGGGATCGATGCCCGCATTCTCCAGCAAGACGCTTTTTCTTCATTTTCACTATTTTATTCAAAACTCGCCAATCGTCGCAAATAAAGTCATGTGCTCGCTTCTGTTTTTTTTACTATCATCCTAAAAGTCTTCCGTCCACTTTCTGCTATCCCAAAGAGTCACCCGCGCGAGGGCCGGCAACAGGCGTGATACTGTGCAACAGGCGCATTGCATGGCATTGGTGACATATTCAGGAAATTCCACTTTGATGCCACCCAGGGCTGTTAACCTTTTATTTCATTTCAATACGATGCTTCGAATAATTGGTTCAAAGTGCGCAGCCTTTGCTCTTTTATTTCGTTTTCATCGGAGCAGGTCGGAGCTGGCAGAAGAGTGAGCCCTGTCTGCAGGAGCTCTGATTCCAGAAAGCATATTTTCCCTGTCTTTCTTACCACTCATCTGTGTCTCTTCGCTGACATGAGGGGTTGCTACACTCTGCAGTCTCCCGCATTTAAAGTCTGCTACCAGCAGAGCACGTTCTGGACTTCACAGCGCCCAGCAAAGTACTAGCCTGCGCCCACCCCCTACTACCGCAAAAACCTTTTGCATGCTTTGGCAGAAGTGTGAACAAAATGCCACGAACCACCCCAGATGGGACTCGAACCCACAATCCCTGGCTTAGGAGGCCAGTGCCTTATCCATTAGGCCACTGGGGCAACTCGACAGAGAAAGGGAAAGTTCTTTCTTTTCCTCTTCTCTCACTGGAGTCACGGGTACTGGCCCACTGAAAAGGGCAAGTTGGCTCACGTCCAAAGCTGCAGTGTCCCAGCACACGCGGGCAAAAGGCACCTGCTTGCACTCGGCTGGACACTTCCGCTTTATGGGACACACGATGGAAAGTGGACTCAATTCCCAGACCTAACTCTTACCTGTTTGGTATTCTGACGCTCGATTGTAAAATATGGCCAGCTGGTAAAAATGACAAAGGGCACTCCAGCGCTGGTCCTTTGGCTGCAGGCGGCGTGTCAGCGGCCTAAAACAGCAAGAAATAGCGAGAGAAATAAAGTGAGAAGCAAGCACCTTTTCAATTGGGCTCTCGGGTCTATGGGACTGGCGTGCAGCCTCTTGATCACAAGCGCAGGTCCAGCGTGAAAGGGCGTGGCAGTGGAGTCACTCTGCTATTAATACCTGGTTGGCCAATCCTCGTTGCAATGGATGGCCATCTGCAGCTTTACTTGTAGCTCCACTGAAGGTATTTTGTTTTGGGCAAAGGGGTGAGATTGTGAATTCCTCTGCGGCAGATGAAGAGAAAGGGCTTTATGCACTACAGGTCCCTGGACAGCCAAGCAAGTGTGAGCCGGAGACTGTGCTTCAGCTCTGAAGCAGTGTATCGAAAGCCTTCGAGGAGGAGGGGAATTAGCTCAGATGGTAGAGCGCTCGCTTAGCATGCGAGAGGTAGCGGGATCGATGCCCGCATTCTCCAGCAAGACGCTTTTTCTTCATTTTCACTATTTTATTCAAAACTCGCCAATCGTCGCAAATAAAGTCATGTGCTCGCTTCTGTTTTTTTTACTATCATCCTAAAAGTCTTCCGTCCACTTTCTGCTATCCCAAAGAGTCATCCGCGCGAGGGCCGGCAACAGGCGTGATACTGTGCAACAGGCGCATTGCATGGCATTGGTGACATATTCAGGAAATTCCACTTTGATGCCACCCAGGGCTGTTAACCTTTTATTTCATTTCAATACGATGCTTCGAATAATTGGTTCAAAGTGCGCAGCCTTTGCTCTTTTATTTCGTTTTCATCGGAGCAGGTCGGAGCTGGCAGAAGAGTGAGCCCTGTCTGCAGGAGCTCTGATTCCAGAAAGCATATTTTCCCTGTCTTTCTTACCACTCATCTGTGTCTCTTCGCTGACATGAGGGGTTGCTACACTCTGCAGTCTCCCGGCATTTAAAGTCTGCTACCAGCAGAGCACGTTCTGGACTTCACAGCGCCCAGCAAAGTACTAGCCTGCGCCCACCCCCTACTACCGCAAAAACCTTTTGCATGCTTTGGCAGAAGTGTGAACAAAATGCCACGAACCACCCCAGATGGGACTCGAACCCACAATCCCTGGCTTAGGAGGCCAGTGCCTTATCCATTAGGCCACTGGGGCCACTCGACAGAGAAGGGGAAAGTTCTTTCTTTTCCTCTTCTCTCACTGGAGTCACGGGTACTGGCCCACTGAAAAGGGCAAGTTGGCTCACGTCCAAAGCTGCAGTGTCCCAGCACACGCGGGCAAAAGGCACCTGCTTGCACTCGGCTGGACACTTCCGCTTTATGGGACACACGATGGAAAGTGGACTCAATTCCCAGACCTAACTCTTACCTGTTTGGTATTCTGACGCTCGATTGTAAAATATGGCCAGCTGGTAAAAATGACAAAGGGCACTCCAGCGCTGGTCCTTTGGCTGCAGGCGGCGTGTCAGCGGCCTAAAACAGCAAGAAATAGCGAGAGAAATAAAGTGAGAAGCAAGCACCTTTTCAATTGGGCTCTCGGGTCTATGGGACTGGCGTGCAGCCTCTTGATCACAAGCGCAGGTCCAGCGTGAAAGGGCGTGGCAGTGGAGTCACTCTGCTATTAATACCTGGTTGGCCAATCCTCGTTGCAATGGATGGCCATCTGCAGCTTTACTTGTAGCTCCACTGAAGGTATTTTGTTTTGGGCAAAGGGGTGAGATTGTGATTTCCTCTGCGGCAGATGAAGAGAAAGGGCTTTATGCACTACAGGTCCCTGGACAGCCAAGCAAGTGTGAGCCGGAGACTGTGCTTCAGCTCTGAAGCAGTGTATCGAGAGCCTTCGAGGAGGAGGGGAATTAGCTCAGATGGTAGAGCGCTCGCTTAGCATGCGAGAGGTAGCGGGATCGATGCCCGCATTCTCCAGCAAGACGCTTTTACTTCATTTTCACTATTTTATTCAAAACTCGCCAATCGTCGCAAATAAAGTCATGTGCTCGCTTCTGTTTTTTTTACTATCATCCTAAAAGTCTTCCGTCCACTTTCTGCTATCCCAAAGAGTCATCCGCGCGAGGGCCGGCAACAGGCGTGATACTGTGCAACAGGCGCATTGCATGGCATTGGTGACATATTCAGGAAATTCCACTTTGATGCCACCCAGGGCTGTTAACCTTTTATTTCATTTCAATACGATGCTTCGAATAATTGGTTCAAAGTGCGCAGCCTTTGCTCTTTTATTTCGTTTTCATCGGAGCAGGTCGGAGCTGGCAGAAGAGTGAGCCCTGTCTGCAGGAGCTCTGATTCCAGAAAGCATATTTTCCCTGTCTTTCTTACCACTCATCTGTGTCTCTTCGCTGACATGAGGCGTTGCTACACTCTGCAGTCTCCCGGCATTTAAAGTCTGCTACCAGCAGAGCACGTTCTGGACTTCACAGCGCCCAGCAAAGTACTAGCCTGCGCCCACCCCCTACTACCGCAAAAACCTTTTGCATGCTTTGGCAGAAGTGTGAACAAAATGCCACGAACCACCCCAGATGGGACTCGAACCCACAATCCCTGGCTTAGGAGGCCAGTGCCTTATCCATTAGGCCACTGGGGCCACTCGACAGAGAAGGGGAAAGTTCTTTCTTTTCCTCTTCTCTCACTGGAGTCACGGGTACTGGCCCACTGAAAAGGGCAAGTTGGCTCACGTCCAAAGCTGCAGTGTCCCAGCACACGCGGGCAAAAGGCACCTGCTTGCACTCGGCTGGACACTTCCGCTTTATGGGACACACGATGGAAAGTGGACTCAATTCCCAGACCTAACTCTTACCTGTTTGGTATTCTGACGCTCGATTGTAAAATATGGCCAGCTGGTAAAAATGACAAAGGGCACTCCAGCGCTGGTCCTTTGGCTGCAGGCGGCGTGTCAGCGGCCTAAAACAGCAAGAAATAGCGAGAGAAATAAAGTGAGAAGCAAGCACCTTTTCAATTGGGCTCTCGGGTCTATGGGACTGGCGTGCAGCCTCTTGATCACAAGCGCAGGTCCAGCGTGAAAGGGCGTGGCAGTGGAGTCACTCTGCTATTAATACCTGGTTGGCCAATCCTCGTTGCAATGGATGGCCATCTGCAGCTTTACTTGTAGCTCCACTGAAGGTATTTTGTTTTGGGCAAAGGGGTGAGATTGTGATTTCCTCTGCGGCAGATGAAGAGAAAGGGCTTTATGCACTACAGGTCCCTGGACAGCCAAGCAAGTGTGAGCCGGAGACTGTGCTTCAGCTCTGAAGCAGTGTATCGAGAGCCTTCGAGGAGGAGGGGAATTAGCTCAGATGGTAGAGCGCTCGCTTAGCATGCGAGAGGTAGCGGGATCGATGCCCGCATTCTCCAGCAAGACGCTTTTTCTTCATTTTCACTATTTTATTCAAAACTCGCCAATCGTCGCAAATAAAGTCATGTGCTCGCTTCTGTTTTTTTTACTATCATCCTAAAAGTCTTCCGTCCACTTTCTGCTATCCCAAAGAGTCATCCGCGCGAGGGCCGGCAACAGGCGTGATACTGTGCAACAGGCGCATTGCATGGCATTGGTGACATATTCAGGAAATTCCACTTTGATGCCACCCAGGGCTGTTAACCTTTTATTTCATTTCAATACGATGCTTCGAATAATTGGTTCAAAGTGCGCAGCCTTTGCTCTTTTATTTCGTTTTCATCGGAGCAGGTCGGAGCTGGCAGAAGAGTGAGCCCTGTCTGCAGGAGCTCTGATTCCAGAAAGCATATTTTCCCTGTCTTTCTTACCACTCATCTGTGTCTCTTCGCTGACATGAGGCGTTGCTACACTCTGCAGTCTCCCGGCATTTAAAGTCTGCTACCAGCAGAGCACGTTCTGGACTTCACAGCGCCCAGCAAAGTACTAGCCTGCGCCCACCCCCTACTACCGCAAAAACCTTTTGCATGCTTTGGCAGAAGTGTGAACAAAATGCCACGAACCACCCCAGATGGGACTCGAACCCACAATCCCTGGCTTAGGAGGCCAGTGCCTTATCCTGTTTTTTTTACTATCATCCTAAAAGTCTTCCGTCCACTTTCTGCTATCCCAAAGAGTCATCCGCGCGAGGGCCGGCAACAGGCGTGATACTGTGCAACAGGCGCATTGCATGGCATTGGTGACATATTCAGGAAATTCCACTTTGATGCCACCCAGGGCTGTTAACCTTTTATTTCATTTCAATACGATGCTTCGAATAATTGGTTCAAAGTGCGCAGCCTTTGCTCTTTTATTTCGTTTTCATCGGAGCAGGTCGGAGCTGGCAGAAGAGTGAGCCCTGTCTGCAGGAGCTCTGATTCCAGAAAGCATATTTTCCCTGTCTTTCTTACCACTCATCTGTGTCTCTTCGCTGACATGAGGCGTTGCTACACTCTGCAGTCTCCCGGCATTTAAAGTCTGCTACCAGCAGAGCACGTTCTGGACTTCACAGCGCCCAGCAAAGTACTAGCCTGCGCCCACCCCCTACTACCGCAAAAACCTTTTGCATGCTTTGGCAGAAGTGTGAACAAAATGCCACGAACCACCCCAGATGGGACTCGAACCCACAATCCCTGGCTTAGGAGGCCAGTGCCTTATCCATTAGGCCACTGGGGCCACTCGACAGAGAAGGGGAAAGTTCTTTCTTTTCCTCTTCTCTCACTGGAGTCACGGGTACTGGCCCACTGAAAAGGGCAAGTTGGCTCACGTCCAAAGCTGCAGTGTCCCAGCACACGCGGGCAAAAGGCACCTGCTTGCACTCGGCTGGACACTTCCGCTTTATGGGACACACGATGGAAAGTGGACTCAATTCCCAGACCTAACTCTTACCTGTTTGGTATTCTGACGCTCGATTGTAAAATATGGCCAGCTGGTAAAAATGACAAAGGGCACTCCAGCGCTGGTCCTTTGGCTGCAGGCGGCGTGTCAGCGGCCTAAAACAGCAAGAAATAGCGAGAGAAATAAAGTGAGAAGCAAGCACCTTTTCAATTGGGCTCTCGGGTCTATGGGACTGGCGTGCAGCCTCTTGATCACAAGCGCAGGTCCAGCGTGAAAGGGCGTGGCAGTGGAGTCACTCTGCTATTAATACCTGGTTGGCCAATCCTCGTTGCAATGGATGGCCATCTGCAGCTTTACTTGTAGCTCCACTGAAGGTATTTTGTTTTGGGCAAAGGGGTGAGATTGTGATTTCCTCTGCCGCAGATGAAGAGAAAGGGCTTTATGCACTACAGGTCCCTGGACAGCCAAGCAAGTGTGAGCCGGAGATTGTGCTTCAGCTCTGAAGCAGTGTATCGAGAGCCTTCGAGGAGGAGGGGAATTAGCTCAGATGGTAGAGCGCTCGCTTAGCATGCGAGAGGTAGCGGGATCGATGCCCGCATTCTCCAGCAAGACGCTTTTTCTTCATTTTCACTATTTTATTCAAAACTCGCCAATCGTCGCAAATAAAGTCATGTGCTCGCTTCTGTTTTTTTTACTATCATCCTAAAAGTCTTCCGTCCACTTTCTGCTATCCCAAAGAGTCACCCGCGCGAGGGCCGGCAACAGGCGTGATACTGTGCAACAGGCGCATTCCATGGCATTGGTGACATATTCAGGAAATTCCACTTTGATGCCACCCAGGGCTGTTAACCTTTTATTTCATTTCAATACGATGCTTCGAATAATTGGTTCAAAGTGCGCAGCCTTTGCTCTTTTATTTCGTTTTCATCGGAGCAGGTCGGAGCTGGCAGAAGAGTGAGCCCTGTCTGCAGGAGCTCTGATTCCAGAAAGCATATTTTCCCTGTCTTTCTTACCACTCATCTGTGTCTCTTCGCTGACATGAGGCGTTGCTACACTCTGCAGTCTCCCGGCATTTAAAGTCTGCTACCAGCAGAGCACGTTCTGGACTTCACAGCGCCCAGCAAAGTACTAGCCTGCGCCCACCCCCTACTACCTCAAAAACCTTTTGCATGCTTTGGCAGAAGTGTGAACAAAATGCCACGAACCACCCCAGATGGGACTCGAACCCACAATCCCTGGCTTAGGAGGCCAGTGCCTTATCCTGTTTTTTTTACTATCATCCTAAAAGTCTTCCGTCCACTTTCTGCTATCCCAAAGAGTCATCCGCGCGAGGGCCGGCAACAGGCGTGATACTGTGCAACAGGCGCATTGCATGGCATTGGTGACATATTCAGGAAATTCCACTTTGATGCCACCCAGGGCTGTTAACCTTTTATTTCATTTCAATACGATGCTTCGAATAATTGGTTCAAAGTGCGCAGCCTTTGCTCTTTTATTTCGTTTTCATCGGAGCAGGTCGGAGCTGGCAGAAGAGTGAGCCCTGTCTGCAGGAGCTCTGATTCCAGAAAGCATATTTTCCCTGTCTTTCTTACCACTCATCTGTGTCTCTTCGCTGACATGAGGCGTTGCTACACTCTGCAGTCTCCCGGCATTTAAAGTCTGCTACCAGCAGAGCACGTTCTGGACTTCACAGCGCCCAGCAAAGTACTAGCCTGCGCCCACCCCCTACTACCGCAAAAACCTTTTGCATGCTTTGGCAGAAGTGTGAACAAAATGCCACGAACCACCCCAGATGGGACTCGAACCCACAATCCCTGGCTTAGGAGGCCAGTGCCTTATCCATTAGGCCACTGGGGCCACTCGACATAGAAGGGGAAAGTTCTTTCTTTTCCTCTTCTCTCACTGGAGTCACGGGTACTGGCCCACTGAAAAGGGCAAGTTGGCTCACGTCCAAAGCTGCAGTGTCCCAGCACACGCGGGCAAAAGGCACCTGCTTGCACTCGGCTGGACACTTCCGCTTTATGGGACACACGATGGAAAGTGGACTCAATTCCCAGACCTAACTCTTACCTGTTTGGTATTCTGACGCTCGATTGTAAAATATGGCCAGCTGGTAAAAATGACAAAGGGCACTCCAGCGCTGGTCCTTTGGCTGCAGGCGGCGTGTCAGCGGCCTAAAACAGCAAGAAATAGCGAGAGAAATAAAGTGAGAAGCAAGCACCTTTTCAATTGGGCTCTCGGGTCTATGGGACTGGCGTGCAGCCTCTTGATCACAAGCGCAGGTCCAGCGTGAAAGGGCGTGGCAGTGGAGTCACTCTGCTATTAATACCTGGTTGGCCAATCCTCGTTGCAATGGATGGCCATCTGCAGCTTTACTTGTAGCTCCACTGAAGGTATTTTGTTTTGGGCAAAGGGGTGAGATTGTGAATTCCTCTGCGGCAGATGAAGAGAAAGGGCTTTATGCACTACAGGTCCCTGGACAGCCAAGCAAGTGTGAGCCGGAGACTGTGCTTCAGCTCTGAAGCAGTGTATCGAAAGCCTTCGAGGAGGAGGGGAATTAGCTCAGATGGTAGAGCGCTCGCTTAGCATGCGAGAGGTAGCGGGATCGATGCCCGCATTCTCCAGCAAGACGCTTTTTCTTCATTTTCACTATTTTATTCAAAACTCGCCAATCGTCGCAAATAAAGTCATGTGCTCGCTTCTGTTTTTTTTACTATCATCCTAAAAGTCTTCCGTCCACTTTCTGCTATCCCAAAGAGTCATCCGCGCGAGGGCCGGCAACAGGCGTGATACTGTGCAACAGGCGCATTGCATGGCATTGGTGACATATTCAGGAAATTCCACTTTGATGCCACCCAGGGCTGTTAACCTTTTATTTCATTTCAATACGATGCTTCGAATAATTGGTTCAAAGTGCGCAGCCTTTGCTCTTTTATTTCGTTTTCATCGGAGCAGGTCGGAGCTGGCAGAAGAGTGAGCCCTGTCTGCAGGAGCTCTGATTCCAGAAAGCATATTTTCCCTGTCTTTCTTACCACTCATCTGTGTCTCTTCGCTGACATGAGGGGTTGCTACACTCTGCAGTCTCCCGGCATTTAAAGTCTGCTACCAGCAGAGCACGTTCTGGACTTCACAGCGCCCAGCAAAGTACTAGCCTGCGCCCACCCCCTACTACCGCAAAAACCTTTTGCATGCTTTGGCAGAAGTGTGAACAAAATGCCACGAACCACCCCAGATGGGACTCGAACCCACAATCCCTGGCTTAGGAGGCCAGTGCCTTATCCATTAGGCCACTGGGGCCACTCGACAGAGAAGGGGAAAGTTCTTTCTTTTCCTCTTCTCTCACTGGAGTCACGGGTACTGGCCCACTGAAAAGGGCAAGTTGGCTCACGTCCAAAGCTGCAGTGTCCCAGCACACGCGGGCAAAAGGCACCTGCTTGCACTCGGCTGGACACTTCCGCTTTATGGGACACACGATGGAAAGTGGACTCAATTCCCAGA
The DNA here is from genome assembly GCF_040938575.1 of Ambystoma mexicanum. Lineage (NCBI taxonomy): Eukaryota > Metazoa > Chordata > Amphibia > Caudata > Ambystomatidae > Ambystoma > Ambystoma mexicanum. The sequence goes on along the minus strand of NC_090933.1, from coordinate 529,235,182 downwards.
CCTAACTCTTACCTGTTTGGTATTCTGACGCTCGATTGTAAAATATGGCCAGCTGGTAAAAATGACAAAGGGCACTCCAGCGCTGGTCCTTTGGCTGCAGGCGGCGTGTCAGCGGCCTAAAACAGCAAGAAATAGCGAGAGAAATAAAGTGAGAAGCAAGCACCTTTTCAATTGGGCTCTCGGGTCTATGGGACTGGCGTGCAGCCTCTTGATCACAAGCGCAGGTCCAGCGTGAAAGGGCGTGGCAGTGGAGTCACTCTGCTATTAATACCTGGTTGGCCAATCCTCGTTGCAATGGATGGCCATCTGCAGCTTTACTTGTAGCTCCACTGAAGGTATTTTGTTTTGGGCAAAGGGGTGAGATTGTGATTTCCTCTGCGGCAGATGAAGAGAAAGGGCTTTATGCACTACAGGTCCCTGGACAGCCAAGCAAGTGTGAGCCGGAGACTGTGCTTCAGCTCTGAAGCAGTGTATCGAGAGCCTTCGAGGAGGAGGGGAATTAGCTCAGATGGTAGAGCGCTCGCTTAGCATGCGAGAGGTAGCGGGATCGATGCCCGCATTCTCCAGCAAGACGCTTTTACTTCATTTTCACTATTTTATTCAAAACTCGCCAATCGTCGCAAATAAAGTCATGTGCTCGCTTCTGTTTTTTTTACTATCATCCTAAAAGTCTTCCGTCCACTTTCTGCTATCCCAAAGAGTCATCCGCGCGAGGGCCGGCAACAGGCGTGATACTGTGCAACAGGCGCATTGCATGGCATTGGTGACATATTCAGGAAATTCCACTTTGATGCCACCCAGGGCTGTTAACCTTTTATTTCATTTCAATACGATGCTTCGAATAATTGGTTCAAAGTGCGCAGCCTTTGCTCTTTTATTTCGTTTTCATCGGAGCAGGTCGGAGCTGGCAGAAGAGTGAGCCCTGTCTGCAGGAGCTCTGATTCCAGAAAGCATATTTTCCCTGTCTTTCTTACCACTCATCTGTGTCTCTTCGCTGACATGAGGCGTTGCTACACTCTGCAGTCTCCCGGCATTTAAAGTCTGCTACCAGCAGAGCACGTTCTGGACTTCACAGCGCCCAGCAAAGTACTAGCCTGCGCCCACCCCCTACTACCGCAAAAACCTTTTGCATGCTTTGGCAGAAGTGTGAACAAAATGCCACGAACCACCCCAGATGGGACTCGAACCCACAATCCCTGGCTTAGGAGGCCAGTGCCTTATCCATTAGGCCACTGGGGCCACTCGACAGAGAAGGGGAAAGTTCTTTCTTTTCCTCTTCTCTCACTGGAGTCACGGGTACTGGCCCACTGAAAAGGGCAAGTTGGCTCACGTCCAAAGCTGCAGTGTCCCAGCACACGCGGGCAAAAGGCACCTGCTTGCACTCGGCTGGACACTTCCGCTTTATGGGACACACGATGGAAAGTGGACTCAATTCCCAGACCTAACTCTTACCTGTTTGGTATTCTGACGCTCGATTGTAAAATATGGCCAGCTGGTAAAAATGACAAAGGGCACTCCAGCGCTGGTCCTTTGGCTGCAGGCGGCGTGTCAGCGGCCTAAAACAGCAAGAAATAGCGAGAGAAATAAAGTGAGAAGCAAGCACCTTTTCAATTGGGCTCTCGGGTCTATGGGACTGGCGTGCAGCCTCTTGATCACAAGCGCAGGTCCAGCGTGAAAGGGCGTGGCAGTGGAGTCACTCTGCTATTAATACCTGGTTGGCCAATCCTCGTTGCAATGGATGGCCATCTGCAGCTTTACTTGTAGCTCCACTGAAGGTATTTTGTTTTGGGCAAAGGGGTGAGATTGTGATTTCCTCTGCGGCAGATGAAGAGAAAGGGCTTTATGCACTACAGGTCCCTGGACAGCCAAGCAAGTGTGAGCCGGAGACTGTGCTTCAGCTCTGAAGCAGTGTATCGAGAGCCTTCGAGGAGGAGGGGAATTAGCTCAGATGGTAGAGCGCTCGCTTAGCATGCGAGAGGTAGCGGGATCGATGCCCGCATTCTCCAGCAAGACGCTTTTTCTTCATTTTCACTATTTTATTCAAAACTCGCCAATCGTCGCAAATAAAGTCATGTGCTCGCTTCTGTTTTTTTTACTATCATCCTAAAAGTCTTCCGTCCACTTTCTGCTATCCCAAAGAGTCATCCGCGCGAGGGCCGGCAACAGGCGTGATACTGTGCAACAGGCGCATTGCATGGCATTGGTGACATATTCAGGAAATTCCACTTTGATGCCACCCAGGGCTGTTAACCTTTTATTTCATTTCAATACGATGCTTCGAATAATTGGTTCAAAGTGCGCAGCCTTTGCTCTTTTATTTCGTTTTCATCGGAGCAGGTCGGAGCTGGCAGAAGAGTGAGCCCTGTCTGCAGGAGCTCTGATTCCAGAAAGCATATTTTCCCTGTCTTTCTTACCACTCATCTGTGTCTCTTCGCTGACATGAGGCGTTGCTACACTCTGCAGTCTCCCGGCATTTAAAGTCTGCTACCAGCAGAGCACGTTCTGGACTTCACAGCGCCCAGCAAAGTACTAGCCTGCGCCCACCCCCTACTACCGCAAAAACCTTTTGCATGCTTTGGCAGAAGTGTGAACAAAATGCCACGAACCACCCCAGATGGGACTCGAACCCACAATCCCTGGCTTAGGAGGCCAGTGCCTTATCCTGTTTTTTTTACTATCATCCTAAAAGTCTTCCGTCCACTTTCTGCTATCCCAAAGAGTCATCCGCGCGAGGGCCGGCAACAGGCGTGATACTGTGCAACAGGCGCATTGCATGGCATTGGTGACATATTCAGGAAATTCCACTTTGATGCCACCCAGGGCTGTTAACCTTTTATTTCATTTCAATACGATGCTTCGAATAATTGGTTCAAAGTGCGCAGCCTTTGCTCTTTTATTTCGTTTTCATCGGAGCAGGTCGGAGCTGGCAGAAGAGTGAGCCCTGTCTGCAGGAGCTCTGATTCCAGAAAGCATATTTTCCCTGTCTTTCTTACCACTCATCTGTGTCTCTTCGCTGACATGAGGCGTTGCTACACTCTGCAGTCTCCCGGCATTTAAAGTCTGCTACCAGCAGAGCACGTTCTGGACTTCACAGCGCCCAGCAAAGTACTAGCCTGCGCCCACCCCCTACTACCGCAAAAACCTTTTGCATGCTTTGGCAGAAGTGTGAACAAAATGCCACGAACCACCCCAGATGGGACTCGAACCCACAATCCCTGGCTTAGGAGGCCAGTGCCTTATCCATTAGGCCACTGGGGCCACTCGACAGAGAAGGGGAAAGTTCTTTCTTTTCCTCTTCTCTCACTGGAGTCACGGGTACTGGCCCACTGAAAAGGGCAAGTTGGCTCACGTCCAAAGCTGCAGTGTCCCAGCACACGCGGGCAAAAGGCACCTGCTTGCACTCGGCTGGACACTTCCGCTTTATGGGACACACGATGGAAAGTGGACTCAATTCCCAGACCTAACTCTTACCTGTTTGGTATTCTGACGCTCGATTGTAAAATATGGCCAGCTGGTAAAAATGACAAAGGGCACTCCAGCGCTGGTCCTTTGGCTGCAGGCGGCGTGTCAGCGGCCTAAAACAGCAAGAAATAGCGAGAGAAATAAAGTGAGAAGCAAGCACCTTTTCAATTGGGCTCTCGGGTCTATGGGACTGGCGTGCAGCCTCTTGATCACAAGCGCAGGTCCAGCGTGAAAGGGCGTGGCAGTGGAGTCACTCTGCTATTAATACCTGGTTGGCCAATCCTCGTTGCAATGGATGGCCATCTGCAGCTTTACTTGTAGCTCCACTGAAGGTATTTTGTTTTGGGCAAAGGGGTGAGATTGTGATTTCCTCTGCCGCAGATGAAGAGAAAGGGCTTTATGCACTACAGGTCCCTGGACAGCCAAGCAAGTGTGAGCCGGAGATTGTGCTTCAGCTCTGAAGCAGTGTATCGAGAGCCTTCGAGGAGGAGGGGAATTAGCTCAGATGGTAGAGCGCTCGCTTAGCATGCGAGAGGTAGCGGGATCGATGCCCGCATTCTCCAGCAAGACGCTTTTTCTTCATTTTCACTATTTTATTCAAAACTCGCCAATCGTCGCAAATAAAGTCATGTGCTCGCTTCTGTTTTTTTTACTATCATCCTAAAAGTCTTCCGTCCACTTTCTGCTATCCCAAAGAGTCACCCGCGCGAGGGCCGGCAACAGGCGTGATACTGTGCAACAGGCGCATTCCATGGCATTGGTGACATATTCAGGAAATTCCACTTTGATGCCACCCAGGGCTGTTAACCTTTTATTTCATTTCAATACGATGCTTCGAATAATTGGTTCAAAGTGCGCAGCCTTTGCTCTTTTATTTCGTTTTCATCGGAGCAGGTCGGAGCTGGCAGAAGAGTGAGCCCTGTCTGCAGGAGCTCTGATTCCAGAAAGCATATTTTCCCTGTCTTTCTTACCACTCATCTGTGTCTCTTCGCTGACATGAGGCGTTGCTACACTCTGCAGTCTCCCGGCATTTAAAGTCTGCTACCAGCAGAGCACGTTCTGGACTTCACAGCGCCCAGCAAAGTACTAGCCTGCGCCCACCCCCTACTACCTCAAAAACCTTTTGCATGCTTTGGCAGAAGTGTGAACAAAATGCCACGAACCACCCCAGATGGGACTCGAACCCACAATCCCTGGCTTAGGAGGCCAGTGCCTTATCCTGTTTTTTTTACTATCATCCTAAAAGTCTTCCGTCCACTTTCTGCTATCCCAAAGAGTCATCCGCGCGAGGGCCGGCAACAGGCGTGATACTGTGCAACAGGCGCATTGCATGGCATTGGTGACATATTCAGGAAATTCCACTTTGATGCCACCCAGGGCTGTTAACCTTTTATTTCATTTCAATACGATGCTTCGAATAATTGGTTCAAAGTGCGCAGCCTTTGCTCTTTTATTTCGTTTTCATCGGAGCAGGTCGGAGCTGGCAGAAGAGTGAGCCCTGTCTGCAGGAGCTCTGATTCCAGAAAGCATATTTTCCCTGTCTTTCTTACCACTCATCTGTGTCTCTTCGCTGACATGAGGCGTTGCTACACTCTGCAGTCTCCCGGCATTTAAAGTCTGCTACCAGCAGAGCACGTTCTGGACTTCACAGCGCCCAGCAAAGTACTAGCCTGCGCCCACCCCCTACTACCGCAAAAACCTTTTGCATGCTTTGGCAGAAGTGTGAACAAAATGCCACGAACCACCCCAGATGGGACTCGAACCCACAATCCCTGGCTTAGGAGGCCAGTGCCTTATCCATTAGGCCACTGGGGCCACTCGACAGAGAAGGGGAAAGTTCTTTCTTTTCCTCTTCTCTCACTGGAGTCACGGGTACTGGCCCACTGAAAAGGGCAAGTTGGCTCACGTCCAAAGCTGCAGTGTCCCAGCACACGCGGGCAAAAGGCACCTGCTTGCACTCGGCTGGACACTTCCGCTTTATGGGACACACGATGGAAAGTGGACTCAATTCCCAGACCTAACTCTTACCTGTTTGGTATTCTGACGCTCGATTGTAAAATATGGCCAGCTGGTAAAAATGACAAAGGGCACTCCAGCGCTGGTCCTTTGGCTGCAGGCGGCGTGTCAGCGGCCTAAAACAGCAAGAAATAGCGAGAGAAATAAAGTGAGAAGCAAGCACCTTTTCAATTGGGCTCTCGGGTCTATGGGACTGGCGTGCAGCCTCTTGATCACAAGCGCAGGTCCAGCGTGAAAGGGCGTGGCAGTGGAGTCACTCTGCTATTAATACCTGGTTGGCCAATCCTCGTTGCAATGGATGGCCATCTGCAGCTTTACTTGTAGCTCCACTGAAGGTATTTTGTTTTGGGCAAAGGGGTGAGATTGTGATTTCCTCTGCCGCAGATGAAGAGAAAGGGCTTTATGCACTACAGGTCCCTGGACAGCCAAGCAAGTGTGAGCCGGAGATTGTGCTTCAGCTCTGAAGCAGTGTATCGAGAGCCTTCGAGGAGGAGGGGAATTAGCTCAGATGGTAGAGCGCTCACTTAGCATGCGAGAGGTAGCGGGATCGATGCCCGCATTCTCCAGCAAGACGCTTTTTCTTCATTTTCACTATTTTATTCAAAACTCGCCAATCGTCGCAAATAAAGTCATGTGCTCGCTTCTGTTTTTTTTACTATCATCCTAAAAGTCTTCCGTCCACTTTCTGCTATCCCAAAGAGTCACCCGCGCGAGGGCCGGCAACAGGCGTGATACTGTGCAACAGGCGCATTCCATGGCATTGGTGACATATTCAGGAAATTCCACTTTGATGCCACCCAGGGCTGTTAACCTTTTATTTCATTTCAATACGATGCTTCGAATAATTGGTTCAAAGTGCGCAGCCTTTGCTCTTTTATTTCGTTTTCATCGGAGCAGGTCGGAGCTGGCAGAAGAGTGAGCCCTGTCTGCAGGAGCTCTGATTCCAGAAAGCATATTTTCCCTGTCTTTCTTACCACTCATCTGTGTCTCTTCGCTGACATGAGGCGTTGCTACACTCTGCAGTCTCCCGGCATTTAAAGTCTGCTACCAGCAGAGCACGTTCTGGACTTCACAGCGCCCAGCAAAGTACTAGCCTGCGCCCACCCCCTACTACCTCAAAAACCTTTTGCATGCTTTGGCAGAAGTGTGAACAAAATGCCACGAACCACCCCAGATGGGACTCGAACCCACAATCCCTGGCTTAGGAGGCCAGTGCCTTATCCATTAGGCCACTGGGGCAACTCGACAGAGAAGGGGAAAGTTCTTTCTTTTCCTCTTCTCTCACTGGAGTCACGGGTACTGGCCCACTGAAAAGGGCAAGTTGGCTCACGTCCAAAGCTGCAGTGTCCCAGCACACGCGGGCAAGAGGCACCTGCTTGCACTCGGCTGGACACTTCCGCTTTATGGGACACACGATGGAAAGTGGACTCAATTCCCAGACCTAACTCTTACCTGTTTGGTATTCTGACGCTCGATTGTAAAATATGGCCAGCTGGTAAAAATGACAAAGGGCACTCCAGCGCTGGTCCTTTGGCTGCAGGCGGCGTGTCAGCGGCCTAAAACAGCAAGAAATAGCGAGAGAAATAAAGTGAGAAGCAAGCACCTTTTCAATTGGGCTCTCGGGTCTATGGGACTGGCGTGCAGCCTCTTGATCACAAGCGCAGGTCCAGCGTGAAAGGGCGTGGGAGTGGAGTCACTCTGCTATTAATACCTGGTTGGCCAATCCTCGTTGCAATGGATGGCCATCTGCAGCTTTACTTGTAGCTCCACTGAAGGTATTTTGTTTTGGGCAAAGGGGTGAGATTGTGATTTCCTCTGCGGCAGATGAAGAGAAAGGGCTTTATGCACTACAGGTCCCTGGACAGCCAAGCAAGTGTGAGCCGGAGACTGTGCTTCAGCTCTGAAGCAGTGTATCGAGAGCCTTCGAGGAGGAGGGGAATTAGCTCAGATGGTAGAGCGCTCGCTTAGCATGCGAGAGGTAGCGGGATTGATGCCCGCATTCTCCAGCAAGACGCTTTTTCTTCATTTTCACTATTTTATTCAAAACTCGCCAATCGTCGCAAATAAAGTCATGTGCTCGCTTCTGTTTTTTTTACTATCATCCTAAAAGTCTTCCGTCCACTTTCTGCTATCCCAAAGAGTCATCCGCGCGAGGGCCGGCAACAGGCGTGATACTGTGCAACAGGCGCATTGCATGGCATTGGTGACATATTCAGGAAATTCCACTTTGATGCCACCCAGGGCTGTTAACCTTTTATTTCATTTCAATACGATGCTTCGAATAATTGGTTCAAAGTGCGCAGCCTTTGCTCTTTTATTTCGTTTTCATCGGAGCAGGTCGGAGCTGGCAGAAGAGTGAGCCCTGTCTGCAGGAGCTCTGATTCCAGAAAGCATATTTTCCCTGTCTTTCTTACCACTCATCTGTGTCTCTTCGCTGACATGAGGCGTTGCTACACTCTGCAGTCTCCCGGCATTTAAAGTCTGCTACCAGCAGAGCACGTTCTGGACTTCACAGCGCCCAGCAAAGTACTAGCCTGCGCCCACCCCCTACTACCGCAAAAACCTTTTGCATGCTTTGGCAGAAGTGTGAACAAAATGCCACGAACCACCCCAGATGGGACTCGAACCCACAATCCCTGGCTTAGGAGGCCAGTGCCTTATCCATTAGGCCACTGGGGCCACTCGACAGAGAAGGGGAAAGTTCTTTCTTTTCCTCTTCTCTCACTGGAGTCACAGGTACTGGCCCACTGAAAAGGGCAAGTTGGCTCACGTCCAAAGCTGCAGTGTCCCAGCACACGCGGGCAAAAGGCACCTGCTTGCACTCGGCTGGACACTTCCGCTTTATGGGACACACGATGGAAAGTGGACTCAATTCCCAGACCTAACTCTTACCTGTTTGGTATTCTGACGCTCGATTGTAAAATATGGCCAGCTGGTAAAAATGACAAAGGGCACTCCAGCGCTGGTCCTTTGGCTGCAGGCGGCGTGTCAGCGGCCTAAAACAGCAAGAAATAGCGAGAGAAATAAAGTGAGAAGCAAGCACCTTTTCAATTGGGCTCTCGGGTCTATGGGACTGGCGTGCAGCCTCTTGATCACAAGCGCAGGTCCAGCGTGAAAGGGCGTGGCAGTGGAGTCACTCTGCTATTAATACCTGGTTGGCCAATCCTCGTTGCAATGGATGGCCATCTGCAGCTTTACTTGTAGCTCCACTGAAGGTATTTTGTTTTGGGCAAAGGGGTGAGATTGTGAATTCCTCTGCGGCAGATGAAGAGAAAGGGCTTTATGCACTACAGGTCCCTGGACAGCCAAGCAAGTGTGAGCCGGAGACTGTGCTTCAGCTCTGAAGCAGTGTATCGAGAGCCTTCGAGGAGGAGGGGAATTAGCTCAGATGGTAGAGCGCTCGCTTAGCATGCGAGAGGTAGCGGGATCGATGCCCGCATTCTCCAGCAAGACGCTTTTTCTTCATTTTCACTATTTTATTCAAAACTCGCCAATCGTCGCAAATAAAGTCATGTGCTCGCTTCTGTTTTTTTTACTATCATCCTAAAAGTCTTCCGTCCACTTTCTGCTATCCCAAAGAGTCATCCGCGCGAGGGCCGGCAACAGGCGTGATACTGTGCAACAGGCGCATTGCATGGCATTGGTGACATATTCAGGAAATTCCACTTTGATGCCACCCAGGGCTGTTAACCTTTTATTTCATTTCAATACGATGCTTCGAATAATTGGTTCAAAGTGCGCAGCCTTTGCTCTTTTATTTCGTTTTCATCGGAGCAGGTCGGAGCTGGCAGAAGAGTGAGCCCTGTCTGCAGGAGCTCTGATTCCAGAAAGCATATTTTCCCTGTCTTTCTTACCACTCATCTGTGTCTCTTCGCTGACATGAGGGGTTGCTACACTCTGCAGTCTCCCGGCATTTAAAGTCTGCTACCAGCAGAGCACGTTCTGGACTTCACAGCGCCCAGCAAAGTACTAGCCTGCGCCCACCCCCTACTACCGCAAAAACCTTTTGCATGCTTTGGCAGAAGTGTGAACAAAATGCCACGAACCACCCCAGATGGGACTCGAACCCACAATCCCTGGCTTAGGAGGCCAGTGCCTTATCCATTAGGCCACTGGGGCCACTCGACAGAGAAGGGGAAAGTTCTTTCTTTTCCTCTTCTCTCACTGGAGTCACGGGTACTGGCCCACTGAAAAGGGCAAGTTGGCTCACGTCCAAAGCTGCAGTGTCCCAGCACACGCGGGCAAAAGGCACCTGCTTGCACTCGGCTGGACACTTCCGCTTTATGGGACACACGATGGAAAGTGGACTCAATTCCCAGACCTAACTCTTACCTGTTTGGTATTCTGACGCTCGATTGTAAAATATGGCCAGCTGGTAAAAATGACAAAGGGCACTCCAGCGCTGGTCCTTTGGCTGCAGGCGGCGTGTCAGCGGCCTAAAACAGCAAGAAATAGCGAGAGAAATAAAGTGAGAAGCAAGCACCTTTTCAATTGGGCTCTCGGGTCTATGGGACTGGCGTGCAGCCTCTTGATCACAAGCGCAGGTCCAGCGTGAAAGGGCGTGGCAGTGGAGTCACTCTGCTATTAATACCTGGTTGGCCAATCCTCGTTGCAATGGATGGCCATCTGCAGCTTTACTTGTAGCTCCACTGAAGGTATTTTGTTTTGGGCAAAGGGGTGAGATTGTGATTTCCTCTGCGGCAGATGAAGAGAAAGGGCTTTATGCACTACAGGTCCCTGGACAGCCAAGCAAGTGTGAGCCGGAGACTGTGCTTCAGCTCTGAAGCAGTGTATCGAGAGCCTTCGAGGAGGAGGGGAATTAGCTCAGATGGTAGAGCGCTCGCTTAGCATGCGAGAGGTAGCGGGATCGATGCCCGCATTCTCCAGCAAGACGCTTTTACTTCATTTTCACTATTTTATTCAAAACTCGCCAATCGTCGCAAATAAAGTCATGTGCTCGCTTCTGTTTTTTTTACTATCATCCTAAAAGTCTTCCGTCCACTTTCTGCTATCCCAAAGAGTCATCCGCGCGAGGGCCGGCAACAGGCGTGATACTGTGCAACAGGCGCATTGCATGGCATTGGTGACATATTCAGGAAATTCCACTTTGATGCCACCCAGGGCTGTTAACCTTTTATTTCATTTCAATACGATGCTTCGAATAATTGGTTCAAAGTGCGCAGCCTTTGCTCTTTTATTTCGTTTTCATCGGAGCAGGTCGGAGCTGGCAGAAGAGTGAGCCCTGTCTGCAGGAGCTCTGATTCCAGAAAGCATATTTTCCCTGTCTTTCTTACCACTCATCTGTGTCTCTTCGCTGACATGAGGCGTTGCTACACTCTGCAGTCTCCCGGCATTTAAAGTCTGCTACCAGCAGAGCACGTTCTGGACTTCACAGCGCCCAGCAAAGTACTAGCCTGCGCCCACCCCCTACTACCGCAAAAACCTTTTGCATGCTTTGGCAGAAGTGTGAACAAAATGCCACGAACCACCCCAGATGGGACTCGAACCCACAATCCCTGGCTTAGGAGGCCAGTGCCTTATCCATTAGGCCACTGGGGCCACTCGACAGAGAAGGGGAAAGTTCTTTCTTTTCCTCTTCTCTCACTGGAGTCACAGGTACTGGCCCACTGAAAAGGGCAAGTTGGCTCACGTCCAAAGCTGCAGTGTCCCAGCACACGCGGGCAAAAGGCACCTGCTTGCACTCGGCTGGACACTTCCGCTTTATGGGACACACGATGGAAAGTGGACTCAATTCCCAGACCTAACTCTTACCTGTTTGGTATTCTGACGCTCGATTGTAAAATATGGCCAGCTGGTAAAAATGACAAAGGGCACTCCAGCGCTGGTCCTTTGGCTGCAGGCGGCGTGTCAGCGGCCTAAAACAGCAAGAAATAGCGAGAGAAATAAAGTGAGAAGCAAGCACCTTTTCAATTGGGCTCTCGGGTCTATGGGACTGGCGTGCAGCCTCTTGATCACAAGCGCAGGTCCAGCGTGAAAGGGCGTGGCAGTGGAGTCACTCTGCTATTAATACCTGGTTGGCCAGTCCTCGTTGCAATGGATGGCCATCTGCAGCTTTACTTGTAGCTCCACTGAAGGTATTTTGTTTTGGGCAAAGGGGTGAGATTGTGATTTCCCCTGCCGCAGATGAAGAGAAAGGGCTTTATGCACTACAGGTCCCTGGACAGCCAAGCAAGTGTGAGCCGGAGACTGTGCTTCAGCTCTGAAGCAGTGTATCGAGAGCCTTCGAGGAGGAGGGGAATTAGCTCAGATGGTAGAGCGCTCGCTTAGCATGCGAGAGGTAGCGGGATCGATGCCCGCATTCTCCAGCAAGACGCTTTTTCTTCATTTTCACTATTTTATTCAAAACTCGCCAATCATCGCAAATAAAGTCATGTGCTCGCTTCTGTTTTTTTTACTATCATCCTAAAAGTCTTCCGTCCACTTTCTGCTATCCCAAAGAGTCACCCGCGCGAGGGCCGGCAACAGGCGTGATACTGTGCAACAGGCGCATTGCATGGCATTGGTGACATATTCAGGAAATTCCACTTTGATGCCACCCAGGGCTGTTAACCTTTTATTTCATTTCAATACGATGCTTCGAATAATTGGTTCAAAGTGCGCAGCCTTTGCTCTTTTATTTCGTTTTCATCGGAGCAGGTCGGAGCTGGCAGAAGAGTGAGCCCTGTCTGCAGGAGCTCTGATTCCAGAAAGCATATTTTCCCTGTCTTTCTTACCACTCATCTGTGTCTCTTCGCTGACATGAGGGGTTGCTACACTCTGCAGTCTCCCGCATTTAAAGTCTGCTACCAGCAGAGCACGTTCTGGACTTCACAGCGCCCAGCAAAGTACTAGCCTGCGCCCTCCCCCTACTACCGCAAAAACCTTTTGCATGCTTTGGCAGAAGTGTGAACAAAATGCCACGAACCACCCCAGATGGGACTCGAACCCACAATCCCTGGCTTAGGAGGCCAGTGCCTTATCCATTAGGCCACTGGGGCAACTCGACAGAGAAGGGGAAAGTTCTTTCTTTTCCTCTTCTCTCACTGGAGTCACGGGTACTGGCCCACTGAAAAGGGCAAGTTGGCTCACGTCCAAAGCTGCAGTGTCCCAGCACACGCGGGCAAAAGGCACCTGCTTGCACTCGGCTGGACACTTCCGCTTTATGGGACACACGATGGAAAGTGGACTCAATTCCCAGACCTAACTCTTACCTGTTTGGTATTCTGACGCTCGATTGTAAAATATGGCCAGCTGGTAAAAATGACAAAGGGCACTCCAGCGCTGGTCCTTTGGCTGCAGGCGGCGTGTCAGCGGCCTAAAACAGCAAGAAATAGCGAGAGAAATAAAGTGAGAAGCAAGCACCTTTTCAATTGGGCTCTCGGGTCTATGGGACTGGCGTGCAGCCTCTTGATCACAAGCGCAGGTCCAGCGTGAAAGGGCGTGGGAGTGGAGTCACTCTGCTATTAATACCTGGTTGGCCAATCCTCATTGCAATGGATGGCCATCTGCAGCTTTACTTGTAGCTCCACTGAAGGTATTTTGTTTTGGGCAAAGGGGTGAGATTGTGATTTCCCCTGCGGCAGATGAAGAGAAAGGGCTTTATGCACTACAGGTCCCTGGACAGCCAAGCAAGTGTGAGCCGGAGACTGTGCTTCAGCTCTGAAGCAGTGTATCGAGAGCCTTCGAGGAGGAGGGGAATTAGCTCAGATGGTAGAGCGCTCGCTTAGCATGCGAGAGGTAGCGGGATCGATGCCCGCATTCTCCAGCAAGACGCTTTTTCTTCATTTTCACTATTTTATTCAAAACTCGCCAATCGTCGCAAATAAAGTCATGTGCTCGCTTCTGTTTTTTTTACTATCATCCTAAAAGTCTTCCGTCCACTTTCTGCTATCCCAAAGAGTCATCCGCGCGAGGGCCGGCAACAGGCGTGATACTGTGCAACAGGCGCATTGCATGGCATTGGTGACATATTCAGGAAATTCCACTTTGATGCCACCCAGGGCTGTTAACCTTTTATTTCATTTCAATACGATGCTTCGAATAATTGGTTCAAAGTGCGCAGCCTTTGCTCTTTTATTTCGTTTTCATCGGAGCAGGTCGGAGCTGGCAGAAGAGTGAGCCCTGTCTGCAGGAGCTCTGATTCCAGAAAGCATATTTTCCCTGTCTTTCTTACCACTCATCTGTGTCTCTTCGCTGACATGAGGCGTTGCTACACTCTGCAGTCTCCCGGCATTTAAAGTCTGCTACCAGCAGAGCACGTTCTGGACTTCACAGCGCCCAGCAAAGTACTAGCCTGCGCCCACCCCCTACTACCGCAAAAACCTTTTGCATGCTTTGGCAGAAGTGTGAACAAAATGCCACGAACCAACCCAGATGGGACTCGAACCCACAATCCCTGGCTTAGGAGGCCAGTGCCTTATCCATTAGGCCACTGGGGCAACTCGACAGAGAAGGGGAAAGTTCTTTCTTTTCCTCTTCTCTCACTGGAGTCACGGGTACTGGCCCACTGAAAAGGGCAAGTTGGCTCACGTCCAAAGCTGCAGTGTCCCAGCACACGCGGGCAAGAGGCACCTGCTTGCACTCGGCTGGACACTTCCGCTTTATGGGACACACGATGGAAAGTGGACTCAATTCCCAGACCTAACTCTTACCTGTTTGGTATTCTGACGCTCGATTGTAAAATATGGCCAGCTGGTAAAAATGACAAAGGGCACTCCAGCGCTGGTCCTTTGGCTGCAGGCGGCGTGTCAGCGGCCTAAAACAGCAAGAAATAGCGAGAGAAATAAAGTGAGAAGCAAGCACCTTTTCAATTGGGCTCTCGGGTCTATGGGACTGGCGTGCAGCCTCTTGATCACAAGCGCAGGTCCAGCGTGAAAGGGCGTGGCAGTGGAGTCACTCTGCTATTAATACCTGGTTGGCCAATCCTCGTTGCAATGGATGGCCATCTGCAGCTTTACTTGTAGCTCCACTGAAGGTATTTTGTTTTGGGCAAAGGGGTGAGATTGTGATTTCCTCTGCGGCAGATGAAGAGAAAGGGCTTTATGCACTACAGGTCCCTGGACAGCCAAGCAAGTGTGAGCCGGAGACTGTGCTTCAGCTCTGAAGCAGTGTATCGAGAGCCTTCGAGGAGGAGGGGAATTAGCTCAGATGGTAGAGCGCTCGCTTAGCATGCGAGAAGTAGCGGGATCGATGCCCGCATTCTCCAGCAAGACGCTTTTTCTTCATTTTCACTATTTTATTCAAAACTCGCCAATCGTCGCAAATAAAGTCATGTGCTCGCTTCTGTTTTTTTTACTATCATCCTAAAAGTCTTCCGTCCACTTTCTGCTATCCCAAAGAGTCATCCGCGCGAGGGCCGGAAACAGGCGTGATACTGTGCAACAGGCGCATTGCATGGCATTGGTGACATATTCAGGAAATTCCACTTTGATGCCACCCAGGGCTGTTAACCTTTTATTTCATTTCAATACGATGCTTCGAATAATTGGTTCAAAGTGCGCAGCCTTTGCTCTTTTATTTCGTTTTCATCGGAGCAGGTCGGAGCTGGCAGAAGAGTGAGCCCTGTCTGCAGGAGCTCTGATTCCAGAAAGCATATTTTCCCTGTCTTTCTTACCACTCATCTGTGTCTCTTCGCTGACATGAGGCGTTGCTACACTCTGCAGTCTCCCGGCATTTAAAGTCTGCTACCAGCAGAGCACGTTCTGGACTTCACAGCGCCCAGCAAAGTACTAGCCTGCGCCCACCCCCTACTACCGCAAAAACCTTTTGCATGCTTTGGCAGAAGTGTGAACAAAATGCCACGAACCACCCCAGATGGGACTCGAACCCACAATCCCTGGCTTAGGAGGCCCGTGCCTTATCCATTAGGCCACTGGGGCCACTCGACAGAGAAGGGGAAAGTTCTTTCTTTTCCTCTTCTCTCACTGGAGTCACGGGTACTGGCCCACTGAAAAGGGCAAGTTGGCTCACGTCCAAAGCTGCAGTGTCCCAGCACACGCGTGCAAAAGGCACCTGCTTGCACTCGGCTGGACACTTCCGCTTTATGGGACACACGATGGAAAGTGGACTCAATTCCCAGACCTAACTCTTACCTGTTTGGTATTCTGACGCTCGATTGTAAAATATGGCCAGCTGGTAAAAATGACAAAGGGCACTCCAGCGCTGGTCCTTTGGCTGCAGGCGGCGTGTCAGCGGCCTAAAACAGCAAGAAATAGCGAGAGAAATAAAGTGAGAAGCAAGCACCTTTTCAATTGGGCTCTCGGGTCTATGGGACTGGCGTGCAGCCTCTTGATCACAAGCGCAGGTCCAGCGTGAAAGGGCGTGGCAGTGGAGTCACTCTGCTATTAATACCTGGTTGGCCAATCCTCGTTGCAATGGATGGCCATCTGCAGCTTTACTTGTAGCTCCACTGAAGGTATTTTGTTTTGGGCAAAGGGGTGAGATTGTGATTTCCTCTGCGGCAGATGAAGAGAAAGGGCTTTATGCACTACAGGTCCCTGGACAGCCAAGCAAGTGTGAGCCGGAGACTGTGCTTCAGCTCTGAAGCAGTGTATCGAGAGCCTTCGAGGAGGAGGGGAATTAGCTCAGATGGTAGAGCGCTCTAGCATGCGAGAGGTAGCGGGATCGATGCCCGCATTCTCCAGCAAGACGCTTTTACTTCATTTTCACTATTTTATTCAAAACTCGCCAATCGTCGCAAATAAAGTCATGTGCTCGCTTCTGTTTTTTTTACTATCATCCTAAAAGTCTTCCGTCCACTTTCTGCTATCCCAAAGAGTCATCCGCGCGAGGGCCGGCAACAGGCGTGATACTGTGCAACAGGCGCATTGCATGGCATTGGTGACATATTCAGGAAATTCCACTTTGATGCCACCCAGGGCTGTTAACCTTTTATTTCATTTCAATACGATGCTTCGAATAATTGGTTCAAAGTGCGCAGCCTTTGCTCTTTTATTTCGTTTTCATCGGAGCAGGTCGGAGCTGGCAGAAGAGTGAGCCCTGTCTGCAGGAGCTCTGATTCCAGAAAGCATATTTTCCCTGTCTTTCTTACCACTCATCTGTGTCTCTTCGCTGACATGAGGCGTTGCTACACTCTGCAGTCTCCCGGCATTTAAAGTCTGCTACCAGCAGAGCACGTTCTGGACTTCACAGCGCCCAGCAAAGTACTAGCCTGCGCCCACCCCCTACTACCGCAAAAACCTTTTGCATGCTTTGGCAGAAGTGTGAACAAAATGCCACGAACCACCCCAGATGGGACTCGAACCCACAATCCCTGGCTTAGGAGGCCAGTGCCTTATCCATTAGGCCACTGGGGCCACTCGACAGAGAAGGGGAAAGTTCTTTCTTTTCCTCTTCTCTCACTGGAGTCACGGGTACTGGCCCACTGAAAAGGGCAAGTTGGCTCACGTCCAAAGCTGCAGTGTCCCAGCACACGCGGGCAAAAGGCACCTGCTTGCACTCGGCTGGACACTTCCGCTTTATGGGACACACGATGGAAAGTGGACTCAATTCCCAGACCTAACTCTTACCTGTTTGGTATTCTGACGCTCGATTGTAAAATATGGCAAGCTGGTAAAAATGACAAAGGGCACTCCAGCGCTGGTCCTTTGGCTGCAGGCGGCGTGTCAGCGGCCTAAAACAGCAAGAAATAGCGAGAGAAATAAAGTGAGAAGCAAGCACCTTTTCAATTGGGCTCTCGGGTCTATGGGACTGGCGTGCAGCCTCTTGATCACAAGCGCAGGTCCAGCGTGAAAGGGCGTGGCAGTGGAGTCACTCTGCTATTAATACCTGGTTGGCCAATCCTCGTTGCAATGGATGGCCATCTGCAGCTTTACTTGTAGCTCCACTGAAGGTATTTTGTTTTGGGCAAAGGGGTGAGATTGTGATTTCCTCTGCGGCAGATGAAGAGAAAGGGCTTTATGCACTACAGGTCCCTGGACAGCCAAGCAAGTGTGAGCCGGAGACTGTGCTTCAGCTCTGAAGCAGTGTATCGAGAGCCTTCGAGGAGGAGGGGAATTAGCTCAGATGGTAGAGCGCTCGCTTAGCATGCGAGAGGTAGCGGGATCGATGCCCGCATTCTCCAGCAAGACGCTTTTTCTTCATTTTCACTATTTTATTCAAAACTCGCCAATCGTCGCAAATAAAGTCATGTGCTCGCTTCTGTTTTTTTTACTATCATCCTAAAAGTCTTCCGTCCACTTTCTGCTATCCCAAAGAGTCACCCGCGCGAGGGCCGGCAACAGGCGTGATACTGTGCAACAGGCGCATTGCATGGCATTGGTGACATATTCAGGAAATTCCACTTTGATGCCACCCAGGGCTGTTAACCTTTTATTTCATTTCAATACGATGCTTCGAATAATTGGTTCAAAGTGCGCAGCCTTTGCTCTTTTATTTCGTTTTCATCGGAGCAGGTCGGAGCTGGCAGAAGAGTGAGCCCTGTCTGCAGGAGCTCTGATTCCAGAAAGCATATTTTCCCTGTCTTTCTTACCACTCATCTGTGTCTCTTCGCTGACATGAGGGGTTGCTACACTCTGCAGTCTCCCGCATTTAAAGTCTGCTACCAGCAGAGCACGTTCTGGACTTCACAGCGCCCAGCAAAGTACTAGCCTGCGCCCACCCCCTACTACCGCAAAAACCTTTTGCATGCTTTGGCAGAAGTGTGAACAAAATGCCACGAACCACCCCAGATGGGACTCGAACCCACAATCCCTGGCTTAGGAGGCCAGTGCCTTATCCATTAGGCCACTGGGGCAACTCGACAGAGAAAGGGAAAGTTCTTTCTTTTCCTCTTCTCTCACTGGAGTCACGGGTACTGGCCCACTGAAAAGGGCAAGTTGGCTCACGTCCAAAGCTGCAGTGTCCCAGCACACGCGGGCAAAAGGCACCTGCTTGCACTCGGCTGGACACTTCCGCTTTATGGGACACACGATGGAAAGTGGACTCAATTCCCAGACCTAACTCTTACCTGTTTGGTATTCTGACGCTCGATTGTAAAATATGGCCAGCTGGTAAAAATGACAAAGGGCACTCCAGCGCTGGTCCTTTGGCTGCAGGCGGCGTGTCAGCGGCCTAAAACAGCAAGAAATAGCGAGAGAAATAAAGTGAGAAGCAAGCACCTTTTCAATTGGGCTCTCGGGTCTATGGGACTGGCGTGCAGCCTCTTGATCACAAGCGCAGGTCCAGCGTGAAAGGGCGTGGCAGTGGAGTCACTCTGCTATTAATACCTGGTTGGCCAATCCTCGTTGCAATGGATGGCCATCTGCAGCTTTACTTGTAGCTCCACTGAAGGTATTTTGTTTTGGGCAAAGGGGTGAGATTGTGAATTCCTCTGCGGCAGATGAAGAGAAAGGGCTTTATGCACTACAGGTCCCTGGACAGCCAAGCAAGTGTGAGCCGGAGACTGTGCTTCAGCTCTGAAGCAGTGTATCGAGAGCCTTCGAGGAGGAGGGGAATTAGCTCAGATGGTAGAGCGCTCGCTTAGCATGCGAGAGGTAGCGGGATCGATGCCCGCATTCTCCAGCAAGATGCTTTTACTTCATTTTCACTATTTTATTCAAAACTCGCCAATCGTCGCAAATAAAGTCATGTGCTCGCTTCTGTTTTTTTTACTATCATCCTAAAAGTCTTCCGTCCACTTTCTGCTATCCCAAAGAGTCATCCGCGCGAGGGCCGGCAACAGGCGTGATACTGTGCAACAGGCGCATTGCATGGCATTGGTGACATATTCAGGAAATTCCACTTTGATGCCACCCAGGGCTGTTAACCTTTTATTTCATTTCAATACGATGCTTCGAATAATTGGTTCAAAGTGCGCAGCCTTTGCTCTTTTATTTCGTTTTCATCGGAGCAGGTCGGAGCTGGCAGAAGAGTGAGCCCTGTCTGCAGGAGCTCTGATTCCAGAAAGCATATTTTCCCTGTCTTTCTTACCACTCATCTGTGTCTCTTCGCTGACATGAGGCGTTGCTACACTCTGCAGTCTCCCGGCATTTAAAGTCTGCTACCAGCAGAGCACGTTCTGGACTTCACAGCGCCCAGCAAAGTACTAGCCTGCGCCCACCCCCTACTACCGCAAAAACCTTTTGCATGCTTTGGCAGAAGTGTGAACAAAATGCCACGAACCACCCCAGATGGGACTCGAACCCACAATCCCTGGCTTAGGAGGCCAGTGCCTTATCCATTAGGCCACTGGGGCCACTCGACAGAGAAGGGGAAAGTTCTTTCTTTTCCTCTTCTCTCACTGGAGTCACGGGTACTGGCCCACTGAAAAGGGCAAGTTGGCTCACGTCCAAAGCTGCAGTGTCCCAGCACACGCGGGCAAAAGGCACCTGCTTGCACTCGGCTGGACACTTCCGCTTTATGGGACACACGATGGAAAGTGGACTCAATTCCCAGACCTAACTCTTACCTGTTTGGTATTCTGACGCTCGATTGTAAAATATGGCCAGCTGGTAAAAATGACAAAGGGCACTCCAGCGCTGGTCCTTTGGCTGCAGGCGGCGTGTCAGCGGCCTAAAACAGCAAGAAATAGCGAGAGAAATAAAGTGAGAAGCAAGCACCTTTTCAATTGGGCTCTCGGGTCTATGGGACTGGCGTGCAGCCTCTTGATCACAAGCGCAGGTCCAGCGTGAAAGGGCGTGGCAGTGGAGTCACTCTGCTATTAATACCTGGTTGGCCAATCCTCGTTGCAATGGATGGCCATCTGCAGCTTTACTTGTAGCTCCACTGAAGGTATTTTGTTTTGGGCAAAGGGGTGAGATTGTGATTTCCTCTGCGGCAGATGAAGAGAAAGGGCTTTATGCACTACAGGTCCCTGGACAGCCAAGCAAGTGTGAGCCGGAGACTGTGCTTCAGCTCTGAAGCAGTGTATCGAGAACCTTCGAGGAGGAGGGGAATTAGCTCAGATGGTAGAGCGCTCGCTTAGCATGCGAGAGGTAGCGGGATCGATGCCCGCATTCTCCAGCAAGACGCTTTTTCTTCATTTTCACTATTTTATTCAAAACTCGCCAATCGTCGCAAATAAAGTCATGTGCTCGCTTCTGTTTTTTTTACTATCATCCTAAAAGTCTTCCGTCCACTTTCTGCTATCCCAAAGAGTCACCCGCGCGAGGGCCGGCAACAGGCGTGATACTGTGCAACAGGCGCATTGCATGGCATTGGTGACATATTCAGGAAATTCCACTTTGATGCCACCCAGGGCTGTTAACCTTTTATTTCATTTCAATACGATGCTTCGAATAATTGGTTCAAAGTGCGCAGCCTTTGCTCTTTTATTTCGTTTTCATCGGAGCAGGTCGGAGCTGGCAGAAGAGTGAGCCCTGTCTGCAGGAGCTCTGATTCCAGAAAGCATATTTTCCCTGTCTTTCTTACCACTCATCTGTGTCTCTTCGCTGACATGAGGGGTTGCTACACTCTGCAGTCTCCCGCATTTAAAGTCTGCTACCAGCAGAGCACGTTCTGGACTTCACAGCGCCCAGCAAAGTACTAGCCTGCGCCCACCCCCTACTACCGCAAAAACCTTTTGCATGCTTTGGCAGAAGTGTGAACAAAATGCCACGAACCACCCCAGATGGGACTCGAACCCACAATCCCTGGCTTAGGAGGCCAGTGCCTTATCCATTAGGCCACTGGGGCAACTCGACAGAGAAAGGGAAAGTTCTTTCTTTTCCTCTTCTCTCACTGGAGTCACGGGTACTGGCCCACTGAAAAGGGCAAGTTGGCTCACGTCCAAAGCTGCAGTGTCCCAGCACACGCGGGCAAAAGGCACCTGCTTGCACTCGGCTGGACACTTCCGCTTTATGGGACACACGATGGAAAGTGGACTCAATTCCCAGACCTAACTCTTACCTGTTTGGTATTCTGACGCTCGATTGTAAAATATGGCCAGCTGGTAAAAATGACAAAGGGCACTCCAGCGCTGGTCCTTTGGCTGCAGGCGGCGTGTCAGCGGCCTAAAACAGCAAGAAATAGCGAGAGAAATAAAGTGAGAAGCAAGCACCTTTTCAATTGGGCTCTCGGGTCTATGGGACTGGCGTGCAGCCTCTTGATCACAAGCGCAGGTCCAGCGTGAAAGGGCGTGGCAGTGGAGTCACTCTGCTATTAATACCTGGTTGGCCAATCCTCGTTGCAATGGATGGCCATCTGCAGCTTTACTTGTAGCTCCACTGAAGGTATTTTGTTTTGGGCAAAGGGGTGAGATTGTGAATTCCTCTGCGGCAGATGAAGAGAAAGGGCTTTATGCACTACAGGTCCCTGGACAGCCAAGCAAGTGTGAGCCGGAGACTGTGCTTCAGCTCTGAAGCAGTGTATCGAAAGCCTTCGAGGAGGAGGGGAATTAGCTCAGATGGTAGAGCGCTCGCTTAGCATGCGAGAGGTAGCGGGATCGATGCCCGCATTCTCCAGCAAGACGCTTTTTCTTCATTTTCACTATTTTATTCAAAACTCGCCAATCGTCGCAAATAAAGTCATGTGCTCGCTTCTGTTTTTTTTACTATCATCCTAAAAGTCTTCCGTCCACTTTCTGCTATCCCAAAGAGTCATCCGCGCGAGGGCCGGCAACAGGCGTGATACTGTGCAACAGGCGCATTGCATGGCATTGGTGACATATTCAGGAAATTCCACTTTGATGCCACCCAGGGCTGTTAACCTTTTATTTCATTTCAATACGATGCTTCGAATAATTGGTTCAAAGTGCGCAGCCTTTGCTCTTTTATTTCGTTTTCATCGGAGCAGGTCGGAGCTGGCAGAAGAGTGAGCCCTGTCTGCAGGAGCTCTGATTCCAGAAAGCATATTTTCCCTGTCTTTCTTACCACTCATCTGTGTCTCTTCGCTGACATGAGGGGTTGCTACACTCTGCAGTCTCCCGGCATTTAAAGTCTGCTACCAGCAGAGCACGTTCTGGACTTCACAGCGCCCAGCAAAGTACTAGCCTGCGCCCACCCCCTACTACCGCAAAAACCTTTTGCATGCTTTGGCAGAAGTGTGAACAAAATGCCACGAACCACCCCAGATGGGACTCGAACCCACAATCCCTGGCTTAGGAGGCCAGTGCCTTATCCATTAGGCCACTGGGGCCACTCGACAGAGAAGGGGAAAGTTCTTTCTTTTCCTCTTCTCTCACTGGAGTCACGGGTACTGGCCCACTGAAAAGGGCAAGTTGGCTCACGTCCAAAGCTGCAGTGTCCCAGCACACGCGGGCAAAAGGCACCTGCTTGCACTCGGCTGGACACTTCCGCTTTATGGGACACACGATGGAAAGTGGACTCAATTCCCAGACCTAACTCTTACCTGTTTGGTATTCTGACGCTCGATTGTAAAATATGGCCAGCTGGTAAAAATGACAAAGGGCACTCCAGCGCTGGTCCTTTGGCTGCAGGCGGCGTGTCAGCGGCCTAAAACAGCAAGAAATAGCGAGAGAAATAAAGTGAGAAGCAAGCACCTTTTCAATTGGGCTCTCGGGTCTATGGGACTGGCGTGCAGCCTCTTGATCACAAGCGCAGGTCCAGCGTGAAAGGGCGTGGCAGTGGAGTCACTCTGCTATTAATACCTGGTTGGCCAATCCTCGTTGCAATGGATGGCCATCTGCAGCTTTACTTGTAGCTCCACTGAAGGTATTTTGTTTTGGGCAAAGGGGTGAGATTGTGATTTCCTCTGCGGCAGATGAAGAGAAAGGGCTTTATGCACTACAGGTCCCTGGACAGCCAAGCAAGTGTGAGCCGGAGACTGTGCTTCAGCTCTGAAGCAGTGTATCGAGAGCCTTCGAGGAGGAGGGGAATTAGCTCAGATGGTAGAGCGCTCGCTTAGCATGCGAGAGGTAGCGGGATCGATGCCCGCATTCTCCAGCAAGACGCTTTTACTTCATTTTCACTATTTTATTCAAAACTCGCCAATCGTCGCAAATAAAGTCATGTGCTCGCTTCTGTTTTTTTTACTATCATCCTAAAAGTCTTCCGTCCACTTTCTGCTATCCCAAAGAGTCATCCGCGCGAGGGCCGGCAACAGGCGTGATACTGTGCAACAGGCGCATTGCATGGCATTGGTGACATATTCAGGAAATTCCACTTTGATGCCACCCAGGGCTGTTAACCTTTTATTTCATTTCAATACGATGCTTCGAATAATTGGTTCAAAGTGCGCAGCCTTTGCTCTTTTATTTCGTTTTCATCGGAGCAGGTCGGAGCTGGCAGAAGAGTGAGCCCTGTCTGCAGGAGCTCTGATTCCAGAAAGCATATTTTCCCTGTCTTTCTTACCACTCATCTGTGTCTCTTCGCTGACATGAGGCGTTGCTACACTCTGCAGTCTCCCGGCATTTAAAGTCTGCTACCAGCAGAGCACGTTCTGGACTTCACAGCGCCCAGCAAAGTACTAGCCTGCGCCCACCCCCTACTACCGCAAAAACCTTTTGCATGCTTTGGCAGAAGTGTGAACAAAATGCCACGAACCACCCCAGATGGGACTCGAACCCACAATCCCTGGCTTAGGAGGCCAGTGCCTTATCCATTAGGCCACTGGGGCCACTCGACAGAGAAGGGGAAAGTTCTTTCTTTTCCTCTTCTCTCACTGGAGTCACGGGTACTGGCCCACTGAAAAGGGCAAGTTGGCTCACGTCCAAAGCTGCAGTGTCCCAGCACACGCGGGCAAAAGGCACCTGCTTGCACTCGGCTGGACACTTCCGCTTTATGGGACACACGATGGAAAGTGGACTCAATTCCCAGACCTAACTCTTACCTGTTTGGTATTCTGACGCTCGATTGTAAAATATGGCCAGCTGGTAAAAATGACAAAGGGCACTCCAGCGCTGGTCCTTTGGCTGCAGGCGGCGTGTCAGCGGCCTAAAACAGCAAGAAATAGCGAGAGAAATAAAGTGAGAAGCAAGCACCTTTTCAATTGGGCTCTCGGGTCTATGGGACTGGCGTGCAGCCTCTTGATCACAAGCGCAGGTCCAGCGTGAAAGGGCGTGGCAGTGGAGTCACTCTGCTATTAATACCTGGTTGGCCAATCCTCGTTGCAATGGATGGCCATCTGCAGCTTTACTTGTAGCTCCACTGAAGGTATTTTGTTTTGGGCAAAGGGGTGAGATTGTGATTTCCTCTGCGGCAGATGAAGAGAAAGGGCTTTATGCACTACAGGTCCCTGGACAGCCAAGCAAGTGTGAGCCGGAGACTGTGCTTCAGCTCTGAAGCAGTGTATCGAGAGCCTTCGAGGAGGAGGGGAATTAGCTCAGATGGTAGAGCGCTCGCTTAGCATGCGAGAGGTAGCGGGATCGATGCCCGCATTCTCCAGCAAGACGCTTTTTCTTCATTTTCACTATTTTATTCAAAACTCGCCAATCGTCGCAAATAAAGTCATGTGCTCGCTTCTGTTTTTTTTACTATCATCCTAAAAGTCTTCCGTCCACTTTCTGCTATCCCAAAGAGTCATCCGCGCGAGGGCCGGCAACAGGCGTGATACTGTGCAACAGGCGCATTGCATGGCATTGGTGACATATTCAGGAAATTCCACTTTGATGCCACCCAGGGCTGTTAACCTTTTATTTCATTTCAATACGATGCTTCGAATAATTGGTTCAAAGTGCGCAGCCTTTGCTCTTTTATTTCGTTTTCATCGGAGCAGGTCGGAGCTGGCAGAAGAGTGAGCCCTGTCTGCAGGAGCTCTGATTCCAGAAAGCATATTTTCCCTGTCTTTCTTACCACTCATCTGTGTCTCTTCGCTGACATGAGGCGTTGCTACACTCTGCAGTCTCCCGGCATTTAAAGTCTGCTACCAGCAGAGCACGTTCTGGACTTCACAGCGCCCAGCAAAGTACTAGCCTGCGCCCACCCCCTACTACCGCAAAAACCTTTTGCATGCTTTGGCAGAAGTGTGAACAAAATGCCACGAACCACCCCAGATGGGACTCGAACCCACAATCCCTGGCTTAGGAGGCCAGTGCCTTATCCTGTTTTTTTTACTATCATCCTAAAAGTCTTCCGTCCACTTTCTGCTATCCCAAAGAGTCATCCGCGCGAGGGCCGGCAACAGGCGTGATACTGTGCAACAGGCGCATTGCATGGCATTGGTGACATATTCAGGAAATTCCACTTTGATGCCACCCAGGGCTGTTAACCTTTTATTTCATTTCAATACGATGCTTCGAATAATTGGTTCAAAGTGCGCAGCCTTTGCTCTTTTATTTCGTTTTCATCGGAGCAGGTCGGAGCTGGCAGAAGAGTGAGCCCTGTCTGCAGGAGCTCTGATTCCAGAAAGCATATTTTCCCTGTCTTTCTTACCACTCATCTGTGTCTCTTCGCTGACATGAGGCGTTGCTACACTCTGCAGTCTCCCGGCATTTAAAGTCTGCTACCAGCAGAGCACGTTCTGGACTTCACAGCGCCCAGCAAAGTACTAGCCTGCGCCCACCCCCTACTACCGCAAAAACCTTTTGCATGCTTTGGCAGAAGTGTGAACAAAATGCCACGAACCACCCCAGATGGGACTCGAACCCACAATCCCTGGCTTAGGAGGCCAGTGCCTTATCCATTAGGCCACTGGGGCCACTCGACAGAGAAGGGGAAAGTTCTTTCTTTTCCTCTTCTCTCACTGGAGTCACGGGTACTGGCCCACTGAAAAGGGCAAGTTGGCTCACGTCCAAAGCTGCAGTGTCCCAGCACACGCGGGCAAAAGGCACCTGCTTGCACTCGGCTGGACACTTCCGCTTTATGGGACACACGATGGAAAGTGGACTCAATTCCCAGACCTAACTCTTACCTGTTTGGTATTCTGACGCTCGATTGTAAAATATGGCCAGCTGGTAAAAATGACAAAGGGCACTCCAGCGCTGGTCCTTTGGCTGCAGGCGGCGTGTCAGCGGCCTAAAACAGCAAGAAATAGCGAGAGAAATAAAGTGAGAAGCAAGCACCTTTTCAATTGGGCTCTCGGGTCTATGGGACTGGCGTGCAGCCTCTTGATCACAAGCGCAGGTCCAGCGTGAAAGGGCGTGGCAGTGGAGTCACTCTGCTATTAATACCTGGTTGGCCAATCCTCGTTGCAATGGATGGCCATCTGCAGCTTTACTTGTAGCTCCACTGAAGGTATTTTGTTTTGGGCAAAGGGGTGAGATTGTGATTTCCTCTGCCGCAGATGAAGAGAAAGGGCTTTATGCACTACAGGTCCCTGGACAGCCAAGCAAGTGTGAGCCGGAGATTGTGCTTCAGCTCTGAAGCAGTGTATCGAGAGCCTTCGAGGAGGAGGGGAATTAGCTCAGATGGTAGAGCGCTCGCTTAGCATGCGAGAGGTAGCGGGATCGATGCCCGCATTCTCCAGCAAGACGCTTTTTCTTCATTTTCACTATTTTATTCAAAACTCGCCAATCGTCGCAAATAAAGTCATGTGCTCGCTTCTGTTTTTTTTACTATCATCCTAAAAGTCTTCCGTCCACTTTCTGCTATCCCAAAGAGTCACCCGCGCGAGGGCCGGCAACAGGCGTGATACTGTGCAACAGGCGCATTCCATGGCATTGGTGACATATTCAGGAAATTCCACTTTGATGCCACCCAGGGCTGTTAACCTTTTATTTCATTTCAATACGATGCTTCGAATAATTGGTTCAAAGTGCGCAGCCTTTGCTCTTTTATTTCGTTTTCATCGGAGCAGGTCGGAGCTGGCAGAAGAGTGAGCCCTGTCTGCAGGAGCTCTGATTCCAGAAAGCATATTTTCCCTGTCTTTCTTACCACTCATCTGTGTCTCTTCGCTGACATGAGGCGTTGCTACACTCTGCAGTCTCCCGGCATTTAAAGTCTGCTACCAGCAGAGCACGTTCTGGACTTCACAGCGCCCAGCAAAGTACTAGCCTGCGCCCACCCCCTACTACCTCAAAAACCTTTTGCATGCTTTGGCAGAAGTGTGAACAAAATGCCACGAACCACCCCAGATGGGACTCGAACCCACAATCCCTGGCTTAGGAGGCCAGTGCCTTATCCTGTTTTTTTTACTATCATCCTAAAAGTCTTCCGTCCACTTTCTGCTATCCCAAAGAGTCATCCGCGCGAGGGCCGGCAACAGGCGTGATACTGTGCAACAGGCGCATTGCATGGCATTGGTGACATATTCAGGAAATTCCACTTTGATGCCACCCAGGGCTGTTAACCTTTTATTTCATTTCAATACGATGCTTCGAATAATTGGTTCAAAGTGCGCAGCCTTTGCTCTTTTATTTCGTTTTCATCGGAGCAGGTCGGAGCTGGCAGAAGAGTGAGCCCTGTCTGCAGGAGCTCTGATTCCAGAAAGCATATTTTCCCTGTCTTTCTTACCACTCATCTGTGTCTCTTCGCTGACATGAGGGGTTGCTACACTCTGCAGTCTCCCGGCATTTAAAGTCTGCTACCAGCAGAGCACGTTCTGGACTTCACAGCGCCCAGCAAAGTACTAGCCTGCGCCCACCCCCTACTACCGCAAAAACCTTTTGCATGCTTTGGCAGAAGTGTGAACAAAATGCCACGAACCACCCCAGATGGGACTCGAACCCACAATCCCTGGCTTAGGAGGCCAGTGCCTTATCCATTAGGCCACTGGGGCCACTCGACAGAGAAGGGGAAAGTTCTTTCTTTTCCTCTTCTCTCACTGGAGTCACGGGTACTGGCCCACTGAAAAGGGCAAGTTGGCTCACGTCCAAAGCTGCAGTGTCCCAGCACACGCGGGCAAAAGGCACCTGCTTGCACTCGGCTGGACACTTCCGCTTTATGGGACACACGATGGAAAGTGGACTCAATTCCCAGACCTAACTCTTACCTGTTTGGTATTCTGACGCTCGATTGTAAAATATGGCCAGCTGGTAAAAATGACAAAGGGCACTCCAGCGCTGGTCCTTTGGCTGCAGGCGGCGTGTCAGCGGCCTAAAACAGCAAGAAATAGCGAGAGAAATAAAGTGAGAAGCAAGCACCTTTTCAATTGGGCTCTCGGGTCTATGGGACTGGCGTGCAGCCTCTTGATCACAAGCGCAGGTCCAGCGTGAAAGGGCGTGGCAGTGGAGTCACTCTGCTATTAATACCTGGTTGGCCAATCCTCGTTGCAATGGATGGCCATCTGCAGCTTTACTTGTAGCTCCACTGAAGGTATTTTGTTTTGGGCAAAGGGGTGAGATTGTGATTTCCTCTGCGGCAGATGAAGAGAAAGGGCTTTATGCACTACAGGTCCCTGGACAGCCAAGCAAGTGTGAGCCGGAGACTGTGCTTCAGCTCTGAAGCAGTGTATCGAGAGCCTTCGAGGAGGAGGGGAATTAGCTCAGATGGTAGAGCGCTCGCTTAGCATGCGAGAGGTAGCGGGATCGATGCCCGCATTCTCCAGCAAGACGCTTTTACTTCATTTTCACTATTTTATTCAAAACTCGCCAATCGTCGCAAATAAAGTCATGTGCTCGCTTCTGTTTTTTTTACTATCATCCTAAAAGTCTTCCGTCCACTTTCTGCTATCCCAAAGAGTCATCCGCGCGAGGGCCGGCAACAGGCGTGATACTGTGCAACAGGCGCATTGCATGGCATTGGTGACATATTCAGGAAATTCCACTTTGATGCCACCCAGGGCTGTTAACCTTTTATTTCATTTCAATACGATGCTTCGAATAATTGGTTCAAAGTGCGCAGCCTTTGCTCTTTTATTTCGTTTTCATCGGAGCAGGTCGGAGCTGGCAGAAGAGTGAGCCCTGTCTGCAGGAGCTCTGATTCCAGAAAGCATATTTTCCCTGTCTTTCTTACCACTCATCTGTGTCTCTTCGCTGACATGAGGCGTTGCTACACTCTGCAGTCTCCCGGCATTTAAAGTCTGCTACCAGCAGAGCACGTTCTGGACTTCACAGCGCCCAGCAAAGTACTAGCCTGCGCCCACCCCCTACTACCGCAAAAACCTTTTGCATGCTTTGGCAGAAGTGTGAACAAAATGCCACGAACCACCCCAGATGGGACTCGAACCCACAATCCCTGGCTTAGGAGGCCAGTGCCTTATCCATTAGGCCACTGGGGCCACTCGACAGAGAAGGGGAAAGTTCTTTCTTTTCCTCTTCTCTCACTGGAGTCACGGGTACTGGCCCACTGAAAAGGGCAAGTTGGCTCACGTCCAAAGCTGCAGTGTCCCAGCACACGCGGGCAAAAGGCACCTGCTTGCACTCGGCTGGACACTTCCGCTTTATGGGACACACGATGGAAAGTGGACTCAATTCCCAGACCTAACTCTTACCTGTTTGGTATTCTGACGCTCGATTGTAAAATATGGCCAGCTGGTAAAAATGACAAAGGGCACTCCAGCGCTGGTCCTTTGGCTGCAGGCGGCGTGTCAGCGGCCTAAAACAGCAAGAAATAGCGAGAGAAATAAAGTGAGAAGCAAGCACCTTTTCAATTGGGCTCTCGGGTCTATGGGACTGGCGTGCAGCCTCTTGATCACAAGCGCAGGTCCAGCGTGAAAGGGCGTGGCAGTGGAGTCACTCTGCTATTAATACCTGGTTGGCCAATCCTCGTTGCAATGGATGGCCATCTGCAGCTTTACTTGTAGCTCCACTGAAGGTATTTTGTTTTGGGCAAAGGGGTGAGATTGTGATTTCCTCTGCGGCAGATGAAGAGAAAGGGCTTTATGCACTACAGGTCCCTGGACAGCCAAGCAAGTGTGAGCCGGAGACTGTGCTTCAGCTCTGAAGCAGTGTATCGAGAGCCTTCGAGGAGGAGGGGAATTAGCTCAGATGGTAGAGCGCTCGCTTAGCATGCGAGAGGTAGCGGGATCGATGCCCGCATTCTCCAGCAAGACGCTTTTTCTTCATTTTCACTATTTTATTCAAAACTCGCCAATCGTCGCAAATAAAGTCATGTGCTCGCTTCTGTTTTTTTTACTATCATCCTAAAAGTCTTCCGTCCACTTTCTGCTATCCCAAAGAGTCATCCGCGCGAGGGCCGGCAACAGGCGTGATACTGTGCAACAGGCGCATTGCATGGCATTGGTGACATATTCAGGAAATTCCACTTTGATGCCACCCAGGGCTGTTAACCTTTTATTTCATTTCAATACGATGCTTCGAATAATTGGTTCAAAGTGCGCAGCCTTTGCTCTTTTATTTCGTTTTCATCGGAGCAGGTCGGAGCTGGCAGAAGAGTGAGCCCTGTCTGCAGGAGCTCTGATTCCAGAAAGCATATTTTCCCTGTCTTTCTTACCACTCATCTGTGTCTCTTCGCTGACATGAGGCGTTGCTACACTCTGCAGTCTCCCGGCATTTAAAGTCTGCTACCAGCAGAGCACGTTCTGGACTTCACAGCGCCCAGCAAAGTACTAGCCTGCGCCCACCCCCTACTACCGCAAAAACCTTTTGCATGCTTTGGCAGAAGTGTGAACAAAATGCCACGAACCACCCCAGATGGGACTCGAACCCACAATCCCTGGCTTAGGAGGCCAGTGCCTTATCCTGTTTTTTTTACTATCATCCTAAAAGTCTTCCGTCCACTTTCTGCTATCCCAAAGAGTCATCCGCGCGAGGGCCGGCAACAGGCGTGATACTGTGCAACAGGCGCATTGCATGGCATTGGTGACATATTCAGGAAATTCCACTTTGATGCCACCCAGGGCTGTTAACCTTTTATTTCATTTCAATACGATGCTTCGAATAATTGGTTCAAAGTGCGCAGCCTTTGCTCTTTTATTTCGTTTTCATCGGAGCAGGTCGGAGCTGGCAGAAGAGTGAGCCCTGTCTGCAGGAGCTCTGATTCCAGAAAGCATATTTTCCCTGTCTTTCTTACCACTCATCTGTGTCTCTTCGCTGACATGAGGCGTTGCTACACTCTGCAGTCTCCCGGCATTTAAAGTCTGCTACCAGCAGAGCACGTTCTGGACTTCACAGCGCCCAGCAAAGTACTAGCCTGCGCCCACCCCCTACTACCGCAAAAACCTTTTGCATGCTTTGGCAGAAGTGTGAACAAAATGCCACGAACCACCCCAGATGGGACTCGAACCCACAATCCCTGGCTTAGGAGGCCAGTGCCTTATCCATTAGGCCACTGGGGCCACTCGACAGAGAAGGGGAAAGTTCTTTCTTTTCCTCTTCTCTCACTGGAGTCACGGGTACTGGCCCACTGAAAAGGGCAAGTTGGCTCACGTCCAAAGCTGCAGTGTCCCAGCACACGCGGGCAAAAGGCACCTGCTTGCACTCGGCTGGACACTTCCGCTTTATGGGACACACGATGGAAAGTGGACTCAATTCCCAGACCTAACTCTTACCTGTTTGGTATTCTGACGCTCGATTGTAAAATATGGCCAGCTGGTAAAAATGACAAAGGGCACTCCAGCGCTGGTCCTTTGGCTGCAGGCGGCGTGTCAGCGGCCTAAAACAGCAAGAAATAGCGAGAGAAATAAAGTGAGAAGCAAGCACCTTTTCAATTGGGCTCTCGGGTCTATGGGACTGGCGTGCAGCCTCTTGATCACAAGCGCAGGTCCAGCGTGAAAGGGCGTGGCAGTGGAGTCACTCTGCTATTAATACCTGGTTGGCCAATCCTCGTTGCAATGGATGGCCATCTGCAGCTTTACTTGTAGCTCCACTGAAGGTATTTTGTTTTGGGCAAAGGGGTGAGATTGTGATTTCCTCTGCCGCAGATGAAGAGAAAGGGCTTTATGCACTACAGGTCCCTGGACAGCCAAGCAAGTGTGAGCCGGAGATTGTGCTTCAGCTCTGAAGCAGTGTATCGAGAGCCTTCGAGGAGGAGGGGAATTAGCTCAGATGGTAGAGCGCTCGCTTAGCATGCGAGAGGTAGCGGGATCGATGCCCGCATTCTCCAGCAAGACGCTTTTTCTTCATTTTCACTATTTTATTCAAAACTCGCCAATCGTCGCAAATAAAGTCATGTGCTCGCTTCTGTTTTTTTTACTATCATCCTAAAAGTCTTCCGTCCACTTTCTGCTATCCCAAAGAGTCACCCGCGCGAGGGCCGGCAACAGGCGTGATACTGTGCAACAGGCGCATTCCATGGCATTGGTGACATATTCAGGAAATTCCACTTTGATGCCACCCAGGGCTGTTAACCTTTTATTTCATTTCAATACGATGCTTCGAATAATTGGTTCAAAGTGCGCAGCCTTTGCTCTTTTATTTCGTTTTCATCGGAGCAGGTCGGAGCTGGCAGAAGAGTGAGCCCTGTCTGCAGGAGCTCTGATTCCAGAAAGCATATTTTCCCTGTCTTTCTTACCACTCATCTGTGTCTCTTCGCTGACATGAGGCGTTGCTACACTCTGCAGTCTCCCGGCATTTAAAGTCTGCTACCAGCAGAGCACGTTCTGGACTTCACAGCGCCCAGCAAAGTACTAGCCTGCGCCCACCCCCTACTACCTCAAAAACCTTTTGCATGCTTTGGCAGAAGTGTGAACAAAATGCCACGAACCACCCCAGATGGGACTCGAACCCACAATCCCTGGCTTAGGAGGCCAGTGCCTTATCCTGTTTTTTTTACTATCATCCTAAAAGTCTTCCGTCCACTTTCTGCTATCCCAAAGAGTCATCCGCGCGAGGGCCGGCAACAGGCGTGATACTGTGCAACAGGCGCATTGCATGGCATTGGTGACATATTCAGGAAATTCCACTTTGATGCCACCCAGGGCTGTTAACCTTTTATTTCATTTCAATACGATGCTTCGAATAATTGGTTCAAAGTGCGCAGCCTTTGCTCTTTTATTTCGTTTTCATCGGAGCAGGTCGGAGCTGGCAGAAGAGTGAGCCCTGTCTGCAGGAGCTCTGATTCCAGAAAGCATATTTTCCCTGTCTTTCTTACCACTCATCTGTGTCTCTTCGCTGACATGAGGCGTTGCTACACTCTGCAGTCTCCCGGCATTTAAAGTCTGCTACCAGCAGAGCACGTTCTGGACTTCACAGCGCCCAGCAAAGTACTAGCCTGCGCCCACCCCCTACTACCGCAAAAACCTTTTGCATGCTTTGGCAGAAGTGTGAACAAAATGCCACGAACCACCCCAGATGGGACTCGAACCCACAATCCCTGGCTTAGGAGGCCAGTGCCTTATCCATTAGGCCACTGGGGCCACTCGACAGAGAAGGGGAAAGTTCTTTCTTTTCCTCTTCTCTCACTGGAGTCACGGGTACTGGCCCACTGAAAAGGGCAAGTTGGCTCACGTCCAAAGCTGCAGTGTCCCAGCACACGCGGGCAAAAGGCACCTGCTTGCACTCGGCTGGACACTTCCGCTTTATGGGACACACGATGGAAAGTGGACTCAATTCCCAGACCTAACTCTTACCTGTTTGGTATTCTGACGCTCGATTGTAAAATATGGCCAGCTGGTAAAAATGACAAAGGGCACTCCAGCGCTGGTCCTTTGGCTGCAGGCGGCGTGTCAGCGGCCTAAAACAGCAAGAAATAGCGAGAGAAATAAAGTGAGAAGCAAGCACCTTTTCAATTGGGCTCTCGGGTCTATGGGACTGGCGTGCAGCCTCTTGATCACAAGCGCAGGTCCAGCGTGAAAGGGCGTGGCAGTGGAGTCACTCTGCTATTAATACCTGGTTGGCCAATCCTCGTTGCAATGGATGGCCATCTGCAGCTTTACTTGTAGCTCCACTGAAGGTATTTTGTTTTGGGCAAAGGGGTGAGATTGTGATTTCCTCTGCCGCAGATGAAGAGAAAGGGCTTTATGCACTACAGGTCCCTGGACAGCCAAGCAAGTGTGAGCCGGAGATTGTGCTTCAGCTCTGAAGCAGTGTATCGAGAGCCTTCGAGGAGGAGGGGAATTAGCTCAGATGGTAGAGCGCTCACTTAGCATGCGAGAGGTAGC
This sequence comes from Ambystoma mexicanum, assembly GCF_040938575.1. NCBI lineage: Eukaryota > Metazoa > Chordata > Amphibia > Caudata > Ambystomatidae > Ambystoma > Ambystoma mexicanum. The sequence continues at coordinate 529,200,931 of NC_090933.1, read as the reverse complement.
GGGATCGATGCCCGCATTCTCCAGCAAGACGCTTTTTCTTCATTTTCACTATTTTATTCAAAACTCGCCAATCGTCGCAAATAAAGTCATGTGCTCGCTTCTGTTTTTTTTACTATCATCCTAAAAGTCTTCCGTCCACTTTCTGCTATCCCAAAGAGTCACCCGCGCGAGGGCCGGCAACAGGCGTGATACTGTGCAACAGGCGCATTCCATGGCATTGGTGACATATTCAGGAAATTCCACTTTGATGCCACCCAGGGCTGTTAACCTTTTATTTCATTTCAATACGATGCTTCGAATAATTGGTTCAAAGTGCGCAGCCTTTGCTCTTTTATTTCGTTTTCATCGGAGCAGGTCGGAGCTGGCAGAAGAGTGAGCCCTGTCTGCAGGAGCTCTGATTCCAGAAAGCATATTTTCCCTGTCTTTCTTACCACTCATCTGTGTCTCTTCGCTGACATGAGGCGTTGCTACACTCTGCAGTCTCCCGGCATTTAAAGTCTGCTACCAGCAGAGCACGTTCTGGACTTCACAGCGCCCAGCAAAGTACTAGCCTGCGCCCACCCCCTACTACCTCAAAAACCTTTTGCATGCTTTGGCAGAAGTGTGAACAAAATGCCACGAACCACCCCAGATGGGACTCGAACCCACAATCCCTGGCTTAGGAGGCCAGTGCCTTATCCATTAGGCCACTGGGGCAACTCGACAGAGAAGGGGAAAGTTCTTTCTTTTCCTCTTCTCTCACTGGAGTCACGGGTACTGGCCCACTGAAAAGGGCAAGTTGGCTCACGTCCAAAGCTGCAGTGTCCCAGCACACGCGGGCAAGAGGCACCTGCTTGCACTCGGCTGGACACTTCCGCTTTATGGGACACACGATGGAAAGTGGACTCAATTCCCAGACCTAACTCTTACCTGTTTGGTATTCTGACGCTCGATTGTAAAATATGGCCAGCTGGTAAAAATGACAAAGGGCACTCCAGCGCTGGTCCTTTGGCTGCAGGCGGCGTGTCAGCGGCCTAAAACAGCAAGAAATAGCGAGAGAAATAAAGTGAGAAGCAAGCACCTTTTCAATTGGGCTCTCGGGTCTATGGGACTGGCGTGCAGCCTCTTGATCACAAGCGCAGGTCCAGCGTGAAAGGGCGTGGGAGTGGAGTCACTCTGCTATTAATACCTGGTTGGCCAATCCTCGTTGCAATGGATGGCCATCTGCAGCTTTACTTGTAGCTCCACTGAAGGTATTTTGTTTTGGGCAAAGGGGTGAGATTGTGATTTCCTCTGCGGCAGATGAAGAGAAAGGGCTTTATGCACTACAGGTCCCTGGACAGCCAAGCAAGTGTGAGCCGGAGACTGTGCTTCAGCTCTGAAGCAGTGTATCGAGAGCCTTCGAGGAGGAGGGGAATTAGCTCAGATGGTAGAGCGCTCGCTTAGCATGCGAGAGGTAGCGGGATTGATGCCCGCATTCTCCAGCAAGACGCTTTTTCTTCATTTTCACTATTTTATTCAAAACTCGCCAATCGTCGCAAATAAAGTCATGTGCTCGCTTCTGTTTTTTTTACTATCATCCTAAAAGTCTTCCGTCCACTTTCTGCTATCCCAAAGAGTCATCCGCGCGAGGGCCGGCAACAGGCGTGATACTGTGCAACAGGCGCATTGCATGGCATTGGTGACATATTCAGGAAATTCCACTTTGATGCCACCCAGGGCTGTTAACCTTTTATTTCATTTCAATACGATGCTTCGAATAATTGGTTCAAAGTGCGCAGCCTTTGCTCTTTTATTTCGTTTTCATCGGAGCAGGTCGGAGCTGGCAGAAGAGTGAGCCCTGTCTGCAGGAGCTCTGATTCCAGAAAGCATATTTTCCCTGTCTTTCTTACCACTCATCTGTGTCTCTTCGCTGACATGAGGCGTTGCTACACTCTGCAGTCTCCCGGCATTTAAAGTCTGCTACCAGCAGAGCACGTTCTGGACTTCACAGCGCCCAGCAAAGTACTAGCCTGCGCCCACCCCCTACTACCGCAAAAACCTTTTGCATGCTTTGGCAGAAGTGTGAACAAAATGCCACGAACCACCCCAGATGGGACTCGAACCCACAATCCCTGGCTTAGGAGGCCAGTGCCTTATCCATTAGGCCACTGGGGCCACTCGACAGAGAAGGGGAAAGTTCTTTCTTTTCCTCTTCTCTCACTGGAGTCACAGGTACTGGCCCACTGAAAAGGGCAAGTTGGCTCACGTCCAAAGCTGCAGTGTCCCAGCACACGCGGGCAAAAGGCACCTGCTTGCACTCGGCTGGACACTTCCGCTTTATGGGACACACGATGGAAAGTGGACTCAATTCCCAGACCTAACTCTTACCTGTTTGGTATTCTGACGCTCGATTGTAAAATATGGCCAGCTGGTAAAAATGACAAAGGGCACTCCAGCGCTGGTCCTTTGGCTGCAGGCGGCGTGTCAGCGGCCTAAAACAGCAAGAAATAGCGAGAGAAATAAAGTGAGAAGCAAGCACCTTTTCAATTGGGCTCTCGGGTCTATGGGACTGGCGTGCAGCCTCTTGATCACAAGCGCAGGTCCAGCGTGAAAGGGCGTGGCAGTGGAGTCACTCTGCTATTAATACCTGGTTGGCCAATCCTCGTTGCAATGGATGGCCATCTGCAGCTTTACTTGTAGCTCCACTGAAGGTATTTTGTTTTGGGCAAAGGGGTGAGATTGTGAATTCCTCTGCGGCAGATGAAGAGAAAGGGCTTTATGCACTACAGGTCCCTGGACAGCCAAGCAAGTGTGAGCCGGAGACTGTGCTTCAGCTCTGAAGCAGTGTATCGAGAGCCTTCGAGGAGGAGGGGAATTAGCTCAGATGGTAGAGCGCTCGCTTAGCATGCGAGAGGTAGCGGGATCGATGCCCGCATTCTCCAGCAAGACGCTTTTTCTTCATTTTCACTATTTTATTCAAAACTCGCCAATCGTCGCAAATAAAGTCATGTGCTCGCTTCTGTTTTTTTTACTATCATCCTAAAAGTCTTCCGTCCACTTTCTGCTATCCCAAAGAGTCATCCGCGCGAGGGCCGGCAACAGGCGTGATACTGTGCAACAGGCGCATTGCATGGCATTGGTGACATATTCAGGAAATTCCACTTTGATGCCACCCAGGGCTGTTAACCTTTTATTTCATTTCAATACGATGCTTCGAATAATTGGTTCAAAGTGCGCAGCCTTTGCTCTTTTATTTCGTTTTCATCGGAGCAGGTCGGAGCTGGCAGAAGAGTGAGCCCTGTCTGCAGGAGCTCTGATTCCAGAAAGCATATTTTCCCTGTCTTTCTTACCACTCATCTGTGTCTCTTCGCTGACATGAGGGGTTGCTACACTCTGCAGTCTCCCGGCATTTAAAGTCTGCTACCAGCAGAGCACGTTCTGGACTTCACAGCGCCCAGCAAAGTACTAGCCTGCGCCCACCCCCTACTACCGCAAAAACCTTTTGCATGCTTTGGCAGAAGTGTGAACAAAATGCCACGAACCACCCCAGATGGGACTCGAACCCACAATCCCTGGCTTAGGAGGCCAGTGCCTTATCCATTAGGCCACTGGGGCCACTCGACAGAGAAGGGGAAAGTTCTTTCTTTTCCTCTTCTCTCACTGGAGTCACGGGTACTGGCCCACTGAAAAGGGCAAGTTGGCTCACGTCCAAAGCTGCAGTGTCCCAGCACACGCGGGCAAAAGGCACCTGCTTGCACTCGGCTGGACACTTCCGCTTTATGGGACACACGATGGAAAGTGGACTCAATTCCCAGACCTAACTCTTACCTGTTTGGTATTCTGACGCTCGATTGTAAAATATGGCCAGCTGGTAAAAATGACAAAGGGCACTCCAGCGCTGGTCCTTTGGCTGCAGGCGGCGTGTCAGCGGCCTAAAACAGCAAGAAATAGCGAGAGAAATAAAGTGAGAAGCAAGCACCTTTTCAATTGGGCTCTCGGGTCTATGGGACTGGCGTGCAGCCTCTTGATCACAAGCGCAGGTCCAGCGTGAAAGGGCGTGGCAGTGGAGTCACTCTGCTATTAATACCTGGTTGGCCAATCCTCGTTGCAATGGATGGCCATCTGCAGCTTTACTTGTAGCTCCACTGAAGGTATTTTGTTTTGGGCAAAGGGGTGAGATTGTGATTTCCTCTGCGGCAGATGAAGAGAAAGGGCTTTATGCACTACAGGTCCCTGGACAGCCAAGCAAGTGTGAGCCGGAGACTGTGCTTCAGCTCTGAAGCAGTGTATCGAGAGCCTTCGAGGAGGAGGGGAATTAGCTCAGATGGTAGAGCGCTCGCTTAGCATGCGAGAGGTAGCGGGATCGATGCCCGCATTCTCCAGCAAGACGCTTTTACTTCATTTTCACTATTTTATTCAAAACTCGCCAATCGTCGCAAATAAAGTCATGTGCTCGCTTCTGTTTTTTTTACTATCATCCTAAAAGTCTTCCGTCCACTTTCTGCTATCCCAAAGAGTCATCCGCGCGAGGGCCGGCAACAGGCGTGATACTGTGCAACAGGCGCATTGCATGGCATTGGTGACATATTCAGGAAATTCCACTTTGATGCCACCCAGGGCTGTTAACCTTTTATTTCATTTCAATACGATGCTTCGAATAATTGGTTCAAAGTGCGCAGCCTTTGCTCTTTTATTTCGTTTTCATCGGAGCAGGTCGGAGCTGGCAGAAGAGTGAGCCCTGTCTGCAGGAGCTCTGATTCCAGAAAGCATATTTTCCCTGTCTTTCTTACCACTCATCTGTGTCTCTTCGCTGACATGAGGCGTTGCTACACTCTGCAGTCTCCCGGCATTTAAAGTCTGCTACCAGCAGAGCACGTTCTGGACTTCACAGCGCCCAGCAAAGTACTAGCCTGCGCCCACCCCCTACTACCGCAAAAACCTTTTGCATGCTTTGGCAGAAGTGTGAACAAAATGCCACGAACCACCCCAGATGGGACTCGAACCCACAATCCCTGGCTTAGGAGGCCAGTGCCTTATCCATTAGGCCACTGGGGCCACTCGACAGAGAAGGGGAAAGTTCTTTCTTTTCCTCTTCTCTCACTGGAGTCACGGGTACTGGCCCACTGAAAAGGGCAAGTTGGCTCACGTCCAAAGCTGCAGTGTCCCAGCACACGCGGGCAAAAGGCACCTGCTTGCACTCGGCTGGACACTTCCGCTTTATGGGACACACGATGGAAAGTGGACTCAATTCCCAGACCTAACTCTTACCTGTTTGGTATTCTGACGCTCGATTGTAAAATATGGCCAGCTGGTAAAAATGACAAAGGGCACTCCAGCGCTGGTCCTTTGGCTGCAGGCGGCGTGTCAGCGGCCTAAAACAGCAAGAAATAGCGAGAGAAATAAAGTGAGAAGCAAGCACCTTTTCAATTGGGCTCTCGGGTCTATGGGACTGGCGTGCAGCCTCTTGATCACAAGCGCAGGTCCAGCGTGAAAGGGCGTGGCAGTGGAGTCACTCTGCTATTAATACCTGGTTGGCCAATCCTCGTTGCAATGGATGGCCATCTGCAGCTTTACTTGTAGCTCCACTGAAGGTATTTTGTTTTGGGCAAAGGGGTGAGATTGTGATTTCCTCTGCGGCAGATGAAGAGAAAGGGCTTTATGCACTACAGGTCCCTGGACAGCCAAGCAAGTGTGAGCCGGAGACTGTGCTTCAGCTCTGAAGCAGTGTATCGAGAGCCTTCGAGGAGGAGGGGAATTAGCTCAGATGGTAGAGCGCTCGCTTAGCATGCGAGAGGTAGCGGGATCGATGCCCGCATTCTCCAGCAAGACGCTTTTTCTTCATTTTCACTATTTTATTCAAAACTCGCCAATCGTCGCAAATAAAGTCATGTGCTCGCTTCTGTTTTTTTTACTATCATCCTAAAAGTCTTCCGTCCACTTTCTGCTATCCCAAAGAGTCATCCGCGCGAGGGCCGGCAACAGGCGTGATACTGTGCAACAGGCGCATTGCATGGCATTGGTGACATATTCAGGAAATTCCACTTTGATGCCACCCAGGGCTGTTAACCTTTTATTTCATTTCAATACGATGCTTCGAATAATTGGTTCAAAGTGCGCAGCCTTTGCTCTTTTATTTCGTTTTCATCGGAGCAGGTCGGAGCTGGCAGAAGAGTGAGCCCTGTCTGCAGGAGCTCTGATTCCAGAAAGCATATTTTCCCTGTCTTTCTTACCACTCATCTGTGTCTCTTCGCTGACATGAGGCGTTGCTACACTCTGCAGTCTCCCGGCATTTAAAGTCTGCTACCAGCAGAGCACGTTCTGGACTTCACAGCGCCCAGCAAAGTACTAGCCTGCGCCCACCCCCTACTACCGCAAAAACCTTTTGCATGCTTTGGCAGAAGTGTGAACAAAATGCCACGAACCACCCCAGATGGGACTCGAACCCACAATCCCTGGCTTAGGAGGCCAGTGCCTTATCCTGTTTTTTTTACTATCATCCTAAAAGTCTTCCGTCCACTTTCTGCTATCCCAAAGAGTCATCCGCGCGAGGGCCGGCAACAGGCGTGATACTGTGCAACAGGCGCATTGCATGGCATTGGTGACATATTCAGGAAATTCCACTTTGATGCCACCCAGGGCTGTTAACCTTTTATTTCATTTCAATACGATGCTTCGAATAATTGGTTCAAAGTGCGCAGCCTTTGCTCTTTTATTTCGTTTTCATCGGAGCAGGTCGGAGCTGGCAGAAGAGTGAGCCCTGTCTGCAGGAGCTCTGATTCCAGAAAGCATATTTTCCCTGTCTTTCTTACCACTCATCTGTGTCTCTTCGCTGACATGAGGCGTTGCTACACTCTGCAGTCTCCCGGCATTTAAAGTCTGCTACCAGCAGAGCACGTTCTGGACTTCACAGCGCCCAGCAAAGTACTAGCCTGCGCCCACCCCCTACTACCGCAAAAACCTTTTGCATGCTTTGGCAGAAGTGTGAACAAAATGCCACGAACCACCCCAGATGGGACTCGAACCCACAATCCCTGGCTTAGGAGGCCAGTGCCTTATCCATTAGGCCACTGGGGCCACTCGACAGAGAAGGGGAAAGTTCTTTCTTTTCCTCTTCTCTCACTGGAGTCACGGGTACTGGCCCACTGAAAAGGGCAAGTTGGCTCACGTCCAAAGCTGCAGTGTCCCAGCACACGCGGGCAAAAGGCACCTGCTTGCACTCGGCTGGACACTTCCGCTTTATGGGACACACGATGGAAAGTGGACTCAATTCCCAGACCTAACTCTTACCTGTTTGGTATTCTGACGCTCGATTGTAAAATATGGCCAGCTGGTAAAAATGACAAAGGGCACTCCAGCGCTGGTCCTTTGGCTGCAGGCGGCGTGTCAGCGGCCTAAAACAGCAAGAAATAGCGAGAGAAATAAAGTGAGAAGCAAGCACCTTTTCAATTGGGCTCTCGGGTCTATGGGACTGGCGTGCAGCCTCTTGATCACAAGCGCAGGTCCAGCGTGAAAGGGCGTGGCAGTGGAGTCACTCTGCTATTAATACCTGGTTGGCCAATCCTCGTTGCAATGGATGGCCATCTGCAGCTTTACTTGTAGCTCCACTGAAGGTATTTTGTTTTGGGCAAAGGGGTGAGATTGTGATTTCCTCTGCCGCAGATGAAGAGAAAGGGCTTTATGCACTACAGGTCCCTGGACAGCCAAGCAAGTGTGAGCCGGAGATTGTGCTTCAGCTCTGAAGCAGTGTATCGAGAGCCTTCGAGGAGGAGGGGAATTAGCTCAGATGGTAGAGCGCTCGCTTAGCATGCGAGAGGTAGCGGGATCGATGCCCGCATTCTCCAGCAAGACGCTTTTTCTTCATTTTCACTATTTTATTCAAAACTCGCCAATCGTCGCAAATAAAGTCATGTGCTCGCTTCTGTTTTTTTTACTATCATCCTAAAAGTCTTCCGTCCACTTTCTGCTATCCCAAAGAGTCACCCGCGCGAGGGCCGGCAACAGGCGTGATACTGTGCAACAGGCGCATTCCATGGCATTGGTGACATATTCAGGAAATTCCACTTTGATGCCACCCAGGGCTGTTAACCTTTTATTTCATTTCAATACGATGCTTCGAATAATTGGTTCAAAGTGCGCAGCCTTTGCTCTTTTATTTCGTTTTCATCGGAGCAGGTCGGAGCTGGCAGAAGAGTGAGCCCTGTCTGCAGGAGCTCTGATTCCAGAAAGCATATTTTCCCTGTCTTTCTTACCACTCATCTGTGTCTCTTCGCTGACATGAGGCGTTGCTACACTCTGCAGTCTCCCGGCATTTAAAGTCTGCTACCAGCAGAGCACGTTCTGGACTTCACAGCGCCCAGCAAAGTACTAGCCTGCGCCCACCCCCTACTACCTCAAAAACCTTTTGCATGCTTTGGCAGAAGTGTGAACAAAATGCCACGAACCACCCCAGATGGGACTCGAACCCACAATCCCTGGCTTAGGAGGCCAGTGCCTTATCCTGTTTTTTTTACTATCATCCTAAAAGTCTTCCGTCCACTTTCTGCTATCCCAAAGAGTCATCCGCGCGAGGGCCGGCAACAGGCGTGATACTGTGCAACAGGCGCATTGCATGGCATTGGTGACATATTCAGGAAATTCCACTTTGATGCCACCCAGGGCTGTTAACCTTTTATTTCATTTCAATACGATGCTTCGAATAATTGGTTCAAAGTGCGCAGCCTTTGCTCTTTTATTTCGTTTTCATCGGAGCAGGTCGGAGCTGGCAGAAGAGTGAGCCCTGTCTGCAGGAGCTCTGATTCCAGAAAGCATATTTTCCCTGTCTTTCTTACCACTCATCTGTGTCTCTTCGCTGACATGAGGCGTTGCTACACTCTGCAGTCTCCCGGCATTTAAAGTCTGCTACCAGCAGAGCACGTTCTGGACTTCACAGCGCCCAGCAAAGTACTAGCCTGCGCCCACCCCCTACTACCGCAAAAACCTTTTGCATGCTTTGGCAGAAGTGTGAACAAAATGCCACGAACCACCCCAGATGGGACTCGAACCCACAATCCCTGGCTTAGGAGGCCAGTGCCTTATCCATTAGGCCACTGGGGCCACTCGACAGAGAAGGGGAAAGTTCTTTCTTTTCCTCTTCTCTCACTGGAGTCACGGGTACTGGCCCACTGAAAAGGGCAAGTTGGCTCACGTCCAAAGCTGCAGTGTCCCAGCACACGCGGGCAAAAGGCACCTGCTTGCACTCGGCTGGACACTTCCGCTTTATGGGACACACGATGGAAAGTGGACTCAATTCCCAGACCTAACTCTTACCTGTTTGGTATTCTGACGCTCGATTGTAAAATATGGCCAGCTGGTAAAAATGACAAAGGGCACTCCAGCGCTGGTCCTTTGGCTGCAGGCGGCGTGTCAGCGGCCTAAAACAGCAAGAAATAGCGAGAGAAATAAAGTGAGAAGCAAGCACCTTTTCAATTGGGCTCTCGGGTCTATGGGACTGGCGTGCAGCCTCTTGATCACAAGCGCAGGTCCAGCGTGAAAGGGCGTGGCAGTGGAGTCACTCTGCTATTAATACCTGGTTGGCCAATCCTCGTTGCAATGGATGGCCATCTGCAGCTTTACTTGTAGCTCCACTGAAGGTATTTTGTTTTGGGCAAAGGGGTGAGATTGTGATTTCCTCTGCCGCAGATGAAGAGAAAGGGCTTTATGCACTACAGGTCCCTGGACAGCCAAGCAAGTGTGAGCCGGAGATTGTGCTTCAGCTCTGAAGCAGTGTATCGAGAGCCTTCGAGGAGGAGGGGAATTAGCTCAGATGGTAGAGCGCTCGCTTAGCATGCGAGAGGTAGCGGGATCGATGCCCGCATTCTCCAGCAAGACGCTTTTTCTTCATTTTCACTATTTTATTCAAAACTCGCCAATCGTCGCAAATAAAGTCATGTGCTCGCTTCTGTTTTTTTTACTATCATCCTAAAAGTCTTCCGTCCACTTTCTGCTATCCCAAAGAGTCACCCGCGCGAGGGCCGGCAACAGGCGTGATACTGTGCAACAGGCGCATTCCATGGCATTGGTGACATATTCAGGAAATTCCACTTTGATGCCACCCAGGGCTGTTAACCTTTTATTTCATTTCAATACGATGCTTCGAATAATTGGTTCAAAGTGCGCAGCCTTTGCTCTTTTATTTCGTTTTCATCGGAGCAGGTCGGAGCTGGCAGAAGAGTGAGCCCTGTCTGCAGGAGCTCTGATTCCAGAAAGCATATTTTCCCTGTCTTTCTTACCACTCATCTGTGTCTCTTCGCTGACATGAGGCGTTGCTACACTCTGCAGTCTCCCGGCATTTAAAGTCTGCTACCAGCAGAGCACGTTCTGGACTTCACAGCGCCCAGCAAAGTACTAGCCTGCGCCCACCCCCTACTACCTCAAAAACCTTTTGCATGCTTTGGCAGAAGTGTGAACAAAATGCCACGAACCACCCCAGATGGGACTCGAACCCACAATCCCTGGCTTAGGAGGCCAGTGCCTTATCCTGTTTTTTTTACTATCATCCTAAAAGTCTTCCGTCCACTTTCTGCTATCCCAAAGAGTCATCCGCGCGAGGGCCGGCAACAGGCGTGATACTGTGCAACAGGCGCATTGCATGGCATTGGTGACATATTCAGGAAATTCCACTTTGATGCCACCCAGGGCTGTTAACCTTTTATTTCATTTCAATACGATGCTTCGAATAATTGGTTCAAAGTGCGCAGCCTTTGCTCTTTTATTTCGTTTTCATCGGAGCAGGTCGGAGCTGGCAGAAGAGTGAGCCCTGTCTGCAGGAGCTCTGATTCCAGAAAGCATATTTTCCCTGTCTTTCTTACCACTCATCTGTGTCTCTTCGCTGACATGAGGCGTTGCTACACTCTGCAGTCTCCCGGCATTTAAAGTCTGCTACCAGCAGAGCACGTTCTGGACTTCACAGCGCCCAGCAAAGTACTAGCCTGCGCCCACCCCCTACTACCGCAAAAACCTTTTGCATGCTTTGGCAGAAGTGTGAACAAAATGCCACGAACCACCCCAGATGGGACTCGAACCCACAATCCCTGGCTTAGGAGGCCAGTGCCTTATCCATTAGGCCACTGGGGCCACTCGACAGAGAAGGGGAAAGTTCTTTCTTTTCCTCTTCTCTCACTGGAGTCACGGGTACTGGCCCACTGAAAAGGGCAAGTTGGCTCACGTCCAAAGCTGCAGTGTCCCAGCACACGCGGGCAAAAGGCACCTGCTTGCACTCGGCTGGACACTTCCGCTTTATGGGACACACGATGGAAAGTGGACTCAATTCCCAGACCTAACTCTTACCTGTTTGGTATTCTGACGCTCGATTGTAAAATATGGCCAGCTGGTAAAAATGACAAAGGGCACTCCAGCGCTGGTCCTTTGGCTGCAGGCGGCGTGTCAGCGGCCTAAAACAGCAAGAAATAGCGAGAGAAATAAAGTGAGAAGCAAGCACCTTTTCAATTGGGCTCTCGGGTCTATGGGACTGGCGTGCAGCCTCTTGATCACAAGCGCAGGTCCAGCGTGAAAGGGCGTGGCAGTGGAGTCACTCTGCTATTAATACCTGGTTGGCCAATCCTCGTTGCAATGGATGGCCATCTGCAGCTTTACTTGTAGCTCCACTGAAGGTATTTTGTTTTGGGCAAAGGGGTGAGATTGTGATTTCCTCTGCCGCAGATGAAGAGAAAGGGCTTTATGCACTACAGGTCCCTGGACAGCCAAGCAAGTGTGAGCCGGAGATTGTGCTTCAGCTCTGAAGCAGTGTATCGAGAGCCCTCGAGGAGGAGGGGAATTAGCTCAGATGGTAGAGCGCTCACTTAGCATGCGAGAGGTAGCGGGATCGATGCCCGCATTCTCCAGCAAGACGCTTTTTCTTCATTTTCACTATTTTATTCAAAACTCGCCAATCGTCGCAAATAAAGTCATGTGCTCGCTTCTGTTTTTTTTACTATCATCCTAAAAGTCTTCCGTCCACTTTCTGCTATCCCAAAGAGTCACCCGCGCGAGGGCCGGCAACAGGCGTGATACTGTGCAACAGGCGCATTCCATGGCATTGGTGACATATTCAGGAAATTCCACTTTGATGCCACCCAGGGCTGTTAACCTTTTATTTCATTTCAATACGATGCTTCGAATAATTGGTTCAAAGTGCGCAGCCTTTGCTCTTTTATTTCGTTTTCATCGGAGCAGGTCGGAGCTGGCAGAAGAGTGAGCCCTGTCTGCAGGAGCTCTGATTCCAGAAAGCATATTTTCCCTGTCTTTCTTACCACTCATCTGTGTCTCTTCGCTGACATGAGGCGTTGCTACACTCTGCAGTCTCCCGGCATTTAAAGTCTGCTACCAGCAGAGCACGTTCTGGACTTCACAGCGCCCAGCAAAGTACTAGCCTGCGCCCACCCCCTACTACCTCAAAAACCTTTTGCATGCTTTGGCAGAAGTGTGAACAAAATGCCACGAACCACCCCAGATGGGACTCGAACCCACAATCCCTGGCTTAGGAGGCCAGTGCCTTATCCATTAGGCCACTGGGGCAACTCGACAGAGAAGGGGAAAGTTCTTTCTTTTCCTCTTCTCTCACTGGAGTCACGGGTACTGGCCCACTGAAAAGGGCAAGTTGGCTCACGTCCAAAGCTGCAGTGTCCCAGCACACGCGGGCAAGAGGCACCTGCTTGCACTCGGCTGGACACTTCCGCTTTATGGGACACACGATGGAAAGTGGACTCAATTCCCAGACCTAACTCTTACCTGTTTGGTATTCTGACGCTCGATTGTAAAATATGGCCAGCTGGTAAAAATGACAAAGGGCACTCCAGCGCTGGTCCTTTGGCTGCAGGCGGCGTGTCAGCGGCCTAAAACAGCAAGAAATAGCGAGAGAAATAAAGTGAGAAGCAAGCACCTTTTCAATTGGGCTCTCGGGTCTATGGGACTGGCGTGCAGCCTCTTGATCACAAGCGCAGGTCCAGCGTGAAAGGGCGTGGGAGTGGAGTCACTCTGCTATTAATACCTGGTTGGCCAATCCTCGTTGCAATGGATGGCCATCTGCAGCTTTACTTGTAGCTCCACTGAAGGTATTTTGTTTTGGGCAAAGGGGTGAGATTGTGATTTCCTCTGCGGCAGATGAAGAGAAAGGGCTTTATGCACTACAGGTCCCTGGACAGCCAAGCAAGTGTGAGCCGGAGACTGTGCTTCAGCTCTGAAGCAGTGTATCGAGAGCCTTCGAGGAGGAGGGGAATTAGCTCAGATGGTAGAGCGCTCGCTTAGCATGCGAGAGGTAGCGGGATTGATGCCCGCATTCTCCAGCAAGACGCTTTTTCTTCATTTTCACTATTTTATTCAAAACTCGCCAATCGTCGCAAATAAAGTCATGTGCTCGCTTCTGTTTTTTTTACTATCATCCTAAAAGTCTTCCGTCCACTTTCTGCTATCCCAAAGAGTCATCCGCGCGAGGGCCGGCAACAGGCGTGATACTGTGCAACAGGCGCATTGCATGGCATTGGTGACATATTCAGGAAATTCCACTTTGATGCCACCCAGGGCTGTTAACCTTTTATTTCATTTCAATACGATGCTTCGAATAATTGGTTCAAAGTGCGCAGCCTTTGCTCTTTTATTTCGTTTTCATCGGAGCAGGTCGGAGCTGGCAGAAGAGTGAGCCCTGTCTGCAGGAGCTCTGATTCCAGAAAGCATATTTTCCCTGTCTTTCTTACCACTCATCTGTGTCTCTTCGCTGACATGAGGCGTTGCTACACTCTGCAGTCTCCCGGCATTTAAAGTCTGCTACCAGCAGAGCACGTTCTGGACTTCACAGCGCCCAGCAAAGTACTAGCCTGCGCCCACCCCCTACTACCGCAAAAACCTTTTGCATGCTTTGGCAGAAGTGTGAACAAAATGCCACGAACCACCCCAGATGGGACTCGAACCCACAATCCCTGGCTTAGGAGGCCAGTGCCTTATCCATTAGGCCACTGGGGCCACTCGACAGAGAAGGGGAAAGTTCTTTCTTTTCCTCTTCTCTCACTGGAGTCACAGGTACTGGCCCACTGAAAAGGGCAAGTTGGCTCACGTCCAAAGCTGCAGTGTCCCAGCACACGCGGGCAAAAGGCACCTGCTTGCACTCGGCTGGACACTTCCGCTTTATGGGACACACGATGGAAAGTGGACTCAATTCCCAGACCTAACTCTTACCTGTTTGGTATTCTGACGCTCGATTGTAAAATATGGCCAGCTGGTAAAAATGACAAAGGGCACTCCAGCGCTGGTCCTTTGGCTGCAGGCGGCGTGTCAGCGGCCTAAAACAGCAAGAAATAGCGAGAGAAATAAAGTGAGAAGCAAGCACCTTTTCAATTGGGCTCTCGGGTCTATGGGACTGGCGTGCAGCCTCTTGATCACAAGCGCAGGTCCAGCGTGAAAGGGCGTGGCAGTGGAGTCACTCTGCTATTAATACCTGGTTGGCCAATCCTCGTTGCAATGGATGGCCATCTGCAGCTTTACTTGTAGCTCCACTGAAGGTATTTTGTTTTGGGCAAAGGGGTGAGATTGTGATTTCCTCTGCCGCAGATGAAGAGAAAGGGCTTTATGCACTACAGGTCCCTGGACAGCCAAGCAAGTGTGAGCCGGAGATTGTGCTTCAGCTCTGAAGCAGTGTATCGAGAGCCTTCGAGGAGGAGGGGAATTAGCTCAGATGGTAGAGCGCTCGCTTAGCATGCGAGAGGTAGCGGGATCGATGCCCGCATTCTCCAGCAAGACGCTTTTTCTTCATTTTCACTATTTTATTCAAAACTCGCCAATCGTCGCAAATAAAGTCATGTGCTCGCTTCTGTTTTTTTTACTATCATCCTAAAAGTCTTCCGTCCACTTTCTGCTATCCCAAAGAGTCACCCGCGCGAGGGCCGGCAACAGGCGTGATACTGTGCAACAGGCGCATTGCATGGCATTGGTGACATATTCAGGAAATTCCACTTTGATGCCACCCAGGGCTGTTAACCTTTTATTTCATTTCAATACGATGCTTCGAATAATTGGTTCAAAGTGCGCAGCCTTTGCTCTTTTATTTCGTTTTCATCGGAGCAGGTCGGAGCTGGCAGAAGAGTGAGCCCTGTCTGCAGGAGCTCTGATTCCAGAAAGCATATTTTCCCTGTCTTTCTTACCACTCATCTGTGTCTCTTCGCTGACATGAGGCGTTGCTACACTCTGCAGTCTCCCGGCATTTAAAGTCTGCTACCAGCAGAGCACGTTCTGGACTTCACAGCGCCCAGCAAAGTACTAGCCTGCGCCCACCCCCTACTACCGCAAAAACCTTTTGCATGCTTTGGCAGAAGTGTGAACAAAATGCCACGAACCACCCCAGATGGGACTCGAACCCACAATCCCTGGCTTAGGAGGCCAGTGCCTTATCCATTAGGCCACTGGGGCCACTCGACAGAGAAGGGGAAAGTTCTTTCTTTTCCTCTTCTCTCACTGGAGTCACGGGTACTGGCCCACTGAAAAGGGCAAGTTGGCTCACGTCCAAAGCTGCAGTGTCCCAGCACACGCGGGCAAAAGGCACCTGCTTGCACTCGGCTGGACACTTCCGCTTTATGGGACACACGATGGAAAGTGGACTCAATTCCCAGACCTAACTCTTACCTGTTTGGTATTCTGACGCTCGATTGTAAAATATGGCCAGCTGGTAAAAATGACAAAGGGCACTCCAGCGCTGGTCCTTTGGCTGCAGGCGGCGTGTCAGCGGCCTAAAACAGCAAGAAATAGCGAGAGAAATAAAGAGAGAAATAAGCACCTTTTCAATTGGGCTCTCGGGTCTATGGGACTGGCGTGCAGCCTCTTGATCACAAGCGCAGGTCCAGCGTGAAAGGGCGTGGCAGTGGAGTCACTCTGCTATTAATACCTGGTTGGCCAATCCTCGTTGCAATGGATGGCCATCTGCAGCTTTACTTGTAGCTCCACTGAAGGTATTTTGTTTTGGGCAAAGGGGTGAGATTGTGATTTCCTCTGCGGCAGATGAAGAGAAAGGGCTTTATGCACTACAGGTCCCTGGACAGCCAAGCAAGTGTGAGCCGGAGACTGTGCTTCAGCTCTGAAGCAGTGTATCGAGAGCCTTCGAGGAGGAGGGGAATTAGCTCAGATGGTAGAGCGCTCGCTTAGCATGCGAGAGGTAGCGGGATCGATGCCCGCATTCTCCAGCAAGACGCTTTTACTTCATTTTCACTATTTTATTCAAAACTCGCCAATCGTCGCAAATAAAGTCATGTGCTCGCTTCTGTTTTTTTTACTATCATCCTAAAAGTCTTCCGTCCACTTTCTGCTATCCCAAAGAGTCATCCGCGCGAGGGCCGGCAACAGGCGTGATACTGTGCAACAGGCGCATTGCATGGCATTGGTGACATATTCAGGAAATTCCACTTTGATGCCACCCAGGGCTGTTAACCTTTTATTTCATTTCAATACGATGCTTCGAATAATTGGTTCAAAGTGCGCAGCCTTTGCTCTTTTATTTCGTTTTCATCGGAGCAGGTCGGAGCTGGCAGAAGAGTGAGCCCTGTCTGCAGGAGCTCTGATTCCAGAAAGCATATTTTCCCTGTCTTTCTTACCACTCATCTGTGTCTCTTCGCTGACATGAGGCGTTGCTACACTCTGCAGTCTCCCGGCATTTAAAGTCTGCTACCAGCAGAGCACGTTCTGGACTTCACAGCGCCCAGCAAAGTACTAGCCTGCGCCCACCCCCTACTACCGCAAAAACCTTTTGCATGCTTTGGCAGAAGTGTGAACAAAATGCCACGAACCACCCCAGATGGGACTCGAACCCACAATCCCTGGCTTAGGAGGCCAGTGCCTTATCCATTAGGCCACTGGGGCCACTCGACAGAGAAGGGGAAAGTTCTTTCTTTTCCTCTTCTCTCACTGGAGTCACGGGTACTGGCCCACTGAAAAGGGCAAGTTGGCTCACGTCCAAAGCTGCAGTGTCCCAGCACACGCGGGCAAAAGGCACCTGCTTGCACTCGGCTGGACACTTCCGCTTTATGGGACACACGATGGAAAGTGGACTCAATTCCCAGACCTAACTCTTACCTGTTTGGTATTCTGACGCTCGATTGTAAAATATGGCCAGCTGGTAAAAATGACAAAGGGCACTCCAGCGCTGGTCCTTTGGCTGCAGGCGGCGTGTCAGCGGCCTAAAACAGCAAGAAATAGCGAGAGAAATAAAGAGAGAAATAAGCACCTTTTCAATTGGGCTCTCGGGTCTATGGGACTGGCGTGCAGCCTCTTGATCACAAGCGCAGGTCCAGCGTGAAAGGGCGTGGCAGTGGAGTCACTCTGCTATTAATACCTGGTTGGCCAATCCTCGTTGCAATGGATGGCCATCTGCAGCTTTACTTGTAGCTCCACTGAAGGTATTTTGTTTTGGGCAAAGGGGTGAGATTGTGATTTCCTCTGCGGCAGATGAAGAGAAAGGGCTTTATGCACTACAGGTCCCTGGACAGCCAAGCAAGTGTGAGCCGGAGACTGTGCTTCAGCTCTGAAGCAGTGTATCGAGAGCCTTCGAGGAGGAGGGGAGTTAGCTCAGATGGTAGAGCGCTCGCTTAGCATGCGAGAGGTAGCGGGATCGATGCCCGCATTCTCCAGCAAGACGCTTTTTCTTCATTTTCACTATTTTATTCAAAACTCGCCAATCGTCGCAAATAAAGTCATGTGCTCGCTTCTGTTTTTTTTACTATCATCCTAAAAGTCTTCCGTCCACTTTCTGCTATCCCAAAGAGTCATCCGCGCGAGGGCCGGCAACAGGCGTGATACTGTGCAACAGGCGCATTGCATGGCATTGGTGACATATTCAGGAAATTCCACTTTGATGCCACCCAGGGCTGTTAACCTTTTATTTCATTTCAATACGATGCTTCGAATAATTGGTTCAAAGTGCGCAGCCTTTGCTCTTTTATTTCGTTTTCATCGGAGCAGGTCGGAGCTGGCAGAAGAGTGAGCCCTGTCTGCAGGAGCTCTGATTCCAGAAAGCATATTTTCCCTGTCTTTCTTACCACTCATCTGTGTCTCTTCGCTGACATGAGGCGTTGCTACACTCTGCAGTCTCCCGGCATTTAAAGTCTGCTACCAGCAGAGCACGTTCTGGACTTCACAGCGCCCAGCAAAGTACTAGCCTGCGCCCACCCCCTACTACCGCAAAAACCTTTTGCATGCTTTGGCAGAAGTGTGAACAAAATGCCACGAACCACCCCAGATGGGACTCGAACCCACAATCCCTGGCTTAGGAGGCCAGTGCCTTATCCTGTTTTTTTTACTATCATCCTAAAAGTCTTCCGTCCACTTTCTGCTATCCCAAAGAGTCATCCGCGCGAGGGCCGGCAACAGGCGTGATACTGTGCAACAGGCGCATTGCATGGCATTGGTGACATATTCAGGAAATTCCACTTTGATGCCACCCAGGGCTGTTAACCTTTTATTTCATTTCAATACGATGCTTCGAATAATTGGTTCAAAGTGCGCAGCCTTTGCTCTTTTATTTCGTTTTCATCGGAGCAGGTCGGAGCTGGCAGAAGAGTGAGCCCTGTCTGCAGGAGCTCTGATTCCAGAAAGCATATTTTCCCTGTCTTTCTTACCACTCATCTGTGTCTCTTCGCTGACATGAGGCGTTGCTACACTCTGCAGTCTCCCGGCATTTAAAGTCTGCTACCAGCAGAGCACGTTCTGGACTTCACAGCGCCCAGCAAAGTACTAGCCTGCGCCCACCCCCTACTACCGCAAAAACCTTTTGCATGCTTTGGCAGAAGTGTGAACAAAATGCCACGAACCACCCCAGATGGGACTCGAACCCACAATCCCTGGCTTAGGAGGCCAGTGCCTTATCCATTAGGCCACTGGGGCCACTCGACAGAGAAGGGGAAAGTTCTTTCTTTTCCTCTTCTCTCACTGGAGTCACGGGTACTGGCCCACTGAAAAGGGCAAGTTGGCTCACGTCCAAAGCTGCAGTGTCCCAGCACACGCGGGCAAAAGGCACCTGCTTGCACTCGGCTGGACACTTCCGCTTTATGGGACACACGATGGAAAGTGGACTCAATTCCCAGACCTAACTCTTACCTGTTTGGTATTCTGACGCTCGATTGTAAAATATGGCCAGCTGGTAAAAATGACAAAGGGCACTCCAGCGCTGGTCCTTTGGCTGCAGGCGGCGTGTCAGCGGCCTAAAACAGCAAGAAATAGCGAGAGAAATAAAGTGAGAAGCAAGCACCTTTTCAATTGGGCTCTCGGGTCTATGGGACTGGCGTGCAGCCTCTTGATCACAAGCGCAGGTCCAGCGTGAAAGGGCGTGGCAGTGGAGTCACTCTGCTATTAATACCTGGTTGGCCAATCCTCGTTGCAATGGATGGCCATCTGCAGCTTTACTTGTAGCTCCACTGAAGGTATTTTGTTTTGGGCAAAGGGGTGAGATTGTGATTTCCTCTGCGGCAGATGAAGAGAAAGGGCTTTATGCACTACAGGTCCCTGGACAGCCAAGCAAGTGTGAGCCGGAGACTGTGCTTCAGCTCTGAAGCAGTGTATCGAGAGCCTTCGAGGAGGAGGGGAATTAGCTCAGATGGTAGAGCGCTCGCTTAGCATGCGAGAGGTAGCGGGATCGATGCCCGCATTCTCCAGCAAGACGCTTTTACTTCATTTTCACTATTTTATTCAAAACTCGCCAATCGTCGCAAATAAAGTCATGTGCTCGCTTCTGTTTTTTTTACTATCATCCTAAAAGTCTTCCGTCCACTTTCTGCTATCCCAAAGAGTCATCCGCGCGAGGGCCGGCAACAGGCGTGATACTGTGCAACAGGCGCATTGCATGGCATTGGTGACATATTCAGGAAATTCCACTTTGATGCCACCCAGGGCTGTTAACCTTTTATTTCATTTCAATACGATGCTTCGAATAATTGGTTCAAAGTGCGCAGCCTTTGCTCTTTTATTTCGTTTTCATCGGAGCAGGTCGGAGCTGGCAGAAGAGTGAGCCCTGTCTGCAGGAGCTCTGATTCCAGAAAGCATATTTTCCCTGTCTTTCTTACCACTCATCTGTGTCTCTTCGCTGACATGAGGCGTTGCTACACTCTGCAGTCTCCCGGCATTTAAAGTCTGCTACCAGCAGAGCACGTTCTGGACTTCACAGCGCCCAGCAAAGTACTAGCCTGCGCCCACCCCCTACTACCGCAAAAACCTTTTGCATGCTTTGGCAGAAGTGTGAACAAAATGCCACGAACCACCCCAGATGGGACTCGAACCCACAATCCCTGGCTTAGGAGGCCAGTGCCTTATCCATTAGGCCACTGGGGCCACTCGACAGAGAAGGGGAAAGTTCTTTCTTTTCCTCTTCTCTCACTGGAGTCACGGGTACTGGCCCACTGAAAAGGGCAAGTTGGCTCACGTCCAAAGCTGCAGTGTCCCAGCACACGCGGGCAAAAGGCACCTGCTTGCACTCGGCTGGACACTTCCGCTTTATGGGACACACGATGGAAAGTGGACTCAATTCCCAGACCTAACTCTTACCTGTTTGGTATTCTGACGCTCGATTGTAAAATATGGCCAGCTGGTAAAAATGACAAAGGGCACTCCAGCGCTGGTCCTTTGGCTGCAGGCGGCGTGTCAGCGGCCTAAAACAGCAAGAAATAGCGAGAGAAATAAAGTGAGAAGCAAGCACCTTTTCAATTGGGCTCTCGGGTCTATGGGACTGGCGTGCAGCCTCTTGATCACAAGCGCAGGTCCAGCGTGAAAGGGCGTGGCAGTGGAGTCACTCTGCTATTAATACCTGGTTGGCCAATCCTCGTTGCAATGGATGGCCATCTGCAGCTTTACTTGTAGCTCCACTGAAGGTATTTTGTTTTGGGCAAAGGGGTGAGATTGTGATTTCCTCTGCCGCAGATGAAGAGAAAGGGCTTTATGCACTACAGGTCCCTGGACAGCCAAGCAAGTGTGAGCCGGAGATTGTGCTTCAGCTCTGAAGCAGTGTATCGAGAGCCTTCGAGGAGGAGGGGAATTAGCTCAGATGGTAGAGCGCTCGCTTAGCATGCGAGAGGTAGCGGGATCGATGCCCGCATTCTCCAGCAAGACGCTTTTTCTTCATTTTCACTATTTTATTCAAAACTCGCCAATCGTCGCAAATAAAGTCATGTGCTCGCTTCTGTTTTTTTTACTATCATCCTAAAAGTCTTCCGTCCACTTTCTGCTATCCCAAAGAGTCACCCGCGCGAGGGCCGGCAACAGGCGTGATACTGTGCAACAGGCGCATTGCATGGCATTGGTGACATATTCAGGAAATTCCACTTTGATGCCACCCAGGGCTGTTAACCTTTTATTTCATTTCAATACGATGCTTCGAATAATTGGTTCAAAGTGCGCAGCCTTTGCTCTTTTATTTCGTTTTCATCGGAGCAGGTCGGAGCTGGCAGAAGAGTGAGCCCTGTCTGCAGGAGCTCTGATTCCAGAAAGCATATTTTCCCTGTCTTTCTTACCACTCATCTGTGTCTCTTCGCTGACATGAGGCGTTGCTACACTCTGCAGTCTCCCGGCATTTAAAGTCTGCTACCAGCAGAGCACGTTCTGGACTTCACAGCGCCCAGCAAAGTACTAGCCTGCGCCCACCCCCTACTACCGCAAAAACCTTTTGCATGCTTTGGCAGAAGTGTGAACAAAATGCCACAAACCACCCCAGATGGGACTCGAACCCACAATCCCTGGCTTAGGAGGCCAGTGCCTTATCCATTAGGCCACTGGGGCCACTCGACAGAGAAGGGGAAAGTTCTTTCTTTTCCTCTTCTCTCACTGGAGTCACGGGTACTGGCCCACTGAAAAGGGCAAGTTGGCTCACGTCCAAAGCTGCAGTGTCCCAGCACACGCGGGCAAAAGGCACCTGCTTGCACTCGGCTGGACACTTCCGCTTTATGGGACACACGATGGAAAGTGGACTCAATTCCCAGACCTAACTCTTACCTGTTTGGTATTCTGACGCTCGATTGTAAAATATGGCCAGCTGGTAAAAATGACAAAGGGCACTCCAGCGCTGGTCCTTTGGCTGCAGGCGGCGTGTCAGCGGCCTAAAACAGCAAGAAATAGCGAGAGAAATAAAGAGAGAAATAAGCACCTTTTCAATTGGGCTCTCGGGTCTATGGGACTGGCGTGCAGCCTCTTGATCACAAGCGCAGGTCCAGCGTGAAAGGGCGTGGCAGTGGAGTCACTCTGCTATTAATACCTGGTTGGCCAATCCTCGTTGCAATGGATGGCCATCTGCAGCTTTACTTGTAGCTCCACTGAAGGTATTTTGTTTTGGGCAAAGGGGTGAGATTGTGATTTCCTCTGCGGCAGATGAAGAGAAAGGGCTTTATGCACTACAGGTCCCTGGACAGCCAAGCAAGTGTGAGCCGGAGACTGTGCTTCAGCTCTGAAGCAGTGTATCGAGAGCCTTCGAGGAGGAGGGGAGTTAGCTCAGATGGTAGAGCGCTCGCTTAGCATGCGAGAGGTAGCGGGATCGATGCCCGCATTCTCCAGCAAGACGCTTTTTCTTCATTTTCACTATTTTATTCAAAACTCGCCAATCGTCGCAAATAAAGTCATGTGCTCGCTTCTGTTTTTTTTACTATCATCCTAAAAGTCTTCCGTCCACTTTCTGCTATCCCAAAGAGTCATCCGCGCGAGGGCCGGCAACAGGCGTGATACTGTGCAACAGGCGCATTGCATGGCATTGGTGACATATTCAGGAAATTCCACTTTGATGCCACCCAGGGCTGTTAACCTTTTATTTCATTTCAATACGATGCTTCGAATAATTGGTTCAAAGTGCGCAGCCTTTGCTCTTTTATTTCGTTTTCATCGGAGCAGGTCGGAGCTGGCAGAAGAGTGAGCCCTGTCTGCAGGAGCTCTGATTCCAGAAAGCATATTTTCCCTGTCTTTCTTACCACTCATCTGTGTCTCTTCGCTGACATGAGGCGTTGCTACACTCTGCAGTCTCCCGGCATTTAAAGTCTGCTACCAGCAGAGCACGTTCTGGACTTCACAGCGCCCAGCAAAGTACTAGCCTGCGCCCACCCCCTACTACCGCAAAAACCTTTTGCATGCTTTGGCAGAAGTGTGAACAAAATGCCACGAACCACCCCAGATGGGACTCGAACCCACAATCCCTGGCTTAGGAGGCCAGTGCCTTATCCATTAGGCCACTGGGGCCATTCGACAGAGAAGGGGAAAGTTCTTTCTTTTCCTCTTCTCTCACTGGAGTCACGGGTACTGGCCCACTGAAAAGGGCAAGTTGGCTCACGTCCAAAGCTGCAGTGTCCCAGCACACGCGGGCAAAAGGCACCTGCTTGCACTCGGCTGGACACTTCCGCTTTATGGGACACACGATGGAAAGTGGACTCAATTCCCAGACCTAACTCTTACCTGTTTGGTATTCTGACGCTCGATTGTAAAATATGGCCAGCTGGTAAAAATGACAAAGGGCACTCCAGCGCTGGTCCTTTGGCTGCAGGCGGCGTGTCAGCGGCCTAAAACAGCAAGAAATAGCGAGAGAAATAAAGTGAGAAGCAAGCACCTTTTCAATTGGGCTCTCGGGTCTATGGGACTGGCGTGCAGCCTCTTGATCACAAGCGCAGGTCCAGCGTGAAAGGGCGTGGCAGTGGAGTCACTCTGCTATTAATACCTGGTTGGCCAATCCTCGTTGCAATGGATGGCCATCTGCAGCTTTACTTGTAGCTCCACTGAAGGTATTTTGTTTTGGGCAAAGGGGTGAGATTGTGAATTCCTCTGCGGCAGATGAAGAGAAAGGGCTTTATGCACTACAGGTCCCTGGACAGCCAAGCAAGTGTGAGCCGGAGACTGTGCTTCAGCTCTGAAGCAGTGTATCGAGAGCCTTCGAGGAGGAGGGGAATTAGCTCAGATGGTAGAGCGCTCGCTTAGCATGCGAGAGGTAGCGGGATCGATGCCCGCATTCTCCAGCAAGACGCTTTTTCTTCATTTTCACTATTTTATTCAAAACTCGCCAATCGTCGCAAATAAAGTCATGTGCTCGCTTCTGTTTTTTTTACTATCATCCTAAAAGTCTTCCGTCCACTTTCTGCTATCCCAAAGAGTCATCCGCGCGAGGGCCGGCAACAGGCGTGATACTGTGCAACAGGCGCATTGCATGGCATTGGTGACATATTCAGGAAATTCCACTTTGATGCCACCCAGGGCTGTTAACCTTTTATTTCATTTCAATACGATGCTTCGAATAATTGGTTCAAAGTGCGCAGCCTTTGCTCTTTTATTTCGTTTTCATCGGAGCAGGTCGGAGCTGGCAGAAGAGTGAGCCCTGTCTGCAGGAGCTCTGATTCCAGAAAGCATATTTTCCCTGTCTTTCTTACCACTCATCTGTGTCTCTTCGCTGACATGAGGGGTTGCTACACTCTGCAGTCTCCCGGCATTTAAAGTCTGCTACCAGCAGAGCACGTTCTGGACTTCACAGCGCCCAGCAAAGTACTAGCCTGCGCCCACCCCCTACTACCGCAAAAACCTTTTGCATGCTTTGGCAGAAGTGTGAACAAAATGCCACGAACCACCCCAGATGGGACTCGAACCCACAATCCCTGGCTTAGGAGGCCAGTGCCTTATCCATTAGGCCACTGGGGCCACTCGACAGAGAAGGGGAAAGTTCTTTCTTTTCCTCTTCTCTCACTGGAGTCACGGGTACTGGCCCACTGAAAAGGGCAAGTTGGCTCACGTCCAAAGCTGCAGTGTCCCAGCACACGCGGGCAAAAGGCACCTGCTTGCACTCGGCTGGACACTTCCGCTTTATGGGACACACGATGGAAAGTGGACTCAATTCCCAGACCTAACTCTTACCTGTTTGGTATTCTGACGCTCGATTGTAAAATATGGCCAGCTGGTAAAAATGACAAAGGGCACTCCAGCGCTGGTCCTTTGGCTGCAGGCGGCGTGTCAGCGGCCTAAAACAGCAAGAAATAGCGAGAGAAATAAAGTGAGAAGCAAGCACCTTTTCAATAGGGCTCTCGGGTCTATGGGACTGGCGTGCAGCCTCTTGATCACAAGCGCAGGTCCAGCGTGAAAGGGCGTGGCAGTGGAGTCACTCTGCTATTAATACCTGGTTGGCCAATCCTCGTTGCAATGGATGGCCATCTGCAGCTTTACTTGTAGCTCCACTGAAGGTATTTTGTTTTGGGCAAAGGGGTGAGATTGTGATTTCCTCTGCGGCAGATGAAGAGAAAGGGCTTTATGCACTACAGGTCCCTGGACAGCCAAGCAAGTGTGAGCCGGAGACTGTGCTTCAGCTCTGAAGCAGTGTATCGAGAGCCTTCGAGGAGGAGGGGAATTAGCTCAGATGGTAGAGCGCTCGCTTAGCATGCGAGAGGTAGCGGGATCGATGCCCGCATTCTCCAGCAAGACGCTTTTACTTCATTTTCACTATTTTATTCAAAACTCGCCAATCGTCGCAAATAAAGTCATGTGCTCGCTTCTGTTTTTTTTACTATCATCCTAAAAGTCTTCCGTCCACTTTCTGCTATCCCAAAGAGTCATCCGCGCGAGGGCCGGCAACAGGCGTGATACTGTGCAACAGGCGCATTGCATGGCATTGGTGACATATTCAGGAAATTCCACTTTGATGCCACCCAGGGCTGTTAACCTTTTATTTCATTTCAATACGATGCTTCGAATAATTGGTTCAAAGTGCGCAGCCTTTGCTCTTTTATTTCGTTTTCATCGGAGCAGGTCGGAGCTGGCAGAAGAGTGAGCCCTGTCTGCAGGAGCTCTGATTCCAGAAAGCATATTTTCCCTGTCTTTCTTACCACTCATCTGTGTCTCTTCGCTGACATGAGGCGTTGCTACACTCTGCAGTCTCCCGGCATTTAAAGTCTGCTACCAGCAGAGCACGTTCTGGACTTCACAGCGCCCAGCAAAGTACTAGCCTGCGCCCACCCCCTACTACCGCAAAAACCTTTTGCATGCTTTGGCAGAAGTGTGAACAAAATGCCACGAACCACCCCAGATGGGACTCGAACCCACAATCCCTGGCTTAGGAGGCCAGTGCCTTATCCATTAGGCCACTGGGGCCACTCGACAGAGAAGGGGAAAGTTCTTTCTTTTCCTCTTCTCTCACTGGAGTCACGGGTACTGGCCCACTGAAAAGGGCAAGTTGGCTCACGTCCAAAGCTGCAGTGTCCCAGCACACGCGGGCAAAAGGCACCTGCTTGCACTCGGCTGGACACTTCCGCTTTATGGGACACACGATGGAAAGTGGACTCAATTCCCAGACCTAACTCTTACCTGTTTGGTATTCTGACGCTCGATTGTAAAATATGGCCAGCTGGTAAAAATGACAAAGGGCACTCCAGCGCTGGTCCTTTGGCTGCAGGCGGCGTGTCAGCGGCCTAAAACAGCAAGAAATAGCGAGAGAAATAAAGTGAGAAGCAAGCACCTTTTCAATTGGGCTCTCGGGTCTATGGGACTGGCGTGCAGCCTCTTGATCACAAGCGCAGGTCCAGCGTGAAAGGGCGTGGCAGTGGAGTCACTCTGCTATTAATACCTGGTTGGCCAATCCTCGTTGCAATGGATGGCCATCTGCAGCTTTACTTGTAGCTCCACTGAAGGTATTTTGTTTTGGGCAAAGGGGTGAGATTGTGATTTCCTCTGCGGCAGATGAAGAGAAAGGGCTTTATGCACTACAGGTCCCTGGACAGCCAAGCAAGTGTGAGCCGGAGACTGTGCTTCAGCTCTGAAGCAGTGTATCGAGAGCCTTCGAGGAGGAGGGGAATTAGCTCAGATGGTAGAGCGCTCGCTTAGCATGCGAGAGGTAGCGGGATCGATGCCCGCATTCTCCAGCAAGACGCTTTTTCTTCATTTTCACTATTTTATTCAAAACTCGCCAATCGTCGCAAATAAAGTCATGTGCTCGCTTCTGTTTTTTTTACTATCATCCTAAAAGTCTTCCGTCCACTTTCTGCTATCCCAAAGAGTCATCCGCGCGAGGGCCGGCAACAGGCGTGATACTGTGCAACAGGCGCATTGCATGGCATTGGTGACATATTCAGGAAATTCCACTTTGATGCCACCCAGGGCTGTTAACCTTTTATTTCATTTCAATACGATGCTTCGAATAATTGGTTCAAAGTGCGCAGCCTTTGCTCTTTTATTTCGTTTTCATCGGAGCAGGTCGGAGCTGGCAGAAGAGTGAGCCCTGTCTGCAGGAGCTCTGATTCCAGAAAGCATATTTTCCCTGTCTTTCTTACCACTCATCTGTGTCTCTTCGCTGACATGAGGCGTTGCTACACTCTGCAGTCTCCCGGCATTTAAAGTCTGCTACCAGCAGAGCACGTTCTGGACTTCACAGCGCCCAGCAAAGTACTAGCCTGCGCCCACCCCCTACTACCGCAAAAACCTTTTGCATGCTTTGGCAGAAGTGTGAACAAAATGCCACGAACCACCCCAGATGGGACTCGAACCCACAATCCCTGGCTTAGGAGGCCAGTGCCTTATCCTGTTTTTTTTACTATCATCCTAAAAGTCTTCCGTCCACTTTCTGCTATCCCAAAGAGTCATCCGCGCGAGGGCCGGCAACAGGCGTGATACTGTGCAACAGGCGCATTGCATGGCATTGGTGACATATTCAGGAAATTCCACTTTGATGCCACCCAGGGCTGTTAACCTTTTATTTCATTTCAATACGATGCTTCGAATAATTGGTTCAAAGTGCGCAGCCTTTGCTCTTTTATTTCGTTTTCATCGGAGCAGGTCGGAGCTGGCAGAAGAGTGAGCCCTGTCTGCAGGAGCTCTGATTCCAGAAAGCATATTTTCCCTGTCTTTCTTACCACTCATCTGTGTCTCTTCGCTGACATGAGGCGTTGCTACACTCTGCAGTCTCCCGGCATTTAAAGTCTGCTACCAGCAGAGCACGTTCTGGACTTCACAGCGCCCAGCAAAGTACTAGCCTGCGCCCACCCCCTACTACCGCAAAAACCTTTTGCATGCTTTGGCAGAAGTGTGAACAAAATGCCACGAACCACCCCAGATGGGACTCGAACCCACAATCCCTGGCTTAGGAGGCCAGTGCCTTATCCATTAGGCCACTGGGGCCACTCGACAGAGAAGGGGAAAGTTCTTTCTTTTCCTCTTCTCTCACTGGAGTCACGGGTACTGGCCCACTGAAAAGGGCAAGTTGGCTCACGTCCAAAGCTGCAGTGTCCCAGCACACGCGGGCAAAAGGCACCTGCTTGCACTCGGCTGGACACTTCCGCTTTATGGGACACACGATGGAAAGTGGACTCAATTCCCAGACCTAACTCTTACCTGTTTGGTATTCTGACGCTCGATTGTAAAATATGGCCAGCTGGTAAAAATGACAAAGGGCACTCCAGCGCTGGTCCTTTGGCTGCAGGCGGCGTGTCAGCGGCCTAAAACAGCAAGAAATAGCGAGAGAAATAAAGTGAGAAGCAAGCACCTTTTCAATTGGGCTCTCGGGTCTATGGGACTGGCGTGCAGCCTCTTGATCACAAGCGCAGGTCCAGCGTGAAAGGGCGTGGCAGTGGAGTCACTCTGCTATTAATACCTGGTTGGCCAATCCTCGTTGCAATGGATGGCCATCTGCAGCTTTACTTGTAGCTCCACTGAAGGTATTTTGTTTTGGGCAAAGGGGTGAGATTGTGATTTCCTCTGCCGCAGATGAAGAGAAAGGGCTTTATGCACTACAGGTCCCTGGACAGCCAAGCAAGTGTGAGCCGGAGATTGTGCTTCAGCTCTGAAGCAGTGTATCGAGAGCCTTCGAGGAGGAGGGGAATTAGCTCAGATGGTAGAGCGCTCGCTTAGCATGCGAGAGGTAGCGGGATCGATGCCCGCATTCTCCAGCAAGACGCTTTTTCTTCATTTTCACTATTTTATTCAAAACTCGCCAATCGTCGCAAATAAAGTCATGTGCTCGCTTCTGTTTTTTTTACTATCATCCTAAAAGTCTTCCGTCCACTTTCTGCTATCCCAAAGAGTCACCCGCGCGAGGGCCGGCAACAGGCGTGATACTGTGCAACAGGCGCATTCCATGGCATTGGTGACATATTCAGGAAATTCCACTTTGATGCCACCCAGGGCTGTTAACCTTTTATTTCATTTCAATACGATGCTTCGAATAATTGGTTCAAAGTGCGCAGCCTTTGCTCTTTTATTTCGTTTTCATCGGAGCAGGTCGGAGCTGGCAGAAGAGTGAGCCCTGTCTGCAGGAGCTCTGATTCCAGAAAGCATATTTTCCCTGTCTTTCTTACCACTCATCTGTGTCTCTTCGCTGACATGAGGCGTTGCTACACTCTGCAGTCTCCCGGCATTTAAAGTCTGCTACCAGCAGAGCACGTTCTGGACTTCACAGCGCCCAGCAAAGTACTAGCCTGCGCCCACCCCCTACTACCTCAAAAACCTTTTGCATGCTTTGGCAGAAGTGTGAACAAAATGCCACGAACCACCCCAGATGGGACTCGAACCCACAATCCCTGGCTTAGGAGGCCAGTGCCTTATCCTGTTTTTTTTACTATCATCCTAAAAGTCTTCCGTCCACTTTCTGCTATCCCAAAGAGTCATCCGCGCGAGGGCCGGCAACAGGCGTGATACTGTGCAACAGGCGCATTGCATGGCATTGGTGACATATTCAGGAAATTCCACTTTGATGCCACCCAGGGCTGTTAACCTTTTATTTCATTTCAATACGATGCTTCGAATAATTGGTTCAAAGTGCGCAGCCTTTGCTCTTTTATTTCGTTTTCATCGGAGCAGGTCGGAGCTGGCAGAAGAGTGAGCCCTGTCTGCAGGAGCTCTGATTCCAGAAAGCATATTTTCCCTGTCTTTCTTACCACTCATCTGTGTCTCTTCGCTGACATGAGGCGTTGCTACACTCTGCAGTCTCCCGGCATTTAAAGTCTGCTACCAGCAGAGCACGTTCTGGACTTCACAGCGCCCAGCAAAGTACTAGCCTGCGCCCACCCCCTACTACCGCAAAAACCTTTTGCATGCTTTGGCAGAAGTGTGAACAAAATGCCACGAACCACCCCAGATGGGACTCGAACCCACAATCCCTGGCTTAGGAGGCCAGTGCCTTATCCATTAGGCCACTGGGGCCACTCGACAGAGAAGGGGAAAGTTCTTTCTTTTCCTCTTCTCTCACTGGAGTCACGGGTACTGGCCCACTGAAAAGGGCAAGTTGGCTCACGTCCAAAGCTGCAGTGTCCCAGCACACGCGGGCAAAAGGCACCTGCTTGCACTCGGCTGGACACTTCCGCTTTATGGGACACACGATGGAAAGTGGACTCAATTCCCAGACCTAACTCTTACCTGTTTGGTATTCTGACGCTCGATTGTAAAATATGGCCAGCTGGTAAAAATGACAAAGGGCACTCCAGCGCTGGTCCTTTGGCTGCAGGCGGCGTGTCAGCGGCCTAAAACAGCAAGAAATAGCGAGAGAAATAAAGTGAGAAGCAAGCACCTTTTCAATTGGGCTCTCGGGTCTATGGGACTGGCGTGCAGCCTCTTGATCACAAGCGCAGGTCCAGCGTGAAAGGGCGTGGCAGTGGAGTCACTCTGCTATTAATACCTGGTTGGCCAATCCTCGTTGCAATGGATGGCCATCTGCAGCTTTACTTGTAGCTCCACTGAAGGTATTTTGTTTTGGGCAAAGGGGTGAGATTGTGATTTCCTCTGCCGCAGATGAAGAGAAAGGGCTTTATGCACTACAGGTCCCTGGACAGCCAAGCAAGTGTGAGCCGGAGATTGTGCTTCAGCTCTGAAGCAGTGTATCGAGAGCCTTCGAGGAGGAGGGGAATTAGCTCAGATGGTAGAGCGCTCGCTTAGCATGCGAGAGGTAGCGGGATCGATGCCCGCATTCTCCAGCAAGACGCTTTTTCTTCATTTTCACTATTTTATTCAAAACTCGCCAATCGTCGCAAATAAAGTCATGTGCTCGCTTCTGTTTTTTTTACTATCATCCTAAAAGTCTTCCGTCCACTTTCTGCTATCCCAAAGAGTCACCCGCGCGAGGGCCGGCAACAGGCGTGATACTGTGCAACAGGCGCATTCCATGGCATTGGTGACATATTCAGGAAATTCCACTTTGATGCCACCCAGGGCTGTTAACCTTTTATTTCATTTCAATACGATGCTTCGAATAATTGGTTCAAAGTGCGCAGCCTTTGCTCTTTTATTTCGTTTTCATCGGAGCAGGTCGGAGCTGGCAGAAGAGTGAGCCCTGTCTGCAGGAGCTCTGATTCCAGAAAGCATATTTTCCCTGTCTTTCTTACCACTCATCTGTGTCTCTTCGCTGACATGAGGCGTTGCTACACTCTGCAGTCTCCCGGCATTTAAAGTCTGCTACCAGCAGAGCACGTTCTGGACTTCACAGCGCCCAGCAAAGTACTAGCCTGCGCCCACCCCCTACTACCGCAAAAACCTTTTGCATGCTTTGGCAGAAGTGTGAACAAAATGCCACGAACCACCCCAGATGGGACTCGAACCCACAATCCCTGGCTTAGGAGGCCAGTGCCTTATCCATTAGGCCACTGGGGCCACTCGACAGAGAAGGGGAAAGTTCTTTCTTTTCCTCTTCTCTCACTGGAGTCACGGGTACTGGCCCACTGAAAAGGGCAAGTTGGCTCACGTCCAAAGCTGCAGTGTCCCAGCACACGCGGGCAAAAGGCACCTGCTTGCACTCGGCTGGACACTTCCGCTTTATGGGACACACGATGGAAAGTGGACTCAATTCCCAGACCTAACTCTTACCTGTTTGGTATTCTGACGCTCGATTGTAAAATATGGCCAGCTGGTAAAAATGACAAAGGGCACTCCAGCGCTGGTCCTTTGGCTGCAGGCGGCGTGTCAGCGGCCTAAAACAGCAAGAAATAGCGAGAGAAATAAAGTGAGAAGCAAGCACCTTTTCAATTGGGCTCTCGGGTCTATGGGACTGGCGTGCAGCCTCTTGATCACAAGCGCAGGTCCAGCGTGAAAGGGCGTGGCAGTGGAGTCACTCTGCTATTAATACCTGGTTGGCCAATCCTCGTTGCAATGGATGGCCATCTGCAGCTTTACTTGTAGCTCCACTGAAGGTATTTTGTTTTGGGCAAAGGGGTGAGATTGTGATTTCCTCTGCGGCAGATGAAGAGAAAGGGCTTTATGCACTACAGGTCCCTGGACAGCCAAGCAAGTGTGAGCCGGAGACTGTGCTTCAGCTCTGAAGCAGTGTATCGAGAGCCTTCGAGGAGGAGGGGAATTAGCTCAGATGGTAGAGCGCTCGCTTAGCATGCGAGAGGTAGCGGGATCGATGCCCGCATTCTCCAGCAAGACGCTTTTTCTTCATTTTCACTATTTTATTCAAAACTCGCCAATCGTCGCAAATAAAGTCATGTGCTCGCTTCTGTTTTTTTTACTATCATCCTAAAAGTCTTCCGTCCACTTTCTGCTATCCCAAAGAGTCATCCGCGCGAGGGCCGGCAACAGGCGTGATACTGTGCAACAGGCGCATTGCATGGCATTGGTGACATATTCAGGAAATTCCACTTTGATGCCACCCAGGGCTGTTAACCTTTTATTTCATTTCAATACGATGCTTCGAATAATTGGTTCAAAGTGCGCAGCCTTTGCTCTTTTATTTCGTTTTCATCGGAGCAGGTCGGAGCTGGCAGAAGAGTGAGCCCTGTCTGCAGGAGCTCTGATTCCAGAAAGCATATTTTCCCTGTCTTTCTTACCACTCATCTGTGTCTCTTCGCTGACATGAGGCGTTGCTACACTCTGCAGTCTCCCGGCATTTAAAGTCTGCTACCAGCAGAGCACGTTCTGGACTTCACAGCGCCCAGCAAAGTACTAGCCTGCGCCCACCCCCTACTACCGCAAAAACCTTTTGCATGCTTTGGCAGAAGTGTGAACAAAATGCCACGAACCACCCCAGATGGGACTCGAACCCACAATCCCTGGCTTAGGAGGCCAGTGCCTTATCCTGTTTTTTTTACTATCATCCTAAAAGTCTTCCGTCCACTTTCTGCTATCCCAAAGAGTCATCCGCGCGAGGGCCGGCAACAGGCGTGATACTGTGCAACAGGCGCATTGCATGGCATTGGTGACATATTCAGGAAATTCCACTTTGATGCCACCCAGGGCTGTTAACCTTTTATTTCATTTCAATACGATGCTTCGAATAATTGGTTCAAAGTGCGCAGCCTTTGCTCTTTTATTTCGTTTTCATCGGAGCAGGTCGGAGCTGGCAGAAGAGTGAGCCCTGTCTGCAGGAGCTCTGATTCCAGAAAGCATATTTTCCCTGTCTTTCTTACCACTCATCTGTGTCTCTTCGCTGACATGAGGCGTTGCTACACTCTGCAGTCTCCCGGCATTTAAAGTCTGCTACCAGCAGAGCACGTTCTGGACTTCACAGCGCCCAGCAAAGTACTAGCCTGCGCCCACCCCCTACTACCGCAAAAACCTTTTGCATGCTTTGGCAGAAGTGTGAACAAAATGCCACGAACCACCCCAGATGGGACTCGAACCCACAATCCCTGGCTTAGGAGGCCAGTGCCTTATCCATTAGGCCACTGGGGCCACTCGACAGAGAAGGGGAAAGTTCTTTCTTTTCCTCTTCTCTCACTGGAGTCACGGGTACTGGCCCACTGAAAAGGGCAAGTTGGCTCACGTCCAAAGCTGCAGTGTCCCAGCACACGCGGGCAAAAGGCACCTGCTTGCACTCGGCTGGACACTTCCGCTTTATGGGACACACGATGGAAAGTGGACTCAATTCCCAGACCTAACTCTTACCTGTTTGGTATTCTGACGCTCGATTGTAAAATATGGCCAGCTGGTAAAAATGACAAAGGGCACTCCAGCGCTGGTCCTTTGGCTGCAGGCGGCGTGTCAGCGGCCTAAAACAGCAAGAAATAGCGAGAGAAATAAAGTGAGAAGCAAGCACCTTTTCAATTGGGCTCTCGGGTCTATGGGACTGGCGTGCAGCCTCTTGATCACAAGCGCAGGTCCAGCGTGAAAGGGCGTGGCAGTGGAGTCACTCTGCTATTAATACCTGGTTGGCCAATCCTCGTTGCAATGGATGGCCATCTGCAGCTTTACTTGTAGCTCCACTGAAGGTATTTTGTTTTGGGCAAAGGGGTGAGATTGTGAATTCCTCTGCGGCAGATGAAGAGAAAGGGCTTTATGCACTACAGGTCCCTGGACAGCCAAGCAAGTGTGAGCCGGAGACTGTGCTTCAGCTCTGAAGCAGTGTATCGAGAGCCTTCGAGGAGGAGGGGAATTAGCTCAGATGGTAGAGCGCTCTCTTAGCATGCGAGAGGTAGCGGGATCGATGCCCGCATTCTCCAGCAAGACGCTTTTTCTTCATTTTCACTATTTTATTCAAAACTCGCCAATCGTCGCAAATAAAGTCATGTGCTCGCTTCTGTTTTTTTTACTATCATCCTAAAAGTCTTCCGTCCACTTTCTGCTATCCCAAAGAGTCATCCGCGCGAGGGCCGGCAACAGGCGTGATACTGTGCAACAGGCGCATTGCATGGCATTGGTGACATATTCAGGAAATTCCACTTTGATGCCACCCAGGGCTGTTAACCTTTTATTTCATTTCAATACGATGCTTCGAATAATTGGTTCAAAGTGCGCAGCCTTTGCTCTTTTATTTCGTTTTCATCGGAGCAGGTCGGAGCTGGCAGAAGAGTGAGCCCTGTCTGCAGGAGCTCTGATTCCAGAAAGCATATTTTCCCTGTCTTTCTTACCACTCATCTGTGTCTCTTCGCTGACATGAGGGGTTGCTACACTCTGCAGTCTCCCGGCATTTAAAGTCTGCTACCAGCAGAGCACGTTCTGGACTTCACAGCGCCCAGCAAAGTACTAGCCTGCGCCCACCCCCTACTACCGCAAAAACCTTTTGCATGCTTTGGCAGAAGTGTGAACAAAATGCCACGAACCCCCCCAGATGGGACTCGAACCCACAATCCCTGGCTTAGGAGGCCAGTGCCTTATCCATTAGGCCACTGGGGCCACTCGGCAGAGAAGGGGAAAGTTCTTTCTTTTCCTCTTCTCTCACTGGAGTCACGGGTACTGGCCCACTGAAAAGGGCAAGTTGGCTCACGTCCAAAGCTGCAGTGTCCCAGCACACGCGGGCAAAAGGCACCTGCTTGCACTCGGCTGGACACTTCCGCTTTATGGGACACACGATGGAAAGTGGACTCAATTCCCAGACCTAACTCTTACCTGTTTGGTATTCTGACGCTCGATTGTAAAATATGGCCAGCTGGTAAAAATGACAAAGGGCACTCCAGCGCTGGTCCTTTGGCTGCAGGCGGCGTGTCAGCGGCCTAAAACAGCAAGAAATAGCGAGAGAAATAAAGTGAGAAGCAAGCACCTTTTCAATAGGGCTCTCGGGTCTATGGGACTGGCGTGCAGCCTCTTGATCACAAGCGCAGGTCCAGCGTGAAAGGGCGTGGCAGTGGAGTCACTCTGCTATTAATACCTGGTTGGCCAATCCTCGTTGCAATGGATGGCCATCTGCAGCTTTACTTGTAGCTCCACTGAAGGTATTTTGTTTTGGGCAAAGGGGTGAGATTGTGATTTCCTCTGCGGCAGATGAAGAGAAAGGGCTTTATGCACTACAGGTCCCTGGACAGCCAAGCAAGTGTGAGCCGGAGACTGTGCTTCAGCTCTGAAGCAGTGTATCGAGAGCCTTCGAGGAGGAGGGGAATTAGCTCAGATGGTAGAGCGCTCGCTTAGCATGCGAGAGGTAGCGGGATCGATGCCCGCATTCTCCAGCAAGACGCTTTTACTTCATTTTCACTATTTTATTCAAAACTCGCCAATCGTCGCAAATAAAGTCATGTGCTCGCTTCTGTTTTTTTTACTATCATCCTAAAAGTCTTCCGTCCACTTTCTGCTATCCCAAAGAGTCATCCGCGCGAGGGCCGGCAACAGGCGTGATACTGTGCAACAGGCGCATTGCATGGCATTGGTGACATATTCAGGAAATTCCACTTTGATGCCACCCAGGGCTGTTAACCTTTTATTTCATTTCAATACGATGCTTCGAATAATTGGTTCAAAGTGCGCAGCCTTTGCTCTTTTATTTCGTTTTCATCGGAGCAGGTCGGAGCTGGCAGAAGAGTGAGCCCTGTCTGCAGGAGCTCTGATTCCAGAAAGCATATTTTCCCTGTCTTTCTTACCACTCATCTGTGTCTCTTCGCTGACATGAGGCGTTGCTACACTCTGCAGTCTCCCGGCATTTAAAGTCTGCTACCAGCAGAGCACGTTCTGGACTTCACAGCGCCCAGCAAAGTACTAGCCTGCGCCCACCCCCTACTACCGCAAAAACCTTTTGCATGCTTTGGCAGAAGTGTGAACAAAATGCCACGAACCACCCCAGATGGGGCTCGAACCCACAATCCCTGGCTTAGGAGGCCAGTGCCTTATCCATTAGGCCACTGGGGCCACTCGACAGAGAAGGGGAAAGTTCTTTCTTTTCCTCTTCTCTCACTGGAGTCACGGGTACTGGCCCACTGAAAAGGGCAAGTTGGCTCACGTCCAAAGCTGCAGTGTCCCAGCACACGCGGGCAAAAGGCACCTGCTTGCACTCGGCTGGACACTTCCGCTTTATGGGACACACGATGGAAAGTGGACTCAATTCCCAGACCTAACTCTTACCTGTTTGGTATTCTGACGCTCGATTGTAAAATATGGCCAGCTGGTAAAAATGACAAAGGGCACTCCAGCGCTGGTCCTTTGGCTGCAGGCGGCGTGTCAGCGGCCTAAAACAGCAAGAAATAGCGAGAGAAATAAAGAGAGAAATAAGCACCTTTTCAATTGGGCTCTCGGGTCTATGGGACTGGCGTGCAGCCTCTTGATCACAAGCGCAGGTCCAGCGTGAAAGGGCGTGGCAGTGGAGTCACTCTGCTATTAATACCTGGTTGGCCAATCCTCGTTGCAATGGATGGCCATCTGCAGCTTTACTTGTAGCTCCACTGAAGGTATTTTGTTTTGGGCAAAGGGGTGAGATTGTGATTTCCTCTGCGGCAGATGAAGAGAAAGGGCTTTATGCACTACAGGTCCCTGGACAGCCAAGCAAGTGTGAGCCGGAGACTGTGCTTCAGCTCTGAAGCAGTGTATCGAGAGCCTTCGAGGAGGAGGGGAGTTAGCTCAGATGGTAGAGCGCTCGCTTAGCATGCGAGAGGTAGCGGGATCGATGCCCGCATTCTCCAGCAAGACGCTTTTTCTTCATTTTCACTATTTTATTCAAAACTCGCCAATCGTCGCAAATAAAGTCATGTGCTCGCTTCTGTTTTTTTCACTATCATCCTAAAAGTCTTCCGTCCACTTTCTGCTATCCCAAAGAGTCATCCGCGCGAGGGCCGGCAACAGGCGTGATACTGTGCAACAGGCGCATTGCATGGCATTGGTGACATATTCAGGAAATTCCACTTTGATGCCACCCAGGGCTGTTAACCTTTTATTTCATTTCAATACGATGCTTCGAATAATTGGTTCAAAGTGCGCAGCCTTTGCTCTTTTATTTCGTTTTCATCGGAGCAGGTCGGAGCTGGCAGAAGAGTGAGCCCTGTCTGCAGGAGCTCTGATTCCAGAAAGCATATTTTCCCTGTCTTTCTTACCACTCATCTGTGTCTCTTCGCTGACATGAGGCGTTGCTACACTCTGCAGTCTCCCGGCATTTAAAGTCTGCTACCAGCAGAGCACGTTCTGGACTTCACAGCGCCCAGCAAAGTACTAGCCTGCGCCCACCCCCTACTACCGCAAAAACCTTTTGCATGCTTTGGCAGAAGTGTGAACAAAATGCCACGAACCACCCCAGATGGGACTCGAACCCACAATCCCTGGCTTAGGAGGCCAGTGCCTTATCCATTAGGCCAATGGGGCCATTCGACAGAGAAGGGGAAAGTTCTTTCTTTTCCTCTTCTCTCACTGGAGTCACGGGTACTGGCCCACTGAAAAGGGCAAGTTGGCTCACGTCCAAAGCTGCAGTGTCCCAGCACACGCGGGCAAAAGGCACCTGCTTGCACTCGGCTGGACACTTCCGCTTTATGGGACACACGATGGAAAGTGGACTCAATTCCCAGACCTAACTCTTACCTGTTTGGTATTCTGACGCTCGATTGTAAAATATGGCCAGCTGGTAAAAATGACAAAGGGCACTCCAGCGCTGGTCCTTTGGCTGCAGGCGGCGTGTCAGCGGCCTAAAACAGCAAGAAATAGCGAGAGAAATAAAGTGAGAAGCAAGCACCTTTTCAATTGGGCTCTCGGGTCTATGGGACTGGCGTGCAGCCTCTTGATCACAAGCGCAGGTCCAGCGTGAAAGGGCGTGGCAGTGGAGTCACTCTGCTATTAATACCTGGTTGGCCAATCCTCGTTGCAATGGATGGCCATCTGCAGCTTTACTTGTAGCTCCACTGAAGGTATTTTGTTTTGGGCAAAGGGGTGAGATTGTGAATTCCTCTGCGGCAGATGAAGAGAAAGGGCTTTATGCACTACAGGTCCCTGGACAGCCAAGCAAGTGTGAGCCGGAGACTGTGCTTCAGCTCTGAAGCAGTGTATCGAGAGCCTTCGAGGAGGAGGGGAATTAGCTCAGATGGTAGAGCGCTCGCTTAGCATGCGAGAGGTAGCGGGATCGATGCCCGCATTCTCCAGCAAGACGCTTTTTCTTCATTTTCACTATTTTATTCAAAACTCGCCAATCGTCGCAAATAAAGTCATGTGCTCGCTTCTGTTTTTTTTACTATCATCCTAAAAGTCTTCCGTCCACTTTCTGCTATCCCAAAGAGTCATCCGCGCGAGGGCCGGCAACAGGCGTGATACTGTGCAACAGGCGCATTGCATGGCATTGGTGACATATTCAGGAAATTCCACTTTGATGCCACCCAGGGCTGTTAACCTTTTATTTCATTTCAATACGATGCTTCGAATAATTGGTTCAAAGTGCGCAGCCTTTGCTCTTTTATTTCGTTTTCATCGGAGCAGGTCGGAGCTGGCAGAAGAGTGAGCCCTGTCTGCAGGAGCTCTGATTCCAGAAAGCATATTTTCCCTGTCTTTCTTACCACTCATCTGTGTCTCTTCGCTGACATGAGGGGTTGCTACACTCTGCAGTCTCCCGGCATTTAAAGTCTGCTACCAGCAGAGCACGTTCTGGACTTCACAGCGCCCAGCAAAGTACTAGCCTGCGCCCACCCCCTACTACCGCAAAAACCTTTTGCATGCTTTGGCAGAAGTGTGAACAAAATGCCACGAACCACCCCAGATGGGACTCGAACCCACAATCCCTGGCTTAGGAGGCCAGTGCCTTATCCATTAGGCCACTGGGGCCACTCGACAGAGAAGGGGAAAGTTCTTTCTTTTCCTCTTCTCTCACTGGAGTCACGGGTACTGGCCCACTGAAAAGGGCAAGTTGGCTCACGTCCAAAGCTGCAGTGTCCCAGCACACGCGGGCAAAAGGCACCTGCTTGCACTCGGCTGGACACTTCCGCTTTATGGGACACACGATGGAAAGTGGACTCAATTCCCAGACCTAACTCTTACCTGTTTGGTATTCTGACGCTCGATTGTAAAATATGGCCAGCTGGTAAAAATGACAAAGGGCACTCCAGCGCTGGTCCTTTGGCTGCAGGCGGCGTGTCAGCGGCCTAAAACAGCAAGAAATAGCGAGAGAAATAAAGTGAGAAGCAAGCACCTTTTCAATAGGGCTCTCGGGTCTATGGGACTGGCGTGCAGCCTCTTGATCACAAGCGCAGGTCCAGCGTGAAAGGGCGTGGCAGTGGAGTCACTCTGCTATTAATACCTGGTTGGCCAATCCTCGTTGCAATGGATGGCCATCTGCAGCTTTACTTGTAGCTCCACTGAAGGTATTTTGTTTTGGGCAAAGGGGTGAGATTGTGATTTCCTCTGCGGCAGATGAAGAGAAAGGGCTTTATGCACTACAGGTCCCTGGACAGCCAAGCAAGTGTGAGCCGGAGACTGTGCTTCAGCTCTGAAGCAGTGTATCGAGAGCCTTCGAGGAGGAGGGGAATTAGCTCAGATGGTAGAGCGCTCGCTTAGCATGCGAGAGGTAGCGGGATCGATGCCCGCATTCTCCAGCAAGACGCTTTTACTTCATTTTCACTATTTTATTCAAAACTCGCCAATCGTCGCAAATAAAGTCATGTGCTCGCTTCTGTTTTTTTTACTATCATCCTAAAAGTCTTCCGTCCACTTTCTGCTATCCCAAAGAGTCATCCGCGCGAGGGCCGGCAACAGGCGTGATACTGTGCAACAGGCGCATTGCATGGCATTGGTGACATATTCAGGAAATTCCACTTTGATGCCACCCAGGGCTGTTAACCTTTTATTTCATTTCAATACGATGCTTCGAATAATTGGTTCAAAGTGCGCAGCCTTTGCTCTTTTATTTCGTTTTCATCGGAGCAGGTCGGAGCTGGCAGAAGAGTGAGCCCTGTCTGCAGGAGCTCTGATTCCAGAAAGCATATTTTCCCTGTCTTTCTTACCACTCATCTGTGTCTCTTCGCTGACATGAGGCGTTGCTACACTCTGCAGTCTCCCGGCATTTAAAGTCTGCTACCAGCAGAGCACGTTCTGGACTTCACAGCGCCCAGCAAAGTACTAGCCTGCGCCCACCCCCTACTACCGCAAAAACCTTTTGCATGCTTTGGCAGAAGTGTGAACAAAATGCCACGAACCACCCCAGATGGGACTCGAACCCACAATCCCTGGCTTAGGAGGCCAGTGCCTTATCCATTAGGCCACTGGGGCCACTCGACAGAGAAGGGGAAAGTTCTTTCTTTTCCTCTTCTCTCACTGGAGTCACGGGTACTGGCCCACTGAAAAGGGCAAGTTGGCTCACGTCCAAAGCTGCAGTGTCCCAGCACACGCGGGCAAAAGGCACCTGCTTGCACTCGGCTGGACACTTCCGCTTTATGGGACACACGATGGAAAGTGGACTCAATTCCCAGACCTAACTCTTACCTGTTTGGTATTCTGACGCTCGATTGTAAAATATGGCCAGCTGGTAAAAATGACAAAGGGCACTCCAGCGCTGGTCCTTTGGCTGCAGGCGGCGTGTCAGCGGCCTAAAACAGCAAGAAATAGCGAGAGAAATAAAGTGAGAAGCAAGCACCTTTTCAATTGGGCTCTCGGGTCTATGGGACTGGCGTGCAGCCTCTTGATCACAAGCGCAGGTCCAGCGTGAAAGGGCGTGGCAGTGGAGTCACTCTGCTATTAATACCTGGTTGGCCAATCCTCGTTGCAATGGATGGCCATCTGCAGCTTTACTTGTAGCTCCACTGAAGGTATTTTGTTTTGGGCAAAGGGGTGAGATTGTGATTTCCTCTGCGGCAGATGAAGAGAAAGGGCTTTATGCACTACAGGTCCCTGGACAGCCAAGCAAGTGTGAGCCGGAGACTGTGCTTCAGCTCTGAAGCAGTGTATCGAGAGCCTTCGAGGAGGAGGGGAATTAGCTCAGATGGTAGAGCGCTCGCTTAGCATGCGAGAGGTAGCGGGATCGATGCCCGCATTCTCCAGCAAGACGCTTTTACTTCATTTTCACTATTTTATTCAAAACTCGCCAATCGTCGCAAATAAAGTCATGTGCTCGCTTCTGTTTTTTTTACTATCATCCTAAAAGTCTTCCGTCCACTTTCTGCTATCCCAAAGAGTCACCCGCGCGAGGGCCGGCAACAGGCGTGATACTGTGCAACAGGCGCATTGCATGGCATTGGTGACATATTCAGGAAATTCCACTTTGATGCCACCCAGGGCTGTTAACCTTTTATTTCATTTCAATACGATGCTTCGAATAATTGGTTCAAAGTGCGCAGCCTTTGCTCTTTTATTTCGTTTTCATCGGAGCAGGTCGGAGCTGGCAGAAGAGTGAGCCCTGTCTGCAGGAGCTCTGATTCCAGAAAGCATATTTTCCCTGTCTTTCTTACCACTCATCTGTGTCTCTTCGCTGACATGAGGGGTTGCTACACTCTGCAGTCTCCCGGCATTTAAAGTCTGCTACCAGCAGAGCACGTTCTGGACTTCACAGCGCCCAGCAAAGTACTAGCCTGCGCCCACCCCCTACTACCGCAAAAACCTTTTGCATGCTTTGGCAGAAGTGTGAACAAAATGCCACGAACCACCCCAGATGGGACTCGAACCCACAATCCCT
Organism: Ambystoma mexicanum; assembly: GCF_040938575.1. NCBI lineage: Eukaryota > Metazoa > Chordata > Amphibia > Caudata > Ambystomatidae > Ambystoma > Ambystoma mexicanum. The sequence continues at coordinate 529,158,783 of NC_090933.1, read as the reverse complement.
GGCTTAGGAGGCCAGTGCCTTATCCATTAGGCCACTGGGGCCATTCGACAGAGAAGGGGAAAGTTCTTTCTTTTCCTCTTCTCTCACTGGAGTCACGGGTACTGGCCCACTGAAAAGGGCAAGTTGGCTCACGTCCAAAGCTGCAGTGTCCCAGCACACGCGGGCAAAAGGCACCTGCTTGCACTCGGCTGGACACTTCCGCTTTATGGGACACACGATGGAAAGTGGACTCAATTCCCAGACCTAACTCTTACCTGTTTGGTATTCTGACGCTCGATTGTAAAATATGGCCAGCTGGTAAAAATGACAAAGGGCACTCCAGCGCTGGTCCTTTGGCTGCAGGCGGCGTGTCAGCGGCCTAAAACAGCAAGAAATAGCGAGAGAAATAAAGTGAGAAGCAAGCACCTTTTCAATTGGGCTCTCGGGTCTATGGGACTGGCGTGCAGCCTCTTGATCACAAGCGCAGGTCCAGCGTGAAAGGGCGTGGCAGTGGAGTCACTCTGCTATTAATACCTGGTTGGCCAATCCTCGTTGCAATGGATGGCCATCTGCAGCTTTACTTGTAGCTCCACTGAAGGTATTTTGTTTTGGGCAAAGGGGTGAGATTGTGAATTCCTCTGCGGCAGATGAAGAGAAAGGGCTTTATGCACTACAGGTCCCTGGACAGCCAAGCAAGTGTGAGCCGGAGACTGTGCTTCAGCTCTGAAGCAGTGTATCGAGAGCCTTCGAGGAGGAGGGGAATTAGCTCAGATGGTAGAGCGCTCGCTTAGCATGCGAGAGGTAGCGGGATCGATGCCCGCATTCTCCAGCAAGACGCTTTTTCTTCATTTTCACTATTTTATTCAAAACTCGCCAATCGTCGCAAATAAAGTCATGTGCTCGCTTCTGTTTTTTTTACTATCATCCTAAAAGTCTTCCGTCCACTTTCTGCTATCCCAAAGAGTCATCCGCGCGAGGGCCGGCAACAGGCGTGATACTGTGCAACAGGCGCATTGCATGGCATTGGTGACATATTCAGGAAATTCCACTTTGATGCCACCCAGGGCTGTTAACCTTTTATTTCATTTCAATACGATGCTTCGAATAATTGGTTCAAAGTGCGCAGCCTTTGCTCTTTTATTTCGTTTTCATCGGAGCAGGTCGGAGCTGGCAGAAGAGTGAGCCCTGTCTGCAGGAGCTCTGATTCCAGAAAGCATATTTTCCCTGTCTTTCTTACCACTCATCTGTGTCTCTTCGCTGACATGAGGGGTTGCTACACTCTGCAGTCTCCCGGCATTTAAAGTCTGCTACCAGCAGAGCACGTTCTGGACTTCACAGCGCCCAGCAAAGTACTAGCCTGCGCCCACCCCCTACTACCGCAAAAACCTTTTGCATGCTTTGGCAGAAGTGTGAACAAAATGCCACGAACCCCCCCAGATGGGACTCGAACCCACAATCCCTGGCTTAGGAGGCCAGTGCCTTATCCATTAGGCCACTGGGGCCACTCGACAGAGAAGGGGAAAGTTCTTTCTTTTCCTCTTCTCTCACTGGAGTCACGGGTACTGGCCCACTGAAAAGGGCAAGTTGGCTCACGTCCAAAGCTGCAGTGTCCCAGCACACGCGGGCAAAAGGCACCTGCTTGCACTCGGCTGGACACTTCCGCTTTATGGGACACACGATGGAAAGTGGACTCAATTCCCAGACCTAACTCTTACCTGTTTGGTATTCTGACGCTCGATTGTAAAATATGGCCAGCTGGTAAAAATGACAAAGGGCACTCCAGCGCTGGTCCTTTGGCTGCAGGCGGCGTGTCAGCGGCCTAAAACAGCAAGAAATAGCGAGAGAAATAAAGTGAGAAGCAAGCACCTTTTCAATAGGGCTCTCGGGTCTATGGGACTGGCGTGCAGCCTCTTGATCACAAGCGCAGGTCCAGCGTGAAAGGGCGTGGCAGTGGAGTCACTCTGCTATTAATACCTGGTTGGCCAATCCTCGTTGCAATGGATGGCCATCTGCAGCTTTACTTGTAGCTCCACTGAAGGTATTTTGTTTTGGGCAATGGGGTGAGATTGTGATTTCCTCTGCGGCAGATGAAGAGAAAGGGCTTTATGCACTACAGGTCCCTGGACAGCCAAGCAAGTGTGAGCCGGAGACTGTGCTTCAGCTCTGAAGCAGTGTATCGAGAGCCTTCGAGGAGGAGGGGAATTAGCTCAGATGGTAGAGCGCTCGCTTAGCATGCGAGAGGTAGCGGGATCGATGCCCGCATTCTCCAGCAAGACGCTTTTACTTCATTTTCACTATTTTATTCAAAACTCGCCAATCGTCGCAAATAAAGTCATGTGCTCGCTTCTGTTTTTTTTACTATCATCCTAAAAGTCTTCCGTCCACTTTCTGCTATCCCAAAGAGTCATCCGCGCGAGGGCCGGCAACAGGCGTGATACTGTGCAACAGGCGCATTGCATGGCATTGGTGACATATTCAGGAAATTCCACTTTGATGCCACCCAGGGCTGTTAACCTTTTATTTCATTTCAATACGATGCTTCGAATAATTGGTTCAAAGTGCGCAGCCTTTGCTCTTTTATTTCGTTTTCATCGGAGCAGGTCGGAGCTGGCAGAAGAGTGAGCCCTGTCTGCAGGAGCTCTGATTCCAGAAAGCATATTTTCCCTGTCTTTCTTACCACTCATCTGTGTCTCTTCGCTGACATGAGGCGTTGCTACACTCTGCAGTCTCCCGGCATTTAAAGTCTGCTACCAGCAGAGCACGTTCTGGACTTCACAGCGCCCAGCAAAGTACTAGCCTGCGCCCACCCCCTACTACCGCAAAAACCTTTTGCATGCTTTGGCAGAAGTGTGAACAAAATGCCACGAACCACCCCAGATGGGGCTCGAACCCACAATCCCTGGCTTAGGAGGCCAGTGCCTTATCCATTAGGCCACTGGGGCCACTCGACAGAGAAGGGGAAAGTTCTTTCTTTTCCTCTTCTCTCACTGGAGTCACGGGTACTGGCCCACTGAAAAGGGCAAGTTGGCTCACGTCCAAAGCTGCAGTGTCCCAGCACACGCGGGCAAAAGGCACCTGCTTGCACTCGGCTGGACACTTCCGCTTTATGGGACACACGATGGAAAGTGGACTCAATTCCCAGACCTAACTCTTACCTGTTTGGTATTCTGACGCTCGATTGTAAAATATGGCCAGCTGGTAAAAATGACAAAGGGCACTCCAGCGCTGGTCCTTTGGCTGCAGGCGGCGTGTCAGCGGCCTAAAACAGCAAGAAATAGCGAGAGAAATAAAGAGAGAAATAAGCACCTTTTCAATTGGGCTCTCGGGTCTATGGGACTGGCGTGCAGCCTCTTGATCACAAGCGCAGGTCCAGCGTGAAAGGGCGTGGCAGTGGAGTCACTCTGCTATTAATACCTGGTTGGCCAATCCTCGTTGCAATGGATGGCCATCTGCAGCTTTACTTGTAGCTCCACTGAAGGTATTTTGTTTTGGGCAAAGGGGTGAGATTGTGATTTCCTCTGCGGCAGATGAAGAGAAAGGGCTTTATGCACTACAGGTCCCTGGACAGCCAAGCAAGTGTGAGCCGGAGACTGTGCTTCAGCTCTGAAGCAGTGTATCGAGAGCCTTCGAGGAGGAGGGGAGTTAGCTCAGATGGTAGAGCGCTCGCTTAGCATGCGAGAGGTAGCGGGATCGATGCCCGCATTCTCCAGCAAGACGCTTTTTCTTCATTTTCACTATTTTATTCAAAACTCGCCAATCGTCGCAAATAAAGTCATGTGCTCGCTTCTGTTTTTTTCACTATCATCCTAAAAGTCTTCCGTCCACTTTCTGCTATCCCAAAGAGTCATCCGCGCGAGGGCCGGCAACAGGCGTGATACTGTGCAACAGGCGCATTGCATGGCATTGGTGACATATTCAGGAAATTCCACTTTGATGCCACCCAGGGCTGTTAACCTTTTATTTCATTTCAATACGATGCTTCGAATAATTGGTTCAAAGTGCGCAGCCTTTGCTCTTTTATTTCGTTTTCATCGGAGCAGGTCGGAGCTGGCAGAAGAGTGAGCCCTGTCTGCAGGAGCTCTGATTCCAGAAAGCATATTTTCCCTGTCTTTCTTACCACTCATCTGTGTCTCTTCGCTGACATGAGGCGTTGCTACACTCTGCAGTCTCCCGGCATTTAAAGTCTGCTACCAGCAGAGCACGTTCTGGACTTCACAGCGCCCAGCAAAGTACTAGCCTGCGCCCACCCCCTACTACCGCAAAAACCTTTTGCATGCTTTGGCAGAAGTGTGAACAAAATGCCACGAACCACCCCAGATGGGACTCGAACCCACAATCCCTGGCTTAGGAGGCCAGTGCCTTATCCATTAGGCCACTGGGGCCATTCGACAGAGAAGGGGAAAGTTCTTTCTTTTCCTCTTCTCTCACTGGAGTCACGAGTACTGGCCCACTGAAAAGGGCAAGTTGGCTCACGTCCAAAGCTGCAGTGTCCCAGCACACGCGGGCAAAAGGCACCTGCTTGCACTCGGCTGGACACTTCCGCTTTATGGGACACACGATGGAAAGTGGACTCAATTCCCAGACCTAACTCTTACCTGTTTGGTATTCTGACGCTCGATTGTAAAATATGGCCAGCTGGTAAAAATGACAAAGGGCACTCCAGCGCTGGTCCTTTGGCTGCAGGCGGCGTGTCAGCGGCCTAAAACAGCAAGAAATAGCGAGAGAAATAAAGTGAGAAGCAAGCACCTTTTCAATTGGGCTCTCGGGTCTATGGGACTGGCGTGCAGCCTCTTGATCACAAGCGCAGGTCCAGCGTGAAAGGGCGTGGCAGTGGAGTCACTCTGCTATTAATACCTGGTTGGCCAATCCTCGTTGCAATGGATGGCCATCTGCAGCTTTACTTGTAGCTCCACTGAAGGTATTTTGTTTTGGGCAAAGGGGTGAGATTGTGAATTCCTCTGCGGCAGATGAAGAGAAAGGGCTTTATGCACTACAGGTCCCTGGACAGCCAAGCAAGTGTGAGCCGGAGACTGTGCTTCAGCTCTGAAGCAGTGTATCGAGAGCCTTCGAGGAGGAGGGGAATTAGCTCAGATGGTAGAGCGCTCGCTTAGCATGCGAGAGGTAGCGGGATCGATGCCCGCATTCTCCAGCAAGACGCTTTTTCTTCATTTTCACTATTTTATTCAAAACTCGCCAATCGTCGCAAATAAAGTCATGTGCTCGCTTCTGTTTTTTTTACTATCATCCTAAAAGTCTTCCGTCCACTTTCTGCTATCCCAAAGAGTCATCCGCGCGAGGGCCGGCAACAGGCGTGATACTGTGCAACAGGCGCATTGCATGGCATTGGTGACATATTCAGGAAATTCCACTTTGATGCCACCCAGGGCTGTTAACCTTTTATTTCATTTCAATACGATGCTTCGAATAATTGGTTCAAAGTGCGCAGCCTTTGCTCTTTTATTTCGTTTTCATCGGAGCAGGTCGGAGCTGGCAGAAGAGTGAGCCCTGTCTGCAGGAGCTCTGATTCCAGAAAGCATATTTTCCCTGTCTTTCTTACCACTCATCTGTGTCTCTTCGCTGACATGAGGGGTTGCTACACTCTGCAGTCTCCCGGCATTTAAAGTCTGCTACCAGCAGAGCACGTTCTGGACTTCACAGCGCCCAGCAAAGTACTAGCCTGCGCCCACCCCCTACTACCGCAAAAACCTTTTGCATGCTTTGGCAGAAGTGTGAACAAAATGCCACGAACCACCCCAGATGGGACTCGAACCCACAATCCCTGGCTTAGGAGGCCAGTGCCTTATCCATTAGGCCACTGGGGCCACTCGACAGAGAAGGGGAAAGTTCTTTCTTTTCCTCTTCTCTCACTGGAGTCACGGGTACTGGCCCACTGAAAAGGGCAAGTTGGCTCACGTCCAAAGCTGCAGTGTCCCAGCACACGCGGGCAAAAGGCACCTGCTTGCACTCGGCTGGACACTTCCGCTTTATGGGACACACGATGGAAAGTGGACTCAATTCCCAGACCTAACTCTTACCTGTTTGGTATTCTGACGCTCGATTGTAAAATATGGCCAGCTGGTAAAAATGACAAAGGGCACTCCAGCGCTGGTCCTTTGGCTGCAGGCGGCGTGTCAGCGGCCTAAAACAGCAAGAAATAGCGAGAGAAATAAAGTGAGAAGCAAGCACCTTTTCAATAGGGCTCTCGGGTCTATGGGACTGGCGTGCAGCCTCTTGATCACAAGCGCAGGTCCAGCGTGAAAGGGCGTGGCAGTGGAGTCACTCTGCTATTAATACCTGGTTGGCCAATCCTCGTTGCAATGGATGGCCATCTGCAGCTTTACTTGTAGCTCCACTGAAGGTATTTTGTTTTGGGCAAAGGGGTGAGATTGTGATTTCCTCTGCGGCAGATGAAGAGAAAGGGCTTTATGCACTACAGGTCCCTGGACAGCCAAGCAAGTGTGAGCCGGAGACTGTGCTTCAGCTCTGAAGCAGTGTATCGAGAGCCTTCGAGGAGGAGGGGAATTAGCTCAGATGGTAGAGCGCTCGCTTAGCATGCGAGAGGTAGCGGGATCGATGCCCGCATTCTCCAGCAAGACGCTTTTACTTCATTTTCACTATTTTATTCAAAACTCGCCAATCGTCGCAAATAAAGTCATGTGCTCGCTTCTGTTTTTTTTACTATCATCCTAAAAGTCTTCCGTCCACTTTCTGCTATCCCAAAGAGTCATCCGCGCGAGGGCCGGCAACAGGCGTGATACTGTGCAACAGGCGCATTGCATGGCATTGGTGACATATTCAGGAAATTCCACTTTGATGCCACCCAGGGCTGTTAACCTTTTATTTCATTTCAATACGATGCTTCGAATAATTGGTTCAAAGTGCGCAGCCTTTGCTCTTTTATTTCGTTTTCATCGGAGCAGGTCGGAGCTGGCAGAAGAGTGAGCCCTGTCTGCAGGAGCTCTGATTCCAGAAAGCATATTTTCCCTGTCTTTCTTACCACTCATCTGTGTCTCTTCGCTGACATGAGGCGTTGCTACACTCTGCAGTCTCCCGGCATTTAAAGTCTGCTACCAGCAGAGCACGTTCTGGACTTCACAGCGCCCAGCAAAGTACTAGCCTGCGCCCACCCCCTACTACCGCAAAAACCTTTTGCATGCTTTGGCAGAAGTGTGAACAAAATGCCACGAACCACCCCAGATGGGACTCGAACCCACAATCCCTGGCTTAGGAGGCCAGTGCCTTATCCTGTTTTTTTTACTATCATCCTAAAAGTCTTCCGTCCACTTTCTGCTATCCCAAAGAGTCATCCGCGCGAGGGCCGGCAACAGGCGTGATACTGTGCAACAGGCGCATTGCATGGCATTGGTGACATATTCAGGAAATTCCACTTTGATGCCACCCAGGGCTGTTAACCTTTTATTTCATTTCAATACGATGCTTCGAATAATTGGTTCAAAGTGCGCAGCCTTTGCTCTTTTATTTCGTTTTCATCGGAGCAGGTCGGAGCTGGCAGAAGAGTGAGCCCTGTCTGCAGGAGCTCTGATTCCAGAAAGCATATTTTCCCTGTCTTTCTTACCACTCATCTGTGTCTCTTCGCTGACATGAGGCGTTGCTACACTCTGCAGTCTCCCGGCATTTAAAGTCTGCTACCAGCAGAGCACGTTCTGGACTTCACAGCGCCCAGCAAAGTACTAGCCTGCGCCCACCCCCTACTACCGCAAAAACCTTTTGCATGCTTTGGCAGAAGTGTGAACAAAATGCCACGAACCACCCCAGATGGGACTCGAACCCACAATCCCTGGCTTAGGAGGCCAGTGCCTTATCCATTAGGCCACTGGGGCCACTCGACAGAGAAGGGGAAAGTTCTTTCTTTTCCTCTTCTCTCACTGGAGTCACGGGTACTGGCCCACTGAAAAGGGCAAGTTGGCTCACGTCCAAAGCTGCAGTGTCCCAGCACACGCGGGCAAAAGGCACCTGCTTGCACTCGGCTGGACACTTCCGCTTTATGGGACACACGATGGAAAGTGGACTCAATTCCCAGACCTAACTCTTACCTGTTTGGTATTCTGACGCTCGATTGTAAAATATGGCCAGCTGGTAAAAATGACAAAGGGCACTCCAGCGCTGGTCCTTTGGCTGCAGGCGGCGTGTCAGCGGCCTAAAACAGCAAGAAATAGCGAGAGAAATAAAGTGAGAAGCAAGCACCTTTTCAATTGGGCTCTCGGGTCTATGGGACTGGCGTGCAGCCTCTTGATCACAAGCGCAGGTCCAGCGTGAAAGGGCGTGGCAGTGGAGTCACTCTGCTATTAATACCTGGTTGGCCAATCCTCGTTGCAATGGATGGCCATCTGCAGCTTTACTTGTAGCTCCACTGAAGGTATTTTGTTTTGGGCAAAGGGGTGAGATTGTGAATTCCTCTGCGGCAGATGAAGAGAAAGGGCTTTATGCACTACAGGTCCCTGGACAGCCAAGCAAGTGTGAGCTCGAGACTGTGCTTCAGCTCTGAAGCAGTGTATCGAGAGCCTTCGAGGAGGAGGGGAATTAGCTCAGATGGTAGAGCGCTCGCTTAGCATGCGAGAGGTAGCGGGATCGATGCCCGCATTCTCCAGCAAGACGCTTTTTCTTCATTTTCACTATTTTATTCAAAACTCGCCAATCGTCGCAAATAAAGTCATGTGCTCGCTTCTGTTTTTTTTACTATCATCCTAAAAGTCTTCCGTCCACTTTCTGCTATCCCAAAGAGTCATCCGCGCGAGGGCCGGCAACAGGCGTGATACTGTGCAACAGGCGCATTGCATGGCATTGGTGACATATTCAGGAAATTCCACTTTGATGCCACCCAGGGCTGTTAACCTTTTATTTCATTTCAATACGATGCTTCGAATAATTGGTTCAAAGTGCGCAGCCTTTGCTCTTTTATTTCGTTTTCATCGGAGCAGGTCGGAGCTGGCAGAAGAGTGAGCCCTGTCTGCAGGAGCTCTGATTCCAGAAAGCATATTTTCCCTGTCTTTCTTACCACTCATCTGTGTCTCTTCGCTGACATGAGGGGTTGCTACACTCTGCAGTCTCCCGGCATTTAAAGTCTGCTACCAGCAGAGCACGTTCTGGACTTCACAGCGCCCAGCAAAGTACTAGCCTGCGCCCACCCCCTACTACCGCAAAAACCTTTTGCATGCTTTGGCAGAAGTGTGAACAAAATGCCACGAACCCCCCCAGATGGGACTCGAACCCACAATCCCTGGCTTAGGAGGCCAGTGCCTTATCCATTAGGCCACTGGGGCCACTCGGCAGAGAAGGGGAAAGTTCTTTCTTTTCCTCTTCTCTCACTGGAGTCACGGGTACTGGCCCACTGAAAAGGGCAAGTTGGCTCACGTCCAAAGCTGCAGTGTCCCAGCACACGCGGGCAAAAGGCACCTGCTTGCACTCGGCTGGACACTTCCGCTTTATGGGACACACGATGGAAAGTGGACTCAATTCCCAGACCTAACTCTTACCTGTTTGGTATTCTGACGCTCGATTGTAAAATATGGCCAGCTGGTAAAAATGACAAAGGGCACTCCAGCGCTGGTCCTTTGGCTGCAGGCGGCGTGTCAGCGGCCTAAAACAGCAAGAAATAGCGAGAGAAATAAAGTGAGAAGCAAGCACCTTTTCAATAGGGCTCTCGGGTCTATGGGACTGGCGTGCAGCCTCTTGATCACAAGCGCAGGTCCAGCGTGAAAGGGCGTGGCAGTGGAGTCACTCTGCTATTAATACCTGGTTGGCCAATCCTCGTTGCAATGGATGGCCATCTGCAGCTTTACTTGTAGCTCCACTGAAGGTATTTTGTTTTGGGCAAAGGGGTGAGATTGTGATTTCCTCTGCGGCAGATGAAGAGAAAGGGCTTTATGCACTACAGGTCCCTGGACAGCCAAGCAAGTGTGAGCCGGAGACTGTGCTTCAGCTCTGAAGCAGTGTATCGAGAGCCTTCGAGGAGGAGGGGAATTAGCTCAGATGGTAGAGCGCTCGCTTAGCATGCGAGAGGTAGCGGGATCGATGCCCGCATTCTCCAGCAAGACGCTTTTACTTCATTTTCACTATTTTATTCAAAACTCGCCAATCGTCGCAAATAAAGTCATGTGCTCGCTTCTGTTTTTTTTACTATCATCCTAAAAGTCTTCCGTCCACTTTCTGCTATCCCAAAGAGTCATCCGCGCGAGGGCCGGCAACAGGCGTGATACTGTGCAACAGGCGCATTGCATGGCATTGGTGACATATTCAGGAAATTCCACTTTGATGCCACCCAGGGCTGTTAACCTTTTATTTCATTTCAATACGATGCTTCGAATAATTGGTTCAAAGTGCGCAGCCTTTGCTCTTTTATTTCGTTTTCATCGGAGCAGGTCGGAGCTGGCAGAAGAGTGAGCCCTGTCTGCAGGAGCTCTGATTCCAGAAAGCATATTTTCCCTGTCTTTCTTACCACTCATCTGTGTCTCTTCGCTGACATGAGGCGTTGCTACACTCTGCAGTCTCCCGGCATTTAAAGTCTGCTACCAGCAGAGCACGTTCTGGACTTCACAGCGCCCAGCAAAGTACTAGCCTGCGCCCACCCCCTACTACCGCAAAAACCTTTTGCATGCTTTGGCAGAAGTGTGAACAAAATGCCACGAACCACCCCAGATGGGGCTCGAACCCACAATCCCTGGCTTAGGAGGCCAGTGCCTTATCCATTAGGCCACTGGGGCCACTCGACAGAGAAGGGGAAAGTTCTTTCTTTTCCTCTTCTCTCACTGGAGTCACGGGTACTGGCCCACTGAAAAGGGCAAGTTGGCTCACGTCCAAAGCTGCAGTGTCCCAGCACACGCGGGCAAAAGGCACCTGCTTGCACTCGGCTGGACACTTCCGCTTTATGGGACACACGATGGAAAGTGGACTCAATTCCCAGACCTAACTCTTACCTGTTTGGTATTCTGACGCTCGATTGTAAAATATGGCCAGCTGGTAAAAATGACAAAGGGCACTCCAGCGCTGGTCCTTTGGCTGCAGGCGGCGTGTCAGCGGCCTAAAACAGCAAGAAATAGCGAGAGAAATAAAGAGAGAAATAAGCACCTTTTCAATTGGGCTCTCGGGTCTATGGGACTGGCGTGCAGCCTCTTGATCACAAGCGCAGGTCCAGCGTGAAAGGGCGTGGCAGTGGAGTCACTCTGCTATTAATACCTGGTTGGCCAATCCTCGTTGCAATGGATGGCCATCTGCAGCTTTACTTGTAGCTCCACTGAAGGTATTTTGTTTTGGGCAAAGGGGTGAGATTGTGATTTCCTCTGCGGCAGATGAAGAGAAAGGGCTTTATGCACTACAGGTCCCTGGACAGCCAAGCAAGTGTGAGCCGGAGACTGTGCTTCAGCTCTGAAGCAGTGTATCGAGAGCCTTCGAGGAGGAGGGGAGTTAGCTCAGATGGTAGAGCGCTCGCTTAGCATGCGAGAGGTAGCGGGATCGATGCCCGCATTCTCCAGCAAGACGCTTTTTCTTCATTTTCACTATTTTATTCAAAACTCGCCAATCGTCGCAAATAAAGTCATGTGCTCGCTTCTGTTTTTTTCACTATCATCCTAAAAGTCTTCCGTCCACTTTCTGCTATCCCAAAGAGTCATCCGCGCGAGGGCCGGCAACAGGCGTGATACTGTGCAACAGGCGCATTGCATGGCATTGGTGACATATTCAGGAAATTCCACTTTGATGCCACCCAGGGCTGTTAACCTTTTATTTCATTTCAATACGATGCTTCGAATAATTGGTTCAAAGTGCGCAGCCTTTGCTCTTTTATTTCGTTTTCATCGGAGCAGGTCGGAGCTGGCAGAAGAGTGAGCCCTGTCTGCAGGAGCTCTGATTCCAGAAAGCATATTTTCCCTGTCTTTCTTACCACTCATCTGTGTCTCTTCGCTGACATGAGGCGTTGCTACACTCTGCAGTCTCCCGGCATTTAAAGTCTGCTACCAGCAGAGCACGTTCTGGACTTCACAGCGCCCAGCAAAGTACTAGCCTGCGCCCACCCCCTACTACCGCAAAAACCTTTTGCATGCTTTGGCAGAAGTGTGAACAAAATGCCACGAACCACCCCAGATGGGACTCGAACCCACAATCCCTGGCTTAGGAGGCCAGTGCCTTATCCATTAGGCCACTGGGGCCACTCGACAGAGAAGGGGAAAGTTCTTTCTTTTCCTCTTCTCTCACTGGAGTCACGGGTACTGGCCCACTGAAAAGGGCAAGTTGGCTCACGTCCAAAGCTGCAGTGTCCCAGCACACGCGGGCAAAAGGCACCTGCTTGCACTCGGCTGGACACTTCCGCTTTATGGGACACACGATGGAAAGTGGACTCAATTCCCAGACCTAACTCTTACCTGTTTGGTATTCTGACGCTCGATTGTAAAATATGGCCAGCTGGTAAAAATGACAAAGGGCACTCCAGCGCTGGTCCTTTGGCTGCAGGCGGCGTGTCAGCGGCCTAAAACAGCAAGAAATAGCGAGAGAAATAAAGTGAGAAGCAAGCACCTTTTCAATTGGGCTCTCGGGTCTATGGGACTGGCGTGCAGCCTCTTGATCACAAGCGCAGGTCCAGCGTGAAAGGGCGTGGCAGTGGAGTCACTCTGCTATTAATACCTGGTTGGCCAATCCTCGTTGCAATGGATGGCCATCTGCAGCTTTACTTGTAGCTCCACTGAAGGTATTTTGTTTTGGGCAAAGGGGTGAGATTGTGAATTCCTCTGCGGCAGATGAAGAGAAAGGGCTTTATGCACTACAGGTCCCTGGACAGCCAAGCAAGTGTGAGCCGGAGACTGTGCTTCAGCTCTGAAGCAGTGTATCGAGAGCCTTCGAGGAGGAGGGGAATTAGCTCAGATGGTAGAGCGCTCGCTTAGCATGCGAGAGGTAGCGGGATCGATGCCCGCATTCTCCAGCAAGACGCTTTTTCTTCATTTTCACTATTTTATTCAAAACTCGCCAATCGTCGCAAATAAAGTCATGTGCTCGCTTCTGTTTTTTTTACTATCATCCTAAAAGTCTTCCGTCCACTTTCTGCTATCCCAAAGAGTCATCCGCGCGAGGGCCGGCAACAGGCGTGATACTGTGCAACAGGCGCATTGCATGGCATTGGTGACATATTCAGGAAATTCCACTTTGATGCCACCCAGGGCTGTTAACCTTTTATTTCATTTCAATACGATGCTTCGAATAATTGGTTCAAAGTGCGCAGCCTTTGCTCTTTTATTTCGTTTTCATCGGAGCAGGTCGGAGCTGGCAGAAGAGTGAGCCCTGTCTGCAGGAGCTCTGATTCCAGAAAGCATATTTTCCCTGTCTTTCTTACCACTCATCTGTGTCTCTTCGCTGACATGAGGGGTTGCTACACTCTGCAGTCTCCCGGCATTTAAAGTCTGCTACCAGCAGAGCACGTTCTGGACTTCACAGCGCCCAGCAAAGTACTAGCCTGCGCCCACCCCCTACTACCGCAAAAACCTTTTGCATGCTTTGGCAGAAGTGTGAACAAAATGCCACGAACCACCCCAGATGGGACTCGAACCCACAATCCCTGGCTTAGGAGGCCAGTGCCTTATCCATTAGGCCACTGGGGCCACTCGACAGAGAAGGGGAAAGTTCTTTCTTTTCCTCTTCTCTCACTGGAGTCACGGGTACTGGCCCACTGAAAAGGGCAAGTTGGCTCACGTCCAAAGCTGCAGTGTCCCAGCACACGCGGGCAAAAGGCACCTGCTTGCACTCGGCTGGACACTTCCGCTTTATGGGACACACGATGGAAAGTGGACTCAATTCCCAGACCTAACTCTTACCTGTTTGGTATTCTGACGCTCGATTGTAAAATATGGCCAGCTGGTAAAAATGACAAAGGGCACTCCAGCGCTGGTCCTTTGGCTGCAGGCGGCGTGTCAGCGGCCTAAAACAGCAAGAAATAGCGAGAGAAATAAAGTGAGAAGCAAGCACCTTTTCAATAGGGCTCTCGGGTCTATGGGACTGGCGTGCAGCCTCTTGATCACAAGCGCAGGTCCAGCGTGAAAGGGCGTGGCAGTGGAGTCACTCTGCTATTAATACCTGGTTGGCCAATCCTCGTTGCAATGGATGGCCATCTGCAGCTTTACTTGTAGCTCCACTGAAGGTATTTTGTTTTGGGCAAAGGGGTGAGATTGTGATTTCCTCTGCGGCAGATGAAGAGAAAGGGCTTTATGCACTACAGGTCCCTGGACAGCCAAGCAAGTGTGAGCCGGAGACTGTGCTTCAGCTCTGAAGCAGTGTATCGAGAGCCTTCGAGGAGGAGGGGAATTAGCTCAGATGGTAGAGCGCTCGCTTAGCATGCGAGAGGTAGCGGGATCGATGCCCGCATTCTCCAGCAAGACGCTTTTACTTCATTTTCACTATTTTATTCAAAACTCGCCAATCGTCGCAAATAAAGTCATGTGCTCGCTTCTGTTTTTTTTACTATCATCCTAAAAGTCTTCCGTCCACTTTCTGCTATCCCAAAGAGTCATCCGCGCGAGGGCCGGCAACAGGCGTGATACTGTGCAACAGGCGCATTGCATGGCATTGGTGACATATTCAGGAAATTCCACTTTGATGCCACCCAGGGCTGTTAACCTTTTATTTCATTTCAATACGATGCTTCGAATAATTGGTTCAAAGTGCGCAGCCTTTGCTCTTTTATTTCGTTTTCATCGGAGCAGGTCGGAGCTGGCAGAAGAGTGAGCCCTGTCTGCAGGAGCTCTGATTCCAGAAAGCATATTTTCCCTGTCTTTCTTACCACTCATCTGTGTCTCTTCGCTGACATGAGGCGTTGCTACACTCTGCAGTCTCCCGGCATTTAAAGTCTGCTACCAGCAGAGCACGTTCTGGACTTCACAGCGCCCAGCAAAGTACTAGCCTGCGCCCACCCCCTACTACCGCAAAAACCTTTTGCATGCTTTGGCAGAAGTGTGAACAAAATGCCACGAACCACCCCAGATGGGACTCGAACCCACAATCCCTGGCTTAGGAGGCCAGTGCCTTATCCATTAGGCCACTGGGGCCACTCGACAGAGAAGGGGAAAGTTCTTTCTTTTCCTCTTCTCTCACTGGAGTCACGGGTACTGGCCCACTGAAAAGGGCAAGTTGGCTCACGTCCAAAGCTGCAGTGTCCCAGCACACGCGGGCAAAAGGCACCTGCTTGCACTCGGCTGGACACTTCCGCTTTATGGGACACACGATGGAAAGTGGACTCAATTCCCAGACCTAACTCTTACCTGTTTGGTATTCTGACGCTCGATTGTAAAATATGGCCAGCTGGTAAAAATGACAAAGGGCACTCCAGCGCTGGTCCTTTGGCTGCAGGCGGCGTGTCAGCGGCCTAAAACAGCAAGAAATAGCGAGAGAAATAAAGTGAGAAGCAAGCACCTTTTCAATTGGGCTCTCGGGTCTATGGGACTGGCGTGCAGCCTCTTGATCACAAGCGCAGGTCCAGCGTGAAAGGGCGTGGCAGTGGAGTCACTCTGCTATTAATACCTGGTTGGCCAATCCTCGTTGCAATGGATGGCCATCTGCAGCTTTACTTGTAGCTCCACTGAAGGTATTTTGTTTTGGGCAAAGGGGTGAGATTGTGATTTCCTCTGCGGCAGATGAAGAGAAAGGGCTTTATGCACTACAGGTCCCTGGACAGCCAAGCAAGTGTGAGCCGGAGACTGTGCTTCAGCTCTGAAGCAGTGTATCGAGAGCCTTCAAGGAGGAGGGGAATTAGCTCAGATGGTAGAGCGCTCGCTTAGCATGCGAGAGGTAGCGGGATCGATGCCCGCATTCTCCAGCAAGACGCTTTTACTTCATTTTCACTATTTTATTCAAAACTCGCCAATCGTCGCAAATAAAGTCATGTGCTCGCTTCTGTTTTTTTTACTATCATCCTAAAAGTCTTCCGTCCACTTTCTGCTATCCCAAAGAGTCATCCGCGCGAGGGCCGGCAACAGGCGTGATACTGTGCAACAGGCGCATTGCATGGCATTGGTGACATATTCAGGAAATTCCACTTTGATGCCACCCAGGGCTGTTAACCTTTTATTTCATTTCAATACGATGCTTCGAATAATTGGTTCAAAGTGCGCAGCCTTTGCTCTTTTATTTCGTTTTCATCGGAGCAGGTCGGAGCTGGCAGAAGAGTGAGCCCTGTCTGCAGGAGCTCTGATTCCAGAAAGCATATTTTCCCTGTCTTTCTTACCACTCATCTGTGTCTCTTCGCTGACATGAGGCGTTGCTACACTCTGCAGTCTCCCGGCATTTAAAGTCTGCTACCAGCAGAGCACGTTCTGGACTTCACAGCGCCCAGCAAAGTACTAGCCTGCGCCCACCCCCTACTACCGCAAAAACCTTTTGCATGCTTTGGCAGAAGTGTGAACAAAATGCCACGAACCACCCCAGATGGGACTCGAACCCACAATCCCTGGCTTAGGAGGCCAGTGCCTTATCCATTAGGCCACTGGGGCCACTCGACAGAGAAGGGGAAAGTTCTTTCTTTTCCTCTTCTCTCACTGGAGTCACGGGTACTGGCCCACTGAAAAGGGCAAGTTGGCTCACGTCCAAAGCTGCAGTGTCCCAGCACACGCGGGCAAAAGGCACCTGCTTGCACTCGGCTGGACACTTCCGCTTTATGGGACACACGATGGAAAGTGGACTCAATTCCCAGACCTAACTCTTACCTGTTTGGTATTCTGACGCTCGATTGTAAAATATGGCCAGCTGGTAAAAATGACAAAGGGCACTCCAGCGCTGGTCCTTTGGCTGCAGGCGGCGTGTCAGCGGCCTAAAACAGCAAGAAATAGCGAGAGAAATAAAGTGAGAAGCAAGCACCTTTTCAATTGGGCTCTCGGGTCTATGGGACTGGCGTGCAGCCTCTTGATCACAAGCGCAGGTCCAGCGTGAAAGGGCGTGGCAGTGGAGTCACTCTGCTATTAATACCTGGTTGGCCAATCCTCGTTGCAATGGATGGCCATCTGCAGCTTTACTTGTAGCTCCACTGAAGGTATTTTGTTTTGGGCAAAGGGGTGAGATTGTGATTTCCTCTGCGGCAGATGAAGAGAAAGGGCTTTATGCACTACAGGTCCCTGGACAGCCAAGCAAGTGTGAGCCGGAGACTGTGCTTCAGCTCTGAAGCAGTGTATCGAGAGCCTTCGAGGAGGAGGGGAATTAGCTCAGATGGTAGAGCGCTCGCTTAGCATGCGAGAGGTAGCGGGATCGATGCCCGCATTCTCCAGCAAGACGCTTTTTCTTCATTTTCACTATTTTATTCAAAACTCGCCAATCGTCGCAAATAAAGTCATGTGCTCGCTTCTGTTTTTTTTACTATCATCCTAAAAGTCTTCCGTCCACTTTCTGCTATCCCAAAGAGTCATCCGCGCGAGGGCCGGCAACAGGCGTGATACTGTGCAACAGGCGCATTGCATGGCATTGGTGACATATTCAGGAAATTCCACTTTGATGCCACCCAGGGCTGTTAACCTTTTATTTCATTTCAATACGATGCTTCGAATAATTGGTTCAAAGTGCGCAGCCTTTGCTCTTTTATTTCGTTTTCATCGGAGCAGGTCGGAGCTGGCAGAAGAGTGAGCCCTGTCTGCAGGAGCTCTGATTCCAGAAAGCATATTTTCCCTGTCTTTCTTACCACTCATCTGTGTCTCTTCGCTGACATGAGGCGTTGCTACACTCTGCAGTCTCCCGGCATTTAAAGTCTGCTACCAGCAGAGCACGTTCTGGACTTCACAGCGCCCAGCAAAGTACTAGCCTGCGCCCACCCCCTACTACCGCAAAAACCTTTTGCATGCTTTGGCAGAAGTGTGAACAAAATGCCACGAACCACCCCAGATGGGACTCGAACCCACAATCCCTGGCTTAGGAGGCCAGTGCCTTATCCTGTTTTTTTTACTATCATCCTAAAAGTCTTCGGTCCACTTTCTGCTATCCCAAAGAGTCATCCGCGCGAGGGCCGGCAACAGGCGTGATACTGTGCAACAGGCGCATTGCATGGCATTGGTGACATATTCAGGAAATTCCACTTTGATGCCACCCAGGGCTGTTAACCTTTTATTTCATTTCAATACGATGCTTCGAATAATTGGTTCAAAGTGCGCAGCCTTTGCTCTTTTATTTCGTTTTCATCGGAGCAGGTCGGAGCTGGCAGAAGAGTGAGCCCTGTCTGCAGGAGCTCTGATTCCAGAAAGCATATTTTCCCTGTCTTTCTTACCACTCATCTGTGTCTCTTCGCTGACATGAGGCGTTGCTACACTCTGCAGTCTCCCGGCATTTAAAGTCTGCTACCAGCAGAGCACGTTCTGGACTTCACAGCGCCCAGCAAAGTACTAGCCTGCGCCCACCCCCTACTACCGCAAAAACCTTTTGCATGCTTTGGCAGAAGTGTGAACAAAATGCCACGAACCACCCCAGATGGGACTCGAACCCACAATCCCTGGCTTAGGAGGCCAGTGCCTTATCCATTAGGCCACTGGGGCCACTCGACAGAGAAGGGGAAAGTTCTTTCTTTTCCTCTTCTCTCACTGGAGTCACGGGTACTGGCCCACTGAAAAGGGCAAGTTGGCTCACGTCCAAAGCTGCAGTGTCCCAGCACACGCGGGCAAAAGGCACCTGCTTGCACTCGGCTGGACACTTCCGCTTTATGGGACACACGATGGAAAGTGGACTCAATTCCCAGACCTAACTCTTACCTGTTTGGTATTCTGACGCTCGATTGTAAAATATGGCCAGCTGGTAAAAATGACAAAGGGCACTCCAGCGCTGGTCCTTTGGCTGCAGGCGGCGTGTCAGCGGCCTAAAACAGCAAGAAATAGCGAGAGAAATAAAGTGAGAAGCAAGCACCTTTTCAATTGGGCTCTCGGGTCTATGGGACTGGCGTGCAGCCTCTTGATCACAAGCGCAGGTCCAGCGTGAAAGGGCGTGGCAGTGGAGTCACTCTGCTATTAATACCTGGTTGGCCAATCCTCGTTGCAATGGATGGCCATCTGCAGCTTTACTTGTAGCTCCACTGAAGGTATTTTGTTTTGGGCAAAGGGGTGAGATTGTGATTTCCTCTGCGGCAGATGAAGAGAAAGGGCTTTATGCACTACAGGTCCCTGGACAGCCAAGCAAGTGTGAGCCGGAGACTGTGCTTCAGCTCTGAAGCAGTGTATCGAGAGCCTTCGAGGAGGAGGGGAATTAGCTCAGATGGTAGAGCGCTCGCTTAGCATGCGAGAGGTAGCGGGATCGATGCCCGCATTCTCCAGCAAGACGCTTTTACTTCATTTTCACTATTTTATTCAAAACTCGCCAATCGTCGCAAATAAAGTCATGTGCTCGCTTCTGTTTTTTTTACTATCATCCTAAAAGTCTTCCGTCCACTTTCTGCTATCCCAAAGAGTCATCCGCGCGAGGGCCGGCAACAGGCGTGATACTGTGCAACAGGCGCATTGCATGGCATTGGTGACATATTCAGGAAATTCCACTTTGATGCCACCCAGGGCTGTTAACCTTTTATTTCATTTCAATACGATGCTTCGAATAATTGGTTCAAAGTGCGCAGCCTTTGCTCTTTTATTTCGTTTTCATCGGAGCAGGTCGGAGCTGGCAGAAGAGTGAGCCCTGTCTGCAGGAGCTCTGATTCCAGAAAGCATATTTTCCCTGTCTTTCTTACCACTCATCTGTGTCTCTTCGCTGACATGAGGCGTTGCTACACTCTGCAGTCTCCCGGCATTTAAAGTCTGCTACCAGCAGAGCACGTTCTGGACTTCACAGCGCCCAGCAAAGTACTAGCCTGCGCCCACCCCCTACTACCGCAAAAACCTTTTGCATGCTTTGGCAGAAGTGTGAACAAAATGCCACGAACCACCCCAGATGGGACTCGAACCCACAATCCCTGGCTTAGGAGGCCAGTGCCTTATCCATTAGGCCACTGGGGCCACTCGACAGAGAAGGGGAAAGTTCTTTCTTTTCCTCTTCTCTCACTGGAGTCACGGGTACTGGCCCACTGAAAAGGGCAAGTTGGCTCACGTCCAAAGCTGCAGTGTCCCAGCACACGCGGGCAAAAGGCACCTGCTTGCACTCGGCTGGACACTTCCGCTTTATGGGACACACGATGGAAAGTGGACTCAATTCCCAGACCTAACTCTTACCTGTTTGGTATTCTGACGCTCGATTGTAAAATATGGCCAGCTGGTAAAAATGACAAAGGGCACTCCAGCGCTGGTCCTTTGGCTGCAGGCGGCGTGTCAGCGGCCTAAAACAGCAAGAAATAGCGAGAGAAATAAAGTGAGAAGCAAGCACCTTTTCAATTGGGCTCTCGGGTCTATGGGACTGGCGTGCAGCCTCTTGATCACAAGCGCAGGTCCAGCGTGAAAGGGCGTGGCAGTGGAGTCACTCTGCTATTAATACCTGGTTGGCCAATCCTCGTTGCAATGGATGGCCATCTGCAGCTTTACTTGTAGCTCCACTGAAGGTATTTTGTTTTGGGCAAAGGGGTGAGATTGTGATTTCCTCTGCGGCAGATGAAGAGAAAGGGCTTTATGCACTACAGGTCCCTGGACAGCCAAGCAAGTGTGAGCCGGAGACTGTGCTTCAGCTCTGAAGCAGTGTATCGAGAGCCTTCGAGGAGGAGGGGAATTAGCTCAGATGGTAGAGCGCTCGCTTAGCATGCGAGAGGTAGCGGGATCGATGCCCGCATTCTCCAGCAAGACGCTTTTTCTTCATTTTCACTATTTTATTCAAAACTCGCCAATCGTCGCAAATAAAGTCATGTGCTCGCTTCTGTTTTTTTTACTATCATCCTAAAAGTCTTCCGTCCACTTTCTGCTATCCCAAAGAGTCATCCGCGCGAGGGCCGGCAACAGGCGTGATACTGTGCAACAGGCGCATTGCATGGCATTGGTGACATATTCAGGAAATTCCACTTTGATGCCACCCAGGGCTGTTAACCTTTTATTTCATTTCAATACGATGCTTCGAATAATTGGTTCAAAGTGCGCAGCCTTTGCTCTTTTATTTCGTTTTCATCGGAGCAGGTCGGAGCTGGCAGAAGAGTGAGCCCTGTCTGCAGGAGCTCTGATTCCAGAAAGCATATTTTCCCTGTCTTTCTTACCACTCATCTGTGTCTCTTCGCTGACATGAGGCGTTGCTACACTCTGCAGTCTCCCGGCATTTAAAGTCTGCTACCAGCAGAGCACGTTCTGGACTTCACAGCGCCCAGCAAAGTACTAGCCTGCGCCCACCCCCTACTACCGCAAAAACCTTTTGCATGCTTTGGCAGAAGTGTGAACAAAATGCCACGAACCACCCCAGATGGGACTCGAACCCACAATCCCTGGCTTAGGAGGCCAGTGCCTTATCCATTAGGCCACTGGGGCCACTCGACAGAGAAGGGGAAAGTTCTTTCTTTTCCTCTTCTCTCACTGGAGTCACGGGTACTGGCCCACTGAAAAGGGCAAGTTGGCTCACGTCCAAAGCTGCAGTGTCCCAGCACACGCGGGCAAAAGGCACCTGCTTGCACTCGGCTGGACACTTCCGCTTTATGGGACACACGATGGAAAGTGGACTCAATTCCCAGACCTAACTCTTACCTGTTTGGTATTCTGACGCTCGATTGTAAAATATGGCCAGCTGGTAAAAATGACAAAGGGCACTCCAGCGCTGGTCCTTTGGCTGCAGGCGGCGTGTCAGCGGCCTAAAACAGCAAGAAATAGCGAGAGAAATAAAGAGAGAAATAAGCACCTTTTCAATTGGGCTCTCGGGTCTATGGGACTGGCGTGCAGCCTCTTGATCACAAGCGCAGGTCCAGCGTGAAAGGGCGTGGCAGTGGAGTCACTCTGCTATTAATACCTGGTTGGCCAATCCTCGTTGCAATGGATGGCCATCTGCAGCTTTACTTGTAGCTCCACTGAAGGTATTTTGTTTTGGGCAAAGGGGTGAGATTGTGATTTCCTCTGCGGCAGATGAAGAGAAAGGGCTTTATGCACTACAGGTCCCTGGACAGCCAAGCAAGTGTGAGCCGGAGACTGTGCTTCAGCTCTGAAGCAGTGTATCGAGAGCCTTCGAGGAGGAGGGGAGTTAGCTCAGATGGTAGAGCGCTCGCTTAGCATGCGAGAGGTAGCGGGATCGATGCCCGCATTCTCCAGCAAGACGCTTTTTCTTCATTTTCACTATTTTATTCAAAACTCGCCAATCGTCGCAAATAAAGTCATGTGCTCGCTTCTGTTTTTTTTACTATCATCCTAAAAGTCTTCCGTCCACTTTCTGCTATCCCAAAGAGTCATCCGCGCGAGGGCCGGCAACAGGCGTGATACTGTGCAACAGGCGCATTGCATGGCATTGGTGACATATTCAGGAAATTCCACTTTGATGCCACCCAGGGCTGTTAACCTTTTATTTCATTTCAATACGATGCTTCGAATAATTGGTTCAAAGTGCGCAGCCTTTGCTCTTTTATTTCGTTTTCATCGGAGCAGGTCGGAGCTGGCAGAAGAGTGAGCCCTGTCTGCAGGAGCTCTGATTCCAGAAAGCATATTTTCCCTGTCTTTCTTACCACTCATCTGTGTCTCTTCGCTGACATGAGGCGTTGCTACACTCTGCAGTCTCCCGGCATTTAAAGTCTGCTACCAGCAGAGCACGTTCTGGACTTCACAGCGCCCAGCAAAGTACTAGCCTGCGCCCACCCCCTACTACCGCAAAAACCTTTTGCATGCTTTGGCAGAAGTGTGAACAAAATGCCACGAACCACCCCAGATGGGACTCGAACCCACAATCCCTGGCTTAGGAGGCCAGTGCCTTATCCATTAGGCCACTGGGGCCATTCGACAGAGAAGGGGAAAGTTCTTTCTTTTCCTCTTCTCTCACTGGAGTCACGGGTACTGGCCCACTGAAAAGGGCAAGTTGGCTCACGTCCAAAGCTGCAGTGTCCCAGCACACGCGGGCAAAAGGCACCTGCTTGCACTCGGCTGGACACTTCCGCTTTATGGGACACACGATGGAAAGTGGACTCAATTCCCAGACCTAACTCTTACCTGTTTGGTATTCTGACGCTCGATTGTAAAATATGGCCAGCTGGTAAAAATGACAAAGGGCACTCCAGCGCTGGTCCTTTGGCTGCAGGCGGCGTGTCAGCGGCCTAAAACAGCAAGAAATAGCGAGAGAAATAAAGTGAGAAGCAAGCACCTTTTCAATTGGGCTCTCGGGTCTATGGGACTGGCGTGCAGCCTCTTGATCACAAGCGCAGGTCCAGCGTGAAAGGGCGTGGCAGTGGAGTCACTCTGCTATTAATACCTGGTTGGCCAATCCTCGTTGCAATGGATGGCCATCTGCAGCTTTACTTGTAGCTCCACTGAAGGTATTTTGTTTTGGGCAAAGGGGTGAGATTGTGAATTCCTCTGCGGCAGATGAAGAGAAAGGGCTTTATGCACTACAGGTCCCTGGACAGCCAAGCAAGTGTGAGCCGGAGACTGTGCTTCAGCTCTGAAGCAGTGTATCGAGAGCCTTCGAGGAGGAGGGGAATTAGCTCAGATGGTAGAGCGCTCGCTTAGCATGCGAGAGGTAGCGGGATCGATGCCCGCATTCTCCAGCAAGACGCTTTTTCTTCATTTTCACTATTTTATTCAAAACTCGCCAATCGTCGCAAATAAAGTCATGTGCTCGCTTCTGTTTTTTTTACTATCATCCTAAAAGTCTTCCGTCCACTTTCTGCTATCCCAAAGAGTCATCCGCGCGAGGGCCGGCAACAGGCGTGATACTGTGCAACAGGCGCATTGCATGGCATTGGTGACATATTCAGGAAATTCCACTTTGATGCCACCCAGGGCTGTTAACCTTTTATTTCATTTCAATACGATGCTTCGAATAATTGGTTCAAAGTGCGCAGCCTTTGCTCTTTTATTTCGTTTTCATCGGAGCAGGTCGGAGCTGGCAGAAGAGTGAGCCCTGTCTGCAGGAGCTCTGATTCCAGAAAGCATATTTTCCCTGTCTTTCTTACCACTCATCTGTGTCTCTTCGCTGACATGAGGGGTTGCTACACTCTGCAGTCTCCCGGCATTTAAAGTCTGCTACCAGCAGAGCACGTTCTGGACTTCACAGCGCCCAGCAAAGTACTAGCCTGCGCCCACCCCCTACTACCGCAAAAACCTTTTGCATGCTTTGGCAGAAGTGTGAACAAAATGCCACGAACCACCCCAGATGGGACTCGAACCCACAATCCCTGGCTTAGGAGGCCAGTGCCTTATCCATTAGGCCACTGGGGCCACTCGACAGAGAAGGGGAAAGTTCTTTCTTTTCCTCTTCTCTCACTGGAGTCACGGGTACTGGCCCACTGAAAAGGGCAAGTTGGCTCACGTCCAAAGCTGCAGTGTCCCAGCACACGCGGGCAAAAGGCACCTGCTTGCACTCGGCTGGACACTTCCGCTTTATGGGACACACGATGGAAAGTGGACTCAATTCCCAGACCTAACTCTTACCTGTTTGGTATTCTGACGCTCGATTGTAAAATATGGCCAGCTGGTAAAAATGACAAAGGGCACTCCAGCGCTGGTCCTTTGGCTGCAGGCGGCGTGTCAGCGGCCTAAAACAGCAAGAAATAGCGAGAGAAATAAAGTGAGAAGCAAGCACCTTTTCAATAGGGCTCTCGGGTCTATGGGACTGGCGTGCAGCCTCTTGATCACAAGCGCAGGTCCAGCGTGAAAGGGCGTGGCAGTGGAGTCACTCTGCTATTAATACCTGGTTGGCCAATCCTCGTTGCAATGGATGGCCATCTGCAGCTTTACTTGTAGCTCCACTGAAGGTATTTTGTTTTGGGCAAAGGGGTGAGATTGTGATTTCCTCTGCGGCAGATGAAGAGAAAGGGCTTTATGCACTACAGGTCCCTGGACAGCCAAGCAAGTGTGAGCCGGAGACTGTGCTTCAGCTCTGAAGCAGTGTATCGAGAGCCTTCGAGGAGGAGGGGAATTAGCTCAGATGGTAGAGCGCTCGCTTAGCATGCGAGAGGTAGCGGGATCGATGCCCGCATTCTCCAGCAAGATGCTTTTACTTCATTTTCACTATTTTATTCAAAACTCGCCAATCGTCGCAAATAAAGTCATGTGCTCGCTTCTGTTTTTTTTACTATCATCCTAAAAGTCTTCCGTCCACTTTCTGCTATCCCAAAGAGTCATCCGCGCGAGGGCCGGCAACAGGCGTGATACTGTGCAACAGGCGCATTGCATGGCATTGGTGACATATTCAGGAAATTCCACTTTGATGCCACCCAGGGCTGTTAACCTTTTATTTCATTTCAATACGATGCTTCGAATAATTGGTTCAAAGTGCGCAGCCTTTGCTCTTTTATTTCGTTTTCATCGGAGCAGGTCGGAGCTGGCAGAAGAGTGAGCCCTGTCTGCAGGAGCTCTGATTCCAGAAAGCATATTTTCCCTGTCTTTCTTACCACTCATCTGTGTCTCTTCGCTGACATGAGGCGTTGCTACACTCTGCAGTCTCCCGGCATTTAAAGTCTGCTACCAGCAGAGCACGTTCTGGACTTCACAGCGCCCAGCAAAGTACTAGCCTGCGCCCACCCCCTACTACCGCAAAAACCTTTTGCATGCTTTGGCAGAAGTGTGAACAAAATGCCACGAACCACCCCAGATGGGACTCGAACCCACAATCCCTGGCTTAGGAGGCCAGTGCCTTATCCATTAGGCCACTGGGGCCACTCGACAGAGAAGGGGAAAGTTCTTTCTTTTCCTCTTCTCTCACTGGAGTCACGGGTACTGGCCCACTGAAAAGGGCAAGTTGGCTCACGTCCAAAGCTGCAGTGTCCCAGCACACGCGGGCAAAAGGCACCTGCTTGCACTCGGCTGGACACTTCCGCTTTATGGGACACACGATGGAAAGTGGACTCAATTCCCAGACCTAACTCTTACCTGTTTGGTATTCTGACGCTCGATTGTAAAATATGGCCAGCTGGTAAAAATGACAAAGGGCACTCCAGCGCTGGTCCTTTGGCTGCAGGCGGCGTGTCAGCGGCCTAAAACAGCAAGAAATAGCGAGAGAAATAAAGAGAGAAATAAGCACCTTTTCAATTGGGCTCTCGGGTCTATGGGACTGGCGTGCAGCCTCTTGATCACAAGCGCAGGTCCAGCGTGAAAGGGCGTGGCAGTGGAGTCACTCTGCTATTAATACCTGGTTGGCCAATCCTCGTTGCAATGGATGGCCATCTGCAGCTTTACTTGTAGCTCCACTGAAGGTATTTTGTTTTGGGCAAAGGGGTGAGATTGTGATTTCCTCTGCGGCAGATGAAGAGAAAGGGCTTTATGCACTACAGGTCCCTGGACAGCCAAGCAAGTGTGAGCCGGAGACTGTGCTTCAGCTCTGAAGCAGTGTATCGAGAGCCTTCGAGGAGGAGGGGAGTTAGCTCAGATGGTAGAGCGCTCGCTTAGCATGCGAGAGGTAGCGGGATCGATGCCCGCATTCTCCAGCAAGACGCTTTTTCTTCATTTTCACTATTTTATTCAAAACTCGCCAATCGTCGCAAATAAAGTCATGTGCTCGCTTCTGTTTTTTTTACTATCATCCTAAAAGTCTTCCGTCCACTTTCTGCTATCCCAAAGAGTCATCCGCGCGAGGGCCGGCAACAGGCGTGATACTGTGCAACAGGCGCATTGCATGGCATTGGTGACATATTCAGGAAATTCCACTTTGATGCCACCCAGGGCTGTTAACCTTTTATTTCATTTCAATACGATGCTTCGAATAATTGGTTCAAAGTGCGCAGCCTTTGCTCTTTTATTTCGTTTTCATCGGAGCAGGTCGGAGCTGGCAGAAGAGTGAGCCCTGTCTGCAGGAGCTCTGATTCCAGAAAGCATATTTTCCCTGTCTTTCTTACCACTCATCTGTGTCTCTTCGCTGACATGAGGCGTTGCTACACTCTGCAGTCTCCCGGCATTTAAAGTCTGCTACCAGCAGAGCACGTTCTGGACTTCACAGCGCCCAGCAAAGTACTAGCCTGCGCCCACCCCCTACTACCGCAAAAACCTTTTGCATGCTTTGGCAGAAGTGTGAACAAAATGCCACGAACCACCCCAGATGGGACTCGAACCCACAATCCCTGGCTTAGGAGGCCAGTGCCTTATCCATTAGGCCACTGGGGCCATTCGACAGAGAAGGGGAAAGTTCTTTCTTTTCCTCTTCTCTCACTGGAGTCACGGGTACTGGCCCACTGAAAAGGGCAAGTTGGCTCACGTCCAAAGCTGCAGTGTCCCAGCACACGCGGGCAAAAGGCACCTGCTTGCACTCGGCTGGACACTTCCGCTTTATGGGACACACGATGGAAAGTGGACTCAATTCCCAGACCTAACTCTTACCTGTTTGGTATTCTGACGCTCGATTGTAAAATATGGCCAGCTGGTAAAAATGACAAAGGGCACTCCAGCGCTGGTCCTTTGGCTGCAGGCGGCGTGTCAGCGGCCTAAAACAGCAAGAAATAGCGAGAGAAATAAAGTGAGAAGCAAGCACCTTTTCAATTGGGCTCTCGGGTCTATGGGACTGGCGTGCAGCCTCTTGATCACAAGCGCAGGTCCAGCGTGAAAGGGCGTGGCAGTGGAGTCACTCTGCTATTAATACCTGGTTGGCCAATCCTCGTTGCAATGGATGGCCATCTGCAGCTTTACTTGTAGCTCCACTGAAGGTATTTTGTTTTGGGCAAAGGGGTGAGATTGTGAATTCCTCTGCGGCAGATGAAGAGAAAGGGCTTTATGCACTACAGGTCCCTGGACAGCCAAGCAAGTGTGAGCCGGAGACTGTGCTTCAGCTCTGAAGCAGTGTATCGAGAGCCTTCGAGGAGGAGGGGAATTAGCTCAGATGGTAGAGCGCTCGCTTAGCATGCGAGAGGTAGCGGGATCGATGCCCGCATTCTCCAGCAAGACGCTTTTTCTTCATTTTCACTATTTTATTCAAAACTCGCCAATCGTCGCAAATAAAGTCATGTGCTCGCTTCTGTTTTTTTTACTATCATCCTAAAAGTCTTCCGTCCACTTTCTGCTATCCCAAAGAGTCATCCGCGCGAGGGCCGGCAACAGGCGTGATACTGTGCAACAGGCGCATTGCATGGCATTGGTGACATATTCAGGAAATTCCACTTTGATGCCACCCAGGGCTGTTAACCTTTTATTTCATTTCAATACGATGCTTCGAATAATTGGTTCAAAGTGCGCAGCCTTTGCTCTTTTATTTCGTTTTCATCGGAGCAGGTCGGAGCTGGCAGAAGAGTGAGCCCTGTCTGCAGGAGCTCTGATTCCAGAAAGCATATTTTCCCTGTCTTTCTTACCACTCATCTGTGTCTCTTCGCTGACATGAGGGGTTGCTACACTCTGCAGTCTCCCGGCATTTAAAGTCTGCTACCAGCAGAGCACGTTCTGGACTTCACAGCGCCCAGCAAAGTACTAGCCTGCGCCCACCCCCTACTACCGCAAAAAACTTTTGCATGCTTTGGCAGAAGTGTGAACAAAATGCCACCAACCACCCCAGATGGGACTCGAACCCACAATCCCTGGCTTAGGAGGCCAGTGCCTTATCCATTAGGCCACTGGGGCCACTCGACAGAGAAGGGGAAAGTTCTTTCTTTTCCTCTTCTCTCACTGGAGTCACGGGTACTGGCCCACTGAAAAGGGCAAGTTGGCTCACGTCCAAAGCTGCAGTGTCCCAGCACACGCGGGCAAAAGGCACCTGCTTGCACTCGGCTGGACACTTCCGCTTTATGGGACACACGATGGAAAGTGGACTCAATTCCCAGACCTAACTCTTACCTGTTTGGTATTCTGACGCTCGATTGTAAAATATGGCCAGCTGGTAAAAATGACAAAGGGCACTCCAGCGCTGGTCCTTTGGCTGCAGGCGGCGTGTCAGCGGCCTAAAACAGCAAGAAATAGCGAGAGAAATAAAGTGAGAAGCAAGCACCTTTTCAATTGGGCTCTCGGGTCTATGGGACTGGCGTGCAGCCTCTTGATCACAAGCGCAGGTCCAGCGTGAAAGGGCGTGGCAGTGGAGTCACTCTGCTATTAATACCTGGTTGGCCAATCCTCGTTGCAATGGATGGCCATCTGCAGCTTTACTTGTAGCTCCACTGAAGGTATTTTGTTTTGGGCAAAGGGGTGAGATTGTGATTTCCTCTGCGGCAGATGAAGAGAAAGGGCTTTATGCACTACAGGTCCCTGGACAGCCAAGCAAGTGTGAGCCGGAGACTGTGCTTCAGCTCTGAAGCAGTGTATCGAGAGCCTTCGAGGAGGAGGGGAATTAGCTCAGATGGTAGAGCGCTCGCTTAGCATGCGAGAGGTAGCGGGATCGATGCCCGCATTCTCCAGCAAGACGCTTTTTCTTCATTTTCACTATTTTATTCAAAACTCGCCAATCGTCGCAAATAAAGTCATGTGCTCGCTTCTGTTTTTTTTACTATCATCCTAAAAGTCTTCCGTCCACTTTCTGCTATCCCAAAGAGTCATCCGCGCGAGGGCCGGCAACAGGCGTGATACTGTGCAACAGGCGCATTGCATGGCATTGGTGACATATTCAGGAAATTCCACTTTGATGCCACCCAGGGCTGTTAACCTTTTATTTCATTTCAATACGATGCTTCGAATAATTGGTTCAAAGTGCGCAGCCTTTGCTCTTTTATTTCGTTTTCATCGGAGCAGGTCGGAGCTGGCAGAAGAGTGAGCCCTGTCTGCAGGAGCTCTGATTCCAGAAAGCATATTTTCCCTGTCTTTCTTACCACTCATCTGTGTCTCTTCGCTGACATGAGGCGTTGCTACACTCTGCAGTCTCCCGGCATTTAAAGTCTGCTACCAGCAGAGCACGTTCTGGACTTCACAGCGCCCAGCAAAGTACTAGCCTGCGCCCACCCCCTACTACCGCAAAAACCTTTTGCATGCTTTGGCAGAAGTGTGAACAAAATGCCACGAACCACCCCAGATGGGACTCGAACCCACAATCCCTGGCTTAGGAGGCCAGTGCCTTATCCTGTTTTTTTTACTATCATCCTAAAAGTCTTCCGTCCACTTTCTGCTATCCCAAAGAGTCATCCGCGCGAGGGCCGGCAACAGGCGTGATACTGTGCAACAGGCGCATTGCATGGCATTGGTGACATATTCAGGAAATTCCACTTTGATGCCACCCAGGGCTGTTAACCTTTTATTTCATTTCAATACGATGCTTCGAATAATTGGTTCAAAGTGCGCAGCCTTTGCTCTTTTATTTCGTTTTCATCGGAGCAGGTCGGAGCTGGCAGAAGAGTGAGCCCTGTCTGCAGGAGCTCTGATTCCAGAAAGCATATTTTCCCTGTCTTTCTTACCACTCATCTGTGTCTCTTCGCTGACATGAGGCGTTGCTACACTCTGCAGTCTCCCGGCATTTAAAGTCTGCTACCAGCAGAGCACGTTCTGGACTTCACAGCGCCCAGCAAAGTACTAGCCTGCGCCCACCCCCTACTACCGCAAAAACCTTTTGCATGCTTTGGCAGAAGTGTGAACAAAATGCCACAAACCACCCCAGATGGGACTCGAACCCACAATCCCTGGCTTAGGAGGCCAGTGCCTTATCCATTAGGCCACTGGGGCCATTCGACAGAGAAGGGGAAAGTTCTTTCTTTTCCTCTTCTCTCACTGGAGTCACGGGTACTGGCCCACTGAAAAGGGCAAGTTGGCTCACGTCCAAAGCTGCAGTGTCCCAGCACACGCGGGCAAAAGGCACCTGCTTGCACTCGGCTGGACACTTCCGCTTTATGGGACACACGATGGAAAGTGGACTCAATTCCCAGACCTAACTCTTACCTGTTTGGTATTCTGACGCTCGATTGTAAAATATGGCCAGCTGGTAAAAATGACAAAGGGCACTCCAGCGCTGGTCCTTTGGCTGCAGGCGGCGTGTCAGCGGCCTAAAACAGCAAGAAATAGCGAGAGAAATAAAGTGAGAAGCAAGCACCTTTTCAATTGGGCTCTCGGGTCTATGGGACTGGCGTGCAGCCTCTTGATCACAAGCGCAGGTCCAGCGTGAAAGGGCGTGGCAGTGGAGTCACTCTGCTATTAATACCTGGTTGGCCAATCCTCGTTGCAATGGATGGCCATCTGCAGCTTTACTTGTAGCTCCACTGAAGGTATTTTGTTTTGGGCAAAGGGGTGAGATTGTGAATTCCTCTGCGGCAGATGAAGAGAAAGGGCTTTATGCACTACAGGTCCCTGGACAGCCAAGCAAGTGTGAGCCGGAGACTGTGCTTCAGCTCTGAAGCAGTGTATCGAGAGCCTTCGAGGAGGAGGGGAATTAGCTCAGATGGTAGAGCGCTCGCTTAGCATGCGAGAGGTAGCGGGATCGATGCCCGCATTCTCCAGCAAGACGCTTTTTCTTCATTTTCACTATTTTATTCAAAACTCGCCAATCGTCGCAAATAAAGTCATGTGCTCGCTTCTGTTTTTTTTACTATCATCCTAAAAGTCTTCCGTCCACTTTCTGCTATCCCAAAGAGTCATCCGCGCGAGGGCCGGCAACAGGCGTGATACTGTGCAACAGGCGCATTGCATGGCATTGGTGACATATTCAGGAAATTCCACTTTGATGCCACCCAGGGCTGTTAACCTTTTATTTCATTTCAATACGATGCTTCGAATAATTGGTTCAAAGTGCGCAGCCTTTGCTCTTTTATTTCGTTTTCATCGGAGCAGGTCGGAGCTGGCAGAAGAGTGAGCCCTGTCTGCAGGAGCTCTGATTCCAGAAAGCATATTTTCCCTGTCTTTCTTACCACTCATCTGTGTCTCTTCGCTGACATGAGGGGTTGCTACACTCTGCAGTCTCCCGGCATTTAAAGTCTGCTACCAGCAGAGCACGTTCTGGACTTCACAGCGCCCAGCAAAGTACTAGCCTGCGCCCACCCCCTACTACCGCAAAAACCTTTTGCATGCTTTGGCAGAAGTGTGAACAAAATGCCACGAACCACCCCAGATGGGACTCGAACCCACAATCCCTGGCTTAGGAGGCCAGTGCCTTATCCATTAGGCCACTGGGGCCACTCGACAGAGAAGGGGAAAGTTCTTTCTTTTCCTCTTCTCTCACTGGAGTCACGGGTACTGGCCCACTGAAAAGGGCAAGTTGGCTCACGTCCAAAGCTGCAGTGTCCCAGCACACGCGGGCAAAAGGCACCTGCTTGCACTCGGCTGGACACTTCCGCTTTATGGGACACACGATGGAAAGTGGACTCAATTCCCAGACCTAACTCTTACCTGTTTGGTATTCTGACGCTCGATTGTAAAATATGGCCAGCTGGTAAAAATGACAAAGGGCACTCCAGCGCTGGTCCTTTGGCTGCAGGCGGCGTGTCAGCGGCCTAAAACAGCAAGAAATAGCGAGAGAAATAAAGTGAGAAGCAAGCACCTTTTCAATAGGGCTCTCGGGTCTATGGGACTGGCGTGCAGCCTCTTGATCACAAGCGCAGGTCCAGCGTGAAAGGGCGTGGCAGTGGAGTCACTCTGCTATTAATACCTGGTTGGCCAATCCTCGTTGCAATGGATGGCCATCTGCAGCTTTACTTGTAGCTCCACTGAAGGTATTTTGTTTTGGGCAAAGGGGTGAGATTGTGATTTCCTCTGCGGCAGATGAAGAGAAAGGGCTTTATGCACTACAGGTCCCTGGACAGCCAAGCAAGTGTGAGCCGGAGACTGTGCTTCAGCTCTGAAGCAGTGTATCGAGAGCCTTCGAGGAGGAGGGGAATTAGCTCAGATGGTAGAGCGCTCGCTTAGCATGCGAGAGGTAGCGGGATCGATGCCCGCATTCTCCAGCAAGACGCTTTTACTTCATTTTCACTATTTTATTCAAAACTCGCCAATCGTCGCAAATAAAGTCATGTGCTCGCTTCTGTTTTTTTTACTATCATCCTAAAAGTCTTCCGTCCACTTTCTGCTATCCCAAAGAGTCATCCGCGCGAGGGCCGGCAACAGGCGTGATACTGTGCAACAGGCGCATTGCATGGCATTGGTGACATATTCAGGAAATTCCACTTTGATGCCACCCAGGGCTGTTAACCTTTTATTTCATTTCAATACGATGCTTCGAATAATTGGTTCAAAGTGCGCAGCCTTTGCTCTTTTATTTCGTTTTCATCGGAGCAGGTCGGAGCTGGCAGAAGAGTGAGCCCTGTCTGCAGGAGCTCTGATTCCAGAAAGCATATTTTCCCTGTCTTTCTTACCACTCATCTGTGTCTCTTCGCTGACATGAGGCGTTGCTACACTCTGCAGTCTCCCGGCATTTAAAGTCTGCTACCAGCAGAGCACGTTCTGGACTTCACAGCGCCCAGCAAAGTACTAGCCTGCGCCCACCCCCTACTACCGCAAAAACCTTTTGCATGCTTTGGCAGAAGTGTGAACAAAATGCCACGAACCACCCCAGATGGGACTCGAACCCACAATCCCTGGCTTAGGAGGCCAGTGCCTTATCCATTAGGCCACTGGGGCCACTCGACAGAGAAGGGGAAAGTTCTTTCTTTTCCTCTTCTCTCACTGGAGTCACGGGTACTGGCCCACTGAAAAGGGCAAGTTGGCTCACGTCCAAAGCTGCAGTGTCCCAGCACACGCGGGCAAAAGGCACCTGCTTGCACTCGGCTGGACACTTCCGCTTTATGGGACACACGATGGAAAGTGGACTCAATTCCCAGACCTAACTCTTACCTGTTTGGTATTCTGACGCTCGATTGTAAAATATGGCCAGCTGGTAAAAATGACAAAGGGCACTCCAGCGCTGGTCCTTTGGCTGCAGGCGGCGTGTCAGCGGCCTAAAACAGCAAGAAATAGCGAGAGAAATAAAGTGAGAAGCAAGCACCTTTTCAATTGGGCTCTCGGGTCTATGGGACTGGCGTGCAGCCTCTTGATCACAAGCGCAGGTCCAGCGTGAAAGGGCGTGGCAGTGGAGTCACTCTGCTATTAATACCTGGTTGGCCAATCCTCGTTGCAATGGATGGCCATCTGCAGCTTTACTTGTAGCTCCACTGAAGGTATTTTGTTTTGGGCAAAGGGGTGAGATTGTGATTTCCTCTGCGGCAGATGAAGAGAAAGGGCTTTATGCACTACAGGTCCCTGGACAGCCAAGCAAGTGTGAGCCGGAGACTGTGCTTCAGCTCTGAAGCAGTGTATCGAGAGCCTTCGAGGAGGAGGGGAATTAGCTCAGATGGTAGAGCGCTCGCTTAGCATGCGAGAGGTAGCGGGATCGATGCCCGCATTCTCCAGCAAGACGCTTTTTCTTCATTTTCACTATTTTATTCAAAACTCGCCAATCGTCGCAAATAAAGTCATGTGCTCGCTTCTGTTTTTTTTACTATCATCCTAAAAGTCTTCCGTCCACTTTCTGCTATCCCAAAGAGTCATCCGCGCGAGGGCCGGCAACAGGCGTGATACTGTGCAACAGGCGCATTGCATGGCATTGGTGACATATTCAGGAAATTCCACTTTGATGCCACCCAGGGCTGTTAACCTTTTATTTCATTTCAATACGATGCTTCGAATAATTGGTTCAAAGTGCGCAGCCTTTGCTCTTTTATTTCGTTTTCATCGGAGCAGGTCGGAGCTGGCAGAAGAGTGAGCCCTGTCTGCAGGAGCTCTGATTCCAGAAAGCATATTTTCCCTGTCTTTCTTACCACTCATCTGTGTCTCTTCGCTGACATGAGGCGTTGCTACACTCTGCAGTCTCCCGGCATTTAAAGTCTGCTACCAGCAGAGCACGTTCTGGACTTCACAGCGCCCAGCAAAGTACTAGCCTGCGCCCACCCCCTACTACCGCAAAAACCTTTTGCATGCTTTGGCAGAAGTGTGAACAAAATGCCACGAACCACCCCAGATGGGACTCGAACCCACAATCCCTGGCTTAGGAGGCCAGTGCCTTATCCTGTTTTTTTTACTATCATCCTAAAAGTCTTCCGTCCACTTTCTGCTATCCCAAAGAGTCATCCGCGCGAGGGCCGGCAACAGGCGTGATACTGTGCAACAGGCGCATTGCATGGCATTGGTGACATATTCAGGAAATTCCACTTTGATGCCACCCAGGGCTGTTAACCTTTTATTTCATTTCAATACGATGCTTCGAATAATTGGTTCAAAGTGCGCAGCCTTTGCTCTTTTATTTCGTTTTCATCGGAGCAGGTCGGAGCTGGCAGAAGAGTGAGCCCTGTCTGCAGGAGCTCTGATTCCAGAAAGCATATTTTCCCTGTCTTTCTTACCACTCATCTGTGTCTCTTCGCTGACATGAGGCGTTGCTACACTCTGCAGTCTCCCGGCATTTAAAGTCTGCTACCAGCAGAGCACGTTCTGGACTTCACAGCGCCCAGCAAAGTACTAGCCTGCGCCCACCCCCTACTACCGCAAAAACCTTTTGCATGCTTTGGCAGAAGTGTGAACAAAATGCCACGAACCACCCCAGATGGGACTCGAACCCACAATCCCTGGCTTAGGAGGCCAGTGCCTTATCCATTAGGCCACTGGGGCCACTCGACAGAGAAGGGGAAAGTTCTTTCTTTTCCTCTTCTCTCACTGGAGTCACGGGTACTGGCCCACTGAAAAGGGCAAGTTGGCTCACGTCCAAAGCTGCAGTGTCCCAGCACACGCGGGCAAAAGGCACCTGCTTGCACTCGGCTGGACACTTCCGCTTTATGGGACACACGATGGAAAGTGGACTCAATTCCCAGACCTAACTCTTACCTGTTTGGTATTCTGACGCTCGATTGTAAAATATGGCCAGCTGGTAAAAATGACAAAGGGCACTCCAGCGCTGGTCCTTTGGCTGCAGGCGGCGTGTCAGCGGCCTAAAACAGCAAGAAATAGCGAGAGAAATAAAGAGAGAAATAAGCACCTTTTCAATTGGGCTCTCGGGTCTATGGGACTGGCGTGCAGCCTCTTGATCACAAGCGCAGGTCCAGCGTGAAAGGGCGTGGCAGTGGAGTCACTCTGCTATTAATACCTGGTTGGCCAATCCTCGTTGCAATGGACGGCCATCTGCAGCTTTACTTGTAGCTCCACTGAAGGTATTTTGTTTTGGGCAAAGGGGTGAGATTGTGATTTCCTCTGCGGCAGATGAAGAGAAAGGGCTTTATGCACTACAGGTCCCTGGACAGCCAAGCAAGTGTGAGCCGGAGACTGTGCTTCAGCTCTGAAGCAGTGTATCGAGAGCCTTCGAGGAGGAGGGGAGTTAGCTCAGATGGTAGAGCGCTCGCTTAGCATGCGAGAGGTAGCGGGATCGATGCCCGCATTCTCCAGCAAGACGCTTTTTCTTCATTTTCACTATTTTATTCAAAACTCGCCAATCGTCGCAAATAAAGTCATGTGCTCGCTTCTGTTTTTTTTACTATCATCCTAAAAGTCTTCCGTCCACTTTCTGCTATCCCAAAGAGTCATCCGCGCGAGGGCCGGCAACAGGCGTGATACTGTGCAACAGGCGCATTGCATGGCATTGGTGACATATTCAGGAAATTCCACTTTGATGCCACCCAGGGCTGTTAACCTTTTATTTCATTTCAATACGATGCTTCGAATAATTGGTTCAAAGTGCGCAGCCTTTGCTCTTTTATTTCGTTTTCATCGGAGCAGGTCGGAGCTGGCAGAAGAGTGAGCCCTGTCTGCAGGAGCTCTGATTCCAGAAAGCATATTTTCCCTGTCTTTCTTACCACTCATCTGTGTCTCTTCGCTGACATGAGGCGTTGCTACACTCTGCAGTCTCCCGGCATTTAAAGTCTGCTACCAGCAGAGCACGTTCTGGACTTCACAGCGCCCAGCAAAGTACTAGCCTGCGCCCACCCCCTACTACCGCAAAAACCTTTTGCATGCTTTGGCAGAAGTGTGAACAAAATGCCACGAACCACCCCAGATGGGACTCGAACCCACAATCCCTGGCTTAGGAGGCCAGTGCCTTATCCATTAGGCCACTGGGGCCATTCGACAGAGAAGGGGAAAGTTCTTTCTTTTCCTCTTCTCTCACTGGAGTCACGGGTACTGGCCCACTGAAAAGGGCAAGTTGGCTCACGTCCAAAGCTGCAGTGTCCCAGCACACGCGGGCAAAAGGCACCTGCTTGCACTCGGCTGGACACTTCCGCTTTATGGGACACACGATGGAAAGTGGACTCAATTCCCAGACCTAACTCTTACCTGTTTGGTATTCTGACGCTCGATTGTAAAATATGGCCAGCTGGTAAAAATGACAAAGGGCACTCCAGCGCTGGTCCTTTGGCTGCAGGCGGCGTGTCAGCGGCCTAAAACAGCAAGAAATAGCGAGAGAAATAAAGTGAGAAGCAAGCACCTTTTCAATTGGGCTCTCGGGTCTATGGGACTGGCGTGCAGCCTCTTGATCACAAGCGCAGGTCCAGCGTGAAAGGGCGTGGCAGTGGAGTCACTCTGCTATTAATACCTGGTTGGCCAATCCTCGTTGCAATGGATGGCCATCTGCAGCTTTACTTGTAGCTCCACTGAAGGTATTTTGTTTTGGGCAAAGGGGTGAGATTGTGAATTCCTCTGCGGCAGATGAAGAGAAAGGGCTTTATGCACTACAGGTCCCTGGACAGCCAAGCAAGTGTGAGCCGGAGACTGTGCTTCAGCTCTGAAGCAGTGTATCGAGAGCCTTCGAGGAGGAGGGGAATTAGCTCAGATGGTAGAGCGCTCGCTTAGCATGCGAGAGGTAGCGGGATCGATGCCCGCATTCTCCAGCAAGACGCTTTTTCTTCATTTTCACTATTTTATTCAAAACTCGCCAATCGTCGCAAATAAAGTCATGTGCTCGCTTCTGTTTTTTTTACTATCATCCTAAAAGTCTTCCGTCCACTTTCTGCTATCCCAAAGAGTCATCCGCGCGAGGGCCGGCAACAGGCGTGATACTGTGCAACAGGCGCATTGCATGGCATTGGTGACATATTCAGGAAATTCCACTTTGATGCCACCCAGGGCTGTTAACCTTTTATTTCATTTCAATACGATGCTTCGAATAATTGGTTCAAAGTGCGCAGCCTTTGCT
Source organism: Ambystoma mexicanum (assembly GCF_040938575.1). Classification (NCBI taxonomy): domain Eukaryota; kingdom Metazoa; phylum Chordata; class Amphibia; order Caudata; family Ambystomatidae; genus Ambystoma; species Ambystoma mexicanum. The sequence continues at coordinate 529,120,794 of NC_090933.1, read as the reverse complement.
CTTTTATTTCGTTTTCATCGGAGCAGGTCGGAGCTGGCAGAAGAGTGAGCCCTGTCTGCAGGAGCTCTGATTCCAGAAAGCATATTTTCCCTGTCTTTCTTACCACTCATCTGTGTCTCTTCGCTGACATGAGGGGTTGCTACACTCTGCAGTCTCCCGGCATTTAAAGTCTGCTACCAGCAGAGCACGTTCTGGACTTCACAGCGCCCAGCAAAGTACTAGCCTGCGCCCACCCCCTACTACCGCAAAAACCTTTTGCATGCTTTGGCAGAAGTGTGAACAAAATGCCACGAACCACCCCAGATGGGACTCGAACCCACAATCCCTGGCTTAGGAGGCCAGTGCCTTATCCATTAGGCCACTGGGGCCACTCGACAGAGAAGGGGAAAGTTCTTTCTTTTCCTCTTCTCTCACTGGAGTCACGGGTACTGGCCCACTGAAAAGGGCAAGTTGGCTCACGTCCAAAGCTGCAGTGTCCCAGCACACGCGGGCAAAAGGCACCTGCTTGCACTCGGCTGGACACTTCCGCTTTATGGGACACACGATGGAAAGTGGACTCAATTCCCAGACCTAACTCTTACCTGTTTGGTATTCTGACGCTCGATTGTAAAATATGGCCAGCTGGTAAAAATGACAAAGGGCACTCCAGCGCTGGTCCTTTGGCTGCAGGCGGCGTGTCAGCGGCCTAAAACAGCAAGAAATAGCGAGAGAAATAAAGTGAGAAGCAAGCACCTTTTCAATAGGGCTCTCGGGTCTATGGGACTGGCGTGCAGCCTCTTGATCACAAGCGCAGGTCCAGCGTGAAAGGGCGTGGCAGTGGAGTCACTCTGCTATTAATACCTGGTTGGCCAATCCTCGTTGCAATGGATGGCCATCTGCAGCTTTACTTGTAGCTCCACTGAAGGTATTTTGTTTTGGGCAAAGGGGTGAGATTGTGATTTCCTCTGCGGCAGATGAAGAGAAAGGGCTTTATGCACTACAGGTCCCTGGACAGCCAAGCAAGTGTGAGCCGGAGACTGTGCTTCAGCTCTGAAGCAGTGTATCGAGAGCCTTCGAGGAGGAGGGGAATTAGCTCAGATGGTAGAGCGCTCGCTTAGCATGCGAGAGGTAGCGGGATCGATGCCCGCATTCTCCAGCAAGACGCTTTTACTTCATTTTCACTATTTTATTCAAAACTCGCCAATCGTCGCAAATAAAGTCATGTGCTCGCTTCTGTTTTTTTTACTATCATCCTAAAAGTCTTCCGTCCACTTTCTGCTATCCCAAAGAGTCATCCGCGCGAGGGCCGGCAACAGGCGTGATACTGTGCAACAGGCGCATTGCATGGCATTGGTGACATATTCAGGAAATTCCACTTTGATGCCACCCAGGGCTGTTAACCTTTTATTTCATTTCAATACGATGCTTCGAATAATTGGTTCAAAGTGCGCAGCCTTTGCTCTTTTATTTCGTTTTCATCGGAGCAGGTCGGAGCTGGCAGAAGAGTGAGCCCTGTCTGCAGGAGCTCTGATTCCAGAAAGCATATTTTCCCTGTCTTTCTTACCACTCATCTGTGTCTCTTCGCTGACATGAGGCGTTGCTACACTCTGCAGTCTCCCGGCATTTAAAGTCTGCTACCAGCAGAGCACGTTCTGGACTTCACAGCGCCCAGCAAAGTACTAGCCTGCGCCCACCCCCTACTACCGCAAAAACCTTTTGCATGCTTTGGCAGAAGTGTGAACAAAATGCCACGAACCACCCCAGATGGGACTCGAACCCACAATCCCTGGCTTAGGAGGCCAGTGCCTTATCCATTAGGCCACTGGGGCCACTCGACAGAGAAGGGGAAAGTTCTTTCTTTTCCTCTTCTCTCACTGGAGTCACGGGTACTGGCCCACTGAAAAGGGCAAGTTGGCTCACGTCCAAAGCTGCAGTGTCCCAGCACACGCGGGCAAAAGGCACCTGCTTGCACTCGGCTGGACACTTCCGCTTTATGGGACACACGATGGAAAGTGGACTCAATTCCCAGACCTAACTCTTACCTGTTTGGTATTCTGACGCTCGATTGTAAAATATGGCCAGCTGGTAAAAATGACAAAGGGCACTCCAGCGCTGGTCCTTTGGCTGCAGGCGGCGTGTCAGCGGCCTAAAACAGCAAGAAATAGCGAGAGAAATAAAGTGAGAAGCAAGCACCTTTTCAATTGGGCTCTCGGGTCTATGGGACTGGCGTGCAGCCTCTTGATCACAAGCGCAGGTCCAGCGTGAAAGGGCGTGGCAGTGGAGTCACTCTGCTATTAATACCTGGTTGGCCAATCCTCGTTGCAATGGATGGCCATCTGCAGCTTTACTTGTAGCTCCACTGAAGGTATTTTGTTTTGGGCAAAGGGGTGAGATTGTGATTTCCTCTGCGGCAGATGAAGAGAAAGGGCTTTATGCACTACAGGTCCCTGGACAGCCAAGCAAGTGTGAGCCGGAGACTGTGCTTCAGCTCTGAAGCAGTGTATCGAGAGCCTTCGAGGAGGAGGGGAATTAGCTCAGATGGTAGAGCGCTCGCTTAGCATGCGAGAGGTAGCGGGATCGATGCCCGCATTCTCCAGCAAGACGCTTTTTCTTCATTTTCACTATTTTATTCAAAACTCGCCAATCGTCGCAAATAAAGTCATGTGCTCGCTTCTGTTTTTTTTACTATCATCCTAAAAGTCTTCCGTCCACTTTCTGCTATCCCAAAGAGTCATCCGCGCGAGGGCCGGCAACAGGCGTGATACTGTGCAACAGGCGCATTGCATGGCATTGGTGACATATTCAGGAAATTCCACTTTGATGCCACCCAGGGCTGTTAACCTTTTATTTCATTTCAATACGATGCTTCGAATAATTGGTTCAAAGTGCGCAGCCTTTGCTCTTTTATTTCGTTTTCATCGGAGCAGGTCGGAGCTGGCAGAAGAGTGAGCCCTGTCTGCAGGAGCTCTGATTCCAGAAAGCATATTTTCCCTGTCTTTCTTACCACTCATCTGTGTCTCTTCGCTGACATGAGGCGTTGCTACACTCTGCAGTCTCCCGGCATTTAAAGTCTGCTACCAGCAGAGCACGTTCTGGACTTCACAGCGCCCAGCAAAGTACTAGCATGCGCCCACCCCCTACTACCGCAAAAACCTTTTGCATGCTTTGGCAGAAGTGTGAACAAAATGCCACGAACCACCCCAGATGGGACTCGAACCCACAATCCCTGGCTTAGGAGGCCAGTGCCTTATCCTGTTTTTTTTACTATCATCCTAAAAGTCTTCCGTCCACTTTCTGCTATCCCAAAGAGTCATCCGCGCGAGGGCCGGCAACAGGCGTGATACTGTGCAACAGGCGCATTGCATGGCATTGGTGACATATTCAGGAAATTCCACTTTGATGCCACCCAGGGCTGTTAACCTTTTATTTCATTTCAATACGATGCTTCGAATAATTGGTTCAAAGTGCGCAGCCTTTGCTCTTTTATTTCGTTTTCATCGGAGCAGGTCGGAGCTGGCAGAAGAGTGAGCCCTGTCTGCAGGAGCTCTGATTCCAGAAAGCATATTTTCCCTGTCTTTCTTACCACTCATCTGTGTCTCTTCGCTGACATGAGGCGTTGCTACACTCTGCAGTCTCCCGGCATTTAAAGTCTGCTACCAGCAGAGCACGTTCTGGACTTCACAGCGCCCAGCAAAGTACTAGCCTGCGCCCACCCCCTACTACCGCAAAAACCTTTTGCATGCTTTGGCAGAAGTGTGAACAAAATGCCACAAACCACCCCAGATGGGACTCGAACCCACAATCCCTGGCTTAGGAGGCCAGTGCCTTATCCATTAGGCCACTGGGGCCATTCGACAGAGAAGGGGAAAGTTCTTTCTTTTCCTCTTCTCTCACTGGAGTCACGGGTACTGGCCCACTGAAAAGGGCAAGTTGGCTCACGTCCAAAGCTGCAGTGTCCCAGCACACGCGGGCAAAAGGCACCTGCTTGCACTCGGCTGGACACTTCCGCTTTATGGGACACACGATGGAAAGTGGACTCAATTCCCAGACCTAACTCTTACCTGTTTGGTATTCTGACGCTCGATTGTAAAATATGGCCAGCTGGTAAAAATGACAAAGGGCACTCCAGCGCTGGTCCTTTGGCTGCAGGCGGCGTGTCAGCGGCCTAAAACAGCAAGAAATAGCGAGAGAAATAAAGTGAGAAGCAAGCACCTTTTCAATTGGGCTCTCGGGTCTATGGGACTGGCGTGCAGCCTCTTGATCACAAGCGCAGGTCCAGCGTGAAAGGGCGTGGCAGTGGAGTCACTCTGCTATTAATACCTGGTTGGCCAATCCTCGTTGCAATGGATGGCCATCTGCAGCTTTACTTGTAGCTCCACTGAAGGTATTTTGTTTTGGGCAAAGGGGTGAGATTGTGAATTCCTCTGCGGCAGATGAAGAGAAAGGGCTTTATGCACTACAGGTCCCTGGACAGCCAAGCAAGTGTGAGCCGGAGACTGTGCTTCAGCTCTGAAGCAGTGTATCGAGAGCCTTCGAGGAGGAGGGGAATTAGCTCAGATGGTAGAGCGCTCGCTTAGCATGCGAGAGGTAGCGGGATCGATGCCCGCATTCTCCAGCAAGACGCTTTTTCTTCATTTTCACTATTTTATTCAAAACTCGCCAATCGTCGCAAATAAAGTCATGTGCTCGCTTCTGTTTTTTTTACTATCATCCTAAAAGTCTTCCGTCCACTTTCTGCTATCCCAAAGAGTCATCCGCGCGAGGGCCGGCAACAGGCGTGATACTGTGCAACAGGCGCATTGCATGGCATTGGTGACATATTCAGGAAATTCCACTTTGATGCCACCCAGGGCTGTTAACCTTTTATTTCATTTCAATACGATGCTTCGAATAATTGGTTCAAAGTGCGCAGCCTTTGCTCTTTTATTTCGTTTTCATCGGAGCAGGTCGGAGCTGGCAGAAGAGTGAGCCCTGTCTGCAGGAGCTCTGATTCCAGAAAGCATATTTTCCCTGTCTTTCTTACCACTCATCTGTGTCTCTTCGCTGACATGAGGGGTTGCTACACTCTGCAGTCTCCCGGCATTTAAAGTCTGCTACCAGCAGAGCACGTTCTGGACTTCACAGCGCCCAGCAAAGTACTAGCCTGCGCCCACCCCCTACTACCGCAAAAACCTTTTGCATGCTTTGGCAGAAGTGTGAACAAAATGCCACGAACCACCCCAGATGGGACTCGAACCCACAATCCCTGGCTTAGGAGGCCAGTGCCTTATCCATTAGGCCACTGGGGCCACTCGACAGAGAAGGGGAAAGTTCTTTCTTTTCCTCTTCTCTCACTGGAGTCACGGGTACTGGCCCACTGAAAAGGGCAAGTTGGCTCACGTCCAAAGCTGCAGTGTCCCAGCACACGCGGGCAAAAGGCACCTGCTTGCACTCGGCTGGACACTTCCGCTTTATGGGACACACGATGGAAAGTGGACTCAATTCCCAGACCTAACTCTTACCTGTTTGGTATTCTGACGCTCGATTGTAAAATATGGCCAGCTGGTAAAAATGACAAAGGGCACTCCAGCGCTGGTCCTTTGGCTGCAGGCGGCGTGTCAGCGGCCTAAAACAGCAAGAAATAGCGAGAGAAATAAAGTGAGAAGCAAGCACCTTTTCAATAGGGCTCTCGGGTCTATGGGACTGGCGTGCAGCCTCTTGATCACAAGCGCAGGTCCAGCGTGAAAGGGCGTGGCAGTGGAGTCACTCTGCTATTAATACCTGGTTGGCCAATCCTCGTTGCAATGGATGGCCATCTGCAGCTTTACTTGTAGCTCCACTGAAGGTATTTTGTTTTGGGCAAAGGGGTGAGATTGTGATTTCCTCTGCGGCAGATGAAGAGAAAGGGCTTTATGCACTACAGGTCCCTGGACAGCCAAGCAAGTGTGAGCCGGAGACTGTGCTTCAGCTCTGAAGCAGTGTATCGAGAGCCTTCGAGGAGGAGGGGAATTAGCTCAGATGGTAGAGCGCTCGCTTAGCATGCGAGAGGTAGCGGGATCGATGCCCGCATTCTCCAGCAAGACGCTTTTACTTCATTTTCACTATTTTATTCAAAACTCGCCAATCGTCGCAAATAAAGTCATGTGCTCGCTTCTGTTTTTTTTACTATCATCCTAAAAGTCTTCCGTCCACTTTCTGCTATCCCAAAGAGTCATCCGCGCGAGGGCCGGCAACAGGCGTGATACTGTGCAACAGGCGCATTGCATGGCATTGGTGACATATTCAGGAAATTCCACTTTGATGCCACCCAGGGCTGTTAACCTTTTATTTCATTTCAATACGATGCTTCGAATAATTGGTTCAAAGTGCGCAGCCTTTGCTCTTTTATTTCGTTTTCATCGGAGCAGGTCGGAGCTGGCAGAAGAGTGAGCCCTGTCTGCAGGAGCTCTGATTCCAGAAAGCATATTTTCCCTGTCTTTCTTACCACTCATCTGTGTCTCTTCGCTGACATGAGGCGTTGCTACACTCTGCAGTCTCCCGGCATTTAAAGTCTGCTACCAGCAGAGCACGTTCTGGACTTCACAGCGCCCAGCAAAGTACTAGCCTGCGCCCACCCCCTACTACCGCAAAAACCTTTTGCATGCTTTGGCAGAAGTGTGAACAAAATGCCACGAACCACCCCAGATGGGACTCGAACCCACAATCCCTGGCTTAGGAGGCCAGTGCCTTATCCATTAGGCCACTGGGGCCACTCGACAGAGAAGGGGAAAGTTCTTTCTTTTCCTCTTCTCTCACTGGAGTCACGGGTACTGGCCCACTGAAAAGGGCAAGTTGGCTCACGTCCAAAGCTGCAGTGTCCCAGCACACGCGGGCAAAAGGCACCTGCTTGCACTCGGCTGGACACTTCCGCTTTATGGGACACACGATGGAAAGTGGACTCAATTCCCAGACCTAACTCTTACCTGTTTGGTATTCTGACGCTCGATTGTAAAATATGGCCAGCTGGTAAAAATGACAAAGGGCACTCCAGCGCTGGTCCTTTGGCTGCAGGCGGCGTGTCAGCGGCCTAAAACAGCAAGAAATAGCGAGAGAAATAAAGTGAGAAGCAAGCACCTTTTCAATTGGGCTCTCGGGTCTATGGGACTGGCGTGCAGCCTCTTGATCACAAGCGCAGGTCCAGCGTGAAAGGGCGTGGCAGTGGAGTCACTCTGCTATTAATACCTGGTTGGCCAATCCTCGTTGCAATGGATGGCCATCTGCAGCTTTACTTGTAGCTCCACTGAAGGTATTTTGTTTTGGGCAAAGGGGTGAGATTGTGATTTCCTCTGCGGCAGATGAAGAGAAAGGGCTTTATGCACTACAGGTCCCTGGACAGCCAAGCAAGTGTGAGCCGGAGACTGTGCTTCAGCTCTGAAGCAGTGTATCGAGAGCCTTCGAGGAGGAGGGGAATTAGCTCAGATGGTAGAGCGCTCGCTTAGCATGCGAGAGGTAGCGGGATCGATGCCCGCATTCTCCAGCAAGACGCTTTTTCTTCATTTTCACTATTTTATTCAAAACTCGCCAATCGTCGCAAATAAAGTCATGTGCTCGCTTCTGTTTTTTTTACTATCATCCTAAAAGTCTTCCGTCCACTTTCTGCTATCCCAAAGAGTCATCCGCGCGAGGGCCGGCAACAGGCGTGATACTGTGCAACAGGCGCATTGCATGGCATTGGTGACATATTCAGGAAATTCCACTTTGATGCCACCCAGGGCTGTTAACCTTTTATTTCATTTCAATACGATGCTTCGAATAATTGGTTCAAAGTGCGCAGCCTTTGCTCTTTTATTTCGTTTTCATCGGAGCAGGTCGGAGCTGGCAGAAGAGTGAGCCCTGTCTGCAGGAGCTCTGATTCCAGAAAGCATATTTTCCCTGTCTTTCTTACCACTCATCTGTGTCTCTTCGCTGACATGAGGCGTTGCTACACTCTGCAGTCTCCCGGCATTTAAAGTCTGCTACCAGCAGAGCACGTTCTGGACTTCACAGCGCCCAGCAAAGTACTAGCCTGCGCCCACCCCCTACTACCGCAAAAACCTTTTGCATGCTTTGGCAGAAGTGTGAACAAAATGCCACGAACCACCCCAGATGGGACTCGAACCCACAATCCCTGGCTTAGGAGGCCAGTGCCTTATCCTGTTTTTTTTACTATCATCCTAAAAGTCTTCCGTCCACTTTCTGCTATCCCAAAGAGTCATCCGCGCGAGGGCCGGCAACAGGCGTGATACTGTGCAACAGGCGCATTGCATGGCATTGGTGACATATTCAGGAAATTCCACTTTGATGCCACCCAGGGCTGTTAACCTTTTATTTCATTTCAATACGATGCTTCGAATAATTGGTTCAAAGTGCGCAGCCTTTGCTCTTTTATTTCGTTTTCATCGGAGCAGGTCGGAGCTGGCAGAAGAGTGAGCCCTGTCTGCAGGAGCTCTGATTCCAGAAAGCATATTTTCCCTGTCTTTCTTACCACTCATCTGTGTCTCTTCGCTGACATGAGGCGTTGCTACACTCTGCAGTCTCCCGGCATTTAAAGTCTGCTACCAGCAGAGCACGTTCTGGACTTCACAGCGCCCAGCAAAGTACTAGCCTGCGCCCACCCCCTACTACCGCAAAAACCTTTTGCATGCTTTGGCAGAAGTGTGAACAAAATGCCACGAACCACCCCAGATGGGACTCGAACCCACAATCCCTGGCTTAGGAGGCCAGTGCCTTATCCATTAGGCCACTGGGGCCACTCGACAGAGAAGGGGAAAGTTCTTTCTTTTCCTCTTCTCTCACTGGAGTCACGGGTACTGGCCCACTGAAAAGGGCAAGTTGGCTCACGTCCAAAGCTGCAGTGTCCCAGCACACGCGGGCAAAAGGCACCTGCTTGCACTCGGCTGGACACTTCCGCTTTATGGGACACACGATGGAAAGTGGACTCAATTCCCAGACCTAACTCTTACCTGTTTGGTATTCTGACGCTCGATTGTAAAATATGGCCAGCTGGTAAAAATGACAAAGGGCACTCCAGCGCTGGTCCTTTGGCTGCAGGCGGCGTGTCAGCGGCCTAAAACAGCAAGAAATAGCGAGAGAAATAAAGTGAGAAGCAAGCACCTTTTCAATTGGGCTCTCGGGTCTATGGGACTGGCGTGCAGCCTCTTGATCACAAGCGCAGGTCCAGCGTGAAAGGGCGTGGCAGTGGAGTCACTCTGCTATTAATACCTGGTTGGCCAATCCTCGTTGCAATGGATGGCCATCTGCAGCTTTACTTGTAGCTCCACTGAAGGTATTTTGTTTTGGGCAAAGGGGTGAGATTGTGATTTCCTCTGCGGCAGATGAAGAGAAAGGGCTTTATGCACTACAGGTCCCTGGACAGCCAAGCAAGTGTGAGCCGGAGACTGTGCTTCAGCTCTGAAGCAGTGTATCGAGAGCCTTCGAGGAGGAGGGGAATTAGCTCAGATGGTAGAGCGCTCGCTTAGCATGCGAGAGGTAGCGGGATCGATGCCCGCATTCTCCAGCAAGACGCTTTTACTTCATTTTCACTATTTTATTCAAAACTCGCCAATCGTCGCAAATAAAGTCATGTGCTCGCTTCTGTTTTTTTTACTATCATCCTAAAAGTCTTCCGTCCACTTCCTGCTATCCCAAAGAGTCATCCGCGCGAGGGCCGGCAACAGGCGTGATACTGTGCAACAGGCGCATTGCATGGCATTGGTGACATATTCAGGAAATTCCACTTTGATGCCACCCAGGGCTGTTAACCTTTTATTTCATTTCAATACGATGCTTCGAATAATTGGTTCAAAGTGCGCAGCCTTTGCTCTTTTATTTCGTTTTCATCGGAGCAGGTCGGAGCTGGCAGAAGAGTGAGCCCTGTCTGCAGGAGCTCTGATTCCAGAAAGCATATTTTCCCTGTCTTTCTTACCACTCATCTGTGTCTCTTCGCTGACATGAGGCGTTGCTACACTCTGCAGTCTCCCGGCATTTAAAGTCTGCTACCAGCAGAGCACGTTCTGGACTTCACAGCGCCCAGCAAAGTACTAGCCTGCGCCCACCCCCTACTACCGCAAAAACCTTTTGCATGCTTTGGCAGAAGTGTGAACAAAATGCCACGAACCACCCCAGATGGGACTCGAACCCACAATCCCTGGCTTAGGAGGCCAGTGCCTTATCCATTAGGCCACTGGGGCCACTCGACAGAGAAGGGGAAAGTTCTTTCTTTTCCTCTTCTCTCACTGGAGTCACGGGTACTGGCCCACTGAAAAGGGCAAGTTGGCTCACGTCCAAAGCTGCAGTGTCCCAGCACACGCGGGCAAAAGGCACCTGCTTGCACTCGGCTGGACACTTCCGCTTTATGGGACACACGATGGAAAGTGGACTCAATTCCCAGACCTAACTCTTACCTGTTTGGTATTCTGACGCTCGATTGTAAAATATGGCCAGCTGGTAAAAATGACAAAGGGCACTCCAGCGCTGGTCCTTTGGCTGCAGGCGGCGTGTCAGCGGCCTAAAACAGCAAGAAATAGCGAGAGAAATAAAGTGAGAAGCAAGCACCTTTTCAATTGGGCTCTCGGGTCTATGGGACTGGCGTGCAGCCTCTTGATCACAAGCGCAGGTCCAGCGTGAAAGGGCGTGGCAGTGGAGTCACTCTGCTATTAATACCTGGTTGGCCAATCCTCGTTGCAATGGATGGCCATCTGCAGCTTTACTTGTAGCTCCACTGAAGGTATTTTGTTTTGGGCAAAGGGGTGAGATTGTGATTTCCTCTGCCGCAGATGAAGAGAAAGGGCTTTATGCACTACAGGTCCCTGGACAGCCAAGCAAGTGTGAGCCGGAGACTGTGCTTCAGCTCTGAAGCAGTGTATCGAGAGCCTTCGAGGAGGAGGGGAATTAGCTCAGATGGTAGAGCGCTCGCTTAGCATGCGAGAGGTAGCGGGATCGATGCCCGCATTCTCCAGCAAGACGCTTTTACTTCATTTTCACTATTTTATTCAAAACTCGCCAATCGTCGCAAATAAAGTCATGTGCTCGCTTCTGTTTTTTTTACTATCATCCTAAAAGTCTTCCGTCCACTTTCTGCTATCCCAAAGAGTCATCCGCGCGAGGGCCGGCAACAGGCGTGATACTGTGCAACAGGCGCATTGCATGGCATTGGTGACATATTCAGGAAATTCCACTTTGATGCCACCCAGGGCTGTTAACCTTTTATTTCATTTCAATACGATGCTTCGAATAATTGGTTCAAAGTGCGCAGCCTTTGCTCTTTTATTTCGTTTTCATCGGAGCAGGTCGGAGCTGGCAGAAGAGTGAGCCCTGTCTGCAGGAGCTCTGATTCCAGAAAGCATATTTTCCCTGTCTTTCTTACCACTCATCTGTGTCTCTTCGCTGACATGAGGCGTTGCTACACTCTGCAGTCTCCCGGCATTTAAAGTCTGCTACCAGCAGAGCACGTTCTGGACTTCACAGCGCCCAGCAAAGTACTAGCCTGCGCCCACCCCCTACTACCGCAAAAACCTTTTGCATGCTTTGGCAGAAGTGTGAACAAAATGCCACGAACCACCCCAGATGGGACTCGAACCCACAATCCCTGGCTTAGGAGGCCAGTGCCTTATCCATTAGGCCACTGGGGCCACTCGACAGAGAAGGGGAAAGTTCTTTCTTTTCCTCTTCTCTCACTGGAGTCACGGGTACTGGCCCACTGAAAAGGGCAAGTTGGCTCACGTCCAAAGCTGCAGTGTCCCAGCACACGCGGGCAAAAGGCACCTGCTTGCACTCGGCTGGACACTTCCGCTTTATGGGACACACGATGGAAAGTGGACTCAATTCCCAGACCTAACTCTTACCTGTTTGGTATTCTGACGCTCGATTGTAAAATATGGCCAGCTGGTAAAAATGACAAAGGGCACTCCAGCGCTGGTCCTTTGGCTGCAGGCGGCGTGTCAGCGGCCTAAAACAGCAAGAAATAGCGAGAGAAATAAAGTGAGAAGCAAGCACCTTTTCAATTGGGCTCTCGGGTCTATGGGACTGGCGTGCAGCCTCTTGATCACAAGCGCAGGTCCAGCGTGAAAGGGCGTGGCAGTGGAGTCACTCTGCTATTAATACCTGGTTGGCCAATCCTCGTTGCAATGGATGGCCATCTGCAGCTTTACTTGTAGCTCCACTGAAGGTATTTTGTTTTGGGCAAAGGGGTGAGATTGTGAATTCCTCTGCGGCAGATGAAGAGAAAGGGCTTTATGCACTACAGGTCCCTGGACAGCCAAGCAAGTGTGAGCCGGAGACTGTGCTTCAGCTCTGAAGCAGTGTATCGAGAGCCTTCGAGGAGGAGGGGAATTAGCTCAGATGGTAGAGCGCTCGCTTAGCATGCGAGAGGTAGCGGGATCGATGCCCGCATTCTCCAGCAAGACGCTTTTTCTTCATTTTCACTATTTTATTCAAAACTCGCCAATCGTCGCAAATAAAGTCATGTGCTCGCTTCTGTTTTTTTTACTATCATCCTAAAAGTCTTCCGTCCACTTTCTGCTATCCCAAAGAGTCATCCGCGCGAGGGCCGGCAACAGGCGTGATACTGTGCAACAGGCGCATTGCATGGCATTGGTGACATATTCAGGAAATTCCACTTTGATGCCACCCAGGGCTGTTAACCTTTTATTTCATTTCAATACGATGCTTCGAATAATTGGTTCAAAGTGCGCAGCCTTTGCTCTTTTATTTCGTTTTCATCGGAGCAGGTCGGAGCTGGCAGAAGAGTGAGCCCTGTCTGCAGGAGCTCTGATTCCAGAAAGCATATTTTCCCTGTCTTTCTTACCACTCATCTGTGTCTCTTCGCTGACATGAGGGGTTGCTACACTCTGCAGTCTCCCGGCATTTAAAGTCTGCTACCAGCAGAGCACGTTCTGGACTTCACAGCGCCCAGCAAAGTACTAGCCTGCGCCCACCCCCTACTACCGCAAAAACCTTTTGCATGCTTTGGCAGAAGTGTGAACAAAATGCCACGAACCACCCCAGATGGGACTCGAACCCACAATCCCTGGCTTAGGAGGCCAGTGCCTTATCCATTAGGCCACTGGGGCCACTCGACAGAGAAGGGGAAAGTTCTTTCTTTTCCTCTTCTCTCACTGGAGTCACGGGTACTGGCCCACTGAAAAGGGCAAGTTGGCTCACGTCCAAAGCTGCAGTGTCCCAGCACACGCGGGCAAAAGGCACCTGCTTGCACTCGGCTGGACACTTCCGCTTTATGGGACACACGATGGAAAGTGGACTCAATTCCCAGACCTAACTCTTACCTGTTTGGTATTCTGACGCTCGATTGTAAAATATGGCCAGCTGGTAAAAATGACAAAGGGCACTCCAGCGCTGGTCCTTTGGCTGCAGGCGGCGTGTCAGCGGCCTAAAACAGCAAGAAATAGCGAGAGAAATAAAGTGAGAAGCAAGCACCTTTTCAATAGGGCTCTCGGGTCTATGGGACTGGCGTGCAGCCTCTTGATCACAAGCGCAGGTCCAGCGTGAAAGGGCGTGGCAGTGGAGTCACTCTGCTATTAATACCTGGTTGGCCAATCCTCGTTGCAATGGATGGCCATCTGCAGCTTTACTTGTAGCTCCACTGAAGGTATTTTGTTTTGGGCAAAGGGGTGAGATTGTGATTTCCTCTGCGGCAGATGAAGAGAAAGGGCTTTATGCACTACAGGTCCCTGGACAGCCAAGCAAGTGTGAGCCGGAGACTGTGCTTCAGCTCTGAAGCAGTGTATCGAGAGCCTTCGAGGAGGAGGGGAATTAGCTCAGATGGTAGAGCGCTCGCTTAGCATGCGAGAGGTAGCGGGATCGATGCCCGCATTCTCCAGCAAGACGCTTTTACTTCATTTTCACTATTTTATTCAAAACTCGCCAATCGTCGCAAATAAAGTCATGTGCTCGCTTCTGTTTTTTTTACTATCATCCTAAAAGTCTTCCGTCCACTTTCTGCTATCCCAAAGAGTCATCCGCGCGAGGGCCGGCAACAGGCGTGATACTGTGCAACAGGCGCATTGCATGGCATTGGTGACATATTCAGGAAATTCCACTTTGATGCCACCCAGGGCTGTTAACCTTTTATTTCATTTCAATACGATGCTTCGAATAATTGGTTCAAAGTGCGCAGCCTTTGCTCTTTTATTTCGTTTTCATCGGAGCAGGTCGGAGCTGGCAGAAGAGTGAGCCCTGTCTGCAGGAGCTCTGATTCCAGAAAGCATATTTTCCCTGTCTTTCTTACCACTCATCTGTGTCTCTTCGCTGACATGAGGCGTTGCTACACTCTGCAGTCTCCCGGCATTTAAAGTCTGCTACCAGCAGAGCACGTTCTGGACTTCACAGCGCCCAGCAAAGTACTAGCCTGCGCCCACCCCCTACTACCGCAAAAACCTTTTGCATGCTTTGGCAGAAGTGTGAACAAAATGCCACGAACCACCCCAGATGGGACTCGAACCCACAATCCCTGGCTTAGGAGGCCAGTGCCTTATCCATTAGGCCACTGGGGCCACTCGACAGAGAAGGGGAAAGTTCTTTCTTTTCCTCTTCTCTCACTGGAGTCACGGGTACTGGCCCACTGAAAAGGGCAAGTTGGCTCACGTCCAAAGCTGCAGTGTCCCAGCACACGCGGGCAAAAGGCACCTGCTTGCACTCGGCTGGACACTTCCGCTTTATGGGACACACGATGGAAAGTGGACTCAATTCCCAGACCTAACTCTTACCTGTTTGGTATTCTGACGCTCGATTGTAAAATATGGCCAGCTGGTAAAAATGACAAAGGGCACTCCAGCGCTGGTCCTTTGGCTGCAGGCGGCGTGTCAGCGGCCTAAAACAGCAAGAAATAGCGAGAGAAATAAAGTGAGAAGCAAGCACCTTTTCAATTGGGCTCTCGGGTCTATGGGACTGGCGTGCAGCCTCTTGATCACAAGCGCAGGTCCAGCGTGAAAGGGCGTGGCAGTGGAGTCACTCTGCTATTAATACCTGGTTGGCCAATCCTCGTTGCAATGGATGGCCATCTGCAGCTTTACTTGTAGCTCCACTGAAGGTATTTTGTTTTGGGCAAAGGGGTGAGATTGTGATTTCCTCTGCCGCAGATGAAGAGAAAGGGCTTTATGCACTACAGGTCCCTGGACAGCCAAGCAAGTGTGAGCCGGAGACTGTGCTTCAGCTCTGAAGCAGTGTATCGAGAGCCTTCGAGGAGGAGGGGAATTAGCTCAGATGGTAGAGCGCTCGCTTAGCATGCGAGAGGTAGCGGGATCGATGCCCGCATTCTCCAGCAAGACGCTTTTTCTTCATTTTCACTATTTTATTCAAAACTCGCCAATCGTCGCAAATAAAGTCATGTGCTCGCTTCTGTTTTTTTTACTATCATCCTAAAAGTCTTCCGTCCACTTTCTGCTATCCCAAAGAGTCATCCGCGCGAGGGCCGGCAACAGGCGTGATACTGTGCAACAGGCGCATTGCATGGCATTGGTGACATATTCAGGAAATTCCACTTTGATGCCACCCAGGGCTGTTAACCTTTTATTTCATTTCAATACGATGCTTCGAATAATTGGTTCAAAGTGCGCAGCCTTTGCTCTTTTATTTCGTTTTCATCGGAGCAGGTCGGAGCTGGCAGAAGAGTGAGCCCTGTCTGCAGGAGCTCTGATTCCAGAAAGCATATTTTCCCTGTCTTTCTTACCACTCATCTGTGTCTCTTCGCTGACATGAGGGGTTGCTACACTCTGCAGTCTCCCGGCATTTAAAGTCTGCTACCAGCAGAGCACGTTCTGGACTTCACAGCGCCCAGCAAAGTACTAGCCTGCGCCCACCCCCTACTACCGCAAAAACCTTTTGCATGCTTTGGCAGAAGTGTGAACAAAATGCCACGAACCACCCCAGATGGGACTCGAACCCACAATCCCTGGCTTAGGAGGCCAGTGCCTTATCCATTAGGCCACTGGGGCCACTCGACAGAGAAGGGGAAAGTTCTTTCTTTTCCTCTTCTCTCACTGGAGTCACGGGTACTGGCCCACTGAAAAGGGCAAGTTGGCTCACGTCCAAAGCTGCAGTGTCCCAGCACACGCGGGCAAAAGGCACCTGCTTGCACTCGGCTGGACACTTCCGCTTTATGGGACACACGATGGAAAGTGGACTCAATTCCCAGACCTAACTCTTACCTGTTTGGTATTCTGACGCTCGATTGTAAAATATGGCCAGCTGGTAAAAATGACAAAGGGCACTCCAGCGCTGGTCCTTTGGCTGCAGGCGGCGTGTCAGCGGCCTAAAACAGCAAGAAATAGCGAGAGAAATAAAGTGAGAAGCAAGCACCTTTTCAATAGGGCTCTCGGGTCTATGGGACTGGCGTGCAGCCTCTTGATCACAAGCGCAGGTCCAGCGTGAAAGGGCGTGGCAGTGGAGTCACTCTGCTATTAATACCTGGTTGGCCAATCCTCGTTGCAATGGATGGCCATCTGCAGCTTTACTTGTAGCTCCACTGAAGGTATTTTGTTTTGGGCAAAGGGGTGAGATTGTGATTTCCTCTGCGGCAGATGAAGAGAAAGGGCTTTATGCACTACAGGTCCCTGGACAGCCAAGCAAGTGTGAGCCGGAGACTGTGCTTCAGCTCTGAAGCAGTGTATCGAGAGCCTTCGAGGAGGAGGGGAATTAGCTCAGATGGTAGAGCGCTCGCTTAGCATGCGAGAGGTAGCGGGATCGATGCCCGCATTCTCCAGCAAGACGCTTTTACTTCATTTTCACTATTTTATTCAAAACTCGCCAATCGTCGCAAATAAAGTCATGTGCTCGCTTCTGTTTTTTTTACTATCATCCTAAAAGTCTTCCGTCCACTTTCTGCTATCCCAAAGAGTCATCCGCGCGAGGGCCGGCAACAGGCGTGATACTGTGCAACAGGCGCATTGCATGGCATTGGTGACATATTCAGGAAATTCCACTTTGATGCCACCCAGGGCTGTTAACCTTTTATTTCATTTCAATACGATGCTTCGAATAATTGGTTCAAAGTGCGCAGCCTTTGCTCTTTTATTTCGTTTTCATCGGAGCAGGTCGGAGCTGGCAGAAGAGTGAGCCCTGTCTGCAGGAGCTCTGATTCCAGAAAGCATATTTTCCCTGTCTTTCTTACCACTCATCTGTGTCTCTTCGCTGACATGAGGCGTTGCTACACTCTGCAGTCTCCCGGCATTTAAAGTCTGCTACCAGCAGAGCACGTTCTGGACTTCACAGCGCCCAGCAAAGTACTAGCCTGCGCCCACCCCCTACTACCGCAAAAACCTTTTGCATGCTTTGGCAGAAGTGTGAACAAAATGCCACGAACCACCCCAGATGGGACTCGAACCCACAATCCCTGGCTTAGGAGGCCAGTGCCTTATCCATTAGGCCACTGGGGCCACTCGACAGAGAAGGGGAAAGTTCTTTCTTTTCCTCTTCTCTCACTGGAGTCACGGGTACTGGCCCACTGAAAAGGGCAAGTTGGCTCACGTCCAAAGCTGCAGTGTCCCAGCACACGCGGGCAAAAGGCACCTGCTTGCACTCGGCTGGACACTTCCGCTTTATGGGACACACGATGGAAAGTGGACTCAATTCCCAGACCTAACTCTTACCTGTTTGGTATTCTGACGCTCGATTGTAAAATATGGCCAGCTGGTAAAAATGACAAAGGGCACTCCAGCGCTGGTCCTTTGGCTGCAGGCGGCGTGTCAGCGGCCTAAAACAGCAAGAAATAGCGAGAGAAATAAAGTGAGAAGCAAGCACCTTTTCAATTGGGCTCTCGGGTCTATGGGACTGGCGTGCAGCCTCTTGATCACAAGCGCAGGTCCAGCGTGAAAGGGCGTGGCAGTGGAGTCACTCTGCTATTAATACCTGGTTGGCCAATCCTCGTTGCAATGGATGGCCATCTGCAGCTTTACTTGTAGCTCCACTGAAGGTATTTTGTTTTGGGCAAAGGGGTGAGATTGTGATTTCCTCTGCGGCAGATGAAGAGAAAGGGCTTTATGCACTACAGGTCCCTGGACAGCCAAGCAAGTGTGAGCCGGAGACTGTGCTTCAGCTCTGAAGCAGTGTATCGAGAGCCTTCGAGGAGGAGGGGAATTAGCTCAGATGGTAGAGCGCTCGCTTAGCATGCGAGAGGTAGCGGGATCGATGCCCGCATTCTCCAGCAAGACGCTTTTTCTTCATTTTCACTATTTTATTCAAAACTCGCCAATCGTCGCAAATAAAGTCATGTGCTCGCTTCTGTTTTTTTTACTATCATCCTAAAAGTCTTCCGTCCACTTTCTGCTATCCCAAAGAGTCATCCGCGCGAGGGCCGGCAACAGGCGTGATACTGTGCAACAGGCGCATTGCATGGCATTGGTGACATATTCAGGAAATTCCACTTTGATGCCACCCAGGGCTGTTAACCTTTTATTTCATTTCAATACGATGCTTCGAATAATTGGTTCAAAGTGCGCAGCCTTTGCTCTTTTATTTCGTTTTCATCGGAGCAGGTCGGAGCTGGCAGAAGAGGTAGCCCTGTCTGCAGGAGCTCTGATTCCAGAAAGCATATTTTCCCTGTCTTTCTTACCACTCATCTGTGTCTCTTCGCTGACATGAGGCGTTGCTACACTCTGCAGTCTCCCGGCATTTAAAGTCTGCTACCAGCAGAGCACGTTCTGGACTTCACAGCGCCCAGCAAAGTACTAGCCTGCGCCCACCCCCTACTACCGCAAAAACCTTTTGCATGCTTTGGCAGAAGTGTGAACAAAATGCCACGAACCACCCCAGATGGGACTCGAACCCACAATCCCTGGCTTAGGAGGCCAGTGCCTTATCCTGTTTTTTTTACTATCATCCTAAAAGTCTTCCGTCCACTTTCTGCTATCCCAAAGAGTCATCCGCGCGAGGGCCGGCAACAGGCGTGATACTGTGCAACAGGCGCATTGCATGGCATTGGTGACATATTCAGGAAATTCCACTTTGATGCCACCCAGGGCTGTTAACCTTTTATTTCATTTCAATACGATGCTTCGAATAATTGGTTCAAAGTGCGCAGCCTTTGCTCTTTTATTTCGTTTTCATCGGAGCAGGTCGGAGCTGGCAGAAGAGTGAGCCCTGTCTGCAGGAGCTCTGATTCCAGAAAGCATATTTTCCCTGTCTTTCTTACCACTCATCTGTGTCTCTTCGCTGACATGAGGCGTTGCTACACTCTGCAGTCTCCCGGCATTTAAAGTCTGCTACCAGCAGAGCACGTTCTGGACTTCACAGCGCCCAGCAAAGTACTAGCCTGCGCCCACCCCCTACTACCGCAAAAACCTTTTGCATGCTTTGGCAGAAGTGTGAACAAAATGCCACGAACCACCCCAGATGGGACTCGAACCCACAATCCCTGGCTTAGGAGGCCAGTGCCTTATCCATTAGGCCACTGGGGCCACTCGACAGAGAAGGGGAAAGTTCTTTCTTTTCCTCTTCTCTCACTGGAGTCACGGGTACTGGCCCACTGAAAAGGGCAAGTTGGCTCACGTCCAAAGCTGCAGTGTCCCAGCACACGCGGGCAAAAGGCACCTGCTTGCACTCGGCTGGACACTTCCGCTTTATGGGACACACGATGGAAAGTGGACTCAATTCCCAGACCTAACTCTTACCTGTTTGGTATTCTGACGCTCGATTGTAAAATATGGCCAGCTGGTAAAAATGACAAAGGGCACTCCAGCGCTGGTCCTTTGGCTGCAGGCGGCGTGTCAGCGGCCTAAAACAGCAAGAAATAGCGAGAGAAATAAAGTGAGAAGCAAGCACCTTTTCAATTGGGCTCTCGGGTCTATGGGACTGGCGTGCAGCCTCTTGATCACAAGCGCAGGTCCAGCGTGAAAGGGCGTGGCAGTGGAGTCACTCTGCTATTAATACCTGGTTGGCCAATCCTCGTTGCAATGGATGGCCATCTGCAGCTTTACTTGTAGCTCCACTGAAGGTATTTTGTTTTGGGCAAAGGGGTGAGATTGTGATTTCCTCTGCCGCAGATGAAGAGAAAGGGCTTTATGCACTACAGGTCCCTGGACAGCCAAGCAAGTGTGAGCCGGAGATTGTGCTTCAGCTCTGAAGCAGTGTATCGAGAGCCTTCGAGGAGGAGGGGAATTAGCTCAGATGGTAGAGCGCTCGCTTAGCATGCGAGAGGTAGCGGGATCGATGCCCGCATTCTCCAGCAAGACGCTTTTTCTTCATTTTCACTATTTTATTCAAAACTCGCCAATCGTCGCAAATAAAGTCATGTGCTCGCTTCTGTTTTTTTTACTATCATCCTAAAAGTCTTCCGTCCACTTTCTGCTATCCCAAAGAGTCACCCGCGCGAGGGCCGGCAACAGGCGTGATACTGTGCAACAGGCGCATTGCATGGCATTGGTGACATATTCAGGAAATTCCACTTTGATGCCACCCAGGGCTGTTAACCTTTTATTTCATTTCAATACGATGCTTCGAATAATTGGTTCAAAGTGCGCAGCCTTTGCTCTTTTATTTCGTTTTCATCGGAGCAGGTCGGAGCTGGCAGAAGAGTGAGCCCTGTCTGCAGGAGCTCTGATTCCAGAAAGCATATTTTCCCTGTCTTTCTTACCACTCATCTGTGTCTCTTCGCTGACATGAGGCGTTGCTACACTCTGCAGTCTCCCGGCATTTAAAGTCTGCTACCAGCAGAGCACGTTCTGGACTTCACAGCGCCCAGCAAAGTACTAGCCTGCGCCCACCCCCTACTACCGCAAAAACCTTTTGCATGCTTTGGCAGAAGTGTGAACAAAATGCCATGAACCACCCCAGATGGGACTCGAACCCACAATCCCTGGCTTAAGACCAGTGCCTTATCCATTAGGCCACTGGGGCCACTCGTCAGAGAAGGGGAAAGTTCTTTCTTTTCCTCTTCTCTCACTGGAGTCACGGGTACTGGCCCACTGAAAAGGGCAAGTTGGCCAGTGCCTTATCCATTAGGCCACTGGGGCCACTCGACAGAGAAGGGGAAAGTTCTTTCTTTTCCTCTTCTCTCACTGGAGTCACGGGTACTGGCCCACTGAAAAGGGCAAGTTGGCTCACGTCCAAAGCTGCAGTGTCCCAGCACACGCGGGCAAAAGGCACCTGCTTGCACTCGGCTGGACACTTCCGCTTTATGGGACACACGATGGAAAGTGGACTCAATTCCCAGACCTAACTCTTACCTGTTTGGTATTCTGACGCTCGATTGTAAAATATGGCCAGCTGGTAAAAATGACAAAGGGCACTCCAGCGCTGGTCCTTTGGCTGCAGGCGGCGTGTCAGCGGCCTAAAACAGCAAGAAATAGCGAGAGAAATAAAGTGAGAAGCAAGCACCTTTTCAATTGGGCTCTCGGGTCTATGGGACTGGCGTGCAGCCTCTTGATCACAAGCGCAGGTCCAGCGTGAAAGGGCGTGGCAGTGGAGTCACTCTGCTATTAATACCTGGTTGGCCAATCCTCGTTGCAATGGATGGCCATCTGCAGCTTTACTTGTAGCTCCACTGAAGGTATTTTGTTTTGGGCAAAGGGGTGAGATTGTGATTTCCTCTGCCGCAGATGAAGAGAAAGGGCTTTATGCACTACAGGTCCCTGGACAGCCAAGCAAGTGTGAGCCGGAGATTGTGCTTCAGCTCTGAAGCAGTGTATCGAGAGCCTTCGAGGAGGAGGGGAATTAGCTCAGATGGTAGAGCGCTCGCTTAGCATGCGAGAGGTAGTGGGATCGATGCCCGCATTCTCCAGCAAGACGCTTTTTCTTCATTTTCACTATTTTATTCAAAACTCGCCAATCGTCGCAAATAAAGTCATGTGCTCGCTTCTGTTTTTTTTACTATCATCCTAAAAGTCTTCCGTCCACTTTCTGCTATCCCAAAGAGTCACCCGCGCGAGGGCCGGCAACAGGCGTGATACTGTGCAACAGGCGCATTGCATGGCATTGGTGACATATTCAGGAAATTCCACTTTGATGCCACCCAGGGCTGTTAACCTTTTATTTCATTTCAATACGATGCTTCGAATAATTGGTTCAAAGTGCGCAGCCTTTGCTCTTTTATTTCGTTTTCATCGGAGCAGGTCGGAGCTGGCAGAAGAGTGAGCCCTGTCTGCAGGAGCTCTGATTCCAGAAAGCATATTTTCCCTGTCTTTCTTACCACTCATCTGTGTCTCTTCGCTGACATGAGGCGTTGCTACACTCTGCAGTCTCCCGGCATTTAAAGTCTGCTACCAGCAGAGCACGTTCTGGACTTCACAGCGCCCAGCAAAGTACTAGCCTGCGCCCACCCCCTACTACCTCAAAAACCTTTTGCATGCTTTGGCAGAAGTGTGAACAAAATGCCACGAACCACCCCAGATGGGACTCGAACCCACAATCCCTGGCTTAGGAGGCCAGTGCCTTATCCATTAGGCCACTGGGGCAACTCGACAGAGAAGGGGAAAGTTCTTTCTTTTCCTCTTCTCTCACTGGAGTCACGGGTACTGGCCCACTGAAAAGGGCAAGTTGGCTCACGTCCAAAGCTGCAGTGTCCCAGCACACGCGGGCAAGAGGCACCTGCTTGCACTCGGCTGGACACTTCCGCTTTATGGGACACACGATGGAAAGTGGACTCAATTCCCAGACCTAACTCTTACCTGTTTGGTATTCTGACGCTCGATTGTAAAATATGGCCAGCTGGTAAAAATGACAAAGGGCACTCCAGCGCTGGTCCTTTGGCTGCAGGCGGCGTGTCAGCGGCCTAAAACAGCAAGAAATAGCGAGAGAAATAAAGTGAGAAGCAAGCACCTTTTCAATTGGGCTCTCGGGTCTATGGGACTGGCGTGCAGCCTCTTGATCACAAGCGCAGGTCCAGCGTGAAAGGGCGTGGGAGTGGAGTCACTCTGCTATTAATACCTGGTTGGCCAATCCTCGTTGCAATGGATGGCCATCTGCAGCTTTACTTGTAGCTCCACTGAAGGTATTTTGTTTTGGGCAAAGGGGTGAGATTGTGATTTCCTCTGCGGCAGATGAAGAGAAAGGGCTTTATGCACTACAGGTCCCTGGACAGCCAAGCAAGTGTGAGCCGGAGATTGTGCTTCAGCTCTGAAGCAGTGTATCGAGAGCCTTCGAGGAGGAGGGGAATTAGCTCAGATGGTAGAGCGCTCGCTTAGCATGCGAGAGGTAGCGGGATCGATGCCCGCATTCTCCAGCAAGACGCTTTTTCTTCATTTTCACTATTTTATTCAAAACTCGCCAATCGTCGCAAATAAAGTCATGTGCTCGCTTCTGTTTTTTTTACTATCATCCTAAAAGTCTTCCGTCCACTTTCTGCTATCCCAAAGAGTCACCCGCGCGAGGGCCGGCAACAGGCGTGATACTGTGCAACAGGCGCATTGCATGGCATTGGTGACATATTCAGGAAATTCCACTTTGATGCCACCCAGGGCTGTTAACCTTTTATTTCATTTCAATACGATGCTTCGAATAATTGGTTCAAAGTGCGCAGCCTTTGCTCTTTTATTTCGTTTTCATCGGAGCAGGTCGGAGCTGGCAGAAGAGTGAGCCCTGTCTGCAGGAGCTCTGATTCCAGAAAGCATATTTTCCCTGTCTTTCTTACCACTCATCTGTGTCTCTTCGCTGACATGAGGCGTTGCTACACTCTGCAGTCTCCCGGCATTTAAAGTCTGCTACCAGCAGAGCACGTTCTGGACTTCACAGCGCCCAGCAAAGTACTAGCCTGCGCCCACCCCCTACTACCGCAAAAACCTTTTGCATGCTTTGGCAGAAGTGTGAACAAAATGCCACGAACCACCCCAGATGGGACTCGAACCAACAATCCCTGGCTTAGGAGGCCAGTGCCTTATCCATTAGGCCACTGGGGCCACTCGACAGAGAAGGGGAAAGTTCTTTCTTTTCCTCTTCTCTCACTGGAGTCACGGGTACTGGCCCACTGAAAAGGGCAAGTTGGCTCATGTCCAAAGCTGCAGTGTGCCAGCACACGCGGGCAAAAGGCACCTGCTTGCACTCGGCTGGACCCTTCCGCTTTATGGGACACAGATGGAAAGTGGACTCAATTCCCAGACCTAACTCTGACCTGTTTGGTATTCTGACGCTCGATTGTAAAATATGGCCAGCTGGTAAAAATGACAAAGGGCACTCCAGCGCTGGTCCTTTGGCTGCAGGCGGCGTGTCAGCGGCCTAAAACAGCAAGAAATAGCGAGAGAAATAAAGAGAGAAATAAGCACCTTTTCAATTGGGCTCTCGGGTCTATGGGACTGGCGTGCAGCCTCTTGATCACAAGCGCAGGTCCAGCGTGAAAGGGCGTGGCAGTGGAGTCACTCTGCTATTAATACCTGGTTGGCCAATCCTCGTTGCAATGGATGGCCATCTGCAGCTTTACTTGTAGCTCCACTGAAGGTATTTTGTTTTGGGCAAAGGGGTGAGATTGTGATTTCCTCTGCGGCAGATGAAGAGAAAGGGCTTTATGCACTACAGGTCCCTGGACAGCCAAGCAAGTGTGAGCCGGAGACTGTGCTTCAGCTCTGAAGCAGTGTATCGAGAGCCTTCGAGGAGGAGGGGAGTTAGCTCAGATGGTAGAGCGCTCGCTTAGCATGCGAGAGGTAGCGGGATCGATGCCCGCATTCTCCAGCAAGACGCTTTTTCTTCATTTTCACTATTTTATTCAAAACTCGCCAATCGTCGCAAATAAAGTCATGTGCTCGCTTCTGTTTTTTTTACTATCATCCTAAAAGTCTTCCGTCCACTTTCTGCTATCCCAAAGAGTCACCCGCGCGAGGGCCGGCAACAGGCGTGATACTGTGCAACAGGCGCATTGCATGGCATTGGTGACATATTCAGGAAATTCCACTTTGATGCCACCCAGGGCTGTTAACCTTTTATTTCATTTCAATACGATGCTTCGAATAATTGGTTCAAAGTGCGCAGCCTTTGCTCTTTTATTTCGTTTTCATCGGAGCAGGTCGGAGCTGGCAGAAGAGTGAGCCCTGTCTGCAGGAGCTCTGATTCCAGAAAGCATATTTTCCCTGTCTTTCTTACCACTCATCTGTGTCTCTTCGCTGACATGAGGCGTTGCTACACTCTGCAGTCTCCCGGCATTTAAAGTCTGCTACCAGCAGAGCACGTTCTGGACTTCACAGCGCCCAGCAAAGTACTAGCCTGCGCCCACCCCCTACTACCGCAAAAACCTTTTGCATGCTTTGGCAGAAGTGTGAACAAAATGCCATGAACCACCCCAGATGGGACTCGAACCCACAATCCCTGGCTTAAGACCAGTGCCTTATCCATTAGGCCACTGGGGCCACTCGTCAGAGAAGGGGAAAGTTCTTTCTTTTCCTCTTCTCTCACTGGAGTCACGGGTACTGGCCCACTGAAAAGGGCAAGTTGGCCAGTGCCTTATCCATTAGGCCACTGGGGCCACTCGACAGAGAAGGGGAAAGTTCTTTCTTTTCCTCTTCTCTCACTGGAGTCACGGGTACTGGCCCACTGAAAAGGGCAAGTTGGCTCACGTCCAAAGCTGCAGTGTCCCAGCACACGCGGGCAAAAGGCACCTGCTTGCACTCGGCTGGACACTTCCGCTTTATGGGACACACGATGGAAAGTGGACTCAATTCCCAGACCTAACTCTTACCTGTTTGGTATTCTGACGCTCGATTGTAAAATATGGCCAGCTGGTAAAAATGACAAAGGGCACTCCAGCGCTGGTCCTTTGGCTGCAGGCGGCGTGTCAGCGGCCTAAAACAGCAAGAAATAGCGAGAGAAATAAAGTGAGAAGCAAGCACCTTTTCAATTGGGCTCTCGGGTCTATGGGACTGGCGTGCAGCCTCTTGATCACAAGCGCAGGTCCAGCGTGAAAGGGCGTGGCAGTGGAGTCACTCTGCTATTAATACCTGGTTGGCCAATCCTCGTTGCAATGGATGGCCATCTGCAGCTTTACTTGTAGCTCCACTGAAGGTATTTTGTTTTGGGCAAAGGGGTGAGATTGTGATTTCCTCTGCCGCAGATGAAGAGAAAGGGCTTTATGCACTACAGGTCCCTGGACAGCCAAGCAAGTGTGAGCCGGAGATTGTGCTTCAGCTCTGAAGCAGTGTATCGAGAGCCTTCGAGGAGGAGGGGAATTAGCTCAGATGGTAGAGCGCTCGCTTAGCATGCGAGAGGTAGCGGGATCGATGCCCGCATTCTCCAGCAAGACGCTTTTTCTTCATTTTCACTATTTTATTCAAAACTCGCCAATCGTCGCAAATAAAGTCATGTGCTCGCTTCTGTTTTTTTTACTATCATCCTAAAAGTCTTCCGTCCACTTTCTGCTATCCCAAAGAGTCACCCGCGCGAGGGCCGGCAACAGGCGTGATACTGTGCAACAGGCGCATTGCATGGCATTGGTGACATATTCAGGAAATTCCACTTTGATGCCACCCAGGGCTGTTAACCTTTTATTTCATTTCAATACGATGCTTCGAATAATTGGTTCAAAGTGCGCAGCCTTTGCTCTTTTATTTCGTTTTCATCGGAGCAGGTCGGAGCTGGCAGAAGAGTGAGCCCTGTCTGCAGGAGCTCTGATTCCAGAAAGCATATTTTCCCTGTCTTTCTTACCACTCATCTGTGTCTCTTCGCTGACATGAGGCGTTGCTACACTCTGCAGTCTCCCGGCATTTAAAGTCTGCTACCAGCAGAGCACGTTCTGGACTTCACAGCGCCCAGCAAAGTACTAGCCTGCGCCCACCCCCTACTACCTCAAAAACCTTTTGCATGCTTTGGCAGAAGTGTGAACAAAATGCCACGAACCACCCCAGATGGGACTCGAACCCACAATCCCTGGCTTAGGAGGCCAGTGCCTTATCCATTAGGCCACTGGGGCAACTCGACAGAGAAGGGGAAAGTTCTTTCTTTTCCTCTTCTCTCACTGGAGTCACGGGTACTGGCCCACTGAAAAGGGCAAGTTGGCTCACGTCCAAAGCTGCAGTGTCCCAGCACACGCGGGCAAGAGGCACCTGCTTGCACTCGGCTGGACACTTCCGCTTTATGGGACACACGATGGAAAGTGGACTCAATTCCCAGACCTAACTCTTACCTGTTTGGTATTCTGACGCTCGATTGTAAAATATGGCCAGCTGGTAAAAATGACAAAGGGCACTCCAGCGCTGGTCCTTTGGCTGCAGGCGGCGTGTCAGCGGCCTAAAACAGCAAGAAATAGCGAGAGAAATAAAGTGAGAAGCAAGCACCTTTTCAATTGGGCTCTCGGGTCTATGGGACTGGCGTGCAGCCTCTTGATCACAAGCGCAGGTCCAGCGTGAAAGGGCGTGGGAGTGGAGTCACTCTGCTATTAATACCTGGTTGGCCAATCCTCGTTGCAATGGATGGCCATCTGCAGCTTTACTTGTAGCTCCACTGAAGGTATTTTGTTTTGGGCAAAGGGGTGAGATTGTGATTTCCTCTGCGGCAGATGAAGAGAAAGGGCTTTATGCACTACAGGTCCCTGGACAGCCAAGCAAGTGTGAGCCGGAGACTGTGCTTCAGCTCTGAAGCAGTGTATCGAGAGCCTTCGAGGAGGAGGGGAATTAGCTCAGATGGTAGAGCGCTCTCTTAGCATGCGAGAGGTAGCGGGATCGATGCCCGCATTCTCCAGCAAGACGCTTTTTCTTCATTTTCACTATTTTATTCAAAACTCGCCAATCGTCGCAAATAAAGTCATGTGCTCGCTTCTGTTTTTTTTACTATCATCCTAAAAGTCTTCCGTCCACTTTCTGCTATCCCAAAGAGTCATCCGCGCGAGGGCCGGCAACAGGCGTGATACTGTGCAACAGGCGCATTGCATGGCATTGGTGACATATTCAGGAAATTCCACTTTGATGCCACCCAGGGCTGTTAACCTTTTATTTCATTTCAATACGATGCTTCGAATAATTGGTTCAAAGTGCGCAGCCTTTGCTCTTTTATTTCGTTTTCATCGGAGCAGGTCGGAGCTGGCAGAAGAGTGAGCCCTGTCTGCAGGAGCTCTGATTCCAGAAAGCATATTTTCCCTGTCTTTCTTACCACTCATCTGTGTCTCTTCGCTGACATGAGGCGTTGCTACACTCTGCAGTCTCCCGGCATTTAAAGTCTGCTACCAGCAGAGCACGTTCTGGACTTCACAGCGCCCAGCAAAGTACTAGCCTGCGCCCACCCCCTACTACCGCAAAAACCTTTTGCATGCTTTGGCAGAAGTGTGAACAAAATGCCACGAACCACCCCAGATGGGACTCGAACCCACAATCCCTGGCTTAGGAGGCCAGTGCCTTATCCATTAGGCCACTGGGGCCACTCGACAGAGAAGGGGAAAGTTCTTTCTTTTCCTCTTCTCTCACTGGAGTCACGGGTACTGGCCCACTGAAAAGGGCAAGTTGGCTCACGTCCAAAGCTGCAGTGTCCCAGCACACGCGGGCAAAAGGCACCTGCTTGCACTCGGCTGGACACTTCCGCTTTATGGGACACACGATGGAAAGTGGACTCAATTCCCAGACCTAACTCTTACCTGTTTGGTATTCTGACGCTCGATTGTAAAATATGGCCAGCTGGTAAAAATGACAAAGGGCACTCCAGCGCTGGTCCTTTGGCTGCAGGCGGCGTGTCAGCGGCCTAAAACAGCAAGAAATAGCGAGAGAAATAAAGTGAGAAGCAAGCACCTTTTCAATTGGGCTCTCGGGTCTATGGGACTGGCGTGCAGCCTCTTGATCACAAGCGCAGGTCCAGCGTGAAAGGGCGTGGCAGTGGAGTCACTCTGCTATTAATACCTGGTTGGCCAATCCTCGTTGCAATGGATGGCCATCTGCAGCTTTACTTGTAGCTCCACTGAAGGTATTTTGTTTTGGGCAAAGGGGTGAGATTGTGATTTCCTCTGCCGCAGATGAAGAGAAAGGGCTTTATGCACTACAGGTCCCTGGACAGCCAAGCAAGTGTGAGCCGGAGATTGTGCTTCAGCTCTGAAGCAGTGTATCGAGAGCCTTCGAGGAGGAGGGGAATTAGCTCAGATGGTAGAGCGCTCGCTTAGCATGCGAGAGGTAGCGGGATCGATGCCCGCATTCTCCAGCAAGACGCTTTTTCTTCATTTTCACTATTTTATTCAAAACTCGCCAATCGTCGCAAATAAAGTCATGTGCTCGCTTCTGTTTTTTTTACTATCATCCTAAAAGTCTTCCGTCCACTTTCTGCTATCCCAAAGAGTCATCCGCGCGAGGGCCGGCAACAGGCGTGATACTGTGCAACAGGCGCATTGCATGGCATTGGTGACATATTCAGGAAATTCCACTTTGATGCCACCCAGGGCTGTTGACCTTTTATTTCAGTTCAATACGATGCTTCGAATAATTGGTTCAAAGTGCGCAGCCTTTGCTCTTTTATTTCGTTTTCATCGGAGCAGGTCGGAGCTGGCAGAAGAGTGAGCCCTGTCTGCAGGAGCTCTGATTCCAGAAAGCATATTTTCCCTGTCTTTCTTACCACTCATCTGTGTCTCTTCGCTGACATGAGGGGTTGCTACACTCTGCAGTCTCCCGGCATTTAAAGTCTGCTACCAGCAGAGCACGTTCTGGACTTCACAGCGCCCAGCAAAGTACTAGCCTGCGCCCTCCCCCTACTACCGCAAAAACCTTTTGCATAAGTGTGAACAAAATGCCACGAACCACCCCAGATGGGACTCGAACCCACAATTCCTGGCTTAGGAGGCCAGTGCCTTATCCATTAGGCCACTGGGGCCACTCGACAGAGAAGGGGAAAGTTCTTTCTTTTCCTCTTCTCTCACTGGAGTCACGGGTACTGGCCCACTGAAAAGGGCAAGTTGGCTCACGTCCAAAGCTGCAGTGTCCCAGCACACGCGGGCAAAAGGCACCTGCTTGCACTCGGCTGGACACTTCCGCTTTATGGGACACACGATGGAAAGTGGACTCAATTCCCAGACCTAACTCTTACCTGTTTGGTATTCTGACGCTCGATTGTAAAATATGGCCAGCTGGTAAAAATGACAAAGGGCACTCCAGCGCTGGTCCTTTGGCTGCAGGCGGCGTGTCAGCGGCCTAAAACAGCAAGAAATAGCGAGAGAAATAAAGTGAGAAGCAAGCACCTTTTCAATTGGGCTCTCGGGTCTATGGGACTGGCGTGCAGCCTCTTGATCACAAGCGCAGGTCCAGCGTGAAAGGGCGTGGCAGTGGAGTCACTCTGCTATTAATACCTGGTTGGCCAATCCTCGTTGCAATGGATGGCCATCTGCAGCTTTACTTGTAGCTCCACTGAAGGTATTTTGTTTTGGGCAAAGGGGTGAGATTGTGATTTCCTCTGCGGCAGATGAAGAGAAAGGGCTTTATGCACTACAGGTCCCTGGACAGCCAAGCAAGTGTGAGCCGGAGACTGTGCTTCAGCTCTGAAGCAGTGTATCGAGAGCCTTCGAGGAGGAGGGGAGTTAGCTCAGATGGTAGAGCGCTCGCTTAGCATGCGAGAGGTAGCGGGATCGATGCCCGCATTCTCCAGCAAGACGCTTTTTCTTCATTTTCACTATTTTATTCAAAACTCGCCAATCGTCGCAAATAAAGTCATGTGCTCGCTTCTGTTTTTTTTACTATCATCCTAAAAGTCTTCCGTCCACTTTCTGCTATCCCAAAGAGTCATCCGCGCGAGGGCCGGCAACAGGCGTGATACTGTGCAACAGGCGCATTGCATGGCATTGGTGACATATTCAGGAAATTCCACTTTGATGCCACCCAGGGCTGTTAACCTTTTATTTCATTTCAATACGATGCTTCGAATAATTGGTTCAAAGTGCGCAGCCTTTGCTCTTTTATTTCGTTTTCATCGGAGCAGGTCGGAGCTGGCAGAAGAGTGAGCCCTGTCTGCAGGAGCTCTGATTCCAGAAAGCATATTTTCCCTGTCTTTCTTACCACTCATCTGTGTCTCTTCGCTGACATGAGGCGTTGCTACACTCTGCAGTCTCCCGGCATTTAAAGTCTGCTACCAGCAGAGCACGTTCTGGACTTCACAGCGCCCAGCAAAGTACTAGCCTGCGCCCACCCCCTACTACCGCAAAAACCTTTTGCATGCTTTGGCAGAAGTGTGAACAAAATGCCACGAACCACCCCAGATGGGACTCGAACCCACAATCCCTGGCTTAGGAGGCCAGTGCCTTATCCATTAGGCCACTGGGGCCACTCGACAGAGAAGGGGAAAGTTCTTTCTTTTCCTCTTCTCTCACTGGAGTCACGGGTACTGGCCCACTGAAAAGGGCAAGTTGGCTCACGTCCAAAGCTGCAGTGTCCCAGCACACGCGGGCAAAAGGCACCTGCTTGCACTCGGCTGGACACTTCCGCTTTATGGGACACACGATGGAAAGTGGACTCAATTCCCAGACCTAACTCTTACCTGTTTGGTATTCTGACGCTCGATTGTAAAATATGGCCAGCTGGTAAAAATGACAAAGGGCACTCCAGCGCTGGTCCTTTGGCTGCAGGCGGCGTGTCAGCGGCCTAAAACAGCAAGAAATAGCGAGAGAAATAAAGTGAGAAGCAAGCACCTTTTCAATTGGGCTCTCGGGTCTATGGGACTGGCGTGCAGCCTCTTGATCACAAGCGCAGGTCCAGCGTGAAAGGGCGTGGCAGTGGAGTCACTCTGCTATTAATACCTGGTTGGCCAATCCTCGTTGCAATGGATGGCCATCTGCAGCTTTACTTGTAGCTCCACTGAAGGTATTTTGTTTTGGGCAAAGGGGTGAGATTGTGATTTCCTCTGCGGCAGATGAAGAGAAAGGGCTTTATGCACTACAGGTCCCTGGACAGCCAAGCAAGTGTGAGCCGGAGACTGTGCTTCAGCTCTGAAGCAGTGTATCGAGAGCCTTCGAGGAGGAGGGGAATTAGCTCAGATGGTAGAGCGCTCGCTTAGCATGCGAGAGGTAGCGGGATCGATGCCCGCATTCTCCAGCAAGACGCTTTTTCTTCATTTTCACTATTTTATTCAAAACTCGCCAATCGTCGCAAATAAAGTCATGTGCTCGCTTCTGTTTTTTTTACTATCATCCTAAAAGTCTTCCGTCCACTTTCTGCTATCCCAAAGAGTCATCCGCGCGAGGGCCGGCAACAGGCGTGATACTGTGCAACAGGCGCATTGCATGGCATTGGTGACATATTCAGGAAATTCCACTTTGATGCCACCCAGGGCTGTTAACCTTTTATTTCATTTCAATACGATGCTTCGAATAATTGGTTCAAAGTGCGCAGCCTTTGCTCTTTTATTTCGTTTTCATCGGAGCAGGTCGGAGCTGGCAGAAGAGTGAGCCCTGTCTGCAGGAGCTCTGATTCCAGAAAGCATATTTTCCCTGTCTTTCTTACCACTCATCTGTGTCTCTTCGCTGACATGAGGCGTTGCTACACTCTGCAGTCTCCCGGCATTTAAAGTCTGCTACCAGCAGAGCACGTTCTGGACTTCACAGCGCCCAGCAAAGTACTAGCCTGCGCCCACCCCCTACTACCGCAAAAACCTTTTGCATGCTTTGGCAGAAGTGTGAACAAAATGCCACGAACCAACCCAGATGGGACTCGAACCCACAATCCCTGGCTTAGGAGGCCAGTGCCTTATCCATTAGGCCACTGGGGCCACTCGACAGAGAAGGGGAAAGTTCTTTCTTTTCCTCTTCTCTCACTGGAGTCACGGGTACTGGCCCACTGAAAAGGGCAAGTTGGCCAGTGCCTTATCCATTAGGCCACTGGGGCCACTCGACAGAGAAGGGGAAAGTTCTTTCTTTTCCTCTTCTCTCACTGGAGTCACGGGTACTGGCCCACTGAAAAGGGCAAGTTGGCTCACGTCCAAAGCTGCAGTGTCCCAGCACACGCGGGCAAGAGGCACCTGCTTGCACTCGGCTGGACACTTCCGCTTTATGGGACACACGATGGAAAGTGGACTCAATTCCCAGACCTAACTCTTACCTGTTTGGTATTCTGACGCTCGATTGTAAAATATGGCCAGCTGGTAAAAATGACAAAGGGCACTCCAGCGCTGGTCCTTTGGCTGCAGGCGGCGTGTCAGCGGCCTAAAACAGCAAGAAATAGCGAGAGAAATAAAGTGAGAAGCAAGCACCTTTTCAATTGGGCTCTCGGGTCTATGGGACTGGCGTGCAGCCCCTTGATCACAAGCGCAGGTCCAGCGTGAAAGGGCGTGGCAGTGGAGTCACTCTGCTATTAATACCTGGTTGGCCAATCCTCGTTGCAATGGATGGCCATCTGCAGCTTTACTTGTAGCTCCACTGAAGGTATTTTGTTTTGGGCAAAGGGGTGAGATTGTGATTTCCTCTGCGGCAGATGAAGAGAAAGGGCTTTATGCACTACAGGTCCCTGGACAGCCAAGCAAGTGTGAGCCGGAGACTGTGCTTCAGCTCTGAAGCAGTGTATCGAGAGCCTTCGAGGAGGAGGGGAATTAGCTCAGATGGTAGAGCGCTCTAGCATGCGAGAGGTAGCGGGATCGATGCCCGCATTCTCCAGCAAGACGCTTTTACTTCATTTTCACTATTTTATTCAAAACTCGCCAATCGTCGCAAATAAAGTCATGTGCTCGCTTCTGTTTTTTTTACTATCATCCTAAAAGTCTTCCGTCCACTTTCTGCTATCCCAAAGAGTCACCCGCGCGAGGGCCGGCAACAGGCGTGATACTGTGCAACAGGCGCATTGCATGGCATTGGTGACATATTCAGGAAATTCCACTTTGATGCCACCCAGGGCTGTTAACCTTTTATTTCATTTCAATACGATGCTTCGAATAATTGGTTCAAAGTGCGCAGCCTTTGCTCTTTTATTTCGTTTTCATCGGAGCAGGTCGGAGCTGGCAGAAGAGTGAGCCCTGTCTGCAGGAGCTCTGATTCCAGAAAGCATATTTTCCCTGTCTTTCTTACCACTCATCTGTGTCTCTTCGCTGACATGAGGCGTTGCTACACTCTGCAGTCTCCCGGCATTTAAAGTCTGCTACCAGCAGAGCACGTTCTGGACTTCACAGCGCCCAGCAAAGTACTAGCCTGCGCCCACCCCCTACTACCGCAAAAACCTTTTGCATGCTTTGGCAGAAGTGTGAACAAAATGCCACGAACCACCCCAGATGGGACTCGAACCCACAATCCCTGGCTTAGGAGGCCAGTGCCTTATCCATTAGGCCACTGGGGCCACTCGACAGAGAAGGGGAAAGTTCTTTCTTTTCCTCTTCTCTCACTGGAGTCACGGGTACTGGCCCACTGAAAAGGGCAAGTTGGCTCACGTCCAAAGCTGCAGTGTCCCAGCACACGCGGGCAAAAGGCACCTGCTTGCACTCGGCTGGACACTTCCGCTTTATGGGACACACGATGGAAAGTGGACTCAATTCCCAGACCTAACTCTTACCTGTTTGGTATTCTGACGCTCGATTGTAAAATATGGCCAGCTGGTAAAAATGACAAAGGGCACTCCAGCGCTGGTCCTTTGGCTGCAGGCGGCGTGTCAGCGGCCTAAAACAGCAAGAAATAGCGAGAGAAATAAAGTGAGAAGCAAGCACCTTTTCAATTGGGCTCTCGGGTCTATGGGACTGGCGTGCAGCCTCTTGATCACAAGCGCAGGTCCAGCGTGAAAGGGCGTGGCAGTGGAGTCACTCTGCTATTAATACCTGGTTGGCCAATCCTCGTTGCAATGGATGGCCATCTGCAGCTTTACTTGTAGCTCCACTGAAGGTATTTTGTTTTGGGCAAAGGGGTGAGATTGTGATTTCCTCTGCGGCAGATGAAGAGAAAGGGCTTTATGCACTACAGGTCCCTGGACAGCCAAGCAAGTGTGAGCCGGAGACTGTGCTTCAGCTCTGAAGCAGTGTATCGAGAGCCTTCGAGGAGGAGGGGAATTAGCTCAGATGGTAGAGCGCTCGCTTAGCATGCGAGAAGTAGCGGGATCGATGCCCGCATTCTCCAGCAAGACGCTTTTTCTTCATTTTCACTATTTTATTCAAAACTCGCCAATCGTCGCAAATAAAGTCATGTGCTCGCTTCTGTTTTTTTTACTATCATCCTAAAAGTCTTCCGTCCACTTTCTGCTATCCCAAAGAGTCACCCGCGCGAGGGCCGGCAACAGGCGTGATACTGTGCAACAGGCGCATTGCATGGCATTGGTGACATATTCAGGAAATTCCACTTTGATGCCACCCAGGGCTGTTAACCTTTTATTTCATTTCAATACGATGCTTCGAATAATTGGTTCAAAGTGCGCAGCCTTTGCTCTTTTATTTCGTTTTCATCGGAGCAGGTCGGAGCTGGCAGAAGAGTGAGCCCTGTCTGCAGGAGCTCTGATTCCAGAAAGCATATTTTCCCTGTCTTTCTTACCACTCATCTGTGTCTCTTCGCTGACATGAGGCGTTGCTACACTCTGCAGTCTCCCGGCATTTAAAGTCTGCTACCAGCAGAGCACGTTCTGGACTTCACAGCGCCCAGCAAAGTACTAGCCTGCGCCCACCCCCTACTACCGCAAAAACCTTTTGCATGCTTTGGCAGAAGTGTGAACAAAATGCCACGAACCACCCCAGATGGGACTCGAACCCACAATCCCTGGCTTAGAAGGCCAGTGCCTTATCCATTAGGCCACTGGGGCAACTCGACAGAGAAGGGGAAAGTTCTTTCTTTTCCTCTTCTCTCACTGGAGTCACAGGTACTGGCCCACTGAAAAGGGCAAGTTGGCTCACGTCCAAAGCTGCAGTGTCCCAGCACACGCGGGCAAAAGGCACCTGCTTGCACTCGGCTGGACACTTCCGCTTTATGGGACACACGATGGAAAGTGGACTCAATTCCCAGACCTAACTCTTACCTGTTTGGTATTCTGACGCTCGATTGTAAAATATGGCCAGCTGGTAAAAATGACAAAGGGCACTCCAGCGCTGGTCCTTTGGCTGCAGGCGGCGTGTCAGCGGCCTAAAACAGCAAGAAATAGCGAGAGAAATAAAGTGAGAAGCAAGCACCTTTTCAATTGGGCTCTCGGGTCTATGGGACTGGCGTGCAGCCTCTTGATCACAAGCGCAGGTCCAGCGTGAAAGGGCGTGGCAGTGGAGTCACTCTGCTATTAATACCTGGTTGGCCAATCCTCGTTGCAATGGATGGCCATCTGCAGCTTTACTTGTAGCTCCACTGAAGGTATTTTGTTTTGGGCAAAGGGGTGAGATTGTGATTTCCTCTGCGGCAGATGAAGAGAAAGGGCTTTATGCACTACAGGTCCCTGGACAGCCAAGCAAGTGTGAGCCGGAGACTGTGCTTCAGCTCTGAAGCAGTGTATCGAGAGCCTTCGAGGAGGAGGGGAATTAGCTCAGATGGTAGAGCGCTCGCTTAGCATGCGAGAGGTAGCGGGATCGATGCCCGCATTCTCCAGCAAGACGCTTTTTCTTCATTTTCACTATTTTATTCAAAACTCGCCAATCGTCGCAAATAAAGTCATGTGCTCGCTTCTGTTTTTTTTACTATCATCCTAAAAGTCTTCCGTCCACTTTCTGCTATCCCAAAGAGTCACCCGCGCGAGGGCCGGCAACAGGCGTGATACTGTGCAACAGGCGCATTGCATGGCATTGGTGACATATTCAGGAAATTCCACTTTGATGCCACCCAGGGCTGTTAACCTTTTATTTCATTTCAATACGATGCTTAGAATAATTGGTTCAAAGTGCGCAGCCTTTGCTCTTTTATTTCGTTTTCATCGGAGCAGGTCGGAGCTGGCAGAAGAGTGAGCCCTGTCTGCAGGAGCTCTGATTCCAGAAAGCATATTTTCCCTGTCTTTCTTACCACTCATCTGTGTCTCTTCGCTGACATGAGGGGTTGCTACACTCTGCAGTCTCCCGCATTTAAAGTCTGCTACCAGCAGAGCACGTTCTGGACTTCACAGCGCCCAGCAAAGTACTAGCCTGCGCCCACCCCCTACTACCGCAAAAACCTTTTGCATGCTTTGGCAGAAGTGTGAACAAAATGCCACGAACCACCCCAGATGGGACTCGAACCCACAATCCCTGGCTTAGGAGGCCAGTGCCTTATCCATTAGGCCACTGGGGCAACTCGACAGAGAAAGGGAAAGTTCTTTCTTTTCCTCTTCTCTCACTGGAGTCACGGGTACTGGCCCACTGAAAAGGGCAAGTTGGCTCACGTCCAAAGCTGCAGTGTCCCAGCACACGCGGGCAAAAGGCACCTGCTTGCACTCGGCTGGACACTTCCGCTTTATGGGACACACGATGGAAAGTGGACTCAATTCCCAGACCTAACTCTTACCTGTTTGGTATTCTGACGCTCGATTGTAAAATATGGCCAGCTGGTAAAAATGACAAAGGGCACTCCAGCGCTGGTCCTTTGGCTGCAGGCGGCGTGTCAGCGGCCTAAAACAGCAAGAAATAGCGAGAGAAATAAAGTGAGAAGCAAGCACCTTTTCAATTGGGCTCTCGGGTCTATGGGACTGGCGTGCAGCCTCTTGATCACAAGCGCAGGTCCAGCGTGAAAGGGCGTGGCAGTGGAGTCACTCTGCTATTAATACCTGGTTGGCCAATCCTCGTTGCAATGGATGGCCATCTGCAGCTTTACTTGTAGCTCCACTGAAGGTATTTTGTTTTGGGCAAAGGGGTGAGATTGTGAATTCCTCTGCGGCAGATGAAGAGAAAGGGCTTTATGCACTACAGGTCCCTGGACAGCCAAGCAAGTGTGAGCCGGAGACTGTGCTTCAGCTCTGAAGCAGTGTATCGAGAGCCTTCGAGGAGGAGGGGAATTAGCTCAGATGGTAGAGCGCTCGCTTAGCATGCGAGAGGTAGCGGGATCGATGCCCGCATTCTCCAGCAAGACGCTTTTTCTTCATTTTCACTATTTTATTCAAAACTCGCCAATCGTCGCAAATAAAGTCATGTGCTCGCTTCTGTTTTTTTTACTATCATCCTAAAAGTCTTCCGTCCACTTTCTGCTATCCCAAAGAGTCATCCGCGCGAGGGCCGGCAACAGGCGTGATACTGTGCAACAGGCGCATTGCATGGCATTGGTGACATATTCAGGAAATTCCACTTTGATGCCACCCAGGGCTGTTAACCTTTTATTTCATTTCAATACGATGCTTCGAATAATTGGTTCAAAGTGCGCAGCCTTTGCTCTTTTATTTCGTTTTCATCGGAGCAGGTCGGAGCTGGCAGAAGAGTGAGCCCTGTCTGCAGGAGCTCTGATTCCAGAAAGCATATTTTCCCTGTCTTTCTTACCACTCATCTGTGTCTCTTCGCTGACATGAGGGGTTGCTACACTCTGCAGTCTCCCGGCATTTAAAGTCTGCTACCAGCAGAGCACGTTCTGGACTTCACAGCGCCCAGCAAAGTACTAGCCTGCGCCCACCCCCTACTACCGCAAAAACCTTTTGCATGCTTTGGCAGAAGTGTGAACAAAATGCCACGAACCACCCCAGATGGGACTCGAACCCACAATCCCTGGCTTAGGAGGCCAGTGCCTTATCCATTAGGCCACTGGGGCCACTCGACAGAGAAGGGGAAAGTTCTTTCTTTTCCTCTTCTCTCACTGGAGTCACGGGTACTGGCCCACTGAAAAGGGCAAGTTGGCTCACGTCCAAAGCTGCAGTGTCCCAGCACACGCGGGCAAAAGGCACCTGCTTGCACTCGGCTGGACACTTCCGCTTTATGGGACACACGATGGAAAGTGGACTCAATTCCCAGACCTAACTCTTACCTGTTTGGTATTCTGACGCTCGATTGTAAAATATGGCCAGCTGGTAAAAATGACAAAGGGCACTCCAGCGCTGGTCCTTTGGCTGCAGGCGGCGTGTCAGCGGCCTAAAACAGTAAGAAATAGCGAGAGAAATAAAGTGAGAAGCAAGCACCTTTTCAATTGGGCTCTCGGGTCTATGGGACTGGCGTGCAGCCTCTTGATCACAAGCGCAGGTCCAGCGTGAAAGGGCGTGGCAGTGGAGTCACTCTGCTATTAATACCTGGTTGGCCAATCCTCATTGCAATGGATGGCCATCTGCAGCTTTACTTGTAGCTCCACTGAAGGTATTTTGTTTTGGGCAAAGGGGTGAGATTGTGATTTCCTCTGCGGCAGATGAAGAGAAAGGGCTTTATGCACTACAGGTCCCTGGACAGCCAAGCAAGTGTGAGCCGGAGACTGTGCTTCAGCTCTGAAGCAGTGTATCGAGAGCCTTCGAGGAGGAGGGGAATTAGCTCAGATGGTAGAGCGCTCGCTTAGCATGCGAGAGGTAGCGGGATCGATGCCCGCATTCTCCAGCAAGACGCTTTTACTTCATTTTCACTATTTTATTCAAAACTCGCCAATCGTCGCAAATAAAGTCATGTGCTCGCTTCTGTTTTTTTTACTATCATCCTAAAAGTCTTCCGTCCACTTTCTGCTATCCCAAAGAGTCATCCGCGCGAGGGCCGGCAACAGGCGTGATACTGTGCAACAGGCGCATTGCATGGCATTGGTGACATATTCAGGAAATTCCACTTTGATGCCACCCAGGGCTGTTAACCTTTTATTTCATTTCAATACGATGCTTCGAATAATTGGTTCAAAGTGCGCAGCCTTTGCTCTTTTATTTCGTTTTCATCGGAGCAGGTCGGAGCTGGCAGAAGAGTGAGCCCTGTCTGCAGGAGCTCTGATTCCAGAAAGCATATTTTCCCTGTCTTTCTTACCACTCATCTGTGTCTCTTCGCTGACATGAGGCGTTGCTACACTCTGCAGTCTCCCGGCATTTAAAGTCTGCTACCAGCAGAGCACGTTCTGGACTTCACAGCGCCCAGCAAAGTACTAGCCTGCGCCCACCCCCTACTACCGCAAAAACCTTTTGCATGCTTTGGCAGAAGTGTGAACAAAATGCCACGAACCACCCCAGATGGGACTCGAACCCACAATCCCTGGCTTAGGAGGCCAGTGCCTTATCCATTAGGCCACTGGGGCCACTCGACAGAGAAGGGGAAAGTTCTTTCTTTTCCTCTTCTCTCACTGGAGTCACGGGTACTGGCTAACTGAAAAGGGCAAGTTGGCTCACGTCCAAAGCTGCAGTGTCCCAGCACACGCGGGCAAAAGGCACCTGCTTGCACTCGGCTGGACACTTCCGCTTTATGGGACACACGATGGAAAGTGGACTCAATTCCCAGACCTAACTCTTACCTGTTTGGTATTCTGACGCTCGATTGTAAAATATGGCCAGCTGGTAAAAATGACAAAGGGCACTCCAGCGCTGGTCCTTTGGCTGCAGGCGGCGTGTCAGCGGCCTAAAACAGCAAGAAATAGCGAGAGAAATAAAGTGAGAAGCAAGCACCTTTTCAATTGGGCTCTCGGGTCTATGGGACTGGCGTGCAGCCTCTTGATCACAAGCGCAGGTCCAGCGTGAAAGGGCGTGGCAGTGGAGTCACTCTGCTATTAATACCTGGTTGGCCAATCCTCGTTGCAATGGATGGCCATCTGCAGCTTTACTTGTAGCTCCACTGAAGGTATTTTGTTTTGGGCAAAGGGGTGAGATTGTGATTTCCTCTGCGGCAGATGAAGAGAAAGGGCTTTATGCACTACAGGTCCCTGGACAGCCAAGCAAGTGTGAGCCGGAGACTGTGCTTCAGCTCTGAAGCAGTGTATCGAGAGCCTTCGAGGAGGAGGGGAATTAGCTCAGATGGTAGAGCGCTCGCTTAGCATGCGAGAGGTAGCGGGATCGATGCCCGCATTCTCCAGCAAGACGCTTTTTCTTCATTTTCACTATTTTATTCAAAACTCGCCAATCGTCGCAAATAAAGTCATGTGCTCGCTTCTGTTTTTTTTACTATCATCCTAAAAGTCTTCCGTCCACTTTCTGCTATCCCAAAGAGTCACCCGCGCGAGGGCCGGCAACAGGCGTGATACTGTGCAACAGGCGCATTGCATGGCATTGGTGACATATTCAGGAAATTCCACTTTGATGCCACCCAGGGCTGTTAACCTTTTATTTCATTTCAATACGATGCTTCGAATAATTGGTTCAAAGTGCGCAGCCTTTGCTCTTTTATTTCGTTTTCATCGGAGCAGGTCGGAGCTGGCAGAAGAGTGAGCCCTGTCTGCAGGAGCTCTGATTCCAGAAAGCATATTTTCCCTGTCTTTCTTACCACTCATCTGTGTCTCTTCGCTGACATGAGGGGTTGCTACACTCTGCAGTCTCCCGCATTTAAAGTCTGCTACCAGCAGAGCACGTTCTGGACTTCACAGCGCCCAGCAAAGTACTAGCCTGCGCCCACCCCCTACTACCGCAAAAACCTTTTGCATGCTTTGGCAGAAGTGTGAACAAAATGCCACGAACCACCCCAGATGGGACTCGAACCCACAATCCCTGGCTTAGGAGGCCAGTGCCTTATCCATTAGGCCACTGGGGCAACTCGACAGAGAAAGGGAAAGTTCTTTCTTTTCCTCTTCTCTCACTGGAGTCACGGGTACTGGCCCACTGAAAAGGGCAAGTTGGCTCACGTCCAAAGCTGCAGTGTCCCAGCACACGCGGGCAAAAGGCACCTGCTTGCACTCGGCTGGACACTTCCGCTTTATGGGACACACGATGGAAAGTGGACTCAATTCCCAGACCTAACTCTTACCTGTTTGGTATTCTGACGCTCGATTGTAAAATATGGCCAGCTGGTAAAAATGACAAAGGGCACTCCAGCGCTGGTCCTTTGGCTGCAGGCGGCGTGTCAGCGGCCTAAAACAGCAAGAAATAGCGAGAGAAATAAAGTGAGAAGCAAGCACCTTTTCAATTGGGCTCTCGGGTCTATGGGACTGGCGTGCAGCCTCTTGATCACAAGCGCAGGTCCAGCGTGAAAGGGCGTGGCAGTGGAGTCACTCTGCTATTAATACCTGGTTGGCCAATCCTCGTTGCAATGGATGGCCATCTGCAGCTTTACTTGTAGCTCCACTGAAGGTATTTTGTTTTGGGCAAAGGGGTGAGATTGTGAATTCCTCTGCGGCAGATGAAGAGAAAGGGCTTTATGCACTACAGGTCCCTGGACAGCCAAGCAAGTGTGAGCCGGAGACTGTGCTTCAGCTCTGAAGCAGTGTATCGAGAGCCTTCGAGGAGGAGGGGAATTAGCTCAGATGGTAGAGCGCTCGCTTAGCATGCGAGAGGTAGCGGGATCGATGCCCGCATTCTCCAGCAAGACGCTTTTTCTTCATTTTCACTATTTTATTCAAAACTCGCCAATCGTCGCAAATAAAGTCATGTGCTCGCTTCTGTTTTTTTTACTATCATCCTAAAAGTCTTCCGTCCACTTTCTGCTATCCCAAAGAGTCATCCGCGCGAGGGCCGGCAACAGGCGTGATACTGTGCAACAGGCGCATTGCATGGCATTGGTGACATATTCAGGAAATTCCACTTTGATGCCACCCAGGGCTGTTAACCTTTTATTTCATTTCAATACGATGCTTCGAATAATTGGTTCAAAGTGCGCAGCCTTTGCTCTTTTATTTCGTTTTCATCGGAGCAGGTCGGAGCTGGCAGAAGAGTGAGCCCTGTCTGCAGGAGCTCTGATTCCAGAAAGCATATTTTCCCTGTCTTTCTTACCACTCATCTGTGTCTCTTCGCTGACATGAGGGGTTGCTACACTCTGCAGTCTCCCGGCATTTAAAGTCTGCTACCAGCAGAGCACGTTCTGGACTTCACAGCGCCCAGCAAAGTACTAGCCTGCGCCCACCCCCTACTACCGCAAAAACCTTTTGCATGCTTTGGCAGAAGTGTGAACAAAATGCCACGAACCACCCCAGATGGGACTCGAACCCACAATCCCTGGCTTAGGAGGCCAGTGCCTTATCCATTAGGCCACTGGGGCCACTCGACAGAGAAGGGGAAAGTTCTTTCTTTTCCTCTTCTCTCACTGGAGTCACGGGTACTGGCCCACTGAAAAGGGCAAGTTGGCTCACGTCCAAAGCTGCAGTGTCCCAGCACACGCGGGCAAAAGGCACCTGCTTGCACTCGGCTGGACACTTCCGCTTTATGGGACACACGATGGAAAGTGGACTCAATTCCCAGACCTAACTCTTACCTGTTTGGTATTCTGACGCTCGATTGTAAAATATGGCCAGCTGGTAAAAATGACAAAGGGCACTCCAGCGCTGGTCCTTTGGCTGCAGGCGGCGTGTCAGCGGCCTAAAACAGCAAGAAATAGCGAGAGAAATAAAGTGAGAAGCAAGCACCTTTTCAATTGGGCTCTCGGGTCTATGGGACTGGCGTGCAGCCTCTTGATCACAAGCGCAGGTCCAGCGTGAAAGGGCGTGGCAGTGGAGTCACTCTGCTATTAATACCTGGTTGGCCAATCCTCGTTGCAATGGATGGCCATCTGCAGCTTTACTTGTAGCTCCACTGAAGGTATTTTGTTTTGGGCAAAGGGGTGAGATTGTGATTTCCTCTGCGGCAGATGAAGAGAAAGGGCTTTATGCACTACAGGTCCCTGGACAGCCAAGCAAGTGTGAGCCGGAGACTGTGCTTCAGCTCTGAAGCAGTGTATCGAGAGCCTTCGAGGAGGAGGGGAATTAGCTCAGATGGTAGAGCGCTCGCTTAGCATGCGAGAGGTAGCGGGATCGATGCCCGCATTCTCCAGCAAGACGCTTTTACTTCATTTTCACTATTTTATTCAAAACTCGCCAATCGTCGCAAATAAAGTCATGTGCTCGCTTCTGTTTTTTTTACTATCATCCTAAAAGTCTTCCGTCCACTTTCTGCTATCCCAAAGAGTCATCCGCGCGAGGGCCGGCAACAGGCGCATTGCATGGCATTGGTGACATATTCAGGAAATTCCACTTTGATGCCACCCAGGGCTGTTAACCTTTTATTTCATTTCAATACGATGCTTCGAATAATTGGTTCAAAGTGCGCAGCCTTTGCTCTTTTATTTCGTTTTCATCGGAGCAGGTCGGAGCTGGCAGAAGAGTGAGCCCTGTCTGCAGGAGCTCTGATTCCAGAAAGCATATTTTCCCTGTCTTTCTTACCACTCATCTGTGTCTCTTCGCTGACATGAGGCGTTGCTACACTCTGCAGTCTCCCGGCATTTAAAGTCTGCTACCAGCAGAGCACGTTCTGGACTTCACAGCGCCCAGCAAAGTACTAGCCTGCGCCCACCCCCTACTACCGCAAAAACCTTTTGCATGCTTTGGCAGAAGTGTGAACAAAATGCCACGAACCACCCCAGATGGGACTCGAACCCACAATCCCTGGCTTAGGAGGCCAGTGCCTTATCCATTAGGCCACTGGGGCCACTCGACAGAGAAGGGGAAAGTTCTTTCTTTTCCTCTTCTCTCACTGGAGTCACGGGTACTGGCCCACTGAAAAGGGCAAGTTGGCTCACGTCCAAAGCTGCAGTGTCCCAGCACACGCGGGCAAAAGGCACCTGCTTGCACTCGGCTGGACACTTCCGCTTTATGGGACACACGATGGAAAGTGGACTCAATTCCCAGACCTAACTCTTACCTGTTTGGTATTCTGACGCTCGATTGTAAAATATGGCCAGCTGGTAAAAATGACAAAGGGCACTCCAGCGCTGGTCCTTTGGCTGCAGGCGGCGTGTCAGCGGCCTAAAACAGCAAGAAATAGCGAGAGAAATAAAGTGAGAAGCAAGCACCTTTTCAATTGGGCTCTCGGGTCTATGGG
This sequence comes from Ambystoma mexicanum, assembly GCF_040938575.1. Taxonomy (NCBI): domain Eukaryota; kingdom Metazoa; phylum Chordata; class Amphibia; order Caudata; family Ambystomatidae; genus Ambystoma; species Ambystoma mexicanum. Next base: position 529,076,227 of record NC_090933.1, on the reverse strand, counting down.
ACTGGCGTGCAGCCTCTTGATCACAAGCGCAGGTCCAGCGTGAAAGGGCGTGGCAGTGGAGTCACTCTGCTATTAATACCTGGTTGGCCAATCCTCGTTGCAATGGATGGCCATCTGCAGCTTTACTTGTAGCTCCACTGAAGGTATTTTGTTTTGGGCAAAGGGGTGAGATTGTGATTTCCTCTGCGGCAGATGAAGAGAAAGGGCTTTATGCACTACAGGTCCCTGGACAGCCAAGCAAGTGTGAGCCGGAGACTGTGCTTCAGCTCTGAAGCAGTGTATCGAGAGCCTTCGAGGAGGAGGGGAATTAGCTCAGATGGTAGAGCGCTCGCTTAGCATGCGAGAGGTAGCGGGATCGATGCCCGCATTCTCCAGCAAGACGCTTTTTCTTCATTTTCACTATTTTATTCAAAACTCGCCAATCGTCGCAAATAAAGTCATGTGCTCGCTTCTGTTTTTTTTACTATCATCCTAAAAGTCTTCCGTCCACTTTCTGCTATCCCAAAGAGTCATCCGCGCGAGGGCCGGCAACAGGCGTGATACTGTGCAACAGGCGCATTGCATGGCATTGGTGACATATTCAGGAAATTCCACTTTGATGCCACCCAGGGCTGTTAACCTTTTATTTCATTTCAATACGATGCTTCGAATAATTGGTTCAAAGTGCGCAGCCTTTGCTCTTTTATTTCGTTTTCATCGGAGCAGGTCGGAGCTGGCAGAAGAGTGAGCCCTGTCTGCAGGAGCTCTGATTCCAGAAAGCATATTTTCCCTGTCTTTCTTACCACTCATCTGTGTCTCTTCGCTGACATGAGGCGTTGCTACACTCTGCAGTCTCCCGGCATTTAAAGTCTGCTACCAGCAGAGCACGTTCTGGACTTCACAGCGCCCAGCAAAGTACTAGCCTGCGCCCACCCCCTACTACCGCAAAAACCTTTTGCATGCTTTGGCAGAAGTGTGAACAAAATGCCACGAACCACCCCAGATGGGACTCGAACCCACAATCCCTGGCTTAGGAGGCCAGTGCCTTATCCTGTTTTTTTTACTATCATCCTAAAAGTCTTCCGTCCACTTTCTGCTATCCCAAAGAGTCATCCGCGCGAGGGCCGGCAACAGGCGTGATACTGTGCAACAGGCGCATTGCATGGCATTGGTGACATATTCAGGAAATTCCACTTTGATGCCACCCAGGGCTGTTAACCTTTTATTTCATTTCAATACGATGCTTCGAATAATTGGTTCAAAGTGCGCAGCCTTTGCTCTTTTATTTCGTTTTCATCGGAGCAGGTCGGAGCTGGCAGAAGAGTGAGCCCTGTCTGCAGGAGCTCTGATTCCAGAAAGCATATTTTCCCTGTCTTTCTTACCACTCATCTGTGTCTCTTCGCTGACATGAGGCGTTGCTACACTCTGCAGTCTCCCGGCATTTAAAGTCTGCTACCAGCAGAGCACGTTCTGGACTTCACAGCGCCCAGCAAAGTACTAGCCTGCGCCCACCCCCTACTACCGCAAAAACCTTTTGCATGCTTTGGCAGAAGTGTGAACAAAATGCCACGAACCACCCCAGATGGGACTCGAACCCACAATCCCTGGCTTAGGAGGCCAGTGCCTTATCCATTAGGCCACTGGGGCCACTCGACAGAGAAGGGGAAAGTTCTTTCTTTTCCTCTTCTCTCACTGGAGTCACGGGTACTGGCCCACTGAAAAGGGCAAGTTGGCTCACGTCCAAAGCTGCAGTGTCCCAGCACACGCGGGCAAAAGGCACCTGCTTGCACTCGGCTGGACACTTCCGCTTTATGGGACACACGATGGAAAGTGGACTCAATTCCCAGACCTAACTCTTACATGTTTGGTATTCTGACGCTCGATTGTAAAATATGGCCAGCTGGTAAAAATGACAAAGGGCACTCCAGCGCTGGTCCTTTGGCTGCAGGCGGCGTGTCAGCGGCCTAAAACAGCAAGAAATAGCGAGAGAAATAAAGTGAGAAGCAAGCACCTTTTCAATTGGGCTCTCGGGTCTATGGGACTGGCGTGCAGCCTCTTGATCACAAGCGCAGGTCCAGCGTGAAAGGGCGTGGCAGTGGAGTCACTCTGCTATTAATACCTGGTTGGCCAATCCTCGTTGCAATGGATGGCCATCTGCAGCTTTACTTGTAGCTCCACTGAAGGTATTTTGTTTTGGGCAAAGGGGTGAGATTGTGATTTCCTCTGCCGCAGATGAAGAGAAAGGGCTTTATGCACTACAGGTCCCTGGACAGCCAAGCAAGTGTGAGCCGGAGATTGTGCTTCAGCTCTGAAGCAGTGTATCGAGAGCCTTCGAGGAGGAGGGGAATTAGCTCAGATGGTAGAGCGCTCGCTTAGCATGCGAGAGGTAGCGGGATCGATGCCCGCATTCTCCAGCAAGACGCTTTTTCTTCATTTTCACTATTTTATTCAAAACTCGCCAATCGTCGCAAATAAAGTCATGTGCTCGCTTCTGTTTTTTTTACTATCATCCTAAAAGTCTTCCGTCCACTTTCTGCTATCCCAAAGAGTCACCCGCGCGAGGGCCGGCAACAGGCGTGATACTGTGCAACAGGCGCATTGCATGGCATTGGTGACATATTCAGGAAATTCCACTTTGATGCCACCCAGGGCTGTTAACCTTTTATTTCATTTCAATACGATGCTTCGAATAATTGGTTCAAAGTGCGCAGCCTTTGCTCTTTTATTTCGTTTTCATCGGAGCAGGTCGGAGCTGGCAGAAGAGTGAGCCCTGTCTGCAGGAGCTCTGATTCCAGAAAGCATATTTTCCCTGTCTTTCTTACCACTCATCTGTGTCTCTTCGCTGACATGAGGCGTTGCTACACTCTGCAGTCTCCCGGCATTTAAAGTCTGCTACCAGCAGAGCACGTTCTGGACTTCACAGCGCCCAGCAAAGTACTAGCCTGCGCCCACCCCCTACTACCTCAAAAACCTTTTGCATGCTTTGGCAGAAGTGTGAACAAAATGCCACGAACCACCCCAGATGGGACTCGAACCCACAATCCCTGGCTTAGGAGGCCAGTGCCTTATCCATTAGGCCACTGGGGCAACTCGACAGAGAAGGGGAAAGTTCTTTCTTTTCCTCTTCTCTCACTGGAGTCACGGGTACTGGCCCACTGAAAAGGGCAAGTTGGCTCACGTCCAAAGCTGCAGTGTCCCAGCACACGCGGGCAAGAGGCACCTGCTTGCACTCGGCTGGACACTTCCGCTTTATGGGACACACGATGGAAAGTGGACTCAATTCCCAGACCTAACTCTTACCTGTTTGGTATTCTGACGCTCGATTGTAAAATATGGCCAGCTGGTAAAAATGACAAAGGGCACTCCAGCGCTGGTCCTTTGGCTGCAGGCGGCGTGTCAGCGGCCTAAAACAGCAAGAAATAGCGAGAGAAATAAAGTGAGAAGCAAGCACCTTTTCAATTGGGCTCTCGGGTCTATGGGACTGGCGTGCAGCCTCTTGATCACAAGCGCAGGTCCAGCGTGAAAGGGCGTGGGAGTGGAGTCACTCTGCTATTAATACCTGGTTGGCCAATCCTCGTTGCAATGGATGGCCATCTGCAGCTTTACTTGTAGCTCCACTGAAGGTATTTTGTTTTGGGCAAAGGGGTGAGATTGTGATTTCCTCTGCGGCAGATGAAGAGAAAGGGCTTTATGCACTACAGGTCCCTGGACAGCCAAGCAAGTGTGAGCCGGAGACTGTGCTTCAGCTCTGAAGCAGTGTATCGAGAGCCTTCGAGGAGGAGGGGAATTAGCTCAGATGGTAGAGCGCTCGCTTAGCATGCGAGAGGTAGCGGGATCGATGCCCGCATTCTCCAGCAAGACGCTTTTTCTTCATTTTCACTATTTTATTCAAAACTCGCCAATCGTCGCAAATAAAGTCATGTGCTCGCTTCTGTTTTTTTTACTATCATCCTAAAAGTCTTCCGTCCACTTTCTGCTATCCCAAAGAGTCATCCGCGCGAGGGCCGGCAACAGGCGTGATACTGTGCAACAGGCGCATTGCATGGCATTGGTGACATATTCAGGAAATTCCACTTTGATGCCACCCAGGGCTGTTAACCTTTTATTTCATTTCAATACGATGCTTCGAATAATTGGTTCAAAGTGCGCAGCCTTTGCTCTTTTATTTCGTTTTCATCGGAGCAGGTCGGAGCTGGCAGAAGAGTGAGCCCTGTCTGCAGGAGCTCTGATTCCAGAAAGCATATTTTCCCTGTCTTTCTTACCACTCATCTGTGTCTCTTCGCTGACATGAGGCGTTGCTACACTCTGCAGTCTCCCGGCATTTAAAGTCTGCTACCAGCAGAGCACGTTCTGGACTTCACAGCGCCCAGCAAAGTACTAGCCTGCGCCCACCCCCTACTACCGCAAAAACCTTTTGCATGCTTTGGCAGAAGTGTGAACAAAATGCCACGAACCACCCCAGATGGGACTCGAACCCACAATCCCTGGCTTAGGAGGCCAGTGCCTTATCCTGTTTTTTTTACTATCATCCTAAAAGTCTTCCGTCCACTTTCTGCTATCCCAAAGAGTCATCCGCGCGAGGGCCGGCAACAGGCGTGATACTGTGCAACAGGCGCATTGCATGGCATTGGTGACATATTCAGGAAATTCCACTTTGATGCCACCCAGGGCTGTTAACCTTTTATTTCATTTCAATACGATGCTTCGAATAATTGGTTCAAAGTGCGCAGCCTTTGCTCTTTTATTTCGTTTTCATCGGAGCAGGTCGGAGCTGGCAGAAGAGTGAGCCCTGTCTGCAGGAGCTCTGATTCCAGAAAGCATATTTTCCCTGTCTTTCTTACCACTCATCTGTGTCTCTTCGCTGACATGAGGCGTTGCTACACTCTGCAGTCTCCCGGCATTTAAAGTCTGCTACCAGCAGAGCACGTTCTGGACTTCACAGCGCCCAGCAAAGTACTAGCCTGCGCCCACCCCCTACTACCGCAAAAACCTTTTGCATGCTTTGGCAGAAGTGTGAACAAAATGCCACGAACCACCCCAGATGGGACTCGAACCCACAATCCCTGGCTTAGGAGGCCAGTGCCTTATCCATTAGGCCACTGGGGCCACTCGACAGAGAAGGGGAAAGTTCTTTCTTTTCCTCTTCTCTCACTGGAGTCACGGGTACTGGCCCACTGAAAAGGGCAAGTTGGCTCACGTCCAAAGCTGCAGTGTCCCAGCACACGCGGGCAAAAGGCACCTGCTTGCACTCGGCTGGACACTTCCGCTTTATGGGACACACGATGGAAAGTGGACTCAATTCCCAGACCTAACTCTTACATGTTTGGTATTCTGACGCTCGATTGTAAAATATGGCCAGCTGGTAAAAATGACAAAGGGCACTCCAGCGCTGGTCCTTTGGCTGCAGGCGGCGTGTCAGCGGCCTAAAACAGCAAGAAATAGCGAGAGAAATAAAGTGAGAAGCAAGCACCTTTTCAATTGGGCTCTCGGGTCTATGGGACTGGCGTGCAGCCTCTTGATCACAAGCGCAGGTCCAGCGTGAAAGGGCGTGGCAGTGGAGTCACTCTGCTATTAATACCTGGTTGGCCAATCCTCGTTGCAATGGATGGCCATCTGCAGCTTTACTTGTAGCTCCACTGAAGGTATTTTGTTTTGGGCAAAGGGGTGAGATTGTGATTTCCTCTGCCGCAGATGAAGAGAAAGGGCTTTATGCACTACAGGTCCCTGGACAGCCAAGCAAGTGTGAGCCGGAGATTGTGCTTCAGCTCTGAAGCAGTGTATCGAGAGCCTTCGAGGAGGAGGGGAATTAGCTCAGATGGTAGAGCGCTCGCTTAGCATGCGAGAGGTAGCGGGATCGATGCCCGCATTCTCCAGCAAGACGCTTTTTCTTCATTTTCACTATTTTATTCAAAACTCGCCAATCGTCGCAAATAAAGTCATGTGCTCGCTTCTGTTTTTTTTACTATCATCCTAAAAGTCTTCCGTCCACTTTCTGCTATCCCAAAGAGTCACCCGCGCGAGGGCCGGCAACAGGCGTGATACTGTGCAACAGGCGCATTGCATGGCATTGGTGACATATTCAGGAAATTCCACTTTGATGCCACCCAGGGCTGTTAACCTTTTATTTCATTTCAATACGATGCTTCGAATAATTGGTTCAAAGTGCGCAGCCTTTGCTCTTTTATTTCGTTTTCATCGGAGCAGGTCGGAGCTGGCAGAAGAGTGAGCCCTGTCTGCAGGAGCTCTGATTCCAGAAAGCATATTTTCCCTGTCTTTCTTACCACTCATCTGTGTCTCTTCGCTGACATGAGGCGTTGCTACACTCTGCAGTCTCCCGGCATTTAAAGTCTGCTACCAGCAGAGCACGTTCTGGACTTCACAGCGCCCAGCAAAGTACTAGCCTGCGCCCACCCCCTACTACCTCAAAAACCTTTTGCATGCTTTGGCAGAAGTGTGAACAAAATGCCACGAACCACCCCAGATGGGACTCGAACCCACAATCCCTGGCTTAGGAGGCCAGTGCCTTATCCATTAGGCCACTGGGGCAACTCGACAGAGAAGGGGAAAGTTCTTTCTTTTCCTCTTCTCTCACTGGAGTCACGGGTACTGGCCCACTGAAAAGGGCAAGTTGGCTCACGTCCAAAGCTGCAGTGTCCCAGCACACGCGGGCAAGAGGCACCTGCTTGCACTCGGCTGGACACTTCCGCTTTATGGGACACACGATGGAAAGTGGACTCAATTCCCAGACCTAACTCTTACCTGTTTGGTATTCTGACGCTCGATTGTAAAATATGGCCAGCTGGTAAAAATGACAAAGGGCACTCCAGCGCTGGTCCTTTGGCTGCAGGCGGCGTGTCAGCGGCCTAAAACAGCAAGAAATAGCGAGAGAAATAAAGTGAGAAGCAAGCACCTTTTCAATTGGGCTCTCGGGTCTATGGGACTGGCGTGCAGCCTCTTGATCACAAGCGCAGGTCCAGCGTGAAAGGGCGTGGGAGTGGAGTCACTCTGCTATTAATACCTGGTTGGCCAATCCTCGTTGCAATGGATGGCCATCTGCAGCTTTACTTGTAGCTCCACTGAAGGTATTTTGTTTTGGGCAAAGGGGTGAGATTGTGATTTCCTCTGCGGCAGATGAAGAGAAAGGGCTTTATGCACTACAGGTCCCTGGACAGCCAAGCAAGTGTGAGCCGGAGACTGTGCTTCAGCTCTGAAGCAGTGTATCGAGAGCCTTCGAGGAGGAGGGGAATTAGCTCAGATGGTAGAGCGCTCGCTTAGCATGCGAGAGGTAGCGGGATCGATGCCCGCATTCTCCAGCAAGACGCTTTTTCTTCATTTTCACTATTTTATTCAAAACTCGCCAATCGTCGCAAATAAAGTCATGTGCTCGCTTCTGTTTTTTTTACTATCATCCTAAAAGTCTTCCGTCCACTTTCTGCTATCCCAAAGAGTCATCCGCGCGTGGGCCGGCAACAGGCGTGATACTGTGCAACAGGCGCATTGCATGGCATTGGTGACATATTCAGGAAATTCCACTTTGATGCCACCCAGGGCTGTTAACCTTTTATTTCATTTCAATACGATGCTTCGAATAATTGGTTCAAAGTGCGCAGCCTTTGCTCTTTTATTTCGTTTTCATCGGAGCAGGTCGGAGCTGGCAGAAGAGTGAGCCCTGTCTGCAGGAGCTCTGATTCCAGAAAGCATATTTTCCCTGTCTTTCTTACCACTCATCTGTGTCTCTTCGCTGACATGAGGCGTTGCTACACTCTGCAGTCTCCCGGCATTTAAAGTCTGCTACCAGCAGAGCACGTTCTGGACTTCACAGCGCCCAGCAAAGTACTAGCCTGCGCCCACCCCCTACTACCGCAAAAACCTTTTGCATGCTTTGGCAGAAGTGTGAACAAAATGCCACGAACCACCCCAGATGGGACTCGAACCCACAATCCCTGGCTTAGGAGGCCAGTGCCTTATCCATTAGGCCACTGGGGCCACTCGACAGAGAAGGGGAAAGTTCTTTCTTTTCCTCTTCTCTCACTGGAGTCACGGGTACTGGCCCACTGAAAAGGGCAAGTTGGCTCACGTCCAAAGCTGCAGTGTCCCAGCACACGCGGGCAAAAGGCACCTGCTTGCACTCGGCTGGACACTTCCGCTTTATGGGACACACGATGGAAAGTGGACTCAATTCCCAGACCTAACTCTTACCTGTTTGGTATTCTGACGCTCGATTGTAAAATATGGCCAGCTGGTAAAAATGACAAAGGGCACTCCAGCGCTGGTCCTTTGGCTGCAGGCGGCGTGTCAGCGGCCTAAAACAGCAAGAAATAGCGAGAGAAATAAAGTGAGAAGCAAGCACCTTTTCAATTGGGCTCTCGGGTCTATGGGACTGGCGTGCAGCCTCTTGATCACAAGCGCAGGTCCAGCGTGAAAGGGCGTGGCAGTGGAGTCACTCTGCTATTAATACCTGGTTGGCCAATCCTCGTTGCAATGGATGGCCATCTGCAGCTTTACTTGTAGCTCCACTGAAGGTATTTTGTTTTGGGCAAAGGGGTGAGATTGTGATTTCCTCTGCCGCAGATGAAGAGAAAGGGCTTTATGCACTACAGGTCCCTGGACAGCCAAGCAAGTGTGAGCCGGAGATTGTGCTTCAGCTCTGAAGCAGTGTATCGAGAGCCTTCGAGGAGGAGGGGAATTAGCTCAGATGGTAGAGCGCTCGCTTAGCATGCGAGAGGTAGCGGGATCGATGCCCGCATTCTCCAGCAAGACGCTTTTTCTTCATTTTCACTATTTTATTCAAAACTCGCCAATCGTCGCAAATAAAGTCATGTGCTCGCTTCTGTTTTTTTTACTATCATCCTAAAAGTCTTCCGTCCACTTTCTGCTATCCCAAAGAGTCACCCGCGCGAGGGCCGGCAACAGGCATGATACTGTGCAACAGGCGCATTGCATGGCATTGGTGACATATTCAGGAAATTCCACTTTGATGCCACCCAGGGCTGTTAACCTTTTATTTCATTTCAATACGATGCTTCGAATAATTGGTTCAAAGTGCGCAGCCTTTGCTCTTTTATTTCGTTTTCATCGGAGCAGGTCGGAGCTGGCAGAAGAGTGAGCCCTGTCTGCAGGAGCTCTGATTCCAGAAAGCATATTTTCCCTGTCTTTCTTACCACTCATCTGTGTCTCTTCGCTGACATGAGGCGTTGCTACACTCTGCAGTCTCCCGGCATTTAAAGTCTGCTACCAGCAGAGCACGTTCTGGACTTCACAGCGCCCAGCAAAGTACTAGCCTGCGCCCACCCCCTACTACCGCAAAAACCTTTTGCATGCTTTGGCAGAAGTGTGAACAAAATGCCACGAACCACCCCAGATGGGACTCGAACCCACAATCCCTGGCTTAGGAGGCCAGTGCCTTATCCATTAGGCCACTGGGGCCACTCGACAGAGAAGGGGAAAGTTCTTTCTTTTCCTCTTCTCTCACTGGAGTCACGGGTACTGGCCCACTGAAAAGGGCAAGTTGGCTCACGTCCAAAGCTGCAGTGTCCCAGCACACGCGGGCAAAAGGCACCTGCTTGCACTCGGCTGGACACTTCCGCTTTATGGGACACACGATGGAAAGTGGACTCAATTCCCAGACCTAACTCTTACCTGTTTGGTATTCTGACGCTCGATTGTAAAATATGGCCAGCTGGTAAAAATGACAAAGGGCACTCCAGCGCTGGTCCTTTGGCTGCAGGCGGCGTGTCAGCGGCCTAAAACAGCAAGAAATAGCGAGAGAAATAAAGAGAGAAATAAGCACCTTTTCAATTGGGCTCTCGGGTCTATGGGACTGGCGTGCAGCCTCTTGATCACAAGCGCAGGTCCAGCGTGAAAGGGCGTGGCAGTGGAGTCACTCTGCTATTAATACCTGGTTGGCCAATCCTCGTTGCAATGGATGGCCATCTGCAGCTTTACTTGTAGCTCCACTGAAGGTATTTTGTTTTGGGCAAAGGGGTGAGATTGTGATTTCCTCTGCGGCAGATGAAGAGAAAGGGCTTTATGCACTACAGGTCCCTGGACAGCCAAGCAAGTGTGAGCCGGAGACTGTGCTTCAGCTCTGAAGCAGTGTATCGAGAGCCTTCGAGGAGGAGGGGAATTAGCTCAGATGGTAGAGCGCTCGCTTAGCATGCGAGAGGTAGCGGGATCGATGCCCGCATTCTCCAGCAAGACGCTTTTTCTTCATTTTCACTATTTTATTCAAAACTCGCCAATCGTCGCAAATAAAGTCATGTGCTCGCTTCTGTTTTTTTTACTATCATCCTAAAAGTCTTCCGTCCACTTTCTGCTATCCCAAAGAGTCACCCGCGCGAGGGCCGGCAACAGGCGTGATACTGTGCAACAGGCGCATTGCATGGCATTGGTGACATATTCAGGAAATTCCACTTTGATGCCACCCAGGGCTGTTAACCTTTTATTTCATTTCAATACGATGCTTAGAATAATTGGTTCAAAGTGCGCAGCCTTTGCTCTTTTATTTCGTTTTCATCGGAGCAGGTCGGAGCTGGCAGAAGAGTGAGCCCTGTCTGCAGGAGCTCTGATTCCAGAAAGCATATTTTCCCTGTCTTTCTTACCACTCATCTGTGTCTCTTCGCTGACATGAGGGGTTGCTACACTCTGCAGTCTCCCGCATTTAAAGTCTGCTACCAGCAGAGCACGTTCTGGACTTCACAGCGCCCAGCAAAGTACTAGCCTGCGCCCACCCCCTACTACCGCAAAAACCTTTTGCATGCTTTGGCAGAAGTGTGAACAAAATGCCACGAACCACCCCAGATGGGACTCGAACCCACAATCCCTGGCTTAGGAGGCCAGTGCCTTATCCATTAGGCCACTGGGGCAACTCGACAGAGAAAGGGAAAGTTCTTTCTTTTCCTCTTCTCTCACTGGAGTCACGGGTACTGGCCCACTGAAAAGGGCAAGTTGGCTCACGTCCAAAGCTGCAGTGTCCCAGCACACGCGGGCAAAAGGCACCTGCTTGCACTCGGCTGGACACTTCCGCTTTATGGGACACACGATGGAAAGTGGACTCAATTCCCAGACCTAACTCTTACCTGTTTGGTATTCTGACGCTCGATTGTAAAATATGGCCAGCTGGTAAAAATGACAAAGGGCACTCCAGCGCTGGTCCTTTGGCTGCAGGCGGCGTGTCAGCGGCCTAAAACAGCAAGAAATAGCGAGAGAAATAAAGTGAGAAGCAAGCACCTTTTCAATTGGGCTCTCGGGTCTATGGGACTGGCGTGCAGCCTCTTGATCACAAGCGCAGGTCCAGCGTGAAAGGGCGTGGCAGTGGAGTCACTCTGCTATTAATACCTGGTTGGCCAATCCTCGTTGCAATGGATGGCCATCTGCAGCTTTACTTGTAGCTCCACTGAAGGTATTTTGTTTTGGGCAAAGGGGTGAGATTGTGAATTCCTCTGCGGCAGATGAAGAGAAAGGGCTTTATGCACTACAGGTCCCTGGACAGCCAAGCAAGTGTGAGCCGGAGACTGTGCTTCAGCTCTGAAGCAGTGTATCGAGAGCCTTCGAGGAGGAGGGGAATTAGCTCAGATGGTAGAGCGCTCGCTTAGCATGCGAGAGGTAGCGGGATCGATGCCCGCATTCTCCAGCAAGACGCTTTTTCTTCATTTTCACTATTTTATTCAAAACTCGCCAATCGTCGCAAATAAAGTCATGTGCTCGCTTCTGTTTTTTTTACTATCATCCTAAAAGTCTTCCGTCCACTTTCTGCTATCCCAAAGAGTCATCCGCGCGAGGGCCGGCAACAGGCGTGATACTGTGCAACAGGCGCATTGCATGGCATTGGTGACATATTCAGGAAATTCCACTTTGATGCCACCCAGGGCTGTTAACCTTTTATTTCATTTCAATACGATGCTTCGAATAATTGGTTCAAAGTGCGCAGCCTTTGCTCTTTTATTTCGTTTTCATCGGAGCAGGTCGGAGCTGGCAGAAGAGTGAGCCCTGTCTGCAGGAGCTCTGATTCCAGAAAGCATATTTTCCCTGTCTTTCTTACCACTCATCTGTGTCTCTTCGCTGACATGAGGGGTTGCTACACTCTGCAGTCTCCCGGCATTTAAAGTCTGCTACCAGCAGAGCACGTTCTGGACTTCACAGCGCCCAGCAAAGTACTAGCCTGCGCCCACCCCCTACTACCGCAAAAACCTTTTGCATGCTTTGGCAGAAGTGTGAACAAAATGCCACGAACCACCCCAGATGGGACTCGAACCCACAATCCCTGGCTTAGGAGGCCAGTGCCTTATCCATTAGGCCACTGGGGCCACTCGACAGAGAAGGGGAAAGTTCTTTCTTTTCCTCTTCTCTCACTGGAGTCACGGGTACTGGCCCACTGAAAAGGGCAAGTTGGCTCACGTCCAAAGCTGCAGTGTCCCAGCACACGCGGGCAAAAGGCACCTGCTTGCACTCGGCTGGACACTTCCGCTTTATGGGACACACGATGGAAAGTGGACTCAATTCCCAGACCTAACTCTTACCTGTTTGGTATTCTGACGCTCGATTGTAAAATATGGCCAGCTGGTAAAAATGACAAAGGGCACTCCAGCGCTGGTCCTTTGGCTGCAGGCGGCGTGTCAGCGGCCTAAAACAGCAAGAAATAGCGAGAGAAATAAAGTGAGAAGCAAGCACCTTTTCAATTGGGCTCTCGGGTCTATGGGACTGGCGTGCAGCCTCTTGATCACAAGCGCAGGTCCAGCGTGAAAGGGCGTGGCAGTGGAGTCACTCTGCTATTAATACCTGGTTGGCCAATCCTCGTTGCAATGGATGGCCATCTGCAGCTTTACTTGTAGCTCCACTGAAGGTATTTTGTTTTGGGCAAAGGGGTGAGATTGTGATTTCCTCTGCGGCAGATGAAGAGAAAGGGCTTTATGCACTACAGGTCCCTGGACAGCCAAGCAAGTGTGAGCCGGAGACTGTGCTTCAGCTCTGAAGCAGTGTATCGAGAGCCTTCGAGGAGGAGGGGAATTAGCTCAGATGGTAGAGCGCTCGCTTAGCATGCGAGAGGTAGCGGGATCGATGCCCGCATTCTCCAGCAAGACGCTTTTACTTCATTTTCACTATTTTATTCAAAACTCGCCAATCGTCGCAAATAAAGTCATGTGCTCGCTTCTGTTTTTTTTACTATCATCCTAAAAGTCTTCCGTCCACTTTCTGCTATCCCAAAGAGTCATCCGCGCGAGGGCCGGCAACAGGCGTGATACTGTGCAACAGGCGCATTGCATGGCATTGGTGACATATTCAGGAAATTCCACTTTGATGCCACCCAGGGCTGTTAACCTTTTATTTCATTTCAATACGATGCTTCGAATAATTGGTTCAAAGTGCGCAGCCTTTGCTCTTTTATTTCGTTTTCATCGGAGCAGGTCGGAGCTGGCAGAAGAGTGAGCCCTGTCTGCAGGAGCTCTGATTCCAGAAAGCATATTTTCCCTGTCTTTCTTACCACTCATCTGTGTCTCTTCGCTGACATGAGGCGTTGCTACACTCTGCAGTCTCCCGGCATTTAAAGTCTGCTACCAGCAGAGCACGTTCTGGACTTCACAGCGCCCAGCAAAGTACTAGCCTGCGCCCACCCCCTACTACCGCAAAAACCTTTTGCATGCTTTGGCAGAAGTGTGAACAAAATGCCACGAACCACCCCAGATGGGACTCGAACCCACAATCCCTGGCTTAGGAGGCCAGTGCCTTATCCATTAGGCCACTGGGGCCACTCGACAGAGAAGGGGAAAGTTCTTTCTTTTCCTCTTCTCTCACTGGAGTCACGGGTACTGGCTAACTGAAAAGGGCAAGTTGGCTCACGTCCAAAGCTGCAGTGTCCCAGCACACGCGGGCAAAAGGCACCTGCTTGCACTCGGCTGGACACTTCCGCTTTATGGGACACACGATGGAAAGTGGACTCAATTCCCAGACCTAACTCTTACCTGTTTGGTATTCTGACGCTCGATTGTAAAATATGGCCAGCTGGTAAAAATGACAAAGGGCACTCCAGCGCTGGTCCTTTGGCTGCAGGCGGCGTGTCAGCGGCCTAAAACAGCAAGAAATAGCGAGAGAAATAAAGTGAGAAGCAAGCACCTTTTCAATTGGGCTCTCGGGTCTATGGGACTGGCGTGCAGCCTCTTGATCACAAGCGCAGGTCCAGCGTGAAAGGGCGTGGCAGTGGAGTCACTCTGCTATTAATACCTGGTTGGCCAATCCTCGTTGCAATGGATGGCCATCTGCAGCTTTACTTGTAGCTCCACTGAAGGTATTTTGTTTTGGGCAAAGGGGTGAGATTGTGATTTCCTCTGCGGCAGATGAAGAGAAAGGGCTTTATGCACTACAGGTCCCTGGACAGCCAAGCAAGTGTGAGCCGGAGACTGTGCTTCAGCTCTGAAGCAGTGTATCGAGAGCCTTCGAGGAGGAGGGGAATTAGCTCAGATGGTAGAGCGCTCGCTTAGCATGCGAGAGGTAGCGGGATCGATGCCCGCATTCTCCAGCAAGACGCTTTTTCTTCATTTTCACTATTTTATTCAAAACTCGCCAATCGTCGCAAATAAAGTCATGTGCTCGCTTCTGTTTTTTTTACTATCATCCTAAAAGTCTTCCGTCCACTTTCTGCTATCCCAAAGAGTCACCCGCGCGAGGGCCGGCAACAGGCGTGATACTGTGCAACAGGCGCATTGCATGGCATTGGTGACATATTCAGGAAATTCCACTTTGATGCCACCCAGGGCTGTTAACCTTTTATTTCATTTCAATACGATGCTTCGAATAATTGGTTCAAAGTGCGCAGCCTTTGCTCTTTTATTTCGTTTTCATCGGAGCAGGTCGGAGCTGGCAGAAGAGTGAGCCCTGTCTGCAGGAGCTCTGATTCCAGAAAGCATATTTTCCCTGTCTTTCTTACCACTCATCTGTGTCTCTTCGCTGACATGAGGGGTTGCTACACTCTGCAGTCTCCCGCATTTAAAGTCTGCTACCAGCAGAGCACGTTCTGGACTTCACAGCGCCCAGCAAAGTACTAGCCTGCGCCCACCCCCTACTACCGCAAAAACCTTTTGCATGCTTTGGCAGAAGTGTGAACAAAATGCCACGAACCACCCCAGATGGGACTCGAACCCACAATCCCTGGCTTAGGAGGCCAGTGCCTTATCCATTAGGCCACTGGGGCAACTCGACAGAGAAATGGAAAGTTCTTTCTTTTCCTCTTCTCTCACTGGAGTCACGGGTACTGGCCCACTGAAAAGGGCAAGTTGGCTCACGTCCAAAGCTGCAGTGTCCCAGCACACGCGGGCAAAAGGCACCTGCTTGCACTCGGCTGGACACTTCCGCTTTATGGGACACACGATGGAAAGTGGACTCAATTCCCAGACCTAACTCTTACCTGTTTGGTATTCTGACGCTCGATTGTAAAATATGGCCAGCTGGTAAAAATGACAAAGGGCACTCCAGCGCTGGTCCTTTGGCTGCAGGCGGCGTGTCAGCGGCCTAAAACAGCAAGAAATAGCGAGAGAAATAAAGTGAGAAGCAAGCACCTTTTCAATTGGGCTCTCGGGTCTATGGGACTGGCGTGCAGCCTCTTGATCACAAGCGCAGGTCCAGCGTGAAAGGGCGTGGCAGTGGAGTCACTCTGCTATTAATACCTGGTTGGCCAATCCTCGTTGCAATGGAT
Organism: Ambystoma mexicanum; assembly: GCF_040938575.1. Classification (NCBI taxonomy): domain Eukaryota; kingdom Metazoa; phylum Chordata; class Amphibia; order Caudata; family Ambystomatidae; genus Ambystoma; species Ambystoma mexicanum. Next base: position 529,060,563 of record NC_090933.1, on the reverse strand, counting down.
GGCCATCTGCAGCTTTACTTGTAGCTCCACTGAAGGTATTTTGTTTTGGGCAAAGGGGTGAGATTGTGAATTCCTCTGCGGCAGATGAAGAGAAAGGGCTTTATGCACTACAGGTCCCTGGACAGCCAAGCAAGTGTGAGCCGGAGACTGTGCTTCAGCTCTGAAGCAGTGTATCGAGAGCCTTCGAGGAGGAGGGGAATTAGCTCAGATGGTAGAGCGCTCGCTTAGCATGCGAGAGGTAGCGGGATCGATGCCCGCATTCTCCAGCAAGACGCTTTTTCTTCATTTTCACTATTTTATTCAAAACTCGCCAATCGTCGCAAATAAAGTCATGTGCTCGCTTCTGTTTTTTTTACTATCATCCTAAAAGTCTTCCGTCCACTTTCTGCTATCCCAAAGAGTCATCCGCGCGAGGGCCGGCAACAGGCGTGATACTGTGCAACAGGCGCATTGCATGGCATTGGTGACATATTCAGGAAATTCCACTTTGATGCCACCCAGGGCTGTTAACCTTTTATTTCATTTCAATACGATGCTTCGAATAATTGGTTCAAAGTGCGCAGCCTTTGCTCTTTTATTTCGTTTTCATCGGAGCAGGTCGGAGCTGGCAGAAGAGTGAGCCCTGTCTGCAGGAGCTCTGATTCCAGAAAGCATATTTTCCCTGTCTTTCTTACCACTCATCTGTGTCTCTTCGCTGACATGAGGGGTTGCTACACTCTGCAGTCTCCCGGCATTTAAAGTCTGCTACCAGCAGAGCACGTTCTGGACTTCACAGCGCCCAGCAAAGTACTAGCCTGCGCCCACCCCCTACTACCGCAAAAACCTTTTGCATGCTTTGGCAGAAGTGTGAACAAAATGCCACGAACCACCCCAGATGGGACTCGAACCCACAATCCCTGGCTTAGGAGGCCAGTGCCTTATCCATTAGGCCACTGGGGCCACTCGACAGAGAAGGGGAAAGTTCTTTCTTTTCCTCTTCTCTCACTGGAGTCACGGGTACTGGCCCACTGAAAAGGGCAAGTTGGCTCACGTCCAAAGCTGCAGTGTCCCAGCACACGCGGGCAAAAGGCACCTGCTTGCACTCGGCTGGACACTTCCGCTTTATGGGACACACGATGGAAAGTGGACTCAATTCCCAGACCTAACTCTTACCTGTTTGGTATTCTGACGCTCGATTGTAAAATATGGCCAGCTGGTAAAAATGACAAAGGGCACTCCAGCGCTGGTCCTTTGGCTGCAGGCGGCGTGTCAGCGGCCTAAAACAGCAAGAAATAGCGAGAGAAATAAAGTGAGAAGCAAGCACCTTTTCAATTGGGCTCTCGGGTCTATGGGACTGGCGTGCAGCCTCTTGATCACAAGCGCAGGTCCAGCGTGAAAGGGCGTGGCAGTGGAGTCACTCTGCTATTAATACCTGGTTGGCCAATCCTCGTTGCAATGGATGGCCATCTGCAGCTTTACTTGTAGCTCCACTGAAGGTATTTTGTTTTGGGCAAAGGGGTGAGATTGTGATTTCCTCTGCGGCAGATGAAGAGAAAGGGCTTTATGCACTACAGGTCCCTGGACAGCCAAGCAAGTGTGAGCCGGAGACTGTGCTTCAGCTCTGAAGCAGTGTATCGAGAGCCTTCGAGGAGGAGGGGAATTAGCTCAGATGGTAGAGCGCTCGCTTAGCATGCGAGAGGTAGCGGGATCGATGCCCGCATTCTCCAGCAAGACGCTTTTACTTCATTTTCACTATTTTATTCAAAACTCGCCAATCGTCGCAAATAAAGTCATGTGCTCGCTTCTGTTTTTTTTACTATCATCCTAAAAGTCTTCCGTCCACTTTCTGCTATCCCAAAGAGTCATCCGCGCGAGGGCCGGCAACAGGCGCATTGCATGGCATTGGTGACATATTCAGGAAATTCCACTTTGATGCCACCCAGGGCTGTTAACCTTTTATTTCATTTCAATACGATGCTTCGAATAATTGGTTCAAAGTGCGCAGCCTTTGCTCTTTTATTTCGTTTTCATCGGAGCAGGTCGGAGCTGGCAGAAGAGTGAGCCCTGTCTGCAGGAGCTCTGATTCCAGAAAGCATATTTTCCCTGTCTTTCTTACCACTCATCTGTGTCTCTTCGCTGACATGAGGCGTTGCTACACTCTGCAGTCTCCCGGCATTTAAAGTCTGCTACCAGCAGAGCACGTTCTGGACTTCACAGCGCCCAGCAAAGTACTAGCCTGCGCCCACCCCCTACTACCGCAAAAACCTTTTGCATGCTTTGGCAGAAGTGTGAACAAAATGCCACGAACCACCCCAGATGGGACTCGAACCCACAATCCCTGGCTTAGGAGGCCAGTGCCTTATCCATTAGGCCACTGGGGCCACTCGACAGAGAAGGGGAAAGTTCTTTCTTTTCCTCTTCTCTCACTGGAGTCACGGGTACTGGCCCACTGAAAAGGGCAAGTTGGCTCACGTCCAAAGCTGCAGTGTCCCAGCACACGCGGGCAAAAGGCACCTGCTTGCACTCGGCTGGACACTTCCGCTTTATGGGACACACGATGGAAAGTGGACTCAATTCCCAGACCTAACTCTTACCTGTTTGGTATTCTGACGCTCGATTGTAAAATATGGCCAGCTGGTAAAAATGACAAAGGGCACTCCAGCGCTGGTCCTTTGGCTGCAGGCGGCGTGTCAGCGGCCTAAAACAGCAAGAAATAGCGAGAGAAATAAAGTGAGAAGCAAGCACCTTTTCAATTGGGCTCTCGGGTCTATGGGACTGGCGTGCAGCCTCTTGATCACAAGCGCAGGTCCAGCGTGAAAGGGCGTGGCAGTGGAGTCACTCTGCTATTAATACCTGGTTGGCCAATCCTCGTTGCAATGGATGGCCATCTGCAGCTTTACTTGTAGCTCCACTGAAGGTATTTTGTTTTGGGCAAAGGGGTGAGATTGTGATTTCCTCTGCGGCAGATGAAGAGAAAGGGCTTTATGCACTACAGGTCCCTGGACAGCCAAGCAAGTGTGAGCCGGAGACTGTGCTTCAGCTCTGAAGCAGTGTATCGAGAGCCTTCGAGGAGGAGGGGAATTAGCTCAGATGGTAGAGCGCTCGCTTAGCATGCGAGAGGTAGCGGGATCGATGCCCGCATTCTCCAGCAAGACGCTTTTTCTTCATTTTCACTATTTTATTCAAAACTCGCCAATCGTCGCAAATAAAGTCATGTGCTCGCTTCTGTTTTTTTTACTATCATCCTAAAAGTCTTCCGTCCACTTTCTGCTATCCCAAAGAGTCATCCGCGCGAGGGCCGGCAACAGGCGTGATACTGTGCAACAGGCGCATTGCATGGCATTGGTGACATATTCAGGAAATTCCACTTTGATGCCACCCAGGGCTGTTAACCTTTTATTTCATTTCAATACGATGCTTCGAATAATTGGTTCAAAGTGCGCAGCCTTTGCTCTTTTATTTCGTTTTCATCGGAGCAGGTCGGAGCTGGCAGAAGAGTGAGCCCTGTCTGCAGGAGCTCTGATTCCAGAAAGCATATTTTCCCTGTCTTTCTTACCACTCATCTGTGTCTCTTCGCTGACATGAGGCGTTGCTACACTCTGCAGTCTCCCGGCATTTAAAGTCTGCTACCAGCAGAGCACGTTCTGGACTTCACAGCGCCCAGCAAAGTACTAGCCTGCGCCCACCCCCTACTACCGCAAAAACCTTTTGCATGCTTTGGCAGAAGTGTGAACAAAATGCCACGAACCACCCCAGATGGGACTCGAACCCACAATCCCTGGCTTAGGAGGCCAGTGCCTTATCCTGTTTTTTTTACTATCATCCTAAAAGTCTTCCGTCCACTTTCTGCTATCCCAAAGAGTCATCCGCGCGAGGGCCGGCAACAGGCGTGATACTGTGCAACAGGCGCATTGCATGGCATTGGTGACATATTCAGGAAATTCCACTTTGATGCCACCCAGGGCTGTTAACCTTTTATTTCATTTCAATACGATGCTTCGAATAATTGGTTCAAAGTGCGCAGCCTTTGCTCTTTTATTTCGTTTTCATCGGAGCAGGTCGGAGCTGGCAGAAGAGTGAGCCCTGTCTGCAGGAGCTCTGATTCCAGAAAGCATATTTTCCCTGTCTTTCTTACCACTCATCTGTGTCTCTTCGCTGACATGAGGCGTTGCTACACTCTGCAGTCTCCCGGCATTTAAAGTCTGCTACCAGCAGAGCACGTTCTGGACTTCACAGCGCCCAGCAAAGTACTAGCCTGCGCCCACCCCCTACTACCGCAAAAACCTTTTGCATGCTTTGGCAGAAGTGTGAACAAAATGCCACGAACCACCCCAGATGGGACTCGAACCCACAATCCCTGGCTTAGGAGGCCAGTGCCTTATCCATTAGGCCACTGGGGCCACTCGACAGAGAAGGGGAAAGTTCTTTCTTTTCCTCTTCTCTCACTGGAGTCACGGGTACTGGCCCACTGAAAAGGGCAAGTTGGCTCACGTCCAAAGCTGCAGTGTCCCAGCACACGCGGGCAAAAGGCACCTGCTTGCACTCGGCTGGACACTTCCGCTTTATGGGACACACGATGGAAAGTGGACTCAATTCCCAGACCTAACTCTTACCTGTTTGGTATTCTGACGCTCGATTGTAAAATATGGCCAGCTGGTAAAAATGACAAAGGGCACTCCAGCGCTGGTCCTTTGGCTGCAGGCGGCGTGTCAGCGGCCTAAAACAGCAAGAAATAGCGAGAGAAATAAAGTGAGAAGCAAGCACCTTTTCAATTGGGCTCTCGGGTCTATGGGACTGGCGTGCAGCCTCTTGATCACAAGCGCAGGTCCAGCGTGAAAGGGCGTGGCAGTGGAGTCACTCTGCTATTAATACCTGGTTGGCCAATCCTCGTTGCAATGGATGGCCATCTGCAGCTTTACTTGTAGCTCCACTGAAGGTATTTTGTTTTGGGCAAAGGGGTGAGATTGTGATTTCCTCTGCCGCAGATGAAGAGAAAGGGCTTTATGCACTACAGGTCCCTGGACAGCCAAGCAAGTGTGAGCCGGAGATTGTGCTTCAGCTCTGAAGCAGTGTATCGAGAGCCTTCGAGGAGGAGGGGAATTAGCTCAGATGGTAGAGCGCTCGCTTAGCATGCGAGAGGTAGCGGGATCGATGCCCGCATTCTCCAGCAAGACGCTTTTTCTTCATTTTCACTATTTTATTCAAAACTCGCCAATCGTCGCAAATAAAGTCATGTGCTCGCTTCTGTTTTTTTTACTATCATCCTAAAAGTCTTCCGTCCACTTTCTGCTATCCCAAAGAGTCAACCGCGCGAGGGCCGGCAACAGGCGTGATACTGTGCAACAGGCGCATTGCATGGCATTGGTGACATATTCAGGAAATTCCACTTTGATGCCACCCAGGGCTGTTAACCTTTTATTTCATTTCAATACGATGCTTCGAATAATTGGTTCAAAGTGCGCAGCCTTTGCTCTTTTATTTCGTTTTCATCGGAGCAGGTCGGAGCTGGCAGAAGAGTGAGCCCTGTCTGCAGGAGCTCTGATTCCAGAAAGCATATTTTCCCTGTCTTTCTTACCACTCATCTGTGTCTCTTCGCTGACATGAGGCGTTGCTACACTCTGCAGTCTCCCGGCATTTAAAGTCTGCTACCAGCAGAGCACGTTCTGGACTTCACAGCGCCCAGCAAAGTACTAGCCTGCGCCCACCCCCTACTACCTCAAAAACCTTTTGCATGCTTTGGCAGAAGTGTGAACAAAATGCCACGAACCACCCCAGATGGGACTCGAACCCACAATCCCTGGCTTAGGAGGCCAGTGCCTTATCCATTAGGCCACTGGGGCAACTCGACAGAGAAGGGGAAAGTTCTTTCTTTTCCTCTTCTCTCACTGGAGTCACGGGTACTGGCCCACTGAAAAGGGCAAGTTGGCTCACGTCCAAAGCTGCAGTGTCCCAGCACACGCGGGCAAGAGGCACCTGCTTGCACTCGGCTGGACACTTCCGCTTTATGGGACACACGATGGAAAGTGGACTCAATTCCCAGACCTAACTCTTACCTGTTTGGTATTCTGACGCTCGATTGTAAAATATGGCCAGCTGGTAAAAATGACAAAGGGCACTCCAGCGCTGGTCCTTTGGCTGCAGGCGGCGTGTCAGCGGCCTAAAACAGCAAGAAATAGCGAGAGAAATAAAGTGAGAAGCAAGCACCTTTTCAATTGGGCTCTCGGGTCTATGGGACTGGCGTGCAGCCTCTTGATCACAAGCGCAGGTCCAGCGTGAAAGGGCGTGGGAGTGGAGTCACTCTGCTATTAATACCTGGTTGGCCAATCCTCGTTGCAATGGATGGCCATCTGCAGCTTTACTTGTAGCTCCACTGAAGGTATTTTGTTTTGGGCAAAGGGGTGAGATTGTGATTTCCTCTGCGGCAGATGAAGAGAAAGGGCTTTATGCACTACAGGTCCCTGGACAGCCAAGCAAGTGTGAGCCGGAGACTGTGCTTCAGCTCTGAAGCAGTGTATCGAGAGCCTTCGAGGAGGAGGGGAATTAGCTCAGATGGTAGAGCGCTCGCTTAGCATGCGAGAGGTAGCGGGATCGATGCCCGCATTCTCCAGCAAGACGCTTTTTCTTCATTTTCACTATTTTATTCAAAACTCGCCAATCGTCGCAAATAAAGTCATGTGCTCGCTTCTGTTTTTTTTACTATCATCCTAAAAGTCTTCCGTCCACTTTCTGCTATCCCAAAGAGTCATCCGCGCGAGGGCCGGCAACAGGCGTGATACTGTGCAACAGGCGCATTGCATGGCATTGGTGACATATTCAGGAAATTCCACTTTGATGCCACCCAGGGCTGTTAACCTTTTATTTCATTTCAATACGATGCTTCGAATAATTGGTTCAAAGTGCGCAGCCTTTGCTCTTTTATTTCGTTTTCATCGGAGCAGGTCGGAGCTGGCAGAAGAGTGAGCCCTGTCTGCAGGAGCTCTGATTCCAGAAAGCATATTTTCCCTGTCTTTCTTACCACTCATCTGTGTCTCTTCGCTGACATGAGGCGTTGCTACACTCTGCAGTCTCCCGGCATTTAAAGTCTGCTACCAGCAGAGCACGTTCTGGACTTCACAGCGCCCAGCAAAGTACTAGCCTGCGCCCACCCCCTACTACCGCAAAAACCTTTTGCATGCTTTGGCAGAAGTGTGAACAAAATGCCACGAACCACCCCAGATGGGACTCGAACCCACAATCCCTGGCTTAGGAGGCCAGTGCCTTATCCATTAGGCCACTGGGGCCACTCGACAGAGAAGGGGAAAGTTCTTTCTTTTCCTCTTCTCTCACTGGAGTCACGGGTACTGGCCCACTGAAAAGGGCAAGTTGGCTCACGTCCAAAGCTGCAGTGTCCCAGCACACGCGGGCAAAAGGCACCTGCTTGCACTCGGCTGGACACTTCCGCTTTATGGGACACACGATGGAAAGTGGACTCAATTCCCAGACCTAACTCTTACCTGTTTGGTATTCTGACGCTCGATTGTAAAATATGGCCAGCTGGTAAAAATGACAAAGGGCACTCCAGCGCTGGTCCTTTGGCTGCAGGCGGCGTGTCAGCGGCCTAAAACAGCAAGAAATAGCGAGAGAAATAAAGTGAGAAGCAAGCACCTTTTCAATTGGGCTCTCGGGTCTATGGGACTGGCGTGCAGCCTCTTGATCACAAGCGCAGGTCCAGCGTGAAAGGGCGTGGCAGTGGAGTCACTCTGCTATTAATACCTGGTTGGCCAATCCTCGTTGCAATGGATGGCCATCTGCAGCTTTACTTGTAGCTCCACTGAAGGTATTTTGTTTTGGGCAAAGGGGTGAGATTGTGATTTCCTCTGCCGCAGATGAAGAGAAAGGGCTTTATGCACTACAGGTCCCTGGACAGCCAAGCAAGTGTGAGCCGGAGATTGTGCTTCAGCTCTGAAGCAGTGTATCGAGAGCCTTCGAGGAGGAGGGGAATTAGCTCAGATGGTAGAGCGCTCGCTTAGCATGCGAGAGGTAGCGGGATCGATGCCCGCATTCTCCAGCAAGACGCTTTTTCTTCATTTTCACTATTTTATTCAAAACTCGCCAATCGTCGCAAATAAAGTCATGTGCTCGCTTCTGTTTTTTTTACTATCATCCTAAAAGTCTTCCGTCCACTTTCTGCTATCCCAAAGAGTCACCCGCGCGAGGGCCGGCAACAGGCGTGATACTGTGCAACAGGCGCATTGCATGGCATTGGTGACATATTCAGGAAATTCCACTTTGATGCCACCCAGGGCTGTTAACCTTTTATTTCATTTCAATACGATGCTTCGAATAATTGGTTCAAAGTGCGCAGCCTTTGCTCTTTTATTTCGTTTTCATCGGAGCAGGTCGGAGCTGGCAGAAGAGTGAGCCCTGTCTGCAGGAGCTCTGATTCCAGAAAGCATATTTTCCCTGTCTTTCTTACCACTCATCTGTGTCTCTTCGCTGACATGAGGCGTTGCTACACTCTGCAGTCTCCCGGCATTTAAAGTCTGCTACCAGCAGAGCACGTTCTGGACTTCACAGCGCCCAGCAAAGTACTAGCCTGCGCCCACCCCCTACTACCGCAAAAACCTTTTGCATGCTTTGGCAGAAGTGTGAACAAAATGCCACGAACCACCCCAGATGGGACTCGAACCCACAATCCCTGGCTTAGGAGGCCAGTGCCTTATCCATTAGGCCACTGGGGCCACTCGACAGAGAAGGGGAAAGTTCTTTCTTTTCCTCTTCTCTCACTGGAGTCACGGGTACTGGCCCACTGAAAAGGGCAAGTTGGCTCACGTCCAAAGCTGCAGTGTCCCAGCACACGCGGGCAAAAGGCACCTGCTTGCACTCGGCTGGACACTTCCGCTTTATGGGACACACGATGGAAAGTGGACTCAATTCCCAGACCTAACTCTTACCTGTTTGGTATTCTGACGCTCGATTGTAAAATATGGCCAGCTGGTAAAAATGACAAAGGGCACTCCAGCGCTGGTCCTTTGGCTGCAGGCGGCGTGTCAGCGGCCTAAAACAGCAAGAAATAGCGAGAGAAATAAAGAGAGAAATAAGCACCTTTTCAATTGGGCTCTCGGGTCTATGGGACTGGCGTGCAGCCTCTTGATCACAAGCGCAGGTCCAGCGTGAAAGGGCGTGGCAGTGGAGTCACTCTGCTATTAATACCTGGTTGGCCAATCCTCGTTGCAATGGATGGCCATCTGCAGCTTTACTTGTAGCTCCACTGAAGGTATTTTGTTTTGGGCAAAGGGGTGAGATTGTGATTTCCTCTGCGGCAGATGAAGAGAAAGGGCTTTATGCACTACAGGTCCCTGGACAGCCAAGCAAGTGTGAGCCGGAGACTGTGCTTCAGCTCTGAAGCAGTGTATCGAGAGCCTTCGAGGAGGAGGGGAGTTAGCTCAGATGGTAGAGCGCTCGCTTAGCATGCGAGAGGTAGCGGGATCGATGCCCGCATTCTCCAGCAAGACGCTTTTTCTTCATTTTCACTATTTTATTCAAAACTCGCCAATCGTCGCAAATAAAGTCATGTGCTCGCTTCTGTTTTTTTTACTATCATCCTAAAAGTCTTCCGTCCACTTTCTGCTATCCCAAAGAGTCATCCGCGCGAGGGCCGGCAACAGGCGTGATACTGTGCAACAGGCGCATTGCATGGCATTGGTGACATATTCAGGAAATTCCACTTTGATGCCACCCAGGGCTGTTAACCTTTTATTTCATTTCAATACGATGCTTCGAATAATTGGTTCAAAGTGCGCAGCCTTTGCTCTTTTATTTCGTTTTCATCGGAGCAGGTCGGAGCTGGCAGAAGAGTGAGCCCTGTCTGCAGGAGCTCTGATTCCAGAAAGCATATTTTCCCTGTCTTTCTTACCACTCATCTGTGTCTCTTCGCTGACATGAGGCGTTGCTACACTCTGCAGTCTCCCGGCATTTAAAGTCTGCTACCAGCAGAGCACGTTCTGGACTTCACAGCGCCCAGCAAAGTACTAGCCTGCGCCCACCCCCTACTACCGCAAAAACCTTTTGCATGCTTTGGCAGAAGTGTGAACAAAATGCCACGAACCACCCCAGATGGGACTCGAACCCACAATCCCTGGCTTAGGAGGCCAGTGCCTTATCCATTAGGCCACTGGGGCAACTCGACAGAGAAGGGGAAAGTTCTTTCTTTTCCTCTTCTCTCACTGGAGTCACGGGTACTGGCCCACTGAAAAGGGCAAGTTGGCTCACGTCCAAAGCTGCAGTGTCCCAGCACACGCGGGCAAGAGGCACCTGCTTGCACTCGGCTGGACACTTCCGCTTTATGGGACACACGATGGAAAGTGGACTCAATTCCCAGACCTAACTCTTACCTGTTTGGTATTCTGACGCTCGATTGTAAAATATGGCCAGCTGGTAAAAATGACAAAGGGCACTCCAGCGCTGGTCCTTTGGCTGCAGGCGGCGTGTCAGCGGCCTAAAACAGCAAGAAATAGCGAGAGAAATAAAGTGAGAAGCAAGCACCTTTTCAATTGGGCTCTCGGGTCTATGGGACTGGCGTGCAGCCTCTTGATCACAAGCGCAGGTCCAGCGTGAAAGGGCGTGGGAGTGGAGTCACTCTGCTATTAATACCTGGTTGGCCAATCCTCGTTGCAATGGATGGCCATCTGCAGCTTTACTTGTAGCTCCACTGAAGGTATTTTGTTTTGGGCAAAGGGGTGAGATTGTGATTTCCTCTGCGGCAGATGAAGAGAAAGGGCTTTATGCACTACAGGTCCCTGGACAGCCAAGCAAGTGTGAGCCGGAGACTGTGCTTCAGCTCTGAAGCAGTGTATCGAGAGCCTTCGAGGAGGAGGGGAATTAGCTCAGATGGTAGAGCGCTCGCTTAGCATGCGAGAGGTAGCGGGATCGATGCCCGCATTCTCCAGCAAGACGCTTTTTCTTCATTTTCACTATTTTATTCAAAACTCGCCAATCGTCGCAAATAAAGTCATGTGCTCGCTTCTGTTTTTTTTACTATCATCCTAAAAGTCTTCCGTCCACTTTCTGCTATCCCAAAGAGTCATCCGCGCGAGGGCCGGCAACAGGCGTGATACTGTGCAACAGGCGCATTGCATGGCATTGGTGACATATTCAGGAAATTCCACTTTGATGCCACCCAGGGCTGTTAACCTTTTATTTCATTTCAATACGATGCTTCGAATAATTGGTTCAAAGTGCGCAGCCTTTGCTCTTTTATTTCGTTTTCATCGGAGCAGGTCGGAGCTGGCAGAAGAGTGAGCCCTGTCTGCAGGAGCTCTGATTCCAGAAAGCATATTTTCCCTGTCTTTCTTACCACTCATCTGTGTCTCTTCGCTGACATGAGGCGTTGCTACACTCTGCAGTCTCCCGGCATTTAAAGTCTGCTACCAGCAGAGCACGTTCTGGACTTCACAGCGCCCAGCAAAGTACTAGCCTGCGCCCACCCCCTACTACCGCAAAAACCTTTTGCATGCTTTGGCAGAAGTGTGAACAAAATGCCACGAACCACCCCAGATGGGACTCGAACCCACAATCCCTGGCTTAGGAGGCCAGTGCCTTATCCATTAGGCCACTGGGGCCACTCGACAGAGAAGGGGAAAGTTCTTTCTTTTCCTCTTCTCTCACTGGAGTCACGGGTACTGGCCCACTGAAAAGGGCAAGTTGGCTCACGTCCAAAGCTGCAGTGTCCCAGCACACGCGGGCAAAAGGCACCTGCTTGCACTCGGCTGGACACTTCCGCTTTATGGGACACACGATGGAAAGTGGACTCAATTCCCAGACCTAACTCTTACCTGTTTGGTATTCTGACGCTCGATTGTAAAATATGGCCAGCTGGTAAAAATGACAAAGGGCACTCCAGCGCTGGTCCTTTGGCTGCAGGCGGCGTGTCAGCGGCCTAAAACAGCAAGAAATAGCGAGAGAAATAAAGTGAGAAGCAAGCACCTTTTCAATTGGGCTCTCGGGTCTATGGGACTGGCGTGCAGCCTCTTGATCACAAGCGCAGGTCCAGCGTGAAAGGGCGTGGCAGTGGAGTCACTCTGCTATTAATACCTGGTTGGCCAATCCTCGTTGCAATGGATGGCCATCTGCAGCTTTACTTGTAGCTCCACTGAAGGTATTTTGTTTTGGGCAAAGGGGTGAGATTGTGATTTCCTCTGCCGCAGATGAAGAGAAAGGGCTTTATGCACTACAGGTCCCTGGACAGCCAAGCAAGTGTGAGCCGGAGATTGTGCTTCAGCTCTGAAGCAGTGTATCGAGAGCCTTCGAGGAGGAGGGGAATTAGCTCAGATGGTAGAGCGCTCGCTTAGCATGCGAGAGGTAGCGGGATCGATGCCCGCATTCTCCAGCAAGACGCTTTTTCTTCATTTTCACTATTTTATTCAAAACTCGCCAATCGTCGCAAATAAAGTCATGTGCTCGCTTCTGTTTTTTTTACTATCATCCTAAAAGTCTTCCGTCCACTTTCTGCTATCCCAAAGAGTCACCCGCGCGAGGGCCGGCAACAGGCGTGATACTGTGCAACAGGCGCATTGCATGGCATTGGTGACATATTCAGGAAATTCCACTTTGATGCCACCCAGGGCTGTTAACCTTTTATTTCATTTCAATACGATGCTTCGAATAATTGGTTCAAAGTGCGCAGCCTTTGCTCTTTTATTTCGTTTTCATCGGAGCAGGTCGGAGCTGGCAGAAGAGTGAGCCCTGTCTGCAGGAGCTCTGATTCCAGAAAGCATATTTTCCCTGTCTTTCTTACCACTCATCTGTGTCTCTTCGCTGACATGAGGCGTTGCTACACTCTGCAGTCTCCCGGCATTTAAAGTCTGCTACCAGCAGAGCACGTTCTGGACTTCACAGCGCCCAGCAAAGTACTAGCCTGCGCCCACCCCCTACTACCGCAAAAACCTTTTGCATGCTTTGGCAGAAGTGTGAACAAAATGCCACGAACCACCCCAGATGGGACTCGAACCCACAATCCCTGGCTTAGGAGGCCAGTGCCTTATCCATTAGGCCACTGGGGCCACTCGACAGAGAAGGGGAAAGTTCTTTCTTTTCCTCTTCTCTCACTGGAGTCACGGGTACTGGCCCACTGAAAAGGGCAAGTTGGCTCACGTCCAAAGCTGCAGTGTCCCAGCACACGCGGGCAAAAGGCACCTGCTTGCACTCGGCTGGACACTTCCGCTTTATGGGACACACGATGGAAAGTGGACTCAATTCCCAGACCTAACTCTTACCTGTTTGGTATTCTGACGCTCGATTGTAAAATATGGCCAGCTGGTAAAAATGACAAAGGGCACTCCAGCGCTGGTCCTTTGGCTGCAGGCGGCGTGTCAGCGGCCTAAAACAGCAAGAAATAGCGAGAGAAATAAAGAGAGAAATAAGCACCTTTTCAATTGGGCTCTCGGGTCTATGGGACTGGCGTGCAGCCTCTTGATCACAAGCGCAGGTCCAGCGTGAAAGGGCGTGGCAGTGGAGTCACTCTGCTATTAATACCTGGTTGGCCAATCCTCGTTGCAATGGATGGCCATCTGCAGCTTTACTTGTAGCTCCACTGAAGGTATTTTGTTTTGGGCAAAGGGGTGAGATTGTGATTTCCTCTGCGGCAGATGAAGAGAAAGGGCTTTATGCACTACAGGTCCCTGGACAGCCAAGCAAGTGTGAGCCGGAGACTGTGCTTCAGCTCTGAAGCAGTGTATCGAGAGCCTTCGAGGAGGAGGGGAGTTAGCTCAGATGGTAGAGCGCTCGCTTAGCATGCGAGAGGTAGCGGGATCGATGCCCGCATTCTCCAGCAAGACGCTTTTTCTTCATTTTCACTATTTTATTCAAAACTCGCCAATCGTCGCAAATAAAGTCATGTGCTCGCTTCTGTTTTTTTTACTATCATCCTAAAAGTCTTCCGTCCACTTTCTGCTATCCCAAAGAGTCATCCGCGCGAGGGCCGGCAACAGGCGTGATACTGTGCAACAGGCGCATTGCATGGCATTGGTGACATATTCAGGAAATTCCACTTTGATGCCACCCAGGGCTGTTAACCTTTTATTTCATTTCAATACGATGCTTCGAATAATTGGTTCAAAGTGCGCAGCCTTTGCTCTTTTATTTCGTTTTCATCGGAGCAGGTCGGAGCTGGCAGAAGAGTGAGCCCTGTCTGCAGGAGCTCTGATTCCAGAAAGCATATTTTCCCTGTCTTTCTTACCACTCATCTGTGTCTCTTCGCTGACATGAGGCGTTGCTACACTCTGCAGTCTCCCGGCATTTAAAGTCTGCTACCAGCAGAGCACGTTCTGGACTTCACAGCGCCCAGCAAAGTACTAGCCTGCGCCCACCCCCTACTACCGCAAAAACCTTTTGCATGCTTTGGCAGAAGTGTGAACAAAATGCCACGAACCACCCCAGATGGGACTCGAACCCACAATCCCTGGCTTAGGAGGCCAGTGCCTTATCCATTAGGCCACTGGGGCCACTCGACAGAGAAGGGGAAAGTTCTTTCTTTTCCTCTTCTCTCACTGGAGTCACGGGTACTGGCCCACTGAAAAGGGCAAGTTGGCTCACGTCCAAAGCTGCAGTGTCCCAGCACACGCGGGCAAAAGGCACCTGCTTGCACTCGGCTGGACACTTCCGCTTTATGGGACACACGATGGAAAGTGGACTCAATTCCCAGACCTAACTCTTACCTGTTTGGTATTCTGACGCTCGATTGTAAAATATGGCCAGCTGGTAAAAATGACAAAGGGCACTCCAGCGCTGGTCCTTTGGCTGCAGGCGGCGTGTCAGCGGCCTAAAACAGCAAGAAATAGCGAGAGAAATAAAGTGAGAAGCAAGCACCTTTTCAATTGGGCTCTCGGGTCTATGGGACTGGCGTGCAGCCTCTTGATCACAAGCGCAGGTCCAGCGTGAAAGGGCGTGGCAGTGGAGTCACTCTGCTATTAATACCTGGTTGGCCAATCCTCGTTGCAATGGATGGCCATCTGCAGCTTTACTTGTAGCTCCACTGAAGGTATTTTGTTTTGGGCAAAGGGGTGAGATTGTGATTTCCCCTGCGGCAGATGAAGAGAAAGGGCTTTATGCACTACAGGTCCCTGGACAGCCAAGCAAGTGTGAGCCGGAGACTGTGCTTCAGCTCTGAAGCAGTGTATCGAGAGCCTTCGAGGAGGAGGGGAATTAGCTCAGATGGTAGAGCGCTCGCTTAGCATGCGAGAGGTAGCGGGATCGATGCCCGCATTCTCCAGCAAGACGCTTTTACTTCATTTTCACTATTTTATTCAAAACTCGCCAATCGTCGCAAATAAAGTCATGTGCTCGCTTCTGTTTTTTTTACTATCATCCTAAAAGTCTTCCGTCCACTTTCTGCTATCCCAAAGAGTCATCCGCGCGAGGGCCGGCAACAGGCGTGATACTGTGCAACAGGCGCATTGCATGGCATTGGTGACATATTCAGGAAATTCCACTTTGATGCCACCCAGGGCTGTTAACCTTTTATTTCATTTCAATACGATGCTTCGAATAATTGGTTCAAAGTGCGCAGCCTTTGCTCTTTTATTTCGTTTTCATCGGAGCAGGTCGGAGCTGGCAGAAGAGTGAGCCCTGTCTGCAGGAGCTCTGATTCCAGAAAGCATATTTTCCCTGTCTTTCTTACCACTCATCTGTGTCTCTTCGCTGACATGAGGCGTTGCTACACTCTGCAGTCTCCCGGCATTTAAAGTCTGCTACCAGCAGAGCACGTTCTGGACTTCACAGCGCCCAGCAAAGTACTAGCCTGCGCCCACCCCCTACTACCGCAAAAACCTTTTGCATGCTTTGGCAGAAGTGTGAACAAAATGCCACGAACCACCCCAGATGGGACTCGAACCCACAATCCCTGGCTTAGGAGGCCAGTGCCTTATCCATTAGGCCACTGGGGCCACTCGACAGAGAAGGGGAAAGTTCTTTCTTTTCCTCTTCTCTCACTGGAGTCACGGGTACTGGCCCACTGAAAAGGGCAAGTTGGCTCACGTCCAAAGCTGCAGTGTCCCAGCACACGCGGGCAAAAGGCACCTGCTTGCACTCGGCTGGACACTTCCGCTTTATGGGACACACGATGGAAAGTGGACTCAATTCCCAGACCTAACTCTTACCTGTTTGGTATTCTGACGCTCGATTGTAAAATATGGCCAGCTGGTAAAAATGACAAAGGGCACTCCAGCGCTGGTCCTTTGGCTGCAGGCGGCGTGTCAGCGGCCTAAAACAGCAAGAAATAGCGAGAGAAATAAAGTGAGAAGCAAGCACCTTTTCAATTGGGCTCTCGGGTCTATGGGACTGGCGTGCAGCCTCTTGATCACAAGCGCAGGTCCAGCGTGAAAGGGCGTGGCAGTGGAGTCACTCTGCTATTAATACCTGGTTGGCCAATCCTCGTTGCAATGGATGGCCATCTGCAGCTTTACTTGTAGCTCCACTGAAGGTATTTTGTTTTGGGCAAAGGGGTGAGATTGTGATTTCCTCTGCGGCAGATGAAGAGAAAGGGCTTTATGCACTACAGGTCCCTGGACAGCCAAGCAAGTGTGAGCCGGAGACTGTGCTTCAGCTCTGAAGCAGTGTATCGAGAGCCTTCGAGGAGGAGGGGAATTAGCTCAGATGGTAGAGCGCTCGCTTAGCATGCGAGAGGTAGCGGGATCGATGCCCGCATTCTCCAGCAAGACGCTTTTTCTTCATTTTCACTATTTTATTCAAAACTCGCCAATCGTCGCAAATAAAGTCATGTGCTCGCTTCTGTTTTTTTTACTATCATCCTAAAAGTCTTCCGTCCACTTTCTGCTATCCCAAAGAGTCATCCGCGCGAGGGCCGGCAACAGGCGTGATACTGTGCAACAGGCGCATTGCATGGCATTGGTGACATATTCAGGAAATTCCACTTTGATGCCACCCAGGGCTGTTAACCTTTTATTTCATTTCAATACGATGCTTCGAATAATTGGTTCAAAGTGCGCAGCCTTTGCTCTTTTATTTCGTTTTCATCGGAGCAGGTCGGAGCTGGCAGAAGAGTGAGCCCTGTCTGCAGGAGCTCTGATTCCAGAAAGCATATTTTCCCTGTCTTTCTTACCACTCATCTGTGTCTCTTCGCTGACATGAGGCGTTGCTACACTCTGCAGTCTCCCGGCATTTAAAGTCTGCTACCAGCAGAGCACGTTCTGGACTTCACAGCGCCCAGCAAAGTACTAGCCTGCGCCCACCCCCTACTACCGCAAAAACCTTTTGCATGCTTTGGCAGAAGTGTGAACAAAATGCCACGAACCACCCCAGATGGGACTCGAACCCACAATCCCTGGCTTAGGAGGCCAGTGCCTTATCCTGTTTTTTTTACTATCATCCTAAAAGTCTTCCGTCCACTTTCTGCTATCCCAAAGAGTCATCCGCGCGAGGGCCGGCAACAGGCGTGATACTGTGCAACAGGCGCATTGCATGGCATTGGTGACATATTCAGGAAATTCCACTTTGATGCCACCCAGGGCTGTTAACCTTTTATTTCATTTCAATACGATGCTTCGAATAATTGGTTCAAAGTGCGCAGCCTTTGCTCTTTTATTTCGTTTTCATCGGAGCAGGTCGGAGCTGGCAGAAGAGTGAGCCCTGTCTGCAGGAGCTCTGATTCCAGAAAGCATATTTTCCCTGTCTTTCTTACCACTCATCTGTGTCTCTTCGCTGACATGAGGCGTTGCTACACTCTGCAGTCTCCCGGCATTTAAAGTCTGCTACCAGCAGAGCACGTTCTGGACTTCACAGCGCCCAGCAAAGTACTAGCCTGCGCCCACCCCCTACTACCGCAAAAACCTTTTGCATGCTTTGGCAGAAGTGTGAACAAAATGCCACGAACCACCCCAGATGGGACTCGAACCCACAATCCCTGGCTTAGGAGGCCAGTGCCTTATCCATTAGGCCACTGGGGCCACTCGACAGAGAAGGGGAAAGTTCTTTCTTTTCCTCTTCTCTCACTGGAGTCACGGGTACTGGCCCACTGAAAAGGGCAAGTTGGCTCACGTCCAAAGCTGCAGTGTCCCAGCACACGCGGGCAAAAGGCACCTGCTTGCACTCGGCTGGACACTTCCGCTTTATGGGACACACGATGGAAAGTGGACTCAATTCCCAGACCTAACTCTTACCTGTTTGGTATTCTGACGCTCGATTGTAAAATATGGCCAGCTGGTAAAAATGACAAAGGGCACTCCAGCGCTGGTCCTTTGGCTGCAGGCGGCGTGTCAGCGGCCTAAAACAGCAAGAAATAGCGAGAGAAATAAAGTGAGAAGCAAGCACCTTTTCAATTGGGCTCTCGGGTCTATGGGACTGGCGTGCAGCCTCTTGATCACAAGCGCAGGTCCAGCGTGAAAGGGCGTGGCAGTGGAGTCACTCTGCTATTAATACCTGGTTGGCCAATCCTCGTTGCAATGGATGGCCATCTGCAGCTTTACTTGTAGCTCCACTGAAGGTATTTTGTTTTGGGCAAAGGGGTGAGATTGTGATTTCCTCTGCCGCAGATGAAGAGAAAGGGCTTTATGCACTACAGGTCCCTGGACAGCCAAGCAAGTGTGAGCCGGAGATTGTGCTTCAGCTCTGAAGCAGTGTATCGAGAGCCTTCGAGGAGGAGGGGAATTAGCTCAGATGGTAGAGCGCTCGCTTAGCATGCGAGAGGTAGCGGGATCGATGCCCGCATTCTCCAGCAAGACGCTTTTTCTTCATTTTCACTATTTTATTCAAAACTCGCCAATCGTCGCAAATAAAGTCATGTGCTCGCTTCTGTTTTTTTTACTATCATCCTAAAAGTCTTCCGTCCACTTTCTGCTATCCCAAAGAGTCACCCGCGCGAGGGCCGGCAACAGGCGTGATACTGTGCAACAGGCGCATTGCATGGCATTGGTGACATATTCAGGAAATTCCACTTTGATGCCACCCAGGGCTGTTAACCTTTTATTTCATTTCAATACGATGCTTCGAATAATTGGTTCAAAGTGCGCAGCCTTTGCTCTTTTATTTCGTTTTCATCGGAGCAGGTCGGAGCTGGCAGAAGAGTGAGCCCTGTCTGCAGGAGCTCTGATTCCAGAAAGCATATTTTCCCTGTCTTTCTTACCACTCATCTGTGTCTCTTCGCTGACATGAGGCGTTGCTACACTCTGCAGTCTCCCGGCATTTAAAGTCTGCTACCAGCAGAGCACGTTCTGGACTTCACAGCGCCCAGCAAAGTACTAGCCTGCGCCCACCCCCTACTACCGCAAAAACCTTTTGCATGCTTTGGCAGAAGTGTGAACAAAATGCCACGAACCACCCCAGATGGGACTCGAACCCACAATCCCTGGCTTAGGAGGCCAGTGCCTTATCCTGTTTTTTTTACTATCATCCTAAAAGTCTTCCGTCCACTTTCTGCTATCCCAAAGAGTCATCCGCGCGAGGGCCGGCAACAGGCGTGATACTGTGCAACAGGCGCATTGCATGGCATTGGTGACATATTCAGGAAATTCCACTTTGATGCCACCCAGGGCTGTTAACCTTTTATTTCATTTCAATACGATGCTTCGAATAATTGGTTCAAAGTGCGCAGCCTTTGCTCTTTTATTTCGTTTTCATCGGAGCAGGTCGGAGCTGGCAGAAGAGTGAGCCCTGTCTGCAGGAGCTCTGATTCCAGAAAGCATATTTTCCCTGTCTTTCTTACCACTCATCTGTGTCTCTTCGCTGACATGAGGCGTTGCTACACTCTGCAGTCTCCCGGCATTTAAAGTCTGCTACCAGCAGAGCACGTTCTGGACTTCACAGCGCCCAGCAAAGTACTAGCCTGCGCCCACCCCCTACTACCGCAAAAACCTTTTGCATGCTTTGGCAGAAGTGTGAACAAAATGCCACGAACCACCCCAGATGGGACTCGAACCCACAATCCCTGGCTTAGGAGGCCAGTGCCTTATCCATTAGGCCACTGGGGCCACTCGACAGAGAAGGGGAAAGTTCTTTCTTTTCCTCTTCTCTCACTGGAGTCACGGGTACTGGCCCACTGAAAAGGGCAAGTTGGCTCACGTCCAAAGCTGCAGTGTCCCAGCACACGCGGGCAAAAGGCACCTGCTTGCACTCGGCTGGACACTTCCGCTTTATGGGACACACGATGGAAAGTGGACTCAATTCCCAGACCTAACTCTTACCTGTTTGGTATTCTGACGCTCGATTGTAAAATATGGCCAGCTGGTAAAAATGACAAAGGGCACTCCAGCGCTGGTCCTTTGGCTGCAGGCGGCGTGTCAGCGGCCTAAAACAGCAAGAAATAGCGAGAGAAATAAAGTGAGAAGCAAGCACCTTTTCAATTGGGCTCTCGGGTCTATGGGACTGGCGTGCAGCCTCTTGATCACAAGCGCAGGTCCAGCGTGAAAGGGCGTGGCAGTGGAGTCACTCTGCTATTAATACCTGGTTGGCCAATCCTCGTTGCAATGGATGGCCATCTGCAGCTTTACTTGTAGCTCCACTGAAGGTATTTTGTTTTGGGCAAAGGGGTGAGATTGTGATTTCCTCTGCCGCAGATGAAGAGAAAGGGCTTTATGCACTACAGGTCCCTGGACAGCCAAGCAAGTGTGAGCCGGAGATTGTGCTTCAGCTCTGAAGCAGTGTATCGAGAGCCTTCGAGGAGGAGGGGAATTAGCTCAGATGGTAGAGCGCTCGCTTAGCATGCGAGAGGTAGCGGGATCGATGCCCGCATTCTCCAGCAAGACGCTTTTTCTTCATTTTCACTATTTTATTCAAAACTCGCCAATCGTCGCAAATAAAGTCATGTGCTCGCTTCTGTTTTTTTTACTATCATCCTAAAAGTCTTCCGTCCACTTTCTGCTATCCCAAAGAGTCATCCGCGCGAGGGCCGGCAACAGGCGTGATACTGTGCAACAGGCGCATTGCATGGCATTGGTGACATATTCAGGAAATTCCACTTTGATGCCACCCAGGGCTGTTAACCTTTTATTTCATTTCAATACGATGCTTCGAATAATTGGTTCAAAGTGCGCAGCCTTTGCTCTTTTATTTCGTTTTCATCGGAGCAGGTCGGAGCTGGCAGAAGAGTGAGCCCTGTCTGCAGGAGCTCTGATTCCAGAAAGCATATTTTCCCTGTCTTTCTTACCACTCATCTGTGTCTCTTCGCTGACATGAGGCGTTGCTACACTCTGCAGTCTCCCGGCATTTAAAGTCTGCTACCAGCAGAGCACGTTCTGGACTTCACAGCGCCCAGCAAAGTACTAGCCTGCGCCCACCCCCTACTACCGCAAAAACCTTTTGCATGCTTTGGCAGAAGTGTGAACAAAATGCCACGAACCACCCCAGATGGGACTCGAACCCACAATCCCTGGCTTAGGAGGCCAGTGCCTTATCCATTAGGCCACTGGGGCCACTCGACAGAGAAGGGGAAAGTTCTTTCTTTTCCTCTTCTCTCACTGGAGTCACGGGTACTGGCCCACTGAAAAGGGCAAGTTGGCTCACGTCCAAAGCTGCAGTGTCCCAGCACACGCGGGCAAAAGGCACCTGCTTGCACTCGGCTGGACACTTCCGCTTTATGGGACACACGATGGAAAGTGGACTCAATTCCCAGACCTAACTCTTACCTGTTTGGTATTCTGACGCTCGATTGTAAAATATGGCCAGCTGGTAAAAATGACAAAGGGCACTCCAGCGCTGGTCCTTTGGCTGCAGGCGGCGTGTCAGCGGCCTAAAACAGCAAGAAATAGCGAGAGAAATAAAGAGAGAAATAAGCACCTTTTCAATTGGGCTCTCGGGTCTATGGGACTGGCGTGCAGCCTCTTGATCACAAGCGCAGGTCCAGCGTGAAAGGGCGTGGCAGTGGAGTCACTCTGCTATTAATACCTGGTTGGCCAATCCTCGTTGCAATGGATGGCCATCTGCAGCTTTACTTGTAGCTCCACTGAAGGTATTTTGTTTTGGGCAAAGGGGTGAGATTGTGATTTCCTCTGCGGCAGATGAAGAGAAAGGGCTTTATGCACTACAGGTCCCTGGACAGCCAAGCAAGTGTGAGCCGGAGACTGTGCTTCAGCTCTGAAGCAGTGTATCGAGAGCCTTCGAGGAGGAGGGGAGTTAGCTCAGATGGTAGAGCGCTCGCTTAGCATGCGTGAGGTAGCGGGATCGATGCCCGCATTCTCCAGCAAGACGCTTTTTCTTCATTTT
This sequence comes from Ambystoma mexicanum, assembly GCF_040938575.1. Lineage (NCBI taxonomy): Eukaryota > Metazoa > Chordata > Amphibia > Caudata > Ambystomatidae > Ambystoma > Ambystoma mexicanum. The sequence goes on along the minus strand of NC_090933.1, from coordinate 529,038,396 downwards.
CACTATTTTATTCAAAACTCGCCAATCGTCGCAAATAAAGTCATGTGCTCGCTTCTGTTTTTTTTACTATCATCCTAAAAGTCTTCCGTCCACTTTCTGCTATCCCAAAGAGTCATCCGCGCGAGGGCCGGCAACAGGCGTGATACTGTGCAACAGGCGCATTGCATGGCATTGGTGACATATTCAGGAAATTCCACTTTGATGCCACCCAGGGCTGTTAACCTTTTATTTCATTTCAATACGATGCTTCAAATAATTGGTTCAAAGTGCGCAGCCTTTGCTCTTTTATTTCGTTTTCATCGGAGCAGGTCGGAGCTGGCAGAAGAGTGAGCCCTGTCTGCAGGAGCTCTGATTCCAGAAAGCATATTTTCCCTGTCTTTCTTACCACTCATCTGTGTCTCTTCGCTGACATGAGGCGTTGCTACACTCTGCAGTCTCCCGGCATTTAAAGTCTGCTACCAGCAGAGCACGTTCTGGACTTCACAGCGCCCAGCAAAGTACTAGCCTGCGCCCACCCCCTACTACCGCAAAAACCTTTTGCATGCTTTGGCAGAAGTGTGAACAAAATGCCACGAACCACCCCAGATGGGACTCGAACCCACAATCCCTGGCTTAGGAGGCCAGTGCCTTATCCATTAGGCCACTGGGGCCACTCGACAGAGAAGGGGAAAGTTCTTTCTTTTCCTCTTCTCTCACTGGAGTCACGGGTACTGGCCCACTGAAAAGGGCAAGTTGGCTCACGTCCAAAGCTGCAGTGTCCCAGCACACGCGGGCAAAAGGCACCTGCTTGCACTCGGCTGGACACTTCCGCTTTATGGGACACACGATGGAAAGTGGACTCAATTCCCAGACCTAACTCTTACCTGTTTGGTATTCTGACGCTCGATTGTAAAATATGGCCAGCTGGTAAAAATGACAAAGGGCACTCCAGCGCTGGTCCTTTGGCTGCAGGCGGCGTGTCAGCGGCCTAAAACAGCAAGAAATAGCGAGAGAAATAAAGTGAGAAGCAAGCACCTTTTCAATTGGGCTCTCGGGTCTATGGGACTGGCGTGCAGCCTCTTGATCACAAGCGCAGGTCCAGCGTGAAAGGGCGTGGCAGTGGAGTCACTCTGCTATTAATACCTGGTTGGCCAATCCTCGTTGCAATGGATGGCCATCTGCAGCTTTACTTGTAGCTCCACTGAAGGTATTTTGTTTTGGGCAAAGGGGTGAGATTGTGATTTCCTCTGCGGCAGATGAAGAGAAAGGGCTTTATGCACTACAGGTCCCTGGACAGCCAAGCAAGTGTGAGCCGGAGACTGTGCTTCAGCTCTGAAGCAGTGTATCGAGAGCCTTCGAGGAGGAGGGGAATTAGCTCAGATGGTAGAGCGCTCGCTTAGCATGCGAGAGGTAGCGGGATCGATGCCCGCATTCTCCAGCAAGACGCTTTTACTTCATTTTCACTATTTTATTCAAAACTCGCCAATCGTCGCAAATAAAGTCATGTGCTCGCTTCTGTTTTTTTTACTATCATCCTAAAAGTCTTCCGTCCACTTTCTGCTATCCCAAAGAGTCATCCGCGCGAGGGCCGGCAACAGGCGTGATACTGTGCAACAGGCGCATTGCATGGCATTGGTGACATATTCAGGAAATTCCACTTTGATGCCACCCAGGGCTGTTAACCTTTTATTTCATTTCAATACGATGCTTCGAATAATTGGTTCAAAGTGCGCAGCCTTTGCTCTTTTATTTCGTTTTCATCGGAGCAGGTCGGAGCTGGCAGAAGAGTGAGCCCTGTCTGCAGGAGCTCTGATTCCAGAAAGCATATTTTCCCTGTCTTTCTTACCACTCATCTGTGTCTCTTCGCTGACATGAGGGGTTGCTACACTCTGCAGTCTCCCGGCATTTAAAGTCTGCTACCAGCAGAGCACGTTCTGGACTTCACAGCGCCCAGCAAAGTACTAGCCTGCGCCCACCCCCTACTACCGCAAAAACCTTTTGCATGCTTTGGCAGAAGTGTGAACAAAATGCCACGAACCACCCCAGATGGGACTCGAACCCACAATCCCTGGCTTAGGAGGCCAGTGCCTTATCCATTAGGCCACTGGGGCCACTCGACAGAGAAGGGGAAAGTTCTTTCTTTTCCTCTTCTCTCACTGGAGTCACGGGTACTGGCCCACTGAAAAGGGCAAGTTGGCTCACGTCCAAAGCTGCAGTGTCCCAGCACACGCGGGCAAAAGGCACCTGCTTGCACTCGGCTGGACACTTCCGCTTTATGGGACACACGATGGAAAGTGGACTCAATTCCCAGACCTAACTCTTACCTGTTTGGTATTCTGACGCTCGATTGTAAAATATGGCCAGCTGGTAAAAATGACAAAGGGCACTCCAGCGCTGGTCCTTTGGCTGCAGGCGGCGTGTCAGCGGCCTAAAACAGCAAGAAATAGCGAGAGAAATAAAGTGAGAAGCAAGCACCTTTTCAATTGGGCTCTCGGGTCTATGGGACTGGCGTGCAGCCTCTTGATCACAAGCGCAGGTCCAGCGTGAAAGGGCGTGGCAGTGGAGTCACTCTGCTATTAATACCTGGTTGGCCAATCCTCGTTGCAATGGATGGCCATCTGCAGCTTTACTTGTAGCTCCACTGAAGGTATTTTGTTTTGGGCAAAGGGGTGAGATTGTGATTTCCTCTGCGGCAGATGAAGAGAAAGGGCTTTATGCACTACAGGTCCCTGGACAGCCAAGCAAGTGTGAGCCGGAGACTGTGCTTCAGCTCTGAAGCAGTGTATCGAGAGCCTTCGAGGAGGAGGGGAATTAGCTCAGATGGTAGAGCGCTCGCTTAGCATGCGAGAGGTAGCGGGATCGATGCCCGCATTCTCCAGCAAGACGCTTTTACTTCATTTTCACTATTTTATTCAAAACTCGCCAATCGTCGCAAATAAAGTCATGTGCTCGCTTCTGTTTTTTTTACTATCATCCTAAAAGTCTTCCGTCCACTTTCTGCTATCCCAAAGAGTCATCCGCGCGAGGGCCGGCAACAGGCGTGATACTGTGCAACAGGCGCATTGCATGGCATTGGTGACATATTCAGGAAATTCCACTTTGATGCCACCCAGGGCTGTTAACCTTTTATTTAATTTCAATACGATGCTTCGAATAATTGGTTCAAAGTGCGCAGCCTTTGCTCTTTTATTTCGTTTTCATCGGAGCAGGTCGGAGCTGGCAGAAGAGTGAGCCCTGTCTGCAGGAGCTCTGATTCCAGAAAGCATATTTTCCCTGTCTTTCTTACCACTCATCTGTGTCTCTTCGCTGACATGAGGGGTTGCTACACTCTGCAGTCTCCCGCATTTAAAGTCTGCTACCAGCAGAGCACGTTCTGGACTTCACAGCGCCCAGCAAAGTACTAGCCTGCGCCCACCCCCTACTACCGCAAAAACCTTTTGCATGCTTTGGCAGAAGTGTGAACAAAATGCCACGAACCACCCCAGATGGGACTCGAACCCACAATCCCTGCCTTAGGAGGCCAGTGCCTTATCCATTAGGCCACTGGGGCAACTCGACAGAGAAAGGGAAAGTTCTTTCTTTTCCTCTTCTCTCACTGGAGTCACGGGTACTGGCCCACTGAAAAGGGCAAGTTGGCTCACGTCCAAAGCTGCAGTGTCCCAGCACACGCGGGCAAAAGGCACCTGCTTGCACTCGGCTGGACACTTCCGCTTTATGGGACACACGATGGAAAGTGGACTCAATTCCCAGACCTAACTCTTACCTGTTTGGTATTCTGACGCTCGATTGTAAAATATGGCCAGCTGGTAAAAATGACAAAGGGCACTCCAGCGCTGGTCCTTTGGCTGCAGGCGGCGTGTCAGCGGCCTAAAACAGCAAGAAATAGCGAGAGAAATAAAGTGAGAAGCAAGCACCTTTTCAATTGGGCTCTCGGGTCTATGGGACTGGCGTGCAGCCTCTTGATCACAAGCGCAGGTCCAGCGTGAAAGGGCGTGGCAGTGGAGTCACTCTGCTATTAATACCTGGTTGGCCAATCCTCGTTGCAATGGATGGCCATCTGCAGCTTTACTTGTAGCTCCACTGAAGGTATTTTGTTTTGGGCAAAGGGGTGAGATTGTGAATTCCTCTGCGGCAGATGAAGAGAAAGGGCTTTATGCACTACAGGTCCCTGGACAGCCAAGCAAGTGTGAGCCGGAGACTGTGCTTCAGCTCTGAAGCAGTGTATCGAGAGCCTTCGAGGAGGAGGGGAATTAGCTCAGATGGTAGAGCGCTCGCTTAGCATGCGAGAGGTAGCGGGATCGATGCCCGCATTCTCCAGCAAGACGCTTTTTCTTCATTTTCACTATTTTATTCAAAACTCGCCAATCGTCGCAAATAAAGTCATGTGCTCGCTTCTGTTTTTTTTACTATCATCCTAAAAGTCTTCCGTCCACTTTCTGCTATCCCAAAGAGTCATCCGCGCGAGGGCCGGCAACAGGCGTGATACTGTGCAACAGGCGCATTGCATGGCATTGGTGACATATTCAGGAAATTCCACTTTGATGCCACCCAGGGCTGTTAACCTTTTATTTCATTTCAATACGATGCTTCGAATAATTGGTTCAAAGTGCGCAGCCTTTGCTCTTTTATTTCGTTTTCATCGGAGCAGGTCGGAGCTGGCAGAAGAGTGAGCCCTGTCTGCAGGAGCTCTGATTCCAGAAAGCATATTTTCCCTGTCTTTCTTACCACTCATCTGTGTCTCTTCGCTGACATGAGGGGTTGCTACACTCTGCAGTCTCCCGGCATTTAAAGTCTGCTACCAGCAGAGCACGTTCTGGACTTCACAGCGCCCAGCAAAGTACTAGCCTGCGCCCACCCCCTACTACCGCAAAAACCTTTTGCATGCTTTGGCAGAAGTGTGAACAAAATGCCACGAACCACCCCAGATGGGACTCGAACCCACAATCCCTGGCTTAGGAGGCCAGTGCCTTATCCATTAGGCCACTGGGGCCACTCGACAGAGAAGGGGAAAGTTCTTTCTTTTCCTCTTCTCTCACTGGAGTCACGGGTACTGGCCCACTGAAAAGGGCAAGTTGGCTCACGTCCAAAGCTGCAGTGTCCCAGCAGACGCGGGCAAAAGGCACCTGCTTGCACTCGGCTGGACACTTCCGCTTTATGGGACACACGATGGAAAGTGGACTCAATTCCCAGACCTAACTCTTACCTGTTTGGTATTCTGACGCTCGATTGTAAAATATGGCCAGCTGGTAAAAATGACAAAGGGCACTCCAGCGCTGGTCCTTTGGCTGCAGGCGGCGTGTCAGCGGCCTAAAACAGCAAGAAATAGCGAGAGAAATAAAGTGAGAAGCAAGCACCTTTTCAATTGGGCTCTCGGGTCTATGGGACTGGCGTGCAGCCTCTTGATCACAAGCGCAGGTCCAGCGTGAAAGGGCGTGGCAGTGGAGTCACTCTGCTATTAATACCTGGTTGGCCAATCCTCGTTGCAATGGATGGCCATCTGCAGCTTTACTTGTAGCTCCACTGAAGGTATTTTGTTTTGGGCAAAGGGGTGAGATTGTGATTTCCTCTGCGGCAGATGAAGAGAAAGGGCTTTATGCACTACAGGTCCCTGGACAGCCAAGCAAGTGTGAGCCGGAGACTGTGCTTCAGCTCTGAAGCAGTGTATCGAGAGCCTTCGAGGAGGAGGGGAATTAGCTCAGATGGTAGAGCGCTCGCTTAGCATGCGAGAGGTAGCGGGATCGATGCCCGCATTCTCCAGCAAGACGCTTTTACTTCATTTTCACTATTTTATTCAAAACTCGCCAATCGTCGCAAATAAAGTCATGTGCTCGCTTCTGTTTTTTTTACTATCATCCTAAAAGTCTTCCGTCCACTTTCTGCTATCCCAAAGAGTCATCCGCGCGAGGGCCGGCAACAGGCGTGATACTGTGCAACAGGCGCATTGCATGGCATTGGTGACATATTCAGGAAATTCCACTTTGATGCCACCCAGGGCTGTTAACCTTTTATTTCATTTCAATACGATGCTTCGAATAATTGGTTCAAAGTGCGCAGCCTTTGCTCTTTTATTTCGTTTTCATCGGAGCAGGTCGGAGCTGGCAGAAGAGTGAGCCCTGTCTGCAGGAGCTCTGATTCCAGAAAGCATATTTTCCCTGTCTTTCTTACCACTCATCTGTGTCTCTTCGCTGACATGAGGCGTTGCTACACTCTGCAGTCTCCCGGCATTTAAAGTCTGCTACCAGCAGAGCACGTTCTGGACTTCACAGCGCCCAGCAAAGTACTAGCCTGCGCCCACCCCCTACTACCGCAAAAACCTTTTGCATGCTTTGGCAGAAGTGTGAACAAAATGCCACGAACCACCCCAGATGGGACTCGAACCCACAATCCCTGGCTTAGGAGGCCAGTGCCTTATCCATTAGGCCACTGGGGCCACTCGACAGAGAAGGGGAAAGTTCTTTCTTTTCCTCTTCTCTCACTGGAGTCACGGGTACTGGCCCACTGAAAAGGGCAAGTTGGCTCACGTCCAAAGCTGCAGTGTCCCAGCACACGCGGGCAAAAGGCACCTGCTTGCACTCGGCTGGACACTTCCGCTTTATGGGACACACGATGGAAAGTGGACTCAATTCCCAGACCTAACTCTTACCTGTTTGGTATTCTGACGCTCGATTGTAAAATATGGCCAGCTGGTAAAAATGACAAAGGGCACTCCAGCGCTGGTCCTTTGGCTGCAGGCGGCGTGTCAGCGGCCTAAAACAGCAAGAAATAGCGAGAGAAATAAAGTGAGAAGCAAGCACCTTTTCAATTGGGCTCTCGGGTCTATGGGACTGGCGTGCAGCCTCTTGATCACAAGCGCAGGTCCAGCGTGAAAGGGCGTGGCAGTGGAGTCACTCTGCTATTAATACCTGGTTGGCCAATCCTCGTTGCAATGGATGGCCATCTGCAGCTTTACTTGTAGCTCCACTGAAGGTATTTTGTTTTGGGCAAAGGGGTGAGATTGTGATTTCCTCTGCGGCAGATGAAGAGAAAGGGCTTTATGCACTACAGGTCCCTGGACAGCCAAGCAAGTGTGAGCCGGAGACTGTGCTTCAGCTCTGAAGCAGTGTATCGAGAGCCTTCGAGGAGGAGGGGAATTAGCTCAGATGGTAGAGCGCTCGCTTAGCATGCGAGAGGTAGCGGGATCGATGCCCGCATTCTCCAGCAAGACGCTTTTTCTTCATTTTCACTATTTTATTCAAAACTCGCCAATCGTCGCAAATAAAGTCATGTGCTCGCTTCTGTTTTTTTTACTATCATCCTAAAAGTCTTCCGTCCACTTTCTGCTATCCCAAAGAGTCATCCGCGCGAGGGCCGGCAACAGGCGTGATACTGTGCAACAGGCGCATTGCATGGCATTGGTGACATATTCAGGAAATTCCACTTTGATGCCACCCAGGGCTGTTAACCTTTTATTTCATTTCAATACGATGCTTCGAATAATTGGTTCAAAGTGCGCAGCCTTTGCTCTTTTATTTCGTTTTCATCGGAGCAGGTCGGAGCTGGCAGAAGAGTGAGCCCTGTCTGCAGGAGCTCTGATTCCAGAAAGCATATTTTCCCTGTCTTTCTTACCACTCATCTGTGTCTCTTCGCTGACATGAGGCGTTGCTACACTCTGCAGTCTCCCGGCATTTAAAGTCTGCTACCAGCAGAGCACGTTCTGGACTTCACAGCGCCCAGCAAAGTACTAGCCTGCGCCCACCCCCTACTACCGCAAAAACCTTTTGCATGCTTTGGCAGAAGTGTGAACAAAATGCCACGAACCACCCCAGATGGGACTCGAACCCACAATCCCTGGCTTAGGAGGCCAGTGCCTTATCCATTAGGCCACTGGGGCCACTCGACAGAGAAGGGGAAAGTTCTTTCTTTTCCTCTTCTCTCACTGGAGTCACGGGTACTGGCCCACTGAAAAGGGCAAGTTGGCTCACGTCCAAAGCTGCAGTGTCCCAGCACACGCGGGCAAAAGGCACCTGCTTGCACTCGGCTGGACACTTCCGCTTTATGGGACACACGATGGAAAGTGGACTCAATTCCCAGACCTAACTCTTACCTGTTTGGTATTCTGACGCTCGATTGTAAAATATGGCCAGCTGGTAAAAATGACAAAGGGCACTCCAGCGCTGGTCCTTTGGCTGCAGGCGGCGTGTCAGCGGCCTAAAACAGCAAGAAATAGCGAGAGAAATAAAGTGAGAAGCAAGCACCTTTTCAATTGGGCTCTCGGGTCTATGGGACTGGCGTGCAGCCTCTTGATCACAAGCGCAGGTCCAGCGTGAAAGGGCGTGGCAGTGGAGTCACTCTGCTATTAATACCTGGTTGGCCAATCCTCGTTGCAATGGATGGCCATCTGCAGCTTTACTTGTAGCTCCACTGAAGGTATTTTGTTTTGGGCAAAGGGGTGAGATTGTGATTTCCTCTGCGGCAGATGAAGAGAAAGGGCTTTATGCACTACAGGTCCCTGGACAGCCAAGCAAGTGTGAGCCGGAGACTGTGCTTCAGCTCTGAAGCAGTGTATCGAGAGCCTTCGAGGAGGAGGGGAATTAGCTCAGATGGTAGAGGGCTCGCTTAGCATGCGAGAGGTAGCGGGATCGATGCCCGCATTCTCCAGCAAGACGCTTTTACTTCATTTTCACTATTTTATTCAAAACTCGCCAATCGTCGCAAATAAAGTCATGTGCTCGCTTCTGTTTTTTTTACTATCATCCTAAAAGTCTTCCGTCCACTTTCTGCTATCCCAAAGAGTCATCCGCGCGAGGGCCGGCAACAGGCGTGATACTGTGCAACAGGCGCATTGCATGGCATTGGTGACATATTCAGGAAATTCCACTTTGATGCCACCCAGGGCTGTTAACCTTTTATTTCATTTCAATACGATGCTTCGAATAATTGGTTCAAAGTGCGCAGCCTTTGCTCTTTTATTTCGTTTTCATCGGAGCAGGTCGGAGCTGGCAGAAGAGTGAGCCCTGTCTGCAGGAGCTCTGATTCCAGAAAGCATATTTTCCCTGTCTTTCTTACCACTCATCTGTGTCTCTTCGCTGACATGAGGCGTTGCTACACTCTGCAGTCTCCCGGCATTTAAAGTCTGCTACCAGCAGAGCACGTTCTGGACTTCACAGCGCCCAGCAAAGTACTAGCCTGCGCCCACCCCCTACTACCGCAAAAACCTTTTGCATGCTTTGGCAGAAGTGTGAACAAAATGCCACGAACCACCCCAGATGGGACTCGAACCCACAATCCCTGGCTTAGGAGGCCAGTGCCTTATCCATTAGGCCACTGGGGCCACTCGACAGAGAAGGGGAAAGTTCTTTCTTTTCCTCTTCTCTCACTGGAGTCACGGGTACTGGCCCACTGAAAAGGGCAAGTTGGCTCACGTCCAAAGCTGCAGTGTCCCAGCACACGCGGGCAAAAGGCACCTGCTTGCACTCGGCTGGACACTTCCGCTTTATGGGACACACGATGGAAAGTGGACTCAATTCCCAGACCTAACTCTTACCTGTTTGGTATTCTGACGCTCGATTGTAAAATATGGCCAGCTGGTAAAAATGACAAAGGGCACTCCAGCGCTGGTCCTTTGGCTGCAGGCGGCGTGTCAGCGGCCTAAAACAGCAAGAAATAGCGAGAGAAATAAAGTGAGAAGCAAGCACCTTTTCAATTGGGCTCTCGGGTCTATGGGACTGGCGTGCAGCCTCTTGATCACAAGCGCAGGTCCAGCGTGAAAGGGCGTGGCAGTGGAGTCACTCTGCTATTAATACCTGGTTGGCCAATCCTCGTTGCAATGGATGGCCATCTGCAGCTTTACTTGTAGCTCCACTGAAGGTATTTTGTTTTGGGCAAAGGGGTGAGATTGTGATTTCCTCTGCCGCAGATGAAGAGAAAGGGCTTTATGCACTACAGGTCCCTGGACAGCCAAGCAAGTGTGAGCCGGAGATTGTGCTTCAGCTCTGAAGCAGTGTATCGAGAGCCTTCGAGGAGGAGGGGAATTAGCTCAGATGGTAGAGCGCTCGCTTAGCATGCGAGAGGTAGCGGGATCGATGCCCGCATTCTCCAGCAAGACGCTTTTTCTTCATTTTCACTATTTTATTCAAAACTCGCCAATCGTCGCAAATAAAGTCATGTGCTCGCTTCTGTTTTTTTTACTATCATCCTAAAAGTCTTCCGTCCACTTTCTGCTATCCCAAAGAGTCACCCGCGCGAGGGCCGGCAACAGGCGTGATACTGTGCAACAGGCGCATTGCATGGCATTGGTGACATATTCAGGAAATTCCACTTTGATGCCACCCAGGGCTGTTAACCTTTTATTTCATTTCAATACGATGCTTCGAATAATTGGTTCAAAGTGCGCAGCCTTTGCTCTTTTATTTCGTTTTCATCGGAGCAGGTCGGAGCTGGCAGAAGAGTGAGCCCTGTCTGCAGGAGCTCTGATTCCAGAAAGCATATTTTCCCTGTCTTTCTTACCACTCATCTGTGTCTCTTCGCTGACATGAGGCGTTGCTACACTCTGCAGTCTCCCGGCATTTAAAGTCTGCTACCAGCAGAGCACGTTCTGGACTTCACAGCGCCCAGCAAAGTACTAGCCTGCGCCCACCCCCTACTACCTCAAAAACCTTTTGCATGCTTTGGCAGAAGTGTGAACAAAATGCCACGAACCACCCCAGATGGGACTCGAACCCACAATCCCTGGCTTAGGAGGCCAGTGCCTTATCCATTAGGCCACTGGGGCAACTCGACAGAGAAGGGGAAAGTTCTTTCTTTTCCTCTTCTCTCACTGGAGTCACGGGTACTGGCTAACTGAAAAGGGCAAGTTGGCTCACGTCCAAAGCTGCAGTGTCCCAGCACACGCGGGCAAAAGGCACCTGCTTGCACTCGGCTGGACACTTCCGCTTTATGGGACACACGATGGAAAGTGGACTCAATTCCCAGACCTAACTCTTACCTGTTTGGTATTCTGACGCTCGATTGTAAAATATGGCCAGCTGGTAAAAATGACAAAGTGCACTCCAGCGCTGGTCCTTTGGCTGCAGGCGGCGTGTCAGCGGCCTAAAACAGCAAGAAATAGCGAGAGAAATAAAGTGAGAAGCAAGCACCTTTTCAATTGGGCTCTCGGGTCTATGGGACTGGCGTGCAGCCTCTTGATCACAAGCGCAGGTCCAGCGTGAAAGGGCGTGGCAGTGGAGTCACTCTGCTATTAATACCTGGTTGGCCAATCCTCGTTGCAATGGATGGCCATCTGCAGCTTTACTTGTAGCTCCACTGAAGGTATTTTGTTTTGGGCAAAGGGGTGAGATTGTGATTTCCTCTGCGGCAGATGAAGAGAAAGGGCTTTATGCACTACAGGTCCCTGGACAGCCAAGCAAGTGTGAGCCGGAGACTGTGCTTCAGCTCTGAAGCAGTGTATCGAGAGCCTTCGAGGAGGAGGGGAATTAGCTCAGATGGTAGAGCGCTCGCTTAGCATGCGAGAGGTAGCGGGATCGATGCCCGCATTCTCCAGCAAGACGCTTTTTCTTCATTTTCACTATTTTATTCAAAACTCGCCAATCGTCGCAAATAAAGTCATGTGCTCGCTTCTGTTTTTTTTACTATCATCCTAAAAGTCTTCCGTCCACTTTCTGCTATCCCAAAGAGTCACCCGCGCGAGGGCCGGCAACAGGCGTGATACTGTGCAACAGGCGCATTGCATGGCATTGGTGACATATTCAGGAAATTCCACTTTGATGCCACCCAGGGCTGTTAACCTTTTATTTCATTTCAATACGATGCTTCGAATAATTGGTTCAAAGTGCGCAGCCTTTGCTCTTTTATTTCGTTTTCATCGGAGCAGGTCGGAGCTGGCAGAAGAGTGAGCCCTGTCTGCAGGAGCTCTGATTCCAGAAAGCATATTTTCCCTGTCTTTCTTACCACTCATCTGTGTCTCTTCGCTGACATGAGGGGTTGCTACACTCTGCAGTCTCCCGCATTTAAAGTCTGCTACCAGCAGAGCACGTTCTGGACTTCACAGCGCCCAGCAAAGTACTAGCCTGCGCCCACCCCCTACTACCGCAAAAACCTTTTGCATGCTTTGGCAGAAGTGTGAACAAAATGCCACGAACCACCCCAGATGGGACTCGAACCCACAATCCCTGGCTTAGGAGGCCAGTGCCTTATCCATTAGGCCACTGGGGCAACTCGACAGAGAAAGGGAAAGTTCTTTCTTTTCCTCTTCTCTCACTGGAGTCACGGGTACTGGCCCACTGAAAAGGGCAAGTTGGCTCACGTCCAAAGCTGCAGTGTCCCAGCACACGCGGGCAAAAGGCACCTGCTTGCACTCGGCTGGACACTTCCGCTTTATGGGACACACGATGGAAAGTGGACTCAATTCCCAGACCTAACTCTTACCTGTTTGGTATTCTGACGCTCGATTGTAAAATATGGCCAGCTGGTAAAAATGACAAAGGGCACTCCAGCGCTGGTCCTTTGGCTGCAGGCGGCGTGTCAGCGGCCTAAAACAGCAAGAAATAGCGAGAGAAATAAAGTGAGAAGCAAGCACCTTTTCAATTGGGCTCTCGGGTCTATGGGACTGGCGTGCAGCCTCTTGATCACAAGCGCAGGTCCAGCGTGAAAGGGCGTGGCAGTGGAGTCACTCTGCTATTAATACCTGGTTGGCCAATCCTCGTTGCAATGGATGGCCATCTGCAGCTTTACTTGTAGCTCCACTGAAGGTATTTTGTTTTGGGCAAAGGGGTGAGATTGTGAATTCCTCTGCGGCAGATGAAGAGAAAGGGCTTTATGCACTACAGGTCCCTGGACAGCCAAGCAAGTGTGAGCCGGAGACTGTGCTTCAGCTCTGAAGCAGTGTATCGAGAGCCTTCGAGGAGGAGGGGAATTAGCTCAGATGGTAGAGCGCTCGCTTAGCATGCGAGAGGTAGCGGGATCGATGCCCGCATTCTCCAGCAAGACGCTTTTTCTTCATTTTCACTATTTTATTCAAAACTCGCCAATCGTCGCAAATAAAGTCATGTGCTCGCTTCTGTTTTTTTTACTATCATCCTAAAAGTCTTCCGTCCACTTTCTGCTATCCCAAAGAGTCATCCGCGCGAGGGCCGGCAACAGGCGTGATACTGTGCAACAGGCGCATTGCATGGCATTGGTGACATATTCAGGAAATTCCACTTTGATGCCACCCAGGGCTGTTAACCTTTTATTTCATTTCAATACGATGCTTCGAATAATTGGTTCAAAGTGCGCAGCCTTTGCTCTTTTATTTCGTTTTCATCGGAGCAGGTCGGAGCTGGCAGAAGAGTGAGCCCTGTCTGCAGGAGCTCTGATTCCAGAAAGCATATTTTCCCTGTCTTTCTTACCACTCATCTGTGTCTCTTCGCTGACATGAGGGGTTGCTACACTCTGCAGTCTCCCGGCATTTAAAGTCTGCTACCAGCAGAGCACGTTCTGGACTTCACAGCGCCCAGCAAAGTACTAGCCTGCGCCCACCCCCTACTACCGCAAAAACCTTTTGCATGCTTTGGCAGAAGTGTGAACAAAATGCCACGAACCACCCCAGATGGGACTCGAACCCACAATCCCTGGCTTAGGAGGCCAGTGCCTTATCCATTAGGCCACTGGGGCCACTCGACAGAGAAGGGGAAAGTTCTTTCTTTTCCTCTTCTCTCACTGGAGTCACGGGTACTGGCCCACTGAAAAGGGCAAGTTGGCTCACGTCCAAAGCTGCAGTGTCCCAGCACACGCGGGCAAAAGGCACCTGCTTGCACTCGGCTGGACACTTCCGCTTTATGGGACACACGATGGAAAGTGGACTCAATTCCCAGACCTAACTCTTACCTGTTTGGTATTCTGACGCTCGATTGTAAAATATGGCCAGCTGGTAAAAATGACAAAGGGCACTCCAGCGCTGGTCCTTTGGCTGCAGGCGGCGTGTCAGCGGCCTAAAACAGCAAGAAATAGCGAGAGAAATAAAGTGAGAAGCAAGCACCTTTTCAATTGGGCTCTCGGGTCTATGGGACTGGCGTGCAGCCTCTTGATCACAAGCGCAGGTCCAGCGTGAAAGGGCGTGGCAGTGGAGTCACTCTGCTATTAATACCTGGTTGGCCAATCCTCGTTGCAATGGATGGCCATCTGCAGCTTTACTTGTAGCTCCACTGAAGGTATTTTGTTTTGGGCAAAGGGGTGAGATTGTGATTTCCTCTGCGGCAGATGAAGAGAAAGGGCTTTATGCACTACAGGTCCCTGGACAGCCAAGCAAGTGTGAGCCGGAGACTGTGCTTCAGCTCTGAAGCAGTGTATCGAGAGCCTTCGAGGAGGAGGGGAATTAGCTCAGATGGTAGAGCGCTCGCTTAGCATGCGAGAGGTAGCGGGATCGATGCCCGCATTCTCCAGCAAGACGCTTTTACTTCATTTTCACTATTTTATTCAAAACTCGCCAATCGTCGCAAATAAAGTCATGTGCTCGCTTCTGTTTTTTTTACTATCATCCTAAAAGTCTTCCGTCCACTTTCTGCTATCCCAAAGAGTCATCCGCGCGAGGGCCGGCAACAGGCGCATTGCATGGCATTGGTGACATATTCAGGAAATTCCACTTTGATGCCACCCAGGGCTGTTAACCTTTTATTTCATTTCAATACGATGCTTCGAATAATTGGTTCAAAGTGCGCAGCCTTTGCTCTTTTATTTCGTTTTCATCGGAGCAGGTCGGAGCTGGCAGAAGAGTGAGCCCTGTCTGCAGGAGCTCTGATTCCAGAAAGCATATTTTCCCTGTCTTTCTTACCACTCATCTGTGTCTCTTCGCTGACATGAGGCGTTGCTACACTCTGCAGTCTCCCGGCATTTAAAGTCTGCTACCAGCAGAGCACGTTCTGGACTTCACAGCGCCCAGCAAAGTACTAGCCTGCGCCCACCCCCTACTACCGCAAAAACCTTTTGCATGCTTTGGCAGAAGTGTGAACAAAATGCCACGAACCACCCCAGATGGGACTCGAACCCACAATCCCTGGCTTAGGAGGCCAGTGCCTTATCCATTAGGCCACTGGGGTCACTCGACAGAGAAGGGGAAAGTTCTTTCTTTTCCTCTTCTCTCACTGGAGTCACGGGTACTGGCCCACTGAAAAGGGCAAGTTGGCTCACGTCCAAAGCTGCAGTGTCCCAGCACACGCGGGCAAAAGGCACCTGCTTGCACTCGGCTGGACACTTCCGCTTTATGGGACACACGATGGAAAGTGGACTCAATTCCCAGACCTAACTCTTACCTGTTTGGTATTCTGACGCTCGATTGTAAAATATGGCCAGCTGGTAAAAATGACAAAGGGCACTCCAGCGCTGGTCCTTTGGCTGCAGGCGGCGTGTCAGCGGCCTAAAACAGCAAGAAATAGCGAGAGAAATAAAGTGAGAAGCAAGCACCTTTTCAATTGGGCTCTCGGGTCTATGGGACTGGCGTGCAGCCTCTTGATCACAAGCGCAGGTCCAGCGTGAAAGGGCGTGGCAGTGGAGTCACTCTGCTATTAATACCTGGTTGGCCAATCCTCGTTGCAATGGATGGCCATCTGCAGCTTTACTTGTAGCTCCACTGAAGGTATTTTGTTTTGGGCAAAGGGGTGAGATTGTGATTTCCTCTGCGGCAGATGAAGAGAAAGGGCTTTATGCACTACAGGTCCCTGGACAGCCAAGCAAGTGTGAGCCGGAGACTGTGCTTCAGCTCTGAAGCAGTGTATCGAGAGCCTTCGAGGAGGAGGGGAATTAGCTCAGATGGTAGAGCGCTCGCTTAGCATGCGAGAGGTAGCGGGATCGATGCCCGCATTCTCCAGCAAGACGCTTTTTCTTCATTTTCACTATTTTATTCAAAACTCGCCAATCGTCGCAAATAAAGTCATGTGCTCGCTTCTGTTTTTTTTACTATCATCCTAAAAGTCTTCCGTCCACTTTCTGCTATCCCAAAGAGTCATCCGCGCGAGGGCCGGCAACAGGCGTGATACTGTGCAACAGGCGCATTGCATGGCATTGGTGACATATTCAGGAAATTCCACTTTGATGCCACCCAGGGCTGTTAACCTTTTATTTCATTTCAATACGATGCTTCGAATAATTGGTTCAAAGTGCGCAGCCTTTGCTCTTTTATTTCGTTTTCATCGGAGCAGGTCGGAGCTGGCAGAAGAGTGAGCCCTGTCTGCAGGAGCTCTGATTCCAGAAAGCATATTTTCCCTGTCTTTCTTACCACTCATCTGTGTCTCTTCGCTGACATGAGGCGTTGCTACACTCTGCAGTCTCCCGGCATTTAAAGTCTGCTACCAGCAGAGCACGTTCTGGACTTCACAGCGCCCAGCAAAGTACTAGCCTGCGCCCACCCCCTACTACCGCAAAAACCTTTTGCATGCTTTGGCAGAAGTGTGAACAAAATGCCACGAACCACCCCAGATGGGACTCGAACCCACAATCCCTGGCTTAGGAGGCCAGTGCCTTATCCTGTTTTTTTTACTATCATCCTAAAAGTCTTCCGTCCACTTTCTGCTATCCCAAAGAGTCATCCGCGCGAGGGCCGGCAACAGGCGTGATACTGTGCAACAGGCGCATTGCATGGCATTGGTGACATATTCAGGAAATTCCACTTTGATGCCACCCAGGGCTGTTAACCTTTTATTTCATTTCAATACGATGCTTCGAATAATTGGTTCAAAGTGCGCAGCCTTTGCTCTTTTATTTCGTTTTCATCGGAGCAGGTCGGAGCTGGCAGAAGAGTGAGCCCTGTCTGCAGGAGCTCTGATTCCAGAAAGCATATTTTCCCTGTCTTTCTTACCACTCATCTGTGTCTCTTCGCTGACATGAGGCGTTGCTACACTCTGCAGTCTCCCGGCATTTAAAGTCTGCTACCAGCAGAGCACGTTCTGGACTTCACAGCGCCCAGCAAAGTACTAGCCTGCGCCCACCCCCTACTACCGCAAAAACCTTTTGCATGCTTTGGCAGAAGTGTGAACAAAATGCCACGAACCACCCCAGATGGGACTCGAACCCACAATCCCTGGCTTAGGAGGCCAGTGCCTTATCCATTAGGCCACTGGGGCCACTCGACAGAGAAGGGGAAAGTTCTTTCTTTTCCTCTTCTCTCACTGGAGTCACGGGTACTGGCCCACTGAAAAGGGCAAGTTGGCTCACGTCCAAAGCTGCAGTGTCCCAGCACACGCGGGCAAAAGGCACCTGCTTGCACTCGGCTGGACACTTCCGCTTTATGGGACACACGATGGAAAGTGGACTCAATTCCCAGACCTAACTCTTACCTGTTTGGTATTCTGACGCTCGATTGTAAAATATGGCCAGCTGGTAAAAATGACAAAGGGCACTCCAGCGCTGGTCCTTTGGCTGCAGGCGGCGTGTCAGCGGCCTAAAACAGCAAGAAATAGCGAGAGAAATAAAGTGAGAAGCAAGCACCTTTTCAATTGGGCTCTCGGGTCTATGGGACTGGCGTGCAGCCTCTTGATCACAAGCGCAGGTCCAGCGTGAAAGGGCGTGGCAGTGGAGTCACTCTGCTATTAATACCTGGTTGGCCAATCCTCGTTGCAATGGATGGCCATCTGCAGCTTTACTTGTAGCTCCACTGAAGGTATTTTGTTTTGGGCAAAGGGGTGAGATTGTGATTTCCTCTGCCGCAGATGAAGAGAAAGGGCTTTATGCACTACAGGTCCCTGGACAGCCAAGCAAGTGTGAGCCGGAGATTGTGCTTCAGCTCTGAAGCAGTGTATCGAGAGCCTTCGAGGAGGAGGGGAATTAGCTCAGATGGTAGAGCGCTCGCTTAGCATGCGAGAGGTAGCGGGATCGATGCCCGCATTCTCCAGCAAGACGCTTTTTCTTCATTTTCACTATTTTATTCAAAACTCGCCAATCGTCGCAAATAAAGTCATGTGCTCGCTTCTGTTTTTTTTACTATCATCCTAAAAGTCTTCCGTCCACTTTCTGCTATCCCAAAGAGTCACCCGCGCGAGGGCCGGCAACAGGCGTGATACTGTGCAACAGGCGCATTGCATGGCATTGGTGACATATTCAGGAAATTCCACTTTGATGCCACCCAGGGCTGTTAACCTTTTATTTCATTTCAATACGATGCTTCGAATAATTGGTTCAAAGTGCGCAGCCTTTGCTCTTTTATTTCGTTTTCATCGGAGCAGGTCGGAGCTGGCAGAAGAGTGAGCCCTGTCTGCAGGAGCTCTGATTCCAGAAAGCATATTTTCCCTGTCTTTCTTACCACTCATCTGTGTCTCTTCGCTGACATGAGGCGTTGCTACACTCTGCAGTCTCCCGGCATTTAAAGTCTGCTACCAGCAGAGCACGTTCTGGACTTCACAGCGCCCAGCAAAGTACTAGCCTGCGCCCACCCCCTACTACCTCAAAAACCTTTTGCATGCTTTGGCAGAAGTGTGAACAAAATGCCACGAACCACCCCAGATGGGACTCGAACCCACAATCCCTGGCTTAGGAGGCCAGTGCCTTATCCATTAGGCCACTGGGGCAACTCGACAGAGAAGGGGAAAGTTCTTTCTTTTCCTCTTCTCTCACTGGAGTCACGGGTACTGGCCCACTGAAAAGGGCAAGTTGGCTCACGTCCAAAGCTGCAGTGTCCCAGCACACGCGGGCAAGAGGCACCTGCTTGCACTCGGCTGGACACTTCCGCTTTATGGGACACACGATGGAAAGTGGACTCAATTCCCAGACCTAACTCTTACCTGTTTGGTATTCTGACGCTCGATTGTAAAATATGGCCAGCTGGTAAAAATGACAAAGGGCACTCCAGCGCTGGTCCTTTGGCTGCAGGCGGCGTGTCAGCGGCCTAAAACAGCAAGAAATAGCGAGAGAAATAAAGTGAGAAGCAAGCACCTTTTCAATTGGGCTCTCGGGTCTATGGGACTGGCGTGCAGCCTCTTGATCACAAGCGCAGGTCCAGCGTGAAAGGGCGTGGGAGTGGAGTCACTCTGCTATTAATACCTGGTTGGCCAATCCTCGTTGCAATGGATGGCCATCTGCAGCTTTACTTGTAGCTCCACTGAAGGTATTTTGTTTTGGGCAAAGGGGTGAGATTGTGATTTCCTCTGCGGCAGATGAAGAGAAAGGGCTTTATGCACTACAGGTCCCTGGACAGCCAAGCAAGTGTGAGCCGGAGACTGTGCTTCAGCTCTGAAGCAGTGTATCGAGAGCCTTCGAGGAGGAGGGGAATTAGCTCAGATGGTAGAGCGCTCGCTTAGCATGCGAGAGGTAGCGGGATCGATGCCCGCATTCTCCAGCAAGACGCTTTTTCTTCATTTTCACTATTTTATTCAAAACTCGCCAATCGTCGCAAATAAAGTCATGTGCTCGCTTCTGTTTTTTTTACTATCATCCTAAAAGTCTTCCGTCCACTTTCTGCTATCCCAAAGAGTCATCCGCGCGAGGGCCGGCAACAGGCGTGATACTGTGCAACAGGCGCATTGCATGGCATTGGTGACATATTCAGGAAATTCCACTTTGATGCCACCCAGGGCTGTTAACCTTTTATTTCATTTCAATACGATGCTTCGAATAATTGGTTCAAAGTGCGCAGCCTTTGCTCTTTTATTTCGTTTTCATCGGAGCAGGTCGGAGCTGGCAGAAGAGTGAGCCCTGTCTGCAGGAGCTCTGATTCCAGAAAGCATATTTTCCCTGTCTTTCTTACCACTCATCTGTGTCTCTTCGCTGACATGAGGCGTTGCTACACTCTGCAGTCTCCCGGCATTTAAAGTCTGCTACCAGCAGAGCACGTTCTGGACTTCACAGCGCCCAGCAAAGTACTAGCCTGCGCCCACCCCCTACTACCGCAAAAACCTTTTGCATGCTTTGGCAGAAGTGTGAACAAAATGCCACGAACCACCCCAGATGGGACTCGAACCCACAATCCCTGGCTTAGGAGGCCAGTGCCTTATCCATTAGGCCACTGGGGCCACTCGACAGAGAAGGGGAAAGTTCTTTCTTTTCCTCTTCTCTCACTGGAGTCACGGGTACTGGCCCACTGAAAAGGGCAAGTTGGCTCACGTCCAAAGCTGCAGTGTCCCAGCACACGCGGGCAAAAGGCACCTGCTTGCACTCGGCTGGACACTTCCGCTTTATGGGACACACGATGGAAAGTGGACTCAATTCCCAGACCTAACTCTTACCTGTTTGGTATTCTGACGCTCGATTGTAAAATATGGCCAGCTGGTAAAAATGACAAAGGGCACTCCAGCGCTGGTCCTTTGGCTGCAGGCGGCGTGTCAGCGGCCTAAAACAGCAAGAAATAGCGAGAGAAATAAAGTGAGAAGCAAGCACCTTTTCAATTGGGCTCTCGGGTCTATGGGACTGGCGTGCAGCCTCTTGATCACAAGCGCAGGTCCAGCGTGAAAGGGCGTGGCAGTGGAGTCACTCTGCTATTAATACCTGGTTGGCCAATCCTCGTTGCAATGGATGGCCATCTGCAGCTTTACTTGTAGCTCCACTGAAGGTATTTTGTTTTGGGCAAAGGGGTGAGATTGTGATTTCCTCTGCCGCAGATGAAGAGAAAGGGCTTTATGCACTACAGGTCCCTGGACAGCCAAGCAAGTGTGAGCCGGAGATTGTGCTTCAGCTCTGAAGCAGTGTATCGAGAGCCTTCGAGGAGGAGGGGAATTAGCTCAGATGGTAGAGCGCTCGCTTAGCATGCGAGAGGTAGCGGGATCGATGCCCGCATTCTCCAGCAAGACGCTTTTTCTTCATTTTCACTATTTTATTCAAAACTCGCCAATCGTCGCAAATAAAGTCATGTGCTCGCTTCTGTTTTTTTTACTATCATCCTAAAAGTCTTCCGTCCACTTTCTGCTATCCCAAAGAGTCACCCGCGCGAGGGCCGGCAACAGGCGTGATACTGTGCAACAGGCGCATTGCATGGCATTGGTGACATATTCAGGAAATTCCACTTTGATGCCACCCAGGGCTGTTAACCTTTTATTTCATTTCAATACGATGCTTCGAATAATTGGTTCAAAGTGCGCAGCCTTTGCTCTTTTATTTCGTTTTCATCGGAGCAGGTCGGAGCTGGCAGAAGAGTGAGCCCTGTCTGCAGGAGCTCTGATTCCAGAAAGCATATTTTCCCTGTCTTTCTTACCACTCATCTGTGTCTCTTCGCTGACATGAGGCGTTGCTACACTCTGCAGTCTCCCGGCATTTAAAGTCTGCTACCAGCAGAGCACGTTCTGGACTTCACAGCGCCCAGCAAAGTACTAGCCTGCGCCCACCCCCTACTACCGCAAAAACCTTTTGCATGCTTTGGCAGAAGTGTGAACAAAATGCCACGAACCACCCCAGATGGGACTCGAACCCACAATCCCTGGCTTAGGAGGCCAGTGCCTTATCCATTAGGCCACTGGGGCCACTCGACAGAGAAGGGGAAAGTTCTTTCTTTTCCTCTTCTCTCACTGGAGTCACGGGTACTGGCCCACTGAAAAGGGCAAGTTGGCTCACGTCCAAAGCTGCAGTGTCCCAGCACACGCGGGCAAAAGGCACCTGCTTGCACTCGGCTGGACACTTCCGCTTTATGGGACACACGATGGAAAGTGGACTCAATTCCCAGACCTAACTCTTACCTGTTTGGTATTCTGACGCTCGATTGTAAAATATGGCCAGCTGGTAAAAATGACAAAGGGCACTCCAGCGCTGGTCCTTTGGCTGCAGGCGGCGTGTCAGCGGCCTAAAACAGCAAGAAATAGCGAGAGAAATAAAGAGAGAAATAAGCACCTTTTCAATTGGGCTCTCGGGTCTATGGGACTGGCGTGCAGCCTCTTGATCACAAGCGCAGGTCCAGCGTGAAAGGGCGTGGCAGTGGAGTCACTCTGCTATTAATACCTGGTTGGCCAATCCTCGTTGCAATGGATGGCCATCTGCAGCTTTACTTGTAGCTCCACTGAAGGTATTTTGTTTTGGGCAAAGGGGTGAGATTGTGATTTCCTCTGCGGCAGATGAAGAGAAAGGGCTTTATGCACTACAGGTCCCTGGACAGCCAAGCAAGTGTGAGCCGGAGACTGTGCTTCAGCTCTGAAGCAGTGTATCGAGAGCCTTCGAGGAGGAGGGGAGTTAGCTCAGATGGTAGAGCGCTCGCTTAGCATGCGAGAGGTAGCGGGATCGATGCCCGCATTCTCCAGCAAGACGCTTTTTCTTCATTTTCACTATTTTATTCAAAACTCGCCAATCGTCGCAAATAAAGTCATGTGCTCGCTTCTGTTTTTTTTACTATCATCCTAAAAGTCTTCCGTCCACTTTCTGCTATCCCAAAGAGTCATCCGCGCGAGGGCCGGCAACAGGCGTGATACTGTGCAACAGGCGCATTGCATGGCATTGGTGACATATTCAGGAAATTCCACTTTGATGCCACCCAGGGCTGTTAACCTTTTATTTCATTTCAATACGATGCTTCGAATAATTGGTTCAAAGTGCGCAGCCTTTGCTCTTTTATTTCGTTTTCATCGGAGCAGGTCGGAGCTGGCAGAAGAGTGAGCCCTGTCTGCAGGAGCTCTGATTCCAGAAAGCATATTTTCCCTGTCTTTCTTACCACTCATCTGTGTCTCTTCGCTGACATGAGGCGTTGCTACACTCTGCAGTCTCCCGGCATTTAAAGTCTGCTACCAGCAGAGCACGTTCTGGACTTCACAGCGCCCAGCAAAGTACTAGCCTGCGCCCACCCCCTACTACCGCAAAAACCTTTTGCATGCTTTGGCAGAAGTGTGAACAAAATGCCACGAACCACCCCAGATGGGACTCGAACCCACAATCCCTGGCTTAGGAGGCCAGTGCCTTATCCATTAGGCCACTGGGGCCACTCGACAGAGAAGGGGAAAGTTCTTTCTTTTCCTCTTCTCTCACTGGAGTCACGGGTACTGGCCCACTGAAAAGGGCAAGTTGGCTCACGTCCAAAGCTGCAGTGTCCCAGCACACGCGGGCAAAAGGCACCTGCTTGCACTCGGCTGGACACTTCCGCTTTATGGGACACACGATGGAAAGTGGACTCAATTCCCAGACCTAACTCTTACCTGTTTGGTATTCTGACGCTCGATTGTAAAATATGGCCAGCTGGTAAAAATGACAAAGGGCACTCCAGCGCTGGTCCTTTGGCTGCAGGCGGCGTGTCAGCGGCCTAAAACAGCAAGAAATAGCGAGAGAAATAAAGTGAGAAGCAAGCACCTTTTCAATTGGGCTCTCGGGTCTATGGGACTGGCGTGCAGCCTCTTGATCACAAGCGCAGGTCCAGCGTGAAAGGGCGTGGCAGTGGAGTCACTCTGCTATTAATACCTGGTTGGCCAATCCTCGTTGCAATGGATGGCCATCTGCAGCTTTACTTGTAGCTCCACTGAAGGTATTTTGTTTTGGGCAAAGGGGTGAGATTGTGATTTCCCCTGCGGCAGATGAAGAGAAAGGGCTTTATGCACTACAGGTCCCTGGACAGCCAAGCAAGTGTGAGCCGGAGACTGTGCTTCAGCTCTGAAGCAGTGTATCGAGAGCCTTCGAGGAGGAGGGGAATTAGCTCAGATGGTAGAGCGCTCGCTTAGCATGCGAGAGGTAGCGGGATCGATGCCCGCATTCTCCAGCAAGACGCTTTTACTTCATTTTCACTATTTTATTCAAAACTCGCCAATCGTCGCAAATAAAGTCATGTGCTCGCTTCTGTTTTTTTTACTATCATCCTAAAAGTCTTCCGTCCACTTTCTGCTATCCCAAAGAGTCATCCGCGCGAGGGCCGGCAACAGGCGTGATACTGTGCAACAGGCGCATTGCATGGCATTGGTGACATATTCAGGAAATTCCACTTTGATGCCACCCAGGGCTGTTAACCTTTTATTTCATTTCAATACGATGCTTCGAATAATTGGTTCAAAGTGCGCAGCCTTTGCTCTTTTATTTCGTTTTCATCGGAGCAGGTCGGAGCTGGCAGAAGAGTGAGCCCTGTCTGCAGGAGCTCTGATTCCAGAAAGCATATTTTCCCTGTCTTTCTTACCACTCATCTGTGTCTCTTCGCTGACATGAGGCGTTGCTACACTCTGCAGTCTCCCGGCATTTAAAGTCTGCTACCAGCAGAGCACGTTCTGGACTTCACAGCGCCCAGCAAAGTACTAGCCTGCGCCCACCCCCTACTACCGCAAAAACCTTTTGCATGCTTTGGCAGAAGTGTGAACAAAATGCCACGAACCACCCCAGATGGGACTCGAACCCACAATCCCTGGCTTAGGAGGCCAGTGCCTTATCCATTAGGCCACTGGGGCCACTCGACAGAGAAGGGGAAAGTTCTTTCTTTTCCTCTTCTCTCACTGGAGTCACGGGTACTGGCCCACTGAAAAGGGCAAGTTGGCTCACGTCCAAAGCTGCAGTGTCCCAGCACACGCGGGCAAAAGGCACCTGCTTGCACTCGGCTGGACACTTCCGCTTTATGGGACACACGATGGAAAGTGGACTCAATTCCCAGACCTAACTCTTACCTGTTTGGTATTCTGACGCTCGATTGTAAAATATGGCCAGCTGGTAAAAATGACAAAGGGCACTCCAGCGCTGGTCCTTTGGCTGCAGGCGGCGTGTCAGCGGCCTAAAACAGCAAGAAATAGCGAGAGAAATAAAGTGAGAAGCAAGCACCTTTTCAATTGGGCTCTCGGGTCTATGGGACTGGCGTGCAGCCTCTTGATCACAAGCGCAGGTCCAGCGTGAAAGGGCGTGGCAGTGGAGTCACTCTGCTATTAATACCTGGTTGGCCAATCCTCGTTGCAATGGATGGCCATCTGCAGCTTTACTTGTAGCTCCACTGAAGGTATTTTGTTTTGGGCAAAGGGGTGAGATTGTGATTTCCTCTGCGGCAGATGAAGAGAAAGGGCTTTATGCACTACAGGTCCCTGGACAGCCAAGCAAGTGTGAGCCGGAGACTGTGCTTCAGCTCTGAAGCAGTGTATCGAGAGCCTTCGAGGAGGAGGGGAATTAGCTCAGATGGTAGAGCGCTCGCTTAGCATGCGAGAGGTAGCGGGATCGATGCCCGCATTCTCCAGCAAGACGCTTTTTCTTCATTTTCACTATTTTATTCAAAACTCGCCAATCGTCGCAAATAAAGTCATGTGCTCGCTTCTGTTTTTTTTACTATCATCCTAAAAGTCTTCCGTCCACTTTCTGCTATCCCAAAGAGTCATCCGCGCGAGGGCCGGCAACAGGCGTGATACTGTGCAACAGGCGCATTGCATGGCATTGGTGACATATTCAGGAAATTCCACTTTGATGCCACCCAGGGCTGTTAACCTTTTATTTCATTTCAATACGATGCTTCGAATAATTGGTTCAAAGTGCGCAGCCTTTGCTCTTTTATTTCGTTTTCATCGGAGCAGGTCGGAGCTGGCAGAAGAGTGAGCCCTGTCTGCAGGAGCTCTGATTCCAGAAAGCATATTTTCCCTGTCTTTCTTACCACTCATCTGTGTCTCTTCGCTGACATGAGGCGTTGCTACACTCTGCAGTCTCCCGGCATTTAAAGTCTGCTACCAGCAGAGCACGTTCTGGACTTCACAGCGCCCAGCAAAGTACTAGCCTGCGCCCACCCCCTACTACCGCAAAAACCTTTTGCATGCTTTGGCAGAAGTGTGAACAAAATGCCACGAACCACCCCAGATGGGACTCGAACCCACAATCCCTGGCTTAGGAGGCCAGTGCCTTATCCTGTTTTTTTTACTATCATCCTAAAAGTCTTCCGTCCACTTTCTGCTATCCCAAAGAGTCATCCGCGCGAGGGCCGGCAACAGGCGTGATACTGTGCAACAGGCGCATTGCATGGCATTGGTGACATATTCAGGAAATTCCACTTTGATGCCACCCAGGGCTGTTAACCTTTTATTTCATTTCAATACGATGCTTCGAATAATTGGTTCAAAGTGCGCAGCCTTTGCTCTTTTATTTCGTTTTCATCGGAGCAGGTCGGAGCTGGCAGAAGAGTGAGCCCTGTCTGCAGGAGCTCTGATTCCAGAAAGCATATTTTCCCTGTCTTTCTTACCACTCATCTGTGTCTCTTCGCTGACATGAGGCGTTGCTACACTCTGCAGTCTCCCGGCATTTAAAGTCTGCTACCAGCAGAGCACGTTCTGGACTTCACAGCGCCCAGCAAAGTACTAGCCTGCGCCCACCCCCTACTACCGCAAAAACCTTTTGCATGCTTTGGCAGAAGTGTGAACAAAATGCCACGAACCACCCCAGATGGGACTCGAACCCACAATCCCTGGCTTAGGAGGCCAGTGCCTTATCCATTAGGCCACTGGGGCCACTCGACAGAGAAGGGGAAAGTTCTTTCTTTTCCTCTTCTCTCACTGGAGTCACGGGTACTGGCCCACTGAAAAGGGCAAGTTGGCTCACGTCCAAAGCTGCAGTGTCCCAGCACACGCGGGCAAAAGGCACCTGCTTGCACTCGGCTGGACACTTCCGCTTTATGGGACACACGATGGAAAGTGGACTCAATTCCCAGACCTAACTCTTACCTGTTTGGTATTCTGACGCTCGATTGTAAAATATGGCCAGCTGGTAAAAATGACAAAGGGCACTCCAGCGCTGGTCCTTTGGCTGCAGGCGGCGTGTCAGCGGCCTAAAACAGCAAGAAATAGCGAGAGAAATAAAGTGAGAAGCAAGCACCTTTTCAATTGGGCTCTCGGGTCTATGGGACTGGCGTGCAGCCTCTTGATCACAAGCGCAGGTCCAGCGTGAAAGGGCGTGGCAGTGGAGTCACTCTGCTATTAATACCTGGTTGGCCAATCCTCGTTGCAATGGATGGCCATCTGCAGCTTTACTTGTAGCTCCACTGAAGGTATTTTGTTTTGGGCAAAGGGGTGAGATTGTGATTTCCTCTGCGGCAGATGAAGAGAAAGGGCTTTATGCACTACAGGTCCCTGGACAGCCAAGCAAGTGTGAGCCGGAGACTGTGCTTCAGCTCTGAAGCAGTGTATCGAGAGCCTTCGAGGAGGAGGGGAATTAGCTCAGATGGTAGAGCGCTCGCTTAGCATGCGAGAGGTAGCGGGATTGATGCCCGCATTCTCCAGCAAGACGCTTTTACTTCATTTTCACTATTTTATTCAAAACTCGCCAATCGTCGCAAATAAAGTCATGTGCTCGCTTCTGTTTTTTTTACTATCATCCTAAAAGTCTTCCGTCCACTTTCTGCTATCCCAAAGAGTCATCCGCGCGAGGGCCGGCAACAGGCGTGATACTGTGCAACAGGCGCATTGCATGGCATTGGTGACATATTCAGGAAATTCCACTTTGATGCCACCCAGGGCTGTTAACCTTTTATTTCATTTCAATACGATGCTTCGAATAATTGGTTCAAAGTGCGCAGCCTTTGCTCTTTTATTTCGTTTTCATCGGAGCAGGTCGGAGCTGGCAGAAGAGTGAGCCCTGTCTGCAGGAGCTCTGATTCCAGAAAGCATATTTTCCCTGTCTTTCTTACCACTCATCTGTGTCTCTTCGCTGACATGAGGCGTTGCTACACTCTGCAGTCTCCCGGCATTTAAAGTCTGCTACCAGCAGAGCACGTTCTGGACTTCACAGCGCCCAGCAAAGTACTAGCCTGCGCCCACCCCCTACTACCGCAAAAACCTTTTGCATGCTTTGGCAGAAGTGTGAACAAAATGCCACGAACCACCCCAGATGGGACTCGAACCCACAATCCCTGGCTTAGGAGGCCAGTGCCTTATCCATTAGGCCACTGGGGCCACTCGACAGAGAAGGGGAAAGTTCTTTCTTTTCCTCTTCTCTCACTGGAGTCACGGGTACTGGCCCACTGAAAAGGGCAAGTTGGCTCACGTCCAAAGCTGCAGTGTCCCAGCACACGCGGGCAAAAGGCACCTGCTTGCACTCGGCTGGACACTTCCGCTTTATGGGACACACGATGGAAAGTGGACTCAATTCCCAGACCTAACTCTTACCTGTTTGGTATTCTGACGCTCGATTGTAAAATATGGCCAGCTGGTAAAAATGACAAAGGGCACTCCAGCGCTGGTCCTTTGGCTGCAGGCGGCGTGTCAGCGGCCTAAAACAGCAAGAAATAGCGAGAGAAATAAAGTGAGAAGCAAGCACCTTTTCAATTGGGCTCTCGGGTCTATGGGACTGGCGTGCAGCCTCTTGATCACAAGCGCAGGTCCAGCGTGAAAGGGCGTGGCAGTGGAGTCACTCTGCTATTAATACCTGGTTGGCCAATCCTCGTTGCAATGGATGGCCATCTGCAGCTTTACTTGTAGCTCCACTGAAGGTATTTTGTTTTGGGCAAAGGGGTGAGATTGTGATTTCCTCTGCCGCAGATGAAGAGAAAGGGCTTTATGCACTACAGGTCCCTGGACAGCCAAGCAAGTGTGAGCCGGAGATTGTGCTTCAGCTCTGAAGCAGTGTATCGAGAGCCTTCGAGGAGGAGGGGAATTAGCTCAGATGGTAGAGCGCTCGCTTAGCATGCGAGAGGTAGCGGGATCGATGCCCGCATTCTCCAGCAAGACGCTTTTTCTTCATTTTCACTATTTTATTCAAAACTCGCCAATCGTCGCAAATAAAGTCATGTGCTCGCTTCTGTTTTTTTTACTATCATCCTAAAAGTCTTCCGTCCACTTTCTGCTATCCCAAAGAGTCACCCGCGCGAGGGCCGGCAACAGGCGTGATACTGTGCAACAGGCGCATTGCATGGCATTGGTGACATATTCAGGAAATTCCGCTTTGATGCCACCCAGGGCTGTTAACCTTTTATTTCATTTCAATACGATGCTTCGAATAATTGGTTCAAAGTGCGCAGCCTTTGCTCTTTTATTTCGTTTTCATCGGAGCAGGTCGGAGCTGGCAGAAGAGTGAGCCCTGTCTGCAGGAGCTCTGATTCCAGAAAGCATATTTTCCCTGTCTTTCTTACCACTCATCTGTGTCTCTTCGCTGACATGAGGCGTTGCTACACTCTGCAGTCTCCCGGCATTTAAAGTCTGCTACCAGCAGAGCACGTTCTGGACTTCACAGCGCCCAGCAAAGTACTAGCCTGCGCCCACCCCCTACTACCGCAAAAACCTTTTGCATGCTTTGGCAGAAGTGTGAACAAAATGCCACGAACCACCCCAGATGGGACTCGAACCCACAATCCCTGGCTTAGGAGGCCAGTGCCTTATCCTGTTTTTTTTACTATCATCCTAAAAGTCTTCCGTCCACTTTCTGCTATCCCAAAGAGTCATCCGCGCGAGGGCCGGCAACAGGCGTGATACTGTGCAACAGGCGCATTGCATGGCATTGGTGACATATTCAGGAAATTCCACTTTGATGCCACCCAGGGCTGTTAACCTTTTATTTCATTTCAATACGATGCTTCGAATAATTGGTTCAAAGTGCGCAGCCTTTGCTCTTTTATTTCGTTTTCATCGGAGCAGGTCGGAGCTGGCAGAAGAGTGAGCCCTGTCTGCAGGAGCTCTGATTCCAGAAAGCATATTTTCCCTGTCTTTCTTACCACTCATCTGTGTCTCTTCGCTGACATGAGGCGTTGCTACACTCTGCAGTCTCCCGGCATTTAAAGTCTGCTACCAGCAGAGCACGTTCTGGACTTCACAGCGCCCAGCAAAGTACTAGCCTGCGCCCACCCCCTACTACCGCAAAAACCTTTTGCATGCTTTGGCAGAAGTGTGAACAAAATGCCACGAACCACCCCAGATGGGACTCGAACCCACAATCCCTGGCTTAGGAGGCCAGTGCCTTATCCATTAGGCCACTGGGGCCACTCGACAGAGAAGGGGAAAGTTCTTTCTTTTCCTCTTCTCTCACTGGAGTCACGGGTACTGGCCCACTGAAAAGGGCAAGTTGGCTCACGTCCAAAGCTGCAGTGTCCCAGCACACGCGGGCAAAAGGCACCTGCTTGCACTCGGCTGGACACTTCCGCTTTATGGGACACACGATGGAAAGTGGACTCAATTCCCAGACCTAACTCTTACCTGTTTGGTATTCTGACGCTCGATTGTAAAATATGGCCAGCTGGTAAAAATGACAAAGGGCACTCCAGCGCTGGTCCTTTGGCTGCAGGCGGCGTGTCAGCGGCCTAAAACAGCAAGAAATAGCGAGAGAAATAAAGTGAGAAGCAAGCACCTTTTCAATTGGGCTCTCGGGTCTATGGGACTGGCGTGCAGCCTCTTGATCACAAGCGCAGGTCCAGCGTGAAAGGGCGTGGCAGTGGAGTCACTCTGCTATTAATACCTGGTTGGCCAATCCTCGTTGCAATGGATGGCCATCTGCAGCTTTACTTGTAGCTCCACTGAAGGTATTTTGTTTTGGGCAAAGGGGTGAGATTGTGATTTCCTCTGCCGCAGATGAAGAGAAAGGGCTTTATGCACTACAGGTCCCTGGACAGCCAAGCAAGTGTGAGCCGGAGATTGTGCTTCAGCTCTGAAGCAGTGTATCGAGAGCCTTCGAGGAGGAGGGGAATTAGCTCAGATGGTAGAGCGCTCGCTTAGCATGCGAGAGGTAGCGGGATCGATGCCCGCATTCTCCAGCAAGACGCTTTTTCTTCATTTTCACTATTTTATTCAAAACTCGCCAATCGTCGCAAATAAAGTCATGTGCTCGCTTCTGTTTTTTTTACTATCATCCTAAAAGTCTTCCGTCCACTTTCTGCTATCCCAAAGAGTCATCCGCGCGAGGGCCGGCAACAGGCGTGATACTGTGCAACAGGCGCATTGCATGGCATTGGTGACATATTCAGGAAATTCCACTTTGATGCCACCCAGGGCTGTTAACCTTTTATTTCATTTCAATACGATGCTTCGAATAATTGGTTCAAAGTGCGCAGCCTTTGCTCTTTTATTTCGTTTTCATCGGAGCAGGTCGGAGCTGGCAGAAGAGTGAGCCCTGTCTGCAGGAGCTCTGATTCCAGAAAGCATATTTTCCCTGTCTTTCTTACCACTCATCTGTGTCTCTTCGCTGACATGAGGCGTTGCTACACTCTGCAGTCTCCCGGCATTTAAAGTCTGCTACCAGCAGAGCACGTTCTGGACTTCACAGCGCCCAGCAAAGTACTAGCCTGCGCCCACCCCCTACTACCGCAAAAACCTTTTGCATGCTTTGGCAGAAGTGTGAACAAAATGCCACGAACCACCCCAGATGGGACTCGAACCCACAATCCCTGGCTTAGGAGGCCAGTGCCTTATCCATTAGGCCACTGGGGCCACTCGACAGAGAAGGGGAAAGTTCTTTCTTTTCCTCTTCTCTCACTGGAGTCACGGGTACTGGCCCACTGAAAAGGGCAAGTTGGCTCACGTCCAAAGCTGCAGTGTCCCAGCACACGCGGGCAAAAGGCACCTGCTTGCACTCGGCTGGACACTTCCGCTTTATGGGACACACGATGGAAAGTGGACTCAATTCCCAGACCTAACTCTTACCTGTTTGGTATTCTGACGCTCGATTGTAAAATATGGCCAGCTGGTAAAAATGACAAAGGGCACTCCAGCGCTGGTCCTTTGGCTGCAGGCGGCGTGTCAGCGGCCTAAAACAGCAAGAAATAGCGAGAGAAATAAAGAGAGAAATAAGCACCTTTTCAATTGGGCTCTCGGGTCTATGGGACTGGCGTGCAGCCTCTTGATCACAAGCGCAGGTCCAGCGTGAAAGGGCGTGGCAGTGGAGTCACTCTGCTATTAATACCTGGTTGGCCAATCCTCGTTGCAATGGATGGCCATCTGCAGCTTTACTTGTAGCTCCACTGAAGGTATTTTGTTTTGGGCAAAGGGGTGAGATTGTGATTTCCTCTGCGGCAGATGAAGAGAAAGGGCTTTATGCACTACAGGTCCCTGGACAGCCAAGCAAGTGTGAGCCGGAGACTGTGCTTCAGCTCTGAAGCAGTGTATCGAGAGCCTTCGAGGAGGAGGGGAGTTAGCTCAG
Source organism: Ambystoma mexicanum (assembly GCF_040938575.1). Taxonomy (NCBI): domain Eukaryota; kingdom Metazoa; phylum Chordata; class Amphibia; order Caudata; family Ambystomatidae; genus Ambystoma; species Ambystoma mexicanum. The sequence continues at coordinate 529,006,521 of NC_090933.1, read as the reverse complement.
ATGGTAGAGCGCTCGCTTAGCATGCGAGAGGTAGCGGGATCGATGCCCGCATTCTCCAGCAAGACGCTTTTTCTTCATTTTCACTATTTTATTCAAAACTCGCCAATCGTCGCAAATAAAGTCATGTGCTCGCTTCTGTTTTTTTTACTATCATCCTAAAAGTCTTCCGTCCACTTTCTGCTATCCCAAAGAGTCATCCGCGCGAGGGCCGGCAACAGGCGTGATACTGTGCAACAGGCGCATTGCATGGCATTGGTGACATATTCAGGAAATTCCACTTTGATGCCACCCAGGGCTGTTAACCTTTTATTTCATTTCAATACGATGCTTCAAATAATTGGTTCAAAGTGCGCAGCCTTTGCTCTTTTATTTCGTTTTCATCGGAGCAGGTCGGAGCTGGCAGAAGAGTGAGCCCTGTCTGCAGGAGCTCTGATTCCAGAAAGCATATTTTCCCTGTCTTTCTTACCACTCATCTGTGTCTCTTCGCTGACATGAGGCGTTGCTACACTCTGCAGTCTCCCGGCATTTAAAGTCTGCTACCAGCAGAGCACGTTCTGGACTTCACAGCGCCCAGCAAAGTACTAGCCTGCGCCCACCCCCTACTACCGCAAAAACCTTTTGCATGCTTTGGCAGAAGTGTGAACAAAATGCCACGAACCACCCCAGATGGGACTCGAACCCACAATCCCTGGCTTAGGAGGCCAGTGCCTTATCCATTAGGCCACTGGGGCCACTCGACAGAGAAGGGGAAAGTTCTTTCTTTTCCTCTTCTCTCACTGGAGTCACGGGTACTGGCCCACTGAAAAGGGCAAGTTGGCTCACGTCCAAAGCTGCAGTGTCCCAGCACACGCGGGCAAAAGGCACCTGCTTGCACTCGGCTGGACACTTCCGCTTTATGGGACACACGATGGAAAGTGGACTCAATTCCCAGACCTAACTCTTACCTGTTTGGTATTCTGACGCTCGATTGTAAAATATGGCCAGCTGGTAAAAATGACAAAGGGCACTCCAGCGCTGGTCCTTTGGCTGCAGGCGGCGTGTCAGCGGCCTAAAACAGCAAGAAATAGCGAGAGAAATAAAGTGAGAAGCAAGCACCTTTTCAATTGGGCTCTCGGGTCTATGGGACTGGCGTGCAGCCTCTTGATCACAAGCGCAGGTCCAGCGTGAAAGGGCGTGGCAGTGGAGTCACTCTGCTATTAATACCTGGTTGGCCAATCCTCGTTGCAATGGATGGCCATCTGCAGCTTTACTTGTAGCTCCACTGAAGGTATTTTGTTTTGGGCAAAGGGGTGAGATTGTGATTTCCTCTGCGGCAGATGAAGAGAAAGGGCTTTATGCACTACAGGTCCCTGGACAGCCAAGCAAGTGTGAGCCGGAGACTGTGCTTCAGCTCTGAAGCAGTGTATCGAGAGCCTTCGAGGAGGAGGGGAATTAGCTCAGATGGTAGAGCGCTCGCTTAGCATGCGAGAGGTAGCGGGATCGATGCCCGCATTCTCCAGCAAGACGCTTTTACTTCATTTTCACTATTTTATTCAAAACTCGCCAATCGTCGCAAATAAAGTCATGTGCTCGCTTCTGTTTTTTTTACTATCATCCTAAAAGTCTTCCGTCCACTTTCTGCTATCCCAAAGAGTCATCCGCGCGAGGGCCGGCAACAGGCGTGATACTGTGCAACAGGCGCATTGCATGGCATTGGTGACATATTCAGGAAATTCCACTTTGATGCCACCCAGGGCTGTTAACCTTTTATTTCATTTCAATACGATGCTTCGAATAATTGGTTCAAAGTGCGCAGCCTTTGCTCTTTTATTTCGTTTTCATCGGAGCAGGTCGGAGCTGGCAGAAGAGTGAGCCCTGTCTGCAGGAGCTCTGATTCCAGAAAGCATATTTTCCCTGTCTTTCTTACCACTCATCTGTGTCTCTTCGCTGACATGAGGGGTTGCTACACTCTGCAGTCTCCCGGCATTTAAAGTCTGCTACCAGCAGAGCACGTTCTGGACTTCACAGCGCCCAGCAAAGTACTAGCCTGCGCCCACCCCCTACTACCGCAAAAACCTTTTGCATGCTTTGGCAGAAGTGTGAACAAAATGCCACGAACCACCCCAGATGGGACTCGAACCCACAATCCCTGGCTTAGGAGGCCAGTGCCTTATCCATTAGGCCACTGGGGCCACTCGACAGAGAAGGGGAAAGTTCTTTCTTTTCCTCTTCTCTCACTGGAGTCACGGGTACTGGCCCACTGAAAAGGGCAAGTTGGCTCACGTCCAAAGCTGCAGTGTCCCAGCACACGCGGGCAAAAGGCACCTGCTTGCACTCGGCTGGACACTTCCGCTTTATGGGACACACGATGGAAAGTGGACTCAATTCCCAGACCTAACTCTTACCTGTTTGGTATTCTGACGCTCGATTGTAAAATATGGCCAGCTGGTAAAAATGACAAAGGGCACTCCAGCGCTGGTCCTTTGGCTGCAGGCGGCGTGTCAGCGGCCTAAAACAGCAAGAAATAGCGAGAGAAATAAAGTGAGAAGCAAGCACCTTTTCAATTGGGCTCTCGGGTCTATGGGACTGGCGTGCAGCCTCTTGATCACAAGCGCAGGTCCAGCGTGAAAGGGCGTGGCAGTGGAGTCACTCTGCTATTAATACCTGGTTGGCCAATCCTCGTTGCAATGGATGGCCATCTGCAGCTTTACTTGTAGCTCCACTGAAGGTATTTTGTTTTGGGCAAAGGGGTGAGATTGTGATTTCCTCTGCGGCAGATGAAGAGAAAGGGCTTTATGCACTACAGGTCCCTGGACAGCCAAGCAAGTGTGAGCCGGAGACTGTGCTTCAGCTCTGAAGCAGTGTATCGAGAGCCTTCGAGGAGGAGGGGAATTAGCTCAGATGGTAGAGCGCTCGCTTAGCATGCGAGAGGTAGCGGGATCGATGCCCGCATTCTCCAGCAAGACGCTTTTACTTCATTTTCACTATTTTATTCAAAACTCGCCAATCGTCGCAAATAAAGTCATGTGCTCGCTTCTGTTTTTTTTACTATCATCCTAAAAGTCTTCCGTCCACTTTCTGCTATCCCAAAGAGTCATCCGCGCGAGGGCCGGCAACAGGCGTGATACTGTGCAACAGGCGCATTGCATGGCATTGGTGACATATTCAGGAAATTCCACTTTGATGCCACCCAGGGCTGTTAACCTTTTATTTAATTTCAATACGATGCTTCGAATAATTGGTTCAAAGTGCGCAGCCTTTGCTCTTTTATTTCGTTTTCATCGGAGCAGGTCGGAGCTGGCAGAAGAGTGAGCCCTGTCTGCAGGAGCTCTGATTCCAGAAAGCATATTTTCCCTGTCTTTCTTACCACTCATCTGTGTCTCTTCGCTGACATGAGGGGTTGCTACACTCTGCAGTCTCCCGCATTTAAAGTCTGCTACCAGCAGAGCACGTTCTGGACTTCACAGCGCCCAGCAAAGTACTAGCCTGCGCCCACCCCCTACTACCGCAAAAACCTTTTGCATGCTTTGGCAGAAGTGTGAACAAAATGCCACGAACCACCCCAGATGGGACTCGAACCCACAATCCCTGCCTTAGGAGGCCAGTGCCTTATCCATTAGGCCACTGGGGCAACTCGACAGAGAAAGGGAAAGTTCTTTCTTTTCCTCTTCTCTCACTGGAGTCACGGGTACTGGCCCACTGAAAAGGGCAAGTTGGCTCACGTCCAAAGCTGCAGTGTCCCAGCACACGCGGGCAAAAGGCACCTGCTTGCACTCGGCTGGACACTTCCGCTTTATGGGACACACGATGGAAAGTGGACTCAATTCCCAGACCTAACTCTTACCTGTTTGGTATTCTGACGCTCGATTGTAAAATATGGCCAGCTGGTAAAAATGACAAAGGGCACTCCAGCGCTGGTCCTTTGGCTGCAGGCGGCGTGTCAGCGGCCTAAAACAGCAAGAAATAGCGAGAGAAATAAAGTGAGAAGCAAGCACCTTTTCAATTGGGCTCTCGGGTCTATGGGACTGGCGTGCAGCCTCTTGATCACAAGCGCAGGTCCAGCGTGAAAGGGCGTGGCAGTGGAGTCACTCTGCTATTAATACCTGGTTGGCCAATCCTCGTTGCAATGGATGGCCATCTGCAGCTTTACTTGTAGCTCCACTGAAGGTATTTTGTTTTGGGCAAAGGGGTGAGATTGTGAATTCCTCTGCGGCAGATGAAGAGAAAGGGCTTTATGCACTACAGGCCCCTGGACAGCCAAGCAAGTGTGAGCCGGAGACTGTGCTTCAGCTCTGAAGCAGTGTATCGAGAGCCTTCGAGGAGGAGGGGAATTAGCTCAGATGGTAGAGCGCTCGCTTAGCATGCGAGAGGTAGCGGGATCGATGCCCGCATTCTCCAGCAAGACGCTTTTTCTTCATTTTCACTATTTTATTCAAAACTCGCCAATCGTCGCAAATAAAGTCATGTGCTCGCTTCTGTTTTTTTTACTATCATCCTAAAAGTCTTCCGTCCACTTTCTGCTATCCCAAAGAGTCATCCGCGCGAGGGCCGGCAACAGGCGTGATACTGTGCAACAGGCGCATTGCATGGCATTGGTGACATATTCAGGAAATTCCACTTTGATGCCACCCAGGGCTGTTAACCTTTTATTTCATTTCAATACGATGCTTCGAATAATTGGTTCAAAGTGCGCAGCCTTTGCTCTTTTATTTCGTTTTCATCGGAGCAGGTCGGAGCTGGCAGAAGAGTGAGCCCTGTCTGCAGGAGCTCTGATTCCAGAAAGCATATTTTCCCTGTCTTTCTTACCACTCATCTGTGTCTCTTCGCTGACATGAGGGGTTGCTACACTCTGCAGTCTCCCGGCATTTAAAGTCTGCTACCAGCAGAGCACGTTCTGGCTTCACAGCGCCCAGCAAAGTACTAGCCTGCGCCCACCCCCTACTACCGCAAAAACCTTTTGCATGCTTTGGCAGAAGTGTGAACAAAATGCCACGAACCACCCCAGATGGGACTCGAACCCACAATCCCTGGCTTAGGAGGCCAGTGCCTTATCCATTAGGCCACTGGGGCCACTCGACAGAGAAGGGGAAAGTTCTTTCTTTTCCTCTTCTCTCACTGGAGTCACGGGTACTGGCCCACTGAAAAGGGCAAGTTGGCTCACGTCCAAAGCTGCAGTGTCCCAGCACACGCGGGCAAAAGGCACCTGCTTGCACTCGGCTGGACACTTCCGCTTTATGGGACACACGATGGAAAGTGGACTCAATTCCCAGACCTAACTCTTACCTGTTTGGTATTCTGACGCTCGATTGTAAAATATGGCCAGCTGGTAAAAATGACAAAGGGCACTCCAGCGCTGGTCCTTTGGCTGCAGGCGGCGTGTCAGCGGCCTAAAACAGCAAGAAATAGCGAGAGAAATAAAGTGAGAAGCAAGCACCTTTTCAATTGGGCTCTCGGGTCTATGGGACTGGCGTGCAGCCTCTTGATCACAAGCGCAGGTCCAGCGTGAAAGGGCGTGGCAGTGGAGTCACTCTGCTATTAATACCTGGTTGGCCAATCCTCGTTGCAATGGATGGCCATCTGCAGCTTTACTTGTAGCTCCACTGAAGGTATTTTGTTTTGGGCAAAGGGGTGAGATTGTGATTTCCTCTGCGGCAGATGAAGAGAAAGGGCTTTATGCACTACAGGTCCCTGGACAGCCAAGCAAGTGTGAGCCGGAGACTGTGCTTCAGCTCTGAAGCAGTGTATCGAGAGCCTTCGAGGAGGAGGGGAATTAGCTCAGATGGTAGAGCGCTCGCTTAGCATGCGAGAGGTAGCGGGATCGATGCCCGCATTCTCCAGCAAGACGCTTTTACTTCATTTTCACTATTTTATTCAAAACTCGCCAATCGTCGCAAATAAAGTCATGTGCTCGCTTCTGTTTTTTTTACTATCATCCTAAAAGTCTTCCGTCCACTTTCTGCTATCCCAAAGAGTCATCCGCGCGAGGGCCGGCAACAGGCGTGATACTGTGCAACAGGCGCATTGCATGGCATTGGTGACATATTCAGGAAATTCCACTTTGATGCCACCCAGGGCTGTTAACCTTTTATTTCATTTCAATACGATGCTTCGAATAATTGGTTCAAAGTGCGCAGCCTTTGCTCTTTTATTTCGTTTTCATCGGAGCAGGTCGGAGCTGGCAGAAGAGTGAGCCCTGTCTGCAGGAGCTCTGATTCCAGAAAGCATATTTTCCCTGTCTTTCTTACCACTCATCTGTGTCTCTTCGCTGACATGAGGCGTTGCTACACTCTGCAGTCTCCCGGCATTTAAAGTCTGCTACCAGCAGAGCACGTTCTGGACTTCACAGCGCCCAGCAAAGTACTAGCCTGCGCCCACCCCCTACTACCGCAAAAACCTTTTGCATGCTTTGGCAGAAGTGTGAACAAAATGCCACGAACCACCCCAGATGGGACTCGAACCCACAATCCCTGGCTTAGGAGGCCAGTGCCTTATCCATTAGGCCACTGGGGCCACTCGACAGAGAAGGGGAAAGTTCTTTCTTTTCCTCTTCTCTCACTGGAGTCACGGGTACTGGCCCACTGAAAAGGGCAAGTTGGCTCACGTCCAAAGCTGCAGTGTCCCAGCACACGCGGGCAAAAGGCACCTGCTTGCACTCGGCTGGACACTTCCGCTTTATGGGACACACGATGGAAAGTGGACTCAATTCCCAGACCTAACTCTTACCTGTTTGGTATTCTGACGCTCGATTGTAAAATATGGCCAGCTGGTAAAAATGACAAAGGGCACTCCAGCGCTGGTCCTTTGGCTGCAGGCGGCGTGTCAGCGGCCTAAAACAGCAAGAAATAGCGAGAGAAATAAAGTGAGAAGCAAGCACCTTTTCAATTGGGCTCTCGGGTCTATGGGACTGGCGTGCAGCCTCTTGATCACAAGCGCAGGTCCAGCGTGAAAGGGCGTGGCAGTGGAGTCACTCTGCTATTAATACCTGGTTGGCCAATCCTCGTTGCAATGGATGGCCATCTGCAGCTTTACTTGTAGCTCCACTGAAGGTATTTTGTTTTGGGCAAAGGGGTGAGATTGTGATTTCCTCTGCGGCAGATGAAGAGAAAGGGCTTTATGCACTACAGGTCCCTGGACAGCCAAGCAAGTGTGAGCCGGAGACTGTGCTTCAGCTCTGAAGCAGTGTATCGAGAGCCTTCCAGGAGGAGGGGAATTAGCTCAGATGGTAGAGCGCTCGCTTAGCATGCGAGAGGTAGCGGGATCGATGCCCGCATTCTCCAGCAAGACGCTTTTTCTTCATTTTCACTATTTTATTCAAAACTCGCCAATCGTCGCAAATAAAGTCATGTGCTCGCTTCTGTTTTTTTTACTATCATCCTAAAAGTCTTCCGTCCACTTTCTGCTATCCCAAAGAGTCATCCGCGCGAGGGCCGGCAACAGGCGTGATACTGTGCAACAGGCGCATTGCATGGCATTGGTGACATATTCAGGAAATTCCACTTTGATGCCACCCAGGGCTGTTAACCTTTTATTTCATTTCAATACGATGCTTCGAATAATTGGTTCAAAGTGCGCAGCCTTTGCTCTTTTATTTCGTTTTCATCGGAGCAGGTCGGAGCTGGCAGAAGAGTGAGCCCTGTCTGCAGGAGCTCTGATTCCAGAAAGCATATTTTCCCTGTCTTTCTTACCACTCATCTGTGTCTCTTCGCTGACATGAGGCGTTGCTACACTCTGCAGTCTCCCGGCATTTAAAGTCTGCTACCAGCAGAGCACGTTCTGGACTTCACAGCGCCCAGCAAAGTACTAGCCTGCGCCCACCCCCTACTACCGCAAAAACCTTTTGCATGCTTTGGCAGAAGTGTGAACAAAATGCCACGAACCACCCCAGATGGGACTCGAACCCACAATCCCTGGCTTAGGAGGCCAGTGCCTTATCCATTAGGCCACTGGGGCCACTCGACAGAGAAGGGGAAAGTTCTTTCTTTTCCTCTTCTCTCACTGGAGTCACGGGTACTGGCCCACTGAAAAGGGCAAGTTGGCTCACGTCCAAAGCTGCAGTGTCCCAGCACACGCGGGCAAAAGGCACCTGCTTGCACTCGGCTGGACACTTCCGCTTTATGGGACACACGATGGAAAGTGGACTCAATTCCCAGACCTAACTCTTACCTGTTTGGTATTCTGACGCTCGATTGTAAAATATGGCCAGCTGGTAAAAATGACAAAGGGCACTCCAGCGCTGGTCCTTTGGCTGCAGGCGGCGTGTCAGCGGCCTAAAACAGCAAGAAATAGCGAGAGAAATAAAGTGAGAAGCAAGCACCTTTTCAATTGGGCTCTCGGGTCTATGGGACTGGCGTGCAGCCTCTTGATCACAAGCGCAGGTCCAGCGTGAAAGGGCGTGGCAGTGGAGTCACTCTGCTATTAATACCTGGTTGGCCAATCCTCGTTGCAATGGATGGCCATCTGCAGCTTTACTTGTAGCTCCACTGAAGGTATTTTGTTTTGGGCAAAGGGGTGAGATTGTGATTTCCTCTGCGGCAGATGAAGAGAAAGGGCTTTATGCACTACAGGTCCCTGGACAGCCAAGCAAGTGTGAGCCGGAGACTGTGCTTCAGCTCTGAAGCAGTGTATCGAGAGCCTTCGAGGAGGAGGGGAATTAGCTCAGATGGTAGAGGGCTCGCTTAGCATGCGAGAGGTAGCGGGATCGATGCCCGCATTCTCCAGCAAGACGCTTTTACTTCATTTTCACTATTTTATTCAAAACTCGCCAATCGTCGCAAATAAAGTCATGTGCTCGCTTCTGTTTTTTTTACTATCATCCTAAAAGTCTTCCGTCCACTTTCTGCTATCCCAAAGAGTCATCCGCGCGAGGGCCGGCAACAGGCGTGATACTGTGCAACAGGCGCATTGCATGGCATTGGTGACATATTCAGGAAATTCCACTTTGATGCCACCCAGGGCTGTTAACCTTTTATTTCATTTCAATACGATGCTTCGAATAATTGGTTCAAAGTGTGCAGCCTTTGCTCTTTTATTTCGTTTTCATCGGAGCAGGTCGGAGCTGGCAGAAGAGTGAGCCCTGTCTGCAGGAGCTCTGATTCCAGAAAGCATATTTTCCCTGTCTTTCTTACCACTCATCTGTGTCTCTTCGCTGACATGAGGCGTTGCTACACTCTGCAGTCTCCCGGCATTTAAAGTCTGCTACCAGCAGAGCACGTTCTGGACTTCACAGCGCCCAGCAAAGTACTAGCCTGCGCCCACCCCCTACTACCGCAAAAACCTTTTGCATGCTTTGGCAGAAGTGTGAACAAAATGCCACGAACCACCCCAGATGGGACTCGAACCCACAATCCCTGGCTTAGGAGGCCAGTGCCTTATCCATTAGGCCACTGGGGCCACTCGACAGAGAAGGGGAAAGTTCTTTCTTTTCCTCTTCTCTCACTGGAGTCACGGGTACTGGCCCACTGAAAAGGGCAAGTTGGCTCACGTCCAAAGCTGCAGTGTCCCAGCACACGCGGGCAAAAGGCACCTGCTTGCACTCGGCTGGACACTTCCGCTTTATGGGACACACGATGGAAAGTGGACTCAATTCCCAGACCTAACTCTTACCTGTTTGGTATTCTGACGCTCGATTGTAAAATATGGCCAGCTGGTAAAAATGACAAAGGGCACTCCAGCGCTGGTCCTTTGGCTGCAGGCGGCGTGTCAGCGGCCTAAAACAGCAAGAAATAGCGAGAGAAATAAAGTGAGAAGCAAGCACCTTTTCAATTGGGCTCTCGGGTCTATGGGACTGGCGTGCAGCCTCTTGATCACAAGCGCAGGTCCAGCGTGAAAGGGCGTGGCAGTGGAGTCACTCTGCTATTAATACCTGGTTGGCCAATCCTCGTTGCAATGGATGGCCATCTGCAGCTTTACTTGTAGCTCCACTGAAGGTATTTTGTTTTGGGCAAAGGGGTGAGATTGTGATTTCCTCTGCCGCAGATGAAGAGAAAGGGCTTTATGCACTACAGGTCCCTGGACAGCCAAGCAAGTGTGAGCCGGAGATTGTGCTTCAGCTCTGAAGCAGTGTATCGAGAGCCTTCGAGGAGGAGGGGAATTAGCTCAGATGGTAGAGCGCTCGCTTAGCATGCGAGAGGTAGCGGGATCGATGCCCGCATTCTCCAGCAAGACGCTTTTTCTTCATTTTCACTATTTTATTCAAAACTCGCCAATCGTCGCAAATAAAGTCATGTGCTCGCTTCTGTTTTTTTTACTATCATCCTAAAAGTCTTCCGTCCACTTTCTGCTATCCCAAAGAGTCACCCGCGCGAGGGCCGGCAACAGGCGTGATACTGTGCAACAGGCGCATTGCATGGCATTGGTGACATATTCAGGAAATTCCACTTTGATGCCACCCAGGGCTGTTAACCTTTTATTTCATTTCAATACGATGCTTCGAATAATTGGTTCAAAGTGCGCAGCCTTTGCTCTTTTATTTCGTTTTCATCGGAGCAGGTCGGAGCTGGCAGAAGAGTGAGCCCTGTCTGCAGGAGCTCTGATTCCAGAAAGCATATTTTCCCTGTCTTTCTTACCACTCATCTGTGTCTCTTCGCTGACATGAGGCGTTGCTACACTCTGCAGTCTCCCGGCATTTAAAGTCTGCTACCAGCAGAGCACGTTCTGGACTTCACAGCGCCCAGCAAAGTACTAGCCTGCGCCCACCCCCTACTACCTCAAAAACCTTTTGCATGCTTTGGCAGAAGTGTGAACAAAATGCCACGAACCACCCCAGATGGGACTCGAACCCACAATCCCTGGCTTAGGAGGCCAGTGCCTTATCCATTAGGCCACTGGGGCAACTCGACAGAGAAGGGGAAAGTTCTTTCTTTTCCTCTTCTCTCACTGGAGTCACGGGTACTGGCCCACTGAAAAGGGCAAGTTGGCTCACGTCCAAAGCTGCAGTGTCCCAGCACACGCGGGCAAGAGGCACCTGCTTGCACTCGGCTGGACACTTCCGCTTTATGGGACACACGATGGAAAGTGGACTCAATTCCCAGACCTAACTCTTACCTGTTTGGTATTCTGACGCTCGATTGTAAAATATGGCCAGCTGGTAAAAATGACAAAGGGCACTCCAGCGCTGGTCCTTTGGCTGCAGGCGGCGTGTCAGCGGCCTAAAACAGCAAGAAATAGCGAGAGAAATAAAGTGAGAAGCAAGCACCTTTTCAATTGGGCTCTCGGGTCTATGGGACTGGCGTGCAGCCTCTTGATCACAAGCGCAGGTCCAGCGTGAAAGGGCGTGGGAGTGGAGTCACTCTGCTATTAATACCTGGTTGGCCAATCCTCGTTGCAATGGATGGCCATCTGCAGCTTTACTTGTAGCTCCACTGAAGGTATTTTGTTTTGGGCAAAGGGGTGAGATTGTGATTTCCTCTGCGGCAGATGAAGAGAAAGGGCTTTATGCACTACAGGTCCCTGGACAGCCAAGCAAGTGTGAGCCGGAGACTGTGCTTCAGCTCTGAAGCAGTGTATCGAGAGCCTTCGAGGAGGAGGGGAATTAGCTCAGATGGTAGAGCGCTCGCTTAGCATGCGAGAGGTAGCGGGATCGATGCCCGCATTCTCCAGCAAGACGCTTTTTCTTCATTTTCACTATTTTATTCAAAACTCGCCAATCGTCGCAAATAAAGTCATGTGCTCGCTTCTGTTTTTTTTACTATCATCCTAAAAGTCTTCCGTCCACTTTCTGCTATCCCAAAGAGTCATCCGCGCGAGGGCCGGCAACAGGCGTGATACTGTGCAACAGGCGCATTGCATGGCATTGGTGACATATTCAGGAAATTCCACTTTGATGCCACCCAGGGCTGTTAACCTTTTATTTCATTTCAATACGATGCTTCGAATAATTGGTTCAAAGTGCGCAGCCTTTGCTCTTTTATTTCGTTTTCATCGGAGCAGGTCGGAGCTGGCAGAAGAGTGAGCCCTGTCTGCAGGAGCTCTGATTCCAGAAAGCATATTTTCCCTGTCTTTCTTACCACTCATCTGTGTCTCTTCGCTGACATGAGGCGTTGCTACACTCTGCAGTCTCCCGGCATTTAAAGTCTGCTACCAGCAGAGCACGTTCTGGACTTCACAGCGCCCAGCAAAGTACTAGCCTGCGCCCACCCCCTACTACCGCAAAAACCTTTTGCATGCTTTGGCAGAAGTGTGAACAAAATGCCACGAACCACCCCAGATGGGACTCGAACCCACAATCCCTGGCTTAGGAGGCCAGTGCCTTATCCATTAGGCCACTGGGGCAACTCGACAGAGAAAGGGAAAGTTCTTTCTTTTCCTCTTCTCTCACTGGAGTCACGGGTACTGGCCCACTGAAAAGGGCAAGTTGGCTCACGTCCAAAGCTGCAGTGTCCCAGCACACGCGGGCAAAAGGCACCTGCTTGCACTCGGCTGGACACTTCCGCTTTATGGGACACACGATGGAAAGTGGACTCAATTCCCAGACCTAACTCTTACCTGTTTGGTATTCTGACGCTCGATTGTAAAATATGGCCAGCTGGTAAAAATGACAAAGGGCACTCCAGCGCTGGTCCTTTGGCTGCAGGCGGCGTGTCAGCGGCCTAAAACAGCAAGAAATAGCGAGAGAAATAAAGTGAGAAGCAAGCACCTTTTCAATTGGGCTCTCGGGTCTATGGGACTGGCGTGCAGCCTCTTGATCACAAGCGCAGGTCCAGCGTGAAAGGGCGTGGGAGTGGAGTCACTCTGCTATTAATACCTGGTTGGCCAATCCTCGTTGCAATGGATGGCCATCTGCAGCTTTACTTGTAGCTCCACTGAAGGTATTTTGTTTTGGGCAAAGGGGTGAGATTGTGAATTCCTCTGCGGCAGATGAAGAGAAAGGGCTTTATGCACTACAGGTCCCTGGACAGCCAAGCAAGTGTGAGCCGGAGACTGTGCTTCAGCTCTGAAGCAGTGTATCGAGAGCCTTCGAGGAGGAGGGGAATTAGCTCAGATGGTAGAGCGCTCGCTTAGCATGCGAGAGGTAGCAGAGAGGTAGCAGGATCGATGCCCGCATTCTCCAGCAAGACGCTTTTTCTTCATTTTCACTATTTTATTCAAAACTCGCCAATCGTCGCAAATAAAGTCATGTGCTCGCTTCTGTTTTTTTTACTATCATCCTAAAAGTCTTCCGTCCACTTTCTGCTATCCCAAAGAGTCATCCGCGCGAGGGCCGGCAACAGGCGTGATACTGTGCAACAGGCGCATTGCATGGCATTGGTGACATATTCAGGAAATTCCACTTTGATGCCACCCAGGGCTGTTAACCTTTTATTTCATTTCAATACGATGCTTCGAATAATTGGTTCAAAGTGCGCAGCCTTTGCTCTTTTATTTCGTTTTCATCGGAGCAGGTCGGAGCTGGCAGAAGAGTGAGCCCTGTCTGCAGGAGCTCTGATTCCAGAAAGCATATTTTCCCTGTCTTTCTTACCACTCATCTGTGTCTCTTCGCTGACATGAGGGGTTGCTACACTCTGCAGTCTCCCGGCATTTAAAGTCTGCTACCAGCAGAGCATGTTCTGGACTTCACAGCGCCCAGCAAAGTACTAGCCTGCGCCCACCCCCTACTACCGCAAAAACCTTTTGCATGCTTTGGCAGAAGTGTGAACAAAATGCCACGAACCACCCCAGATGGGACTCGAACCCACAATCCCTGGCTTAGGAGGCCAGTGCCTTATCCATTAGGCCACTGGGGCCACTCGACAGAGAAGGGGAAAGTTCTTTCTTTTCCTCTTCTCTCACTGGAGTCACGGGTACTGGCCCACTGAAAAGGGCAAGTTGGCTCACGTCCAAAGCTGCAGTGTCCCAGCACACGCGGGCAAAAGGCACCTGCTTGCACTCGGCTGGACACTTCCGCTTTATGGGACACACGATGGAAAGTGGACTCAATTCCCAGACCTAACTCTTACCTGTTTGGTATTCTGACGCTCGATTGTAAAATATGGCCAGCTGGTAAAAATGACAAAGGGCACTCCAGCGCTGGTCCTTTGGCTGCAGGCGGCGTGTCAGCGGCCTAAAACAGCAAGAAATAGCGAGAGAAATAAAGTGAGAAGCAAGCACCTTTTCAATTGGGCTCTCGGGTCTATGGGACTGGCGTGCAGCCTCTTGATCACAAGCGCAGGTCCAGCGTGAAAGGGCGTGGCAGTGGAGTCACTCTGCTATTAATACCTGGTTGGCCAATCCTCGTTGCAATGGATGGCCATCTGCAGCTTTACTTGTAGCTCCACTGAAGGTATTTTGTTTTGGGCAAAGGGGTGAGATTGTGATTTCCTCTGCGGCAGATGAAGAGAAAGGGCTTTATGCACTACAGGTCCCTGGACAGCCAAGCAAGTGTGAGCCGGAGACTGTGCTTCAGCTCTGAAGCAGTGTATCGAGAGCCTTCGAGGAGGAGGGGAATTAGCTCAGATGGTAGAGCGCTCGCTTAGCATGCGAGAGGTAGCGGGATCGATGCCCGCATTCTCCAGCAAGACGCTTTTACTTCATTTTCACTATTTTATTCAAAACTCGCCAATCGTCGCAAATAAAGTCATGTGCTCGCTTCTGTTTTCTTTACTATCATCCTAAAAGTCTTCCGTCCACTTTCTGCTATCCCAAAGAGTCATCCGCGCGAGGGCCGGCAACAGGCGTGATACTGTGCAACAGGCGCATTGCATGGCATTGGTGACATATTCAGGAAATTCCACTTTGATGCCACCCAGGGCTGTTAACCTTTTATTTCATTTCAATACGATGCTTCGAATAATTGGTTCAAAGTGCGCAGCCTTTGCTCTTTTATTTCGTTTTCATCGGAGCAGGTCGGAGCTGGCAGAAGAGTGAGCCCTGTCTGCAGGAGCTCTGATTCCAGAAAGCATATTTTCCCTGTCTTTCTTACCACTCATCTGTGTCTCTTCGCTGACATGAGGCGTTGCTACACTCTGCAGTCTCCCGGCATTTAAAGTCTGCTACCAGCAGAGCACGTTCTGGACTTCACAGCGCCCAGCAAAGTACTAGCCTGCGCCCACCCCCTACTACCGCAAAAACCTTTTGCATGCTTTGGCAGAAGTGTGAACAAAATGCCACGAACCACCCCAGATGGGACTCGAACCCACAATCCCTGGCTTAGGAGGCCAGTGCCTTATCCATTAGGCCACTGGGGCCACTCGACAGAGAAGGGGAAAGTTCTTTCTTTTCCTCTTCTCTCACTGGAGTCACGGGTACTGGCCCACTGAAAAGGGCAAGTTGGCTCACGTCCAAAGCTGCAGTGTCCCAGCACACGCGGGCAAAAGGCACCTGCTTGCACTCGGCTGGACACTTCCGCTTTATGGGACACACGATGGAAAGTGGACTCAATTCCCAGACCTAACTCTTACCTGTTTGGTATTCTGACGCTCGATTGTAAAATATGGCCAGCTGGTAAAAATGACAAAGGGCACTCCAGCGCTGGTCCTTTGGCTGCAGGCGGCGTGTCAGCGGCCTAAAACAGCAAGAAATAGCGAGAGAAATAAAGTGAGAAGCAAGCACCTTTTCAATTGGGCTCTCGGGTCTATGGGACTGGCGTGCAGCCTCTTGATCACAAGCGCAGGTCCAGCGTGAAAGGGCGTGGCAGTGGAGTCACTCTGCTATTAATACCTGGTTGGCCAATCCTCGTTGCAATGGATGGCCATCTGCAGCTTTACTTGTAGCTCCACTGAAGGTATTTTGTTTTGGGCAAAGGGGTGAGATTGTGATTTCCTCTGCGGCAGATGAAGAGAAAGGGCTTTATGCACTACAGGTCCCTGGACAGCCAAGCAAGTGTGAGCCGGAGACTGTGCTTCAGCTCTGAAGCAGTGTATCGAGAGCCTTCGAGGAGGAGGGGAATTAGCTCAGATGGTAGAGCGCTCGCTTAGCATGCGAGAGGTAGCGGGATCGATGCCCGCATTCTCCAGCAAGACGCTTTTTCTTCATTTTCACTATTTTATTCAAAACTCGCCAATCGTCGCAAATAAAGTCATGTGCTCGCTTCTGTTTTTTTTACTATCATCCTAAAAGTCTTCCGTCCACTTTCTGCTATCCCAAAGAGTCATCCGCGCGAGGGCCGGCAACAGGCGTGATACTGTGCAACAGGCGCATTGCATGGCATTGGTGACATATTCAGGAAATTCCACTTTGATGCCACCCAGGGCTGTTAACCTTTTATTTCATTTCAATACGATGCTTCGAATAATTGGTTCAAAGTGCGCAGCCTTTGCTCTTTTATTTCGTTTTCATCGGAGCAGGTCGGAGCTGGCAGAAGAGTGAGCCCTGTCTGCAGGAGCTCTGATTCCAGAAAGCATATTTTCCCTGTCTTTCTTACCACTCATCTGTGTCTCTTCGCTGACATGAGGCGTTGCTACACTCTGCAGTCTCCCGGCATTTAAAGTCTGCTACCAGCAGAGCACGTTCTGGACTTCACAGCGCCCAGCAAAGTACTAGCCTGCGCCCACCCCCTACTACCGCAAAAACCTTTTGCATGCTTTGGCAGAAGTGTGAACAAAATGCCACGAACCACCCCAGATGGGACTCGAACCCACAATCCCTGGCTTAGGAGGCCAGTGCCTTATCCATTAGGCCACTGGGGCCACTCGACAGAGAAGGGGAAAGTTCTTTCTTTTCCTCTTCTCTCACTGGAGTCACGGGTACTGGCCCACTGAAAAGGGCAAGTTGGCTCACGTCCAAAGCTGCAGTGTCCCAGCACACGCGGGCAAAAGGCACCTGCTTGCACTCGGCTGGACACTTCCGCTTTATGGGACACACGATGGAAAGTGGACTCAATTCCCAGACCTAACTCTTACCTGTTTGGTATTCTGACGCTCGATTGTAAAATATGGCCAGCTGGTAAAAATGACAAAGGGCACTCCAGCGCTGGTCCTTTGGCTGCAGGCGGCGTGTCAGCGGCCTAAAACAGCAAGAAATAGCGAGAGAAATAAAGTGAGAAGCAAGCACCTTTTCAATTGGGCTCTCGGGTCTATGGGACTGGCGTGCAGCCTCTTGATCACAAGCGCAGGTCCAGCGTGAAAGGGCGTGGCAGTGGAGTCACTCTGCTATTAATACCTGGTTGGCCAATCCTCGTTGCAATGGATGGCCATCTGCAGCTTTACTTGTAGCTCCACTGAAGGTATTTTGTTTTGGGCAAAGGGGTGAGATTGTGATTTCCTCTGCGGCAGATGAAGAGAAAGGGCTTTATGCACTACAGGTCCCTGGACAGCCAAGCAAGTGTGAGCCGGAGACTGTGCTTCAGCTCTGAAGCAGTGTATCGAGAGCCTTCGAGGAGGAGGGGAATTAGCTCAGATGGTAGAGCGCTCGCTTAGCATGCGAGAGGTAGCGGGATCGATGCCCGCATTCTCCAGCAAGACGCTTTTTCTTCATTTTCACTATTTTATTCAAAACTCGCCAATCGTCGCAAATAAAGTCATGTGCTCGCTTCTGTTTTTTTTACTATCATCCTAAAAGTCTTCCGTCCACTTTCTGCTATCCCAAAGAGTCATCCGCGCGAGGGCCGGCAACAGGCGTGATACTGTGCAACAGGCGCATTGCATGGCATTGGTGACATATTCAGGAAATTCCACTTTGATGCCACCCAGGGCTGTTAACCTTTTATTTCATTTCAATACGATGCTTCGAATAATTGGTTCAAAGTGCGCAGCCTTTGCTCTTTTATTTCGTTTTCATCGGAGCAGGTCGGAGCTGGCAGAAGAGTGAGCCCTGTCTGCAGGAGCTCTGATTCCAGAAAGCATATTTTCCCTGTCTTTCTTACCACTCATCTGTGTCTCTTCGCTGACATGAGGCGTTGCTACACTCTGCAGTCTCCCGGCATTTAAAGTCTGCTACCAGCAGAGCACGTTCTGGACTTCACAGCGCCCAGCAAAGTACTAGCCTGCGCCCACCCCCTACTACCGCAAAAACCTTTTGCATGCTTTGGCAGAAGTGTGAACAAAATGCCACGAACCACCCCAGATGGGACTCGAACCCACAATCCCTGGCTTAGGAGGCCAGTGCCTTATCCATTAGGCCACTGGGGCCACTCGACAGAGAAGGGGAAAGTTCTTTCTTTTCCTCTTCTCTCACTGGAGTCACGGGTACTGGCCCACTGAAAAGGGCAAGTTGGCTCACGTCCAAAGCTGCAGTGTCCCAGCACACGCGGGCAAAAGGCACCTGCTTGCACTCGGCTGGACACTTCCGCTTTATGGGACACACGATGGAAAGTGGACTCAATTCCCAGACCTAACTCTTACCTGTTTGGTATTCTGACGCTCGATTGTAAAATATGGCCAGCTGGTAAAAATGACAAAGGGCACTCCAGCGCTGGTCCTTTGGCTGCAGGCGGCGTGTCAGCGGCCTAAAACAGCAAGAAATAGCGAGAGAAATAAAGTGAGAAGCAAGCACCTTTTCAATTGGGCTCTCGGGTCTATGGGACTGGCGTGCAGCCTCTTGATCACAAGCGCAGGTCCAGCGTGAAAGGGCGTGGCAGTGGAGTCACTCTGCTATTAATACCTGGTTGGCCAATCCTCGTTGCAATGGATGGCCATCTGCAGCTTTACTTGTAGCTCCACTGAAGGTATTTTGTTTTGGGCAAAGGGGTGAGATTGTGATTTCCTCTGCGGCAGATGAAGAGAAAGGGCTTTATGCACTACAGGTCCCTGGACAGCCAAGCAAGTGTGAGCCGGAGACTGTGCTTCAGCTCTGAAGCAGTGTATCGAGAGCCTTCGAGGAGGAGGGGAATTAGCTCAGATGGTAGAGCGCTCGCTTAGCATGCGAGAGGTAGCGGGATCGATGCCCGCATTCTCCAGCAAGACGCTTTTACTTCATTTTCACTATTTTATTCAAAACTCGCCAATCGTCGCAAATAAAGTCATGTGCTCGCTTCTGTTTTTTTTACTATCATCCTAAAAGTCTTCCGTCCACTTTCTGCTATCCCAAAGAGTCATCCGCGCGAGGGCCGGCAACAGGCGTGATACTGTGCAACAGGCGCATTGCATGGCATTGGTGACATATTCAGGAAATTCCACTTTGATGCCACCCAGGGCTGTTAACCTTTTATTTCATTTCAATACGATGCTTCGAATAATTGGTTCAAAGTGCGCAGCCTTTGCTCTTTTATTTCGTTTTCATCGGAGCAGGTCGGAGCTGGCAGAAGAGTGAGCCCTGTCTGCAGGAGCTCTGATTCCAGAAAGCATATTTTCCCTGTCTTTCTTACCACTCATCTGTGTCTCTTCGCTGACATGAGGCGTTGCTACACTCTGCAGTCTCCCGGCATTTAAAGTCTGCTACCAGCAGAGCACGTTCTGGACTTCACAGCGCCCAGCAAAGTACTAGCCTGCGCCCACCCCCTACTACCGAAAAACCTTTTGCATGCTTTGGCAGAAGTGTGAACAAAATGCCACGAACCACCCCAGATGGGACTCGAACCCACAATCCCTGGCTTAGGAGGCCAGTGCCTTATCCATTAGGCCACTGGGGCCACTCGACAGAGAAGGGGAAAGTTCTTTCTTTTCCTCTTCTCTCACTGGAGTCACGGGTACTGGCCCACTGAAAAGGGCAAGTTGGCTCACGTCCAAAGCTGCAGTGTCCCAGCACACGCGGGCAAAAGGCACCTGCTTGCACTCGGCTGGACACTTCCGCTTTATGGGACACACGATGGAAAGTGGACTCAATTCCCAGACCTAACTCTTACCTGTTTGGTATTCTGACGCTCGATTGTAAAATATGGCCAGCTGGTAAAAATGACAAAGGGCACTCCAGCGCTGGTCCTTTGGCTGCAGGCGGCGTGTCAGCGGCCTAAAACAGCAAGAAATAGCGAGAGAAATAAAGTGAGAAGCAAGCACCTTTTCAATTGGGCTCTCGGGTCTATGGGACTGGCGTGCAGCCTCTTGATCACAAGCGCAGGTCCAGCGTGAAAGGGCGTGGCAGTGGAGTCACTCTGCTATTAATACCTGGTTGGCCAATCCTCGTTGCAATGGATGGCCATCTGCAGCTTTACTTGTAGCTCCACTGAAGGTATTTTGTTTTGGGCAAAGGGGTGAGATTGTGATTTCCTCTGCGGCAGATGAAGAGAAAGGGCTTTATGCACTACAGGTCCCTGGACAGCCAAGCAAGTGTGAGCCGGAGACTGTGCTTCAGCTCTGAAGCAGTGTATCGAGAGCCTTCGAGGAGGAGGGGAATTAGCTCAGATGGTAGAGTGCTCGCTTAGCATGCGAGAGGTAGCGGGATCGATGCCCGCATTCTCCAGCAAGACGCTTTTACTTCATTTTCACTATTTTATTCAAAACTCGCCAATCGTCGCAAATAAAGTCATGTGCTCGCTTCTGTTTTTTTTACTATCATCCTAAAAGTCTTCCGTCCACTTTCTGCTATCCCAAAGAGTCATCCGCGCGAGGGCCGGCAACAGGCGTGATACTGTGCAACAGGCGCATTGCATGGCATTGGTGACATATTCAGGAAATTCCACTTTGATGCCACCCAGGGCTGTTAACCTTTTATTTCATTTCAATACGATGCTTCGAATAATTGGTTCAAAGTGCGCAGCCTTTGCTCTTTTATTTCGTTTTCATCGGAGCAGGTCGGAGCTGGCAGAAGAGTGAGCCCTGTCTGCAGGAGCTCTGATTCCAGAAAGCATATTTTCCCTGTCTTTCTTACCACTCATCTGTGTCTCTTCGCTGACATGAGGCGTTGCTACACTCTGCAGTCTCCCGGCATTTAAAGTCTGCTACCAGCAGAGCACGTTCTGGACTTCACAGCGCCCAGCAAAGTACTAGCCTGCGCCCACCCCCTACTACCGCAAAAACCTTTTGCATGCTTTGGCAGAAGTGTGAACAAAATGCCACGAACCACCCCAGATGGGACTCGAACCCACAATCCCTGGCTTAGGAGGCCAGTGCCTTATCCATTAGGCCACTGGGGCCACTCGACAGAGAAGGGGAAAGTTCTTTCTTTTCCTCTTCTCTCACTGGAGTCACGGGTACTGGCCCACTGAAAAGGGCAA
This sequence comes from Ambystoma mexicanum, assembly GCF_040938575.1. Classification (NCBI taxonomy): domain Eukaryota; kingdom Metazoa; phylum Chordata; class Amphibia; order Caudata; family Ambystomatidae; genus Ambystoma; species Ambystoma mexicanum. The sequence goes on along the minus strand of NC_090933.1, from coordinate 528,985,541 downwards.
GTTGGCTCACGTCCAAAGCTGCAGTGTCCCAGCACACGCGGGCAAAAGGCACCTGCTTGCACTCGGCTGGACACTTCCGCTTTATGGGACACACGATGGAAAGTGGACTCAATTCCCAGACCTAACTCTTACCTGTTTGGTATTCTGACGCTCGATTGTAAAATATGGCCAGCTGGTAAAAATGACAAAGGGCACTCCAGCGCTGGTCCTTTGGCTGCAGGCGGCGTGTCAGCGGCCTAAAACAGCAAGAAATAGCGAGAGAAATAAAGTGAGAAGCAAGCACCTTTTCAATTGGGCTCTCGGGTCTATGGGACTGGCGTGCAGCCTCTTGATCACAAGCGCAGGTCCAGCGTGAAAGGGCGTGGCAGTGGAGTCACTCTGCTATTAATACCTGGTTGGCCAATCCTCGTTGCAATGGATGGCCATCTGCAGCTTTACTTGTAGCTCCACTGAAGGTATTTTGTTTTGGGCAAAGGGGTGAGATTGTGATTTCCTCTGCCGCAGATGAAGAGAAAGGGCTTTATGCACTACAGGTCCCTGGACAGCCAAGCAAGTGTGAGCCGGAGATTGTGCTTCAGCTCTGAAGCAGTGTATCGAGAGCCTTCGAGGAGGAGGGGAATTAGCTCAGATGGTAGAGCGCTCGCTTAGCATGCGAGAGGTAGCGGGATCGATGCCCGCATTCTCTAGCAAGACGCTTTTTCTTCATTTTCACTATTTTATTCAAAACTCGCCAATCGTCGCAAATAAAGTCATGTGCTCGCTTCTGTTTTTTTTACTATCATCCTAAAAGTCTTCCGTCCACTTTCTGCTATCCCAAAGAGTCACCCGCGCGAGGGCCGGCAACAGGCGTGATACTGTGCAACAGGCGCATTGCATGGCATTGGTGACATATTCAGGAAATTCCACTTTGATGCCACCCAGGGCTGTTAACCTTTTATTTCATTTCAATACGATGCTTCGAATAATTGGTTCAAAGTGCGCAGCCTTTGCTCTTTTATTTCGTTTTCATCGGAGCAGGTCGGAGCTGGCAGAAGAGTGAGCCCTGTCTGCAGGAGCTCTGATTCCAGAAAGCATATTTTCCCTGTCTTTCTTACCACTCATCTGTGTCTCTTCGCTGACATGAGGCGTTGCTACACTCTGCAGTCTCCCGGCATTTAAAGTCTGCTACCAGCAGAGCACGTTCTGGACTTCACAGCGCCCAGCAAAGTACTAGCCTGCGCCCACCCCCTACTACCGCAAAAACCTTTTGCATGCTTTGGCAGAAGTGTGAACAAAATGCCACGAACCACCCCAGATGGGACTCGAACCCACAATCCCTGGCTTAGGAGGCCAGTGCCTTATCCATTAGGCCACTGGGGCCACTCGACAGAGAAGGGGAAAGTTCTTTCTTTTCCTCTTCTCTCACTGGAGTCACGGGTACTGGCCCACTGAAAAGGGCAAGTTGGCTCACGTCCAAAGCTGCAGTGTCCCAGCACACGCGGGCAAAAGGCACCTGCTTGCACTCGGCTGGACACTTCCGCTTTATGGGACACACGATGGAAAGTGGACTCAATTCCCAGACCTAACTCTTACCTGTTTGGTATTCTGACGCTCGATTGTAAAATATGGCCAGCTGGTAAAAATGACAAAGGGCACTCCAGCGCTGGTCCTTTGGCTGCAGGCGGCGTGTCAGCGGCCTAAAACAGCAAGAAATAGCGAGAGAAATAAAGTGAGAAGCAAGCACCTTTTCAATTGGGCTCTCGGGTCTATGGGACTGGCGTGCAGCCTCTTGATCACAAGCGCAGGTCCAGCGTGAAAGGGCGTGGCAGTGGAGTCACTCTGCTATTAATACCTGGTTGGCCAATCCTCGTTGCAATGGATGGCCATCTGCAGCTTTACTTGTAGCTCCACTGAAGGTATTTTGTTTTGGGCAAAGGGGTGAGATTGTGATTTCCTCTGCCGCAGATGAAGAGAAAGGGCTTTATGCACTACAGGTCCCTGGACAGCCAAGCAAGTGTGAGCCGGAGATTGTGCTTCAGCTCTGAAGCAGTGTATCGAGAGCCTTCGAGGAGGAGGGGAATTAGCTCAGATGGTAGAGCGCTCGCTTAGCATGCGAGAGGTAGCGGGATCGATGCCCGCATTCTCCAGCAAGACGCTTTTTCTTCATTTTCACTATTTTATTCAAAACTCGCCAATCGTCGCAAATAAAGTCATGTGCTCGCTTCTGTTTTTTTTACTATCATCCTAAAAGTCTTCCGTCCACTTTCTGCTATCCCAAAGAGTCACCCGCGCGAGGGCCGGCAACAGGCGTGATACTGTGCAACAGGCGCATTGCATGGCATTGGTGACATATTCAGGAAATTCCACTTTGATGCCACCCAGGGCTGTTAACCTTTTATTTCATTTCAATACGATGCTTCGAATAATTGGTTCAAAGTGCGCAGCCTTTGCTCTTTTATTTCGTTTTCATCGGAGCAGGTCGGAGCTGGCAGAAGAGTGAGCCCTGTCTGCAGGAGCTCTGATTCCAGAAAGCATATTTTCCCTGTCTTTCTTACCACTCATCTGTGTCTCTTCGCTGACATGAGGCGTTGCTACACTCTGCAGTCTCCCGGCATTTAAAGTCTGCTACCAGCAGAGCACGTTCTGGACTTCACAGCGCCCAGCAAAGTACTAGCCTGCGCCCACCCCCTACTACCTCAAAAACCTTTTGCATGCTTTGGCAGAAGTGTGAACAAAATGCCACGAACCACCCCAGATGGGACTCGAACCCACAATCCCTGGCTTAGGAGGCCAGTGCCTTATCCATTAGGCCACTGGGGCAACTCGACAGAGAAGGGGAAAGTTCTTTCTTTTCCTCTTCTCTCACTGGAGTCACGGGTACTGGCCCACTGAAAAGGGCAAGTTGGCTCACGTCCAAAGCTGCAGTGTCCCAGCACACGCGGGCAAGAGGCACCTGCTTGCACTCGGCTGGACACTTCCGCTTTATGGGACACACGATGGAAAGTGGACTCAATTCCCAGACCTAACTCTTACCTGTTTGGTATTCTGACGCTCGATTGTAAAATATGGCCAGCTGGTAAAAATGACAAAGGGCACTCCAGCGCTGGTCCTTTGGCTGCAGGCGGCGTGTCAGCGGCCTAAAACAGCAAGAAATAGCGAGAGAAATAAAGTGAGAAGCAAGCACCTTTTCAATTGGGCTCTCGGGTCTATGGGACTGGCGTGCAGCCTCTTGATCACAAGCGCAGGTCCAGCGTGAAAGGGCGTGGGAGTGGAGTCACTCTGCTATTAATACCTGGTTGGCCAATCCTCGTTGCAATGGATGGCCATCTGCAGCTTTACTTGTAGCTCCACTGAAGGTATTTTGTTTTGGGCAAAGGGGTGAGATTGTGATTTCCTCTGCGGCAGATGAAGAGAAAGGGCTTTATGCACTACAGGTCCCTGGACAGCCAAGCAAGTGTGAGCCGGAGACTGTGCTTCAGCTCTGAAGCAGTGTATCGAGAGCCTTCGAGGAGGAGGGGAATTAGCTCAGATGGTAGAGCGCTCGCTTAGCATGCGAGAGGTAGTGGGATCGATGCCCGCATTCTCCAGCAAGACGCTTTTTCTTCATTTTCACTATTTTATTCAAAACTCGCCAATCGTCGCAAATAAAGTCATGTGCTCGCTTCTGTTTTTTTTACTATCATCCTAAAAGTCTTCCGTCCACTTTCTGCTATCCCAAAGAGTCATCCGCGCGAGGGCCGGCAACAGGCGTGATACTGTGCAACAGGCGCATTGCATGGCATTGGTGACATATTCAGGAAATTCCACTTTGATGCCACCCAGGGCTGTTAACCTTTTATTTCATTTCAATACGATGCTTCGAATAATTGGTTCAAAGTGCGCAGCCTTTGCTCTTTTATTTCGTTTTCATCGGAGCAGGTCGGAGCTGGCAGAAGAGTGAGCCCTGTCTGCAGGAGCTCTGATTCCAGAAAGCATATTTTCCCTGTCTTTCTTACCACTCATCTGTGTCTCTTCGCTGACATGAGGCGTTGCTACACTCTGCAGTCTCCCGGCATTTAAAGTCTGCTACCAGCAGAGCACGTTCTGGACTTCACAGCGCCCAGCAAAGTACTAGCCTGCGCCCACCCCCTACTACCGCAAAAACCTTTTGCATGCTTTGGCAGAAGTGTGAACAAAATGCCACGAACCACCCCAGATGGGACTCGAACCCACAATCCCTGGCTTAGGAGGCCAGTGCCTTATCCATTAGGCCACTGGGGCCACTCGACAGAGAAGGGGAAAGTTCTTTCTTTTCCTCTTCTCTCACTGGAGTCACGGGTACTGGCCCACTGAAAAGGGCAAGTTGGCTCACGTCCAAAGCTGCAGTGTCCCAGCACACGCGGGCAAAAGGCACCTGCTTGCACTCGGCTGGACACTTCCGCTTTATGGGACACACGATGGAAAGTGGACTCAATTCCCAGACCTAACTCTTACCTGTTTGGTATTCTGACGCTCGATTGTAAAATATGGCCAGCTGGTAAAAATGACAAAGGGCACTCCAGCGCTGGTCCTTTGGCTGCAGGCGGCGTGTCAGCGGCCTAAAACAGCAAGAAATAGCGAGAGAAATAAAGTGAGAAGCAAGCACCTTTTCAATTGGGCTCTCGGGTCTATGGGACTGGCGTGCAGCCTCTTGATCACAAGCGCAGGTCCAGCGTGAAAGGGCGTGGCAGTGGAGTCACTCTGCTATTAATACCTGGTTGGCCAATCCTCGTTGCAATGGATGGCCATCTGCAGCTTTACTTGTAGCTCCACTGAAGGTATTTTGTTTTGGGCAAAGGGGTGAGATTGTGATTTCCTCTGCCGCAGATGAAGAGAAAGGGCTTTATGCACTACAGGTCCCTGGACAGCCAAGCAAGTGTGAGCCGGAGATTGTGCTTCAGCTCTGAAGCAGTGTATCGAGAGCCTTCGAGGAGGAGGGGAATTAGCTCAGATGGTAGAGCGCTCGCTTAGCATGTGAGAGGTAGCGGGATCGATGCCCGCATTCTCCAGCAAGACGCTTTTTCTTCATTTTCACTATTTTATTCAAAACTCGCCAATCGTCGCAAATAAAGTCATGTGCTCGCTTCTGTTTTTTTTACTATCATCCTAAAAGTCTTCCGTCCACTTTCTGCTATCCCAAAGAGTCACCCGCGCGAGGGCCGGCAACAGGCGTGATACTGTGCAACAGGCGCATTGCATGGCATTGGTGACATATTCAGGAAATTCCACTTTGATGCCACCCAGGGCTGTTAACCTTTTATTTCATTTCAATACGATGCTTCGAATAATTGGTTCAAAGTGCGCAGCCTTTGCTCTTTTATTTCGTTTTCATCGGAGCAGGTCGGAGCTGGCAGAAGAGTGAGCCCTGTCTGCAGGAGCTCTGATTCCAGAAAGCATATTTTCCCTGTCTTTCTTACCACTCATCTGTGTCTCTTCGCTGACATGAGGCGTTGCTACACTCTGCAGTCTCCCGGCATTTAAAGTCTGCTACCAGCAGAGCACGTTCTGGACTTCACAGCGCCCAGCAAAGTACTAGCCTGCGCCCACCCCCTACTACCGCAAAAACCTTTTGCATGCTTTGGCAGAAGTGTGAACAAAATGCCACGAACCACCCCAGATGGGACTCGAACCCACAATCCCTGGCTTAGGAGGCCAGTGCCTTATCCATTAGGCCACTGGGGCCACTCGACAGAGAAGGGGAAAGTTCTTTCTTTTCCTCTTCTCTCACTGGAGTCACGGGTACTGGCCCACTGAAAAGGGCAAGTTGGCTCACGTCCAAAGCTGCAGTGTCCCAGCACACGCGGGCAAAAGGCACCTGCTTGCACTCGGCTGGACACTTCCGCTTTATGGGACACACGATGGAAAGTGGACTCAATTCCCAGACCTAACTCTTACCTGTTTGGTATTCTGACGCTCGATTGTAAAATATGGCCAGCTGGTCAAAATGACAAAGGGCACTCCAGCGCTGGTCCTTTGGCTGCAGGCGGCGTGTCAGCGGCCTAAAACAGCAAGAAATAGCGAGAGAAATAAAGTGAGAAGCAAGCACCTTTTCAATTGGGCTCTCGGGTCTATGGGACTGGCGTGCAGCCTCTTGATCACAAGCGCAGGTCCAGCGTGAAAGGGCGTGGCAGTGGAGTCACTCTGCTATTAATACCTGGTTGGCCAATCCTCGTTGCAATGGATGGCCATCTGCAGCTTTACTTGTAGCTCCACTGAAGGTATTTTGTTTTGGGCAAAGGGGTGAGATTGTGATTTCCTCTGCCGCAGATGAAGAGAAAGGGCTTTATGCACTACAGGTCCCTGGACAGCCAAGCAAGTGTGAGCCGGAGACTGTGCTTCAGCTCTGAAACAGTGTATCGAGAGCCTTCGAGGAGGAGGGGAATTAGCTCAGATGGTAGAGCGCTCGCTTAGCATGCGAGAGGTAGCGGGATCGATGCCCGCATTCTCCAGCAAGACGCTTTTACTTCATTTTCACTATTTTATTCAAAACTCGCCAATCGTCGCAAATAAAGTCATGTGCTCGCTTCTGTTTTTTTTACTATCATCCTAAAAGTCTTCCGTCCACTTTCTGCTATCCCAAAGAGTCATCCGCGCGAGGGCCGGCAACAGGCGTGATACTGTGCAACAGGCGCATTGCATGGCATTGGTGACATATTCAGGAAATTCCACTTTGATGCCACCCAGGGCTGTTAACCTTTTATTTCATTTCAATACGATGCTTCGAATAATTGGTTCAAAGTGCGCAGCCTTTGCTCTTTTATTTCGTTTTCATCGGAGCAGGTCGGAGCTGGCACAAGAGTGAGCCCTGTCTGCAGGAGCTCTGATTCCAGAAAGCATATTTTCCCTGTCTTTCTTACCACTCATCTGTGTCTCTTCGCTGACATGAGGCGTTGCTACACTCTGCAGTCTCCCGGCATTTAAAGTCTGCTACCAGCAGAGCACGTTCTGGACTTCACAGCGCCCAGCAAAGTACTAGCCTGCGCCCACCCCCTACTACCGCAAAAACCTTTTGCATGCTTTGGCAGAAGTGTGAACAAAATGCCACGAACCACCCCAGATGGGACTCGAACCCACAATCCCTGGCTTAGGAGGCCAGTGCCTTATCCATTAGGCCACTGGGGCCACTCAACAGAGAAGGGGAAAGTTCTTTCTTTTCCTCTTCTCTCACTGGAGTCACGGGTACTGGCCCACTGAAAAGGGCAAGTTGGCTCACGTCCAAAGCTGCAGTGTCCCAGCACACGCGGGCAAAAGGCACCTGCTTGCACTCGGCTGGACACTTCCGCTTTATGGGACACACGATGGAAAGTGGACTCAATTCCCAGACCTAACTCTTACCTGTTTGGTATTCTGACGCTCGATTGTAAAATATGGCCAGCTGGTAAAAATGACAAAGGGCACTCCAGCGCTGGTCCTTTGGCTGCAGGCGGCGTGTCAGCGGCCTAAAACAGCAAGAAATAGCGAGAGAAATAAAGTGAGAAGCAAGCACCTTTTCAATTGGGCTCGCGGGTCTATGGGACTGGCGTGCAGCCTCTTGATCACAAGCGCAGGTCCAGCGTGAAAGGGCGTGGCAGTGGAGTCACTCTGCTATTAATACCTGGTTGGCCAATCCTCGTTGCAATGGATGGCCATCTGCAGCTTTACTTGTAGCTCCACTGAAGGTATTTTGTTTTGGGCAAAGGGGTGAGATTGTGATTTCCTCTGCCGCAGATGAAGAGAAAGGGCTTTATGCACTACAGGTCCCTGGACAGCCAAGCAAGTGTGAGCCGGAGATTGTGCTTCAGCTCTGAAGCAGTGTATCGAGAGCCTTCGAGGAGGAGGGGAATTAGCTCAGATGGTAGAGCGCTCGCTTAGCATGCGAGAGGTAGCGGGATCGATGCCCGCATTCTCCAGCAAGACGCTTTTTCTTCATTTTCACTATTTTATTCAAAACTCGCCAATCGTCGCAAATAAAGTCATGTGCTCGCTTCTGTTTTTTTTACTATCATCCTAAAAGTCTTCCGTCCACTTTCTGCTATCCCAAAGAGTCACCCGCGCGAGGGCCGGCAACAGGCGTGATACTGTGCAACAGGCGCATTGCATGGCATTGGTGACATATTCAGGAAATTCCACTTTGATGCCACCCAGGGCTGTTAACCTTTTATTTCATTTCAATACGATGCTTCGAATAATTGGTTCAAAGTGCGCAGCCTTTGCTCTTTTATTTCGTTTTCATCGGAGCAGGTCGGAGCTGGCAGAAGAGTGAGCCCTGTCTGCAGGAGCTCTGATTCCAGAAAGCATATTTTCCCTGTCTTTCTTACCACTCATCTGTGTCTCTTCGCTGACATGAGGCGTTGCTACACTCTGCAGTCTCCCGGCATTTAAAGTCTGCTACCAGCAGAGCACGTTCTGGACTTCACAGCGCCCAGCAAAGTACTAGCCTGCGCCCACCCCCTACTACCTCAAAAACCTTTTGCATGCTTTGGCAGAAGTGTGAACAAAATGCCACGAACCACCCCAGATGGGACTCGAACCCACAATCCCTGGCTTAGGAGGCCAGTGCCTTATCCATTAGGCCACTGGGGCAACTCGACAGAGAAGGGGAAAGTTCTTTCTTTTCCTCTTCTCTCACTGGAGTCACGGGTACTGGCCCACTGAAAAGGGCAAGTTGGCTCACGTCCAAAGCTGCAGTGTCCCAGCACACGCGGGCAAGAGGCACCTGCTTGCACTCGGCTGGACACTTCCGCTTTATGGGACACACGATGGAAAGTGGACTCAATTCCCAGACCTAACTCTTACCTGTTTGGTATTCTGACGCTCGATTGTAAAATATGGCCAGCTGGTCAAAATGACAAAGGGCACTCCAGCGCTGGTCCTTTGGCTGCAGGCGGCGTGTCAGCGGCCTAAAACAGCAAGAAATAGTGAGAGAAATAAAGTGAGAAGCAAGCACCTTTTCAATTGGGCTCTCGGGTCTATGGGACTGGCGTGCAGCCTCTTGATCACAAGCGCAGGTCCAGCGTGAAAGGGCGTGGGAGTGGAGTCACTCTGCTATTAATACCTGGTTGGCCAATCCTCGTTGCAATGGATGGCCATCTGCAGCTTTACTTGTAGCTCCACTGAAGGTATTTTGTTTTGGGCAAAGGGGTGAGATTGTGATTTCCTCTGCGGCAGATGAAGAGAAAGGGCTTTATGCACTACAGGTCCCTGGACAGCCAAGCAAGTGTGAGCCGGAGACTGTGCTTCAGCTCTGAAGCAGTGTATCGAGAGCCTTCGAGGAGGAGGGGAATTAGCTCAGATGGTAGAGCGCTCGCTTAGCATGCGAGAGGTAGCGGGATCGATGCCCGCATTCTCCAGCAAGACGCTTTTTCTTCATTTTCACTATTTTATTCAAAACTCGCCAATCGTCGCAAATAAAGTCATGTGCTCGCTTCTGTTTTTTTTACTATCATCCTAAAAGTCTTCCGTCCACTTTCTGCTATCCCAAAGAGTCATCCGCGCGAGGGCCGGCAACAGGCGTGATACTGTGCAACAGGCGCATTGCATGGCATTGGTGACATATTCAGGAAATTCCACTTTGATGCCACCCAGGGCTGTTAACCTTTTATTTCATTTCAATACGATGCTTCGAATAATTGGTTCAAAGTGCGCAGCCTTTGCTCTTTTATTTCGTTTTCATCGGAGCAGGTCGGAGCTGGCAGAAGAGTGAGCCCTGTCTGCAGGAGCTCTGATTCCAGAAAGCATATTTTCCCTGTCTTTCTTACCACTCATCTGTGTCTCTTCGCTGACATGAGGCGTTGCTACACTCTGCAGTCTCCCGGCATTTAAAGTCTGCTACCAGCAGAGCACGTTCTGGACTTCACAGCGCCCAGCAAAGTACTAGCCTGCGCCCACCCCCTACTACCGCAAAAACCTTTTGCATGCTTTGGCAGAAGTGTGAACAAAATGCCACGAACCACCCCAGATGGGACTCGAACCCACAATCCCTGGCTTAGGAGGCCAGTGCCTTATCCATTAGGCCACTGGGGCCACTCGACAGAGAAGGGGAAAGTTCTTTCTTTTCCTCTTCTCTCACTGGAGTCACGGGTACTGGCCCACTGAAAAGGGCAAGTTGGCTCACGTCCAAAGCTGCAGTGTCCCAGCACACGCGGGCAAAAGGCACCTGCTTGCACTCGGCTGGACACTTCCGCTTTATGGGACACACGATGGAAAGTGGACTCAATTCCCAGACCTAACTCTTACCTGTTTGGTATTCTGACGCTCGATTGTAAAATATGGCCAGCTGGTAAAAATGACAAAGGGCACTCCAGCGCTGGTCCTTTGGCTGCAGGCGGCGTGTCAGCGGCCTAAAACAGCAAGAAATAGCGAGAGAAATAAAGTGAGAAGCAAGCACCTTTTCAATTGGGCTCTCGGGTCTATGGGACTGGCGTGCAGCCTCTTGATCACAAGCGCAGGTCCAGCGTGAAAGGGCGTGGCAGTGGAGTCACTCTGCTATTAATACCTGGTTGGCCAATCCTCGTTGCAATGGATGGCCATCTGCAGCTTTACTTGTAGCTCCACTGAAGGTATTTTGTTTTGGGCAAAGGGGTGAGATTGTGATTTCCTCTGCGGCAGATGAAGAGAAAGGGCTTTATGCACTACAGGTCCCTGGACAGCCAAGCAAGTGTGAGCCGGAGACTGTGCTTCAGCTCTGAAGCAGTGTATCGAGAGCCTTCGAGGAGGAGGGGAATTAGCTCAGATGGTAGAGCGCTCGCTTAGCATGCGAGAGGTAGCGGGATCGATGCCCGCATTCTCCAGCAAGACGCTTTTACTTCATTTTCACTATTTTATTCAAAACTCGCCAATCGTCGCAAATAAAGTCATGTGCTCGCTTCTGTTTTTTTTACTATCATCCTAAAAGTCTTCCGTCCACTTTCTGCTATCCCAAAGAGTCATCCGCGCGAGGGCCGGCAACAGGCGTGATACTGTGCAACAGGCGCATTGCATGGCATTGGTGACATATTCAGGAAATTCCACTTTGATGCCACCCAGGGCTGTTAACCTTTTATTTCATTTCAATACGATGCTTCGAATAATTGGTTCAAAGTGCGCAGCCTTTGCTCTTTTATTTCGTTTTCATCGGAGCAGGTCGGAGCTGGCAGAAGAGTGAGCCCTGTCTGCAGGAGCTCTGATTCCAGAAAGCATATTTTCCCTGTCTTTCTTACCACTCATCTGTGTCTCTTCGCTGACATGAGGCGTTGCTACACTCTGCAGTCTCCCGGCATTTAAAGTCTGCTACCAGCAGAGCACGTTCTGGACTTCACAGCGCCCAGCAAAGTACTAGCCTGCGCCCACCCCCTACTACCGCAAAAACCTTTTGCATGCTTTGGCAGAAGTGTGAACAAAATGCCACGAACCACCCCAGATGGGACTCGAACCCACAATCCCTGGCTTAGGAGGCCAGTGCCTTATCCATTAGGCCACTGGGGCCACTCGACAGAGAAGGGGAAAGTTCTTTCTTTTCCTCTTCTCTCACTGGAGTCACGGGTACTGGCCCACTGAAAAGGGCAAGTTGGCTCACGTCCAAAGCTGCAGTGTCCCAGCACACGCGGGCAAAAGGCACCTGCTTGCACTCGGCTGGACACTTCCGCTTTATGGGACACACGATGGAAAGTGGACTCAATTCCCAGACCTAACTCTTACCTGTTTGGTATTCTGACGCTCGATTGTAAAATATGGCCAGCTGGTAAAAATGACAAAGGGCACTCCAGCGCTGGTCCTTTGGCTGCAGGCGGCGTGTCAGCGGCCTAAAACAGCAAGAAATAGCGAGAGAAATAAAGTGAGAAGCAAGCACCTTTTCAATTGGGCTCTCGGGTCTATGGGACTGGCGTGCAGCCTCTTGATCACAAGCGCAGGTCCAGCGTGAAAGGGCGTGGCAGTGGAGTCACTCTGCTATTAATACCTGGTTGGCCAATCCTCGTTGCAATGGATGGCCATCTGCAGCTTTACTTGTAGCTCCACTGAAGGTATTTTGTTTTGGGCAAAGGGGTGAGATTGTGATTTCCTCTGCCGCAGATGAAGAGAAAGGGCTTTATGCACTACAGGTCCCTGGACAGCCAAGCAAGTGTGAGCCGGAGATTGTGCTTCAGCTCTGAAGCAGTGTATCGAGAGCCTTGGAGGAGGAGGGGAATTAGCTCAGATGGTAGAGCGCTCGCTTAGCATGCGAGAGGTAGCGGGATCGATGCCCGCATTCTCCAGCAAGACGCTTTTTCTTCATTTTCACTATTTTATTCAAAACTCGCCAATCGTCGCAAATAAAGTCATGTGCTCGCTTCTGTTTTTTTTACTATCATCCTAAAAGTCTTCCGTCCACTTTCTGCTATCCCAAAGAGTCACCCGCGCGAGGGCCGGCAACAGGCGTGATACTGTGCAACAGGCGCATTGCATGGCATTGGTGACATATTCAGGAAATTCCACTTTGATGCCACCCAGGGCTGTTAACCTTTTATTTCATTTCAATACGATGCTTCGAATAATTGGTTCAAAGTGCGCAGCCTTTGCTCTTTTATTTCGTTTTCATCGGAGCAGGTCGGAGCTGGCAGAAGAGTGAGCCCTGTCTGCAGGAGCTCTGATTCCAGAAAGCATATTTTCCCTGTCTTTCTTACCACTCATCTGTGTCTCTTCGCTGACATGAGGCGTTGCTACACTCTGCAGTCTCCCGGCATTTAAAGTCTGCTACCAGCAGAGCACGTTCTGGACTTCACAGCGCCCAGCAAAGTACTAGCCTGCGCCCACCCCCTACTACCTCAAAAACCTTTTGCATGCTTTGGCAGAAGTGTGAACAAAATGCCACGAACCACCCCAGATGGGACTCGAACCCACAATCCCTGGCTTAGGAGGCCAGTGCCTTATCCATTAGGCCACTGGGGCAACTCGACAGAGAAGGGGAAAGTTCTTTCTTTTCCTCTTCTCTCACTGGAGTCACGGGTACTGGCCCACTGAAAAGGGCAAGTTGGCTCACGTCCAAAGCTGCAGTGTCCCAGCACACGCGGGCAAGAGGCACCTGCTTGCACTCGGCTGGACACTTCCGCTTTATGGGACACACGATGGAAAGTGGACTCAATTCCCAGACCTAACTCTTACCTGTTTGGTATTCTGACGCTCGATTGTAAAATATGGCCAGCTGGTAAAAATGACAAAGGGCACTCCAGCGCTGGTCCTTTGGCTGCAGGCGGCGTGTCAGCGGCCTAAAACAGCAAGAAATAGCGAGAGAAATAAAGTGAGAAGCAAGCACCTTTTCAATTGGGCTCTCGGGTCTATGGGACTGGCGTGCAGCCTCTTGATCACAAGCGCAGGTCCAGCGTGAAAGGGCGTGGGAGTGGAGTCACTCTGCTATTAATACCTGGTTGGCCAATCCTCGTTGCAATGGATGGCCATCTGCAGCTTTACTTGTAGCTCCACTGAAGGTATTTTGTTTTGGGCAAAGGGGTGAGATTGTGATTTCCTCTGCGGCAGATGAAGAGAAAGGGCTTTATGCACTACAGGTCCCTGGACAGCCAAGCAAGTGTGAGCCGGAGACTGTGCTTCAGCTCTGAAGCAGTGTATCGAGAGCCTTCGAGGAGGAGGGGAATTAGCTCAGATGGTAGAGCGCTCGCTTAGCAAGCGAGAGGTAGCGGGATCGATGCCCGCATTCTCCAGCAAGACGCTTTTTCTTCATTTTCACTATTTTATTCAAAACTCGCCAATCGTCGCAAATAAAGTCATGTGCTCGCTTCTGTTTTTTTTACTATCATCCTAAAAGTCTTCCGTCCACTTTCTGCTATCCCAAAGAGTCATCCGCGCGAGGGCCGGCAACAGGCGTGATACTGTGCAACAGGCGCATTGCATGGCATTGGTGACATATTCAGGAAATTCCACTTTGATGCCACCCAGGGCTGTTAACCTTTTATTTCATTTCAATACGATGCTTCGAATAATTGGTTCAAAGTGCGCAGCCTTTGCTCTTTTATTTCGTTTTCATCGGAGCAGGTCGGAGCTGGCAGAAGAGTGAGCCCTGTCTGCAGGAGCTCTGATTCCAGAAAGCATATTTTCCCTGTCTTTCTTACCACTCATCTGTGTCTCTTCGCTGACATGAGGCGTTGCTACACTCTGCAGTCTCCCGGCATTTAAAGTCTGCTACCAGCAGAGCACGTTCTGGACTTCACAGCGCCCAGCAAAGTACTAGCCTGCGCCCACCCCCTACTACCGCAAAAACCTTTTGCATGCTTTGGCAGAAGTGTGAACAAAATGCCACGAACCACCCCAGATGGGACTCGAACCCACAATCCCTGGCTTAGGAGGCCAGTGCCTTATCCATTAGGCCACTGGGGCCACTCGACAGAGAAGGGGAAAGTTCTTTCTTTTCCTCTTCTCTCACTGGAGTCACAGGTACTGGCCCACTGAAAAGGGCAAGTTGGCTCACGTCCAAAGCTGCAGTGTCCCAGCACACGCGGGCAAAAGGCACCTGCTTGCACTCGGCTGGACACTTCCGCTTTATGGGACACACGATGGAAAGTGGACTCAATTCCCAGACCTAACTCTTACCTGTTTGGTATTCTGACGCTCGATTGTAAAATATGGCCAGCTGGTAAAAATGACAAAGGGCACTCCAGCGCTGGTCCTTTGGCTGCAGGCGGCGTGTCAGCGGCCTAAAACAGCAAGAAATAGCGAGAGAAATAAAGTGAGAAGCAAGCACCTTTTCAATTGGGCTCTCGGGTCTATGGGACTGGCGTGCAGCCTCTTGATCACAAGCGCAGGTCCAGCGTGAAAGGGCGTGGCAGTGGAGTCACTCTGCTATTAATACCTGGTTGGCCAATCCTCGTTGCAATGGATGGCCATCTGCAGCTTTACTTGTAGCTCCACTGAAGGTATTTTGTTTTGGGCAAAGGGGTGAGATTGTGATTTCCTCTGCCGCAGATGAAGAGAAAGGGCTTTATGCACTACAGGTCCCTGGACAGCCAAGCAAGTGTGAGCCGGAGACTGTGCTTCAGCTCTGAAGCAGTGTATCGAGAGCCTTCGAGGAGGAGGGGAATTAGCTCAGATGGTAGAGCGCTCGCTTAGCATGCGAGAGGTAGCGGGATCGATGCCCGCATTCTCCAGCAAGACGCTTTTACTTCATTTTCACTATTTTATTCAAAACTCGCCAATCGTCGCAAATAAAGTCATGTGCTCGCTTCTGTTTTTTTTACTATCATCCTAAAAGTCTTCCGTCCACTTTCTGCTATCCCAAAGAGTCATCCGCGCGAGGGCCGGCAACAGGCGTGATACTGTGCAACAGGCGCATTGCATGGCATTGGTGACATATTCAGGAAATTCCACTTTGATGCCACCCAGGGCTGTTAACCTTTTATTTCATTTCAATACGATGCTTCGAATAATTGGTTCAAAGTGCGCAGCCTTTGCTCTTTTATTTCGTTTTCATCGGAGCAGGTCGGAGCTGGCAGAAGAGTGAGCCCTGTCTGCAGGAGCTCTGATTCCAGAAAGCATATTTTCCCTGTCTTTCTTACCACTCATCTGTGTCTCTTCGCTGACATGAGGCGTTGCTACACTCTGCAGTCTCCGGGCATTTAAAGTCTGCTACCAGCAGAGCACGTTCTGGACTTCACAGCGCCCAGCAAAGTACTAGCCTGCGCCCACCCCCTACTACCGCAAAAACCTTTTGCATGCTTTGGCAGAAGTGTGAACAAAATGCCACGAACCACCCCAGATGGGACTCGAACCCACAATCCCTGGCTTAGGAGGCCAGTGCCTTATCCATTAGGCCACTGGGGCCACTCGACAGAGAAGGGGAAAGTTCTTTCTTTTCCTCTTCTCTCACTGGAGTCACGGGTACTGGCCCACTGAAAAGGGCAAGTTGGCTCACGTCCAAAGCTGCAGTGTCCCAGCACACGCGGGCAAAAGGCACCTGCTTGCACTCGGCTGGACACTTCCGCTTTATGGGACACACGATGGAAAGTGGACTCAATTCCCAGACCTAACTCTTACCTGTTTGGTATTCTGACGCTCGATTGTAAAATATGGCCAGCTGGTAAAAATGACAAAGGGCACTCCAGCGCTGGTCCTTTGGCTGCAGGCGGCGTGTCAGCGGCCTAAAACAGCAAGAAATAGCGAGAGAAATAAAGTGAGAAGCAAGCACCTTTTCAATTGGGCTCTCGGGTCTATGGGACTGGCGTGCAGCCTCTTGATCACAAGCGCAGGTCCAGCGTGAAAGGGCGTGGCAGTGGAGTCACTCTGCTATTAATACCTGGTTGGCCAATCCTCGTTGCAATGGATGGCCATCTGCAGCTTTACTTGTAGCTCCACTGAAGGTATTTTGTTTTGGGCAAAGGGGTGAGATTGTGATTTCCTCTGCCGCAGATGAAGAGAAAGGGCTTTATGCACTACAGGTCCCTGGACAGCCAAGCAAGTGTGAGCCGGAGATTGTGCTTCAGCTCTGAAGCAGTGTATCGAGAGCCTTCGAGGAGGAGGGGAATTAGCTCAGATGGTAGAGCGCTCGCTTAGCATGCGAGAGGTAGCGGGATCGATGCCCGCATTCTCCAGCAAGACGCTTTTTCTTCATTTTCACTATTTTATTCAAAACTCGCCAATCGTCGCAAATAAAGTCATGTGCTCGCTTCTGTTTTTTTTACTATCATCCTAAAAGTCTTCCGTCCACTTTCTGCTATCCCAAAGAGTCACCCGCGCGAGGGCCGGCAACAGGCGTGATACTGTGCAACAGGCGCATTGCATGGCATTGGTGACATATTCAGGAAATTCCACTTTGATGCCACCCAGGGCTGTTAACCTTTTATTTCATTTCAATACGATGCTTCGAATAATTGGTTCAAAGTGCGCAGCCTTTGCTCTTTTATTTCGTTTTCATCGGAGCAGGTCGGAGCTGGCAGAAGAGTGAGCCCTGTCTGCAGGAGCTCTGATTCCAGAAAGCATATTTTCCCTGTCTTTCTTACCACTCATCTGTGTCTCTTCGCTGACATGAGGCGTTGCTACACTCTGCAGTCTCCCGGCATTTAAAGTCTGCTACCAGCAGAGCACGTTCTGGACTTCACAGCGCCCAGCAAAGTACTAGCCTGCGCCCACCCCCTACTACCTCAAAAACCTTTTGCATGCTTTGGCAGAAGTGTGAACAAAATGCCACGAACCACCCCAGATGGGACTCGAACCCACAATCCCTGGCTTAGGAGGCCAGTGCCTTATCCATTAGGCCACTGGGGCAACTCGACAGAGAAGGGGAAAGTTCTTTCTTTTCCTCTTCTCTCACTGGAGTCACGGGTACTGGCCCACTGAAAAGGGCAAGTTGGCTCACGTCCAAAGCTGCAGTGTCCCAGCACACGCGGGCAAGAGGCACCTGCTTGCACTCGGCTGGACACTTCCGCTTTATGGGACACACGATGGAAAGTGGACTCAATTCCCAGACCTAACTCTTACCTGTTTGGTATTCTGACGCTCGATTGTAAAATATGGCCAGCTGGTAAAAATGACAAAGGGCACTCCAGCGCTGGTCCTTTGGCTGCAGGCGGCGTGTCAGCGGCCTAAAACAGCAAGAAATAGCGAGAGAAATAAAGTGAGAAGCAAGCACCTTTTCAATTGGGCTCTCGGGTCTATGGGACTGGCGTGCAGCCTCTTGATCACAAGCGCAGGTCCAGCGTGAAAGGGCGTGGGAGTGGAGTCACTCTGCTATTAATACCTGGTTGGCCAATCCTCGTTGCAATGGATGGCCATCTGCAGCTTTACTTGTAGCTCCACTGAAGGTATTTTGTTTTGGGCAAAGGGGTGAGATTGTGATTTCCTCTGCGGCAGATGAAGAGAAAGGGCTTTATGCACTACAGGTCCCTGGACAGCCAAGCAAGTGTGAGCCGGAGACTGTGCTTCAGCTCTGAAGCAGTGTATCGAGAGCCTTCGAGGAGGAGGGGAATTAGCTCAGATGGTAGAGCGCTCGCTTAGCATGCGAGAGGTAGCGGGATCGATGCCCGCATTCTCCAGCAAGACGCTTTTTCTTCATTTTCACTATTTTATTCAAAACTCGCCAATCGTCGCAAATAAAGTCATGTGCTCGCTTCTGTTTTTTTTACTATCATCCTAAAAGTCTTCCGTCCACTTTCTGCTATCCCAAAGAGTCATCCGCGCGAGGGCCGGCAACAGGCGTGATACTGTGCAACAGGCGCATTGCATGGCATTGGTGACATATTCAGGAAATTCCACTTTGATGCCACCCAGGGCTGTTAACCTTTTATTTCATTTCAATACGATGCTTCGAATAATTGGTTCAAAGTGCGCAGCCTTTGCTCTTTTATTTCGTTTTCATCGGAGCAGGTCGGAGCTGGCAGAAGAGTGAGCCCTGTCTGCAGGAGCTCTGATTCCAGAAAGCATATTTTCCCTGTCTTTCTTACCACTCATCTGTGTCTCTTCGCTGACATGAGGCGTTGCTACACTCTGCAGTCTCCCGGCATTTAAAGTCTGCTACCAGCAGAGCACGTTCTGGACTTCACAGCGCCCAGCAAAGTACTAGCCTGCGCCCACCCCCTACTACCGCAAAAACCTTTTGCATGCTTTGGCAGAAGTGTGAACAAAATGCCACGAACCACCCCAGATGGGACTCGAACCCACAATCCCTGGCTTAGGAGGCCAGTGCCTTATCCATTAGGCCACTGGGGCCACTCGACAGAGAAGGGGAAAGTTCTTTCTTTTCCTCTTCTCTCACTGGAGTCACGGGTACTGGCCCACTGAAAAGGGCAAGTTGGCTCACGTCCAAAGCTGCAGTGTCCCAGCACACGCGGGCAAAAGGCACCTGCTTGCACTCGGCTGGACACTTCCGCTTTATGGGACACACGATGGAAAGTGGACTCAATTCCCAGACCTAACTCTTACCTGTTTGGTATTCTGACGCTCGATTGTAAAATATGGCCAGCTGGTAAAAATGACAAAGGGCACTCCAGCGCTGGTCCTTTGGCTGCAGGCG
The DNA here is from genome assembly GCF_040938575.1 of Ambystoma mexicanum. Lineage (NCBI taxonomy): Eukaryota > Metazoa > Chordata > Amphibia > Caudata > Ambystomatidae > Ambystoma > Ambystoma mexicanum. The sequence goes on along the minus strand of NC_090933.1, from coordinate 528,966,598 downwards.
GCGTGTCAGCGGCCTAAAACAGCAAGAAATAGCGAGAGAAATAAAGTGAGAAGCAAGCACCTTTTCAATTGGGCTCTCGGGTCTATGGGACTGGCGTGCAGCCTCTTGATCACAAGCGCAGGTCCAGCGTGAAAGGGCGTGGCAGTGGAGTCACTCTGCTATTAATACCTGGTTGGCCAATCCTCGTTGCAATGGATGGCCATCTGCAGCTTTACTTGTAGCTCCACTGAAGGTATTTTGTTTTGGGCAAAGGGGTGAGATTGTGATTTCCTCTGCCGCAGATGAAGAGAAAGGGCTTTATGCACTACAGGTCCCTGGACAGCCAAGCAAGTGTGAGCCGGAGATTGTGCTTCAGCTCTGAAGCAGTGTATCGAGAGCCTTCGAGGAGGAGGGGAATTAGCTCAGATGGTAGAGCGCTCGCTTAGCATGCGAGAGGTAGCGGGATCGATGCCCGCATTCTCCAGCAAGACGCTTTTTCTTCATTTTCACTATTTTATTCAAAACTCGCCAATCGTCGCAAATAAAGTCATGTGCTCGCTTCTGTTTTTTTTACTATCATCCTAAAAGTCTTCCGTCCACTTTCTGCTATCCCAAAGAGTCACCCGCGCGAGGGCCGGCAACAGGCGTGATACTGTGCAACAGGCGCATTGCATGGCATTGGTGACATATTCAGGAAATTCCACTTTGATGCCACCCAGGGCTGTTAACCTTTTATTTCATTTCAATACGATGCTTCGAATAATTGGTTCAAAGTGCGCAGCCTTTGCTCTTTTATTTCGTTTTCATCGGAGCAGGTCGGAGCTGGCAGAAGAGTGAGCCCTGTCTGCAGGAGCTCTGATTCCAGAAAGCATATTTTCCCTGTCTTTCTTACCACTCATCTGTGTCTCTTCGCTGACATGAGGCGTTGCTACACTCTGCAGTCTCCCGGCATTTAAAGTCTGCTACCAGCAGAGCACGTTCTGGACTTCACAGCGCCCAGCAAAGTACTAGCCTGCGCCCACCCCCTACTACCTCAAAAACCTTTTGCATGCTTTGGCAGAAGTGTGAACAAAATGCCACGAACCACCCCAGATGGGACTCGAACCCACAATCCCTGGCTTAGGAGGCCAGTGCCTTATCCATTAGGCCACTGGGGCAACTCGACAGAGAAGGGGAAAGTTCTTTCTTTTCCTCTTCTCTCACTGGAGTCACGGGTACTGGCCCACTGAAAAGGGCAAGTTGGCTCACGTCCAAAGCTGCAGTGTCCCAGCACACGCGGGCAAAAGGCACCTGCTTGCACTCGGCTGGACACTTCCGCTTTATGGGACACACGATGGAAAGTGGACTCAATTCCCAGACCTAACTCTTACCTGTTTGGTATTCTGACGCTCGATTGTAAAATATGGCCAGCTGGTAAAAATGACAAAGGGCACTCCAGCGCTGGTCCTTTGGCTGCAGGCGGCGTGTCAGCGGCCTAAAACAGCAAGAAATAGCGAGAGAAATAAAGTGAGAAGCAAGCACCTTTTCAATTGGGCTCTCGGGTCTATGGGACTGGCGTGCAGCCTCTTGATCACAAGCGCAGGTCCAGCGTGAAAGGGCGTGGCAGTGGAGTCACTCTGCTATTAATACCTGGTTGGCCAATCCTCGTTGCAATGGATGGCCATCTGCAGCTTTACTTGTAGCTCCACTGAAGGTATTTTGTTTTGGGCAAAGGGGTGAGATTGTGATTTCCTCTGCGGCAGATGAAGAGAAAGGGCTTTATGCACTACAGGTCCCTGGACAGCCAAGCAAGTGTGAGCCGGAGACTGTGCTTCAGCTCTGAAGCAGTGTATCGAGAGCCTTCGAGGAGGAGGGGAATTAGCTCAGATGGTAGAGCGCTCGCTTAGCATGCGAGAGGTAGCGGGATCGATGCCCGCATTCTCCAGCAAGACGCTTTTACTTCATTTTCACTATTTTATTCAAAACTCGCCAATCGTCGCAAATAAAGTCATGTGCTCGCTTCTGTTTTTTTTACTATCATCCTAAAAGTCTTCCGTCCACTTTCTGCTATCCCAAAGAGTCATCCGCGCGAGGGCCGGCAACAGGCGTGATACTGTGCAACAGGCGCATTGCATGGCATTGGTGACATATTCAGGAAATTCCACTTTGATGCCACCCAGGGCTGTTAACCTTTTATTTCATTTCAATACGATGCTTCGAATAATTGGTTCAAAGTGCGCAGCCTTTGCTCTTTTATTTCGTTTTCATCGGAGCAGGTCGGAGCTGGCAGAAGAGTGAGCCCTGTCTGCAGGAGCTCTGATTCCAGAAAGCATATTTTCCCTGTCTTTCTTACCACTCATCTGTGTCTCTTCGCTGACATGAGGCGTTGCTACACTCTGCAGTCTCCCGGCATTTAAAGTCTGCTACCAGCAGAGCACGTTCTGGACTTCACAGCGCCCAGCAAAGTACTAGCCTGCGCCCACCCCCTACTACCGCAAAAACCTTTTGCATGCTTTGGCAGAAGTGTGAACAAAATGCCACGAACCACCCCAGATGGGACTCGAACCCACAATCCCTGGCTTAGGAGGCCAGTGCCTTATCCATTAGGCCACTGGGGCCACTCGACAGAGAAGCGGAAAGTTCTTTCTTTTCCTCTTCTCTCACTGGAGTCACGGGTACTGGCCCACTGAAAAGGGCAAGTTGGCTCACGTCCAAAGCTGCAGTGTCCCAGCACACGCGGGCAAAAGGCACCTGCTTGCACTCGGCTGGACACTTCCGCTTTATGGGACACACGATGGAAAGTGGACTCAATTCCCAGACCTAACTCTTACCTGTTTGGTATTCTGACGCTCGATTGTAAAATATGGCCAGCTGGTAAAAATGACAAAGGGCACTCCAGCGCTGGTCCTTTGGCTGCAGGCGGCGTGTCAGCGGCCTAAAACAGCAAGAAATAGCGAGAGAAATAAAGTGAGAAGCAAGCACCTTTTCAATTGGGCTCTCGGGTCTATGGGACTGGCGTGCAGCCTCTTGATCACAAGCGCAGGTCCAGCGTGAAAGGGCGTGGCAGTGGAGTCACTCTGCTATTAATACCTGGTTGGCCAATCCTCGTTGCAATGGATGGCCATCTGCAGCTTTACTTGTAGCTCCACTGAAGGTATTTTGTTTTGGGCAAAGGGGTGAGATTGTGAATTCCTCTGCGGCAGATGAAGAGAAAGGGCTTTATGCACTACAGGTCCCTGGACAGCCAAGCAAGTGTGAGCCGGAGACTGTGCTTCAGCTCTGAAGCAGTGTATCGAGAGCCTTCGAGGAGGAGGGGAATTAGCTCAGATGGTAGAGCGCTCGCTTAGCATGCGAGAGGTAGCGGGATCGATGCCCGCATTCTCCAGCAAGACGCTTTTTCTTCATTTTCACTATTTTATTCAAAACTCGCCAATCGTCGCAAATAAAGTCATGTGCTCGCTTCTGTTTTTTTTACTATCATCCTAAAAGTCTTCCGTCCACTTTCTGCTATCCCAAAGAGTCATCCGCGCGAGGGCCGGCAACAGGCGTGATACTGTGCAACAGGCGCATTGCATGGCATTGGTGACATATTCAGGAAATTCCACTTTGATGCCACCCAGGGCTGTTAACCTTTTATTTCATTTCAATACGATGCTTCGAATAATTGGTTCAAAGTGCGCAGCCTTTGCTCTTTTATTTCGTTTTCATCGGAGCAGGTCGGAGCTGGCAGAAGAGTGAGCCCTGTCTGCAGGAGCTCTGATTCCAGAAAGCATATTTTCCCTGTCTTTCTTACCACTCATCTGTGTCTCTTCGCTGACATGAGGGGTTGCTACACTCTGCAGTCTCCCGGCATTTAAAGTCTGCTACCAGCAGAGCACGTTCTGGACTTCACAGCGCCCAGCAAAGTACTAGCCTGCGCCCACCCCCTACTACCGCAAAAACCTTTTGCATGCTTTGGCAGAAGTGTGAACAAAATGCCACGAACCACCCCAGATGGGACTCGAACCCACAATCCCTGGCTTAGGAGGCCAGTGCCTTATCCATTAGGCCACTGGGGCCACTCGACAGAGAAGGGGAAAGTTCTTTCTTTTCCTCTTCTCTCACTGGAGTCACGGGTACTGGCCCACTGAAAAGGGCAAGTTGGCTCACGTCCAAAGCTGCAGTGTCCCAGCACACGCGGGCAAAAGGCACCTGCTTGCACTCGGCTGGACACTTCCGCTTTATGGGACACACGATGGAAAGTGGACTCAATTCCCAGACCTAACTCTTACCTGTTTGGTATTCTGACGCTCGATTGTAAAATATGGCCAGCTGGTAAAAATGACAAAGGGCACTCCAGCGCTGGTCCTTTGGCTGCAGGCGGCGTGTCAGCGGCCTAAAACAGCAAGAAATAGCGAGAGAAATAAAGTGAGAAGCAAGCACCTTTTCAATTGGGCTCTCGGGTCTATGGGACTGGCGTGCAGCCTCTTGATCACAAGCGCAGGTCCAGCGTGAAAGGGCGTGGCAGTGGAGTCACTCTGCTATTAATACCTGGTTGGCCAATCCTCGTTGCAATGGATGGCCATCTGCAGCTTTACTTGTAGCTCCACTGAAGGTATTTTGTTTTGGGCAAAGGGGTGAGATTGTGATTTCCTCTGCGGCAGATGAAGAGAAAGGGCTTTATGCACTACAGGTCCCTGGACAGCCAAGCAAGTGTGAGCCGGAGACTGTGCTTCAGCTCTGAAGCAGTGTATCGAGAGCCTTCGAGGAGGAGGGGAATTAGCTCAGATGGTAGAGCGCTCGCTTAGCATGCGAGAGGTAGCGGGATCGATGCCCGCATTCTCCAGCAAGACGCTTTTACTTCATTTTCACTATTTTATTCAAAACTCGCCAATCGTCGCAAATAAAGTCATGTGCTCGCTTCTGTTTTTTTTACTATCATCCTAAAAGTCTTCCGTCCACTTTCTGCTATCCCAAAGAGTCATCCGCGCGAGGGCCGGCAACAGGCGTGATACTGTGCAACAGGCGCATTGCATGGCATTGGTGACATATTCAGGAAATTCCACTTTGATGCCACCCAGGGCTGTTAACCTTTTATTTCATTTCAATACGATGCTTCGAATAATTGGTTCAAAGTGCGCAGCCTTTGCTCTTTTATTTCGTTTTCATCGGAGCAGGTCGGAGCTGGCAGAAGAGTGAGCCCTGTCTGCAGGAGCTCTGATTCCAGAAAGCATATTTTCCCTGTCTTTCTTACCACTCATCTGTGTCTCTTCGCTGACATGAGGCGTTGCTACACTCTGCAGTCTCCCGGCATTTAAAGTCTGCTACCAGCAGAGCACGTTCTGGACTTCACAGCGCCCAGCAAAGTACTAGCCTGCGCCCACCCCCTACTACCGCAAAAACCTTTTGCATGCTTTGGCAGAAGTGTGAACAAAATGCCACGAACCACCCCAGATGGGACTCGAACCCACAATCCCTGGCTTAGGAGGCCAGTGCCTTATCCATTAGGCCACTGGGGCCACTCGACAGAGAAGGGGAAAGTTCTTTCTTTTCCTCTTCTCTCACTGGAGTCACGGGTACTGGCCCACTGAAAAGGACAAGTTGGCTCACGTCCAAAGCTGCAGTGTCCCAGCACACGCGGGCAAAAGGCACCTGCTTGCACTCGGCTGGACACTTCCGCTTTATGGGACACACGATGGAAAGTGGACTCAATTCCCAGACCTAACTCTTACCTGTTTGGTATTCTGACGCTCGATTGTAAAATATGGCCAGCTGGTCAAAATGACAAAGGGCACTCCAGCGCTGGTCCTTTGGCTGCAGGCGGCGTGTCAGCGGCCTAAAACAGCAAGAAATAGCGAGAGAAATAAAGTGAGAAGCAAGCACCTTTTCAATTGGGCTCTCGGGTCTATGGGACTGGCGTGCAGCCTCTTGATCACAAGCGCAGGTCCAGCGTGAAAGGGCGTGGCAGTGGAGTCACTCTGCTATTAATACCTGGTTGGCCAATCCTCGTTGCAATGGATGGCCATCTGCAGCTTTACTTGTAGCTCCACTGAAGGTATTTTGTTTTGGGCAAAGGGGTGAGATTGTGATTTCCTCTGCGGCAGATGAAGAGAAAGGGCTTTATGCACTACAGGTCCCTGGACAGCCAAGCAAGTGTGAGCCGGAGACTGTGCTTCAGCTCTGAAGCAGTGTATCGAGAGCCTTCGAGGAGGAGGGGAATTAGCTCAGATGGTAGAGCGCTCGCTTAGCATGCGAGAGGTAGCGGGATCGATGCCCGCATTCTCCAGCAAGACGCTTTTTCTTCATTTTCACTATTTTATTCAAAACTCGCCAATCGTCGCAAATAAAGTCATGTGCTCGCTTCTGTTTTTTTTACTATCATCCTAAAAGTCTTCCGTCCACTTTCTGCTATCCCAAAGAGTCATCCGCGCGAGGGCCGGCAACAGGCGTGATACTGTGCAACAGGCGCATTGCATGGCATTGGTGACATATTCAGGAAATTCCACTTTGATGCCACCCAGGGCTGTTAACCTTTTATTTCATTTCAATACGATGCTTCGAATAATTGGTTCAAAGTGCGCAGCCTTTGCTCTTTTATTTCGTTTTCATCGGAGCAGGTCGGAGCTGGCAGAAGAGTGAGCCCTGTCTGCAGGAGCTCTGATTCCAGAAAGCATATTTTCCCTGTCTTTCTTACCACTCATCTGTGTCTCTTCGCTGACATGAGGCGTTGCTACACTCTGCAGTCTCCCGGCATTTAAAGTCTGCTACCAGCAGAGCACGTTCTGGACTTCACAGCGCCCAGCAAAGTACTAGCCTGCGCCCACCCCCTACTACCGCAAAAACCTTTTGCATGCTTTGGCAGAAGTGTGAACAAAATGCCACGAACCACCCCAGATGGGACTCGAACCCACAATCCCTGGCTTAGGAGGCCAGTGCCTTATCCATTAGGCCACTGGGGCCACTCGACAGAGAAGGGGAAAGTTCTTTCTTTTCCTCTTCTCTCACTGGAGTCACGGGTACTGGCCCACTGAAAAGGGCAAGTTGGCTCACGTCCAAAGCTGCAGTGTCCCAGCACACGCGGGCAAAAGGCACCTGCTTGCACTCGGCTGGACACTTCCGCTTTATGGGACACACGATGGAAAGTGGACTCAATTCCCAGACCTAACTCTTACCTGTTTGGTATTCTGACGCTCGATTGTAAAATATGGCCAGCTGGTAAAAATGACAAAGGGCACTCCAGCGCTGGTCCTTTGGCTGCAGGCGGCGTGTCAGCGGCCTAAAACAGCAAGAAATAGCGAGAGAAATAAAGTGAGAAGCAAGCACCTTTTCAATTGGGCTCTCGGGTCTATGGGACTGGCGTGCAGCCTCTTGATCACAAGCGCAGGTCCAGCGTGAAAGGGCGTGGCAGTGGAGTCACTCTGCTATTAATACCTGGTTGGCCAATCCTCGTTGCAATGGATGGCCATCTGCAGCTTTACTTGTAGCTCCACTGAAGGTATTTTGTTTTGGGCAAAGGGGTGAGATTGTGATTTCCTCTGCGGCAGATGAAGAGAAAGGGCTTTATGCACTACAGGTCCCTGGACAGCCAAGCAAGTGTGAGCCGGAGACTGTGCTTCAGCTCTGAAGCAGTGTATCGAGAGCCTTCGAGGAGGAGGGGAATTAGCTCAGATGGTAGAGCGCTCGCTTAGCATGCGAGAGGTAGCGGGATCGATGCCCGCATTCTCCAGCAAGACGCTTTTACTTCATTTTCACTATTTTATTCAAAACTCGCCAATCGTCGCAAATAAAGTCATGTGCTCGCTTCTGTTTTTTTTACTATCATCCTAAAAGTCTTCCGTCCACTTTCTGCTATCCCAAAGAGTCATCCGCGCGAGGGCCGGCAACAGGCGTGATACTGTGCAACAGGCGCATTGCATGGCATTGGTGACATATTCAGGAAATTCCACTTTGATGCCACCCAGGGCTGTTAACCTTTTATTTCATTTCAATACGATGCTTCGAATAATTGGTTCAAAGTGCGCAGCCTTTGCTCTTTTATTTCGTTTTCATCGGAGCAGGTCGGAGCTGGCAGAAGAGTGAGCCCTGTCTGCAGGAGCTCTGATTCCAGAAAGCATATTTTCCCTGTCTTTCTTACCACTCATCTGTGTCTCTTCGCTGACATGAGGCGTTGCTACACTCTGCAGTCTCCCGGCATTTAAAGTCTGCTACCAGCAGAGCACGTTCTGGACTTCACAGCGCCCAGCAAAGTACTAGCCTGCGCCCACCCCCTACTACCTCAAAAACCTTTTGCATGCTTTGGCAGAAGTGTGAACAAAATGCCACGAACCACCCCAGATGGGACTCGAACCCACAATCCCTGGCTTAGGAGGCCAGTGCCTTATCCATTAGGCCACTGGGGCCACTCGACAGAGAAGGGGAAAGTTCTTTCTTTTCCTCTTCTCTCACTGGAGTCACGGGTACTGGCCCACTGAAAAGGGCAAGTTGGCTCACGTCCAAAGCTGCAGTGTCCCAGCACACGCGGGCAAAAGGCACCTGCTTGCACTCGGCTGGACACTTCCGCTTTATGGGACACACGATGGAAAGTGGACTCAATTCCCAGACCTAACTCTTACCTGTTTGGTATTCTGACGCTCGATTGTAAAATATGGCCAGCTGGTAAAAATGACAAAGGGCACTCCAGCGCTGGTCCTTTGGCTGCAGGCGGCGTGTCAGCGGCCTAAAACAGCAAGAAATAGCGAGAGAAATAAAGTGAGAAGCAAGCACCTTTTCAATTGGGCTCTCGGGTCTATGGGACTGGCGTGCAGCCTCTTGATCACAAGCGCAGGTCCAGCGTGAAAGGGCGTGGCAGTGGAGTCACTCTGCTATTAATACCTGGTTGGCCAATCCTCGTTGCAATGGATGGCCATCTGCAGCTTTACTTGTAGCTCCACTGAAGGTATTTTGTTTTGGGCAAAGGGGTGAGATTGTGATTTCCTCTGCGGCAGATGAAGAGAAAGGGCTTTATGCACTACAGGTCCCTGGACAGCCAAGCAAGTGTGAGCCGGAGATTGTGCTTCAGCTCTGAAGCAGTGTATCGAGAGCCTTCGAGGAGGAGGGGAATTAGCTCAGATGGTAGAGCGCTCGCTTAGCATGCGAGAGGTAGCGGGATCGATGCCCGCATTCTCCAGCAAGACGCTTTTTCTTCATTTTCACTATTTTATTCAAAACTCGCCAATCGTCGCAAATAAAGTCATGTGCTCGCTTCTGTTTTTTTTACTATCATCCTAAAAGTCTTCCGTCCACTTTCTGCTATCCCAAAGAGTCACCCGCGCGAGGGCCGGCAACAGGCGTGATACTGTGCAACAGGCGCATTGCATGGCATTGGTGACATATTCAGGAAATTCCACTTTGATGCCACCCAGGGCTGTTAACCTTTTATTTCATTTCAATACGATGCTTCGAATAATTGGTTCAAAGTGCGCAGCCTTTGCTCTTTTATTTCGTTTTCATCGGAGCAGGTCGGAGCTGGCAGAAGAGTGAGCCCTGTCTGCAGGAGCTCTGATTCCAGAAAGCATATTTTCCCTGTCTTTCTTACCACTCATCTGTGTCTCTTCGCTGACATGAGGCGTTGCTACACTCTGCAGTCTCCCGGCATTTAAAGTCTGCTACCAGCAGAGCACGTTCTGGACTTCACAGCGCCCAGCAAAGTACTAGCCTGCGCCCACCCCCTACTACCTCAAAAACCTTTTGCATGCTTTGGCAGAAGTGTGAACAAAATGCCACGAACCACCCCAGATGGGACTCGAACCCACAATCCCTGGCTTAGGAGGCCAGTGCCTTATCCATTAGGCCACTGGGGCAACTCGACAGAGAAGGGGAAAGTTCTTTCTTTTCCTCTTCTCTCACTGGAGTCACGGGTACTGGCCCACTGAAAAGGGCAAGTTGGCTCACGTCCAAAGCTGCAGTGTCCCAGCACACGCGGGCAAAAGGCACCTGCTTGCACTCGGCTGGACACTTCCGCTTTATGGGACACACGATGGAAAGTGGACTCAATTCCCAGACCTAACTCTTACCTGTTTGGTATTCTGACGCTCGATTGTAAAATATGGCCAGCTGGTAAAAATGACAAAGGGCACTCCAGCGCTGGTCCTTTGGCTGCAGGCGGCGTGTCAGCGGCCTAAAACAGCAAGAAATAGCGAGAGAAATAAAGTGAGAAGCAAGCACCTTTTCAATTGGGCTCTCGGGTCTATGGGACTGGCGTGCAGCCTCTTGATCACAAGCGCAGGTCCAGCGTGAAAGGGCGTGGGAGTGGAGTCACTCTGCTATTAATACCTGGTTGGCCAATCCTCGTTGCAATGGATGGCCATCTGCAGCTTTACTTGTAGCTCCACTGAAGGTATTTTGTTTTGGGCAAAGGGGTGAGATTGTGATTTCCTCTGCGGCAGATGAAGAGAAAGGGCTTTATGCACTACAGGTCCCTGGACAGCCAAGCAAGTGTGAGCCGGAGACTGTGCTTCAGCTCTGAAGCAGTGTATCGAGAGCCTTCGAGGAGGAGGGGAATTAGCTCAGATGGTAGAGCGCTCGCTTAGCATGCGAGAGGTAGCGGGATCGATGCCCGCATTCTCCAGCAAGACGCTTTTTCTTCATTTTCACTATTTTATTCAAAACTCGCCAATCGTCGCAAATAAAGTCATGTGCTCGCTTCTGTTTTTTTTACTATCATCCTAAAAGTCTTCCGTCCACTTTCTGCTATCCCAAAGAGTCATCCGCGCGAGGGCCGGCAACAGGCGTGATACTGTGCAACAGGCGCATTGCATGGCATTGGTGACATATTCAGGAAATTCCACTTTGATGCCACCCAGGGCTGTTAACCTTTTATTTCATTTCAATACGATGCTTCGAATAATTGGTTCAAAGTGCGCAGCCTTTGCTCTTTTATTTCGTTTTCATCGGAGCAGGTCGGAGCTGGCAGAAGAGTGAGCCCTGTCTGCAGGAGCTCTGATTCCAGAAAGCATATTTTCCCTGTCTTTCTTACCACTCATCTGTGTCTCTTCGCTGACATGAGGCGTTGCTACACTCTGCAGTCTCCCGGCATTTAAAGTCTGCTACCAGCAGAGCACGTTCTGGACTTCACAGCGCCCAGCAAAGTACTAGCCTGCGCCCACCCCCTACTACCGCAAAAACCTTTTGCATGCTTTGGCAGAAGTGTGAACAAAATGCCACGAACCACCCCAGATGGGACTCGAACCCACAATCCCTGGCTTAGGAGGCCAGTGCCTTATCCATTAGGCCACTGGGGCAACTCGACAGAGAAAGGGAAAGTTCTTTCTTTTCCTCTTCTCTCACTGGAGTCACGGGTACTGGCCCACTGAAAAGGGCAAGTTGGCTCACGTCCAAAGCTGCAGTGTCCCAGCACACGCGGGCAAAAGGCACCTGCTTGCACTCGGCTGGACACTTCCGCTTTATGGGACACACGATGGAAAGTGGACTCAATTCCCAGACCTAACTCTTACCTGTTTGGTATTCTGACGCTCGATTGTAAAATATGGCCAGCTGGTAAAAATGACAAAGGGCACTCCAGCGCTGGTCCTTTGGCTGCAGGCGGCGTGTCAGCGGCCTAAAACAGCAAGAAATAGCGAGAGAAATAAAGTGAGAAGCAAGCACCTTTTCAATTGGGCTCTCGGGTCTATGGGACTGGCGTGCAGCCTCTTGATCACAAGCGCAGGTCCAGCGTGAAAGGGCGTGGCAGTGGAGTCACTCTGCTATTAATACCTGGTTGGCCAATCCTCGTTGCAATGGATGGCCATCTGCAGCTTTACTTGTAGCTCCACTGAAGGTATTTTGTTTTGGGCAAAGGGGTGAGATTGTGAATTCCTCTGCGGCAGATGAAGAGAAAGGGCTTTATGCACTACAGGTCCCTGGACAGCCAAGCAAGTGTGAGCCGGAGACTGTGCTTCAGCTCTGAAGCAGTGTATCGAGAGCCTTCGAGGAGGAGGGGAATTAGCTCAGATGGTAGAGCGCTCGCTTAGCATGCGAGAGGTAGCGGGATCGATGCCCGCATTCTCCAGCAAGACGCTTTTTCTTCATTTTCACTATTTTATTCAAAACTCGCCAATCGTCGCAAATAAAGTCATGTGCTCGCTTCCTTTTTTTTTACTATCATCCTAAAAGTCTTCCGTCCACTTTCTGCTATCCCAAAGAGTCATCCGCGCGAGGGCCGGCAACAGGCGTGATACTGTGCAACAGGCGCATTGCATGGCATTGGTGACATATTCAGGAAATTCCACTTTGATGCCACCCAGGGCTGTTAACCTTTTATTTCATTTCAATACGATGCTTCGAATAATTGGTTCAAAGTGCGCAGCCTTTGCTCTTTTATTTCGTTTTCATCGGAGCAGGTCGGAGCTGGCAGAAGAGTGAGCCCTGTCTGCAGGAGCTCTGATTCCAGAAAGCATATTTTCCCTGTCTTTCTTACCACTCATCTGTGTCTCTTCGCTGACATGAGGGGTTGCTACACTCTGCAGTCTCCCGGCATTTAAAGTCTGCTACCAGCAGAGCACGTTCTGGACTTCACAGCGCCCAGCAAAGTACTAGCCTGCGCCCACCCCCTACTACCGCAAAAACCTTTTGCATGCTTTGGCAGAAGTGTGAACAAAATGCCACGAACCACCCCAGATGGGACTCGAACCCACAATCCCTGGCTTAGGAGGCCAGTGCCTTATCCATTAGGCCACTGGGGCCACTCGACAGAGAAGGGGAAAGTTCTTTCTTTTCCTCTTCTCTCACTGGAGTCACGGGTACTGGCCCACTGAAAAGGGCAAGTTGGCTCACGTCCAAAGCTGCAGTGTCCCAGCACACGCGGGCAAAAGGCACCTGCTTGCACTCGGCTGGACACTTCCGCTTTATGGGACACACGATGGAAAGTGGACTCAATTCCCAGACCTAACTCTTACCTGTTTGGTATTCTGACGCTCGATTGTAAAATATGGCCAGCTGGTAAAAATGACAAAGGGCACTCCAGCGCTGGTCCTTTGGCTGCAGGCGGCGTGTCAGCGGCCTAAAACAGCAAGAAATAGCGAGAGAAATAAAGTGAGAAGCAAGCACCTTTTCAATTGGGCTCTCGGGTCTATGGGACTGGCGTGCAGCCTCTTGATCACAAGCGCAGGTCCAGCGTGAAAGGGCGTGGCAGTGGAGTCACTCTGCTATTAATACCTGGTTGGCCAATCCTCGTTGCAATGGATGGCCATCTGCAGCTTTACTTGTAGCTCCACTGAAGGTATTTTGTTTTGGGCAAAGGGGTGAGATTGTGATTTCCTCTGCGGCAGATGAAGAGAAAGGGCTTTATGCACTACAGGTCCCTGGACAGCCAAGCAAGTGTGAGCCGGAGACTGTGCTTCAGCTCTGAAGCAGTGTATCGAGAGCCTTCGAGGAGGAGGGGAATTAGCTCAGATGGTAGAGCGCTCGCTTAGCATGCGAGAGGTAGCGGGATCGATGCCCGCATTCTCCAGCAAGACGCTTTTACTTCATTTTCACTATTTTATTCAAAACTCGCCAATCGTCGCAAATAAAGTCATGTGCTCGCTTCTGTTTTTTTTACTATCATCCTAAAAGTCTTCCGTCCACTTTCTGCTATCCCAAAGAGTCATCCGCGCGAGGGCCGGCAACAGGCGTGATACTGTGCAACAGGCGCATTGCATGGCATTGGTGACATATTCAGGAAATTCCACTTTGATGCCACCCAGGGCTGTTAACCTTTTATTTCATTTCAATACGATGCTTCGAATAATTGGTTCAAAGTGCGCAGCCTTTGCTCTTTTATTTCGTTTTCATCGGAGCAGGTCGGAGCTGGCAGAAGAGTGAGCCCTGTCTGCAGGAGCTCTGATTCCAGAAAGCATATTTTCCCTGTCTTTCTTACCACTCATCTGTGTCTCTTCGCTGACATGAGGCGTTGCTACACTCTGCAGTCTCCCGGCATTTAAAGTCTGCTACCAGCAGAGCACGTTCTGGACTTCACAGCGCCCAGCAAAGTACTAGCCTGCGCCCACCCCCTACTACCGCAAAAACCTTTTGCATGCTTTGGCAGAAGTGTGAACAAAATGCCACGAACCACCCCAGATGGGACTCGAACCCACAATCCCTGGCTTAGGAGGCCAGTGCCTTATCCATTAGGCCACTGGGGCCACTCGACAGAGAAGGGGAAAGTTCTTTCTTTTCCTCTTCTCTCACTGGAGTCACGGGTACTGGCCCACTGAAAAGGGCAAGTTGGCTCACGTCCAAAGCTGCAGTGTCCCAGCACACGCGGGCAAAAGGCACCTGCTTGCACTCGGCTGGACACTTCCGCTTTATGGGACACACGATGGAAAGTGGACTCAATTCCCAGACCTAACTCTTACCTGTTTGGTATTCTGACGCTCGATTGTAAAATATGGCCAGCTGGTAAAAATGACAAAGGGCACTCCAGCGCTGGTCCTTTGGCTGCAGGCGGCGTGTCAGCGGCCTAAAACAGCAAGAAATAGCGAGAGAAATAAAGTGAGAAGCAAGCACCTTTTCAATTGGGCTCTCGGGTCTATGGGACTGGCGTGCAGCCTCTTGATCACAAGCGCAGGTCCAGCGTGAAAGGGCGTGGCAGTGGAGTCACTCTGCTATTAATACCTGGTTGGCCAATCCTCGTTGCAATGGATGGCCATCTGCAGCTTTACTTGTAAAGCTTTATTCAAAACTCGCCAATCGTCGCAAATAAAGTCATGTGCTCGCTTCTGTTTTTTTTACTATCATCCTAAAAGTCTTCCGTCCACTTTCTGCTATCCCAAAGAGTCATCCGCGCGAGGGCCGGCAACAGGCGTGATACTGTGCAACAGGCGCATTGCATGGCATTGGTGACATATTCAGGAAATTCCACTTTGATGCCACCCAGGGCTGTTAACCTTTTATTTCATTTCAATACGATGCTTCGAATAATTGGTTCAAAGTGCGCAGCCTTTGCTCTTTTATTTCGTTTTCATCGGAGCAGGTCGGAGCTGGCAGAAGAGTGAGCCCTGTCTGCAGGAGCTCTGATTCCAGAAAGCATATTTTCCCTGTCTTTCTTACCACTCATCTGTGTCTCTTCGCTGACATGAGGCGTTGCTACACTCTGCAGTCTCCCGGCATTTAAAGTCTGCTACCAGCAGAGCACGTTCTGGACTTCACAGCGCCCAGCAAAGTACTAGCCTGCGCCCACCCCCTACTACCGCAAAAACCTTTTGCATGCTTTGGCAGAAGTGTGAACAAAATGCCACGAACCACCCCAGATGGGACTCGAACCCACAATCCCTGGCTTAGGAGGCCAGTGCCTTATCCATTAGGCCACTGGGGCCACTCGACAGAGAAGGGGAAAGTTCTTTCTTTTCCTCTTCTCTCACTGGAGTCACGGGTACTGGCCCACTGAAAAGGGCAAGTTGGCTCACGTCCAAAGCTGCAGTGTCCCAGCACACGCGGGCAAAAGGCACCTGCTTGCACTCGGCTGGACACTTCCGCTTTATGGGACACACGATGGAAAGTGGACTCAATTCCCAGACCTAACTCTTACCTGTTTGGTATTCTGACGCTCGATTGTAAAATATGGCCAGCTGGTAAAAATGACAAAGGGCACTCCAGCGCTGGTCCTTTGGCTGCAGGCGGCGTGTCAGCGGCCTAAAACAGCAAGAAATAGCGAGAGAAATAAAGTGAGAAGCAAGCACCTTTTCAATTGGGCTCTCGGGTCTATGGGACTGGCGTGCAGCCTCTTGATCACAAGCGCAGGTCCAGCGTGAAAGGGCGTGGCAGTGGAGTCACTCTGCTATTAATACCTGGTTGGCCAATCCTCGTTGCAATGGATGGCCATCTGCAGCTTTACTTGTAGCTCCACTGAAGGTATTTTGTTTTGGGCAAAGGGGTGAGATTGTGATTTCCTCTGCGGCAGATGAAGAGAAAGGGCTTTATGCACTACAGGTCCCTGGACAGCCAAGCAAGTGTGAGCCGGAGACTGTGCTTCAGCTCTGAAGCAGTGTATCGAGAGCCTTCGAGGAGGAGGGGAATTAGCTCAGATGGTAGAGCGCTCGCTTAGCATGCGAGAGGTAGCGGGATCGATGCCCGCATTCTCCAGCAAGACGCTTTTACTTCATTTTCACTATTTTATTCAAAACTCGCCAATCGTCGCAAATAAAGTCATGTGCTCGCTTCTGTTTTTTTTACTATCATCCTAAAAGTCTTCCGTCCACTTTCTGCTATCCCAAAGAGTCATCCGCGCGAGGGCCGGCAACAGGCGTGATACTGTGCAACAGGCGCATTGCATGGCATTGGTGACATATTCAGGAAATTCCACTTTGATGCCACCCAGGGCTGTTAACCTTTTATTTCATTTCAATACGATGCTTCGAATAATTGGTTCAAAGTGCGCAGCCTTTGCTCTTTTATTTCGTTTTCATCGGAGCAGGTCGGAGCTGGCAGAAGAGTGAGCCCTGTCTGCAGGAGCTCTGATTCCAGAAAGCATATTTTCCCTGTCTTTCTTACCACTCATCTGTGTCTCTTCGCTGACATGAGGCGTTGCTACACTCTGCAGTCTCCCGGCATTTAAAGTCTGCTACCAGCAGAGCACGTTCTGGACTTCACAGCGCCCAGCAAAGTACTAGCCTGCGCCCACCCCCTACTACCGCAAAAACCTTTTGCATGCTTTGGCAGAAGTGTGAACAAAATGCCACGAACCACCCCAGATGGGACTCGAACCCACAATCCCTGGCTTAGGAGGCCAGTGCCTTATCCATTAGGCCACTGGGGCCACTCGACAGAGAAGGGGAAAGTTCTTTCTTTTCCTCTTCTCTCACTGGAGTCACGGGTACTGGCCCACTGAAAAGGGCAAGTTGGCTCACGTCCAAAGCTGCAGTGTCCCAGCACACGCGGGCAAAAGGCACCTGCTTGCACTCGGCTGGACACTTCCGCTTTATGGGACACACGATGGAAAGTGGACTCAATTCCCAGACCTAACTCTTACCTGTTTGGTATTCTGACGCTCGATTGTAAAATATGGCCAGCTGGTAAAAATGACAAAGGGCACTCCAGCGCTGGTCCTTTGGCTGCAGGCGGCGTGTCAGCGGCCTAAAACAGCAAGAAATAGCGAGAGAAATAAAGTGAGAAGCAAGCACCTTTTCAATTGGGCTCTCGGGTCTATGGGACTGGCGTGCAGCCTCTTGATCACAAGCGCAGGTCCAGCGTGAAAGGGCGTGGCAGTGGAGTCACTCTGCTATTAATACCTGGTTGGCCAATCCTCGTTGCAATGGATGGCCATCTGCAGCTTTACTTGTAAAGCTTTATTCAAAACTCGCCAATCGTCGCAAATAAAGTCATGTGCTCGCTTCTGTTTTTTTTACTATCATCCTAAAAGTCTTCCGTCCACTTTCTGCTATCCCAAAGAGTCATCCGCGCGAGGGCCGGCAACAGGCGTGATACTGTGCAACAGGCGCATTGCATGGCATTGGTGACATATTCAGGAAATTCCACTTTGATGCCACCCAGGGCTGTTAACCTTTTATTTCATTTCAATACGATGCTTCGAATAATTGGTTCAAAGTGCGCAGCCTTTGCTCTTTTATTTCGTTTTCATCGGAGCAGGTCGGAGCTGGCAGAAGAGTGAGCCCTGTCTGCAGGAGCTCTGATTCCAGAAAGCATATTTTCCCTGTCTTTCTTACCACTCATCTGTGTCTCTTCGCTGACATGAGGCGTTGCTACACTCTGCAGTCTCCCGGCATTTAAAGTCTGCTACCAGCAGAGCACGTTCTGGACTTCACAGCGCCCAGCAAAGTACTAGCCTGCGCCCACCCCCTACTACCGCAAAAACCTTTTGCATGCTTTGGCAGAAGTGTGAACAAAATGCCACGAACCACCCCAGATGGGACTCGAACCCACAATCCCTGGCTTAGGAGGCCAGTGCCTTATCCATTAGGCCACTGGGGCCACTCGACAGAGAAGGGGAAAGTTCTTTCTTTTCCTCTTCTCTCACTGGAGTCACGGGTACTGGCCCACTGAAAAGGGCAAGTTGGCTCACGTCCAAAGCTGCAGTGTCCCAGCACACGCGGGCAAAAGGCACCTGCTTGCACTCGGCTGGACACTTCCGCTTTATGGGACACACGATGGAAAGTGGACTCAATTCCCAGACCTAACTCTTACCTGTTTGGTATTCTGACGCTCGATTGTAAAATATGGCCAGCTGGTAAAAATGACAAAGGGCACTCCAGCGCTGGTCCTTTGGCTGCAGGCGGCGTGTCAGCGGCCTAAAACAGCAAGAAATAGCGAGAGAAATAAAGTGAGAAGCAAGCACCTTTTCAATTGGGCTCTCGGGTCTATGGGACTGGCGTGCAGCCTCTTGATCACAAGCGCAGGTCCAGCGTGAAAGGGCGTGGCAGTGGAGTCACTCTGCTATTAATACCTGGTTGGCCAATCCTCGTTGCAATGGATGGCCATCTGCAGCTTTACTTGTAGCTCCACTGAAGGTATTTTGTTTTGGGCAAAGGGGTGAGATTGTGATTTCCTCTGCGGCAGATGAAGAGAAAGGGCTTTATGCACTACAGGTCCCTGGACAGCCAAGCAAGTGTGAGCCGGAGACTGTGCTTCAGCTCTGAAGCAGTGTATCGAGAGCCTTCGAGGAGGAGGGGAATTAGCTCAGATGGTAGAGCGCTCGCTTAGCATGCGAGAGGTAGCGGGATCGATGCCCGCATTCTCCAGCAAGACGCTTTTACTTCATTTTCACTATTTTATTCAAAACTCGCCAATCGTCGCAAATAAAGTCATGTGCTCGCTTCTGTTTTTTTTACTATCATCCTAAAAGTCTTCCGTCCACTTTCTGCTATCCCAAAGAGTCATCCGCGCGAGGGCCGGCAACAGGCGTGATACTGTGCAACAGGCGCATTGCATGGCATTGGTGACATATTCAGGAAATTCCACTTTGATGCCACCCAGGGCTGTTAACCTTTTATTTCATTTCAATACGATGCTTCGAATAATTGGTTCAAAGTGCGCAGCCTTTGCTCTTTTATTTCGTTTTCATCGGAGCAGGTCGGAGCTGGCAGAAGAGTGAGCCCTGTCTGCAGGAGCTCTGATTCCAGAAAGCATATTTTCCCTGTCTTTCTTACCACTCATCTGTGTCTCTTCGCTGACATGAGGCGTTGCTACACTCTGCAGTCTCCCGGCATTTAAAGTCTGCTACCAGCAGAGCACGTTCTGGACTTCACAGCGCCCAGCAAAGTACTAGCCTGCGCCCACCCCCTACTACCGCAAAAACCTTTTGCATGCTTTGGCAGAAGTGTGAACAAAATGCCACGAACCACCCCAGATGGGACTCGAACCCACAATCCCTGGCTTAGGAGGCCAGTGCCTTATCCATTAGGCCACTGGGGCCACTCGACAGAGAAGGGGAAAGTTCTTTCTTTTCCTCTTCTCTCACTGGAGTCACGGGTACTGGCCCACTGAAAAGGGCAAGTTGGCTCACGTCCAAAGCTGCAGTGTCCCAGCACACGCGGGCAAAAGGCACCTGCTTGCACTCGGCTGGACACTTCCGCTTTATGGGACACACGATGGAAAGTGGACTCAATTCCCAGACCTAACTCTTACCTGTTTGGTATTCTGACGCTCGATTGTAAAATATGGCCAGCTGGTAAAAATGACAAAGGGCACTCCAGCGCTGGTCCTTTGGCTGCAGGCGGCGTGTCAGCGGCCTAAAACAGCAAGAAATAGCGAGAGAAATAAAGTGAGAAGCAAGCACCTTTTCAATTGGGCTCTCGGGTCTATGGGACTGGCGTGCAGCCTCTTGATCACAAGCGCAGGTCCAGCGTGAAAGGGCGTGGCAGTGGAGTCACTCTGCTATTAATACCTGGTTGGCCAATCCTCGTTGCAATGGATGGCCATCTGCAGCTTTACTTGTAGCTCCACTGAAGGTATTTTGTTTTGGGCAAAGGGGTGAGATTGTGATTTCCTCTGCGGCAGATGAAGAGAAAGGGCTTTATGCACTACAGGTCCCTGGACAGCCAAGCAAGTGTGAGCCGGAGACTGTGCTTCAGCTCTGAAGCAGTGTATCGAGAGCCTTCGAGGAGGAGGGGAATTAGCTCAGATGGTAGAGCGCTCGCTTAGCATGCGAGAGGTAGCGGGATCGATGCCCGCATTCTCCAGCAAGACGCTTTTACTTCATTTTCACTATTTTATTCAAAACTCGCCAATCGTCGCAAATAAAGTCATGTGCTCGCTTCTGTTTTTTTTACTATCATCCTAAAAGTCTTCCGTCCACTTTCTGCTATCCCAAAGAGTCATCCGCGCGAGGGCCGGCAACAGGCGTGATACTGTGCAACAGGCGCATTGCATGGCATTGGTGACATATTCAGGAAATTCCACTTTGATGCCACCCAGGGCTGTTAACCTTTTATTTCATTTCAATACGATGCTTCGAATAATTGGTTCAAAGTGCGCAGCCTTTGCTCTTTTATTTCGTTTTCATCGGAGCAGGTCGGAGCTGGCAGAAGAGTGAGCCCTGTCTGCAGGAGCTCTGATTCCAGAAAGCATATTTTCCCTGTCTTTCTTACCACTCATCTGTGTCTCTTCGCTGACATGAGGCGTTGCTACACTCTGCAGTCTCCCGGCATTTAAAGTCTGCTACCAGCAGAGCACGTTCTGGACTTCACAGCGCCCAGCAAAGTACTAGCCTGCGCCCACCCCCTACTACCGCAAAAACCTTTTGCATGCTTTGGCAGAAGTGTGAACAAAATGCCACGAACCACCCCAGATGGGACTCGAACCCACAATCCCTGGCTTAGGAGGCCAGTGCCTTATCCATTAGGCCACTGGGGCCACTCGACAGAGAAGGGGAAAGTTCTTTCTTTTCCTCTTCTCTCACTGGAGTCACGGGTACTGGCCCACTGAAAAGGGCAAGTTGGCTCACGTCCAAAGCTGCAGTGTCCCAGCACACGCGGGCAAAAGGCACCTGCTTGCACTCGGCTGGACACTTCCGCTTTATGGGACACACGATGGAAAGTGGACTCAATTCCCAGACCTAACTCTTACCTGTTTGGTATTCTGACGCTCGATTGTAAAATATGGCCAGCTGGTAAAAATGACAAAGGGCACTCCAGCGCTGGTCCTTTGGCTGCAGGCGGCGTGTCAGCGGCCTAAAACAGCAAGAAATAGCGAGAGAAATAAAGTGAGAAGCAAGCACCTTTTCAATTGGGCTCTCGGGTCTATGGGACTGGCGTGCAGCCTCTTGATCACAAGCGCAGGTCCAGCGTGAAAGGGCGTGGCAGTGGAGTCACTCTGCTATTAATACCTGGTTGGCCAATCCTCGTTGCAATGGATGGCCATCTGCAGCTTTACTTGTAGCTCCACTGAAGGTATTTTGTTTTGGGCAAAGGGGTGAGATTGTGATTTCCTCTGCCGCAGATGAAGAGAAAGGGCTTTATGCACTACAGGTCCCTGGACAGCCAAGCAAGTGTGAGCCGGAGATTGTGCTTCAGCTCTGAAGCAGTGTATCGAGAGCCTTCGAGGAGGAGGGGAATTAGCTCAGATGGTAGAGCGCTCGCTTAGCATGCGAGAGGTAGCGGGATCGATGCCCGCATTCTCCAGCAAGACGCTTTTTCTTCATTTTCACTATTTTATTCAAAACTCGCCAATCGTCGCAAATAAAGTCATGTGCTCGCTTCTGTTTTTTTTACTATCATCCTAAAAGTCTTCCGTCCACTTTCTGCTATCCCAAAGAGTCACCCGCGCGAGGGCCGGCAACAGGCGTGATACTGTGCAACAGGCGCATTGCATGGCATTGGTGACATATTCAGGAAATTCCACTTTGATGCCACCCAGGGCTGTTAACCTTTTATTTCATTTCAATACGATGCTTCGAATAATTGGTTCAAAGTGCGCAGCCTTTGCTCTTTTATTTCGTTTTCATCGGAGCAGGTCGGAGCTGGCAGAAGAGTGAGCCCTGTCTGCAGGAGCTCTGATTCCAGAAAGCATATTTTCCCTGTCTTTCTTACCACTCATCTGTGTCTCTTCGCTGACATGAGGCGTTGCTACACTCTGCAGTCTCCCGGCATTTAAAGTCTGCTACCAGCAGAGCACGTTCTGGACTTCACAGCGCCCAGCAAAGTACTAGCCTGCGCCCACCCCCTACTACCTCAAAAACCTTTTGCATGCTTTGGCAGAAGTGTGAACAAAATGCCACGAACCACCCCAGATGGGACTCGAACCCACAATCCCTGGCTTAGGAGGCCAGTGCCTTATCCATTAGGCCACTGGGGCAACTCGACAGAGAAGGGGAAAGTTCTTTCTTTTCCTCTTCTCTCACTGGAGTCACGGGTACTGGCCCACTGAAAAGGGCAAGTTGGCTCACGTCCAAAGCTGCAGTGTCCCAGCACACGCGGGCAAGAGGCACCTGCTTGCACTCGGCTGGACACTTCCGCTTTATGGGACACACGATGGAAAGTGGACTCAATTCCCAGACCTAACTCTTACCTGTTTGGTATTCTGACGCTCGATTGTAAAATATGGCCAGCTGGTAAAAATGACAAAGGGCACTCCAGCGCTGGTCCTTTGGCTGCAGGCGGCGTGTCAGCGGCCTAAAACAGCAAGAAATAGCGAGAGAAATAAAGTGAGAAGCAAGCACCTTTTCAATTGGGCTCTCGGGTCTATGGGACTGGCGTGCAGCCTCTTGATCACAAGCGCAGGTCCAGCGTGAAAGGGCGTGGCAGTGGAGTCACTCTGCTATTAATACCTGGTTGGCCAATCCTCGTTGCAATGGATGGCCATCTGCAGCTTTACTTGTAGCTCCACTGAAGGTATTTTGTTTTGGGCAAAGGGGTGAGATTGTGATTTC
Organism: Ambystoma mexicanum; assembly: GCF_040938575.1. Lineage (NCBI taxonomy): Eukaryota > Metazoa > Chordata > Amphibia > Caudata > Ambystomatidae > Ambystoma > Ambystoma mexicanum. The sequence continues at coordinate 528,943,824 of NC_090933.1, read as the reverse complement.
CTCTGCGGCAGATGAAGAGAAAGGGCTTTATGCACTACAGGTCCCTGGACAGCCAAGCAAGTGTGAGCCGGAGACTGTGCTTCAGCTCTGAAGCAGTGTATCGAGAGCCTTCGAGGAGGAGGGGAATTAGCTCAGATGGTAGAGCGCTCGCTTAGCATGCGAGAGGTAGCGGGATCGATGCCCGCATTCTCCAGCAAGACGCTTTTACTTCATTTTCACTATTTTATTCAAAACTCGCCAATCGTCGCAAATAAAGTCATGTGCTCGCTTCTGTTTTTTTTACTATCATCCTAAAAGTCTTCCGTCCACTTTCTGCTATCCCAAAGAGTCATCCGCGCGAGGGCCGGCAACAGGCGTGATACTGTGCAACAGGCGCATTGCATGGCATTGGTGACATATTCAGGAAATTCCACTTTGATGCCACCCAGGGCTGTTAACCTTTTATTTCATTTCAATACGATGCTTCGAATAATTGGTTCAAAGTGCGCAGCCTTTGCTCTTTTATTTCGTTTTCATCGGAGCAGGTCGGAGCTGGCAGAAGAGTGAGCCCTGTCTGCAGGAGCTCTGATTCCAGAAAGCATATTTTCCCTGTCTTTCTTACCACTCATCTGTGTCTCTTCGCTGACATGAGGGGTTGCTACACTCTGCAGTCTCCCGCATTTAAAGTCTGCTACCAGCAGAGCACGTTCTGGACTTCACAGCGCCCAGCAAAGTACTAGCCTGCGCCCACCCCCTACTACCGCAAAAACCTTTTGCATGCTTTGGCAGAAGTGTGAACAAAATGCCACGAACCACCCCAGATGGGACTCGAACCCACAATCCCTGGCTTAGGAGGCCAGTGCCTTATCCATTAGGCCACTGGGGCAACTCGACAGAGAAAGGGAAAGTTCTTTCTTTTCCTCTTCTCTCACTGGAGTCACGGGTACTGGCCCACTGAAAAGGGCAAGTTGGCTCACGTCCAAAGCTGCAGTGTCCCAGCACACGCGGGCAAAAGGCACCTGCTTGCACTCGGCTGGACACTTCCGCTTTATGGGACACACGATGGAAAGTGGACTCAATTCCCAGACCTAACTCTTACCTGTTTGGTATTCTGACGCTCGATTGTAAAATATGGCCAGCTGGTAAAAATGACAAAGGGCACTCCAGCGCTGGTCCTTTGGCTGCAGGCGGCGTGTCAGCGGCCTAAAACAGCAAGAAATAGCGAGAGAAATAAAGTGAGAAGCAAGCACCTTTTCAATTGGGCTCTCGGGTCTATGGGACTGGCGTGCAGCCTCTTGATCACAAGCGCAGGTCCAGCGTGAAAGGGCGTGGCAGTGGAGTCACTCTGCTATTAATACCTGGTTGGCCAATCCTCGTTGCAATGGATGGCCATCTGCAGCTTTACTTGTAGCTCCACTGAAGGTATTTTGTTTTGGGCAAAGGGGTGAGATTGTGATTTCCTCTGCGGCAGATGAAGAGAAAGGGCTTTATGCACTACAGGTCCCTGGACAGCCAAGCAAGTGTGAGCCGGAGACTGTGCTTCAGCTCTGAAGCAGTGTATCGAGAGCCTTCGAGGAGGAGGGGAATTAGCTCAGATGGTAGAGCGCTCGCTTAGCATGCGAGAGGTAGCGGGATCGATGCCCGCATTCTCCAGCAAGACGCTTTTTCTTCATTTTCACTATTTTATTCAAAACTCGCCAATCGTCGCAAATAAAGTCATGTGCTCGCTTCTGTTTTTTTTACTATCATCCTAAAAGTCTTCCGTCCACTTTCTGCTATCCCAAAGAGTCATCCGCGCGAGGGCCGGCAACAGGCGTGATACTGTGCAACAGGCGCATTGCATGGCATTGGTGACATATTCAGGAAATTCCACTTTGATGCCACCCAGGGCTGTTAACCTTTTATTTCATTTCAATACGATGCTTCGAATAATTGGTTCAAAGTGCGCAGCCTTTGCTCTTTTATTTCGTTTTCATCGGAGCAGGTCGGAGCTGGCAGAAGAGTGAGCCCTGTCTGCAGGAGCTCTGATTCCAGAAAGCATATTTTCCCTGTCTTTCTTACCACTCATCTGTGTCTCTTCGCTGACATGAGGCGTTGCTACACTCTGCAGTCTCCCGGCATTTAAAGTCTGCTACCAGCAGAGCACGTTCTGGACTTCACAGCGCCCAGCAAAGTACTAGCCTGCGCCCACCCCCTACTACCGCAAAAACCTTTTGCATGCTTTGGCAGAAGTGTGAACAAAATGCCACGAACCACCCCAGATGGGACTCGAACCCACAATCCCTGGCTTAGGAGGCCAGTGCCTTATCCATTAGGCCACTGGGGCCACTCGACAGAGAAGGGGAAAGTTCTTTCTTTTCCTCTTCTCTCACTGGAGTCACGGGTACTGGCCCACTGAAAAGGGCAAGTTGGCTCACGTCCAAAGCTGCAGTGTCCCAGCACACGCGGGCAAAAGGCACCTGCTTGCACTCGGCTGGACACTTCCGCTTTATGGGACACACGATGGAAAGTGGACTCAATTCCCAGACCTAACTCTTACCTGTTTGGTATTCTGACGCTCGATTGTAAAATATGGCCAGCTGGTAAAAATGACAAAGGGCACTCCAGCGCTGGTCCTTTGGCTGCAGGCGGCGTGTCAGCGGCCTAAAACAGCAAGAAATAGCGAGAGAAATAAAGTGAGAAGCAAGCACCTTTTCAATTGGGCTCTCGGGTCTATGGGACTGGCGTGCAGCCTCTTGATCACAAGCGCAGGTCCAGCGTGAAAGGGCGTGGCAGTGGAGTCACTCTGCTATTAATACCTGGTTGGCCAATCCTCGTTGCAATGGATGGCCATCTGCAGCTTTACTTGTAGCTCCACTGAAGGTATTTTGTTTTGGGCAAAGGGGTGAGATTGTGATTTCCTCTGCGGCAGATGAAGAGAAAGGGCTTTATGCACTACAGGTCCCTGGACAGCCAAGCAAGTGTGAGCCGGAGACTGTGCTTCAGCTCTGAAGCAGTGTATCGAGAGCCTTCGAGGAGGAGGGGAATTAGCTCAGATGGTAGAGCGCTCGCTTAGCATGCGAGAGGTAGCGGGATCGATGCCCGCATTCTCCAGCAAGACGCTTTTACTTCATTTTCACTATTTTATTCAAAACTCGCCAATCGTCGCAAATAAAGTCATGTGCTCGCTTCTGTTTTTTTTACTATCATCCTAAAAGTCTTCCGTCCACTTTCTGCTATCCCAAAGAGTCATCCGCGCGAGGGCCGGCAACAGGCGTGATACTGTGCAACAGGCGCATTGCATGGCATTGGTGACATATTCAGGAAATTCCACTTTGATGCCACCCAGGGCTGTTAACCTTTTATTTCATTTCAATACGATGCTTCGAATAATTGGTTCAAAGTGCGCAGCCTTTGCTCTTTTATTTCGTTTTCATCGGAGCAGGTCGGAGCTGGCAGAAGAGTGAGCCCTGTCTGCAGGAGCTCTGATTCCAGAAAGCATATTTTCCCTGTCTTTCTTACCACTCATCTGTGTCTCTTCGCTGACATGAGGCGTTGCTACACTCTGCAGTCTCCCGGCATTTAAAGTCTGCTACCAGCAGAGCACGTTCTGGACTTCACAGCGCCCAGCAAAGTACTAGCCTGCGCCCACCCCCTACTACCGCAAAAACCTTTTGCATGCTTTGGCAGAAGTGTGAACAAAATGCCACGAACCACCCCAGATGGGACTCGAACCCACAATCCCTGGCTTAGGAGGCCAGTGCCTTATCCATTAGGCCACTGGGGCCACTCGACAGAGAAGGGGAAAGTTCTTTCTTTTCCTCTTCTCTCACTGGAGTCACGGGTACTGGCCCACTGAAAAGGGCAAGTTGGCTCACGTCCAAAGCTGCAGTGTCCCAGCACACGCGGGCAAAAGGCACCTGCTTGCACTCGGCTGGACACTTCCGCTTTATGGGACACACGATGGAAAGTGGACTCAATTCCCAGACCTAACTCTTACCTGTTTGGTATTCTGACGCTCGATTGTAAAATATGGCCAGCTGGTAAAAATGACAAAGGGCACTCCAGCGCTGGTCCTTTGGCTGCAGGCGGCGTGTCAGCGGCCTAAAACAGCAAGAAATAGCGAGAGAAATAAAGTGAGAAGCAAGCACCTTTTCAATTGGGCTCTCGGGTCTATGGGACTGGCGTGCAGCCTCTTGATCACAAGCGCAGGTCCAGCGTGAAAGGGCGTGGCAGTGGAGTCACTCTGCTATTAATACCTGGTTGGCCAATCCTCGTTGCAATGGATGGCCATCTGCAGCTTTACTTGTAGCTCCACTGAAGGTATTTTGTTTTGGGCAAAGGGGTGAGATTGTGATTTCCTCTGCGGCAGATGAAGAGAAAGGGCTTTATGCACTACAGGTCCCTGGACAGCCAAGCAAGTGTGAGCCGGAGACTGTGCTTCAGCTCTGAAGCAGTGTATCGAGAGCCTTCGAGGAGGAGGGGAATTAGCTCAGATGGTAGAGCGCTCGCTTAGCATGCGAGAGGTAGCGGGATCGATGCCCGCATTTTCCAGCAAGACGCTTTTACTTCATTTTCACTATTTTATTCAAAACTCGCCAATCGTCGCAAATAAAGTCATGTGCTCGCTTCTGTTTTTTTTACTATCATCCTAAAAGTCTTCCGTCCACTTTCTGCTATCCCAAAGAGTCATCCGCGCGAGGGCCGGCAACAGGCGTGATACTGTGCAACAGGCGCATTGCATGGCATTGGTGACATATTCAGGAAATTCCACTTTGATGCCACCCAGGGCTGTTAACCTTTTATTTCATTTCAATACGATGCTTCGAATAATTGGTTCAAAGTGCGCAGCCTTTGCTCTTTTATTTCGTTTTCATCGGAGCAGGTCGGAGCTGGCAGAAGAGTGAGCCCTGTCTGCAGGAGCTCTGATTCCAGAAAGCATATTTTCCCTGTCTTTCTTACCACTCATCTGTGTCTCTTCGCTGACATGAGGCGTTGCTACACTCTGCAGTCTCCCGGCATTTAAAGTCTGCTACCAGCAGAGCACGTTCTGGACTTCACAGCGCCCAGCAAAGTACTAGCCTGCGCCCACCCCCTACTACCGCAAAAACCTTTTGCATGCTTTGGCAGAAGTGTGAACAAAATGCCAAGAACCACCCCAGATGGGACTCGAACCCACAATCCCTGGCTTAGGAGGCCAGTGCCTTATCCATTAGGCCACTGGGGCCACTCGACAGAGAAGGGGAAAGTTCTTTCTTTTCCTCTTCTCTCACTGGAGTCACGGGTACTGGCCCACTGAAAAGGGCAAGTTGGCTCACGTCCAAAGCTGCAGTGTCCCAGCACACGCGGGCAAAAGGCACCTGCTTGCACTCGGCTGGACACTTCCGCTTTATGGGACACACGATGGAAAGTGGACTCAATTCCCAGACCTAACTCTTACCTGTTTGGTATTCTGACGCTCGATTGTAAAATATGGCCAGCTGGTAAAAATGACAAAGGGCACTCCAGCGCTGGTCCTTTGGCTGCAGGCGGCGTGTCAGCGGCCTAAAACAGCAAGAAATAGCGAGAGAAATAAAGTGAGAAGCAAGCACCTTTTCAATTGGGCTCTCGGGTCTATGGGACTGGCGTGCAGCCTCTTGATCACAAGCGCAGGTCCAGCGTGAAAGGGCGTGGCAGTGGAGTCACTCTGCTATTAATACCTGGTTGGCCAATCCTCGTTGCAATGGATGGCCATCTGCAGCTTTACTTGTAGCTCCACTGAAGGTATTTTGTTTTGGGCAAAGGGGTGAGATTGTGATTTCCTCTGCCGCAGATGAAGAGAAAGGGCTTTATGCACTACAGGTCCCTGGACAGCCAAGCAAGTGTGAGCCGGAGATTGTGCTTCAGCTCTGAAGCAGTGTATCGAGAGCCTTCGAGGAGGAGGGGAATTAGCTCAGATGGTAGAGCGCTCGCTTAGCATGCGAGAGGTAGCGGGATCGATGCCCGCATTCTCCAGCAAGACGCTTTTTCTTCATTTTCACTATTTTATTCAAAACTCGCCAATCGTCGCAAATAAAGTCATGTGCTCGCTTCTGTTTTTTTTACTATCATCCTAAAAGTCTTCCGTCCACTTTCTGCTATCCCAAAGAGTCACCCGCGCGAGGGCCGGCAACAGGCGTGATACTGTGCAACAGGCGCATTGCATGGCATTGGTGACATATTCAGGAAATTCCACTTTGATGCCACCCAGGGCTGTTAACCTTTTATTTCATTTCAATACGATGCTTCGAATAATTGGTTCAAAGTGCGCAGCCTTTGCTCTTTTATTTCGTTTTCATCGGAGCAGGTCGGAGCTGGCAGAAGAGTGAGCCCTGTCTGCAGGAGCTCTGATTCCAGAAAGCATATTTTCCCTGTCTTTCTTACCACTCATCTGTGTCTCTTCGCTGACATGAGGCGTTGCTACACTCTGCAGTCTCCCGGCATTTAAAGTCTGCTACCAGCAGAGCACGTTCTGGACTTCACAGCGCCCAGCAAAGTACTAGCCTGCGCCCACCCCCTACTACCTCAAAAACCTTTTGCATGCTTTGGCAGAAGTGTGAACAAAATGCCACGAACCACCCCAGATGGGACTCGAACCCACAATCCCTGGCTTAGGAGGCCAGTGCCTTATCCATTAGGCCACTGGGGCAACTCGACAGAGAAGGGGAAAGTTCTTTCTTTTCCTCTTCTCTCACTGGAGTCACGGGTACTGGCCCACTGAAAAGGGCAAGTTGGCTCACGTCCAAAGCTGCAGTGTCCCAGCACACGCGGGCAAGAGGCACCTGCTTGCACTCGGCTGGACACTTCCGCTTTATGGGACACACGATGGAAAGTGGACTCAATTCCCAGACCTAACTCTTACCTGTTTGGTATTCTGACGCTCGATTGTAAAATATGGCCAGCTGGTAAAAATGACAAAGGGCACTCCAGCGCTGGTCCTTTGGCTGCAGGCGGCGTGTCAGCGGCCTAAAACAGCAAGAAATAGCGAGAGAAATAAAGTGAGAAGCAAGCACCTTTTCAATTGGGCTCTCGGGTCTATGGGACTGGCGTGCAGCCTCTTGATCACAAGCGCAGGTCCAGCGTGAAAGGGCGTGGGAGTGGAGTCACTCTGCTATTAATACCTGGTTGGCCAATCCTCGTTGCAATGGATGGCCATCTGCAGCTTTACTTGTAGCTCCACTGAAGGTATTTTGTTTTGGGCAAAGGGGTGAGATTGTGATTTCCTCTGCGGCAGATGAAGAGAAAGGGCTTTATGCACTACAGGTCCCTGGACAGCCAAGCAAGTGTGAGCCGGAGACTGTGCTTCAGCTCTGAAGCAGTGTATCGAGAGCCTTCGAGGAGGAGGGGAATTAGCTCAGATGGTAGAGCGCTCGCTTAGCATGCGAGAGGTAGCGGGATCGATGCCCGCATTCTCCAGCAAGACGCTTTTTCTTCATTTTCACTATTTTATTCAAAACTCGCCAATCGTCGCAAATAAAGTCATGTGCTCGCTTCTGTTTTTTTTACTATCATCCTAAAAGTCTTCCGTCCACTTTCTGCTATCCCAAAGAGTCATCCGCGCGAGGGCCGGCAACAGGCGTGATACTGTGCAACAGGCGCATTGCATGGCATTGGTGACATATTCAGGAAATTCCACTTTGATGCCACCCAGGGCTGTTAACCTTTTATTTCATTTCAATACGATGCTTCGAATAATTGGTTCAAAGTGCGCAGCCTTTGCTCTTTTATTTCGTTTTCATCGGAGCAGGTCGGAGCTGGCAGAAGAGTGAGCCCTGTCTGCAGGAGCTCTGATTCCAGAAAGCATATTTTCCCTGTCTTTCTTACCACTCATCTGTGTCTCTTCGCTGACATGAGGCGTTGCTACACTCTGCAGTCTCCCGGCATTTAAAGTCTGCTACCAGCAGAGCACGTTCTGGACTTCACAGCGCCCAGCAAAGTACTAGCCTGCGCCCACCCCCTACTACCGCAAAAACCTTTTGCATGCTTTGGCAGAAGTGTGAACAAAATGCCACGAACCACCCCAGATGGGACTCGAACCCACAATCCCTGGCTTAGGAGGCCAGTGCCTTATCCATTAGGCCACTGGGGCCACTCGACAGAGAAGGGGAAAGTTCTTTCTTTTCCTCTTCTCTCACTGGAGTCACGGGTACTGGCCCACTGAAAAGGGCAAGTTGGCTCACGTCCAAAGCTGCAGTGTCCCAGCACACGCGGGCAAAAGGCACCTGCTTGCACTCGGCTGGACACTTCCGCTTTATGGGACACACGATGGAAAGTGGACTCAATTCCCAGACCTAACTCTTACCTGTTTGGTATTCTGACGCTCGATTGTAAAATATGGCCAGCTGGTAAAAATGACAAAGGGCACTCCAGCGCTGGTCCTTTGGCTGCAGGCGGCGTGTCAGCGGCCTAAAACAGCAAGAAATAGCGAGAGAAATAAAGTGAGAAGCAAGCACCTTTTCAATTGGGCTCTCGGGTCTATGGGACTGGCGTGCAGCCTCTTGATCACAAGCGCAGGTCCAGCGTGAAAGGGCGTGGCAGTGGAGTCACTCTGCTATTAATACCTGGTTGGCCAATCCTCGTTGCAATGGATGGCCATCTGCAGCTTTACTTGTAGCTCCACTGAAGGTATTTTGTTTTGGGCAAAGGGGTGAGATTGTGATTTCCTCTGCGGCAGATGAAGAGAAAGGGCTTTATGCACTACAGGTCCCTGGACAGCCAAGCAAGTGTGAGCCGGAGACTGTGCTTCAGCTCTGAAGCAGTGTATCGAGAGCCTTCGAGGAGGAGGGGAATTAGCTCAGATGGTAGAGCGCTCGCTTAGCATGCGAGAGGTAGCGGGATCGATGCCCGCATTCTCCAGCAAGACGCTTTTACTTCATTTTCACTATTTTATTCAAAACTCGCCAATCGTCGCAAATAAAGTCATGTGCTCGCTTCTGTTTTTTTTACTATCATCCTAAAAGTCTTCCGTCCACTTTCTGCTATCCCAAAGAGTCATCCGCGCGAGGGCCGGCAACAGGCGTGATACTGTGCAACAGGCGCATTGCATGGCATTGGTGACATATTCAGGAAATTCCACTTTGATGCCACCCAGGGCTGTTAACCTTTTATTTCATTTCAATACGATGCTTCGAATAATTGGTTCAAAGTGCGCAGCCTTTGCTCTTTTATTTCGTTTTCATCGGAGCAGGTCGGAGCTGGCAGAAGAGTGAGCCCTGTCTGCAGGAGCTCTGATTCCAGAAAGCATATTTTCCCTGTCTTTCTTACCACTCATCTGTGTCTCTTCGCTGACATGAGGCGTTGCTACACTCTGCAGTCTCCCGGCATTTAAAGTCTGCTACCAGCAGAGCACGTTCTGGACTTCACAGCGCCCAGCAAAGTACTAGCCTGCGCCCACCCCCTACTACCGCAAAAACCTTTTGCATGCTTTGGCAGAAGTGTGAACAAAATGCCACGAACCACCCCAGATGGGACTCGAACCCACAATCCCTGGCTTAGGAGGCCAGTGCCTTATCCATTAGGCCACTGGGGCCACTCGACAGAGAAGGGGAAAGTTCTTTCTTTTCCTCTTCTCTCACTGGAGTCACAGGTACTGGCCCACTGAAAAGGGCAAGTTGGCTCACGTCCAAAGCTGCAGTGTCCCAGCACACGCGGGCAAAAGGCACCTGCTTGCACTCGGCTGGACACTTCCGCTTTATGGGACACACGATGGAAAGTGGACTCAATTCCCAGACCTAACTCTTACCTGTTTGGTATTCTGACGCTCGATTGTAAAATATGGCCAGCTGGTAAAAATGACAAAGGGCACTCCAGCGCTGGTCCTTTGGCTGCAGGCGGCGTGTCAGCGGCCTAAAACAGCAAGAAATAGCGAGAGAAATAAAGTGAGAAGCAAGCACCTTTTCAATTGGGCTCTCGGGTCTATGGGACTGGCGTGCAGCCTCTTGATCACAAGCGCAGGTCCAGCGTGAAAGGGCGTGGCAGTGGAGTCACTCTGCTATTAATACCTGGTTGGCCAATCCTCGTTGCAATGGATGGCCATCTGCAGCTTTACTTGTAGCTCCACTGAAGGTATTTTGTTTTGGGCAAAGGGGTGAGATTGTGATTTCCTCTGCCGCAGATGAAGAGAAAGGGCTTTATGCACTACAGGTCCCTGGACAGCCAAGCAAGTGTGAGCCGGAGATTGTGCTTCAGCTCTGAAGCAGTGTATCGAGAGCCTTCGAGGAGGAGGGGAATTAGCTCAGATGGTAGAGCGCTCGCTTAGCATGCGAGAGGTAGCGGGATCGATGCCCGCATTCTCCAGCAAGACGCTTTTTCTTCATTTTCACTATTTTATTCAAAACTCGCCAATCGTCGCAAATAAAGTCATGTGCTCGCTTCTGTTTTTTTTACTATCATCCTAAAAGTCTTCCGTCCACTTTCTGCTATCCCAAAGAGTCACCCGCGCGAGGGCCGGCAACAGGCGTGATACTGTGCAACAGGCGCATTGCATGGCATTGGTGACATATTCAGGAAATTCCACTTTGATGCCACCCAGGGCTGTTAACCTTTTATTTCATTTCAATACGATGCTTCGAATAATTGGTTCAAAGTGCGCAGCCTTTGCTCTTTTATTTCGTTTTCATCGGAGCAGGTCGGAGCTGGCAGAAGAGTGAGCCCTGTCTGCAGGAGCTCTGATTCCAGAAAGCATATTTTCCCTGTCTTTCTTACCACTCATCTGTGTCTCTTCGCTGACATGAGGCGTTGCTACACTCTGCAGTCTCCCGGCATTTAAAGTCTGCTACCAGCAGAGCACGTTCTGGACTTCACAGCGCCCAGCAAAGTACTAGCCTGCGCCCACCCCCTACTACCTCAAAAACCTTTTGCATGCTTTGGCAGAAGTGTGAACAAAATGCCACGAACCACCCCAGATGGGACTCGAACCCACAATCCCTGGCTTAGGAGGCCAGTGCCTTATCCATTAGGCCACTGGGGCAACTCGACAGAGAAGGGGAAAGTTCTTTCTTTTCCTCTTCTCTCACTGGAGTCACGGGTACTGGCCCACTGAAAAGGGCAAGTTGGCTCACGTCCAAAGCTGCAGTGTCCCAGCACACGCGGGCAAGAGGCACCTGCTTGCACTCGGCTGGACACTTCCGCTTTATGGGACACACGATGGAAAGTGGACTCAATTCCCAGACCTAACTCTTACCTGTTTGGTATTCTGACGCTCGATTGTAAAATATGGCCAGCTGGTAAAAATGACAAAGGGCACTCCAGCGCTGGTCCTTTGGCTGCAGGCGGCGTGTCAGCGGCCTAAAACAGCAAGAAATAGCGAGAGAAATAAAGTGAGAAGCAAGCACCTTTTCAATTGGGCTCTCGGGTCTATGGGACTGGCGTGCAGCCTCTTGATCACAAGCGCAGGTCCAGCGTGAAAGGGCGTGGGAGTGGAGTCACTCTGCTATTAATACCTGGTTGGCCAATCCTCGTTGCAATGGATGGCCATCTGCAGCTTTACTTGTAGCTCCACTGAAGGTATTTTGTTTTGGGCAAAGGGGTGAGATTGTGATTTCCTCTGCGGCAGATGAAGAGAAAGGGCTTTATGCACTACAGGTCCCTGGACAGCCAAGCAAGTGTGAGCCGGAGACTGTGCTTCAGCTCTGAAGCAGTGTATCGAGAGCCTTCGAGGAGGAGGGGAATTAGCTCAGATGGTAGAGCGCTCGCTTAGCATGCGAGAGGTAGCGGGATCGATGCCCGCATTCTCCAGCAAGACGCTTTTTCTTCATTTTCACTATTTTATTCAAAACTCGCCAATCGTCGCAAATAAAGTCATGTGCTCGCTTCTGTTTTTTTTACTATCATCCTAAAAGTCTTCCGTCCACTTTCTGCTATCCCAAAGAGTCATCCGCGCGAGGGCCGGCAACAGGCGTGATACTGTGCAACAGGCGCATTGCATGGCATTGGTGACATATTCAGGAAATTCCACTTTGATGCCACCCAGGGCTGTTAACCTTTTATTTCATTTCAATACGATGCTTCGAATAATTGGTTCAAAGTGCGCAGCCTTTGCTCTTTTATTTCGTTTTCATCGGAGCAGGTCGGAGCTGGCAGAAGAGTGAGCCCTGTCTGCAGGAGCTCTGATTCCAGAAAGCATATTTTCCCTGTCTTTCTTACCACTCATCTGTGTCTCTTCGCTGACATGAGGCGTTGCTACACTCTGCAGTCTCCCGGCATTTAAAGTCTGCTACCAGCAGAGCACGTTCTGGACTTCACAGCGCCCAGCAAAGTACTAGCCTGCGCCCACCCCCTACTACCGCAAAAACCTTTTGCATGCTTTGGCAGAAGTGTGAACAAAATGCCACGAACCACCCCAGATGGGACTCGAACCCACAATCCCTGGCTTAGGAGGCCAGTGCCTTATCCATTAGGCCACTGGGGCCACTCGACAGAGAAGGGGAAAGTTCTTTCTTTTCCTCTTCTCTCACTGGAGTCACGGGTACTGGCCCACTGAAAAGGGCAAGTTGGCTCACGTCCAAAGCTGCAGTGTCCCAGCACACGCGGGCAAAAGGCACCTGCTTGCACTCGGCTGGACACTTCCGCTTTATGGGACACACGATGGAAAGTGGACTCAATTCCCAGACCTAACTCTTACCTGTTTGGTATTCTGACGCTCGATTGTAAAATATGGCCAGCTGGTAAAAATGACAAAGGGCACTCCAGCGCTGGTCCTTTGGCTGCAGGCGGCGTGTCAGCGGCCTAAAACAGCAAGAAATAGCGAGAGAAATAAAGTGAGAAGCAAGCACCTTTTCAATTGGGCTCTCGGGTCTATGGGACTGGCGTGCAGCCTCTTGATCACAAGCGCAGGTCCAGCGTGAAAGGGCGTGGCAGTGGAGTCACTCTGCTATTAATACCTGGTTGGCCAATCCTCGTTGCAATGGATGGCCATCTGCAGCTTTACTTGTAGCTCCACTGAAGGTATTTTGTTTTGGGCAAAGGGGTGAGATTGTGATTTCCTCTGCGGCAGATGAAGAGAAAGGGCTTTATGCACTACAGGTCCCTGGACAGCCAAGCAAGTGTGAGCCGGAGACTGTGCTTCAGCTCTGAAGCAGTGTATCGAGAGCCTTCGAGGAGTAGGGGAATTAGCTCAGATGGTAGAGCGCTCGCTTAGCATGCGAGAGGTAGCGGGATCGATGCCCGCATTCTCCAGCAAGACGCTTTTACTTCATTTTCACTATTTTATTCAAAACTCGCCAATCGTCGCAAATAAAGTCATGTGCTCGCTTCTGTTTTTTTTACTATCATCCTAAAAGTCTTCCGTCCACTTTCTGCTATCCCAAAGAGTCATCCGCGCGAGGGCCGGCAACAGGCGTGATACTGTGCAACAGGCGCATTGCATGGCATTGGTGACATATTCAGGAAATTCCACTTTGATGCCACCCAGGGCTGTTAACCTTTTATTTCATTTCAATACAATGCTTCGAATAATTGGTTCAAAGTGCGCAGCCTTTGCTCTTTTATTTCGTTTTCATCGGAGCAGGTCGGAGCTGGCAGAAGAGTGAGCCCTGTCTGCAGGAGCTCTGATTCCAGAAAGCATATTTTCCCTGTCTTTCTTACCACTCATCTGTGTCTCTTCGCTGACATGAGGCGTTGCTACACTCTGCAGTCTCCCGGCATTTAAAGTCTGCTACCAGCAGAGCACGTTCTGGACTTCACAGCGCCCAGCAAAGTACTAGCCTGCGCCCACCCCCTACTACCGCAAAAACCTTTTGCATGCTTTGGCAGAAGTGTGAACAAAATGCCACGAACCACCCCAGATGGGACTCGAACCCACAATCCCTGGCTTAGGAGGCCAGTGCCTTATCCATTAGGCCACTGGGGCCACTCGACAGAGAAGGGGAAAGTTCTTTCTTTTCCTCTTCTCTCACTGGAGTCACGGGTACTGGCCCACTGAAAAGGGCAAGTTGGCTCACGTCCAAAGCTGCAGTGTCCCAGCACACGCGGGCAAAAGGCACCTGCTTGCACTCGGCTGGACACTTCCGCTTTATGGGACACACGATGGAAAGTGGACTCAATTCCCAGACCTAACTCTTACCTGTTTGGTATTCTGACGCTCGATTGTAAAATATGGCCAGCTGGTAAAAATGACAAAGGGCACTCCAGCGCTGGTCCTTTGGCTGCAGGCGGCGTGTCAGCGGCCTAAAACAGCAAGAAATAGCGAGAGAAATAAAGTGAGAAGCAAGCACCTTTTCAATTGGGCTCTCGGGTCTATGGGACTGGCGTGCAGCCTCTTGATCACAAGCGCAGGTCCAGCGTGAAAGGGCGTGGCAGTGGAGTCACTCTGCTATTAATACCTGGTTGGCCAATCCTCGTTGCAATGGATGGCCATCTGCAGCTTTACTTGTAGCTCCACTGAAGGTATTTTGTTTTGGGCAAAGGGGTGAGATTGTGATTTCCTCTGCGGCAGATGAAGAGAAAGGGCTTTATGCACTACAGGTCCCTGGACAGCCAAGCAAGTGTGAGCCGGAGACTGTGCTTCAGCTCTGAAGCAGTGTATCGAGAGCCTTCGAGGAGGAGGGGAATTAGCTCAGATGGTAGAGCGCTCGCTTAGCATGCGAGAGGTAGCGGGATCGATGCCCGCATTCTCCAGCAAGACGCTTTTTCTTCATTTTCACTATTTTATTCAAAACTCGCCAATCGTCGCAAATAAAGTCATGTGCTCGCTTCTGTTTTTTTTACTATCATCCTAAAAGTCTTCCGTCCACTTTCTGCTATCCCAAAGAGTCATCCGCGCGAGGGCCGGCAACAGGCGTGATACTGTGCAACAGGCGCATTGCATGGCATTGGTGACATATTCAGGAAATTCCACTTTGATGCCACCCAGGGCTGTTAACCTTTTATTTCATTTCAATACGATGCTTCGAATAATTGGTTCAAAGTGCGCAGCCTTTGCTCTTTTATTTCGTTTTCATCGGAGCAGGTCGGAGCTGGCAGAAGAGTGAGCCCTGTCTGCAGGAGCTCTGATTCCAGAAAGCATATTTTCCCTGTCTTTCTTACCACTCATCTGTGTCTCTTCGCTGACATGAGGCGTTGCTACACTCTGCAGTCTCCCGGCATTTAAAGTCTGCTACCAGCAGAGCACGTTCTGGACTTCACAGCGCCCAGCAAAGTACTAGCCTGCGCCCACCCCCTACTACCGCAAAAACCTTTTGCATGCTTTGGCAGAAGTGTGAACAAAATGCCACGAACCACCCCAGATGGGACTCGAACCCACAATCCCTGGCTTAGGAGGCCAGTGCCTTATCCATTAGGCCACTGGGGCCACTCGACAGAGAAGGGGAAAGTTCTTTCTTTTCCTCTTCTCTCACTGGAGTCACAGGTACTGGCCCACTGAAAAGGGCAAGTTGGCTCACGTCCAAAGCTGCAGTGTCCCAGCACACGCGGGCAAAAGGCACCTGCTTGCACTCGGCTGGACACTTCCGCTTTATGGGACACACGATGGAAAGTGGACTCAATTCCCAGACCTAACTCTTACCTGTTTGGTATTCTGACGCTCGATTGTAAAATATGGCCAGCTGGTAAAAATGACAAAGGGCACTCCAGCGCTGGTCCTTTGGCTGCAGGCGGCGTGTCAGCGGCCTAAAACAGCAAGAAATAGCGAGAGAAATAAAGTGAGAAGCAAGCACCTTTTCAATTGGGCTCTCGGGTCTATGGGACTGGCGTGCAGCCTCTTGATCACAAGCGCAGGTCCAGCGTGAAAGGGCGTGGCAGTGGAGTCACTCTGCTATTAATACCTGGTTGGCCAATCCTCGTTGCAATGGATGGCCATCTGCAGCTTTACTTGTAGCTCCACTGAAGGTATTTTGTTTTGGGCAAAGGGGTGAGATTGTGATTTCCTCTGCCGCAGATGAAGAGAAAGGGCTTTATGCACTACAGGTCCCTGGACAGCCAAGCAAGTGTGAGCCGGAGATTGTGCTTCAGCTCTGAAGCAGTGTATCGAGAGCCTTCGAGGAGGAGGGGAATTAGCTCAGATGGTAGAGCGCTCGCTTAGCATGCGAGAGGTAGCGGGATCGATGCCCGCATTCTCCAGCAAGACGCTTTTTCTTCATTTTCACTATTTTATTCAAAACTCGCCAATCGTCGCAAATAAAGTCATGTGCTCGCTTCTGTTTTTTTTACTATCATCCTAAAAGTCTTCCGTCCACTTTCTGCTATCCCAAAGAGTCACCCGCGCGAGGGCCGGCAACAGGCGTGATACTGTGCAACAGGCGCATTGCATGGCATTGGTGACATATTCAGGAAATTCCACTTTGATGCCACCCAGGGCTGTTAACCTTTTATTTCATTTCAATACGATGCTTCGAATAATTGGTTCAAAGTGCGCAGCCTTTGCTCTTTTATTTCGTTTTCATCGGAGCAGGTCGGAGCTGGCAGAAGAGTGAGCCCTGTCTGCAGGAGCTCTGATTCCAGAAAGCATATTTTCCCTGTCTTTCTTACCACTCATCTGTGTCTCTTCGCTGACATGAGGCGTTGCTACACTCTGCAGTCTCCCGGCATTTAAAGTCTGCTACCAGCAGAGCACGTTCTGGACTTCACAGCGCCCAGCAAAGTACTAGCCTGCGCCCACCCCCTACTACCTCAAAAACCTTTTGCATGCTTTGGCAGAAGTGTGAACAAAATGCCACGAACCACCCCAGATGGGACTCGAACCCACAATCCCTGGCTTAGGAGGCCAGTGCCTTATCCATTAGGCCACTGGGGCAACTCGACAGAGAAGGGGAAAGTTCTTTCTTTTCCTCTTCTCTCACTGGAGTCACGGGTACTGGCCCACTGAAAAGGGCAAGTTGGCTCACGTCCAAAGCTGCAGTGTCCCAGCACACGCGGGCAAGAGGCACCTGCTTGCACTCGGCTGGACACTTCCGCTTTATGGGACACACGATGGAAAGTGGACTCAATTCCCAGACCTAACTCTTACCTGTTTGGTATTCTGACGCTCGATTGTAAAATATGGCCAGCTGGTAAAAATGACAAAGGGCACTCCAGCGCTGGTCCTTTGGCTGCAGGCGGCGTGTCAGCGGCCTAAAACAGCAAGAAATAGCGAGAGAAATAAAGTGAGAAGCAAGCACCTTTTCAATTGGGCTCTCGGGTCTATGGGACTGGCGTGCAGCCTCTTGATCACAAGCGCAGGTCCAGCGTGAAAGGGCGTGGGAGTGGAGTCACTCTGCTATTAATACCTGGTTGGCCAATCCTCGTTGCAATGGATGGCCATCTGCAGCTTTACTTGTAGCTCCACTGAAGGTATTTTGTTTTGGGCAAAGGGGTGAGATTGTGATTTCCTCTGCCGCAGATGAAGAGAAAGGGCTTTATGCACTACAGGTCCCTGGACAGCCAAGCAAGTGTGAGCCGGAGATTGTGCTTCAGCTCTGAAGCAGTGTATCGAGAGCCTTCGAGGAGGAGGGGAATTAGCTCAGATGGTAGAGCGCTCGCTTAGCATGCGAGAGGTAGCGGGATCGATGCCCGCATTCTCCAGCAAGACGCTTTTTCTTCATTTTCACTATTTTATTCAAAACTCGCCAATCGTCGCAAATAAAGTCATGTGCTCGCTTCTGTTTTTTTTACTATCATCCTAAAAGTCTTCCGTCCACTTTCTGCTATCCCAAAGAGTCACCCGCGCGAGGGCCGGCAACAGGCGTGATACTGTGCAACAGGCGCATTGCATGGCATTGGTGACATATTCAGGAAATTCCACTTTGATGCCACCCAGGGCTGTTAACCTTTTATTTCATTTCAATACGATGCTTCGAATAATTGGTTCAAAGTGCGCAGCCTTTGCTCTTTTATTTCGTTTTCATCGGAGCAGGTCGGAGCTGGCAGAAGAGTGAGCCCTGTCTGCAGGAGCTCTGATTCCAGAAAGCATATTTTCCCTGTCTTTCTTACCACTCATCTGTGTCTCTTCGCTGACATGAGGCGTTGCTACACTCTGCAGTCTCCCGGCATTTAAAGTCTGCTACCAGCAGAGCACGTTCTGGACTTCACAGCGCCCAGCAAAGTACTAGCCTGCGCCCACCCCCTACTACCTCAAAAACCTTTTGCATGCTTTGGCAGAAGTGTGAACAAAATGCCACGAACCACCCCAGATGGGACTCGAACCCACAATCCCTGGCTTAGGAGGCCAGTGCCTTATCCATTAGGCCACTGGGGCAACTCGACAGAGAAGGGGAAAGTTCTTTCTTTTCCTCTTCTCTCACTGGAGTCACGGGTACTGGCCCACTGAAAAGGGCAAGTTGGCTCACGTCCAAAGCTGCAGTGTCCCAGCACACGCGGGCAAGAGGCACCTGCTTGCACTCGGCTGGACACTTCCGCTTTATGGGACACACGATGGAAAGTGGACTCAATTCCCAGACCTAACTCTTACCTGTTTGGTATTCTGACGCTCGATTGTAAAATATGGCCAGCTGGTAAAAATGACAAAGGGCACTCCAGCGCTGGTCCTTTGGCTGCAGGCGGCGTGTCAGCGGCCTAAAACAGCAAGAAATAGCGAGAGAAATAAAGTGAGAAGCAAGCACCTTTTCAATTGGGCTCTCGGGTCTATGGGACTGGCGTGCAGCCTCTTGATCACAAGCGCAGGTCCAGCGTGAAAGGGCGTGGGAGTGGAGTCACTCTGCTATTAATACCTGGTTGGCCAATCCTCGTTGCAATGGATGGCCATCTGCAGCTTTACTTGTAGCTCCACTGAAGGTATTTTGTTTTGGGCAAAGGGGTGAGATTGTGATTTCCTCTGCGGCAGATGAAGAGAAAGGGCTTTATGCACTACAGGTCCCTGGACAGCCAAGCAAGTGTGAGCCGGAGACTGTGCTTCAGCTCTGAAGCAGTGTATCGAGAGCCTTCGAGGAGGAGGGGAATTAGCTCAGATGGTAGAGCGCTCGCTTAGCATGCGAGAGGTAGCGGGATCGATGCCCGCATTCTCCAGCAAGACGCTTTTTCTTCATTTTCACTATTTTATTCAAAACTCGCCAATCGTCGCAAATAAAGTCATGTGCTCGCTTCTGTTTTTTTTACTATCATCCTAAAAGTCTTCCGTCCACTTTCTGCTATCCCAAAGAGTCATCCGCGCGAGGGCCGGCAACAGGCGTGATACTGTGCAACAGGCGCATTGCATGGCATTGGTGACATATTCAGGAAATTCCACTTTGATGCCACCCAGGGCTGTTAACCTTTTATTTCATTTCAATACGATGCTTCGAATAATTGGTTCAAAGTGCGCAGCCTTTGCTCTTTTATTTCGTTTTCATCGGAGCAGGTCGGAGCTGGCAGAAGAGTGAGCCCTGTCTGCAGGAGCTCTGATTCCAGAAAGCATATTTTCCCTGTCTTTCTTACCACTCATCTGTGTCTCTTCGCTGACATGAGGCGTTGCTACACTCTGCAGTCTCCCGGCATTTAAAGTCTGCTACCAGCAGAGCACGTTCTGGACTTCACAGCGCCCAGCAAAGTACTAGCCTGCGCCCACCCCCTACTACCGCAAAAACCTTTTGCATGCTTTGGCAGAAGTGTGAACAAAATGCCACGAACCACCCCAGATGGGACTCGAACCCACAATCCCTGGCTTAGGAGGCCAGTGCCTTATCCATTAGGCCACTGGGGCCACTCGACAGAGAAGGGGAAAGTTCTTTCTTTTCCTCTTCTCTCACTGGAGTCACGGGTACTGGCCCACTGAAAAGGGCAAGTTGGCTCACGTCCAAAGCTGCAGTGTCCCAGCACACGCGGGCAAAAGGCACCTGCTTGCACTCGGCTGGACACTTCCGCTTTATGGGACACACGATGGAAAGTGGACTCAATTCCCAGACCTAACTCTTACCTGTTTGGTATTCTGACGCTCGATTGTAAAATATGGCCAGCTGGTAAAAATGACAAAGGGCACTCCAGCGCTGGTCCTTTGGCTGCAGGCGGCG
Source organism: Ambystoma mexicanum (assembly GCF_040938575.1). Classification (NCBI taxonomy): domain Eukaryota; kingdom Metazoa; phylum Chordata; class Amphibia; order Caudata; family Ambystomatidae; genus Ambystoma; species Ambystoma mexicanum. Next base: position 528,923,932 of record NC_090933.1, on the reverse strand, counting down.
TGTCAGCGGCCTAAAACAGCAAGAAATAGCGAGAGAAATAAAGTGAGAAGCAAGCACCTTTTCAATTGGGCTCTCGGGTCTATGGGACTGGCGTGCAGCCTCTTGATCACAAGCGCAGGTCCAGCGTGAAAGGGCGTGGCAGTGGAGTCACTCTGCTATTAATACCTGGTTGGCCAATCCTCGTTGCAATGGATGGCCATCTGCAGCTTTACTTGTAGCTCCACTGAAGGTATTTTGTTTTGGGCAAAGGGGTGAGATTGTGATTTCCTCTGCGGCAGATGAAGAGAAAGGGCTTTATGCACTACAGGTCCCTGGACAGCCAAGCAAGTGTGAGCCGGAGACTGTGCTTCAGCTCTGAAGCAGTGTATCGAGAGCCTTCGAGGAGTAGGGGAATTAGCTCAGATGGTAGAGCGCTCGCTTAGCATGCGAGAGGTAGCGGGATCGATGCCCGCATTCTCCAGCAAGACGCTTTTACTTCATTTTCACTATTTTATTCAAAACTCGCCAATCGTCGCAAATAAAGTCATGTGCTCGCTTCTGTTTTTTTTACTATCATCCTAAAAGTCTTCCGTCCACTTTCTGCTATCCCAAAGAGTCATCCGCGCGAGGGCCGGCAACAGGCGTGATACTGTGCAACAGGCGCATTGCATGGCATTGGTGACATATTCAGGAAATTCCACTTTGATGCCACCCAGGGCTGTTAACCTTTTATTTCATTTCAATACAATGCTTCGAATAATTGGTTCAAAGTGCGCAGCCTTTGCTCTTTTATTTCGTTTTCATCGGAGCAGGTCGGAGCTGGCAGAAGAGTGAGCCCTGTCTGCAGGAGCTCTGATTCCAGAAAGCATATTTTCCCTGTCTTTCTTACCACTCATCTGTGTCTCTTCGCTGACATGAGGCGTTGCTACACTCTGCAGTCTCCCGGCATTTAAAGTCTGCTACCAGCAGAGCACGTTCTGGACTTCACAGCGCCCAGCAAAGTACTAGCCTGCGCCCACCCCCTACTACCGCAAAAACCTTTTGCATGCTTTGGCAGAAGTGTGAACAAAATGCCACGAACCACCCCAGATGGGACTCGAACCCACAATCCCTGGCTTAGGAGGCCAGTGCCTTATCCATTAGGCCACTGGGGCCACTCGACAGAGAAGGGGAAAGTTCTTTCTTTTCCTCTTCTCTCACTGGAGTCACGGGTACTGGCCCACTGAAAAGGGCAAGTTGGCTCACGTCCAAAGCTGCAGTGTCCCAGCACACGCGGGCAAAAGGCACCTGCTTGCACTCGGCTGGACACTTCCGCTTTATGGGACACACGATGGAAAGTGGACTCAATTCCCAGACCTAACTCTTACCTGTTTGGTATTCTGACGCTCGATTGTAAAATATGGCCAGCTGGTAAAAATGACAAAGGGCACTCCAGCGCTGGTCCTTTGGCTGCAGGCGGCGTGTCAGCGGCCTAAAACAGCAAGAAATAGCGAGAGAAATAAAGTGAGAAGCAAGCACCTTTTCAATTGGGCTCTCGGGTCTATGGGACTGGCGTGCAGCCTCTTGATCACAAGCGCAGGTCCAGCGTGAAAGGGCGTGGCAGTGGAGTCACTCTGCTATTAATACCTGGTTGGCCAATCCTCGTTGCAATGGATGGCCATCTGCAGCTTTACTTGTAGCTCCACTGAAGGTATTTTGTTTTGGGCAAAGGGGTGAGATTGTGATTTCCTCTGCGGCAGATGAAGAGAAAGGGCTTTATGCACTACAGGTCCCTGGACAGCCAAGCAAGTGTGAGCCGGAGACTGTGCTTCAGCTCTGAAGCAGTGTATCGAGAGCCTTCGAGGAGGAGGGGAATTAGCTCAGATGGTAGAGCGCTCGCTTAGCATGCGAGAGGTAGCGGGATCGATGCCCGCATTCTCCAGCAAGACGCTTTTTCTTCATTTTCACTATTTTATTCAAAACTCGCCAATCGTCGCAAATAAAGTCATGTGCTCGCTTCTGTTTTTTTTACTATCATCCTAAAAGTCTTCCGTCCACTTTCTGCTATCCCAAAGAGTCATCCGCGCGAGGGCCGGCAACAGGCGTGATACTGTGCAACAGGCGCATTGCATGGCATTGGTGACATATTCAGGAAATTCCACTTTGATGCCACCCAGGGCTGTTAACCTTTTATTTCATTTCAATACGATGCTTCGAATAATTGGTTCAAAGTGCGCAGCCTTTGCTCTTTTATTTCGTTTTCATCGGAGCAGGTCGGAGCTGGCAGAAGAGTGAGCCCTGTCTGCAGGAGCTCTGATTCCAGAAAGCATATTTTCCCTGTCTTTCTTACCACTCATCTGTGTCTCTTCGCTGACATGAGGCGTTGCTACACTCTGCAGTCTCCCGGCATTTAAAGTCTGCTACCAGCAGAGCACGTTCTGGACTTCACAGCGCCCAGCAAAGTACTAGCCTGCGCCCACCCCCTACTACCGCAAAAACCTTTTGCATGCTTTGGCAGAAGTGTGAACAAAATGCCACGAACCACCCCAGATGGGACTCGAACCCACAATCCCTGGCTTAGGAGGCCAGTGCCTTATCCATTAGGCCACTGGGGCCACTCGACAGAGAAGGGGAAAGTTCTTTCTTTTCCTCTTCTCTCACTGGAGTCACAGGTACTGGCCCACTGAAAAGGGCAAGTTGGCTCACGTCCAAAGCTGCAGTGTCCCAGCACACGCGGGCAAAAGGCACCTGCTTGCACTCGGCTGGACACTTCCGCTTTATGGGACACACGATGGAAAGTGGACTCAATTCCCAGACCTAACTCTTACCTGTTTGGTATTCTGACGCTCGATTGTAAAATATGGCCAGCTGGTAAAAATGACAAAGGGCACTCCAGCGCTGGTCCTTTGGCTGCAGGCGGCGTGTCAGCGGCCTAAAACAGCAAGAAATAGCGAGAGAAATAAAGTGAGAAGCAAGCACCTTTTCAATTGGGCTCTCGGGTCTATGGGACTGGCGTGCAGCCTCTTGATCACAAGCGCAGGTCCAGCGTGAAAGGGCGTGGCAGTGGAGTCACTCTGCTATTAATACCTGGTTGGCCAATCCTCGTTGCAATGGATGGCCATCTGCAGCTTTACTTGTAGCTCCACTGAAGGTATTTTGTTTTGGGCAAAGGGGTGAGATTGTGATTTCCTCTGCCGCAGATGAAGAGAAAGGGCTTTATGCACTACAGGTCCCTGGACAGCCAAGCAAGTGTGAGCCGGAGATTGTGCTTCAGCTCTGAAGCAGTGTATCGAGAGCCTTCGAGGAGGAGGGGAATTAGCTCAGATGGTAGAGCGCTCGCTTAGCATGCGAGAGGTAGCGGGATCGATGCCCGCATTCTCCAGCAAGACGCTTTTTCTTCATTTTCACTATTTTATTCAAAACTCGCCAATCGTCGCAAATAAAGTCATGTGCTCGCTTCTGTTTTTTTTACTATCATCCTAAAAGTCTTCCGTCCACTTTCTGCTATCCCAAAGAGTCACCCGCGCGAGGGCCGGCAACAGGCGTGATACTGTGCAACAGGCGCATTGCATGGCATTGGTGACATATTCAGGAAATTCCACTTTGATGCCACCCAGGGCTGTTAACCTTTTATTTCATTTCAATACGATGCTTCGAATAATTGGTTCAAAGTGCGCAGCCTTTGCTCTTTTATTTCGTTTTCATCGGAGCAGGTCGGAGCTGGCAGAAGAGTGAGCCCTGTCTGCAGGAGCTCTGATTCCAGAAAGCATATTTTCCCTGTCTTTCTTACCACTCATCTGTGTCTCTTCGCTGACATGAGGCGTTGCTACACTCTGCAGTCTCCCGGCATTTAAAGTCTGCTACCAGCAGAGCACGTTCTGGACTTCACAGCGCCCAGCAAAGTACTAGCCTGCGCCCACCCCCTACTACCTCAAAAACCTTTTGCATGCTTTGGCAGAAGTGTGAACAAAATGCCACGAACCACCCCAGATGGGACTCGAACCCACAATCCCTGGCTTAGGAGGCCAGTGCCTTATCCATTAGGCCACTGGGGCAACTCGACAGAGAAGGGGAAAGTTCTTTCTTTTCCTCTTCTCTCACTGGAGTCACGGGTACTGGCCCACTGAAAAGGGCAAGTTGGCTCACGTCCAAAGCTGCAGTGTCCCAGCACACGCGGGCAAGAGGCACCTGCTTGCACTCGGCTGGACACTTCCGCTTTATGGGACACACGATGGAAAGTGGACTCAATTCCCAGACCTAACTCTTACCTGTTTGGTATTCTGACGCTCGATTGTAAAATATGGCCAGCTGGTAAAAATGACAAAGGGCACTCCAGCGCTGGTCCTTTGGCTGCAGGCGGCGTGTCAGCGGCCTAAAACAGCAAGAAATAGCGAGAGAAATAAAGTGAGAAGCAAGCACCTTTTCAATTGGGCTCTCGGGTCTATGGGACTGGCGTGCAGCCTCTTGATCACAAGCGCAGGTCCAGCGTGAAAGGGCGTGGGAGTGGAGTCACTCTGCTATTAATACCTGGTTGGCCAATCCTCGTTGCAATGGATGGCCATCTGCAGCTTTACTTGTAGCTCCACTGAAGGTATTTTGTTTTGGGCAAAGGGGTGAGATTGTGATTTCCTCTGCGGCAGATGAAGAGAAAGGGCTTTATGCACTACAGGTCCCTGGACAGCCAAGCAAGTGTGAGCCGGAGACTGTGCTTCAGCTCTGAAGCAGTGTATCGAGAGCCTTCGAGGAGGAGGGGAATTAGCTCAGATGGTAGAGCGCTCGCTTAGCATGCGAGAGGTAGCGGGATCGATGCCCGCATTCTCCAGCAAGACGCTTTTTCTTCATTTTCACTATTTTATTCAAAACTCGCCAATCGTCGCAAATAAAGTCATGTGCTCGCTTCTGTTTTTTTTACTATCATCCTAAAAGTCTTCCGTCCACTTTCTGCTATCCCAAAGAGTCATCCGCGCGAGGGCCGGCAACAGGCGTGATACTGTGCAACAGGCGCATTGCATGGCATTGGTGACATATTCAGGAAATTCCACTTTGATGCCACCCAGGGCTGTTAACCTTTTATTTCATTTCAATACGATGCTTCGAATAATTGGTTCAAAGTGCGCAGCCTTTGCTCTTTTATTTCGTTTTCATCGGAGCAGGTCGGAGCTGGCAGAAGAGTGAGCCCTGTCTGCAGGAGCTCTGATTCCAGAAAGCATATTTTCCCTGTCTTTCTTACCACTCATCTGTGTCTCTTCGCTGACATGAGGCGTTGCTACACTCTGCAGTCTCCCGGCATTTAAAGTCTGCTACCAGCAGAGCACGTTCTGGACTTCACAGCGCCCAGCAAAGTACTAGCCTGCGCCCACCCCCTACTACCGCAAAAACCTTTTGCATGCTTTGGCAGAAGTGTGAACAAAATGCCACGAACCACCCCAGATGGGACTCGAACCCACAATCCCTGGCTTAGGAGGCCAGTGCCTTATCCATTAGGCCACTGGGGCCACTCGACAGAGAAGGGGAAAGTTCTTTCTTTTCCTCTTCTCTCACTGGAGTCACGGGTACTGGCCCACTGAAAAGGGCAAGTTGGCTCACGTCCAAAGCTGCAGTGTCCCAGCACACGCGGGCAAAAGGCACCTGCTTGCACTCGGCTGGACACTTCCGCTTTATGGGACACACGATGGAAAGTGGACTCAATTCCCAGACCTAACTCTTACCTGTTTGGTATTCTGACGCTCGATTGTAAAATATGGCCAGCTGGTAAAAATGACAAAGGGCACTCCAGCGCTGGTCCTTTGGCTGCAGGCGGCGTGTCAGCGGCCTAAAACAGCAAGAAATAGCGAGAGAAATAAAGTGAGAAGCAAGCACCTTTTCAATTGGGCTCTCGGGTCTATGGGACTGGCGTGCAGCCTCTTGATCACAAGCGCAGGTCCAGCGTGAAAGGGCGTGGCAGTGGAGTCACTCTGCTATTAATACTTGGTTGGCCAATCCTCGTTGCAATGGATGGCCATCTGCAGCTTTACTTGTAGCTCCACTGAAGGTATTTTGTTTTGGGCAAAGGGGTGAGATTGTGATTTCCTCTGCGGCAGATGAAGAGAAAGGGCTTTATGCACTACAGGTCCCTGGACAGCCAAGCAAGTGTGAGCCGGAGACTGTGCTTCAGCTCTGAAGCAGTGTATCGAGAGCCTTCGAGGAGGAGGGGAATTAGCTCAGATGGTAGAGCGCTCGCTTAGCATGCGAGAGGTAGCGGGATCGATGCCCGCATTCTCCAGCAAGACGCTTTTACTTCATTTTCACTATTTTATTCAAAACTCGCCAATCGTCGCAAATAAAGTCATGTGCTCGCTTCTGTTTTTTTTACTATCATCCTAAAAGTCTTCCGTCCACTTTCTGCTATCCCAAAGAGTCATCCGCGCGAGGGCCGGCAACAGGCGTGATACTGTGCAACAGGCGCATTGCATGGCATTGGTGACATATTCAGGAAATTCCACTTTGATGCCACCCAGGGCTGTTAACCTTTTATTTCATTTCAATACGATGCTTCGAATAATTGGTTCAAAGTGCGCAGCCTTTGCTCTTTTATTTCGTTTTCATCGGAGCAGGTCGGAGCTGGCAGAAGAGTGAGCCCTGTCTGCAGGAGCTCTGATTCCAGAAAGCATATTTTCCCTGTCTTTCTTACCACTCATCTGTGTCTCTTCGCTGACATGAGGCGTTGCTACACTCTGCAGTCTCCCGGCATTTAAAGTCTGCTACCAGCAGAGCACGTTCTGGACTTCACAGCGCCCAGCAAAGTACTAGCCTGCGCCCACCCCCTACTACCGCAAAAACCTTTTGCATGCTTTGGCAGAAGTGTGAACAAAATGCCACGAACCACCCCAGATGGGACTCGAACCCACAATACCTGGCTTAGGAGGCCAGTGCCTTATCCATTAGGCCACTGGGGCCACTCGACAGAGAAGGGGAAAGTTCTTTCTTTTCCTCTTCTCTCACTGGAGTCACGGGTACTGGCCCACTGAAAAGGGCAAGTTGGCTCACGTCCAAAGCTGCAGTGTCCCAGCACACGCGGGCAAAAGGCACCTGCTTGCACTCGGCTGGACACTTCCGCTTTATGGGACACACGATGGAAAGTGGACTCAATTCCCAGACCTAACTCTTACCTGTTTGGTATTCTGACGCTCGATTGTAAAATATGGCCAGCTGGTAAAAATGACAAAGGGCACTCCAGCGCTGGTCCTTTGGCTGCAGGCGGCGTGTCAGCGGCCTAAAACAGCAAGAAATAGCGAGAGAAATAAAGTGAGAAGCAAGCACCTTTTCAATTGGGCTCTCGGGTCTATGGGACTGGCGTGCAGCCTCTTGATCACAAGCGCAGGTCCAGCGTGAAAGGGCGTGGCAGTGGAGTCACTCTGCTATTAATACCTGGTTGGCCAATCCTCGTTGCAATGGATGGCCATCTGCAGCTTTACTTGTAGCTCCACTGAAGGTATTTTGTTTTGGGCAAAGGGGTGAGATTGTGATTTCCTCTGCGGCAGATGAAGAGAAAGGGCTTTATGCACTACAGGTCCCTGGACAGCCAAGCAAGTGTGAGCCGGAGACTGTGCTTCAGCTCTGAAGCAGTGTATCGAGAGCCTTCGAGGAGTAGGGGAATTAGCTCAGATGGTAGAGCGCTCGCTTAGCATGCGAGAGGTAGCGGGATCGATGCCCGCATTCTCCAGCAAGACGCTTTTACTTCATTTTCACTATTTTATTCAAAACTCGCCAATCGTCGCAAATAAAGTCATGTGCTCGCTTCTGTTTTTTTTACTATCATCCTAAAAGTCTTCCGTCCACTTTCTGCTATCCCAAAGAGTCATCCGCGCGAGGGCCGGCAACAGGCGTGATACTGTGCAACAGGCGCATTGCATGGCATTGGTGACATATTCAGGAAATTCCACTTTGATGCCACCCAGGGCTGTTAACCTTTTATTTCATTTCAATACAATGCTTCGAATAATTGGTTCAAAGTGCGCAGCCTTTGCTCTTTTATTTCGTTTTCATCGGAGCAGGTCGGAGCTGGCAGAAGAGTGAGCCCTGTCTGCAGGAGCTCTGATTCCAGAAAGCATATTTTCCCTGTCTTTCTTACCACTCATCTGTGTCTCTTCGCTGACATGAGGCGTTGCTACACTCTGCAGTCTCCCGGCATTTAAAGTCTGCTACCAGCAGAGCACGTTCTGGACTTCACAGCGCCCAGCAAAGTACTAGCCTGCGCCCACCCCCTACTACCGCAAAAACCTTTTGCATGCTTTGGCAGAAGTGTGAACAAAATGCCACGAACCACCCCAGATGGGACTCGAACCCACAATCCCTGGCTTAGGAGGCCAGTGCCTTATCCATTAGGCCACTGGGGCCACTCGACAGAGAAGGGGAAAGTTCTTTCTTTTCCTCTTCTCTCACTGGAGTCACGGGTACTGGCCCACTGAAAAGGGCAAGTTGGCTCACGTCCAAAGCTGCAGTGTCCCAGCACACGCGGGCAAAAGGCACCTGCTTGCACTCGGCTGGACACTTCCGCTTTATGGGACACACGATGGAAAGTGGACTCAATTCCCAGACCTAACTCTTACCTGTTTGGTATTCTGACGCTCGATTGTAAAATATGGCCAGCTGGTAAAAATGACAAAGGGCACTCCAGCGCTGGTCCTTTGGCTGCAGGCGGCGTGTCAGCGGCCTAAAACAGCAAGAAATAGCGAGAGAAATAAAGTGAGAAGCAAGCACCTTTTCAATTGGGCTCTCGGGTCTATGGGACTGGCGTGCAGCCTCTTGATCACAAGCGCAGGTCCAGCGTGAAAGGGCGTGGCAGTGGAGTCACTCTGCTATTAATACCTGGTTGGCCAATCCTCGTTGCAATGGATGGCCATCTGCAGCTTTACTTGTAGCTCCACTGAAGGTATTTTGTTTTGGGCAAAGGGGTGAGATTGTGATTTCCTCTGCCGCAGATGAAGAGAAAGGGCTTTATGCACTACAGGTCCCTGGACAGCCAAGCAAGTGTGAGCCGGAGACTGTGCTTCAGCTCTGAAGCAGTGTATCGAGAGCCTTCGAGGAGGAGGGGAATTAGCTCAGATGGTAGAGCGCTCGCTTAGCATGCGAGAGGTAGCGGGATCGATGCCCGCATTCTCCAGCAAGACGCTTTTTCTTCATTTTCACTATTTTATTCAAAACTCGCCAATCGTCGCAAATAAAGTCATGTGCTCGCTTCTGTTTTTTTTACTATCATCCTAAAAGTCTTCCGTCCACTTTCTGCTATCCCAAAGAGTCATCCGCGCGAGGGCCGGCAACAGGCGTGATACTGTGCAACAGGCGCATTGCATGGCATTGGTGACATATTCAGGAAATTCCACTTTGATGCCACCCAGGGCTGTTAACCTTTTATTTCATTTCAATACGATGCTTCGAATAATTGGTTCAAAGTGCGCAGCCTTTGCTCTTTTATTTCGTTTTCATCGGAGCAGGTCGGAGCTGGCAGAAGAGTGAGCCCTGTCTGCAGGAGCTCTGATTCCAGAAAGCATATTTTCCCTGTCTTTCTTACCACTCATCTGTGTCTCTTCGCTGACATGAGGCGTTGCTACACTCTGCAGTCTCCCGGCATTTAAAGTCTGCTACCAGCAGAGCACGTTCTGGACTTCACAGCGCCCAGCAAAGTACTAGCCTGCGCCCACCCCCTACTACCGCAAAAACCTTTTGCATGCTTTGGCAGAAGTGTGAACAAAATGCCACGAACCACCCCAGATGGGACTCGAACCCACAATCCCTGGCTTAGGAGGCCAGTGCCTTATCCATTAGGCCACTGGGGCCACTCGACAGAGAAGGGGAAAGTTCTTTCTTTTCCTCTTCTCTCACTGGAGTCACGGGTACTGGCCCACTGAAAAGGGCAAGTTGGCTCACGTCCAAAGCTGCAGTGTCCCAGCACACGCGGGCAAAAGGCACCTGCTTGCACTCGGCTGGACACTTCCGCTTTATGGGACACACGATGGAAAGTGGACTCAATTCCCAGACCTAACTCTTACCTGTTTGGTATTCTGACGCTCGATTGTAAAATATGGCCAGCTGGTAAAAATGACAAAGGGCACTCCAGCGCTGGTCCTTTGGCTGCAGGCGGCGTGTCAGCGGCCTAAAACAGCAAGAAATAGCGAGAGAAATAAAGTGAGAAGCAAGCACCTTTTCAATTGGGCTCTCGGGTCTATGGGACTGGCGTGCAGCCTCTTGATCACAAGCGCAGGTCCAGCGTGAAAGGGCGTGGCAGTGGAGTCACTCTGCTATTAATACCTGGTTGGCCAATCCTCGTTGCAATGGATGGCCATCTGCAGCTTTACTTGTAGCTCCACTGAAGGTATTTTGTTTTGGGCAAAGGGGTGAGATTGTGATTTCCTCTGCCGCAGATGAAGAGAAAGGGCTTTATGCACTACAGGTCCCTGGACAGCCAAGCAAGTGTGAGCCGGAGATTGTGCTTCAGCTCTGAAGCAGTGTATCGAGAGCCTTCGAGGAGGAGGGGAATTAGCTCAGATGGTAGAGCGCTCGCTTAGCATGTGAGAGGTAGCGGGATCGATGCCCGCATTCTCCAGCAAGACGCTTTTTCTTCATTTTCACTATTTTATTCAAAACTCGCCAATCGTCGCAAATAAAGTCATGTGCTCGCTTCTGTTTTTTTTACTATCATCCTAAAAGTCTTCCGTCCACTTTCTGCTATCCCAAAGAGTCACCCGCACGAGGGCCGGCAACAGGCGTGATACTGTGCAACAGGCGCATTGCATGGCATTGGTGACATATTCAGGAAATTCCACTTTGATGCCACCCAGGGCTGTTAACCTTTTATTTCATTTCAATACGATGCTTCGAATAATTGGTTCAAAGTGCGCAGCCTTTGCTCTTTTATTTCGTTTTCATCGGAGCAGGTCGGAGCTGGCAGAAGAGTGAGCCCTGTCTGCAGGAGCTCTGATTCCAGAAAGCATATTTTCCCTGTCTTTCTTACCACTCATCTGTGTCTCTTCGCTGACATGAGGCGTTGCTACACTCTGCAGTCTCCCGGCATTTAAAGTCTGCTACCAGCAGAGCACGTTCTGGACTTCACAGCGCCCAGCAAAGTACTAGCCTGCGCCCACCCCCTACTACCGCAAAAACCTTTTGCATGCTTTGGCAGAAGTGTGAACAAAATGCCACGAACCACCCCAGATGGGACTCGAACCCACAATCCCTGGCTTAGGAGGCCAGTGCCTTATCCATTAGGCCACTGGGGCCACTCGACAGAGAAGGGGAAAGTTCTTTCTTTTCCTCTTCTCTCACTGGAGTCACGGGTACTGGCCCACTGAAAAGGGCAAGTTGGCTCACGTCCAAAGCTGCAGTGTCCCAGCACACGCGGGCAAAAGGCACCTGCTTGCACTCGGCTGGACACTTCCGCTTTATGGGACACACGATGGAAAGTGGACTCAATTCCCAGACCTAACTCTTACCTGTTTGGTATTCTGACGCTCGATTGTAAAATATGGCCAGCTGGTCAAAATGACAAAGGGCACTCCAGCGCTGGTCCTTTGGCTGCAGGCGGCGTGTCAGCGGCCTAAAACAGCAAGAAATAGCGAGAGAAATAAAGTGAGAAGCAAGCACCTTTTCAATTGGGCTCTCGGGTCTATGGGACTGGCGTGCAGCCTCTTGATCACAAGCGCAGGTCCAGCGTGAAAGGGCGTGGCAGTGGAGTCACTCTGCTATTAATACCTGGTTGGCCAATCCTCGTTGCAATGGATGGCCATCTGCAGCTTTACTTGTAGCTCCACTGAAGGTATTTTGTTTTGGGCAAAGGGGTGAGATTGTGATTTCCTCTGCCGCAGATGAAGAGAAAGGGCTTTATGCACTACAGGTCCCTGGACAGCCAAGCAAGTGTGAGCCGGAGACTGTGCTTCAGCTCTGAAGCAGTGTATCGAGAGCCTTCGAGGAGGAGGGGAATTAGCTCAGATGGTAGAGCGCTCGCTTAGCATGCGAGAGGTAGCGGGATCGATGCCCGCATTCTCCAGCAAGACGCTTTTACTTCATTTTCACTATTTTATTCAAAACTCGCCAATCGTCGCAAATAAAGTCATGTGCTCGCTTCTGTTTTTTTTACTATCATCCTAAAAGTCTTCCGTCCACTTTCTGCTATCCCAAAGAGTCATCCGCGCGAGGGCCGGCAACAGGCGTGATACTGTGCAACAGGCGCATTGCATGGCATTGGTGACATATTCAGGAAATTCCACTTTGATGCCACCCAGGGCTGTTAACCTTTTATTTCATTTCAATACGATGCTTCGAATAATTGGTTCAAAGTGCGCAGCCTTTGCTCTTTTATTTCGTTTTCATCGGAGCAGGTCGGAGCTGGCAGAAGAGTGAGCCCTGTCTGCAGGAGCTCTGATTCCAGAAAGCATATTTTCCCTGTCTTTCTTACCACTCATCTGTGTCTCTTCGCTGACATGAGGCGTTGCTACACTCTGCAGTCTCCCGGCATTTAAAGTCTGCTACCAGCAGAGCACGTTCTGGACTTCACAGCGCCCAGCAAAGTACTAGCCTGCGCCCACCCCCTACTACCGCAAAAACCTTTTGCATGCTTTGGCAGAAGTGTGAACAAAATGCCACGAACCACCCCAGATGGGACTCGAACCCACAATCCCTGGCTTAGGAGGCCAGTGCCTTATCCATTAGGCCACTGGGGCCACTCGACAGAGAAGGGGAAAGTTCTTTCTTTTCCTCTTCTCTCACTGGAGTCACGGGTACTGGCCCACTGAAAAGGGCAAGTTGGCTCACGTCCAAAGCTGCAGTGTCCCAGCACACGCGGGCAAAAGGCACCTGCTTGCACTCGGCTGGACACTTCCGCTTTATGGGACACACGATGGAAAGTGGACTCAATTCCCAGACCTAACTCTTACCTGTTTGGTATTCTGACGCTCGATTGTAAAATATGGCCAGCTGGTAAAAATGACAAAGGGCACTCCAGCGCTGGTCCTTTGGCTGCAGGCGGCGTGTCAGCGGCCTAAAACAGCAAGAAATAGCGAGAGAAATAAAGTGAGAAGCAAGCACCTTTTCAATTGGGCTCTCGGGTCTATGGGACTGGCGTGCAGCCTCTTGATCACAAGCGCAGGTCCAGCGTGAAAGGGCGTGGCAGTGGAGTCACTCTGCTATTAATACCTGGTTGGCCAATCCTCGTTGCAATGGATGGCCATCTGCAGCTTTACTTGTAGCTCCACTGAAGGTATTTTGTTTTGGGCAAAGGGGTGAGATTGTGATTTCCTCTGCGGCAGATGAAGAGAAAGGGCTTTATGCACTACAGGTCCCTGGACAGCCAAGCAAGTGTGAGCCGGAGACTGTGCTTCAGCTCTGAAGCAGTGTATCGAGAGCCTTCGAGGAGGAGGGGAATTAGCTCAGATGGTAGAGCGCTCGCTTAGCATGCGAGAGGTAGCGGGATCGATGCCCGCATTCTCCAGCAAGACGCTTTTACTTCATTTTCACTATTTTATTCAAAACTCGCCAATCGTCGCAAATAAAGTCATGTGCTCGCTTCTGTTTTTTTTACTATCATCCTAAAAGTCTTCCGTCCACTTTCTGCTATCCCAAAGAGTCATCCGCGCGAGGGCCGGCAACAGGCGTGATACTGTGCAACAGGCGCATTGCATGGCATTGGTGACATATTCAGGAAATTCCACTTTGATGCCACCCAGGGCTGTTAACCTTTTATTTCATTTCAATACGATGCTTCGAATAATTGGTTCAAAGTGCGCAGCCTTTGCTCTTTTATTTCGTTTTCATCGGAGCAGGTCGGAGCTGGCAGAAGAGTGAGCCCTGTCTGCAGGAGCTCTGATTCCAGAAAGCATATTTTCCCTGTCTTTCTTACCACTCATCTGTGTCTCTTCGCTGACATGAGGGGTTGCTACACTCTGCAGTCTCCCGCATTTAAAGTCTGCTACCAGCAGAGCACGTTCTGGACTTCACAGCGCCCAGCAAAGTACTAGCCTGCGCCCACCCCCTACTACCGCAAAAACCTTTTGCATGCTTTGGCAGAAGTGTGAACAAAATGCCACGAACCACCCCAGATGGGACTCGAACCCACAATCCCTGGCTTAGGAGGCCAGTGCCTTATCCATTAGGCCACTGGGGCAACTCGACAGAGAAAGGGAAAGTTCTTTCTTTTCCTCTTCTCTCACTGGAGTCACGGGTACTGGCCCACTGAAAAGGGCAAGTTGGCTCACGTCCAAAGCTGCAGTGTCCCAGCACACGCGGGCAAAAGGCACCTGCTTGCACTCGGCTGGACACTTCCGCTTTATGGGACACACGATGGAAAGTGGACTCAATTCCCAGACCTAACTCTTACCTGTTTGGTATTCTGACGCTCGATTGTAAAATATGGCCAGCTGGTAAAAATGACAAAGGGCACTCCAGCGCTGGTCCTTTGGCTGCAGGCGGCGTGTCAGCGGCCTAAAACAGCAAGAAATAGCGAGAGAAATAAAGTGAGAAGCAAGCACCTTTTCAATTGGGCTCTCGGGTCTATGGGACTGGCGTGCAGCCTCTTGATCACAAGCGCAGGTCCAGCGTGAAAGGGCGTGGCAGTGGAGTCACTCTGCTATTAATACCTGGTTGGCCAATCCTCGTTGCAATGGATGGCCATCTGCAGCTTTACTTGTAGCTCCACTGAAGGTATTTTGTTTTGGGCAAAGGGGTGAGATTGTGAATTCCTCTGCGGCAGATGAAGAGAAAGGGCTTTATGCACTACAGGTCCCTGGACAGCCAAGCAAGTGTGAGCCGGAGACTGTGCTTCAGCTCTGAAGCAGTGTATCGAGAGCCTTCGAGGAGGAGGGGAATTAGCTCAGATGGTAGAGCGCTCGCTTAGCATGCGAGAGGTAGCGGGATCGATGCCCGCATTCTCCAGCAAGACGCTTTTTCTTCATTTTCACTATTTTATTCAAAACTCGCCAATCGTCGCAAATAAAGTCATGTGCTCGCTTCTGTTTTTTTTACTATCATCCTAAAAGTCTTCCGTCCACTTTCTGCTATCCCAAAGAGTCATCCGCGCGAGGGCCGGCAACAGGCGTGATACTGTGCAACAGGCGCATTGCATGGCATTGGTGACATATTCAGGAAATTCCACTTTGATGCCACCCAGGGCTGTTAACCTTTTATTTCATTTCAATACGATGCTTCGAATAATTGGTTCAAAGTGCGCAGCCTTTGCTCTTTTATTTCGTTTTCATCGGAGCAGGTCGGAGCTGGCAGAAGAGTGAGCCCTGTCTGCAGGAGCTCTGATTCCAGAAAGCATATTTTCCCTGTCTTTCTTACCACTCATCTGTGTCTCTTCGCTGACATGAGGGGTTGCTACACTCTGCAGTCTCCCGGCATTTAAAGTCTGCTACCAGCAGAGCACGTTCTGGACTTCACAGCGCCCAGCAAAGTACTAGCCTGCGCCCACCCCCTACTACCGCAAAAACCTTTTGCATGCTTTGGCAGAAGTGTGAACAAAATGCCACGAACCACCCCAGATGGGACTCGAACCCACAATCCCTGGCTTAGGAGGCCAGTGCCTTATCCATTAGGCCACTGGGGCCACTCGACAGAGAAGGGGAAAGTTCTTTCTTTTCCTCTTCTCTCACTGGAGTCACGGGTACTGGCCCACTGAAAAGGGCTAGTTGGCTCACGTCCAAAGCTGCAGTGTCCCAGCACACGCGGGCAAAAGGCACCTGCTTGCACTCGGCTGGACACTTCCGCTTTATGGGACACACGATGGAAAGTGGACTCAATTCCCAGACCTAACTCTTACCTGTTTGGTATTCTGACGCTCGATTGTAAAATATGGCCAGCTGGTAAAAATGACAAAGGGCACTCCAGCGCTGGTCCTTTGGCTGCAGGCGGCGTGTCAGCGGCCTAAAACAGCAAGAAATAGCGAGAGAAATAAAGTGAGAAGCAAGCACCTTTTCAATTGGGCTCTCGGGTCTATGGGACTGGCGTGCAGCCTCTTGATCACAAGCGCAGGTCCAGCGTGAAAGGGCGTGGCAGTGGAGTCACTCTGCTATTAATACCTGGTTGGCCAATCCTCGTTGCAATGGATGGCCATCTGCAGCTTTACTTGTAGCTCCACTGAAGGTATTTTGTTTTGGGCAAAGGGGTGAGATTGTGATTTCCTCTGCGGCAGATGAAGAGAAAGGGCTTTATGCACTACAGGTCCCTGGACAGCCAAGCAAGTGTGAGCCGGAGACTGTGCTTCAGCTCTGAAGCAGTGTATCGAGAGCCTTCGAGGAGGAGGGGAATTAGCTCAGATGGTAGAGCGCTCGCTTAGCATGCGAGAGGTAGCGGGATCGATGCCCGCATTCTCCAGCAAGACGCTTTTACTTCATTTTCACTATTTTATTCAAAACTCGCCAATCGTCGCAAATAAAGTCATGTGCTCGCTTCTGTTTTTTTTACTATCATCCTAAAAGTCTTCCGTCCACTTTCTGCTATCCCAAAGAGTCATCCGCGCGAGGGCCGGCAACAGGCGTGATACTGTGCAACAGGCGCATTGCATGGCATTGGTGACATATTCAGGAAATTCCACTTTGATGCCACCCAGGGCTGTTAACCTTTTATTTCATTTCAATACGATGCTTCGAATAATTGGTTCAAAGTGCGCAGCCTTTGCTCTTTTATTTCGTTTTCATCGGAGCAGGTCGGAGCTGGCAGAAGAGTGAGCCCTGTCTGCAGGAGCTCTGATTCCAGAAAGCATATTTTCCCTGTCTTTCTTACCACTCATCTGTGTCTCTTCGCTGACATGAGGCGTTGCTACACTCTGCAGTCTCCCGGCATTTAAAGTCTGCTACCAGCAGAGCACGTTCTGGACTTCACAGCGCCCAGCAAAGTACTAGCCTGCGCCCACCCCCTACTACCGCAAAAACCTTTTGCATGCTTTGGCAGAAGTGTGAACAAAATGCCACGAACCACCCCAGATGGGACTCGAACCCACAATCCCTGGCTTAGGAGGCCAGTGCCTTATCCATTAGGCCACTGGGGCCACTCGACAGAGAAGGGGAAAGTTCTTTCTTTTCCTCTTCTCTCACTGGAGTCACGGGTACTGGCCCACTGAAAAGGGCAAGTTGGCTCACGTCCAAAGCTGCAGTGTCCCAGCACACGCGGGCAAAAGGCACCTGCTTGCACTCGGCTGGACACTTCCGCTTTATGGGACACACGATGGAAAGTGGACTCAATTCCCAGACCTAACTCTTACCTGTTTGGTATTCTGACGCTCGATTGTAAAATATGGCCAGCTGGTCAAAATGACAAAGGGCACTCCAGCGCTGGTCCTTTGGCTGCAGGCGGCGTGTCAGCGGCCTAAAACAGCAAGAAATAGCGAGAGAAATAAAGTGAGAAGCAAGCACCTTTTCAATTGGGCTCTCGGGTCTATGGGACTGGCGTGCAGCCTCTTGATCACAAGCGCAGGTCCAGCGTGAAAGGGCGTGGCAGTGGAGTCACTCTGCTATTAATACCTGGTTGGCCAATCCTCGTTGCAATGGATGGCCATCTGCAGCTTTACTTGTAGCTCCACTGAAGGTATTTTGTTTTGGGCAAAGGGGTGAGATTGTGATTTCCTCTGCGGCAGATGAAGAGAAAGGGCTTTATGCACTACAGGTCCCTGGACAGCCAAGCAAGTGTGAGCCGGAGACTGTGCTTCAGCTCTGAAGCAGTGTATCGAGAGCCTTCGAGGAGGAGGGGAATTAGCTCAGATGGTAGAGCGCTCGCTTAGCATGCGAGAGGTAGCGGGATCGATGCCCGCATTCTCCAGCAAGACGCTTTTTCTTCATTTTCACTATTTTATTCAAAACTCGCCATCGTCGCAAATAAAGTCATGTGCTCGCTTCTGTTTTTTTTACTATCATCCTAAAAGTCTTCCGTCCACTTTCTGCTATCCCAAAGAGTCATCCGCGCGAGGGCCGGCAACAGGCGTGATACTGTGCAACAGGCGCATTGCATGGCATTGGTGACATATTCAGGAAATTCCACTTTGATGCCACCCAGGGCTGTTAACCTTTTATTTCATTTCAATACGATGCTTCGAATAATTGGTTCAAAGTGCGCAGCCTTTGCTCTTTTATTTCGTTTTCATCGGAGCAGGTCGGAGCTGGCAGAAGAGTGAGCCCTGTCTGCAGGAGCTCTGATTCCAGAAAGCATATTTTCCCTGTCTTTCTTACCACTCATCTGTGTCTCTTCGCTGACATGAGGCGTTGCTACACTCTGCAGTCTCCCGGCATTTAAAGTCTGCTACCAGCAGAGCACGTTCTGGACTTCACAGCGCCCAGCAAAGTACTAGCCTGCGCCCACCCCCTACTACCGCAAAAACCTTTTGCATGCTTTGGCAGAAGTGTGAACAAAATGCCACGAACCACCCCAGATGGGACTCGAACCCACAATCCCTGGCTTAGGAGGCCAGTGCCTTATCCATTAGGCCACTGGGGCCACTCGACAGAGAAGGGGAAAGTTCTTTCTTTTCCTCTTCTCTCACTGGAGTCACGGGTACTGGCCCACTGAAAAGGGCAAGTTGGCTCACGTCCAAAGCTGCAGTGTCCCAGCACACGCGGGCAAAAGGCACCTGCTTGCACTCGGCTGGACACTTCCGCTTTATGGGACACACGATGGAAAGTGGACTCAATTCCCAGACCTAACTCTTACCTGTTTGGTATTCTGACGCTCGATTGTAAAATATGGCCAGCTGGTAAAAATGACAAAGGGCACTCCAGCGCTGGTCCTTTGGCTGCAGGCGGCGTGTCAGCGGCCTAAAACAGCAAGAAATAGCGAGAGAAATAAAGTGAGAAGCAAGCACCTTTTCAATTGGGCTCTCGGGTCTATGGGACTGGCGTGCAGCCTCTTGATCACAAGCGCAGGTCCAGCGTGAAAGGGCGTGGCAGTGGAGTCACTCTGCTATTAATACCTGGTTGGCCAATCCTCGTTGCAATGGATGGCCATCTGCAGCTTTACTTGTAGCTCCACTGAAGGTATTTTGTTTTGGGCAAAGGGGTGAGATTGTGATTTCCTCTGCGGCAGATGAAGAGAAAGGGCTTTATGCACTACAGGTCCCTGGACAGCCAAGCAAGTGTGAGCCGGAGACTGTGCTTCAGCTCTGAAGCAGTGTATCGAGAGCCTTCGAGGAGGAGGGGAATTAGCTCAGATGGTAGAGCGCTCGCTTAGCATGCGAGAGGTAGCGGGATCGATGCCCGCATTCTCCAGCAAGACGCTTTTACTTCATTTTCACTATTTTATTCAAAACTCGCCAATCGTCGCAAATAAAGTCATGTGCTCGCTTCTGTTTTTTTTACTATCATCCTAAAAGTCTTCCGTCCACTTTCTGCTATCCCAAAGAGTCACCCGCGCGAGGGCCGGCAACAGGCGTGATACTGTGCAACAGGCGCATTGCATGGCATTGGTGACATATTCAGGAAATTCCACTTTGATGCCACCCAGGGCTGTTAACCTTTTATTTCATTTCAATACGATGCTTCGAATAATTGGTTCAAAGTGCGCAGCCTTTGCTCTTTTATTTCGTTTTCATCGGAGCAGGTCGGAGCTGGCAGAAGAGTGAGCCCTGTCTGCAGGAGCTCTGATTCCAGAAAGCATATTTTCCCTGTCTTTCTTACCACTCATCTGTGTCTCTTCGCTGACATGAGGCGTTGCTACACTCTGCAGTCTCCCGGCATTTAAAGTCTGCTACCAGCAGAGCACGTTCTGGACTTCACAGCGCCCAGCAAAGTACTAGCCTGCGCCCACCCCCTACTACCGCAAAAACCTTTTGCATGCTTTGGCAGAAGTGTGAACAAAATGCCACGAACCACCCCAGATGGGACTCGAACCCACAATCCCTGGCTTAGGAGGCCAGTGCCTTATCCATTAGGCCACTGGGGCCACTCGACAGAGAAGGGGAAAGTTCTTTCTTTTCCTCTTCTCTCACTGGAGTCACGGGTACTGGCCCACTGAAAAGGGCAAGTTGGCTCACGTCCAAAGCTGCAGTGTCCCAGCACACGCGGGCAAAAGGCACCTGCTTGCACTCGGCTGGACACTTCCGCTTTATGGGACACACGATGGAAAGTGGACTCAATTCCCAGACCTAACTCTTACCTGTTTGGTATTCTGACGCTCGATTGTAAAATATGGCCAGCTGGTAAAAATGACAAAGGGCACTCCAGCGCTGGTCCTTTGGCTGCAGGCGGCGTGTCAGCGGCCTAAAACAGCAAGAAATAGCGAGAGAAATAAAGTGAGAAGCAAGCACCTTTTCAATTGGGCTCTCGGGTCTATGGGACTGGCGTGCAGCCTCTTGATCACAAGCGCAGGTCCAGCGTGAAAGGGCGTGGCAGTGGAGTCACTCTGCTATTAATACCTGGTTGGCCAATCCTCGTTGCAATGGATGGCCATCTGCAGCTTTACTTGTAGCTCCACTGAAGGTATTTTGTTTTGGGCAAAGGGGTGAGATTGTGATTTCCTCTGCGGCAGATGAAGAGAAAGGGCTTTATGCACTACAGGTCCCTGGACAGCCAAGCAAGTGTGAGCCGGAGATTGTGCTTCAGCTCTGAAGCAGTGTATCGAGAGCCTTCGAGGAGGAGGGGAATTAGCTCAGATGGTAGAGCGCTCGCTTAGCATGCGAGAGGTAGCGGGATCGATGCCCGCATTCTCCAGCAAGACGCTTTTTCTTCATTTTCACTATTTTATTCAAAACTCGCCAATCGTCGCAAATAAAGTCATGTGCTCGCTTCTGTTTTTTTTACTATCATCCTAAAAGTCTTCCGTCCACTTTCTGCTATCCCAAAGAGTCACCCGCGCGAGGGCCGGCAACAGGCGTGATACTGTGCAACAGGCGCATTGCATGGCATTGGTGACATATTCAGGAAATTCCACTTTGATGCCACCCAGGGCTGTTAACCTTTTATTTCATTTCAATACGATGCTTCGAATAATTGGTTCAAAGTGCGCAGCCTTTGCTCTTTTATTTCGTTTTCATCGGAGCAGGTCGGAGCTGGCAGAAGAGTGAGCCCTGTCTGCAGGAGCTCTGATTCCAGAAAGCATATTTTCCCTGTCTTTCTTACCACTCATCTGTGTCTCTTCGCTGACATGAGGCGTTGCTACACTCTGCAGTCTCCCGGCATTTAAAGTCTGCTACCAGCAGAGCACGTTCTGGACTTCACAGCGCCCAGCAAAGTACTAGCCTGCGCCCACCCCCTACTACCTCAAAAACCTTTTGCATGCTTTGGCAGAAGTGTGAACAAAATGCCACGAACCACCCCAGATGGGACTCGAACCCACAATCCCTGGCTTAGGAGGCCAGTGCCTTATCCATTAGGCCACTGGGGCAACTCGACAGAGAAGGGGAAAGTTCTTTCTTTTCCTCTTCTCTCACTGGAGTCACGGGTACTGGCCCACTGAAAAGGGCAAGTTGGCTCACGTCCAAAGCTGCAGTGTCCCAGCACACGCGGGCAAAAGGCACCTGCTTGCACTCGGCTGGACACTTCCGCTTTATGGGACACACGATGGAAAGTGGACTCAATTCCCAGACCTAACTCTTACCTGTTTGGTATTCTGACGCTCGATTGTAAAATATGGCCAGCTGGTAAAAATGACAAAGGGCACTCCAGCGCTGGTCCTTTGGCTGCAGGCGGCGTGTCAGCGGCCTAAAACAGCAAGAAATAGCGAGAGAAATAAAGTGAGAAGCAAGCACCTTTTCAATTGGGCTCTCGGGTCTATGGGACTGGCGTGCAGCCTCTTGATCACAAGCGCAGGTCCAGCGTGAAAGGGCGTGGGAGTGGAGTCACTCTGCTATTAATACCTGGTTGGCCAATCCTCGTTGCAATGGATGGCCATCTGCAGCTTTACTTGTAGCTCCACTGAAGGTATTTTGTTTTGGGCAAAGGGGTGAGATTGTGATTTCCTCTGCGGCAGATGAAGAGAAAGGGCTTTATGCACTACAGGTCCCTGGACAGCCAAGCAAGTGTGAGCCGGAGACTGTGCTTCAGCTCTGAAGCAGTGTATCGAGAGCCTTCGAGGAGGAGGGGAATTAGCTCAGATGGTAGAGCGCTCGCTTAGCATGCGAGAGGTAGCGGGATCGATGCCCGCATTCTCCAGCAAGACGCTTTTTCTTCATTTTCACTATTTTATTCAAAACTCGCCAATCGTCGCAAATAAAGTCATGTGCTCGCTTCTGTTTTTTTTACTATCATCCTAAAAGTCTTCCGTCCACTTTCTGCTATCCCAAAGAGTCATCCGCGCGAGGGCCGGCAACAGGCGTGATACTGTGCAACAGGCGCATTGCATGGCATTGGTGACATATTCAGGAAATTCCACTTTGATGCCACCCAGGGCTGTTAACCTTTTATTTCATTTCAATACGATGCTTCGAATAATTGGTTCAAAGTGCGCAGCCTTTGCTCTTTTATTTCGTTTTCATCGGAGCAGGTCGGAGCTGGCAGAAGAGTGAGCCCTGTCTGCAGGAGCTCTGATTCCAGAAAGCATATTTTCCCTGTCTTTCTTACCACTCATCTGTGTCTCTTCGCTGACATGAGGCGTTGCTACACTCTGCAGTCTCCCGGCATTTAAAGTCTGCTACCAGCAGAGCACGTTCTGGACTTCACAGCGCCCAGCAAAGTACTAGCCTGCGCCCACCCCCTACTACCGCAAAAACCTTTTGCATGCTTTGGCAGAAGTGTGAACAAAATGCCACGAACCACCCCAGATGGGACTCGAACCCACAATCCCTGGCTTAGGAGGCCAGTGCCTTATCCATTAGGCCACTGGGGCCACTCGACAGAGAAGGGGAAAGTTCTTTCTTTTCCTCTTCTCTCACTGGAGTCACGGGTACTGGCCCACTGAAAAGGGCAAGTTGGCTCACGTCCAAAGCTGCAGTGTCCCAGCACACGCGGGCAAAAGGCACCTGCTTGCACTCGGCTGGACACTTCCGCTTTATGGGACACACGATGGAAAGTGGACTCAATTCCCAGACCTAACTCTTACCTGTTTGGTATTCTGACGCTCGATTGTAAAATATGGCCAGCTGGTAAAAATGACAAAGGGCACTCCAGCGCTGGTCCTTTGGCTGCAGGCGGCGTGTCAGCGGCCTAAAACAGCAAGAAATAGCGAGAGAAATAAAGTGAGAAGCAAGCACCTTTTCAATTGGGCTCTCGGGTCTATGGGACTGGCGTGCAGCCTCTTGATCACAAGCGCAGGTCCAGCGTGAAAGGGCGTGGCAGTGGAGTCACTCTGCTATTAATACCTGGTTGGCCAATCCTCGTTGCAATGGATGGCCATCTGCAGCTTTACTTGTAGCTCCACTGAAGGTATTTTGTTTTGGGCAAAGGGGTGAGATTGTGATTTCCTCTGCGGCAGATGAAGAGAAAGGGCTTTATGCACTACAGGTCCCTGGACAGCCAAGCAAGTGTGAGCCGGAGATTGTGCTTCAGCTCTGAAGCAGTGTATCGAGAGCCTTCGAGGAGGAGGGGAATTAGCTCAGATGGTAGAGCGCTCGCTTAGCATGCGAGAGGTAGCGGGATCGATGCCCGCATTCTCCAGCAAGACGCTTTTTCTTCATTTTCACTATTTTATTCAAAACTCGCCAATCGTCGCAAATAAAGTCATGTGCTCGCTTCTGTTTTTTTTACTATCATCCTAAAAGTCTTCCGTCCACTTTCTGCTATCCCAAAGAGTCACCCGCGCGAGGGCCGGCAACAGGCGTGATACTGTGCAACAGGCGCATTGCATGGCATTGGTGACATATTCAGGAAATTCCACTTTGATGCCACCCAGGGCTGTTAACCTTTTATTTCATTTCAATACGATGCTTCGAATAATTGGTTCAAAGTGCGCAGCCTTTGCTCTTTTATTTCGTTTTCATCGGAGCAGGTCGGAGCTGGCAGAAGAGTGAGCCCTGTCTGCAGGAGCTCTGATTCCAGAAAGCATATTTTCCCTGTCTTTCTTACCACTCATCTGTGTCTCTTCGCTGACATGAGGCGTTGCTACACTCTGCAGTCTCCCGGCATTTAAAGTCTGCTACCAGCAGAGCACGTTCTGGACTTCACAGCGCCCAGCAAAGTACTAGCCTGCGCCCACCCCCTACTACCGCAAAAACCTTTTGCATGCTTTGGCAGAAGTGTGAACAAAATGCCACGAACCACCCCAGATGGGACTCGAACCCACAATCCCTGGCTTAGGAGGCCAGTGCCTTATCCATTAGGCCACTGGGGCAACTCGACAGAGAAGGGGAAAGTTCTTTCTTTTCCTCTTCTCTCACTGGAGTCACGGGTACTGGCCCACTGAAAAGGGCAAGTTGGCTCACGTCCAAAGCTGCAGTGTCCCAGCACACGCGGGCAAAAGGCACCTGCTTGCACTCGGCTGGACACTTCCGCTTTATGGGACACACGATGGAAAGTGGACTCAATTCCCAGACCTAACTCTTACCTGTTTGGTATTCTGACGCTCGATTGTAAAATATGGCCAGCTGGTAAAAATGACAAAGGGCACTCCAGCGCTGGTCCTTTGGCTGCAGGCGGCGTGTCAGCGGCCTAAAACAGCAAGAAATAGCGAGAGAAATAAAGTGAGAAGCAAGCACCTTTTCAATTGGGCTCTCGGGTCTATGGGACTGGCGTGCAGCCTCTTGATCACAAGCGCAGGTCCAGCGTGAAAGGGCGTGGGAGTGGAGTCACTCTGCTATTAATACCTGGTTGGCCAATCCTCGTTGCAATGGATGGCCATCTGCAGCTTTACTTGTAGCTCCACTGAAGGTATTTTGTTTTGGGCAAAGGGGTGAGATTGTGATTTCCTCTGCGGCAGATGAAGAGAAAGGGCTTTATGCACTACAGGTCCCTGGACAGCCAAGCAAGTGTGAGCCGGAGACTGTGCTTCAGCTCTGAAGCAGTGTATCGAGAGCCTTCGAGGAGGAGGGGAATTAGCTCAGATGGTAGAGCGCTCGCTTAGCATGCGAGAGGTAGCGGGATCGATGCCCGCATTCTCCAGCAAGACGCTTTTTCTTCATTTTCACTATTTTATTCAAAACTCGCCAATCGTCGCAAATAAAGTCATGTGCTCGCTTCTGTTTTTTTTACTATCATCCTAAAAGTCTTCCGTCCACTTTCTGCTATCCCAAAGAGTCATCCGCGCGAGGGCCGGCAACAGGCGTGATACTGTGCAACAGGCGCATTGCATGGCATTGGTGACATATTCAGGAAATTCCACTTTGATGCCACCCAGGGCTGTTAACCTTTTATTTCATTTCAATACGATGCTTCGAATAATTGGTTCAAAGTGCGCAGCCTTTGCTCTTTTATTTCGTTTTCATCGGAGCAGGTCGGAGCTGGCAGAAGAGTGAGCCCTGTCTGCAGGAGCTCTGATTCCAGAAAGCATATTTTCCCTGTCTTTCTTACCACTCATCTGTGTCTCTTCGCTGACATGAGGCGTTGCTACACTCTGCAGTCTCCCGGCATTTAAAGTCTGCTACCAGCAGAGCACGTTCTGGACTTCACAGCGCCCAGCAAAGTACTAGCCTGCGCCCACCCCCTACTACCGCAAAAACCTTTTGCATGCTTTGGCAGAAGTGTGAACAAAATGCCACGAACCACCCCAGATGGGACTCGAACCCACAATCCCTGGCTTAGGAGGCCAGTGCCTTATCCATTAGGCCACTGGGGCAACTCGACAGAGAAAGGGAAAGTTCTTTCTTTTCCTCTTCTCTCACTGGAGTCACGGGTACTGGCCCACTGAAAAGGGCAAGTTGGCTCACGTCCAAAGCTGCAGTGTCCCAGCACACGCGGGCAAAAGGCACCTGCTTGCACTCGGCTGGACACTTCCGCTTTATGGGACACACGATGGAAAGTGGACTCAATTCCCAGACCTAACTCTTACCTGTTTGGTATTCTGACGCTCGATTGTAAAATATGGCCAGCTGGTAAAAATGACAAAGGGCACTCCAGCGCTGGTCCTTTGGCTGCAGGCGGCGTGTCAGCGGCCTAAAACAGCAAGAAATAGCGAGAGAAATAAAGTGAGAAGCAAGCACCTTTTCAATTGGGCTCTCGGGTCTATGGGACTGGCGTGCAGCCTCTTGATCACAAGCGCAGGTCCAGCGTGAAAGGGCGTGGCAGTGGAGTCACTCTGCTATTAATACCTGGTTGGCCAATCCTCGTTGCAATGGATGGCCATCTGCAGCTTTACTTGTAGCTCCACTGAAGGTATTTTGTTTTGGGCAAAGGGGTGAGATTGTGAATTCCTCTGCGGCAGATGAAGAGAAAGGGCTTTATGCACTACAGGTCCCTGGACAGCCAAGCAAGTGTGAGCCGGAGACTGTGCTTCAGCTCTGAAGCAGTGTATCGAGAGCCTTCGAGGAGGAGGGCAATTAGCTCAGATGGTAGAGCGCTCGCTTAGCATGCGAGAGGTAGCGGGATCGATGCCCGCATTCTCCAGCAAGACGCTTTTTCTTCATTTTCACTATTTTATTCAAAACTCGCCAATCGTCGCAAATAAAGTCATGTGCTCGCTTCTGTTTTTTTTACTATCATCCTAAAAGTCTTCCGTCCACTTTCTGCTATCCCAAAGAGTCATCCGCGCGAGGGCCGGCAACAGGCGTGATACTGTGCAACAGGCGCATTGCATGGCATTGGTGACATATTCAGGAAATTCCACTTTGATGCCACCCAGGGCTGTTAACCTTTTATTTCATTTCAATACGATGCTTCGAATAATTGGTTCAAAGTGCGCAGCCTTTGCTCTTTTATTTCGTTTTCATCGGAGCAGGTCGGAGCTGGCAGAAGAGTGAGCCCTGTCTGCAGGAGCTCTGATTCCAGAAAGCATATTTTCCCTGTCTTTCTTACCACTCATCTGTGTCTCTTCGCTGACATGAGGGGTTGCTACACTCTGCAGTCTCCCGGCATTTAAAGTCTGCTACCAGCAGAGCACGTTCTGGACTTCACAGCGCCCAGCAAAGTACTAGCCTGCGCCCACCCCCTACTACCGCAAAAACCTTTTGCATGCTTTGGCAGAAGTGTGAACAAAATGCCACGAACCACCCCAGATGGGACTCGAACCCACAATCCCTGGCTTAGGAGGCCAGTGCCTTATCCATTAGGCCACTGGGGCCACTCGACAGAGAAGGGGAAAGTTCTTTCTTTTCCTCTTCTCTCACTGGAGTCACGGGTACTGGCCCACTGAAAAGGGCAAGTTGGCTCACGTCCAAAGCTGCAGTGTCCCAGCACACGCGGGCAAAAGGCACCTGCTTGCACTCGGCTGGACACTTCCGCTTTATGGGACACACGATGGAAAGTGGACTCAATTCCCAGACCTAACTCTTACCTGTTTGGTATTCTGACGCTCGATTGTAAAATATGGCCAGCTGGTAAAAATGACAAAGGGCACTCCAGCGCTGGTCCTTTGGCTGCAGGCGGCGTGTCAGCGGCCTAAAACAGCAAGAAATAGCGAGAGAAATAAAGTGAGAAGCAAGCACCTTTTCAATTGGGCTCTCGGGTCTATGGGACTGGCGTGCAGCCTCTTGATCACAAGCGCAGGTCCAGCGTGAAAGGGCGTGGCAGTGGAGTCACTCTGCTATTAATACCTGGTTGGCCAATCCTCGTTGCAATGGATGGCCATCTGCAGCTTTACTTGTAGCTCCACTGAAGGTATTTTGTTTTGGGCAAAGGGGTGAGATTGTGATTTCCTCTGCGGCAGATGAAGAGAAAGGGCTTTATGCACTACAGGTCCCTGGACAGCCAAGCAAGTGTGAGCCGGAGACTGTGCTTCAGCTCTGAAGCAGTGTATCGAGAGCCTTCGAGGAGGAGGGGAATTAGCTCAGATGGTAGAGCGCTCGCTTAGCATGCGAGAGGTAGCGGGATCGATGCCCGCATTCTCCAGCAAGACGCTTTTACTTCATTTTCACTATTTTATTCAAAACTCGCCAATCGTCGCAAATAAAGTCATGTGCTCGCTTCTGTTTTTTTTACTATCATCCTAAAAGTCTTCCGTCCACTTTCTGCTATCCCAAAGAGTCATCCGCGCGAGGGCCGGCAACAGGCGTGATACTGTGCAACAGGCGCATTGCATGGCATTGGTGACATATTCAGGAAATTCCACTTTGATGCCACCCAGGGCTGTTAACCTTTTATTTCATTTCAATACGATGCTTCGAATAATTGGTTCAAAGTGCGCAGCCTTTGCTCTTTTATTTCGTTTTCATCGGAGCAGGTCGGAGCTGGCAGAAGAGTGAGCCCTGTCTGCAGGAGCTCTGATTCCAGAAAGCATATTTTCCCTGTCTTTCTTACCACTCATCTGTGTCTCTTCGCTGACATGAGGCGTTGCTACACTCTGCAGTCTCCCGGCATTTAAAGTCTGCTACCAGCAGAGCACGTTCTGGACTTCACAGCGCCCAGCAAAGTACTAGCCTGCGCCCACCCCCTACTACCGCAAAAACCTTTTGCATGCTTTGGCAGAAGTGTGAACAAAATGCCACGAACCACCCCAGATGGGACTCGAACCCACAATCCCTGGCTTAGGAGGCCAGTGCCTTATCCATTAGGCCACTGGGGCCACTCGACAGAGAAGGGGAAAGTTCTTTCTTTTCCTCTTCTCTCACTGGAGTCACGGGTACTGGCCCACTGAAAAGGGCAAGTTGGCTCACGTCCAAAGCTGCAGTGTCCCAGCACACGCGGGCAAAAGGCACCTGCTTGCACTCGGCTGGACACTTCCGCTTTATGGGACACACGATGGAAAGTGGACTCAATTCCCAGACCTAACTCTTACCTGTTTGGTATTCTGACGCTCGATTGTAAAATATGGCCAGCTGGTAAAAATGACAAAGGGCACTCCAGCGCTGGTCCTTTGGCTGCAGGCGGCGTGTCAGCGGCCTAAAACAGCAAGAAATAGCGAGAGAAATAAAGTGAGAAGCAAGCACCTTTTCAATTGGGCTCTCGGGTCTATGGGACTGGCGTGCAGCCTCTTGATCACAAGCGCAGGTCCAGCGTGAAAGGGCGTGGCAGTGGAGTCACTCTGCTATTAATACCTGGTTGGCCAATCCTCGTTGCAATGGATGGCCATCTGCAGCTTTACTTGTAGCTCCACTGAAGGTATTTTGTTTTGGGCAAAGGGGTGAGATTGTGATTTCCTCTGCGGCAGATGAAGAGAAAGGGCTTTATGCACTACAGGTCCCTGGACAGCCAAGCAAGTGTGAGCCGGAGACTGTGCTTCAGCTCTGAAGCAGTGTATCGAGAGCCTTCGAGGAGGAGGGGAATTAGCTCAGATGGTAGAGCGCTCGCTTAGCATGCGAGAGGTAGCGGGATCGATGCCCGCATTCTCCAGCAAGACGCTTTTTCTTCATTTTCACTATTTTATTCAAAACTCGCCAATCGTCGCAAATAAAGTCATGTGCTCGCTTCTGTTTTTTTTACTATCATCCTAAAAGTCTTCCGTCCACTTTCTGCTATCCCAAAGAGTCATCCGCGCGAGGGCCGGCAACAGGCGTGATACTGTGCAACAGGCGCATTGCATGGCATTGGTGACATATTCAGGAAATTCCACTTTGATGCCACCCAGGGCTGTTAACCTTTTATTTCATTTCAATACGATGCTTCGAATAATTGGTTCAAAGTGCGCAGCCTTTGCTCTTTTATTTCGTTTTCATCGGAGCAGGTCGGAGCTGGCAGAAGAGTGAGCCCTGTCTGCAGGAGCTCTGATTCCAGAAAGCATATTTTCCCTGTCTTTCTTACCACTCATCTGTGTCTCTTCGCTGACATGAGGCGTTGCTACACTCTGCAGTCTCCCGGCATTTAAAGTCTGCTACCAGCAGAGCACGTTCTGGACTTCACAGCGCCCAGCAAAGTACTAGCCTGCGCCCACCCCCTACTACCGCAAAAACCTTTTGCATGCTTTGGCAGAAGTGTGAACAAAATGCCACGAACCACCCCAGATGGGACTCGAACCCACAATCCCTGGCTTAGGAGGCCAGTGCCTTATCCATTAGGCCACTGGGGCCACTCGACAGAGAAGGGGAAAGTTCTTTCTTTTCCTCTTCTCTCACTGGAGTCACGGGTACTGGCCCACTGAAAAGGGCAAGTTGGCTCACGTCCAAAGCTGCAGTGTCCCAGCACACGCGGGCAAAAGGCACCTGCTTGCACTCGGCTGGACACTTCCGCTTTATGGGACACACGATGGAAAGTGGACTCAATTCCCAGACCTAACTCTTACCTGTTTGGTATTCTGACGCTCGATTGTAAAATATGGCCAGCTGGTAAAAATGACAAAGGGCACTCCAGCGCTGGTCCTTTGGCTGCAGGCGGCGTGTCAGCGGCCTAAAACAGCAAGAAATAGCGAGAGAAATAAAGTGAGAAGCAAGCACCTTTTCAATTGGGCTCTCGGGTCTATGGGACTGGCGTGCAGCCTCTTGATCACAAGCGCAGGTCCAGCGTGAAAGGGCGTGGCAGTGGAGTCACTCTGCTATTAATACCTGGTTGGCCAATCCTCGTTGCAATGGATGGCCATCTGCAGCTTTACTTGTAGCTCCACTGAAGGTATTTTGTTTTGGGCAAAGGGGTGAGATTGTGATTTCCTCTGCGGCAGATGAAGAGAAAGGGCTTTATGCACTACAGGTCCCTGGACAGCCAAGCAAGTGTGAGCCGGAGACTGTGCTTCAGCTCTGAAGCAGTGTATCGAGAGCCTTCGAGGAGGAGGGGAATTAGCTCAGATGGTAGAGCGCTCGCTTAGCATGCGAGAGGTAGCGGGATCGATGCCCGCATTCTCCAGCAAGACGCTTTTACTTCATTTTCACTATTTTATTCAAAACTCGCCAATCGTCGCAAATAAAGTCATGTGCTCGCTTCTGTTTTTTTTACTATCATCCTAAAAGTCTTCCGTCCACTTTCTGCTATCCCAAAGAGTCATCCGCGCGAGGGCCGGCAACAGGCGTGATACTGTGCAACAGGCGCATTGCATGGCATTGGTGACATATTCAGGAAATTCCACTTTGATGCCACCCAGGGCTGTTAACCTTTTATTTCATTTCAATACGATGCTTCGAATAATTGGTTCAAAGTGCGCAGCCTTTGCTCTTTTATTTCGTTTTCATCGGAGCAGGTCGGAGCTGGCAGAAGAGTGAGCCCTGTCTGCAGGAGCTCTGATTCCAGAAAGCATATTTTCCCTGTCTTTCTTACCACTCATCTGTGTCTCTTCGCTGACATGAGGCGTTGCTACACTCTGCAGTCTCCCGGCATTTAAAGTCTGCTACCAGCAGAGCACGTTCTGGACTTCACAGCGCCCAGCAAAGTACTAGCCTGCGCCCACCCCCTACTACCGCAAAAACCTTTTGCATGCTTTGGCAGAAGTGTGAACAAAATGCCACGAACCACCCCAGATGGGACTCGAACCCACAATCCCTGGCTTAGGAGGCCAGTGCCTTATCCATTAGGCCACTGGGGCCACTCGACAGAGAAGGGGAAAGTTCTTTCTTTTCCTCTTCTCTCACTGGAGTCACGGGTACTGGCCCACTGAAAAGGGCAAGTTGGCTCACGTCCAAAGCTGCAGTGTCCCAGCACACGCGGGCAAAAGGCACCTGCTTGCACTCGGCTGGACACTTCCGCTTTATGGGACACACGATGGAAAGTGGACTCAATTCCCAGACCTAACTCTTACCTGTTTGGTATTCTGACGCTCGATTGTAAAATATGGCCAGCTGGTAAAAATGACAAAGGGCACTCCAGCGCTGGTCCTTTGGCTGCAGGCGGCGTGTCAGCGGCCTAAAACAGCAAGAAATAGCGAGAGAAATAAAGTGAGAAGCAAGCACCTTTTCAATTGGGCTCTCGGGTCTATGGGACTGGCGTGCAGCCTCTTGATCACAAGCGCAGGTCCAGCGTGAAAGGGCGTGGCAGTGGAGTCACTCTGCTATTAATACCTGGTTGGCCAATCCTCGTTGCAATGGATGGCCATCTGCAGCTTTACTTGTAGCTCCACTGAAGGTATTTTGTTTTGGGCAAAGGGGTGAGATTGTGATTTCCTCTGCGGCAGATGAAGAGAAAGGGCTTTATGCACTACAGGTCCCTGGACAGCCAAGCAAGTGTGAGCCGGAGACTGTGCTTCAGCTCTGAAGCAGTGTATCGAGAGCCTTCGAGGAGGAGGGGAATTAGCTCAGATGGTAGAGCGCTCGCTTAGCATGCGAGAGGTAGCGGGATCGATGCCCGCATTCTCCAGCAAGACGCTTTTACTTCATTTTCACTATTTTATTCAAAACTCGCCAATCGTCGCAAATAAAGTCATGTGCTCGCTTCTGTTTTTTTTACTATCATCCTAAAAGTCTTCCGTCCACTTTCTGCTATCCCAAAGAGTCATCCGCGCGAGGGCCGGCAACAGGCGTGATACTGTGCAACAGGCGCATTGCATGGCATTGGTGACATATTCAGGAAATTCCACTTTGATGCCACCCAGGGC
Organism: Ambystoma mexicanum; assembly: GCF_040938575.1. NCBI lineage: Eukaryota > Metazoa > Chordata > Amphibia > Caudata > Ambystomatidae > Ambystoma > Ambystoma mexicanum. The sequence goes on along the minus strand of NC_090933.1, from coordinate 528,891,556 downwards.
TGTTAACCTTTTATTTCATTTCAATACGATGCTTCGAATAATTGGTTCAAAGTGCGCAGCCTTTGCTCTTTTATTTCGTTTTCATCGGAGCAGGTCGGAGCTGGCAGAAGAGTGAGCCCTGTCTGCAGGAGCTCTGATTCCAGAAAGCATATTTTCCCTGTCTTTCTTACCACTCATCTGTGTCTCTTCGCTGACATGAGGCGTTGCTACACTCTGCAGTCTCCCGGCATTTAAAGTCTGCTACCAGCAGAGCACGTTCTGGACTTCACAGCGCCCAGCAAAGTACTAGCCTGCGCCCACCCCCTACTACCGCAAAAACCTTTTGCATGCTTTGGCAGAAGTGTGAACAAAATGCCACGAACCACCCCAGATGGGACTCGAACCCACAATCCCTGGCTTAGGAGGCCAGTGCCTTATCCATTAGGCCACTGGGGCCACTTGACAGAGAAGGGGAAAGTTCTTTCTTTTCCTCTTCTCTCACTGGAGTCACGGGTACTGGCCCACTGAAAAGGGCAAGTTGGCTCACGTCCAAAGCTGCAGTGTCCCAGCACACGCGGGCAAAAGGCACCTGCTTGCACTCGGCTGGACACTTCCGCTTTATGGGACACACGATGGAAAGTGGACTCAATTCCCAGACCTAACTCTTACCTGTTTGGTATTCTGACGCTCGATTGTAAAATATGGCCAGCTGGTAAAAATGACAAAGGGCACTCCAGCGCTGGTCCTTTGGCTGCAGGCGGCGTGTCAGCGGCCTAAAACAGCAAGAAATAGCGAGAGAAATAAAGTGAGAAGCAAGCACCTTTTCAATTGGGCTCTCGGGTCTATGGGACTGGCGTGCAGCCTCTTGATCACAAGCGCAGGTCCAGCGTGAAAGGGCGTGGCAGTGGAGTCACTCTGCTATTAATACCTGGTTGGCCAATCCTCGTTGCAATGGATGGCCATCTGCAGCTTTACTTGTAGCTCCACTGAAGGTATTTTGTTTTGGGCAAAGGGGTGAGATTGTGATTTCCTCTGCCGCAGATGAAGAGAAAGGGCTTTATGCACTACAGGTCCCTGGACAGCCAAGCAAGTGTGAGCCGGAGATTGTGCTTCAGCTCTGAAGCAGTGTATCGAGAGCCTTCGAGGAGGAGGGGAATTAGCTCAGATGGTAGAGCGCTCGCTTAGCATGCGAGAGGTAGCGGGATCGATGCCCGCATTCTCCAGCAAGACGCTTTTTCTTCATTTTCACTATTTTATTCAAAACTCGCCAATCGTCGCAAATAAAGTCATGTGCTCGCTTCTGTTTTTTTTACTATCATCCTAAAAGTCTTCCGTCCACTTTCTGCTATCCCAAAGAGTCACCCGCGCGAGGGCCGGCAACAGGCGTGATACTGTGCAACAGGCGCATTGCATGGCATTGGTGACATATTCAGGAAATTCCACTTTGATGCCACCCAGGGCTGTTAACCTTTTATTTCATTTCAATACGATGCTTCGAATAATTGGTTCAAAGTGCGCAGCCTTTGCTCTTTTATTTCGTTTTCATCGGAGCAGGTCGGAGCTGGCAGAAGAGTGAGCCCTGTCTGCAGGAGCTCTGATTCCAGAAAGCATATTTTCCCTGTCTTTCTTACCACTCATCTGTGTCTCTTCGCTGACATGAGGCGTTGCTACACTCTGCAGTCTCCCGGCATTTAAAGTCTGCTACCAGCAGAGCACGTTCTGGACTTCACAGCGCCCAGCAAAGTACTAGCCTGCGCCCACCCCCTACTACCACAAAAACCTTTTGCATGCTTTGGCAGAAGTGTGAACAAAATGCCACGAACCACCCCAGATGGGACTCGAACCCACAATCCCTGGCTTAGGAGGCCAGTGCCTTATCCATTAGGCCACTGGGGCCACTCGACAGAGAAGGGGAAAGTTCTTTCTTTTCCTCTTCTCTCACTGGAGTCACGGGTACTGGCCCACTGAAAAGGGCAAGTTGGCTCACGTCCAAAGCTGCAGTGTCCCAGCACACGCGGGCAAAAGGCACCTGCTTGCACTCGGCTGGACACTTCCGCTTTATGGGACACACGATGGAAAGTGGACTCAATTCCCAGACCTAACTCTTACCTGTTTGGTATTCTGACGCTCGATTGTAAAATATGGCCAGCTGGTAAAAATGACAAAGGGCACTCCAGCGCTGGTCCTTTGGCTGCAGGCGGCGTGTCAGCGGCCTAAAACAGCAAGAAATAGCGAGAGAAATAAAGTGAGAAGCAAGCACCTTTTCAATTGGGCTCTCGGGTCTATGGGACTGGCGTGCAGCCTCTTGATCACAAGCGCAGGTCCAGCGTGAAAGGGCGTGGCAGTGGAGTCACTCTGCTATTAATACCTGGTTGGCCAATCCTCGTTGCAATGGATGGCCATCTGCAGCTTTACTTGTAGCTCCACTGAAGGTATTTTGTTTTGGGCAAAGGGGTGAGATTGTGATTTCCTCTGCGGCAGATGAAGAGAAAGGGCTTTATGCACTACAGGTCCCTGGACAGCCAAGCAAGTGTGAGCCGGAGACTGTGCTTCAGCTCTGAAGCAGTGTATCGAGAGCCTTCGAGGAGGAGGGGAATTAGCTCAGATGGTAGAGCGCTCGCTTAGCATGCGAGAGGTAGCGGGATCGATGCCCGCATTCTCCAGCAAGACGCTTTTACTTCATTTTCACTATTTTATTCAAAACTCGCCAATCGTCGCAAATAAAGTCATGTGCTCGCTTCTGTTTTTTTTACTATCATCCTAAAAGTCTTCCGTCCACTTTCTGCTATCCCAAAGAGTCATCCGCGCGAGGGCCGGCAACAGGCGTGATACTGTGCAACAGGCGCATTGCATGGCATTGGTGACATATTCAGGAAATTCCACTTTGATGCCACCCAGGGCTGTTAACCTTTTATTTCATTTCAATACGATGCTTCGAATAATTGGTTCAAAGTGCGCAGCCTTTGCTCTTTTATTTCGTTTTCATCGGAGCAGGTCGGAGCTGGCAGAAGAGTGAGCCCTGTCTGCAGGAGCTCTGATTCCAGAAAGCATATTTTCCCTGTCTTTCTTACCACTCATCTGTGTCTCTTCGCTGACATGAGGCGTTGCTACACTCTGCAGTCTCCCGGCATTTAAAGTCTGCTACCAGCAGAGCACGTTCTGGACTTCACAGCGCCCAGCAAAGTACTAGCCTGCGCCCACCCCCTACTACCGCAAAAACCTTTTGCATGCTTTGGCAGAAGTGTGAACAAAATGCCACGAACCACCCCAGATGGGACTCGAACCCACAATCCCTGGCTTAGGAGGCCAGTGCCTTATCCATTAGGCCACTGGGGCCACTCGACAGAGAAGGGGAAAGTTCTTTCTTTTCCTCTTCTCTCACTGGAGTCACGGGTACTGGCCCACTGAAAAGGGCAAGTTGGCTCACGTCCAAAGCTGCAGTGTCCCAGCACACGCGGGCAAAAGGCACCTGCTTGCACTCGGCTGGACACTTCCGCTTTATGGGACACACGATGGAAAGTGGACTCAATTCCCAGACCTAACTCTTACCTGTTTGGTATTCTGACGCTCGATTGTAAAATATGGCCAGCTGGTAAAAATGACAAAGGGCACTCCAGCGCTGGTCCTTTGGCTGCAGGCGGCGTGTCAGCGGCCTAAAACAGCAAGAAATAGCGAGAGAAATAAAGTGAGAAGCAAGCACCTTTTCAATTGGGCTCTCGGGTCTATGGGACTGGCGTGCAGCCTCTTGATCACAATCGCAGGTCCAGCGTGAAAGGGCGTGGCAGTGGAGTCACTCTGCTATTAATACCTGGTTGGCCAATCCTCGTTGCAATGGATGGCCATCTGCAGCTTTACTTGTAGCTCCACTGAAGGTATTTTGTTTTGGGCAAAGGGGTGAGATTGTGATTTCCTCTGCGGCAGATGAAGAGAAAGGGCTTTATGCACTACAGGTCCCTGGACAGCCAAGCAAGTGTGAGCCGGAGACTGTGCTTCAGCTCTGAAGCAGTGTATCGAGAGCCTTCGAGGAGGAGGGGAATTAGCTCAGATGGTAGAGCGCTCGCTTAGCATGCGAGAGGTAGCGGGATCGATGCCCGCATTCTCCAGCAAGACGCTTTTACTTCATTTTCACTATTTTATTCAAAACTCGCCAATCGTCGCAAATAAAGTCATGTGCTCGCTTCTGTTTTTTTTACTATCATCCTAAAAGTCTTCCGTCCACTTTCTGCTATCCCAAAGAGTCATCCGCGCGAGGGCCGGCAACAGGCGTGATACTGTGCAACAGGCGCATTGCATGGCATTGGTGACATATTCAGGAAATTCCACTTTGATGCCACCCAGGGCTGTTAACCTTTTATTTCATTTCAATACGATGCTTCGAATAATTGGTTCAAAGTGCGCAGCCTTTGCTCTTTTATTTCGTTTTCATCGGAGCAGGTCGGAGCTGGCAGAAGAGTGAGCCCTGTCTGCAGGAGCTCTGATTCCAGAAAGCATATTTTCCCTGTCTTTCTTACCACTCATCTGTGTCTCTTCGCTGACATGAGGCGTTGCTACACTCTGCAGTCTCCCGGCATTTAAAGTCTGCTACCAGCAGAGCACGTTCTGGACTTCACAGCGCCCAGCAAAGTACTAGCCTGCGCCCACCCCCTACTACCGCAAAAACCTTTTGCATGCTTTGGCAGAAGTGTGAACAAAATGCCACGAACCACCCCAGATGGGACTCGAACCCACAATCCCTGGCTTAGGAGGCCAGTGCCTTATCCATTAGGCCACTGGGGCCACTCGACAGAGAAGGGGAAAGTTCTTTCTTTTCCTCTTCTCTCACTGGAGTCACGGGTACTGGCCCACTGAAAAGGGCAAGTTGGCTCACGTCCAAAGCTGCAGTGTCCCAGCACACGCGGGCAAAAGGCACCTGCTTGCACTCGGCTGGACACTTCCGCTTTATGGGACACACGATGGAAAGTGGACTCAATTCCCAGACCTAACTCTTACCTGTTTGGTATTCTGACGCTCGATTGTAAAATATGGCCAGCTGGTAAAAATGACAAAGGGCACTCCAGCGCTGGTCCTTTGGCTGCAGGCGGCGTGTCAGCGGCCTAAAACAGCAAGAAATAGCGAGAGAAATAAAGTGAGAAGCAAGCACCTTTTCAATTGGGCTCTCGGGTCTATGGGACTGGCGTGCAGCCTCTTGATCACAAGCGCAGGTCCAGCGTGAAAGGGCGTGGCAGTGGAGTCACTCTGCTATTAATACCTGGTTGGCCAATCCTCGTTGCAATGGATGGCCATCTGCAGCTTTACTTGTAGCTCCACTGAAGGTATTTTGTTTTGGGCAAAGGGGTGAGATTGTGATTTCCTCTGCCGCAGATGAAGAGAAAGGGCTTTATGCACTACAGGTCCCTGGACAGCCAAGCAAGTGTGAGCCGGAGATTGTGCTTCAGCTCTGAAGCAGTGTATCGAGAGCCTTCGAGGAGGAGGGGAATTAGCTCAGATGGTAGAGCGCTCGCTTAGCATGCGAGAGGTAGCGGGATCGATGCCCGCATTCTCCAGCAAGACGCTTTTTCTTCATTTTCACTATTTTATTCAAAACTCGCCAATCGTCGCAAATAAAGTCATGTGCTCGCTTCTGTTTTTTTTACTATCATCCTAAAAGTCTTCCGTCCACTTTCTGCTATCCCAAAGAGTCACCCGCGCGAGGGCCGGCAACAGGCGTGATACTGTGCAACAGGCGCATTGCATGGCATTGGTGACATATTCAGGAAATTCCACTTTGATGCCACCCAGGGCTGTTAACCTTTTATTTCATTTCAATACGATGCTTCGAATAATTGGTTCAAAGTGCGCAGCCTTTGCTCTTTTATTTCGTTTTCATCGGAGCAGGTCGGAGCTGGCAGAAGAGTGAGCCCTGTCTGCAGGAGCTCTGATTCCAGAAAGCATATTTTCCCTGTCTTTCTTACCACTCATCTGTGTCTCTTCGCTGACATGAGGCGTTGCTACACTCTGCAGTCTCCCGGCATTTAAAGTCTGCTACCAGCAGAGCACGTTCTGGACTTCACAGCGCCCAGCAAAGTACTAGCCTGCGCCCACCCCCTACTACCGCAAAAACCTTTTGCATGCTTTGGCAGAAGTGTGAACAAAATGCCACGAACCACCCCAGATGGGACTCGAACCCACAATCCCTGGCTTAGGAGGCCAGTGCCTTATCCATTAGGCCACTGGGGCCACTCGACAGAGAAGGGGAAAGTTCTTTCTTTTCCTCTTCTCTCACTGGAGTCACGGGTACTGGCCCACTGAAAAGGGCAAGTTGGCTCACGTCCAAAGCTGCAGTGTCCCAGCACACGCGGGCAAAAGGCACCTGCTTGCACTCGGCTGGACACTTCCGCTTTATGGGACACACGATGGAAAGTGGACTCAATTCCCAGACCTAACTCTTACCTGTTTGGTATTCTGACGCTCGATTGTAAAATATGGCCAGCTGGTAAAAATGACAAAGGGCACTCCAGCGCTGGTCCTTTGGCTGCAGGCGGCGTGTCAGCGGCCTAAAACAGCAAGAAATAGCGAGAGAAATAAAGTGAGAAGCAAGCACCTTTTCAATTGGGCTCTCGGGTCTATGGGACTGGCGTGCAGCCTCTTGATCACAAGCGCAGGTCCAGCGTGAAAGGGCGTGGCAGTGGAGTCACTCTGCTATTAATACCTGGTTGGCCAATCCTCGTTGCAATGGATGGCCATCTGCAGCTTTACTTGTAGCTCCACTGAAGGTATTTTGTTTTGGGCAAAGGGGTGAGATTGTGATTTCCTCTGCGGCAGATGAAGAGAAAGGGCTTTATGCACTACAGGTCCCTGGACAGCCAAGCAAGTGTGAGCCGGAGACTGTGCTTCAGCTCTGAAGCAGTGTATCGAGAGCCTTCGAGGAGGAGGGGAATTAGCTCAGATGGTAGAGCGCTCGCTTAGCATGCGAGAGGTAGCGGGATCGATGCCCGCATTCTCCAGCAAGACGCTTTTACTTCATTTTCACTATTTTATTCAAAACTCGCCAATCGTCGCAAATAAAGTCATGTGCTCGCTTCTGTTTTTTTTACTATCATCCTAAAAGTCTTCCGTCCACTTTCTGCTATCCCAAAGAGTCATCCGCGCGAGGGCCGGCAACAGGCGTGATACTGTGCAACAGGCGCATTGCATGGCATTGGTGACATATTCAGGAAATTCCACTTTGATGCCACCCAGGGCTGTTAACCTTTTATTTCATTTCAATACGATGCTTCGAATAATTGGTTCAAAGTGCGCAGCCTTTGCTCTTTTATTTCGTTTTCATCGGAGCAGGTCGGAGCTGGCAGAAGAGTGAGCCCTGTCTGCAGGAGCTCTGATTCCAGAAAGCATATTTTCCCTGTCTTTCTTACCACTCATCTGTGTCTCTTCGCTGACATGAGGCGTTGCTACACTCTGCAGTCTCCCGGCATTTAAAGTCTGCTACCAGCAGAGCACGTTCTGGACTTCACAGCGCCCAGCAAAGTACTAGCCTGCGCCCACCCCCTACTACCGCAAAAACCTTTTGCATGCTTTGGCAGAAGTGTGAACAAAATGCCACGAACCACCCCAGATGGGACTCGAACCCACAATCCCTGGCTTAGGAGGCCAGTGCCTTATCCATTAGGCCACTGGGGCCACTCGACAGAGAAGGGGAAAGTTCTTTCTTTTCCTCTTCTCTCACTGGAGTCACGGGTACTGGCCCACTGAAAAGGGCAAGTTGGCTCACGTCCAAAGCTGCAGTGTCCCAGCACACGCGGGCAAAAGGCACCTGCTTGCACTCGGCTGGACACTTCCGCTTTATGGGACACACGATGGAAAGTGGACTCAATTCCCAGACCTAACTCTTACCTGTTTGGTATTCTGACGCTCGATTGTAAAATATGGCCAGCTGGTAAAAATGACAAAGGGCACTCCAGCGCTGGTCCTTTGGCTGCAGGCGGCGTGTCAGCGGCCTAAAACAGCAAGAAATAGCGAGAGAAATAAAGTGAGAAGCAAGCACCTTTTCAATTGGGCTCTCGGGTCTATGGGACTGGCGTGCAGCCTCTTGATCACAAGCGCAGGTCCAGCGTGAAAGGGCGTGGCAGTGGAGTCACTCTGCTATTAATACCTGGTTGGCCAATCCTCGTTGCAATGGATGGCCATCTGCAGCTTTACTTGTAGCTCCACTGAAGGTATTTTGTTTTGGGCAAAGGGGTGAGATTGTGATTTCCTCTGCGGCAGATGAAGAGAAAGGGCTTTATGCACTACAGGTCCCTGGACAGCCAAGCAAGTGTGAGCCGGAGACTGTGCTTCAGCTCTGAAGCAGTGTATCGAGAGCCTTCGAGGAGGAGGGGAATTAGCTCAGATGGTAGAGCGCTCGCTTAGCATGCGAGAGGTAGCGGGATCGATGCCCGCATTCTCCAGCAAGACGCTTTTACTTCATTTTCACTATTTTATTCAAAACTCGCCAATCGTCGCAAATAAAGTCATGTGCTCGCTTCTGTTTTTTTTACTATCATCCTAAAAGTCTTCCGTCCACTTTCTGCTATCCCAAAGAGTCATCCGCGCGAGGGCCGGCAACAGGCGTGATACTGTGCAACAGGCGCATTGCATGGCATTGGTGACATATTCAGGAAATTCCACTTTGATGCCACCCAGGGCTGTTAACCTTTTATTTCATTTCAATACGATGCTTCGAATAATTGGTTCAAAGTGCGCAGCCTTTGCTCTTTTATTTCGTTTTCATCGGAGCAGGTCGGAGCTGGCAGAAGAGTGAGCCCTGTCTGCAGGAGCTCTGATTCCAGAAAGCATATTTTCCCTGTCTTTCTTACCACTCATCTGTGTCTCTTCGCTGACATGAGGCGTTGCTACACTCTGCAGTCTCCCGGCATTTAAAGTCTGCTACCAGCAGAGCACGTTCTGGACTTCACAGCGCCCAGCAAAGTACTAGCCTGCGCCCACCCCCTACTACCGCAAAAACCTTTTGCATGCTTTGGCAGAAGTGTGAACAAAATGCCACGAACCACCCCAGATGGGACTCGAACCCACAATCCCTGGCTTAGGAGGCCAGTGCCTTATCCATTAGGCCACTGGGGCCACTCGACAGAGAAGGGGAAAGTTCTTTCTTTTCCTCTTCTCTCACTGGAGTCACGGGTACTGGCCCACTGAAAAGGGCAAGTTGGCTCACGTCCAAAGCTGCAGTGTCCCAGCACACGCGGGCAAAAGGCACCTGCTTGCACTCGGCTGGACACTTCCGCTTTATGGGACACACGATGGAAAGTGGACTCAATTCCCAGACCTAACTCTTACCTGTTTGGTATTCTGACGCTCGATTGTAAAATATGGCCAGCTGGTAAAAATGACAAAGGGCACTCCAGCGCTGGTCCTTTGGCTGCAGGCGGCGTGTCAGCGGCCTAAAACAGCAAGAAATAGCGAGAGAAATAAAGTGAGAAGCAAGCACCTTTTCAATTGGGCTCTCGGGTCTATGGGACTGGCGTGCAGCCTCTTGATCACAAGCGCAGGTCCAGCGTGAAAGGGCGTGGCAGTGGAGTCACTCTGCTATTAATACCTGGTTGGCCAATCCTCGTTGCAATGGATGGCCATCTGCAGCTTTACTTGTAGCTCCACTGAAGGTATTTTGTTTTGGGCAAAGGGGTGAGATTGTGATTTCCTCTGCGGCAGATGAAGAGAAAGGGCTTTATGCACTACAGGTCCCTGGACAGCCAAGCAAGTGTGAGCCGGAGACTGTGCTTCAGCTCTGAAGCAGTGTATCGAGAGCCTTCGAGGAGGAGGGGAATTAGCTCAGATGGTAGAGCGCTCGCTTAGCATGCGAGAGGTAGCGGGATCGATGCCCGCATTCTCCAGCAAGACGCTTTTTCTTCATTTTCACTATTTTATTCAAAACTCGCCAATCGTCGCAAATAAAGTCATGTGCTCGCTTCTGTTTTTTTTACTATCATCCTAAAAGTCTTCCGTCCACTTTCTGCTATCCCAAAGAGTCATCCGCGCGAGGGCCGGCAACAGGCGTGATACTGTGCAACAGGCGCATTGCATGGCATTGGTGACATATTCAGGAAATTCCACTTTGATGCCACCCAGGGCTGTTAACCTTTTATTTCATTTCAATACGATGCTTCGAATAATTGGTTCAAAGTGCGCAGCCTTTGCTCTTTTATTTCGTTTTCATCGGAGCAGGTCGGAGCTGGCAGAAGAGTGAGCCCTGTCTGCAGGAGCTCTGATTCCAGAAAGCATATTTTCCCTGTCTTTCTTACCACTCATCTGTGTCTCTTCGCTGACATGAGGCGTTGCTACACTCTGCAGTCTCCCGGCATTTAAAGTCTGCTACCAGCAGAGCACGTTCTGGACTTCACAGCGCCCAGCAAAGTACTAGCCTGCGCCCACCCCCTACTACCGCAAAAACCTTTTGCATGCTTTGGCAGAAGTGTGAACAAAATGCCACGAACCACCCCAGATGGGACTCGAACCCACAATCCCTGGCTTAGGAGGCCAGTGCCTTATCCATTAGGCCACTGGGGCCACTCGACAGAGAAGGGGAAAGTTCTTTCTTTTCCTCTTCTCTCACTGGAGTCACGGGTACTGGCCCACTGAAAAGGGCAAGTTGGCTCACGTCCAAAGCTGCAGTGTCCCAGCACACGCGGGCAAAAGGCACCTGCTTGCACTCGGCTGGACACTTCCGCTTTATGGGACACACGATGGAAAGTGGACTCAATTCCCAGACCTAACTCTTACCTGTTTGGTATTCTGACGCTCGATTGTAAAATATGGCCAGCTGGTAAAAATGACAAAGGGCACTCCAGCGCTGGTCCTTTGGCTGCAGGCGGCGTGTCAGCGGCCTAAAACAGCAAGAAATAGCGAGAGAAATAAAGTGAGAAGCAAGCACCTTTTCAATTGGGCTCTCGGGTCTATGGGACTGGCGTGCAGCCTCTTGATCACAAGCGCAGGTCCAGCGTGAAAGGGCGTGGCAGTGGAGTCACTCTGCTATTAATACCTGGTTGGCCAATCCTCGTTGCAATGGATGGCCATCTGCAGCTTTACTTGTAGCTCCACTGAAGGTATTTTGTTTTGGGCAAAGGGGTGAGATTGTGATTTCCTCTGCGGCAGATGAAGAGAAAGGGCTTTATGCACTACAGGTCCCTGGACAGCCAAGCAAGTGTGAGCCGGAGACTGTGCTTCAGCTCTGAAGCAGTGTATCGAGAGCCTTCGAGGAGGAGGGGAATTAGCTCAGATGGTAGAGCGCTCGCTTAGCATGCGAGAGGTAGCGGGATCGATGCCCGCATTCTCCAGCAAGACGCTTTTACTTCATTTTCACTATTTTATTCAAAACTCGCCAATCGTCGCAAATAAAGTCATGTGCTCGCTTCTGTTTTTTTTACTATCATCCTAAAAGTCTTCCGTCCACTTTCTGCTATCCCAAAGAGTCATCCGCGCGAGGGCCGGCAACAGGCGTGATACTGTGCAACAGGCGCATTGCATGGCATTGGTGACATATTCAGGAAATTCCACTTTGATGCCACCCAGGGCTGTTAACCTTTTATTTCATTTCAATACGATGCTTCGAATAATTGGTTCAAAGTGCGCAGCCTTTGCTCTTTTATTTCGTTTTCATCGGAGCAGGTCGGAGCTGGCAGAAGAGTGAGCCCTGTCTGCAGGAGCTCTGATTCCAGAAAGCATATTTTCCCTGTCTTTCTTACCACTCATCTGTGTCTCTTCGCTGACATGAGGCGTTGCTACACTCTGCAGTCTCCCGGCATTTAAAGTCTGCTACCAGCAGAGCACGTTCTGGACTTCACAGCGCCCAGCAAAGTACTAGCCTGCGCCCACCCCCTACTACCGCAAAAACCTTTTGCATGCTTTGGCAGAAGTGTGAACAAAATGCCACGAACCACCCCAGATGGGACTCGAACCCACAATCCCTGGCTTAGGAGGCCAGTGCCTTATCCATTAGGCCACTGGGGCCACTCGACAGAGAAGGGGAAAGTTCTTTCTTTTCCTCTTCTCTCACTGGAGTCACGGGTACTGGCCCACTGAAAAGGGCAAGTTGGCTCACGTCCAAAGCTGCAGTGTCCCAGCACACGCGGGCAAAAGGCACCTGCTTGCACTCGGCTGGACACTTCCGCTTTATGGGACACACGATGGAAAGTGGACTCAATTCCCAGACCTAACTCTTACCTGTTTGGTATTCTGACGCTCGATTGTAAAATATGGCCAGCTGGTAAAAATGACAAAGGGCACTCCAGCGCTGGTCCTTTGGCTGCAGGCGGCGTGTCAGCGGCCTAAAACAGCAAGAAATAGCGAGAGAAATAAAGTGAGAAGCAAGCACCTTTTCAATTGGGCTCTCGGGTCTATGGGACTGGCGTGCAGCCTCTTGATCACAAGCGCAGGTCCAGCGTGAAAGGGCGTGGCAGTGGAGTCACTCTGCTATTAATACCTGGTTGGCCAATCCTCGTTGCAATGGATGGCCATCTGCAGCTTTACTTGTAGCTCCACTGAAGGTATTTTGTTTTGGGCAAAGGGGTGAGATTGTGATTTCCTCTGCGGCAGATGAAGAGAAAGGGCTTTATGCACTACAGGTCCCTGGACAGCCAAGCAAGTGTGAGCCGGAGACTGTGCTTCAGCTCTGAAGCAGTGTATCGAGAGCCTTCGAGGAGGAGGGGAATTAGCTCAGATGGTAGAGCGCTCGCTTAGCATGCGAGAGGTAGCGGGATCGATGCCCGCATTCTCCAGCAAGACGCTTTTACTTCATTTTCACTATTTTATTCAAAACTCGCCAATCGTCGCAAATAAAGTCATGTGCTCGCTTCTGTTTTTTTTACTATCATCCTAAAAGTCTTCCGTCCACTTTCTGCTATCCCAAAGAGTCATCCGCGCGAGGGCCGGCAACAGGCGTGATACTGTGCAACAGGCGCATTGCATGGCATTGGTGACATATTCAGGAAATTCCACTTTGATGCCACCCAGGGCTGTTAACCTTTTATTTCATTTCAATACGATGCTTCGAATAATTGGTTCAAAGTGCGCAGCCTTTGCTCTTTTATTTCGTTTTCATCGGAGCAGGTCGGAGCTGGCAGAAGAGTGAGCCCTGTCTGCAGGAGCTCTGATTCCAGAAAGCATATTTTCCCTGTCTTTCTTACCACTCATCTGTGTCTCTTCGCTGACATGAGGCGTTGCTACACTCTGCAGTCTCCCGGCATTTAAAGTCTGCTACCAGCAGAGCACGTTCTGGACTTCACAGCGCCCAGCAAAGTACTAGCCTGCGCCCACCCCCTACTACCGCAAAAACCTTTTGCATGCTTTGGCAGAAGTGTGAACAAAATGCCACGAACCACCCCAGATGGGACTCGAACCCACAATCCCTGGCTTAGGAGGCCAGTGCCTTATCCATTAGGCCACTGGGGCCACTCGACAGAGAAGGGGAAAGTTCTTTCTTTTCCTCTTCTCTCACTGGAGTCACGGGTACTGGCCCACTGAAAAGGGCAAGTTGGCTCACGTCCAAAGCTGCAGTGTCCCAGCACACGCGGGCAAAAGGCACCTGCTTGCACTCGGCTGGACACTTCCGCTTTATGGGACACACGATGGAAAGTGGACTCAATTCCCAGACCTAACTCTTACCTGTTTGGTATTCTGACGCTCGATTGTAAAATATGGCCAGCTGGTAAAAATGACAAAGGGCACTCCAGCGCTGGTCCTTTGGCTGCAGGCGGCGTGTCAGCGGCCTAAAACAGCAAGAAATAGCGAGAGAAATAAAGTGAGAAGCAAGCACCTTTTCAATTGGGCTCTCGGGTCTATGGGACTGGCGTGCAGCCTCTTGATCACAAGCGCAGGTCCAGCGTGAAAGGGCGTGGCAGTGGAGTCACTCTGCTATTAATACCTGGTTGGCCAATCCTCGTTGCAATGGATGGCCATCTGCAGCTTTACTTGTAGCTCCACTGAAGGTATTTTGTTTTGGGCAAAGGGGTGAGATTGTGATTTCCTCTGCCGCAGATGAAGAGAAAGGGCTTTATGCACTACAGGTCCCTGGACAGCCAAGCAAGTGTGAGCCGGAGATTGTGCTTCAGCTCTGAAGCAGTGTATCGAGAGCCTTCGAGGAGGAGGGGAATTAGCTCAGATGGTAGAGCGCTCGCTTAGCATGCGAGAGGTAGCGGGATCGATGCCCGCATTCTCCAGCAAGACGCTTTTTCTTCATTTTCACTATTTTATTCAAAACTCGCCAATCGTCGCAAATAAAGTCATGTGCTCGCTTCTGTTTTTTTTACTATCATCCTAAAAGTCTTCCGTCCACTTTCTGCTATCCCAAAGAGTCACCCGCGCGAGGGCCGGCAACAGGCGTGATACTGTGCAACAGGCGCATTGCATGGCATTGGTGACATATTCAGGAAATTCCACTTTGATGCCACCCAGGGCTGTTAACCTTTTATTTCATTTCAATACGATGCTTCGAATAATTGGTTCAAAGTGCGCAGCCTTTGCTCTTTTATTTCGTTTTCATCGGAGCAGGTCGGAGCTGGCAGAAGAGTGAGCCCTGTCTGCAGGAGCTCTGATTCCAGAAAGCATATTTTCCCTGTCTTTCTTACCACTCATCTGTGTCTCTTCGCTGACATGAGGCGTTGCTACACTCTGCAGTCTCCCGGCATTTAAAGTCTGCTACCAGCAGAGCACGTTCTGGACTTCACAGCGCCCAGCAAAGTACTAGCCTGCGCCCACCCCCTACTACCACAAAAACCTTTTGCATGCTTTGGCAGAAGTGTGAACAAAATGCCACGAACCACCCCAGATGGGACTCGAACCCACAATCCCTGGCTTAGGAGGCCAGTGCCTTATCCATTAGGCCACTGGGGCCACTCGACAGAGAAGGGGAAAGTTCTTTCTTTTCCTCTTCTCTCACTGGAGTCACGGGTACTGGCCCACTGAAAAGGGCAAGTTGGCTCACGTCCAAAGCTGCAGTGTCCCAGCACACGCGGGCAAAAGGCACCTGCTTGCACTCGGCTGGACACTTCCGCTTTATGGGACACACGATGGAAAGTGGACTCAATTCCCAGACCTAACTCTTACCTGTTTGGTATTCTGACGCTCGATTGTAAAATATGGCCAGCTGGTAAAAATGACAAAGGGCACTCCAGCGCTGGTCCTTTGGCTGCAGGCGGCGTGTCAGCGGCCTAAAACAGCAAGAAATAGCGAGAGAAATAAAGTGAGAAGCAAGCACCTTTTCAATTGGGCTCTCGGGTCTATGGGACTGGCGTGCAGCCTCTTGATCACAAGCGCAGGTCCAGCGTGAAAGGGCGTGGCAGTGGAGTCACTCTGCTATTAATACCTGGTTGGCCAATCCTCGTTGCAATGGATGGCCATCTGCAGCTTTACTTGTAGCTCCACTGAAGGTATTTTGTTTTGGGCAAAGGGGTGAGATTGTGATTTCCTCTGCGGCAGATGAAGAGAAAGGGCTTTATGCACTACAGGTCCCTGGACAGCCAAGCAAGTGTGAGCCGGAGACTGTGCTTCAGCTCTGAAGCAGTGTATCGAGAGCCTTCGAGGAGGAGGGGAATTAGCTCAGATGGTAGAGCGCTCGCTTAGCATGCGAGAGGTAGCGGGATCGATGCCCGCATTCTCCAGCAAGACGCTTTTACTTCATTTTCACTATTTTATTCAAAACTCGCCAATCGTCGCAAATAAAGTCATGTGCTCGCTTCTGTTTTTTTTACTATCATCCTAAAAGTCTTCCGTCCACTTTCTGCTATCCCAAAGAGTCATCCGCGCGAGGGCCGGCAACAGGCGTGATACTGTGCAACAGGCGCATTGCATGGCATTGGTGACATATTCAGGAAATTCCACTTTGATGCCACCCAGGGCTGTTAACCTTTTATTTCATTTCAATACGATGCTTCGAATAATTGGTTCAAAGTGCGCAGCCTTTGCTCTTTTATTTCGTTTTCATCGGAGCAGGTCGGAGCTGGCAGAAGAGTGAGCCCTGTCTGCAGGAGCTCTGATTCCAGAAAGCATATTTTCCCTGTCTTTCTTACCACTCATCTGTGTCTCTTCGCTGACATGAGGCGTTGCTACACTCTGCAGTCTCCCGGCATTTAAAGTCTGCTACCAGCAGAGCACGTTCTGGACTTCACAGCGCCCAGCAAAGTACTAGCCTGCGCCCACCCCCTACTACCGCAAAAACCTTTTGCATGCTTTGGCAGAAGTGTGAACAAAATGCCACGAACCACCCCAGATGGGACTCGAACCCACAATCCCTGGCTTAGGAGGCCAGTGCCTTATCCATTAGGCCACTGGGGCCACTCGACAGAGAAGGGGAAAGTTCTTTCTTTTCCTCTTCTCTCACTGGAGTCACGGGTACTGGCCCACTGAAAAGGGCAAGTTGGCTCACGTCCAAAGCTGCAGTGTCCCAGCACACGCGGGCAAAAGGCACCTGCTTGCACTCGGCTGGACACTTCCGCTTTATGGGACACACGATGGAAAGTGGACTCAATTCCCAGACCTAACTCTTACCTGTTTGGTATTCTGACGCTCGATTGTAAAATATGGCCAGCTGGTAAAAATGACAAAGGGCACTCCAGCGCTGGTCCTTTGGCTGCAGGCGGCGTGTCAGCGGCCTAAAACAGCAAGAAATAGCGAGAGAAATAAAGTGAGAAGCAAGCACCTTTTCAATTGGGCTCTCGGGTCTATGGGACTGGCGTGCAGCCTCTTGATCACAATCGCAGGTCCAGCGTGAAAGGGCGTGGCAGTGGAGTCACTCTGCTATTAATACCTGGTTGGCCAATCCTCGTTGCAATGGATGGCCATCTGCAGCTTTACTTGTAGCTCCACTGAAGGTATTTTGTTTTGGGCAAAGGGGTGAGATTGTGATTTCCTCTGCGGCAGATGAAGAGAAAGGGCTTTATGCACTACAGGTCCCTGGACAGCCAAGCAAGTGTGAGCCGGAGACTGTGCTTCAGCTCTGAAGCAGTGTATCGAGAGCCTTCGAGGAGGAGGGGAATTAGCTCAGATGGTAGAGCGCTCGCTTAGCATGCGAGAGGTAGCGGGATCGATGCCCGCATTCTCCAGCAAGACGCTTTTACTTCATTTTCACTATTTTATTCAAAACTCGCCAATCGTCGCAAATAAAGTCATGTGCTCGCTTCTGTTTTTTTTACTATCATCCTAAAAGTCTTCCGTCCACTTTCTGCTATCCCAAAGAGTCATCCGCGCGAGGGCCGGCAACAGGCGTGATACTGTGCAACAGGCGCATTGCATGGCATTGGTGACATATTCAGGAAATTCCACTTTGATGCCACCCAGGGCTGTTAACCTTTTATTTCATTTCAATACGATGCTTCGAATAATTGGTTCAAAGTGCGCAGCCTTTGCTCTTTTATTTCGTTTTCATCGGAGCAGGTCGGAGCTGGCAGAAGAGTGAGCCCTGTCTGCAGGAGCTCTGATTCCAGAAAGCATATTTTCCCTGTCTTTCTTACCACTCATCTGTGTCTCTTCGCTGACATGAGGCGTTGCTACACTCTGCAGTCTCCCGGCATTTAAAGTCTGCTACCAGCAGAGCACGTTCTGGACTTCACAGCGCCCAGCAAAGTACTAGCCTGCGCCCACCCCCTACTACCGCAAAAACCTTTTGCATGCTTTGGCAGAAGTGTGAACAAAATGCCACGAACCACCCCAGATGGGACTCGAACCCACAATCCCTGGCTTAGGAGGCCAGTGCCTTATCCATTAGGCCACTGGGGCCACTCGACAGAGAAGGGGAAAGTTCTTTCTTTTCCTCTTCTCTCACTGGAGTCACGGGTACTGGCCCACTGAAAAGGGCAAGTTGGCTCACGTCCAAAGCTGCAGTGTCCCAGCACACGCGGGCAAAAGGCACCTGCTTGCACTCGGCTGGACACTTCCGCTTTATGGGACACACGATGGAAAGTGGACTCAATTCCCAGACCTAACTCTTACCTGTTTGGTATTCTGACGCTCGATTGTAAAATATGGCCAGCTGGTAAAAATGACAAAGGGCACTCCAGCGCTGGTCCTTTGGCTGCAGGCGGCGTGTCAGCGGCCTAAAACAGCAAGAAATAGCGAGAGAAATAAAGTGAGAAGCAAGCACCTTTTCAATTGGGCTCTCGGGTCTATGGGACTGGCGTGCAGCCTCTTGATCACAAGCGCAGGTCCAGCGTGAAAGGGCGTGGCAGTGGAGTCACTCTGCTATTAATACCTGGTTGGCCAATCCTCGTTGCAATGGATGGCCATCTGCAGCTTTACTTGTAGCTCCACTGAAGGTATTTTGTTTTGGGCAAAGGGGTGAGATTGTGATTTCCTCTGCCGCAGATGAAGAGAAAGGGCTTTATGCACTACAGGTCCCTGGACAGCCAAGCAAGTGTGAGCCGGAGATTGTGCTTCAGCTCTGAAGCAGTGTATCGAGAGCCTTCGAGGAGGAGGGGAATTAGCTCAGATGGTAGAGCGCTCGCTTAGCATGCGAGAGGTAGCGGGATCGATGCCCGCATTCTCCAGCAAGACGCTTTTTCTTCATTTTCACTATTTTATTCAAAACTCGCCAATCGTCGCAAATAAAGTCATGTGCTCGCTTCTGTTTTTTTTACTATCATCCTAAAAGTCTTCCGTCCACTTTCTGCTATCCCAAAGAGTCACCCGCGCGAGGGCCGGCAACAGGCGTGATACTGTGCAACAGGCGCATTGCATGGCATTGGTGACATATTCAGGAAATTCCACTTTGATGCCACCCAGGGCTGTTAACCTTTTATTTCATTTCAATACGATGCTTCGAATAATTGGTTCAAAGTGCGCAGCCTTTGCTCTTTTATTTCGTTTTCATCGGAGCAGGTCGGAGCTGGCAGAAGAGTGAGCCCTGTCTGCAGGAGCTCTGATTCCAGAAAGCATATTTTCCCTGTCTTTCTTACCACTCATCTGTGTCTCTTCGCTGACATGAGGCGTTGCTACACTCTGCAGTCTCCCGGCATTTAAAGTCTGCTACCAGCAGAGCACGTTCTGGACTTCACAGCGCCCAGCAAAGTACTAGCCTGCGCCCACCCCCTACTACCGCAAAAACCTTTTGCATGCTTTGGCAGAAGTGTGAACAAAATGCCACGAACCACCCCAGATGGGACTCGAACCCACAATCCCTGGCTTAGGAGGCCAGTGCCTTATCCATTAGGCCACTGGGGCCACTCGACAGAGAAGGGGAAAGTTCTTTCTTTTCCTCTTCTCTCACTGGAGTCACGGGTACTGGCCCACTGAAAAGGGCAAGTTGGCTCACGTCCAAAGCTGCAGTGTCCCAGCACACGCGGGCAAAAGGCACCTGCTTGCACTCGGCTGGACACTTCCGCTTTATGGGACACACGATGGAAAGTGGACTCAATTCCCAGACCTAACTCTTACCTGTTTGGTATTCTGACGCTCGATTGTAAAATATGGCCAGCTGGTAAAAATGACAAAGGGCACTCCAGCGCTGGTCCTTTGGCTGCAGGCGGCGTGTCAGCGGCCTAAAACAGCAAGAAATAGCGAGAGAAATAAAGTGAGAAGCAAGCACCTTTTCAATTGGGCTCTCGGGTCTATGGGACTGGCGTGCAGCCTCTTGATCACAAGCGCAGGTCCAGCGTGAAAGGGCGTGGCAGTGGAGTCACTCTGCTATTAATACCTGGTTGGCCAATCCTCGTTGCAATGGATGGCCATCTGCAGCTTTACTTGTAGCTCCACTGAAGGTATTTTGTTTTGGGCAAAGGGGTGAGATTGTGATTTCCTCTGCGGCAGATGAAGAGAAAGGGCTTTATGCACTACAGGTCCCTGGACAGCCAAGCAAGTGTGAGCCGGAGACTGTGCTTCAGCTCTGAAGCAGTGTATCGAGAGCCTTCGAGGAGGAGGGGAATTAGCTCAGATGGTAGAGCGCTCGCTTAGCATGCGAGAGGTAGCGGGATCGATGCCCGCATTCTCCAGCAAGACGCTTTTACTTCATTTTCACTATTTTATTCAAAACTCGCCAATCGTCGCAAATAAAGTCATGTGCTCGCTTCTGTTTTTTTTACTATCATCCTAAAAGTCTTCCGTCCACTTTCTGCTATCCCAAAGAGTCATCCGCGCGAGGGCCGGCAACAGGCGTGATACTGTGCAACAGGCGCATTGCATGGCATTGGTGACATATTCAGGAAATTCCACTTTGATGCCACCCAGGGCTGTTAACCTTTTATTTCATTTCAATACGATGCTTCGAATAATTGGTTCAAAGTGCGCAGCCTTTGCTCTTTTATTTCGTTTTCATCGGAGCAGGTCGGAGCTGGCAGAAGAGTGAGCCCTGTCTGCAGGAGCTCTGATTCCAGAAAGCATATTTTCCCTGTCTTTCTTACCACTCATCTGTGTCTCTTCGCTGACATGAGGCGTTGCTACACTCTGCAGTCTCCCGGCATTTAAAGTCTGCTACCAGCAGAGCACGTTCTGGACTTCACAGCGCCCAGCAAAGTACTAGCCTGCGCCCACCCCCTACTACCGCAAAAACCTTTTGCATGCTTTGGCAGAAGTGTGAACAAAATGCCACGAACCACCCCAGATGGGACTCGAACCCACAATCCCTGGCTTAGGAGGCCAGTGCCTTATCCATTAGGCCACTGGGGCCACTCGACAGAGAAGGGGAAAGTTCTTTCTTTTCCTCTTCTCTCACTGGAGTCACGGGTACTGGCCCACTGAAAAGGGCAAGTTGGCTCACGTCCAAAGCTGCAGTGTCCCAGCACACGCGGGCAAAAGGCACCTGCTTGCACTCGGCTGGACACTTCCGCTTTATGGGACACACGATGGAAAGTGGACTCAATTCCCAGACCTAACTCTTACCTGTTTGGTATTCTGACGCTCGATTGTAAAATATGGCCAGCTGGTAAAAATGACAAAGGGCACTCCAGCGCTGGTCCTTTGGCTGCAGGCGGCGTGTCAGCGGCCTAAAACAGCAAGAAATAGCGAGAGAAATAAAGTGAGAAGCAAGCACCTTTTCAATTGGGCTCTCGGGTCTATGGGACTGGCGTGCAGCCTCTTGATCACAAGCGCAGGTCCAGCGTGAAAGGGCGTGGCAGTGGAGTCACTCTGCTATTAATACCTGGTTGGCCAATCCTCGTTGCAATGGATGGCCATCTGCAGCTTTACTTGTAGCTCCACTGAAGGTATTTTGTTTTGGGCAAAGGGGTGAGATTGTGATTTCCTCTGCGGCAGATGAAGAGAAAGGGCTTTATGCACTACAGGTCCCTGGACAGCCAAGCAAGTGTGAGCCGGAGACTGTGCTTCAGCTCTGAAGCAGTGTATCGAGAGCCTTCGAGGAGGAGGGGAATTAGCTCAGATGGTAGAGCGCTCGCTTAGCATGCGAGAGGTAGCGGGATCGATGCCCGCATTCTCCAGCAAGACGCTTTTACTTCATTTTCACTATTTTATTCAAAACTCGCCAATCGTCGCAAATAAAGTCATGTGCTCGCTTCTGTTTTTTTTACTATCATCCTAAAAGTCTTCCGTCCACTTTCTGCTATCCCAAAGAGTCATCCGCGCGAGGGCCGGCAACAGGCGTGATACTGTGCAACAGGCGCATTGCATGGCATTGGTGACATATTCAGGAAATTCCACTTTGATGCCACCCAGGGCTGTTAACCTTTTATTTCATTTCAATACGATGCTTCGAATAATTGGTTCAAAGTGCGCAGCCTTTGCTCTTTTATTTCGTTTTCATCGGAGCAGGTCGGAGCTGGCAGAAGAGTGAGCCCTGTCTGCAGGAGCTCTGATTCCAGAAAGCATATTTTCCCTGTCTTTCTTACCACTCATCTGTGTCTCTTCGCTGACATGAGGCGTTGCTACACTCTGCAGTCTCCCGGCATTTAAAGTCTGCTACCAGCAGAGCACGTTCTGGACTTCACAGCGCCCAGCAAAGTACTAGCCTGCGCCCACCCCCTACTACCGCAAAAACCTTTTGCATGCTTTGGCAGAAGTGTGAACAAAATGCCACGAACCACCCCAGATGGGACTCGAACCCACAATCCCTGGCTTAGGAGGCCAGTGCCTTATCCATTAGGCCACTGGGGCCACTCGACAGAGAAGGGGAAAGTTCTTTCTTTTCCTCTTCTCTCACTGGAGTCACGGGTACTGGCCCACTGAAAAGGGCAAGTTGGCTCACGTCCAAAGCTGCAGTGTCCCAGCACACGCGGGCAAAAGGCACCTGCTTGCACTCGGCTGGACACTTCCGCTTTATGGGACACACGATGGAAAGTGGACTCAATTCCCAGACCTAACTCTTACCTGTTTGGTATTCTGACGCTCGATTGTAAAATATGGCCAGCTGGTAAAAATGACAAAGGGCACTCCAGCGCTGGTCCTTTGGCTGCAGGCGGCGTGTCAGCGGCCTAAAACAGCAAGAAATAGCGAGAGAAATAAAGTGAGAAGCAAGCACCTTTTCAATTGGGCTCTCGGGTCTATGGGACTGGCGTGCAGCCTCTTGATCACAAGCGCAGGTCCAGCGTGAAAGGGCGTGGCAGTGGAGTCACTCTGCTATTAATACCTGGTTGGCCAATCCTCGTTGCAATGGATGGCCATCTGCAGCTTTACTTGTAGCTCCACTGAAGGTATTTTGTTTTGGGCAAAGGGGTGAGATTGTGATTTCCTCTGCCGCAGATGAAGAGAAAGGGCTTTATGCACTACAGGTCCCTGGACAGCCAAGCAAGTGTGAGCCGGAGATTGTGCTTCAGCTCTGAAGCAGTGTATCGAGAGCCTTCGAGGAGGAGGGGAATTAGCTCAGATGGTAGAGCGCTCGCTTAGCATGCGAGAGGTAGCGGGATCGATGCCCGCATTCTCCAGCAAGACGCTTTTTCTTCATTTTCACTATTTTATTCAAAACTCGCCAATCGTCGCAAATAAAGTCATGTGCTCGCTTCTGTTTTTTTTACTATCATCCTAAAAGTCTTCCGTCCACTTTCTGCTATCCCAAAGAGTCACCCGCGCGAGGGCCGGCAACAGGCGTGATACTGTGCAACAGGCGCATTGCATGGCATTGGTGACATATTCAGGAAATTCCACTTTGATGCCACCCAGGGCTGTTAACCTTTTATTTCATTTCAATACGATGCTTCGAATAATTGGTTCAAAGTGCGCAGCCTTTGCTCTTTTATTTCGTTTTCATCGGAGCAGGTCGGAGCTGGCAGAAGAGTGAGCCCTGTCTGCAGGAGCTCTGATTCCAGAAAGCATATTTTCCCTGTCTTTCTTACCACTCATCTGTGTCTCTTCGCTGACATGAGGCGTTGCTACACTCTGCAGTCTCCCGGCATTTAAAGTCTGCTACCAGCAGAGCACGTTCTGGACTTCACAGCGCCCAGCAAAGTACTAGCCTGCGCCCACCCCCTACTACCGCAAAAACCTTTTGCATGCTTTGGCAGAAGTGTGAACAAAATGCCACGAACCACCCCAGATGGGACTCGAACCCACAATCCCTGGCTTAGGAGGCCAGTGCCTTATCCATTAGGCCACTGGGGCAACTCGACAGAGAAGGGGAAAGTTCTTTCTTTTCCTCTTCTCTCACTGGAGTCACGGGTACTGGCCCACTGAAAAGGGCAAGTTGGCTCACGTCCAAAGCTGCAGTGTCCCAGCACACGCGGGCAAAAGGCACCTGCTTGCACTCGGCTGGACACTTCCGCTTTATGGGACACACGATGGAAAGTGGACTCAATTCCCAGACCTAACTCTTACCTGTTTGGTATTCTGACGCTCGATTGTAAAATATGGCCAGCTGGTAAAAATGACAAAGGGCACTCCAGCGCTGGTCCTTTGGCTGCAGGCGGCGTGTCAGCGGCCTAAAACAGCAAGAAATAGCGAGAGAAATAAAGTGAGAAGCAAGCACCTTTTCAATTGGGCTCTCGGGTCTATGGGACTGGCGTGCAGCCTCTTGATCACAAGCGCAGGTCCAGCGTGAAAGGGCGTGGGAGTGGAGTCACTCTGCTATTAATACCTGGTTGGCCAATCCTCGTTGCAATGGATGGCCATCTGCAGCTTTACTTGTAGCTCCACTGAAGGTATTTTGTTTTGGGCAAAGGGGTGAGATTGTGATTTCCTCTGCGGCAGATGAAGAGAAAGGGCTTTATGCACTACAGGTCCCTGGACAGCCAAGCAAGTGTGAGCCGGAGACTGTGCTTCAGCTCTGAAGCAGTGTATCGAGAGCCTTCGAGGAGGAGGGGAATTAGCTCAGATGGTAGAGCGCTCGCTTAGCATGCGAGAGGTAGCGGGATCGATGCCCGCATTCTCCAGCAAGACGCTTTTTCTTCATTTTCACTATTTTATTCAAAACTCGCCAATCGTCGCAAATAAAGTCATGTGCTCGCTTCTGTTTTTTTTACTATCATCCTAAAAGTCTTCCGTCCACTTTCTGCTATCCCAAAGAGTCATCCGCGCGAGGGCCGGCAACAGGCGTGATACTGTGCAACAGGCGCATTGCATGGCATTGGTGACATATTCAGGAAATTCCACTTTGATGCCACCCAGGGCTGTTAACCTTTTATTTCATTTCAATACGATGCTTCGAATAATTGGTTCAAAGTGCGCAGCCTTTGCTCTTTTATTTCGTTTTCATCGGAGCAGGTCGGAGCTGGCAGAAGAGTGAGCCCTGTCTGCAGGAGCTCTGATTCCAGAAAGCATATTTTCCCTGTCTTTCTTACCACTCATCTGTGTCTCTTCGCTGACATGAGGCGTTGCTACACTCTGCAGTCTCCCGGCATTTAAAGTCTGCTACCAGCAGAGCACGTTCTGGACTTCACAGCGCCCAGCAAAGTACTAGCCTGCGCCCACCCCCTACTACCGCAAAAACCTTTTGCATGCTTTGGCAGAAGTGTGAACAAAATGCCACGAACCACCCCAGATGGGACTCGAACCCACAATCCCTGGCTTAGGAGGCCAGTGCCTTATCCATTAGGCCACTGGGGCAACTCGACAGAGAAAGGGAAAGTTCTTTCTTTTCCTCTTCTCTCACTGGAGTCACGGGTACTGGCCCACTGAAAAGGGCAAGTTGGCTCACGTCCAAAGCTGCAGTGTCCCAGCACACGCGGGCAAAAGGCACCTGCTTGCACTCGGCTGGACACTTCCGCTTTATGGGACACACGATGGAAAGTGGACTCAATTCCCAGACCTAACTCTTACCTGTTTGGTATTCTGACGCTCGATTGTAAAATATGGCCAGCTGGTAAAAATGACAAAGGGCACTCCAGCGCTGGTCCTTTGGCTGCAGGCGGCGTGTCAGCGGCCTAAAACAGCAAGAAATAGCGAGAGAAATAAAGTGAGAAGCAAGCACCTTTTCAATTGGGCTCTCGGGTCTATGGGACTGGCGTGCAGCCTCTTGATCACAAGCGCAGGTCCAGCGTGAAAGGGCGTGGCAGTGGAGTCACTCTGCTATTAATACCTGGTTGGCCAATCCTCGTTGCAATGGATGGCCATCTGCAGCTTTACTTGTAGCTCCACTGAAGGTATTTTGTTTTGGGCAAAGGGGTGAGATTGTGAATTCCTCTGCGGCAGATGAAGAGAAAGGGCTTTATGCACTACAGGTCCCTGGACAGCCAAGCAAGTGTGAGCCGGAGACTGTGCTTCAGCTCTGAAGCAGTGTATCGAGAGCCTTCGAGGAGGAGGGGAATTAGCTCAGATGGTAGAGCGCTCGCTTAGCATGCGAGAGGTAGCGGGATCGATGCCCGCATTCTCCAGCAAGACGCTTTTTCTTCATTTTCACTATTTTATTCAAAACTCGCCAATCGTCGCAAATAAAGTCATGTGCTCGCTTCTGTTTTTTTTACTATCATCCTAAAAGTCTTCCGTCCACTTTCTGCTATCCCAAAGAGTCATCCGCGCGAGGGCCGGCAACAGGCGTGATACTGTGCAACAGGCGCATTGCATGGCATTGGTGACATATTCAGGAAATTCCACTTTGATGCCACCCAGGGCTGTTAACCTTTTATTTAATTTCAATACGATGCTTCGAATAATTGGTTCAAAGTGCGCAGCCTTTGCTCTTTTATTTCGTTTTCATCGGAGCAGGTCGGAGCTGGCAGAAGAGTGAGCCCTGTCTGCAGGAGCTCTGATTCCAGAAAGCATATTTTCCCTGTCTTTCTTACCACTCATCTGTGTCTCTTCGCTGACATGAGGGGTTGCTACACTCTGCAGTCTCCCGGCATTTAAAGTCTGCTACCAGCAGAGCACGTTCTGGACTTCACAGCGCCCAGCAAAGTACTAGCCTGCGCCCACCCCCTACTACCGCAAAAACCTTTTGCATGCTTTGGCAGAAGTGTGAACAAAATGCCACGAACCACCCCAGATGGGACTCGAACCCACAATCCCTGGCTTAGGAGGCCAGTGCCTTATCCATTAGGCCACTGGGGCCACTCGACAGAGAAGGGGAAAGTTCTTTCTTTTCCTCTTCTCTCACTGGAGTCACGGGTACTGGCCCACTGAAAAGGGCAAGTTGGCTCACGTCCAAAGCTGCAGTGTCCCAGCACACGCGGGCAAAAGGCACCTGCTTGCACTCGGCTGGACACTTCCGCTTTATGGGACACACGATGGAAAGTGGACTCAATTCCCAGACCTAACTCTTACCTGTTTGGTATTCTGACGCTCGATTGTAAAATATGGCCAGCTGGTAAAAATGACAAAGGGCACTCCAGCGCTGGTCCTTTGGCTGCAGGCGGCGTGTCAGCGGCCTAAAACAGCAAGAAATAGCGAGAGAAATAAAGTGAGAAGCAAGCACCTTTTCAATTGGGCTCTCGGGTCTATGGGACTGGCGTGCAGCCTCTTGATCACAAGCGCAGGTCCAGCGTGAAAGGGCGTGGCAGTGGAGTCACTCTGCTATTAATACCTGGTTGGCCAATCCTCGTTGCAATGGATGGCCATCTGCAGCTTTACTTGTAGCTCCACTGAAGGTATTTTGTTTTGGGCAAAGGGGTGAGATTGTGATTTCCTCTGCGGCAGATGAAGAGAAAGGGCTTTATGCACTACAGGTCCCTGGACAGCCAAGCAAGTGTGAGCCGGAGACTGTGCTTCAGCTCTGAAGCAGTGTATCGAGAGCCTTCGAGGAGGAGGGGAATTAGCTCAGATGGTAGAGCGCTCGCTTAGCATGCGAGAGGTAGCGGGATCGATGCCCGCATTCTCCAGCAAGACGCTTTTACTTCATTTTCACTATTTTATTCAAAACTCGCCAATCGTCGCAAATAAAGTCATGTGCTCGCTTCTGTTTTTTTTACTATCATCCTAAAAGTCTTCCGTCCACTTTCTGCTATCCCAAAGAGTCATCCGCGCGAGGGCCGGCAACAGGCGTGATACTGTGCAACAGGCGCATTGCATGGCATTGGTGACATATTCAGGAAATTCCACTTTGATGCCACCCAGGGCTGTTAACCTTTTATTTCATTTCAATACGATGCTTCGAATAATTGGTTCAAAGTGCGCAGCCTTTGCTCTTTTATTTCGTTTTCATCGGAGCAGGTCGGAGCTGGCAGAAGAGTGAGCCCTGTCTGCAGGAGCTCTGATTCCAGAAAGCATATTTTCCCTGTCTTTCTTACCACTCATCTGTGTCTCTTCGCTGACATGAGGCGTTGCTACACTCTGCAGTCTCCCGGCATTTAAAGTCTGCTACCAGCAGAGCACGTTCTGGACTTCACAGCGCCCAGCAAAGTACTAGCCTGCGCCCACCCCCTACTACCGCAAAAACCTTTTGCATGCTTTGGCAGAAGTGTGAACAAAATGCCACGAACCACCCCAGATGGGACTCGAACCCACAATCCCTGGCTTAGGAGGCCAGTGCCTTATCCATTAGGCCACTGGGGCCACTCGACAGAGAAGGGGAAAGTTCTTTCTTTTCCTCTTCTCTCACTGGAGTCACGGGTACTGGCCCACTGAAAAGGGCAAGTTGGCTCACGTCCAAAGCTGCAGTGTCCCAGCACACGCGGGCAAAAGGCACCTGCTTGCACTCGGCTGGACACTTCCGCTTTATGGGACACACGATGGAAAGTGGACTCAATTCCCAGACCTAACTCTTACCTGTTTGGTATTCTGACGCTCGATTGTAAAATATGGCCAGCTGGTAAAAATGACAAAGGGCACTCCAGCGCTGGTCCTTTGGCTGCAGGCGGCGTGTCAGCGGCCTAAAACAGCAAGAAATAGCGAGAGAAATAAAGTGAGAAGCAAGCACCTTTTCAATTGGGCTCTCGGGTCTATGGGACTGGCGTGCAGCCTCTTGATCACAAGCGCAGGTCCAGCGTGAAAGGGCGTGGCAGTGGAGTCACTCTGCTATTAATACCTGGTTGGCCAATCCTCGTTGCAATGGATGGCCATCTGCAGCTTTACTTGTAGCTCCACTGAAGGTATTTTGTTTTGGGCAAAGGGGTGAGATTGTGATTTCCTCTGCGGCAGATGAAGAGAAAGGGCTTTATGCACTACAGGTCCCTGGACAGCCAAGCAAGTGTGAGCCGGAGACTGTGCTTCAGCTCTGAAGCAGTGTATCGAGAGCCTTCGAGGAGGAGGGGAATTAGCTCAGATGGTAGAGCGCTCGCTTAGCATGCGAGAGGTAGCGGGATCGATGCCCGCATTCTCCAGCAAGACGCTTTTACTTCATTTTCACTATTTTATTCAAAACTCGCCAATCGTCGCAAATAAAGTCATGTGCTCGCTTCTGTTTTTTTTACTATCATCCTAAAAGTCTTCCGTCCACTTTCTGCTATCCCAAAGAGTCATCCGCGCGAGGGCCGGCAACAGGCGTGATACTGTGCAACAGGCGCATTGCATGGCATTGGTGACATATTCAGGAAATTCCACTTTGATGCCACCCAGGGCTGTTAACCTTTTATTTCATTTCAATACGATGCTTCGAATAATTGGTTCAAAGTGCGCAGCCTTTGCTCTTTTATTTCGTTTTCATCGGAGCAGGTCGGAGCTGGCAGAAGAGTGAGCCCTGTCTGCAGGAGCTCTGATTCCAGAAAGCATATTTTCCCTGTCTTTCTTACCACTCATCTGTGTCTCTTCGCTGACATGAGGCGTTGCTACACTCTGCAGTCTCCCGGCATTTAAAGTCTGCTACCAGCAGAGCACGTTCTGGACTTCACAGCGCCCAGCAAAGTACTAGCCTGCGCCCACCCCCTACTACCGCAAAAACCTTTTGCATGCTTTGGCAGAAGTGTGAACAAAATGCCACGAACCACCCCAGATGGGACTCGAACCCACAATCCCTGGCTTAGGAGGCCAGTGCCTTATCCATTAGGCCACTGGGGCCACTCGACAGAGAAGGGGAAAGTTCTTTCTTTTCCTCTTCTCTCACTGGAGTCACGGGTACTGGCCCACTGAAAAGGGCAAGTTGGCTCACGTCCAAAGCTGCAGTGTCCCAGCACACGCGGGCAAAAGGCACCTGCTTGCACTCGGCTGGACACTTCCGCTTTATGGGACACACGATGGAAAGTGGACTCAATTCCCAGACCTAACTCTTACCTGTTTGGTATTCTGACGCTCGATTGTAAAATATGGCCAGCTGGTAAAAATGACAAAGGGCACTCCAGCGCTGGTCCTTTGGCTGCAGGCGGCGTGTCAGCGGCCTAAAACAGCAAGAAATAGCGAGAGAAATAAAGTGAGAAGCAAGCACCTTTTCAATTGGGCTCTCGGGTCTATGGGACTGGCGTGCAGCCTCTTGATCACAAGCGCAGGTCCAGCGTGAAAGGGCGTGGCAGTGGAGTCACTCTGCTATTAATACCTGGTTGGCCAATCCTCGTTGCAATGGATGGCCATCTGCAGCTTTACTTGTAGCTCCACTGAAGGTATTTTGTTTTGGGCAAAGGGGTGAGATTGTGATTTCCTCTGCGGCAGATGAAGAGAAAGGGCTTTATGCACTACAGGTCCCTGGACAGCCAAGCAAGTGTGAGCCGGAGACTGTGCTTCAGCTCTGAAGCAGTGTATCGAGAGCCTTCGAGGAGGAGGGGAATTAGCTCAGATGGTAGAGCGCTCGCTTAGCATGCGAGAGGTAGCGGGATCGATGCCCGCATTCTCCAGCAAGACGCTTTTACTTCATTTTCACTATTTTATTCAAAACTCGCCAATCGTCGCAAATAAAGTCATGTGCTCGCTTCTGTTTTTTTTACTATCATCCTAAAAGTCTTCCGTCCACTTTCTGCTATCCCAAAGAGTCATCCGCGCGAGGGCCGGCAACAGGCGTGATACTGTGCAACAGGCGCATTGCATGGCATTGGTGACATATTCAGGAAATTCCACTTTGATGCCACCCAGGGCTGTTAACCTTTTATTTCATTTCAATACGATGCTTCGAATAATTGGTTCAAAGTGCGCAGCCTTTGCTCTTTTATTTCGTTTTCATCGGAGCAGGTCGGAGCTGGCAGAAGAGTGAGCCCTGTCTGCAGGAGCTCTGATTCCAGAAAGCATATTTTCCCTGTCTTTCTTACCACTCATCTGTGTCTCTTCGCTGACATGAGGCGTTGCTACACTCTGCAGTCTCCCGGCATTTAAAGTCTGCTACCAGCAGAGCACGTTCTGGACTTCACAGCGCCCAGCAAAGTACTAGCCTGCGCCCACCCCCTACTACCGCAAAAACCTTTTGCATGCTTTGGCAGAAGTGTGAACAAAATGCCACGAACCACCCCAGATGGGACTCGAACCCACAATCCCTGGCTTAGGAGGCCAGTGCCTTATCCATTAGGCCACTGGGGCCACTCGACAGAGAAGGGGAAAGTTCTTTCTTTTCCTCTTCTCTCACTGGAGTCACGGGTACTGGCCCACTGAAAAGGGCAAGTTGGCTCACGTCCAAAGCTGCAGTGTCCCAGCACACGCGGGCAAAAGGCACCTGCTTGCACTCGGCTGGACACTTCCGCTTTATGGGACACACGATGGAAAGTGGACTCAATTCCCAGACCTAACTCTTACCTGTTTGGTATTCTGACGCTCGATTGTAAAATATGGCCAGCTGGTAAAAATGACAAAGGGCACTCCAGCGCTGGTCCTTTGGCTGCAGGCGGCGTGTCAGCGGCCTAAAACAGCAAGAAATAGCGAGAGAAATAAAGTGAGAAGCAAGCACCTTTTCAATTGGGCTCTCGGGTCTATGGGACTGGCGTGCAGCCTCTTGATCACAAGCGCAGGTCCAGCGTGAAAGGGCGTGGCAGTGGAGTCACTCTGCTATTAATACCTGGTTGGCCAATCCTCGTTGCAATGGATGGCCATCTGCAGCTTTACTTGTAGCTCCACTGAAGGTATTTTGTTTTGGGCAAAGGGGTGAGATTGTGAATTCCTCTGCGGCAGATGAAGAGAAAGGGCTTTATGCACTACAGGTCCCTGGACAGCCAAGCAAGTGTGAGCCGGAGACTGTGCTTCAGCTCTGAAGCAGTGTATCGAGAGCCTTCGAGGAGGAGGGGAATTAGCTCAGATGGTAGAGCGCTCGCTTAGCATGCGAGAGGTAGCGGGATCGATGCCCGCATTCTCCAGCAAGACGCTTTTTCTTCATTTTCACTATTTTATTCAAAACTCGCCAATCGTCGCAAATAAAGTCATGTGCTCGCTTCTGTTTTTTTTACTATCATCCTAAAAGTCTTCCGTCCACTTTCTGCTATCCCAAAGAGTCATCCGCGCGAGGGCCGGCAACAGGCGTGATACTGTGCAACAGGCGCATTGCATGGCATTGGTGACATATTCAGGAAATTCCACTTTGATGCCACCCAGGGCTGTTAACCTTTTATTTAATTTCAATACGATGCTTCGAATAATTGGTTCAAAGTGCGCAGCCTTTGCTCTTTTATTTCGTTTTCATCGGAGCAGGTCGGAGCTGGCAGAAGAGTGAGCCCTGTCTGCAGGAGCTCTGATTCCAGAAAGCATATTTTCCCTGTCTTTCTTACCACTCATCTGTGTCTCTTCGCTGACATGAGGGGTTGCTACACTCTGCAGTCTCCCGGCATTTAAAGTCTGCTACCAGCAGAGCACGTTCTGGACTTCACAGCGCCCAGCAAAGTACTAGCCTGCGCCCACCCCCTACTACCGCAAAAACCTTTTGCATGCTTTGGCAGAAGTGTGAACAAAATGCCACGAACCACCCCAGATGGGACTCGAACCCACAATCCCTGGCTTAGGAGGCCAGTGCCTTATCCATTAGGCCACTGGGGCCACTCGACAGAGAAGGGGAAAGTTCTTTCTTTTCCTCTTCTCTCACTGGAGTCACGGGTACTGGCCCACTGAAAAGGGCAAGTTGGCTCACGTCCAAAGCTGCAGTGTCCCAGCACACGCGGGCAAAAGGCACCTGCTTGCACTCGGCTGGACACTTCCGCTTTATGGGACACACGATGGAAAGTGGACTCAATTCCCAGACCTAACTCTTACCTGTTTGGTATTCTGACGCTCGATTGTAAAATATGGCCAGCTGGTAAAAATGACAAAGGGCACTCCAGCGCTGGTCCTTTGGCTGCAGGCGGCGTGTCAGCGGCCTAAAACAGCAAGAAATAGCGAGAGAAATAAAGTGAGAAGCAAGCACCTTTTCAATTGGGCTCTCGGGTCTATGGGACTGGCGTGCAGCCTCTTGATCACAAGCGCAGGTCCAGCGTGAAAGGGCGTGGCAGTGGAGTCACTCTGCTATTAATACCTGGTTGGCCAATCCTCGTTGCAATGGATGGCCATCTGCAGCTTTACTTGTAGCTCCACTGAAGGTATTTTGTTTTGGGCAAAGGGGTGAGATTGTGATTTCCTCTGCGGCAGATGAAGAGAAAGGGCTTTATGCACTACAGGTCCCTGGACAGCCAAGCAAGTGTGAGCCGGAGACTGTGCTTCAGCTCTGAAGCAGTGTATCGAGAGCCTTCGAGGAGGAGGGGAATTAGCTCAGATGGTAGAGCGCTCGCTTAGCATGCGAGAGGTAGCGGGATCGATGCCCGCATTCTCCAGCAAGACGCTTTTACTTCATTTTCACTATTTTATTCAAAACTCGCCAATCGTCGCAAATAAAGTCATGTGCTCGCTTCTGTTTTTTTTACTATCATCCTAAAAGTCTTCCGTCCACTTTCTGCTATCCCAAAGAGTCATCCGCGCGAGGGCCGGCAACAGGCGTGATACTGTGCAACAGGCGCATTGCATGGCATTGGTGACATATTCAGGAAATTCCACTTTGATGCCACCCAGGGCTGTTAACCTTTTATTTCATTTCAATACGATGCTTCGAATAATTGGTTCAAAGTGCGCAGCCTTTGCTCTTTTATTTCGTTTTCATCGGAGCAGGTCGGAGCTGGCAGAAGAGTGAGCCCTGTCTGCAGGAGCTCTGATTCCAGAAAGCATATTTTCCCTGTCTTTCTTACCACTCATCTGTGTCTCTTCGCTGACATGAGGCGTTGCTACACTCTGCAGTCTCCCGGCATTTAAAGTCTGCTACCAGCAGAGCACGTTCTGGACTTCACAGCGCCCAGCAAAGTACTAGCCTGCGCCCACCCCCTACTACCGCAAAAACCTTTTGCATGCTTTGGCAGAAGTGTGAACAAAATGCCACGAACCACCCCAGATGGGACTCGAACCCACAATCCCTGGCTTAGGAGGCCAGTGCCTTATCCATTAGGCCACTGGGGCCACTCGACAGAGAAGGGGAAAGTTCTTTCTTTTCCTCTTCTCTCACTGGAGTCACGGGTACTGGCCCACTGAAAAGGGCAAGTTGGCTCACGTCCAAAGCTGCAGTGTCCCAGCACACGCGGGCAAAAGGCACCTGCTTGCACTCGGCTGGACACTTCCGCTTTATGGGACACACGATGGAAAGTGGACTCAATTCCCAGACCTAACTCTTACCTGTTTGGTATTCTGACGCTCGATTGTAAAATATGGCCAGCTGGTAAAAATGACAAAGGGCACTCCAGCGCTGGTCCTTTGGCTGCAGGCGGCGTGTCAGCGGCCTAAAACAGCAAGAAATAGCGAGAGAAATAAAGTGAGAAGCAAGCACCTTTTCAATTGGGCTCTCGGGTCTATGGGACTGGCGTGCAGCCTCTTGATCACAAGCGCAGGTCCAGCGTGAAAGGGCGTGGCAGTGGAGTCACTCTGCTATTAATACCTGGTTGGCCAATCCTCGTTGCAATGGATGGCCATCTGCAGCTTTACTTGTAGCTCCACTGAAGGTATTTTGTTTTGGGCAAAGGGGTGAGATTGTGATTTCCTCTGCGGCAGATGAAGAGAAAGGGCTTTATGCACTACAGGTCCCTGGACAGCCAAGCAAGTGTGAGCCGGAGACTGTGCTTCAGCTCTGAAGCAGTGTATCGAGAGCCTTCGAGGAGGAGGGGAATTAGCTCAGATGGTAGAGCGCTCGCTTAGCATGCGAGAGGTAGCGGGATCGATGCCCGCATTCTCCAGCAAGACGCTTTTACTTCATTTTCACTATTTTATTCAAAACTCGCCAATCGTCGCAAATAAAGTCATGTGCTCGCTTCTGTTTTTTTTACTATCATCCTAAAAGTCTTCCGTCCACTTTCTGCTATCCCAAAGAGTCATCCGCGCGAGGGCCGGCAACAGGCGTGATACTGTGCAACAGGCGCATTGCATGGCATTGGTGACATATTCAGGAAATTCCACTTTGATGCCACCCAGGGCTGTTAACCTTTTATTTCATTTCAATACGATGCTTCGAATAATTGGTTCAAAGTGCGCAGCCTTTGCTCTTTTATTTCGTTTTCATCGGAGCAGGTCGGAGCTGGCAGAAGAGTGAGCCCTGTCTGCAGGAGCTCTGATTCCAGAAAGCATATTTTCCCTGTCTTTCTTACCACTCATCTGTGTCTCTTCGCTGACATGAGGCGTTGCTACACTCTGCAGTCTCCCGGCATTTAAAGTCTGCTACCAGCAGAGCACGTTCTGGACTTCACAGCGCCCAGCAAAGTACTAGCCTGCGCCCACCCCCTACTACCGCAAAAACCTTTTGCATGCTTTGGCAGAAGTGTGAACAAAATGCCACGAACCACCCCAGATGGGACTCGAACCCACAATCCCTGGCTTAGGAGGCCAGTGCCTTATCCATTAGGCCACTGGGGCCACTCGACAGAGAAGGGGAAAGTTCTTTCTTTTCCTCTTCTCTCACTGGAGTCACGGGTACTGGCCCACTGAAAAGGGCAAGTTGGCTCACGTCCAAAGCTGCAGTGTCCCAGCACACGCGGGCAAAAGGCACCTGCTTGCACTCGGCTGGACACTTCCGCTTTATGGGACACACGATGGAAAGTGGACTCAATTCCCAGACCTAACTCTTACCTGTTTGGTATTCTGACGCTCGATTGTAAAATATGGCCAGCTGGTAAAAATGACAAAGGGCACTCCAGCGCTGGTCCTTTGGCTGCAGGCGGCGTGTCAGCGGCCTAAAACAGCAAGAAATAGCGAGAGAAATAAAGTGAGAAGCAAGCACCTTTTCAATTGGGCTCTCGGGTCTATGGGACTGGCGTGCAGCCTCTTGATCACAAGCGCAGGTCCAGCGTGAAAGGGCGTGGCAGTGGAGTCACTCTGCTATTAATACCTGGTTGGCCAATCCTCGTTGCAATGGATGGCCATCTGCAGCTTTACTTGTAGCTCCACTGAAGGTATTTTGTTTTGGGCAAAGGGGTGAGATTGTGATTTCCTCTGCGGCAGATGAAGAGAAAGGGCTTTATGCACTACAGGTCCCTGGACAGCCAAGCAAGTGTGAGCCGGAGACTGTGCTTCAGCTCTGAAGCAGTGTATCGAGAGCCTTCGAGGAGGAGGGGAATTAGCTCAGATGGTAGAGCGCTCGCTTAGCATGCGAGAGGTAGCGGGATCGATGCCCGCATTCTCCAGCAAGACGCTTTTACTTCATTTTCACTATTTTATTCAAAACTCGCCAATCGTCGCAAATAAAGTCATGTGCTCGCTTCTGTTTTTTTTACTATCATCCTAAAAGTCTTCCGTCCACTTTCTGCTATCCCAAAGAGTCATCCGCGCGAGGGCCGGCAACAGGCGTGATACTGTGCAACAGGCGCATTGCATGGCATTGGTGACATATTCAGGAAATTCCACTTTGATGCCACCCAGGGCTGTTAACCTTTTATTTCATTTCAATACGATGCTTCGAATAATTGGTTCAAAGTGCGCAGCCTTTGCTCTTTTATTTCGTTTTCATCGGAGCAGGTCGGAGCTGGCAGAAGAGTGAGCCCTGTCTGCAGGAGCTCTGATTCCAGAAAGCATATTTTCCCTGTCTTTCTTACCACTCATCTGTGTCTCTTCGCTGACATGAGGCGTTGCTACACTCTGCAGTCTCCCGGCATTTAAAGTCTGCTACCAGCAGAGCACGTTCTGGACTTCACAGCGCCCAGCAAAGTACTAGCCTGCGCCCACCCCCTACTACCGCAAAAACCTTTTGCATGCTTTGGCAGAAGTGTGAACAAAATGCCACGAACCACCCCAGATGGGACTCGAACCCACAATCCCTGGCTTAGGAGGCCAGTGCCTTATCCATTAGGCCACTGGGGCCACTCGACAGAGAAGGGGAAAGTTCTTTCTTTTCCTCTTCTCTCACTGGAGTCACGGGTACTGGCCCACTGAAAAGGGCAAGTTGGCTCACGTCCAAAGCTGCAGTGTCCCAGCACACGCGGGCAAAAGGCACCTGCTTGCACTCGGCTGGACACTTCCGCTTTATGGGACACACGATGGAAAGTGGACTCAATTCCCAGACCTAACTCTTACCTGTTTGGTATTCTGACGCTCGATTGTAAAATATGGCCAGCTGGTAAAAATGACAAAGGGCACTCCAGCGCTGGTCCTTTGGCTGCAGGCGGCGTGTCAGCGGCCTAAAACAGCAAGAAATAGCGAGAGAAATAAAGTGAGAAGCAAGCACCTTTTCAATTGGGCTCTCGGGTCTATGGGACTGGCGTGCAGCCTCTTGATCACAAGCGCAGGTCCAGCGTGAAAGGGCGTGGCAGTGGAGTCACTCTGCTATTAATACCTGGTTGGCCAATCCTCGTTGCAATGGATGGCCATCTGCAGCTTTACTTGTAGCTCCACTGAAGGTATTTTGTTTTGGGCAAAGGGGTGAGATTGTGATTTCCTCTGCCGCAGATGAAGAGAAAGGGCTTTATGCACTACAGGTCCCTGGACAGCCAAGCAAGTGTGAGCCGGAGATTGTGCTTCAGCTCTGAAGCAGTGTATCGAGAGCCTTCGAGGAGGAGGGGAATTAGCTCAGATGGTAGAGCGCTCGCTTAGCATGCGAGAGGTAGCGGGATCGATGCCCGCATTCTCCAGCAAGACGCTTTTTCTTCATTTTCACTATTTTATTCAAAACTCGCCAATCGTCGCAAATAAAGTCATGTGCTCGCTTCTGTTTTTTTTACTATCATCCTAAAAGTCTTCCGTCCACTTTCTGCTATCCCAAAGAGTCACCCGCGCGAGGGCCGGCAACAGGCGTGATACTGTGCAACAGGCGCATTGCATGGCATTGGTGACATATTCAGGAAATTCCACTTTGATGCCACCCAGGGCTGTTAACCTTTTATTTCATTTCAATACGATGCTTCGAATAATTGGTTCAAAGTGCGCAGCCTTTGCTCTTTTATTTCGTTTTCATCGGAGCAGGTCGGAGCTGGCAGAAGAGTGAGCCCTGTCTGCAGGAGCTCTGATTCCAGAAAGCATATTTTCCCTGTCTTTCTTACCACTCATCTGTGTCTCTTCGCTGACATGAGGCGTTGCTACACTCTGCAGTCTCCCGGCATTTAAAGTCTGCTACCAGCAGAGCACGTTCTGGACTTCACAGCGCCCAGCAAAGTACTAGCCTGCGCCCACCCCCTACTACCACAAAAACCTTTTGCATGCTTTGGCAGAAGTGTGAACAAAATGCCACGAACCACCCCAGATGGGACTCGAACCCACAATCCCTGGCTTAGGAGGCCAGTGCCTTATCCATTAGGCCACTGGGGCCACTCGACAGAGAAGGGGAAAGTTCTTTCTTTTCCTCTTCTCTCACTGGAGTCACGGGTACTGGCCCACTGAAAAGGGCAAGTTGGCTCACGTCCAAAGCTGCAGTGTCCCAGCACACGCGGGCAAAAGGCACCTGCTTGCACTCGGCTGGACACTTCCGCTTTATGGGACACACGATGGAAAGTGGACTCAATTCCCAGACCTAACTCTTACCTGTTTGGTATTCTGACGCTCGATTGTAAAATATGGCCAGCTGGTAAAAATGACAAAGGGCACTCCAGCGCTGGTCCTTTGGCTGCAGGCGGCGTGTCAGCGGCCTAAAACAGCAAGAAATAGCGAGAGAAATAAAGTGAGAAGCAAGCACCTTTTCAATTGGGCTCTCGGGTCTATGGGACTGGCGTGCAGCCTCTTGATCACAAGCGCAGGTCCAGCGTGAAAGGGCGTGGCAGTGGAGTCACTCTGCTATTAATACCTGGTTGGCCAATCCTCGTTGCAATGGATGGCCATCTGCAGCTTTACTTGTAGCTCCACTGAAGGTATTTTGTTTTGGGCAAAGGGGTGAGATTGTGATTTCCTCTGCGGCAGATGAAGAGAAAGGGCTTTATGCACTACAGGTCCCTGGACAGCCAAGCAAGTGTGAGCCGGAGACTGTGCTTCAGCTCTGAAGCAGTGTATCGAGAGCCTTCGAGGAGGAGGGGAATTAGCTCAGATGGTAGAGCGCTCGCTTAGCATGCGAGAGGTAGCGGGATCGATGCCCGCATTCTCCAGCAAGACGCTTTTACTTCATTTTCACTATTTTATTCAAAACTCGCCAATCGTCGCAAATAAAGTCATGTGCTCGCTTCTGTTTTTTTTACTATCATCCTAAAAGTCTTCCGTCCACTTTCTGCTATCCCAAAGAGTCATCCGCGCGAGGGCCGGCAACAGGCGTGATACTGTGCAACAGGCGCA
This sequence comes from Ambystoma mexicanum, assembly GCF_040938575.1. Taxonomy (NCBI): domain Eukaryota; kingdom Metazoa; phylum Chordata; class Amphibia; order Caudata; family Ambystomatidae; genus Ambystoma; species Ambystoma mexicanum. Next base: position 528,852,730 of record NC_090933.1, on the reverse strand, counting down.
TTGCATGGCATTGGTGACATATTCAGGAAATTCCACTTTGATGCCACCCAGGGCTGTTAACCTTTTATTTCATTTCAATACGATGCTTCGAATAATTGGTTCAAAGTGCGCAGCCTTTGCTCTTTTATTTCGTTTTCATCGGAGCAGGTCGGAGCTGGCAGAAGAGTGAGCCCTGTCTGCAGGAGCTCTGATTCCAGAAAGCATATTTTCCCTGTCTTTCTTACCACTCATCTGTGTCTCTTCGCTGACATGAGGCGTTGCTACACTCTGCAGTCTCCCGGCATTTAAAGTCTGCTACCAGCAGAGCACGTTCTGGACTTCACAGCGCCCAGCAAAGTACTAGCCTGCGCCCACCCCCTACTACCGCAAAAACCTTTTGCATGCTTTGGCAGAAGTGTGAACAAAATGCCACGAACCACCCCAGATGGGACTCGAACCCACAATCCCTGGCTTAGGAGGCCAGTGCCTTATCCATTAGGCCACTGGGGCCACTCGACAGAGAAGGGGAAAGTTCTTTCTTTTCCTCTTCTCTCACTGGAGTCACGGGTACTGGCCCACTGAAAAGGGCAAGTTGGCTCACGTCCAAAGCTGCAGTGTCCCAGCACACGCGGGCAAAAGGCACCTGCTTGCACTCGGCTGGACACTTCCGCTTTATGGGACACACGATGGAAAGTGGACTCAATTCCCAGACCTAACTCTTACCTGTTTGGTATTCTGACGCTCGATTGTAAAATATGGCCAGCTGGTAAAAATGACAAAGGGCACTCCAGCGCTGGTCCTTTGGCTGCAGGCGGCGTGTCAGCGGCCTAAAACAGCAAGAAATAGCGAGAGAAATAAAGTGAGAAGCAAGCACCTTTTCAATTGGGCTCTCGGGTCTATGGGACTGGCGTGCAGCCTCTTGATCACAATCGCAGGTCCAGCGTGAAAGGGCGTGGCAGTGGAGTCACTCTGCTATTAATACCTGGTTGGCCAATCCTCGTTGCAATGGATGGCCATCTGCAGCTTTACTTGTAGCTCCACTGAAGGTATTTTGTTTTGGGCAAAGGGGTGAGATTGTGATTTCCTCTGCGGCAGATGAAGAGAAAGGGCTTTATGCACTACAGGTCCCTGGACAGCCAAGCAAGTGTGAGCCGGAGACTGTGCTTCAGCTCTGAAGCAGTGTATCGAGAGCCTTCGAGGAGGAGGGGAATTAGCTCAGATGGTAGAGCGCTCGCTTAGCATGCGAGAGGTAGCGGGATCGATGCCCGCATTCTCCAGCAAGACGCTTTTACTTCATTTTCACTATTTTATTCAAAACTCGCCAATCGTCGCAAATAAAGTCATGTGCTCGCTTCTGTTTTTTTTACTATCATCCTAAAAGTCTTCCGTCCACTTTCTGCTATCCCAAAGAGTCATCCGCGCGAGGGCCGGCAACAGGCGTGATACTGTGCAACAGGCGCATTGCATGGCATTGGTGACATATTCAGGAAATTCCACTTTGATGCCACCCAGGGCTGTTAACCTTTTATTTCATTTCAATACGATGCTTCGAATAATTGGTTCAAAGTGCGCAGCCTTTGCTCTTTTATTTCGTTTTCATCGGAGCAGGTCGGAGCTGGCAGAAGAGTGAGCCCTGTCTGCAGGAGCTCTGATTCCAGAAAGCATATTTTCCCTGTCTTTCTTACCACTCATCTGTGTCTCTTCGCTGACATGAGGCGTTGCTACACTCTGCAGTCTCCCGGCATTTAAAGTCTGCTACCAGCAGAGCACGTTCTGGACTTCACAGCGCCCAGCAAAGTACTAGCCTGCGCCCACCCCCTACTACCGCAAAAACCTTTTGCATGCTTTGGCAGAAGTGTGAACAAAATGCCACGAACCACCCCAGATGGGACTCGAACCCACAATCCCTGGCTTAGGAGGCCAGTGCCTTATCCATTAGGCCACTGGGGCCACTCGACAGAGAAGGGGAAAGTTCTTTCTTTTCCTCTTCTCTCACTGGAGTCACGGGTACTGGCCCACTGAAAAGGGCAAGTTGGCTCACGTCCAAAGCTGCAGTGTCCCAGCACACGCGGGCAAAAGGCACCTGCTTGCACTCGGCTGGACACTTCCGCTTTATGGGACACACGATGGAAAGTGGACTCAATTCCCAGACCTAACTCTTACCTGTTTGGTATTCTGACGCTCGATTGTAAAATATGGCCAGCTGGTAAAAATGACAAAGGGCACTCCAGCGCTGGTCCTTTGGCTGCAGGCGGCGTGTCAGCGGCCTAAAACAGCAAGAAATAGCGAGAGAAATAAAGTGAGAAGCAAGCACCTTTTCAATTGGGCTCTCGGGTCTATGGGACTGGCGTGCAGCCTCTTGATCACAAGCGCAGGTCCAGCGTGAAAGGGCGTGGCAGTGGAGTCACTCTGCTATTAATACCTGGTTGGCCAATCCTCGTTGCAATGGATGGCCATCTGCAGCTTTACTTGTAGCTCCACTGAAGGTATTTTGTTTTGGGCAAAGGGGTGAGATTGTGATTTCCTCTGCGGCAGATGAAGAGAAAGGGCTTTATGCACTACAGGTCCCTGGACAGCCAAGCAAGTGTGAGCCGGAGACTGTGCTTCAGCTCTGAAGCAGTGTATCGAGAGCCTTCGAGGAGGAGGGGAATTAGCTCAGATGGTAGAGCGCTCGCTTAGCATGCGAGAGGTAGCGGGATCGATGCCCGCATTCTCCAGCAAGACGCTTTTACTTCATTTTCACTATTTTATTCAAAACTCGCCAATCGTCGCAAATAAAGTCATGTGCTCGCTTCTGTTTTTTTTACTATCATCCTAAAAGTCTTCCGTCCACTTTCTGCTATCCCAAAGAGTCATCCGCGCGAGGGCCGGCAACAGGCGTGATACTGTGCAACAGGCGCATTGCATGGCATTGGTGACATATTCAGGAAATTCCACTTTGATGCCACCCAGGGCTGTTAACCTTTTATTTCATTTCAATACGATGCTTCGAATAATTGGTTCAAAGTGCGCAGCCTTTGCTCTTTTATTTCGTTTTCATCGGAGCAGGTCGGAGCTGGCAGAAGAGTGAGCCCTGTCTGCAGGAGCTCTGATTCCAGAAAGCATATTTTCCCTGTCTTTCTTACCACTCATCTGTGTCTCTTCGCTGACATGAGGCGTTGCTACACTCTGCAGTCTCCCGGCATTTAAAGTCTGCTACCAGCAGAGCACGTTCTGGACTTCACAGCGCCCAGGAAAGTACTAGCCTGCGCCCACCCCCTACTACCGCAAAAACCTTTTGCATGCTTTGGCAGAAGTGTGAACAAAATGCCACGAACCACCCCAGATGGGACTCGAACCCACAATCCCTGGCTTAGGAGGCCAGTGCCTTATCCATTAGGCCACTGGGGCCACTCGACAGAGAAGGGGAAAGTTCTTTCTTTTCCTCTTCTCTCACTGGAGTCACGGGTACTGGCCCACTGAAAAGGGCAAGTTGGCTCACGTCCAAAGCTGCAGTGTCCCAGCACACGCGGGCAAAAGGCACCTGCTTGCACTCGGCTGGACACTTCCGCTTTATGGGACACACGATGGAAAGTGGACTCAATTCCCAGACCTAACTCTTACCTGTTTGGTATTCTGACGCTCGATTGTAAAATATGGCCAGCTGGTAAAAATGACAAAGGGCACTCCAGCGCTGGTCCTTTGGCTGCAGGCGGCGTGTCAGCGGCCTAAAACAGCAAGAAATAGCGAGAGAAATAAAGTGAGAAGCAAGCACCTTTTCAATTGGGCTCTCGGGTCTATGGGACTGGCGTGCAGCCTCTTGATCACAAGCGCAGGTCCAGCGTGAAAGGGCGTGGCAGTGGAGTCACTCTGCTATTAATACCTGGTTGGCCAATCCTCGTTGCAATGGATGGCCATCTGCAGCTTTACTTGTAGCTCCACTGAAGGTATTTTGTTTTGGGCAAAGGGGTGAGATTGTGATTTCCTCTGCGGCAGATGAAGAGAAAGGGCTTTATGCACTACAGGTCCCTGGACAGCCAAGCAAGTGTGAGCCGGAGACTGTGCTTCAGCTCTGAAGCAGTGTATCGAGAGCCTTCGAGGAGGAGGGGAATTAGCTCAGATGGTAGAGCGCTCGCTTAGCATGCGAGAGGTAGCGGGATCGATGCCCGCATTCTCCAGCAAGACGCTTTTACTTCATTTTCACTATTTTATTCAAAACTCGCCAATCGTCGCAAATAAAGTCATGTGCTCGCTTCTGTTTTTTTTACTATCATCCTAAAAGTCTTCCGTCCACTTTCTGCTATCCCAAAGAGTCATCCGCGCGAGGGCCGGCAACAGGCGTGATACTGTGCAACAGGCGCATTGCATGGCATTGGTGACATATTCAGGAAATTCCACTTTGATGCCACCCAGGGCTGTTAACCTTTTATTTCATTTCAATACGATGCTTCGAATAATTGGTTCAAAGTGCGCAGCCTTTGCTCTTTTATTTCGTTTTCATCGGAGCAGGTCGGAGCTGGCAGAAGAGTGAGCCCTGTCTGCAGGAGCTCTGATTCCAGAAAGCATATTTTCCCTGTCTTTCTTACCACTCATCTGTGTCTCTTCGCTGACATGAGGCGTTGCTACACTCTGCAGTCTCCCGGCATTTAAAGTCTGCTACCAGCAGAGCACGTTCTGGACTTCACAGCGCCCAGCAAAGTACTAGCCTGCGCCCACCCCCTACTACCGCAAAAACCTTTTGCATGCTTTGGCAGAAGTGTGAACAAAATGCCACGAACCACCCCAGATGGGACTCGAACCCACAATCCCTGGCTTAGGAGGCCAGTGCCTTATCCATTAGGCCACTGGGGCCACTCGACAGAGAAGGGGAAAGTTCTTTCTTTTCCTCTTCTCTCACTGGAGTCACGGGTACTGGCCCACTGAAAAGGGCAAGTTGGCTCACGTCCAAAGCTGCAGTGTCCCAGCACACGCGGGCAAAAGGCACCTGCTTGCACTCGGCTGGACACTTCCGCTTTATGGGACACACGATGGAAAGTGGACTCAATTCCCAGACCTAACTCTTACCTGTTTGGTATTCTGACGCTCGATTGTAAAATATGGCCAGCTGGTAAAAATGACAAAGGGCACTCCAGCGCTGGTCCTTTGGCTGCAGGCGGCGTGTCAGCGGCCTAAAACAGCAAGAAATAGCGAGAGAAATAAAGTGAGAAGCAAGCACCTTTTCAATTGGGCTCTCGGGTCTATGGGACTGGCGTGCAGCCTCTTGATCACAAGCGCAGGTCCAGCGTGAAAGGGCGTGGCAGTGGAGTCACTCTGCTATTAATACCTGGTTGGCCAATCCTCGTTGCAATGGATGGCCATCTGCAGCTTTACTTGTAGCTCCACTGAAGGTATTTTGTTTTGGGCAAAGGGGTGAGATTGTGATTTCCTCTGCCGCAGATGAAGAGAAAGGGCTTTATGCACTACAGGTCCCTGGACAGCCAAGCAAGTGTGAGCCGGAGATTGTGCTTCAGCTCTGAAGCAGTGTATCGAGAGCCTTCGAGGAGGAGGGGAATTAGCTCAGATGGTAGAGCGCTCGCTTAGCATGCGAGAGGTAGCGGGATCGATGCCCGCATTCTCCAGCAAGACGCTTTTTCTTCATTTTCACTATTTTATTCAAAACTCGCCAATCGTCGCAAATAAAGTCATGTGCTCGCTTCTGTTTTTTTTACTATCATCCTAAAAGTCTTCCGTCCACTTTCTGCTATCCCAAAGAGTCACCCGCGCGAGGGCCGGCAACAGGCGTGATACTGTGCAACAGGCGCATTGCATGGCATTGGTGACATATTCAGGAAATTCCACTTTGATGCCACCCAGGGCTGTTAACCTTTTATTTCATTTCAATACGATGCTTCGAATAATTGGTTCAAAGTGCGCAGCCTTTGCTCTTTTATTTCGTTTTCATCGGAGCAGGTCGGAGCTGGCAGAAGAGTGAGCCCTGTCTGCAGGAGCTCTGATTCCAGAAAGCATATTTTCCCTGTCTTTCTTACCACTCATCTGTGTCTCTTCGCTGACATGAGGCGTTGCTACACTCTGCAGTCTCCCGGCATTTAAAGTCTGCTACCAGCAGAGCACGTTCTGGACTTCACAGCGCCCAGCAAAGTACTAGCCTGCGCCCACCCCCTACTACCGCAAAAACCTTTTGCATGCTTTGGCAGAAGTGTGAACAAAATGCCACGAACCACCCCAGATGGGACTCGAACCCACAATCCCTGGCTTAGGAGGCCAGTGCCTTATCCATTAGGCCACTGGGGCAACTCGACAGAGAAGGGGAAAGTTCTTTCTTTTCCTCTTCTCTCACTGGAGTCACGGGTACTGGCCCACTGAAAAGGGCAAGTTGGCTCACGTCCAAAGCTGCAGTGTCCCAGCACACGCGGGCAAAAGGCACCTGCTTGCACTCGGCTGGACACTTCCGCTTTATGGGACACACGATGGAAAGTGGACTCAATTCCCAGACCTAACTCTTACCTGTTTGGTATTCTGACGCTCGATTGTAAAATATGGCCAGCTGGTAAAAATGACAAAGGGCACTCCAGCGCTGGTCCTTTGGCTGCAGGCGGCGTGTCAGCGGCCTAAAACAGCAAGAAATAGCGAGAGAAATAAAGTGAGAAGCAAGCACCTTTTCAATTGGGCTCTCGGGTCTATGGGACTGGCGTGCAGCCTCTTGATCACAAGCGCAGGTCCAGCGTGAAAGGGCGTGGGAGTGGAGTCACTCTGCTATTAATACCTGGTTGGCCAATCCTCGTTGCAATGGATGGCCATCTGCAGCTTTACTTGTAGCTCCACTGAAGGTATTTTGTTTTGGGCAAAGGGGTGAGATTGTGATTTCCTCTGCGGCAGATGAAGAGAAAGGGCTTTATGCACTACAGGTCCCTGGACAGCCAAGCAAGTGTGAGCCGGAGACTGTGCTTCAGCTCTGAAGCAGTGTATCGAGAGCCTTCGAGGAGGAGGGGAATTAGCTCAGATGGTAGAGCGCTCGCTTAGCATGCGAGAGGTAGCGGGATCGATGCCCGCATTCTCCAGCAAGACGCTTTTTCTTCATTTTCACTATTTTATTCAAAACTCGCCAATCGTCGCAAATAAAGTCATGTGCTCGCTTCTGTTTTTTTTACTATCATCCTAAAAGTCTTCCGTCCACTTTCTGCTATCCCAAAGAGTCATCCGCGCGAGGGCCGGCAACAGGCGTGATACTGTGCAACAGGCGCATTGCATGGCATTGGTGACATATTCAGGAAATTCCACTTTGATGCCACCCAGGGCTGTTAACCTTTTATTTCATTTCAATACGATGCTTCGAATAATTGGTTCAAAGTGCGCAGCCTTTGCTCTTTTATTTCGTTTTCATCGGAGCAGGTCGGAGCTGGCAGAAGAGTGAGCCCTGTCTGCAGGAGCTCTGATTCCAGAAAGCATATTTTCCCTGTCTTTCTTACCACTCATCTGTGTCTCTTCGCTGACATGAGGCGTTGCTACACTCTGCAGTCTCCCGGCATTTAAAGTCTGCTACCAGCAGAGCACGTTCTGGACTTCACAGCGCCCAGCAAAGTACTAGCCTGCGCCCACCCCCTACTACCGCAAAAACCTTTTGCATGCTTTGGCAGAAGTGTGAACAAAATGCCACGAACCACCCCAGATGGGACTCGAACCCACAATCCCTGGCTTAGGAGGCCAGTGCCTTATCCATTAGGCCACTGGGGCAACTCGACAGAGAAAGGGAAAGTTCTTTCTTTTCCTCTTCTCTCACTGGAGTCACGGGTACTGGCCCACTGAAAAGGGCAAGTTGGCTCACGTCCAAAGCTGCAGTGTCCCAGCACACGCGGGCAAAAGGCACCTGCTTGCACTCGGCTGGACACTTCCGCTTTATGGGACACACGATGGAAAGTGGACTCAATTCCCAGACCTAACTCTTACCTGTTTGGTATTCTGACGCTCGATTGTAAAATATGGCCAGCTGGTAAAAATGACAAAGGGCACTCCAGCGCTGGTCCTTTGGCTGCAGGCGGCGTGTCAGCGGCCTAAAACAGCAAGAAATAGCGAGAGAAATAAAGTGAGAAGCAAGCACCTTTTCAATTGGGCTCTCGGGTCTATGGGACTGGCGTGCAGCCTCTTGATCACAAGCGCAGGTCCAGCGTGAAAGGGCGTGGCAGTGGAGTCACTCTGCTATTAATACCTGGTTGGCCAATCCTCGTTGCAATGGATGGCCATCTGCAGCTTTACTTGTAGCTCCACTGAAGGTATTTTGTTTTGGGCAAAGGGGTGAGATTGTGAATTCCTCTGCGGCAGATGAAGAGAAAGGGCTTTATGCACTACAGGTCCCTGGACAGCCAAGCAAGTGTGAGCCGGAGACTGTGCTTCAGCTCTGAAGCAGTGTATCGAGAGCCTTCGAGGAGGAGGGGAATTAGCTCAGATGGTAGAGCGCTCGCTTAGCATGCGAGAGGTAGCGGGATCGATGCCCGCATTCTCCAGCAAGACGCTTTTTCTTCATTTTCACTATTTTATTCAAAACTCGCCAATCGTCGCAAATAAAGTCATGTGCTCGCTTCTGTTTTTTTTACTATCATCCTAAAAGTCTTCCGTCCACTTTCTGCTATCCCAAAGAGTCATCCGCGCGAGGGCCGGCAACAGGCGTGATACTGTGCAACAGGCGCATTGCATGGCATTGGTGACATATTCAGGAAATTCCACTTTGATGCCACCCAGGGCTGTTAACCTTTTATTTAATTTCAATACGATGCTTCGAATAATTGGTTCAAAGTGCGCAGCCTTTGCTCTTTTATTTCGTTTTCATCGGAGCAGGTCGGAGCTGGCAGAAGAGTGAGCCCTGTCTGCAGGAGCTCTGATTCCAGAAAGCATATTTTCCCTGTCTTTCTTACCACTCATCTGTGTCTCTTCGCTGACATGAGGGGTTGCTACACTCTGCAGTCTCCCGGCATTTAAAGTCTGCTACCAGCAGAGCACGTTCTGGACTTCACAGCGCCCAGCAAAGTACTAGCCTGCGCCCACCCCCTACTACCGCAAAAACCTTTTGCATGCTTTGGCAGAAGTGTGAACAAAATGCCACGAACCACCCCAGATGGGACTCGAACCCACAATCCCTGGCTTAGGAGGCCAGTGCCTTATCCATTAGGCCACTGGGGCCACTCGACAGAGAAGGGGAAAGTTCTTTCTTTTCCTCTTCTCTCACTGGAGTCACGGGTACTGGCCCACTGAAAAGGGCAAGTTGGCTCACGTCCAAAGCTGCAGTGTCCCAGCACACGCGGGCAAAAGGCACCTGCTTGCACTCGGCTGGACACTTCCGCTTTATGGGACACACGATGGAAAGTGGACTCAATTCCCAGACCTAACTCTTACCTGTTTGGTATTCTGACGCTCGATTGTAAAATATGGCCAGCTGGTAAAAATGACAAAGGGCACTCCAGCGCTGGTCCTTTGGCTGCAGGCGGCGTGTCAGCGGCCTAAAACAGCAAGAAATAGCGAGAGAAATAAAGTGAGAAGCAAGCACCTTTTCAATTGGGCTCTCGGGTCTATGGGACTGGCGTGCAGCCTCTTGATCACAAGCGCAGGTCCAGCGTGAAAGGGCGTGGCAGTGGAGTCACTCTGCTATTAATACCTGGTTGGCCAATCCTCGTTGCAATGGATGGCCATCTGCAGCTTTACTTGTAGCTCCACTGAAGGTATTTTGTTTTGGGCAAAGGGGTGAGATTGTGATTTCCTCTGCGGCAGATGAAGAGAAAGGGCTTTATGCACTACAGGTCCCTGGACAGCCAAGCAAGTGTGAGCCGGAGACTGTGCTTCAGCTCTGAAGCAGTGTATCGAGAGCCTTCGAGGAGGAGGGGAATTAGCTCAGATGGTAGAGCGCTCGCTTAGCATGCGAGAGGTAGCGGGATCGATGCCCGCATTCTCCAGCAAGACGCTTTTACTTCATTTTCACTATTTTATTCAAAACTCGCCAATCGTCGCAAATAAAGTCATGTGCTCGCTTCTGTTTTTTTTACTATCATCCTAAAAGTCTTCCGTCCACTTTCTGCTATCCCAAAGAGTCATCCGCGCGAGGGCCGGCAACAGGCGTGATACTGTGCAACAGGCGCATTGCATGGCATTGGTGACATATTCAGGAAATTCCACTTTGATGCCACCCAGGGCTGTTAACCTTTTATTTCATTTCAATACGATGCTTCGAATAATTGGTTCAAAGTGCGCAGCCTTTGCTCTTTTATTTCGTTTTCATCGGAGCAGGTCGGAGCTGGCAGAAGAGTGAGCCCTGTCTGCAGGAGCTCTGATTCCAGAAAGCATATTTTCCCTGTCTTTCTTACCACTCATCTGTGTCTCTTCGCTGACATGAGGCGTTGCTACACTCTGCAGTCTCCCGGCATTTAAAGTCTGCTACCAGCAGAGCACGTTCTGGACTTCACAGCGCCCAGCAAAGTACTAGCCTGCGCCCACCCCCTACTACCGCAAAAACCTTTTGCATGCTTTGGCAGAAGTGTGAACAAAATGCCACGAACCACCCCAGATGGGACTCGAACCCACAATCCCTGGCTTAGGAGGCCAGTGCCTTATCCATTAGGCCACTGGGGCCACTCGACAGAGAAGGGGAAAGTTCTTTCTTTTCCTCTTCTCTCACTGGAGTCACGGGTACTGGCCCACTGAAAAGGGCAAGTTGGCTCACGTCCAAAGCTGCAGTGTCCCAGCACACGCGGGCAAAAGGCACCTGCTTGCACTCGGCTGGACACTTCCGCTTTATGGGACACACGATGGAAAGTGGACTCAATTCCCAGACCTAACTCTTACCTGTTTGGTATTCTGACGCTCGATTGTAAAATATGGCCAGCTGGTAAAAATGACAAAGGGCACTCCAGCGCTGGTCCTTTGGCTGCAGGCGGCGTGTCAGCGGCCTAAAACAGCAAGAAATAGCGAGAGAAATAAAGTGAGAAGCAAGCACCTTTTCAATTGGGCTCTCGGGTCTATGGGACTGGCGTGCAGCCTCTTGATCACAAGCGCAGGTCCAGCGTGAAAGGGCGTGGCAGTGGAGTCACTCTGCTATTAATACCTGGTTGGCCAATCCTCGTTGCAATGGATGGCCATCTGCAGCTTTACTTGTAGCTCCACTGAAGGTATTTTGTTTTGGGCAAAGGGGTGAGATTGTGATTTCCTCTGCGGCAGATGAAGAGAAAGGGCTTTATGCACTACAGGTCCCTGGACAGCCAAGCAAGTGTGAGCCGGAGACTGTGCTTCAGCTCTGAAGCAGTGTATCGAGAGCCTTCGAGGAGGAGGGGAATTAGCTCAGATGGTAGAGCGCTCGCTTAGCATGCGAGAGGTAGCGGGATCGATGCCCGCATTCTCCAGCAAGACGCTTTTACTTCATTTTCACTATTTTATTCAAAACTCGCCAATCGTCGCAAATAAAGTCATGTGCTCGCTTCTGTTTTTTTTACTATCATCCTAAAAGTCTTCCGTCCACTTTCTGCTATCCCAAAGAGTCATCCGCGCGAGGGCCGGCAACAGGCGTGATACTGTGCAACAGGCGCATTGCATGGCATTGGTGACATATTCAGGAAATTCCACTTTGATGCCACCCAGGGCTGTTAACCTTTTATTTCATTTCAATACGATGCTTCGAATAATTGGTTCAAAGTGCGCAGCCTTTGCTCTTTTATTTCGTTTTCATCGGAGCAGGTCGGAGCTGGCAGAAGAGTGAGCCCTGTCTGCAGGAGCTCTGATTCCAGAAAGCATATTTTCCCTGTCTTTCTTACCACTCATCTGTGTCTCTTCGCTGACATGAGGCGTTGCTACACTCTGCAGTCTCCCGGCATTTAAAGTCTGCTACCAGCAGAGCACGTTCTGGACTTCACAGCGCCCAGCAAAGTACTAGCCTGCGCCCACCCCCTACTACCGCAAAAACCTTTTGCATGCTTTGGCAGAAGTGTGAACAAAATGCCACGAACCACCCCAGATGGGACTCGAACCCACAATCCCTGGCTTAGGAGGCCAGTGCCTTATCCATTAGGCCACTGGGGCCACTCGACAGAGAAGGGGAAAGTTCTTTCTTTTCCTCTTCTCTCACTGGAGTCACGGGTACTGGCCCACTGAAAAGGGCAAGTTGGCTCACGTCCAAAGCTGCAGTGTCCCAGCACACGCGGGCAAAAGGCACCTGCTTGCACTCGGCTGGACACTTCCGCTTTATGGGACACACGATGGAAAGTGGACTCAATTCCCAGACCTAACTCTTACCTGTTTGGTATTCTGACGCTCGATTGTAAAATATGGCCAGCTGGTAAAAATGACAAAGGGCACTCCAGCGCTGGTCCTTTGGCTGCAGGCGGCGTGTCAGCGGCCTAAAACAGCAAGAAATAGCGAGAGAAATAAAGTGAGAAGCAAGCACCTTTTCAATTGGGCTCTCGGGTCTATGGGACTGGCGTGCAGCCTCTTGATCACAAGCGCAGGTCCAGCGTGAAAGGGCGTGGCAGTGGAGTCACTCTGCTATTAATACCTGGTTGGCCAATCCTCGTTGCAATGGATGGCCATCTGCAGCTTTACTTGTAGCTCCACTGAAGGTATTTTGTTTTGGGCAAAGGGGTGAGATTGTGAATTCCTCTGCGGCAGATGAAGAGAAAGGGCTTTATGCACTACAGGTCCCTGGACAGCCAAGCAAGTGTGAGCCGGAGACTGTGCTTCAGCTCTGAAGCAGTGTATCGAGAGCCTTCGAGGAGGAGGGGAATTAGCTCAGATGGTAGAGCGCTCGCTTAGCATGCGAGAGGTAGCGGGATCGATGCCCGCATTCTCCAGCAAGACGCTTTTTCTTCATTTTCACTATTTTATTCAAAACTCGCCAATCGTCGCAAATAAAGTCATGTGCTCGCTTCTGTTTTTTTTACTATCATCCTAAAAGTCTTCCGTCCACTTTCTGCTATCCCAAAGAGTCATCCGCGCGAGGGCCGGCAACAGGCGTGATACTGTGCAACAGGCGCATTGCATGGCATTGGTGACATATTCAGGAAATTCCACTTTGATGCCACCCAGGGCTGTTAACCTTTTATTTAATTTCAATACGATGCTTCGAATAATTGGTTCAAAGTGCGCAGCCTTTGCTCTTTTATTTCGTTTTCATCGGAGCAGGTCGGAGCTGGCAGAAGAGTGAGCCCTGTCTGCAGGAGCTCTGATTCCAGAAAGCATATTTTCCCTGTCTTTCTTACCACTCATCTGTGTCTCTTCGCTGACATGAGGGGTTGCTACACTCTGCAGTCTCCCGGCATTTAAAGTCTGCTACCAGCAGAGCACGTTCTGGACTTCACAGCGCCCAGCAAAGTACTAGCCTGCGCCCACCCCCTACTACCGCAAAAACCTTTTGCATGCTTTGGCAGAAGTGTGAACAAAATGCCACGAACCACCCCAGATGGGACTCGAACCCACAATCCCTGGCTTAGGAGGCCAGTGCCTTATCCATTAGGCCACTGGGGCCACTCGACAGAGAAGGGGAAAGTTCTTTCTTTTCCTCTTCTCTCACTGGAGTCACGGGTACTGGCCCACTGAAAAGGGCAAGTTGGCTCACGTCCAAAGCTGCAGTGTCCCAGCACACGCGGGCAAAAGGCACCTGCTTGCACTCGGCTGGACACTTCCGCTTTATGGGACACACGATGGAAAGTGGACTCAATTCCCAGACCTAACTCTTACCTGTTTGGTATTCTGACGCTCGATTGTAAAATATGGCCAGCTGGTAAAAATGACAAAGGGCACTCCAGCGCTGGTCCTTTGGCTGCAGGCGGCGTGTCAGCGGCCTAAAACAGCAAGAAATAGCGAGAGAAATAAAGTGAGAAGCAAGCACCTTTTCAATTGGGCTCTCGGGTCTATGGGACTGGCGTGCAGCCTCTTGATCACAAGCGCAGGTCCAGCGTGAAAGGGCGTGGCAGTGGAGTCACTCTGCTATTAATACCTGGTTGGCCAATCCTCGTTGCAATGGATGGCCATCTGCAGCTTTACTTGTAGCTCCACTGAAGGTATTTTGTTTTGGGCAAAGGGGTGAGATTGTGATTTCCTCTGCGGCAGATGAAGAGAAAGGGCTTTATGCACTACAGGTCCCTGGACAGCCAAGCAAGTGTGAGCCGGAGACTGTGCTTCAGCTCTGAAGCAGTGTATCGAGAGCCTTCGAGGAGGAGGGGAATTAGCTCAGATGGTAGAGCGCTCGCTTAGCATGCGAGAGGTAGCGGGATCGATGCCCGCATTCTCCAGCAAGACGCTTTTACTTCATTTTCACTATTTTATTCAAAACTCGCCAATCGTCGCAAATAAAGTCATGTGCTCGCTTCTGTTTTTTTTACTATCATCCTAAAAGTCTTCCGTCCACTTTCTGCTATCCCAAAGAGTCATCCGCGCGAGGGCCGGCAACAGGCGTGATACTGTGCAACAGGCGCATTGCATGGCATTGGTGACATATTCAGGAAATTCCACTTTGATGCCACCCAGGGCTGTTAACCTTTTATTTCATTTCAATACGATGCTTCGAATAATTGGTTCAAAGTGCGCAGCCTTTGCTCTTTTATTTCGTTTTCATCGGAGCAGGTCGGAGCTGGCAGAAGAGTGAGCCCTGTCTGCAGGAGCTCTGATTCCAGAAAGCATATTTTCCCTGTCTTTCTTACCACTCATCTGTGTCTCTTCGCTGACATGAGGCGTTGCTACACTCTGCAGTCTCCCGGCATTTAAAGTCTGCTACCAGCAGAGCACGTTCTGGACTTCACAGCGCCCAGCAAAGTACTAGCCTGCGCCCACCCCCTACTACCGCAAAAACCTTTTGCATGCTTTGGCAGAAGTGTGAACAAAATGCCACGAACCACCCCAGATGGGACTCGAACCCACAATCCCTGGCTTAGGAGGCCAGTGCCTTATCCATTAGGCCACTGGGGCCACTCGACAGAGAAGGGGAAAGTTCTTTCTTTTCCTCTTCTCTCACTGGAGTCACGGGTACTGGCCCACTGAAAAGGGCAAGTTGGCTCACGTCCAAAGCTGCAGTGTCCCAGCACACGCGGGCAAAAGGCACCTGCTTGCACTCGGCTGGACACTTCCGCTTTATGGGACACACGATGGAAAGTGGACTCAATTCCCAGACCTAACTCTTACCTGTTTGGTATTCTGACGCTCGATTGTAAAATATGGCCAGCTGGTAAAAATGACAAAGGGCACTCCAGCGCTGGTCCTTTGGCTGCAGGCGGCGTGTCAGCGGCCTAAAACAGCAAGAAATAGCGAGAGAAATAAAGTGAGAAGCAAGCACCTTTTCAATTGGGCTCTCGGGTCTATGGGACTGGCGTGCAGCCTCTTGATCACAAGCGCAGGTCCAGCGTGAAAGGGCGTGGCAGTGGAGTCACTCTGCTATTAATACCTGGTTGGCCAATCCTCGTTGCAATGGATGGCCATCTGCAGCTTTACTTGTAGCTCCACTGAAGGTATTTTGTTTTGGGCAAAGGGGTGAGATTGTGATTTCCTCTGCGGCAGATGAAGAGAAAGGGCTTTATGCACTACAGGTCCCTGGACAGCCAAGCAAGTGTGAGCCGGAGACTGTGCTTCAGCTCTGAAGCAGTGTATCGAGAGCCTTCGAGGAGGAGGGGAATTAGCTCAGATGGTAGAGCGCTCGCTTAGCATGCGAGAGGTAGCGGGATCGATGCCCGCATTCTCCAGCAAGACGCTTTTTCTTCATTTTCACTATTTTATTCAAAACTCGCCAATCGTCGCAAATAAAGTCATGTGCTCGCTTCTGTTTTTTTTACTATCATCCTAAAAGTCTTCCGTCCACTTTCTGCTATCCCAAAGAGTCATCCGCGCGAGGGCCGGCAACAGGCGTGATACTGTGCAACAGGCGCATTGCATGGCATTGGTGACATATTCAGGAAATTCCACTTTGATGCCACCCAGGGCTGTTAACCTTTTATTTCATTTCAATACGATGCTTCGAATAATTGGTTCAAAGTGCGCAGCCTTTGCTCTTTTATTTCGTTTTCATCGGAGCAGGTCGGAGCTGGCAGAAGAGTGAGCCCTGTCTGCAGGAGCTCTGATTCCAGAAAGCATATTTTCCCTGTCTTTCTTACCACTCATCTGTGTCTCTTCGCTGACATGAGGCGTTGCTACACTCTGCAGTCTCCCGGCATTTAAAGTCTGCTACCAGCAGAGCACGTTCTGGACTTCACAGCGCCCAGCAAAGTACTAGCCTGCGCCCACCCCCTACTACCGCAAAAACCTTTTGCATGCTTTGGCAGAAGTGTGAACAAAATGCCACGAACCACCCCAGATGGGACTCGAACCCACAATCCCTGGCTTAGGAGGCCAGTGCCTTATCCATTAGGCCACTGGGGCCACTCGACAGAGAAGGGGAAAGTTCTTTCTTTTCCTCTTCTCTCACTGGAGTCACGGGTACTGGCCCACTGAAAAGGGCAAGTTGGCTCACGTCCAAAGCTGCAGTGTCCCAGCACACGCGGGCAAAAGGCACCTGCTTGCACTCGGCTGGACACTTCCGCTTTATGGGACACACGATGGAAAGTGGACTCAATTCCCAGACCTAACTCTTACCTGTTTGGTATTCTGACGCTCGATTGTAAAATATGGCCAGCTGGTAAAAATGACAAAGGGCACTCCAGCGCTGGTCCTTTGGCTGCAGGCGGCGTGTCAGCGGCCTAAAACAGCAAGAAATAGCGAGAGAAATAAAGTGAGAAGCAAGCACCTTTTCAATTGGGCTCTCGGGTCTATGGGACTGGCGTGCAGCCTCTTGATCACAAGCGCAGGTCCAGCGTGAAAGGGCGTGGCAGTGGAGTCACTCTGCTATTAATACCTGGTTGGCCAATCCTCGTTGCAATGGATGGCCATCTGCAGCTTTACTTGTAGCTCCACTGAAGGTATTTTGTTTTGGGCAAAGGGGTGAGATTGTGATTTCCTCTGCGGCAGATGAAGAGAAAGGGCTTTATGCACTACAGGTCCCTGGACAGCCAAGCAAGTGTGAGCCGGAGACTGTGCTTCAGCTCTGAAGCAGTGTATCGAGAGCCTTCGAGGAGGAGGGGAATTAGCTCAGATGGTAGAGCGCTCGCTTAGCATGCGAGAGGTAGCGGGATCGATGCCCGCATTCTCCAGCAAGACGCTTTTACTTCATTTTCACTATTTTATTCAAAACTCGCCAATCGTCGCAAATAAAGTCATGTGCTCGCTTCTGTTTTTTTTACTATCATCCTAAAAGTCTTCCGTCCACTTTCTGCTATCCCAAAGAGTCATCCGCGCGAGGGCCGGCAACAGGCGTGATACTGTGCAACAGGCGCATTGCATGGCATTGGTGACATATTCAGGAAATTCCACTTTGATGCCACCCAGGGCTGTTAACCTTTTATTTCATTTCAATACGATGCTTCGAATAATTGGTTCAAAGTGCGCAGCCTTTGCTCTTTTATTTCGTTTTCATCGGAGCAGGTCGGAGCTGGCAGAAGAGTGAGCCCTGTCTGCAGGAGCTCTGATTCCAGAAAGCATATTTTCCCTGTCTTTCTTACCACTCATCTGTGTCTCTTCGCTGACATGAGGCGTTGCTACACTCTGCAGTCTCCCGGCATTTAAAGTCTGCTACCAGCAGAGCACGTTCTGGACTTCACAGCGCCCAGCAAAGTACTAGCCTGCGCCCACCCCCTACTACCGCAAAAACCTTTTGCATGCTTTGGCAGAAGTGTGAACAAAATGCCACGAACCACCCCAGATGGGACTCGAACCCACAATCCCTGGCTTAGGAGGCCAGTGCCTTATCCATTAGGCCACTGGGGCCACTCGACAGAGAAGGGGAAAGTTCTTTCTTTTCCTCTTCTCTCACTGGAGTCACGGGTACTGGCCCACTGAAAAGGGCAAGTTGGCTCACGTCCAAAGCTGCAGTGTCCCAGCACACGCGGGCAAAAGGCACCTGCTTGCACTCGGCTGGACACTTCCGCTTTATGGGACACACGATGGAAAGTGGACTCAATTCCCAGACCTAACACTTACCTGTTTGGTATTCTGACGCTCGATTGTAAAATATGGCCAGCTGGTAAAAATGACAAAGGGCACTCCAGCGCTGGTCCTTTGGCTGCAGGCGGCGTGTCAGCGGCCTAAAACAGCAAGAAATAGCGAGAGAAATAAAGTGAGAAGCAAGCACCTTTTCAATTGGGCTCTCGGGTCTATGGGACTGGCGTGCAGCCTCTTGATCACAAGCGCAGGTCCAGCGTGAAAGGGCGTGGCAGTGGAGTCACTCTGCTATTAATACCTGGTTGGCCAATCCTCGTTGCAATGGATGGCCATCTGCAGCTTTACTTGTAGCTCCACTGAAGGTATTTTGTTTTGGGCAAAGGGGTGAGATTGTGATTTCCTCTGCGGCAGATGAAGAGAAAGGGCTTTATGCACTACAGGTCCCTGGACAGCCAAGCAAGTGTGAGCCGGAGATTGTGCTTCAGCTCTGAAGCAGTGTATCGAGAGCCTTCGAGGAGGAGGGGAATTAGCTCAGATGGTAGAGCGCTCGCTTAGCATGCGAGAGGTAGCGGGATCGATGCCCGCATTCTCCAGCAAGACGCTTTTTCTTCATTTTCACTATTTTATTCAAAACTCGCCAATCGTCGCAAATAAAGTCATGTGCTCGCTTCTGTTTTTTTTACTATCATCCTAAAAGTCTTCCGTCCACTTTCTGCTATCCCAAAGAGTCACCCGCGCGAGGGCCGGCAACAGGCGTGATACTGTGCAACAGGCGCATTGCATGGCATTGGTGACATATTCAGGAAATTCCACTTTGATGCCACCCAGGGCTGTTAACCTTTTATTTCATTTCAATACGATGCTTCGAATAATTGGTTCAAAGTGCGCAGCCTTTGCTCTTTTATTTCGTTTTCATCGGAGCAGGTCGGAGCTGGCAGAAGAGTGAGCCCTGTCTGCAGGAGCTCTGATTCCAGAAAGCATATTTTCCCTGTCTTTCTTACCACTCATCTGTGTCTCTTCGCTGACATGAGGCGTTGCTACACTCTGCAGTCTCCCGGCATTTAAAGTCTGCTACCAGCAGAGCACGTTCTGGACTTCACAGCGCCCAGCAAAGTACTAGCCTGCGCCCACCCCCTACTACCTCAAAAACCTTTTGCATGCTTTGGCAGAAGTGTGAACAAAATGCCACGAACCACCCCAGATGGGACTCGAACCCACAATCCCTGGCTTAGGAGGCCAGTGCCTTATCCATTAGGCCACTGGGGCAACTCGACAGAGAAGGGGAAAGTTCTTTCTTTTCCTCTTCTCTCACTGGAGTCACGGGTACTGGCCCACTGAAAAGGGCAAGTTGGCTCACGTCCAAAGCTGCAGTGTCCCAGCACACGCGGGCAAGAGGCACCTGCTTGCACTCGGCTGGACACTTCCGCTTTATGGGACACACGATGGAAAGTGGACTCAATTCCCAGACCTAACTCTTACCTGTTTGGTATTCTGACGCTCGATTGTAAAATATGGCCAGCTGGTAAAAATGACAAAGGGCACTCCAGCGCTGGTCCTTTGGCTGCAGGCGGCGTGTCAGCGGCCTAAAACAGCAAGAAATAGCGAGAGAAATAAAGTGAGAAGCAAGCACCTTTTCAATTGGGCTCTCGGGTCTATGGGACTGGCGTGCAGCCTCTTGATCACAAGCGCAGGTCCAGCGTGAAAGGGCGTGGGAGTGGAGTCACTCTGCTATTAATACCTGGTTGGCCAATCCTCGTTGCAATGGATGGCCATCTGCAGCTTTACTTGTAGCTCCACTGAAGGTATTTTGTTTTGGGCAAAGGGGTGAGATTGTGATTTCCTCTGCGGCAGATGAAGAGAAAGGGCTTTATGCACTACAGGTCCCTGGACAGCCAAGCAAGTGTGAGCCGGAGACTGTGCTTCAGCTCTGAAGCAGTGTATCGAGAGCCTTCGAGGAGGAGGGGAATTAGCTCAGATGGTAGAGCGCTCGCTTAGCATGCGAGAGGTAGCGGGATCGATGCCCGCATTCTCCAGCAAGACGCTTTTTCTTCATTTTCACTATTTTATTCAAAACTCGCCAATCGTCGCAAATAAAGTCATGTGCTCGCTTCTGTTTTTTTTACTATCATCCTAAAAGTCTTCCGTCCACTTTCTGCTATCCCAAAGAGTCATCCGCGCGAGGGCCGGCAACAGGCGTGATACTGTGCAACAGGCGCATTGCATGGCATTGGTGACATATTCAGGAAATTCCACTTTGATGCCACCCAGGGCTGTTAACCTTTTATTTCATTTCAATACGATGCTTCGAATAATTGGTTCAAAGTGCGCAGCCTTTGCTCTTTTATTTCGTTTTCATCGGAGCAGGTCGGAGCTGGCAGAAGAGTGAGCCCTGTCTGCAGGAGCTCTGATTCCAGAAAGCATATTTTCCCTGTCTTTCTTACCACTCATCTGTGTCTCTTCGCTGACATGAGGCGTTGCTACACTCTGCAGTCTCCCGGCATTTAAAGTCTGCTACCAGCAGAGCACGTTCTGGACTTCACAGCGCCCAGCAAAGTACTAGCCTGCGCCCACCCCCTACTACCGCAAAAACCTTTTGCATGCTTTGGCAGAAGTGTGAACAAAATGCCACGAACCACCCCAGATGGGACTCGAACCCACAATCCCTGGCTTAGGAGGCCAGTGCCTTATCCATTAGGCCACTGGGGCCACTCGACAGAGAAGGGGAAAGTTCTTTCTTTTCCTCTTCTCTCACTGGAGTCACGGGTACTGGCCCACTGAAAAGGGCAAGTTGGCTCACGTCCAAAGCTGCAGTGTCCCAGCACACGCGGGCAAAAGGCACCTGCTTGCACTCGGCTGGACACTTCCGCTTTATGGGACACACGATGGAAAGTGGACTCAATTCCCAGACCTAACTCTTACCTGTTTGGTATTCTGACGCTCGATTGTAAAATATGGCCAGCTGGTAAAAATGACAAAGGGCACTCCAGCGCTGGTCCTTTGGCTGCAGGCGGCGTGTCAGCGGCCTAAAACAGCAAGAAATAGCGAGAGAAATAAAGTGAGAAGCAAGCACCTTTTCAATTGGGCTCTCGGGTCTATGGGACTGGCGTGCAGCCTCTTGATCACAAGCGCAGGTCCAGCGTGAAAGGGCGTGGCAGTGGAGTCACTCTGCTATTAATACCTGGTTGGCCAATCCTCGTTGCAATGGATGGCCATCTGCAGCTTTACTTGTAGCTCCACTGAAGGTATTTTGTTTTGGGCAAAGGGGTGAGATTGTGATTTCCTCTGCCGCAGATGAAGAGAAAGGGCTTTATGCACTACAGGTCCCTGGACAGCCAAGCAAGTGTGAGCCGGAGATTGTGCTTCAGCTCTGAAGCAGTGTATCGAGAGCCTTCGAGGAGGAGGGGAATTAGCTCAGATGGTAGAGCGCTCGCTTAGCATGTGAGAGGTAGCGGGATCGATGCCCGCATTCTCCAGCAAGACGCTTTTTCTTCATTTTCACTATTTTATTCAAAACTCGCCAATCGTCGCAAATAAAGTCATGTGCTCGCTTCTGTTTTTTTTACTATCATCCTAAAAGTCTTCCGTCCACTTTCTGCTATCCCAAAGAGTCACCCGCGCGAGGGCCGGCAACAGGCGTGATACTGTGCAACAGGCGCATTGCATGGCATTGGTGACATATTCAGGAAATTCCACTTTGATGCCACCCAGGGCTGTTAACCTTTTATTTCATTTCAATACGATGCTTCGAATAATTGGTTCAAAGTGCGCAGCCTTTGCTCTTTTATTTCGTTTTCATCGGAGCAGGTCGGAGCTGGCAGAAGAGTGAGCCCTGTCTGCAGGAGCTCTGATTCCAGAAAGCATATTTTCCCTGTCTTTCTTACCACTCATCTGTGTCTCTTCGCTGACATGAGGCGTTGCTACACTCTGCAGTCTCCCGGCATTTAAAGTCTGCTACCAGCAGAGCACGTTCTGGACTTCACAGCGCCCAGCAAAGTACTAGCCTGCGCCCACCCCCTACTACCGCAAAAACCTTTTGCATGCTTTGGCAGAAGTGTGAACAAAATGCCACGAACCACCCCAGATGGGACTCGAACCCACAATCCCTGGCTTAGGAGGCCAGTGCCTTATCCATTAGGCCACTGGGGCCACTCGACAGAGAAGGGGAAAGTTCTTTCTTTTCCTCTTCTCTCACTGGAGTCACGGGTACTGGCCCACTGAAAAGGGCAAGTTGGCTCACGTCCAAAGCTGCAGTGTCCCAGCACACGCGGGCAAAAGGCACCTGCTTGCACTCGGCTGGACACTTCCGCTTTATGGGACACACGATGGAAAGTGGACTCAATTCCCAGACCTAACTCTTACCTGTTTGGTATTCTGACGCTCGATTGTAAAATATGGCCAGCTGGTCAAAATGACAAAGGGCACTCCAGCGCTGGTCCTTTGGCTGCAGGCGGCGTGTCAGCGGCCTAAAACAGCAAGAAATAGCGAGAGAAATAAAGTGAGAAGCAAGCACCTTTTCAATTGGGCTCTCGGGTCTATGGGACTGGCGTGCAGCCTCTTGATCACAAGCGCAGGTCCAGCGTGAAAGGGCGTGGCAGTGGAGTCACTCTGCTATTAATACCTGGTTGGCCAATCCTCGTTGCAATGGATGGCCATCTGCAGCTTTACTTGTAGCTCCACTGAAGGTATTTTGTTTTGGGCAAAGGGGTGAGATTGTGATTTCCTCTGCCGCAGATGAAGAGAAAGGGCTTTATGCACTACAGGTCCCTGGACAGCCAAGCAAGTGTGAGCCGGAGACTGTGCTTCAGCTCTGAAGCAGTGTATCGAGAGCCTTCGAGGAGGAGGGGAATTAGCTCAGATGGTAGAGCGCTCGCTTAGCATGCGAGAGGTAGCGGGATCGATGCCCGCATTCTCCAGCAAGACGCTTTTACTTCATTTTCACTATTTTATTCAAAACTCGCCAATCGTCGCAAATAAAGTCATGTGCTCGCTTCTGTTTTTTTTACTATCATCCTAAAAGTCTTCCGTCCACTTTCTGCTATCCCAAAGAGTCATCCGCGCGAGGGCCGGCAACAGGCGTGATACTGTGCAACAGGCGCATTGCATGGCATTGGTGACATATTCAGGAAATTCCACTTTGATGCCACCCAGGGCTGTTAACCTTTTATTTCATTTCAATACGATGCTTCGAATAATTGGTTCAAAGTGCGCAGCCTTTGCTCTTTTATTTCGTTTTCATCGGAGCAGGTCGGAGCTGGCACAAGAGTGAGCCCTGTCTGCAGGAGCTCTGATTCCAGAAAGCATATTTTCCCTGTCTTTCTTACCACTCATCTGTGTCTCTTCGCTGACATGAGGCGTTGCTACACTCTGCAGTCTCCCGGCATTTAAAGTCTGCTACCAGCAGAGCACGTTCTGGACTTCACAGCGCCCAGCAAAGTACTAGCCTGCGCCCACCCCCTACTACCGCAAAAACCTTTTGCATGCTTTGGCAGAAGTGTGAACAAAATGCCACGAACCACCCCAGATGGGACTCGAACCCACAATCCCTGGCTTAGGAGGCCAGTGCCTTATCCATTAGGCCACTGGGGCCACTCAACAGAGAAGGGGAAAGTTCTTTCTTTTCCTCTTCTCTCACTGGAGTCACGGGTACTGGCCCACTGAAAAGGGCAAGTTGGCTCACGTCCAAAGCTGCAGTGTCCCAGCACACGCGGGCAAAAGGCACCTGCTTGCACTCGGCTGGACACTTCCGCTTTATGGGACACACGATGGAAAGTGGACTCAATTCCCAGACCTAACTCTTACCTGTTTGGTATTCTGACGCTCGATTGTAAAATATGGCCAGCTGGTAAAAATGACAAAGGGCACTCCAGCGCTGGTCCTTTGGCTGCAGGCGGCGTGTCAGCGGCCTAAAACAGCAAGAAATAGCGAGAGAAATAAAGTGAGAAGCAAGCACCTTTTCAATTGGGCTCGCGGGTCTATGGGACTGGCGTGCAGCCTCTTGATCACAAGCGCAAGTCCAGCGTGAAAGGGCGTGGCAGTGGAGTCACTCTGCTATTAATACCTGGTTGGCCAATCCTCGTTGCAATGGATGGCCATCTGCAGCTTTACTTGTAGCTCCACTGAAGGTATTTTGTTTTGGGCAAAGGGGTGAGATTGTGATTTCCTCTGCGGCAGATGAAGAGAAAGGGCTTTATGCACTACAGGTCCCTGGACAGCCAAGCAAGTGTGAGCCGGAGACTGTGCTTCAGCTCTGAAGCAGTGTATCGAGAGCCTTCGAGGAGGAGGGGAATTAGCTCAGATGGTAGAGCGCTCGCTTAGCATGCGAGAGGTAGCGGGATCGATGCCCGCATTCTCCAGCAAGACGCTTTTTCTTCATTTTCACTATTTTATTCAAAACTCGCCAATCGTCGCAAATAAAGTCATGTGCTCGCTTCTGTTTTTTTTACTATCATCCTAAAAGTCTTCCGTCCACTTTCTGCTATCCCAAAGAGTCACCCGCGCGAGGGCCGGCAACAGGCGTGATACTGTGCAACAGGCGCATTGCATGGCATTGGTGACATATTCAGGAAATTCCACTTTGATGCCACCCAGGGCTGTTAACCTTTTATTTCATTTCAATACGATGCTTCGAATAATTGGTTCAAAGTGCGCAGCCTTTGCTCTTTTATTTCGTTTTCATCGGAGCAGGTCGGAGCTGGCAGAAGAGTGAGCCCTGTCTGCAGGAGCTCTGATTCCAGAAAGCATATTTTCCCTGTCTTTCTTACCACTCATCTGTGTCTCTTCGCTGACATGAGGCGTTGCTACACTCTGCAGTCTCCCGGCATTTAAAGTCTGCTACCAGCAGAGCACGTTCTGGACTTCACAGCGCCCAGCAAAGTACTAGCCTGCGCCCACCCCCTACTACCTCAAAAACCTTTTGCATGCTTTGGCAGAAGTGTGAACAAAATGCCACGAACCACCCCAGATGGGACTCGAACCCACAATCCCTGGCTTAGGAGGCCAGTGCCTTATCCATTAGGCCACTGGGGCAACTCGACAGAGAAGGGGAAAGTTCTTTCTTTTCCTCTTCTCTCACTGGAGTCACGGGTACTGGCCCACTGAAAAGGGCAAGTTGGCTCACGTCCAAAGCTGCAGTGTCCCAGCACACGCGGGCAAGAGGCACCTGCTTGCACTCGGCTGGACACTTCCGCTTTATGGGACACACGATGGAAAGTGGACTCAATTCCCAGACCTAACTCTTACCTGTTTGGTATTCTGACGCTCGATTGTAAAATATGGCCAGCTGGTCAAAATGACAAAGGGCACTCCAGCGCTGGTCCTTTGGCTGCAGGCGGCGTGTCAGCGGCCTAAAACAGCAAGAAATAGCGAGAGAAATAAAGTGAGAAGCAAGCACCTTTTCAATTGGGCTCTCGGGTCTATGGGACTGGCGTGCAGCCTCTTGATCACAAGCGCAGGTCCAGCGTGAAAGGGCGTGGGAGTGGAGTCACTCTGCTATTAATACCTGGTTGGCCAATCCTCGTTGCAATGGATGGCCATCTGCAGCTTTACTTGTAGCTCCACTGAAGGTATTTTGTTTTGGGCAAAGGGGTGAGATTGTGATTTCCTCTGCGGCAGATGAAGAGAAAGGGCTTTATGCACTACAGGTCCCTGGACAGCCAAGCAAGTGTGAGCCGGAGACTGTGCTTCAGCTCTGAAGCAGTGTATCGAGAGCCTTCGAGGAGGAGGGGAATTAGCTCAGATGGTAGAGCGCTCGCTTAGCATGCGAGAGGTAGCGGGATCGATGCCCGCATTCTCCAGCAAGACGCTTTTTCTTCATTTTCACTATTTTATTCAAAACTCGCCAATCGTCGCAAATAAAGTCATGTGCTCGCTTCTGTTTTTTTTACTATCATCCTAAAAGTCTTCCGTCCACTTTCTGCTATCCCAAAGAGTCATCCGCGCGAGGGCCGGCAACAGGCGTGATACTGTGCAACAGGCGCATTGCATGGCATTGGTGACATATTCAGGAAATTCCACTTTGATGCCACCCAGGGCTGTTAACCTTTTATTTCATTTCAATACGATGCTTCGAATAATTGGTTCAAAGTGCGCAGCCTTTGCTCTTTTATTTCGTTTTCATCGGAGCAGGTCGGAGCTGGCAGAAGAGTGAGCCCTGTCTGCAGGAGCTCTGATTCCAGAAAGCATATTTTCCCTGTCTTTCTTACCACTCATCTGTGTCTCTTCGCTGACATGAGGCGTTGCTACACTCTGCAGTCTCCCGGCATTTAAAGTCTGCTACCAGCAGAGCACGTTCTGGACTTCACAGCGCCCAGCAAAGTACTAGCCTGCGCCCACCCCCTACTACCGCAAAAACCTTTTGCATGCTTTGGCAGAAGTGTGAACAAAATGCCACGAACCACCCCAGATGGGACTCGAACCCACAATCCCTGGCTTAGGAGGCCAGTGCCTTATCCATTAGGCCACTGGGGCCACTCGACAGAGAAGGGGAAAGTTCTTTCTTTTCCTCTTCTCTCACTGGAGTCACGGGTACTGGCCCACTGAAAAGGGCAAGTTGGCTCACGTCCAAAGCTGCAGTGTCCCAGCACACGCGGGCAAAAGGCACCTGCTTGCACTCGGCTGGACACTTCCGCTTTATGGGACACACGATGGAAAGTGGACTCAATTCCCAGACCTAACTCTTACCTGTTTGGTATTCTGACGCTCGATTGTAAAATATGGCCAGCTGGTAAAAATGACAAAGGGCACTCCAGCGCTGGTCCTTTGGCTGCAGGCGGCGTGTCAGCGGCCTAAAACAGCAAGAAATAGCGAGAGAAATAAAGTGAGAAGCAAGCACCTTTTCAATTGGGCTCTCGGGTCTATGGGACTGGCGTGCAGCCTCTTGATCACAAGCGCAGGTCCAGCGTGAAAGGGCGTGGCAGTGGAGTCACTCTGCTATTAATACCTGGTTGGCCAATCCTCGTTGCAATGGATGGCCATCTGCAGCTTTACTTGTAGCTCCACTGAAGGTATTTTGTTTTGGGCAAAGGGGTGAGATTGTGATTTCCTCTGCGGCAGATGAAGAGAAAGGGCTTTATGCACTACAGGTCCCTGGACAGCCAAGCAAGTGTGAGCCGGAGACTGTGCTTCAGCTCTGAAGCAGTGTATCGAGAGCCTTCGAGGAGGAGGGGAATTAGCTCAGATGGTAGAGCGCTCGCTTAGCATGCGAGAGGTAGCGGGATCGATGCCCGCATTCTCCAGCAAGACGCTTTTACTTCATTTTCACTATTTTATTCAAAACTCGCCAATCGTCGCAAATAAAGTCATGTGCTCGCTTCTGTTTTTTTTACTATCATCCTAAAAGTCTTCCGTCCACTTTCTGCTATCCCAAAGAGTCATCCGCGCGAGGGACGGCAACAGGCGTGATACTGTGCAACAGGCGCATTGCATGGCATTGGTGACATATTCAGGAAATTCCACTTTGATGCCACCCAGGGCTGTTAACCTTTTATTTCATTTCAATACGATGCTTCGAATAATTGGTTCAAAGTGCGCAGCCTTTGCTCTTTTATTTCGTTTTCATCGGAGCAGGTCGGAGCTGGCAGAAGAGTGAGCCCTGTCTGCAGGAGCTCTGATTCCAGAAAGCATATTTTCCCTGTCTTTCTTACCACTCATCTGTGTCTCTTCGCTGACATGAGGCGTTGCTACACTCTGCAGTCTCCCGGCATTTAAAGTCTGCTACCAGCAGAGCACGTTCTGGACTTCACAGCGCCCAGCAAAGTACTAGCCTGCGCCCACCCCCTACTACCGCAAAAACCTTTTGCATGCTTTGGCAGAAGTGTGAACAAAATGCCACGAACCACCCCAGATGGGACTCGAACCCACAATCCCTGGCTTAGGAGGCCAGTGCCTTATCCATTAGGCCACTGGGGCCACTCGACAGAGAAGGGGAAAGTTCTTTCTTTTCCTCTTCTCTCACTGGAGTCACGGGTACTGGCCCACTGAAAAGGGCAAGTTGGCTCACGTCCAAAGCTGCAGTGTCCCAGCACACGCGGGCAAAAGGCACCTGCTTGCACTCGGCTGGACACTTCCGCTTTATGGGACACACGATGGAAAGTGGACTCAATTCCCAGACCTAACTCTTACCTGTTTGGTATTCTGACGCTCGATTGTAAAATATGGCCAGCTGGTAAAAATGACAAAGGGCACTCCAGCGCTGGTCCTTTGGCTGCAGGCGGCGTGTCAGCGGCCTAAAACAGCAAGAAATAGCGAGAGAAATAAAGTGAGAAGCAAGCACCTTTTCAATTGGGCTCTCGGGTCTATGGGACTGGCGTGCAGCCTCTTGATCACAAGCGCAGGTCCAGCGTGAAAGGGCGTGGCAGTGGAGTCACTCTGCTATTAATACCTGGTTGGCCAATCCTCGTTGCAATGGATGGCCATCTGCAGCTTTACTTGTAGCTCCACTGAAGGTATTTTGTTTTGGGCAAAGGGGTGAGATTGTGATTTCCTCTGCCGCAGATGAAGAGAAAGGGCTTTATGCACTACAGGTCCCTGGACAGCCAAGCAAGTGTGAGCCGGAGATTGTGCTTCAGCTCTGAAGCAGTGTATCGAGAGCCTTCGAGGAGGAGGGGAATTAGCTCAGATGGTAGAGCGCTCGCTTAGCATGCGAGAGGTAGCGGGATCGATGCCCGCATTCTCCAGCAAGACGCTTTTTCTTCATTTTCACTATTTTATTCAAAACTCGCCAATCGTCGCAAATAAAGTCATGTGCTCGCTTCTGTTTTTTTTACTATCATCCTAAAAGTCTTCCGTCCACTTTCTGCTATCCCAAAGAGTCACCCGCGCGAGGGCCGGCAACAGGCGTGATACTGTGCAACAGGCGCATTGCATGGCATTGGTGACATATTCAGGAAATTCCACTTTGATGCCACCCAGGGCTGTTAACCTTTTATTTCATTTCAATACGATGCTTCGAATAATTGGTTCAAAGTGCGCAGCCTTTGCTCTTTTATTTCGTTTTCATCGGAGCAGGTCGGAGCTGGCAGAAGAGTGAGCCCTGTCTGCAGGAGCTCTGATTCCAGAAAGCATATTTTCCCTGTCTTTCTTACCACTCATCTGTGTCTCTTCGCTGACATGAGGCGTTGCTACACTCTGCAGTCTCCCGGCATTTAAAGTCTGCTACCAGCAGAGCACGTTCTGGACTTCACAGCGCCCAGCAAAGTACTAGCCTGCGCCCACCCCCTACTACCTCAAAAACCTTTTGCATGCTTTGGCAGAAGTGTGAACAAAATGCCACGAACCACCCCAGATGGGACTCGAACCCACAATCCCTGGCTTAGGAGGCCAGTGCCTTATCCATTAGGCCACTGGGGCAACTCGACAGAGAAGGGGAAAGTTCTTTCTTTTCCTCTTCTCTCACTGGAGTCACGGGTACTGGCCCACTGAAAAGGGCAAGTTGGCTCACGTCCAAAGCTGCAGTGTCCCAGCACACGCGGGCAAGAGGCACCTGCTTGCACTCGGCTGGACACTTCCGCTTTATGGGACACACGATGGAAAGTGGACTCAATTCCCAGACCTAACTCTTACCTGTTTGGTATTCTGACGCTCGATTGTAAAATATGGCCAGCTGGTAAAAATGACAAAGGGCACTCCAGCGCTGGTCCTTTGGCTGCAGGCGGCGTGTCAGCGGCCTAAAACAGCAAGAAATAGCGAGAGAAATAAAGTGAGAAGCAAGCACCTTTTCAATTGGGCTCTCGGGTCTATGGGACTGGCGTGCAGCCTCTTGATCACAAGCGCAGGTCCAGCGTGAAAGGGCGTGGGAGTGGAGTCACTCTGCTATTAATACCTGGTTGGCCAATCCTCGTTGCAATGGATGGCCATCTGCAGCTTTACTTGTAGCTCCACTGAAGGTATTTTGTTTTGGGCAAAGGGGTGAGATTGTGATTTCCTCTGCGGCAGATGAAGAGAAAGGGCTTTATGCACTACAGGTCCCTGGACAGCCAAGCAAGTGTGAGCCGGAGACTGTGCTTCAGCTCTGAAGCAGTGTATCGAGAGCCTTCGAGGAGGAGGGGAATTAGCTCAGATGGTAGAGCGCTCGCTTAGCATGCGAGAGGTAGCGGGATCGATGCCCGCATTCTCCAGCAAGACGCTTTTTCTTCATTTTCACTATTTTATTCAAAACTCGCCAATCGTCGCAAATAAAGTCATGTGCTCGCTTCTGTTTTTTTTACTATCATCCTAAAAGTCTTCCGTCCACTTTCTGCTATCCCAAAGAGTCATCCGCGCGAGGGCCGGCAACAGGCGTGATACTGTGCAACAGGCGCATTGCATGGCATTGGTGACATATTCAGGAAATTCCACTTTGATGCCACCCAGGGCTGTTAACCTTTTATTTCATTTCAATACGATGCTTCGAATAATTGGTTCAAAGTGCGCAGCCTTTGCTCTTTTATTTCGTTTTCATCGGAGCAGGTCGGAGCTGGCAGAAGAGTGAGCCCTGTCTGCAGGAGCTCTGATTCCAGAAAGCATATTTTCCCTGTCTTTCTTACCACTCATCTGTGTCTCTTCGCTGACATGAGGCGTTGCTACACTCTGCAGTCTCCCGGCATTTAAAGTCTGCTACCAGCAGAGCACGTTCTGGACTTCACAGCGCCCAGCAAAGTACTAGCCTGCGCCCACCCCCTACTACCGCAAAAACCTTTTGCATGCTTTGGCAGAAGTGTGAACAAAATGCCACGAACCACCCCAGATGGGACTCGAACCCACAATCCCTGGCTTAGGAGGCCAGTGCCTTATCCATTAGGCCACTGGGGCCACTCGACAGAGAAGGGGAAAGTTCTTTCTTTTCCTCTTCTCTCACTGGAGTCACGGGTACTGGCCCACTGAAAAGGGCAAGTTGGCTCACGTCCAAAGCTGCAGTGTCCCAGCACACGCGGGCAAAAGGCACCTGCTTGCACTCGGCTGGACACTTCCGCTTTATGGGACACACGATGGAAAGTGGACTCAATTCCCAGACCTAACTCTTACCTGTTTGGTATTCTGACGCTCGATTGTAAAATATGGCCAGCTGGTAAAAATGACAAAGGGCACTCCAGCGCTGGTCCTTTGGCTGCAGGCGGCGTGTCAGCGGCCTAAAACAGCAAGAAATAGCGAGAGAAATAAAGTGAGAAGCAAGCACCTTTTCAATTGGGCTCTCGGGTCTATGGGACTGGCGTGCAGCCTCTTGATCACAAGCGCAGGTCCAGCGTGAAAGGGCGTGGGAGTGGAGTCACTCTGCTATTAATACCTGGTTGGCCAATCCTCGTTGCAATGGATGGCCATCTGCAGCTTTACTTGTAGCTCCACTGAAGGTATTTTGTTTTGGGCAAAGGGGTGAGATTGTGATTTCCTCTGCGGCAGATGAAGAGAAAGGGCTTTATGCACTACAGGTCCCTGGACAGCCAAGCAAGTGTGAGCCGGAGACTGTGCTTCAGCTCTGAAGCAGTGTATCGAGAGCCTTCGAGGAGGAGGGGAATTAGCTCAGATGGTAGAGCGCTCGCTTAGCATGCGAGAGGTAGCGGGATCGATGCCCGCATTCTCCAGCAAGACGCTTTTTCTTCATTTTCACTATTTTATTCAAAACTCGCCAATCGTCGCAAATAAAGTCATGTGCTCGCTTCTGTTTTTTTTACTATCATCCTAAAAGTCTTCCGTCCACTTTCTGCTATCCCAAAGAGTCATCCGCGCGAGGGCCGGCAACAGGCGTGATACTGTGCAACAGGCGCATTGCATGGCATTGGTGACATATTCAGGAAATTCCACTTTGATGCCACCCAGGGCTGTTAACCTTTTATTTCATTTCAATACGATGCTTCGAATAATTGGTTCAAAGTGCGCAGCCTTTGCTCTTTTATTTCGTTTTCATCGGAGCAGGTCGGAGCTGGCAGAAGAGTGAGCCCTGTCTGCAGGAGCTCTGATTCCAGAAAGCATATTTTCCCTGTCTTTCTTACCACTCATCTGTGTCTCTTCGCTGACATGAGGCGTTGCTACACTCTGCAGTCTCCCGGCATTTAAAGTCTGCTACCAGCAGAGCACGTTCTGGACTTCACAGCGCCCAGCAAAGTACTAGCCTGCGCCCACCCCCTACTACCTCAAAAACCTTTTGCATGCTTTGGCAGAAGTGTGAACAAAATGCCACGAACCACCCCAGATGGGACTCGAACCCACAATCCCTGGCTTAGGAGGCCAGTGCCTTATCCATTAGGCCACTGGGGCAACTCGACAGAGAAGGGGAAAGTTCTTTCTTTTCCTCTTCTCTCACTGGAGTCACGGGTACTGGCCCACTGAAAAGGGCAAGTTGGCTCACGTCCAAAGCTGCAGTGTCCCAGCACACGCGGGCAAGAGGCACCTGCTTGCACTCGGCTGGACACTTCCGCTTTATGGGACACACGATGGAAAGTGGACTCAATTCCCAGACCTAACTCTTACCTGTTTGGTATTCTGACGCTCGATTGTAAAATATGGCCAGCTGGTAAAAATGACAAAGGGCACTCCAGCGCTGGTCCTTTGGCTGCAGGCGGCGTGTCAGCGGCCTAAAACAGCAAGAAATAGCGAGAGAAATAAAGTGAGAAGCAAGCACCTTTTCAATTGGGCTCTCGGGTCTATGGGACTGGCGTGCAGCCTCTTGATCACAAGCGCAGGTCCAGCGTGAAAGGGCGTGGGAGTGGAGTCACTCTGCTATTAATACCTGGTTGGCCAATCCTCGTTGCAATGGATGGCCATCTGCAGCTTTACTTGTAGCTCCACTGAAGGTATTTTGTTTTGGGCAAAGGGGTGAGATTGTGATTTCCTCTGCGGC
Organism: Ambystoma mexicanum; assembly: GCF_040938575.1. NCBI lineage: Eukaryota > Metazoa > Chordata > Amphibia > Caudata > Ambystomatidae > Ambystoma > Ambystoma mexicanum. The sequence continues at coordinate 528,819,978 of NC_090933.1, read as the reverse complement.
AGATGAAGAGAAAGGGCTTTATGCACTACAGGTCCCTGGACAGCCAAGCAAGTGTGAGCCGGAGACTGTGCTTCAGCTCTGAAGCAGTGTATCGAGAGCCTTCGAGGAGGAGGGGAATTAGCTCAGATGGTAGAGCGCTCGCTTAGCATGCGAGAGGTAGCGGGATCGATGCCCGCATTCTCCAGCAAGACGCTTTTTCTTCATTTTCACTATTTTATTCAAAACTCGCCAATCGTCGCAAATAAAGTCATGTGCTCGCTTCTGTTTTTTTTACTATCATCCTAAAAGTCTTCCGTCCACTTTCTGCTATCCCAAAGAGTCATCCGCGCGAGGGCCGGCAACAGGCGTGATACTGTGCAACAGGCGCATTGCATGGCATTGGTGACATATTCAGGAAATTCCACTTTGATGCCACCCAGGGCTGTTAACCTTTTATTTCATTTCAATACGATGCTTCGAATAATTGGTTCAAAGTGCGCAGCCTTTGCTCTTTTATTTCGTTTTCATCGGAGCAGGTCGGAGCTGGCAGAAGAGTGAGCCCTGTCTGCAGGAGCTCTGATTCCAGAAAGCATATTTTCCCTGTCTTTCTTACCACTCATCTGTGTCTCTTCGCTGACATGAGGCGTTGCTACACTCTGCAGTCTCCCGGCATTTAAAGTCTGCTACCAGCAGAGCACGTTCTGGACTTCACAGCGCCCAGCAAAGTACTAGCCTGCGCCCACCCCCTACTACCGCAAAAACCTTTTGCATGCTTTGGCAGAAGTGTGAACAAAATGCCACGAACCACCCCAGATGGGACTCGAACCCACAATCCTTGGCTTAGGAGGCCAGTGCCTTATCCATTAGGCCACTGGGGCCACTCGACAGAGAAGGGGAAAGTTCTTTCTTTTCCTCTTCTCTCACTGGAGTCACGGGTACTGGCCCACTGAAAAGGGCAAGTTGGCTCACGTCCAAAGCTGCAGTGTCCCAGCACACGCGGGCAAAAGGCACCTGCTTGCACTCGGCTGGACACTTCCGCTTTATGGGACACACGATGGAAAGTGGACTCAATTCCCAGACCTAACTCTTACCTGTTTGGTATTCTGACGCTCGATTGTAAAATATGGCCAGCTGGTAAAAATGACAAAGGGCACTCCAGCGCTGGTCCTTTGGCTGCAGGCGGCGTGTCAGCGGCCTAAAACAGCAAGAAATAGCGAGAGAAATAAAGTGAGAAGCAAGCACCTTTTCAATTGGGCTCTCGGGTCTATGGGACTGGCGTGCAGCCTCTTGATCACAAGCGCAGGTCCAGCGTGAAAGGGCGTGGCAGTGGAGTCACTCTGCTATTAATACCTGGTTGGCCAATCCTCATTGCAATGGATGGCCATCTGCAGCTTTACTTGTAGCTCCACTGAAGGTATTTTGTTTTGGGCAAAGGGGTGAGATTGTGATTTCCTCTGCGGCAGATGAAGAGAAAGGGCTTTATGCACTACAGGTCCCTGGACAGCCAAGCAAGTGTGAGCCGGAGACTGTGCTTCAGCTCTGAAGCAGTGTATCGAGAGCCTTGGAGGAGGAGGGGAATTAGCTCAGATGGTAGAGCGCTCGCTTAGCATGCGAGAGGTAGCGGGATCGATGCCCGCATTCTCCAGCAAGATGCTTTTTCTTCATTTTCACTATTTTATTCAAAACTCGCCAATCGTCGCAAATAAAGTCATGTGCTCGCTTCTGTTTTTTTTACTATCATCCTAAAAGTCTTCCGTCCACTTTCTGCTATCCCAAAGAGTCACCCGCGCGAGGGCCGGCAACAGGCGTGATACTGTGCAACAGGCGCATTGCATGGCATTGGTGACATATTCAGGAAATTCCACTTTGATGCCACCCAGGGCTGTTAACCTTTTATTTCATTTCAATACGATGCTTCGAATAATTGGTTCAAAGTGCGCAGCCTTTGCTCTTTTATTTCGTTTTCATCGGAGCAGGTCGGAGCTGGCAGAAGAGTGAGCCCTGTCTGCAGGAGCTCTGATTCCAGAAAGCATATTTTCCCTGTCTTTCTTACCACTCATCTGTGTCTCTTCGCTGACATGAGGCGTTGCTACACTCTGCAGTCTCCCGGCATTTAAAGTCTGCTACCAGCAGAGCACGTTCTGGACTTCACAGCGCCCAGCAAAGTACTAGCCTGCGCCCACCCCCTACTACCTCAAAAACCTTTTGCATGCTTTGGCAGAAGTGTGAACAAAATGCCACGAACCACCCCAGATGGGACTCGAACCCACAATCCCTGGCTTAGGAGGCCAGTGCCTTATCCATTAGGCCACTGGGGCAACTCGACAGAGAAGGGGAAAGTTCTTTCTTTTCCTCTTCTCTCACTGGAGTCACGGGTACTGGCCCACTGAAAAGGGCAAGTTGGCTCACGTCCAAAGCTGCAGTGTCCCAGCACACGCGGGCAAGAGGCACCTGCTTGCACTCGGCTGGACACTTCCGCTTTATGGGACACACGATGGAAAGTGGACTCAATTCCCAGACCTAACTCTTACCTGTTTGGTATTCTGACGCTCGATTGTAAAATATGGCCAGCTGGTAAAAATGACAAAGGGCACTCCAGCGCTGGTCCTTTGGCTGCAGGCGGCGTGTCAGCGGCCTAAAACAGCAAGAAATAGCGAGAGAAATAAAGTGAGAAGCAAGCACCTTTTCAATTGGGCTCTCGGGTCTATGGGACTGGCGTGCAGCCTCTTGATCACAAGCGCAGGTCCAGCGTGAAAGGGCGTGGGAGTGGAGTCACTCTGCTATTAATACCTGGTTGGCCAATCCTCGTTGCAATGGATGGCCATCTGCAGCTTTACTTGTAGCTCCACTGAAGGTATTTTGTTTTGGGCAAAGGGGTGAGATTGTGATTTCCTCTGCGGCAGATGAAGAGAAAGGGCTTTATGCACTACAGGTCCCTGGACAGCCAAGCAAGTGTGAGCCGGAGACTGTGCTTCAGCTCTGAAGCAGTGTATCGAGAGCCTTCGAGGAGGAGGGGAATTAGCTCAGATGGTAGAGCGCTCGCTTAGCATGCGAGAGGTAGCGGGATCGATGCCCGCATTCTCCAGCAAGACGCTTTTTCTTCATTTTCACTATTTTATTCAAAACTCGCCAATCGTCGCAAATAAAGTCATGTGCTCGCTTCTGTTTTTTTTACTATCATCCTAAAAGTCTTCCGTCCACTTTCTGCTATCCCAAAGAGTCATCCGCGCGAGGGCCGGCAACAGGCGTGATACTGTGCAACAGGCGCATTGCATGGCATTGGTGACATATTCAGGAAATTCCACTTTGATGCCACCCAGGGCTGTTAACCTTTTATTTCATTTCAATACGATGCTTCGAATAATTGGTTCAAAGTGCGCAGCCTTTGCTCTTTTATTTCGTTTTCATCGGAGCAGGTCGGAGCTGGCAGAAGAGTGAGCCCTGTCTGCAGGAGCTCTGATTCCAGAAAGCATATTTTCCCTGTCTTTCTTACCACTCATCTGTGTCTCTTCGCTGACATGAGGCGTTGCTACACTCTGCAGTCTCCCGGCATTTAAAGTCTGCTACCAGCAGAGCACGTTCTGGACTTCACAGCGCCCAGCAAAGTACTAGCCTGCGCCCACCCCCTACTACCGCAAAAACCTTTTGCATGCTTTGGCAGAAGTGTGAACAAAATGCCACGAACCACCCCAGATGGGACTCGAACCCACAATCCCTGGCTTAGGAGGCCAGTGCCTTATCCATTAGGCCACTGGGGCCACTCGACAGAGAAGGGGAAAGTTCTTTCTTTTCCTCTTCTCTCACTGGAGTCACGGGTACTGGCCCACTGAAAAGGGCAAGTTGGCTCACGTCCAAAGCTGCAGTGTCCCAGCACACGCGGGCAAAAGGCACCTGCTTGCACTCGGCTGGACACTTCCGCTTTATGGGACACACGATGGAAAGTGGACTCAATTCCCAGACCTAACTCTTACCTGTTTGGTATTCTGACGCTCGATTGTAAAATATGGCCAGCTGGTAAAAATGACAAAGGGCACTCCAGCGCTGGTCCTTTGGCTGCAGGCGGCGTGTCAGCGGCCTAAAACAGCAAGAAATAGCGAGAGAAATAAAGTGAGAAGCAAGCACCTTTTCAATTGGGCTCTCGGGTCTATGGGACTGGCGTGCAGCCTCTTGATCACAAGCGCAGGTCCAGCGTGAAAGGGCGTGGGAGTGGAGTCACTCTGCTATTAATACCTGGTTGGCCAATCCTCGTTGCAATGGATGGCCATCTGCAGCTTTACTTGTAGCTCCACTGAAGGTATTTTGTTTTGGGCAAAGGGGTGAGATTGTGATTTCCTCTGCGGCAGATGAAGAGAAAGGGCTTTATGCACTACAGGTCCCTGGACAGCCAAGCAAGTGTGAGCCGGAGACTGTGCTTCAGCTCTGAAGCAGTGTATCGAGAGCCTTCGAGGAGGAGGGGAATTAGCTCAGATGGTAGAGCGCTCGCTTAGCATGCGAGAGGTAGCGGGATCGATGCCCGCATTCTCCAGCAAGACGCTTTTTCTTCATTTTCACTATTTTATTCAAAACTCGCCAATCGTCGCAAATAAAGTCATGTGCTCGCTTCTGTTTTTTTTACTATCATCCTAAAAGTCTTCCGTCCACTTTCTGCTATCCCAAAGAGTCATCCGCGCGAGGGCCGGCAACAGGCGTGATACTGTGCAACAGGCGCATTGCATGGCATTGGTGACATATTCAGGAAATTCCACTTTGATGCCACCCAGGGCTGTTAACCTTTTATTTCATTTCAATACGATGCTTCGAATAATTGGTTCAAAGTGCGCAGCCTTTGCTCTTTTATTTCGTTTTCATCGGAGCAGGTCGGAGCTGGCAGAAGAGTGAGCCCTGTCTGCAGGAGCTCTGATTCCAGAAAGCATATTTTCCCTGTCTTTCTTACCACTCATCTGTGTCTCTTCGCTGACATGAGGCGTTGCTACACTCTGCAGTCTCCCGGCATTTAAAGTCTGCTACCAGCAGAGCACGTTCTGGACTTCACAGCGCCCAGCAAAGTACTAGCCTGCGCCCACCCCCTACTACCGCAAAAACCTTTTGCATGCTTTGGCAGAAGTGTGAACAAAATGCCACGAACCACCCCAGATGGGACTCGAACCCACAATCCCTGGCTTAGGAGGCCAGTGCCTTATCCATTAGGCCACTGGGGCCACTCGACAGAGAAGGGGAAAGTTCTTTCTTTTCCTCTTCTCTCACTGGAGTCACGGGTACTGGCCCACTGAAAAGGGCAAGTTGGCTCACGTCCAAAGCTGCAGTGTCCCAGCACACGCGGGCAAAAGGCACCTGCTTGCACTCGGCTGGACACTTCCGCTTTATGGGACACACGATGGAAAGTGGACTCAATTCCCAGACCTAACTCTTACCTGTTTGGTATTCTGACGCTCGATTGTAAAATATGGCCAGCTGGTAAAAATGACAAAGGGCACTCCAGCGCTGGTCCTTTGGCTGCAGGCGGCGTGTCAGCGGCCTAAAACAGCAAGAAATAGCGAGAGAAATAAAGTGAGAAGCAAGCACCTTTTCAATTGGGCTCTCGGGTCTATGGGACTGGCGTGCAGCCTCTTGATCACAAGCGCAGGTCCAGCGTGAAAGGGCGTGGGAGTGGAGTCACTCTGCTATTAATACCTGGTTGGCCAATCCTCGTTGCAATGGATGGCCATCTGCAGCTTTACTTGTAGCTCCACTGAAGGTATTTTGTTTTGGGCAAAGGGGTGAGATTGTGATTTCCTCTGCGGCAGATGAAGAGAAAGGGCTTTATGCACTACAGGTCCCTGGACAGCCAAGCAAGTGTGAGCCGGAGACTGTGCTTCAGCTCTGAAGCAGTGTATCGAGAGCCTTCGAGGAGGAGGGGAATTAGCTCAGATGGTAGAGCGCTCGCTTAGCATGCGAGAGGTAGCGGGATCGATGCCCGCATTCTCCAGCAAGACGCTTTTTCTTCATTTTCACTATTTTATTCAAAACTCGCCAATCGTCGCAAATAAAGTCATGTGCTCGCTTCTGTTTTTTTTACTATCATCCTAAAAGTCTTCCGTCCACTTTCTGCTATCCCAAAGAGTCATCCGCGCGAGGGCCGGCAACAGGCGTGATACTGTGCAACAGGCGCATTGCATGGCATTGGTGACATATTCAGGAAATTCCACTTTGATGCCACCCAGGGCTGTTAACCTTTTATTTCATTTCAATACGATGCTTCGAATAATTGGTTCAAAGTGCGCAGCCTTTGCTCTTTTATTTCGTTTTCATCGGAGCAGGTCGGAGCTGGCAGAAGAGTGAGCCCTGTCTGCAGGAGCTCTGATTCCAGAAAGCATATTTTCCCTGTCTTTCTTACCACTCATCTGTGTCTCTTCGCTGACATGAGGCGTTGCTACACTCTGCAGTCTCCCGGCATTTAAAGTCTGCTACCAGCAGAGCACGTTCTGGACTTCACAGCGCCCAGCAAAGTACTAGCCTGCGCCCACCCCCTACTACCTCAAAAACCTTTTGCATGCTTTGGCAGAAGTGTGAACAAAATGCCACGAACCACCCCAGATGGGACTCGAACCCACAATCCCTGGCTTAGGAGGCCAGTGCCTTATCCATTAGGCCACTGGGGCAACTCGACAGAGAAGGGGAAAGTTCTTTCTTTTCCTCTTCTCTCACTGGAGTCACGGGTACTGGCCCACTGAAAAGGGCAAGTTGGCTCACGTCCAAAGCTGCAGTGTCCCAGCACACGCGGGCAAGAGGCACCTGCTTGCACTCGGCTGGACACTTCCGCTTTATGGGACACACGATGGAAAGTGGACTCAATTCCCAGACCTAACTCTTACCTGTTTGGTATTCTGACGCTCGATTGTAAAATATGGCCAGCTGGTAAAAATGACAAAGGGCACTCCAGCGCTGGTCCTTTGGCTGCAGGCGGCGTGTCAGCGGCCTAAAACAGCAAGAAATAGCGAGAGAAATAAAGTGAGAAGCAAGCACCTTTTCAATTGGGCTCTCGGGTCTATGGGACTGGCGTGCAGCCTCTTGATCACAAGCGCAGGTCCAGCGTGAAAGGGCGTGGGAGTGGAGTCACTCTGCTATTAATACCTGGTTGGCCAATCCTCGTTGCAATGGATGGCCATCTGCAGCTTTACTTGTAGCTCCACTGAAGGTATTTTGTTTTGGGCAAAGGGGTGAGATTGTGATTTCCTCTGCGGCAGATGAAGAGAAAGGGCTTTATGCACTACAGGTCCCTGGACAGCCAAGCAAGTGTGAGCCGGAGACTGTGCTTCAGCTCTGAAGCAGTGTATCGAGAGCCTTCGAGGAGGAGGGGAATTAGCTCAGATGGTAGAGCGCTCGCTTAGCATGCGAGAGGTAGCGGGATCGATGCCCGCATTCTCCAGCAAGACGCTTTTTCTTCATTTTCACTATTTTATTCAAAACTCGCCAATCGTCGCAAATAAAGTCATGTGCTCGCTTCTGTTTTTTTTACTATCATCCTAAAAGTCTTCCGTCCACTTTCTGCTATCCCAAAGAGTCATCCGCGCGAGGGCCGGCAACAGGCGTGATACTGTGCAACAGGCGCATTGCATGGCATTGGTGACATATTCAGGAAATTCCACTTTGATGCCACCCAGGGCTGTTAACCTTTTATTTCATTTCAATACGATGCTTCGAATAATTGGTTCAAAGTGCGCAGCCTTTGCTCTTTTATTTCGTTTTCATCGGAGCAGGTCGGAGCTGGCAGAAGAGTGAGCCCTGTCTGCAGGAGCTCTGATTCCAGAAAGCATATTTTCCCTGTCTTTCTTACCACTCATCTGTGTCTCTTCGCTGACATGAGGCGTTGCTACACTCTGCAGTCTCCCGGCATTTAAAGTCTGCTACCAGCAGAGCACGTTCTGGACTTCACAGCGCCCAGCAAAGTACTAGCCTGCGCCCACCCCCTACTACCGCAAAAACCTTTTGCATGCTTTGGCAGAAGTGTGAACAAAATGCCACGAACCACCCCAGATGGGACTCGAACCCACAATCCTTGGCTTAGGAGGCCAGTGCCTTATCCATTAGGCCACTGGGGCCACTCGACAGAGAAGGGGAAAGTTCTTTCTTTTCCTCTTCTCTCACTGGAGTCACGGGTACTGGCCCACTGAAAAGGGCAAGTTGGCTCACGTCCAAAGCTGCAGTGTCCCAGCACACGCGGGCAAAAGGCACCTGCTTGCACTCGGCTGGACACTTCCGCTTTATGGGACACACGATGGAAAGTGGACTCAATTCCCAGACCTAACTCTTACCTGTTTGGTATTCTGACGCTCGATTGTAAAATATGGCCAGCTGGTAAAAATGACAAAGGGCACTCCAGCGCTGGTCCTTTGGCTGCAGGCGGCGTGTCAGCGGCCTAAAACAGCAAGAAATAGCGAGAGAAATAAAGTGAGAAGCAAGCACCTTTTCAATTGGGCTCTCGGGTCTATGGGACTGGCGTGCAGCCTCTTGATCACAAGCGCAGGTCCAGCGTGAAAGGGCGTGGCAGTGGAGTCACTCTGCTATTAATACCTGGTTGGCCAATCCTCATTGCAATGGATGGCCATCTGCAGCTTTACTTGTAGCTCCACTGAAGGTATTTTGTTTTGGGCAAAGGGGTGAGATTGTGATTTCCTCTGCGGCAGATGAAGAGAAAGGGCTTTATGCACTACAGGTCCCTGGACAGCCAAGCAAGTGTGAGCCGGAGACTGTGCTTCAGCTCTGAAGCAGTGTATCGAGAGCCTTGGAGGAGGAGGGGAATTAGCTCAGATGGTAGAGCGCTCGCTTAGCATGCGAGAGGTAGCGGGATCGATGCCCGCATTCTCCAGCAAGATGCTTTTTCTTCATTTTCACTATTTTATTCAAAACTCGCCAATCGTCGCAAATAAAGTCATGTGCTCGCTTCTGTTTTTTTTACTATCATCCTAAAAGTCTTCCGTCCACTTTCTGCTATCCCAAAGAGTCACCCGCGCGAGGGCCGGCAACAGGCGTGATACTGTGCAACAGGCGCATTGCATGGCATTGGTGACATATTCAGGAAATTCCACTTTGATGCCACCCAGGGCTGTTAACCTTTTATTTCATTTCAATACGATGCTTCGAATAATTGGTTCAAAGTGCGCAGCCTTTGCTCTTTTATTTCGTTTTCATCGGAGCAGGTCGGAGCTGGCAGAAGAGTGAGCCCTGTCTGCAGGAGCTCTGATTCCAGAAAGCATATTTTCCCTGTCTTTCTTACCACTCATCTGTGTCTCTTCGCTGACATGAGGCGTTGCTACACTCTGCAGTCTCCCGGCATTTAAAGTCTGCTACCAGCAGAGCACGTTCTGGACTTCACAGCGCCCAGCAAAGTACTAGCCTGCGCCCACCCCCTACTACCTCAAAAACCTTTTGCATGCTTTGGCAGAAGTGTGAACAAAATGCCACGAACCACCCCAGATGGGACTCGAACCCACAATCCCTGGCTTAGGAGGCCAGTGCCTTATCCATTAGGCCACTGGGGCAACTCGACAGAGAAGGGGAAAGTTCTTTCTTTTCCTCTTCTCTCACTGGAGTCACGGGTACTGGCCCACTGAAAAGGGCAAGTTGGCTCACGTCCAAAGCTGCAGTGTCCCAGCACACGCGGGCAAGAGGCACCTGCTTGCACTCGGCTGGACACTTCCGCTTTATGGGACACACGATGGAAAGTGGACTCAATTCCCAGACCTAACTCTTACCTGTTTGGTATTCTGACGCTCGATTGTAAAATATGGCCAGCTGGTAAAAATGACAAAGGGCACTCCAGCGCTGGTCCTTTGGCTGCAGGCGGCGTGTCAGCGGCCTAAAACAGCAAGAAATAGCGAGAGAAATAAAGTGAGAAGCAAGCACCTTTTCAATTGGGCTCTCGGGTCTATGGGACTGGCGTGCAGCCTCTTGATCACAAGCGCAGGTCCAGCGTGAAAGGGCGTGGGAGTGGAGTCACTCTGCTATTAATACCTGGTTGGCCAATCCTCGTTGCAATGGATGGCCATCTGCAGCTTTACTTGTAGCTCCACTGAAGGTATTTTGTTTTGGGCAAAGGGGTGAGATTGTGATTTCCTCTGCGGCAGATGAAGAGAAAGGGCTTTATGCACTACAGGTCCCTGGACAGCCAAGCAAGTGTGAGCCGGAGACTGTGCTTCAGCTCTGAAGCAGTGTATCGAGAGCCTTCGAGGAGGAGGGGAATTAGCTCAGATGGTAGAGCGCTCGCTTAGCATGCGAGAGGTAGCGGGATCGATGCCCGCATTCTCCAGCAAGACGCTTTTTCTTCATTTTCACTATTTTATTCAAAACTCGCCAATCGTCGCAAATAAAGTCATGTGCTCGCTTCTGTTTTTTTTACTATCATCCTAAAAGTCTTCCGTCCACTTTCTGCTATCCCAAAGAGTCATCCGCGCGAGGGCCGGCAACAGGCGTGATACTGTGCAACAGGCGCATTGCATGGCATTGGTGACATATTCAGGAAATTCCACTTTGATGCCACCCAGGGCTGTTAACCTTTTATTTCATTTCAATACGATGCTTCGAATAATTGGTTCAAAGTGCGCAGCCTTTGCTCTTTTATTTCGTTTTCATCGGAGCAGGTCGGAGCTGGCAGAAGAGTGAGCCCTGTCTGCAGGAGCTCTGATTCCAGAAAGCATATTTTCCCTGTCTTTCTTACCACTCATCTGTGTCTCTTCGCTGACATGAGGCGTTGCTACACTCTGCAGTCTCCCGGCATTTAAAGTCTGCTACCAGCAGAGCACGTTCTGGACTTCACAGCGCCCAGCAAAGTACTAGCCTGCGCCCACCCCCTACTACCGCAAAAACCTTTTGCATGCTTTGGCAGAAGTGTGAACAAAATGCCACGAACCACCCCAGATGGGACTCGAACCCACAATCCCTGGCTTAGGAGGCCAGTGCCTTATCCATTAGGCCACTGGGGCCACTCGACAGAGAAGGGGAAAGTTCTTTCTTTTCCTCTTCTCTCACTGGAGTCACGGGTACTGGCCCACTGAAAAGGGCAAGTTGGCTCACGTCCAAAGCTGCAGTGTCCCAGCACACGCGGGCAAAAGGCACCTGCTTGCACTCGGCTGGACACTTCCGCTTTATGGGACACACGATGGAAAGTGGACTCAATTCCCAGACCTAACTCTTACCTGTTTGGTATTCTGACGCTCGATT